>NC_137149.1:71124111-73524111 GCF_951394435.1 Stenella coeruleoalba
ACCAGGGTTAGAGCACCAGAGTCCTACCCACTTGCCTGAGCAGATTCTCAAAGAATCCTTGAAATACCCATAGGGCCCCAAGAAATATTGAGGTCAGTAATTGGATGCTATAGAAGAGTTCTGAGCAGGAACAAGGTCAGACAGACCAACCTGATTGGTGAAGTGGAGAATGGACTTTAGGAGAACACAATGAAAGTTGATGGACTATCTAAATTGCTGAGGTGAGAGATAAGGACTAAAAAGATAAATAGTATACATACTTAGAATACAACAGAAAAGGGCAAAAAGATGGGAATAGGAAGACAGATTCCATTTTTTCCTAACAGATACTTCTTGATGTATCTGGTGACTGACAGTATAGAAAAAAAAAAAAAAAGCGGTAAAGCTGAAACACTCAAAAGTGAGCCCTAGGCTTAGGTGACTGTGTGGACAGTGGTATTAACCATGGACTAGCCAGGTGTGGGTCACATCAAGAAGGGCTTGGACAACATAAATCTAAAGTACAAAAGGGATGTCAGAACTAGAGATAAGAGGAGGACAGAGACAGAAGAGAAGCAGACAGACAGCCTATCCCACAAGCTCTCCAACTTCTTCTCCATTTATGAGGGGGGTAAACAGAATTCACTATTTCCAAATACGTGCTGGCCAACAATAACCACAAATTAACGAATTCAGCTGAAATGAAGAAAAATAAAAAACAAAAGAAGAGACAATAATTCAAACATGGCACTATAAAAGAGCAAATGAAATAAACAAGTGAGTAATGAAAGGACACAAGGATCAGAATTCCATCTAGATTTCTGGAGAGAAAGGTTTCAGGTCATGACCAAATGAACTGCTTATTTTAGAAGTATAAAACAAGTTTCTGAATTAATGGTCATAGCTATAAAAGGGTCTCATAAAAGTAAGTTTTAGACAAATGTCACAGATGGGATTAATGCATCAGTATATTCACAAATTAGCAGCATAAAACCAATAAAGCATTTTAACTAAGCTCAATAACTTGGGGAGTGGCTACCTGTACAGCAATTATATTACTTGTGAATGACGTAAAGTACAATTACTATTACCTTCTTGACACAAGGTATTTATTAATAGCCTAACTTATTCCTAGCTTTTGGTTTAAGTTCTTTTTTATATATTTCACATGTAAAACAAAAAAATTTCTTCCTCTGCTTAAAATGAAGTAGTCCAGACCCTGTAAGTATACTTTCTCCTCTGCCCTCACAAACCATACCAATTTGCTATCATTTGGCCCAATGCTAAGATATTATTTCTTGAATGAAAAAAATCAATTTCTGAATATACTTAAAATTGATTCTTGAGATCTTAAGAACTCTAGACATCAGAAGTTAAATTTAATTGCCTGAAATAATTTTTGAAGATACTGGTGATAAAAATCCAGCTACAAATTTTCTATTCAAAAGGCTATTGGATTTGTAGTTTTACAACATGCACAATGTATGTTCACTGCCCCAAAAGAAACTAGAATTGTTAATACTAAGATACTTTCATCGTCAACACACGGTATACAGATATACTGAGAAGAAAAGAGTATATGCATTACAACTGGTCAATCCTACTGGGAAAGAATAGGTAAAATTCTATGAACCATGAATAAGGGAGAACATAAAATGTACTGTCCAAAGCAGGACTTTTTTGAGCGTGAAAATAGGCATGAACTATTAACAACATATCAGAACAGAGATGTAAACCATTAACTGTCCAAGGTCAGTGGAGACCAATGGTCACTTTATCCATGAAGCGCCATCACAAAGGCTCACGACTTCCAGCCAACACTTCCCTTTCTGAATTTTTCCTACCTTGTCAGTAGCACAACAAGCTTTCAGTCAACTAGAAATTTTTATTATTAGAGCCCCCTTTTATATCACTCAGTTTTAAAACAAAAGGGGTGAGTTGGCAAGGCTGTAATAAAGTATAAGAGGAACAGTCTAAATCAGTAAAGGAAAGGAAGTGTCAAACTGCAGAGGCACTCAAATGTAAAGACAAAAATTACACTTAGGAAGTAGAGTCCCAGCAGTGTTAGGAAGAAAAGATGAAGGGATTGTCCAGTGTAATTAAATGGGCAAGCCCAAAACACAGGAAAATGTTTATGCATCGTCAAGCTTAATCATAATGTACTATATTAAAACTAATTTGGAAGAATTTACCTTCGTAATCTTAACATTATTTAAAGCCCTATCCTAAACCTTATAAATCAGAACCCACTTGTTTATAAGATCCCCTAGGTCATTCTTAAGCACAGTAAAGCTTAAGAAGTGCTACTTTAAATTATATTAATACAAAAACATCATTATCTTGCTCATGTCATTTTTAGCACACACCTATACTTATTTAAAAATAGAGATTAAGAAAATTCAGGACCTCCCGGTTGGCGCAGTGGTTAAGAATCCGCCTGCCAATGCAAGGGACAAGGGTTCAGCCCTGGTCCAGGAAGATCCCACATGCTGTGGCGCAACTGAGCCCATGCGCCACAACTATTGAGCTTGCGCTCTAAAGCCTGCGAGCCACAACTACTGAGCCCATGTGCCACAACTACTGAACCCACGAGCCACAACAACTGAAGCCCATGCACCTAGAGCCCATGCTCCACAACAAACAAAAGCCACCACAATGAGAAGCCCGTGCACCGTAACGAAGAGTAGCCCACGCTCACCGCAACTAGAGAAAGCTCATGTGCAGCAATGAAGACCCAACACGGCCAATAATTAATTAATTAATTAAAATAATAAAAGATATATTCATTAAAAAAGGAAAGAGAATTCAGAACCCTGAGAAATAATAAAGATAAATTTTCTGCATTCCTTACAAAGAACTTTTTAGAGTTTTTTTTAAAGTTTCTCTGTCATGTAGACTAGAAATATATGCCACCTTATACTTCTTCTTGAGAACAGTACAAGAGATTGTCAGATGCCTTACCTAACCTTAAACAAATCACTCTCTAGAAACAGAAAAATCTATCAAAAGTCTAAGTAAAGGGGTTTCCCTGGTGGCGCAGTGGTTAAGAATCCACCTGCCAATGCCGGGAACACGGGTTCAAGCCGTGGTCCGGGAGGATCCCACATGCGGCGGAGCAACTAAGTCCATGCGCCACAACTACTGAGCCTGCACTCTAGAGCCTGCAAGCCACAACTACTGAGCCCACGTGCCACAACTACTGAAGCCCGCGCGCCTAGAGCCCATGCTCCACAACAAGAGAAGTCACCGCAATGAGAAGCCCGCGCACCGCAACAAAGAGGAGCCCCCGCTCACCGCAACTAGAGAAAGCCCTCACACAGCAACGAAGACCCAATGCAGCCAAAAAAAAAAAAAGTCTAAGTAAAAGTAGAATTTAAAATTTAGGTAAGGTGATAATAATTTACATCTGTAATATCTAAAATTATTTTGGATTATTGTTTACCAGTTTAAATGAATAAATCAATGATGGAATGTTCACTTGCTGATACAGCATTTAGGAAAACATAATTCTCAAAGGCAGACTGATCCTCATTTTGATCACCATCTTTCTATAAAGAATCATTGTCTTTCTAAAAAAAAAACCTACAATGAATTACCTTTAGAGCTGATTTAGTCTATTAAAAAATGACTAGGCTTAATAAATTTTATGATTAAAGTAAGGCAAAGTGTGTATTGTATCCACACATGTGGCAGGATAGGGTGATAAAGATGGGTGAAAGGTACCAGTGTTACCTAGTGGACAATGAGTTCCATTATGGAGAGGTCCATAAAACAAAATGAGTGGTAAAAAGCAACCATTTCAGAACTCCACAGCAGGATATTAAAGGCATACAGGAAATGTGTTAAGCCAACAATTGTTATCTTTAAAGAATAAACCATCTGGCCTTCCACAAACAGAGAATTGCATAATTTTTTTAACTGGAGAGTCTTTAAAGATCACGTAACATAACCCCTTAAATTTTATATAAGATAGATAACTGAAGCCCAGGGAGAATAAGTGAGAGAGTCGGATCCCAAATCAAATTAATAAATATTTATTGAACACCTACTATGGATAAAACACTACTCCAAGGGTTACAGAAAATAAGTATAACAGTGAACCGCTTCTTCAAAGTTTCCATTCTCTATTTGCCAGGTAAATTACCTGCATGTAGCTCTCTGATGTTAGCAATATCCTTTTCCATATTCTGGCTTAGGGTTGGAATGTTTAGGCCCCCAGGCCAAATCTGGTTCATCACCTGATTTGTAAATAAAGCTGTACTGAAACACAGCCACACACAGGCATTCACATTTCATCTAGGCTCCTTTTGCTCTACAAAGACAGAGCAGAGCAGTTGTGACAGAGACTCATGGCCTACAAATCCTGAAATATTTACTATCTGACCCTTTCCAGAAAAAACTTGTATTCTAGATCATCTTTTGCTTGATTTGAAGGATTTTTTTTTCTTTTTTCATTTTCAAACTAATGGGAGGCTGCTTTTGCCTCAGGAACCACTGCCCACTGAGCGATGTGCTAGATGGTTTTGAAGGAAGAAGTCAGTGGGCTAAATATGGCAACTGACAGCAGCTCTTCAGAACAAGTGAAAACTTGCTCTGGCACATAAAGGACAAGAACCAGAGGACAGAAGACGCTAACCGTCAACAAACATTTAATAACTGCTTCCTAAGTGCCTGCCACGGGGCTGAGCTCTGGGGCTACCCACATAAATAAGACCAACGCAGTTCTCAAAGAACTCAGTATCTGGAAAAAGAAACAATACTTTTATATTAAATGGAATAATAGAAGCTAGTGGACAATGACAGAGAATAATTAATTGAGGTTGGGGGCGAGGGAAACTAGTCAACCCCAAGGACAGTCACACAGAGACTTCTATTCCCCCTGCAGAGTTCCAGTTTCAGGAAGTAACCAGGATTGGAAGCTTATAACTATGTATGGTTGCCTCAACCCAAAGGCCACTACTTATAGGTGGGTGGAGTTAACCCTTGGGCTGTATGTTGCTTCCTGAATTCCTATTATAGCACACTTTATTTTTGTTTAACCTTCCTAGTATATTCTTTTAGTTACATTTTAAATTTACATTCAGCTTTAGTCATCTCAACCTATTTTACTGTGCATTTTCACTTCTTTGTTATTTTTTTAGAATCTTTGGATATAGATATTATTTTCTATCATTTTATTCATCTTTTTACACATTCTTTCAGTATTTTTGCCTAATATTTATTTATATTTTTCTTATACCCTTTTGTTTCAACTATTTTATCTTATTCATAGCATCTCCTTCCTTTTGCTTCTCTAAGTGAAAATAAACAGGGGTGATGATCAAAATAGTCAGCCACCAGGAAGGTATGGTAACTGAACAATTTAACAAGCCCAGCCTCAGAGTGGAGGTGGGTCCTGGAGTCCCTGCTATGCCTAGGTCTCACCCTTTTGTTGGTGAATCCCAGGGTGATCAAAGAGGGTCCTGGGGTAGGGCAGGAGGGCTGAAGCAGCAGGAGCACTTGGGGAAGGGATGTAGGAATAGCTAAGTATCAACTGATACGAGAAATTGTAATATTTTCACAACCAATATCATCATACTAGATAAACATCAATTCTGTGATTAGGAAATGGGAGAGTAAGTGGTATAGAGAGGAGACTATTCCAGGCCTCTTAAAATGGAGACAGATGCATTTTTATTTCGATTAACTTTCTTAAAAGTCCTTTCTAAAAGCCAAAGAAGTAAAGACCCTGACCCTAACTCTAGTCACACTTAACTGCCCCAATTTTTAAAAATATACATCTATTTACCTTGAGGAGACAGTCCAAAATGACCCTTCTTAAGAAACGTTAGGCTGGGACTTCCTAGTAGCGCAGTGGTTAAGAATCCGCCTGCCAGCTCAGGGGACACGGGTTCGAGCCCTGATCCGGGAAGATCCCACATGCCATGGAGCAACTAAGCCTGTGCGCCGCAACTACGGAGCCTGTGCTCTGAAGCCTGCGAGCCACAACTACTGAAGCCCACATGCCACAACTACAGAAGCCTGCGCGCCTACAGCCTGTGCTCCACAACGAGAGAAGCCACCGCAATGAGAAGCCCGCACACTGCAAGGAACAGTAGCCCCCGCTAGCCGCAACTAGAGAAAGCCTGTGCGCAGCAACTAAGACCCAACGCAGACAAAAATAAATGAAATTTTTTTTTAAAAGTGTTAGGCTAACTTTAAAAACAGCCAAGAGAACCTACTGAAGTAATACTGTTACACTAACTTCTAAAAACCTTTGTATCTGAATCACAAGATCTTTTGGCAGTAGCTATTTGGAAGAGCACCCATTATAGACAAAGAAGGAAAGCACAGGAGAAGGTGTTGCAACTCAAGTTCCCACGAACTGTCATGTAGCTATAAATCACATGCAAAAATGGTTCGGAATTATGCACAACGAAAAGACCTAGATCCAAATTCCTAGAATGGTTTCTACGATGGAATGCTCCAAAGATAAATTCTAGTTAAATTTGATTCATCTATCTCCAAGTCAAAAATTCAAAAGTTTTTTTAAACAGTAATAGCCACTATGTATGGAATCATGTATCAATTTTGTTACCATTTTTGGTAATCTTGAAAACAATGCTACAAAGAAAATATCATTCAAAGTGATAGGTGAGGTCAACTGGCCTAGAGAGATTAAGTAGCCTGTTCAAAGACATGTAGCCAGTCACCAGCGGAGCTCAACTCAGTCTGGATCAAAGCCCCACTCCATGCCATTCTCAATACTTACTTCACTGCCTCTCTCCCATCACGCCTGTAGGTCTTTTCCAATCTCTCCTCTATCATGAGAATTCTCACAGACTCAGAAAAGGCATGAATATAACCACCCATAAGGCTTCTCCTGCAATCGCCAATGAAAACTACCTGAAAAGTACTCCAAAGGCCCTCTTAAGTAAGGGATCCTACTTGATTTCAGGACACTATGAAAGCCCAACACTTCCAAATCTCATTTATATAAACAAGAAGAATTCGTGAACTCCTTCACACACTTACACAGTGAGAACAAGGTATCATTTGGGTCAAGCCAGAAATTCCATAGCAGACTGATTATAATTTGGAGCTCAAGTTCTTCCATGACACTGTCCTGCCCAAGAATCTTTTAATGACATTTGAATTCCAAAGGATTCTCTATCTCCTTTGGGCTGTTATCACTTACAAGCATTTGAAGTGGCGAAAGAAAACCTCAGAGCCCAGTCTTTGATGAACACTTAAAACACTCTTTACTCATCTCATTCCCTTCTAAAAAGAAACTGGCCTGCCATGCTATTCCTCTACCCAACATAGGGTGCATCAAACAAAAGCGAGCTATTCAGGAGATACAAAATCTAACCACTGAGAGCAACGGTTCGACAAAAATAAAACTAAAAAGATCACTTATTAAAGAAATCCAGTTAGTGCTAGTTAGCATCCCCCATTCTTCACTAGTCAAATATAAATAGCAGCCTTTAAAACTCAACCAAAAGACATTTGGAATTTTATACAACAAGTGCTACGTTTTGGTCTGTTCCTGCTAATAAGCTGTGCTGAACACCTCAAGAGAGGTATACCAGTATACTATTTAATGTTTATATCCCATGGAGTCATTAACACTTTATAATGAAATGAAAATGTTTTTTATATATATATATATTTTTTTTTTTTCTTCAGTACGCGGGCCTCTCACTGCCGTGGCCTCTCCCGTTGCGGAGCACAGGCTCCGGACGCGCAGGCTCAGCGGCCATGGCTCACGGGCCCAGCCGCTCCGCGGCATGTGGGATCTTCCCGGACTGAGGCACGAACTCGTGTCCCCTACATCGGCAGGCGTACTCTCAACCACTGCACCACCAGGGAAGCCCTGAAAATGTTATCCTAATGTGAGTCTCAACTGTTTTTGTAAAAGTCATGTGAAACAGCTATTTACTTAATCAGCTTACATAACCAGAGTGTTACAGAAATAATTATCAACTGTTCGTTAAAGCGTAACACAGGATCTGAAAGAGATGCAGACATATTGGAATTAAAGTGTTTTCCTATTGAAATATAGCTCTTAATTAAAATGAAAGCACCAAAAAAAAGAAAAAGTATGTGTTCTTTGGTGGAACAATTAAACTTGACAGATACACTAGTCTTTTAAAAATAATTTAAACATATTCAAAAACATCAAACACTGCAGTGAGGTGGAGTAGAAGGACAAAATGCCTGACTTTAAAACAATGGCATGGGCTTCCCTGGTGGCGCAGTGGTTATGAATCCACCTGCCAATGCAGGAGACACTGGTTTGAGCCCTGGTCTGGGAAGATCCCACATGCCACAGAGCAACTAAGCCCGTGCGCCACAACCACTGAGCCTGAGCGTCTGGAGCCCGTGCGCCACAACTACTGAGCCTGCGCGTCTGGAGCCTGTGCTCCGCAACAAGAGAAGCCACCACAATGAGAAGCCTGCGCACCGCAATGAAGAGTCGCCCCCACAACTAGAGAAAGCCCACGCACAGCAAAGAAGACCCAACACAGCCAATAAATAAATAAATAAATTCATTTTGAAAACCAATACACTTTCTGTGGGGATGACAAATATCAGTATTAGGAAATCCAATTATCCAAAAATAAATAAATAAAAACAGGCATGACTATACTGCTGAGTAGCCAAAAAACCTCAAATAATTTGGTTAAGCCTCTCTGAACTTTTAAAACTTTTAACAACCTATCTCACAGGGTTTTTGTGATGACTTAGGTAACATCTGCTCATTCAACCAATATTTATTGAGCAACTATAATGTTCCAAACCCTGGAACACATCAGTAGACAAAGCAAAGTCCATGTTCAACTTACATTCTGAGAGGGGAAAAGGGACAGGTATGCACTAAATGGGTAGACAAATTAGACCATTTAAGTTATTTGTAAATCAAAACAACAATGCCCAGAATACACAAGGTGATCAAATAATTTCGACATATATTTAGTTCTGTTCAATGTCTCATTATCTCTGTTCTGGTGAATTATAAAAATCAATTATAATATATTTACACTCACTTATTCTTGACTCCAAACAGAATGAACAACAAAATTAAGGTTGATTCCATCAGAATAAAAATAACCCAGTCCTGGAGATACAAGGACTCTGCAGCTGTCACAACAGAAGCCCGTGGAAACACACTGCTTGATTCGTAGGATCTGACGCATAACTATGCCTAACATTCATTCTCCTTCAATGGTGAGATAGCCCTGAAGTATATTCTGAATCTGTGAAGGGCATTTTCTCCCCACCAACTCTTACGCCTGAAGATAAATATTAGTAGAACTGGCACAAATAATATCTATCAGTGAAATCAGTCTCTGATCACATAATTAGGACTCTACACACAAAAAATTGGATTTTTAAGTATCTTATGAATATGATTACATAACATGAACATTTTGATTCTTTTTTTTATTAAGGAAGTAAAAGGACAGCAAATAAATGATTTACTTCTTTAACAAATTGCAACATTATACAACTATATAGAGTCCCTTTATGATAAATTATAACTGTTAACTAATCATTTAATCAAAAAGCTCCATTAAAGTAGGAGTCAGGGGGGTGGGGGGGGAAATCAATAGGTCTACTAAAGGTTTTAACTTAAATATAAAAATTCCATGTTTATTCCCTAGACTTTTGATGTAGTGCCAAGTCCCTGTCTCTTAAGGTGAATTTGCTGATTACTCTGTTGTCTTTCTCGCCTAAAATACAGCCCAAGTACATCACCTATGATACCTAGTTTCAATTTCTTCAAAGTGGAGTAGGAAGTTGAAGGTTTGTGAGGGCAAAATCCTTCCAATCTTGTATACTTCTCTGGCCTAAATGTAATTTAAAAGGAAACTTTTCGAGGAATTCACTTTTATAGAGTATGAGCAAAGTATTCAACTTTTTTACACCGAAACGACTTTCTTTTCAGCCTCATACTTTACTGAATTATGTGATACCTAATTAAAATACATGATCACAATTACAAGTATAACTGGCATAAACAAGTTTGGTTTAAAACGCAACCAACTCTTGGTAAGCCCACACCTGAATCTGTTAGTAGCAGAAGCGGTGGCAGGGGATTTGAACAGTGTGCAGTGTACTACAGGCATTTGTTAATATATTTTACAGAGAAATAGAGGATTTCTGGTAAATCCAGTCTGTTGTTTGCGAATTTCTATCAAACTTTTAAAACATTAGGTTACTTAATATTTAGAGAAAGTTAAAAAATGAAAAACTTTATTAAAAGTGAAGAAAAATGTTCTTCAAAATATCAACCCCTGGGCTTCCCTGGTGGCGCAGTGGTTGAGAGTCCGCCTGCCTCTGCAGGGGACACGGGTTCGTGCCCCGGTCCGGTAAGATCCCACATGCCGCGGAGCAGCTGGGCCCGTGAGCCATGGCCGCTGAGCCTGCGCATCTGGAGCCTGTGCTCCGCAACGGGAGAGGCCACAACAGTGAGAGGCCCGCGTATGGGGGGGCGGGGGAATCAACCCCTGCAAATACCTCAAAATTCTATGCATATTTTTGTTAAAGAAACCATAAGCATCTATAAATATTTCTGGAGTTAAAAGTAGCAAGGTAAATTTCTATATACTGCAAACTTATCCTCTCACAAAAGTACAATTATCAATCCATATTACAATTCTGTCTAAATTCCTTAGAAATAATTTTTTGTAATTTTGAATTAACAATTAAAGAAGTTGGAAACAACTGATCCAAATACAAAGCTATGAGATTACATACCAGTTTTTCTCTAAAAGAATACTTCCTTCTTTGCACTACTGATATGAAATCTCTTCATACTCTTGATCTCTCCTTTCATTAAATGAGCAAACTGTAACGCCCTTTAGAAGAACTGTACCCAGTTCTTTGCATGACTTCTGGATAAACTACTGCATTATCTCTATCCCAGAACCACCAGCAAACAGGAGGTAAATTCATTCATGCTGAGTTGCAAGTAATCAGTGTGTAGACTGGTGTGAATCATGTGGGTTTTATTCTTACATACAATATAAATTTAGTATCAAATTTTGAGATTCAGGAAAAGGACTTTATCAGTAAACTGAAATTTCAGAAACCAAATCTTTTTACAGATATTGCCAAAGAAGTCCCTTAATTTTAATAGTCATTCCCTAAAGTTGAATTTTATTTTTGAAGAGAAAAATGGGGCAAGAGTTATTCCACAAAGGACCTGTGGCCTCTGAAATTTCAAACAGATTCTTCAGTTGTTTCAGTTCCATGATTTTGCTTTATTTTGACTGACTGGTAAAAAGATATATAGCATAGAAAGCCCTTAATCATTAAATTGAGTGCTGTTTGAAAATTAATGTAAATTACAAAATCTCATTATTATACTTTATAACATATACGCTATGTTCAAAAATGTGTAAGACAGTCTTTAAAAAAAAAAGGAGCCATATTAAACTAATGGGCATAGGATATTACATTTAAACACCAGGACCCTTATATATGCTGTGGTACAGTGAAGAAAGCAACTAAATGATTCAAGACTGAAAGCTAAAGAGTAAATTTTTAATAACATAAATAACTGCACATATTAATACATTCATATTCTTCACTTATGCATATCTATACTGTTGAACACAAAACTAAGTACTGAATGATTTACAGATTTTAATTGAAATTAAGAGGCACTAACCCATCAGTAGTCTCACCTCCACTTTATCCACCCAAATGAGTGAAGAGTATAAAAAAAAAGACTTCTAAAACCAGTATATTCTAGAAATGAATATTTCTTTTTAAAACTTAAAAGCTCCTTCTCCTTTCTTTTACGTAATATTTTTAAAACAGAAATTTTAGTTTCTCCTAAGTATGACCCTGTTTTTTTTTTTTTTTTTTTTTTTTTGCGGTACGCAGGCCTCTCATGGTTGTGGCCTCTCCCGTTGCGGAGCACAGGCTCCGGACATGCAGGCTCAGCGGCCATGGCTCACGGGCCTAGCCGCTCCATGGCATGTGGGATCTTCCCGGACCGGGGCACGAACCCGTGTCCCCTGCATCGGCAGGTGGACTCTCAACCACTGAGCCACCAGGGAAGCCCTGACCCTATTTTTTAAACTGACAAGAAACAGTGTTAAGGAGAGTACAAAGAAATAGAGGTAGTGCCCTGGGGAGCTTAAATTGAGAAAATTCTGAAAAGTAACTTGGCATTGTCTATCAAAATTTTAAATGTACATAGAAATTTATACTAAGAAGTAATCATACAAAGGCATAAAGTAATACAATAAATGAATAAATAAAATAAATGGATATTTATTACATAATTACTTTTAATAATTAAAAATTAAAGTCACTCAGTGTTCATCAATAAGGACTGATTGAATAAATTATGTCATACAATGGCGTGCATTATAAAGAGACAGAAAGATGGTTATGATGTATTAAATGAAAAAGCAAGTATCAGAACAGTTTAGGTAGTAAGTCTCATTTTTAAATTCTATAAGTAAAAATATATATGTGCATATTAAATATGCATAAAAAACAGCTATAAGAATATATGTTAAACGTGCAGAGGATTTACAGAAAATCTTTCTATTAAATATTACATTAATTTATATGAGCAGTTACATATTCCCTATAATAAAAATTCATAATCATACAGAACATTTTAACATTTTTAAGTGTTTTAGTCCAAATTTTAAAGCAGGCATTTTTTTCATCATCTTCCTAAAGGATTTTCCCTTTTTTTCCCCCAACATTTTCTAGTTACCATATGCAAACCTGATTTTTCTCCTGACACATGAGTATCATCCTCTCAAACTTTAAAAGGCATTATATTCAACTTTGCAGAATTATATGAAATAAAGGTAGTGACACAAAATAATCATTATTATATTCAAAGATTTTTTTTAAATATTTCATCCCAAATATTCTTTATCTTTAGAACAAAAGAATGGAACTTTTTTTAAAGTGATTTCTGTAGTGATAGATAAAACTCAGTATCTTGTTTTTCACGTATATACCCTACCGATTGTAAAATACCTTTTTTCAATAAGTATAATCCTTCATCATAAAAATATTTTCCAAGATCACTAAACTGTTAACTTTACTAATGCCTTTATCTTGATCTATAGCAATCAATATTTCTCCATCTAAACTCAAAGCAAAATTTTGATACTAAAAAAATTTAGGCCCACTATATATTTACTCTATTTTTAAATTCTTTTTAGTATTTAAACTTGATTTTCAAAATAAAGATTTATGCTCACTAGAATTCATACTTGTAAAAATTTTACTTTTCTAAAATAAGTTTTTATTAAAGGATTGAAAATACATTTTTACTTTACCTAGTTGCTGATGTTGGTGTTTGTCATAATTACTGTGACCACTCTCCTCATCTACAGTCTTCTCTGATGAAGGCAAACTAAGAGGTTTCAACTTCAGCAATCTTGGAGGACTTCCCTGAAAACTCTCTCTAGTGTCCAAAACCACATCTCCCGAACGAATGGGAGAAACAACTCTCTTCAAAAAGTCCATTTTAAGGTTCTTCTACATTACTGGGCCCACGAGCACACAGAAGGGTGCTTGTACCAACTTCCTTGATGAGAAGGTAAGGTCCACTCTTTGTGTTAAACAGCAAAGAAACGTCATGTGAACTTAGGTGGGTCGACTGCCAGCTGTTTTGAAGCTGATTTTTAGGACATTTGCTGTTCATACTGATAAGAAGTCAAACAGCTACCGACTGTGAAACTGCACTTCATATATACATGTACATGTACAATGGGTGTTAACAGCAATACTGGGACTATAAAGTGTTTAGCATCCATCTAGTTTAACATTTAGACTTTGAAAACCTACACTGTGATAATGTTAAGACAAATTTACTTTGGTCTGAGGTGTGTCTTACTTTTAAATATGCTGAACAACTTAAATGTGAAACAGTAACTTGTTTTCAAAAGATAATTCTTATCATTCTGAAAATTCACTAATAGACCGCAGGAACATCAAGTTTTACAGGAGGTGAAAAGGAGTAATTTAAAACTATACTGTATTATGAACATCTCAATATACTTTTAAACACACACACAAAAACCTCTTCATTATAATCAATCATAAGTATCAACAGTAGCAAAGGAAACCTTGGCATGAATTACTAAAAAAAAATTAATAATTTAAAATGTATGAATCTAAGAAAATAAAGTTGAACAGTTTAAAGTATAAATATTTAATAAATAAACCCAGTAATCAACCTTACACAATTTATTTCCAAATAACTGAGCATTCTACTAAATATTTTAAAATAGCAAAAGTAGCTGATCCTACTGCCTTACTACAATCCAGAAGCATGACAAAATGTGCCAGTAAAAGGTGCCTACATAAGACTTTGTGAACTTAATGTCTTTTCTCCCTTCCTTTGCCGGTCCTCTGGTGGGGTTACTGGGGTTACGAAGTGACACGAAAGAAATGGAAAAAAAAAAAAAATGGGAACAGATAAGACGTAAACATCCCTAAACTAATCAAATTGATAACTTTGAAGGATACACATTTTAATAATAAAAAAAATGTGATTCACTTAGTGAAACACAAACACAATCTCATTCTTCCAACACTCAATATGAAGAAAATGCTCTACATATATTAAAAGATGAAGCATAAAATTGTCTACACAGGTATCAGGGAAAATTGTTATAATATAAAAACAAGGAAATTTCTGGTCTGAACTGTCGAGTTTTTAATCCTTATTCTTCTGCCACATTAATAACGAAGTCAATTATTCTCTATTTCATTCATTTAAAAGATGTTAAGTAAAAGTCCTCTACACATAAAGCATTAATATAGTATTAAGGTTCAGAGAAAATTTAGAGGATTTATTAATGCAAATTCTGTCTCACGGAATCCTACAGTAAAAAGGGGAAAAAAAAAACACAACAAGAAGTCAAGTAAAGGACTCAAATTTCTTGCCCTAAAGCAGGACTGTACCAACTAGAAAAAAACACTGACTTTAAAAAAGTCCTTCTCAAAAAAATAAAATTAAATTAAAAAGTCCTTCTCAGAAGTAGATTCTCTCTTAACCCTGGAGCACAAGAGGATTAAAAATTCATATCTGATCAGCCTATTCCCTGAACACAGAGAAAACAAACTGGTTAGAACCATAATCCATATCCCTTAATAGCCTAGGAGTTATCACTGTATCTTACAGGGTTTTTGTTTTGTCCATCTTACCTCATTCATTCTTTTTTTCTTTTTTAATTTATTTGGCTGCATTGGGTCTTAGTTGCAGCACGTGGGATCTTTGTTGCAGCATGCAGGATCTTTCGTTATGGTGTGCAGGCTCTTCTTTGTGGCGCAGGGGCTTCTCTCTAGTTGTGGCATGAGGGTCCAGTAGTTGCGGCGCACGGGCTTAGCTGCCCCACAGCATGTGGGATCTGAGTTCCCCAAATCAGGGGTCAAACCCACATCCCCTGCACTGGAAGGCGGATTCTTAACCACTGGACCACCAGGGAAGTCCCTCGTTCATTCATATTTTTTTAACTGAAGGATAACTGACTTACAATATTATGCTAGTTTCAGGTTTACAACATAGGGATTCGATATTTTTATAATTATGAAAAGATCACCGTAAGTCTAGTTACCACCTGTCACCATACAAAGTCGTTACAATATTACTGACTATATTCCCTATGCTGTACGTTACATCTCCATGACATTTATTTTATAACTGGAAATGTGTACCTCTTAATCTCCTTCACCTATCTCACCCATATCGCCAACACCCTCCCCTCTGGCAAGCCCCTGTTTGTTCTCTGTATCTGTGACTCTGTTTCTGTTGTATGTGTGTTCCTTTGTTTTGTTTTTGAGATTCCACATATAAATGAAATCACATGGTATTTGTCTTCTCTGCCTGAGTTACTTCACTTAGCATAATACCCTCTAGATCCATGTTGTTCTTTTGTTTGTTTCCTCTTTACTGATACAGTCTCACATTCTTTAAAACAGATGTCCCCAACCCCAGGGCTGCACAGCAGGAAGTGAGCAGCAGGCGAGCGAGTAAAGCTTCACCTGCCGCTCCCCATCATTCCCCATCACTCGCGTTACCGCCTGAACCATCCCCACCCCCCATCTGTGGAAAAACTGTCTTCCACGAAACCGGTCCCTGGTGCCAAAAAGGTTGGGGACTGCTGCTTTAAAACTTATACGTGTGGTTTTCCTCAGGTCCCATTGTAGGTCTTCCTTATCTGTGGAGCCCAGGAACACAGTGGTATGCAACACATGCTGATTATGGAGGACAAGTTACCTTCATGTTTGTTCATGATGTACAAGACAACCATGTGTGTCACTGTTAACCTCACTGCTCTAAACCACACTTTCAACTGGAAAAAGGAAGGGCAAGGATTAGGTGTTATAGGAGGGACCACAAGATTTTTCTCAGATTTCCTTCATTCAACAAATATTTGCCGAGCAGCTTCTTTAATGGCCTGTGCCCAATGCAAAGGCATTAAGGATATGTTTCCATCCCCAAGAAGCTTAACTCTTACAACTACAAGACTCCCTGTCTCAGTTGGCTAAGGCTTTGTTGAGCCTACATTATACTTCACTTTCCTCTGCCCAATAACCTCCCCTCTTTATAGGTTGTTGATCCCTAATAAACATCCCGGAAGCCAAACTCCCTTCCAGCATCAGTTTTTGGAGGACCCACCCTGAGACATACAGCAAGAGGGAAAGCATGGCACTCCAGTATCTGTTACTAGCTGAATCTATGACAGGGAAATACCATAAAGCCTTGTTTGCATGTTGATATTTCTAAGATCTTTGGTTGATTATCACAACCTTGAACTCTTGGTATAAGAGTTACAGGACTGAGAAATTATAATAAAGGCTAGTCACTCAAAGACAGCATTTAAAAATCTTTTTAGACCTCATGGTCACTATTTAGCCTTTAGAATATTTATTATAATCTTACCGTAGAATTCAAGACAGTAATTTCTTGGTGGTAAGTTGGATCATCTAATCCTGGCTGTGGGACTCTTGAGCAGTTCTGAGAATTAAGCATTTAGGTGTTAATCATCCAAGATTCAAATAAACGGCTTCAGCTCTGAAGAAAAACATGAGATTGACACATTAGATATGTTTATAAAAAGTACATCTGTGTGTGACTCATATCTACCCTTACTTCTGAATATATTATATTGCAGTGTCACCTGGTGCTACAGTTATCCCTCTTTCAATTAATGTTGCATTACACTTTTTTCTAAGATTTTATTATGAAAAATTTCAAACTAATGCAAAATTATTAAGACTAGTATAATGAACCCACCGTTGTTAACTCACAGCAAGTCATGTTGCATTTATATCTTCACACCCCCGCCCAACTCCTATCCCACCACTCTGCATCATTCTGAGGCATTATACTATACCCCTTCATCTGTAGATAATTCTGTATGTCTCTCTCTAAGACAAAGATTTGCTTTTTAAACATAAGGCAGTACCATTATAATATCTACAATAAATTCAAAATAATTTCTTTACAACATCAACTACCAATCAGTGCTCAAATTTCCCCAAATTTCTCATAAGTGTTTTTTTAAACAGTTTGTTCTAATCCAGATCTAAACAAAATCCATACAGGCAATTACTACTGTATCTCCTAAATCCCTTTTAATCTATAGTTTTTTTCCTTTCTTCTCTTTGCAGTGACAAGCCATGATGCTTTTACTAGGCTATGATTGAATGAATACATTAATACCTTAACTGTTCAATAATACATTAAATCCATTTTCATTTTATTCACTAAATTAATCAGATTTGCAAAATAGTTCATATACCCACTAGGCCTAATATTTATCCCATCTACAGACAGTGTTTAGGATTTAGGATGTATATTTTTCAAAGTCCTATTATAATAACTCTGAGCGGGTCATGGACTGTGAACTACTATACCTTATATGTAATAATTTGATGGCTACTAAGAATGAAACCAATGACCATAGGGAGTTACCCTTTTACCACATATAAGGCCTCACATGTAATCATGCACATTCCACGTTTTTTTTTTTTTTTTTGGTTTTTTTTTTTTTGCGGTACGCGGGCCTCTCACTGTTGTGGCCTCTCCCGTTGCGGAGCACAGGCTCCGGACGCGCAGGCTCAGCGGCCATGGCCCACGGGTCCAGCCGCTCCGCGGCATGTGGGATCTTCCCAGACGGGGGCACGAACCCGCCTCCCCTGCATCAGCAGGCGGACTCTCAACCACTGCACCACCAGGGAAGCCCACATTCCACGTTTTTATTACCGTGAAAGGTCTGTGCATTTTTCAACAGTTAAATAGGACACATTTTTAATCTGTCATTGAAACTCTAATCAACCTCATTTTAAAATCACATCTGGTTTCCTACTATTTTTTCTGTTTAATGAATTTAATCCCCAACCCAACAGAAAGAACTACTTGCTGAAATATTAATTTTGTACTTAAACCTTCTTAATCTGAAATTCCTTTAGCCAATTTAGAAAAAAATATAATGATATTTCATTTATTCAGAGGTATAATCAACTAAATCATGACTAAAACCAAATCCTTGAAGCCCCAAAACTGGTAAATATGAACAAAATAGTAATTTAGATGTACTTGTTCATAATCATATATCATTCAGACTTATGGAATTTTTGACTGCCCCACCAAATATTTCTGAATCTATTAACAAGAAGATATCTACAATTCTGCCATAACTTTTTATCCTTTATTTTATATAAGGTTAATGGAATTATTTCTCCCTCAAAGCAAATAAAGTTTATGTGACAAATAGCATACCATTTCTTGTACATAGTGAGCAGAGTACAGTCACATGCTGGTGTGTATTTAATGAAATTTAAACTATTTTTCACTTTGTCTTCTAGGACAAATCACAAAACCAAGTACTCCTGGAGGACAAAGCTGTTTTAGGAATACTGCAAAAATTGCATCTAGGATTGATTTGTACTACCATGTCTACATCTTTCGTTTTGCTTCATTTTTGAATATCCTTCTGCTCAGACACAGCAAGGGCTAATGCCATGCTTTTTACATGTGTTTTCTCTTCTTATAACCACACTGTCAGAGCACTGTCATTTTAAGACTTCCCAATGTTTGCCTAGAATTTTCAATACCTCTCTAGTACAGATACAGCCTTCCTATTTTCCACTTTCACTTTTGATAAAATAAACAAACTTTTGTCTTTAGTTACCCTGGAAAATATTTGGTTTATACTTCCCTGGCTTTCTTTATAGGTTATAATCATTTTTAGCAGGGATGGGTTTTTGTTTTCATTTTGTTTGGGTGTGGTTTGGGTTGTTGGTTTTGGGGTTGGTTTTTTTTTCATTTTTTCATATCAATTGCACTTTCACCTTGTCTCCATATACATCATCTAACGTGGAACTCATTTTTATTTTTCATTTCACTTGATTAATTTGGAGAATATTTTATCTACAAGAAGAGTAACTTTTATTACCATTTTTATACTACTGCTTTTGAGATGGTCAAGGTCAGAGAGGTTAGGTAACTGTGGTCACGGTATACACATGACCAAGCCTGTTGTTTCTTATTTTAAAAGAAAAAAGTCATATAAACAAGAGTGACTTGAGGAGGTCAGTTGGTGTTTGACAACACTGAAGATAAGACTGTAAATAGTCAAACAGCACAAGCTTTAAAGGACCAAGGCTTTAAACTTTCAGCAAGACTAATGATCTAGAAGCTTCCATGTGTAATAAATAAAGAGAACAGTGGCCCAGCTCTGGGGCTTGGGAGGATTCTCAGATCAAATGACGTCCTTCAAGGACAACCCTGCTTCGCTTCAGTCTAGAAAGTAAAAGAGAAAGTTGAATGGGTGCTCAGATAACACATTAACCTCATTTCCTTTCTGAAAAGAATTACGAGGGTAATAAAGCACAGAAATGCCACAAATCTAATGTATCCTAATTGTAGTAAGACGTGACATAAAAGTCTCTGATATACATTGATACAGAAAATGATAATCTCAAGCAAATAGAGTAGAAATTAAGAATAAATGAATCTCAGTGATGTTCATTATAAGTACTCTCAATACTTACAGACTTGGAATACTTCATAATTTGAAAAGGAAAACAGGAAGTTATGGTGCCTAGCACAAAGTAGATTTGAGTTCAACATAATAAAAAGAAAAACTTATTATATAATTCATTTTAAAAAGCTGCTTCATAAAGAAATAGAGTTCCCACTCACTGAGTTTTTAGGCAAAGATTGTTAGAAATGCTATAGAAAGGGTTACACCACTGGGTCAAAAGATTAAGCTAAATTACTTCAGAGATTCCAACTTGAAACTCTAAATTTCACTTCAAAATGTATTTTGTACTTATACTTGAATAATGGAATGTGTGGTGACCTAAAGATTCAATCATATTTCAACTAAAGAAAGAAACCACATTGCAAGATACGAAATCTATAAGGGAAAATTCCTGCCCTTCTATTGAAATTATTCTGGGAATATTGGAAGGCCTCTTATAATGATGCAATGATTTTTGAATACATTGGAATAATCATAGCTCCTATTTGTTAATAGCAAAATAAGTATAGAAAATGTAAAATGCAATGACTTTTTAAATCTGCTGAAGATAATGGAAAATGTGAAAAATCTATTCACAAAGACTCAAATGCAGGCAGCAAATAATTACTCAAATTATCTTTTCTGGTTGGTTGGCAAAAGTCATTAAGATAAAGAATTTACAGTCATCCCTTTAATTAAGAAAATTAATGATTTATAAATTAACACTGGTTCCATCACACTTCAATTTTTAGAAATTCACTTTTTCTCTTATTTTAGAAATGTTATAATTTTTACCATTTTTAAAACAAACCTGCATTTTAATCTTTTGTCATTCTTTTAACCTTCTACCAAATTTCAATTTTAAGAAGTATGGAAACTTATGATGCTGACTAATGCAATCACAGATTACACTACATCACCTGCTAAAACTGCCGTATAATGGCACTGAGCTAGAATAATTGGGCTTCACTGCAAAAATCTAAATCTCTTGCTGATAAAGCAATGTTCTCTGCAGGTAAATTTTTCAACATTTTGTTGATTTTACATTTTTAGCCACAATAGCAGTTACTGCCATACCACTTGGTTTAATGAAAACAATTAGGAGAATTTTCCATTCTCAAATTTAAGGGGAAGTTTTTCTATAACAATTTCATTCATTGAATCAAATGAAAACAGTGCCAAAGTACATTTTCTAATAGACTGATGAATGAATATGTATTGTTTAGAACAATTTCCTGTTACATTTCTACAGCATTACATTTCTATAGTATTTCTAACCCATTCTACAGCATTTCTGTTGGCACAGAAAAAAAACAGGAATTCGACCACAAAATTATCACACAAATGCCCTACCTACTCATCTAGACTTAAACAAAAAGAAAAATTTCGGACAAATATAGAAACAGCCAAGACATCAACCTCACTAAACCTGGAATTTTCTTCCATCCCTAATTTTTAAAAATCCATTGCTGTAATTAGGACACACATAAATTTACAAAAATCATACCTTTAACAAATATTTATTGAGCAGAACTATGTGCCAAGAACCAGGGACAGAGGAGTGAAGAGAACAGACAAAAGTCCCTAGCCTCACGGAGCTTACCTTCTAGTAGGAGCTTGAATTTTGAATTTGAATTTTTTTGAAGTCATTCTTTTGAGAATCTGAAAAAAGTTTTGGAGGCCTCTCCTTCCAAAATGCACATATACCTAATTTTGCAGGGTTATGAACCTTTATAATCCAATCATTAATTATGGATTAAAAACCCCTGATAAAAATCCTCCTTAGGCTTATTTTCTATGTCTACCATTTATAGTTGATAGTTTCATAATTTTACTATTCATAGTATAAAGAAGTAGTACAGTCATCCCTCAGTATCCAGAGGGTATTGGTTCCAGGACTCTTTGTGGAAACCAAAATCATCAGATGCTCAAGTTCCTTATATAAAAGTGTGTAGTATTTTGCATATAACCCACTCAAATCCTCCCATATGCTTTAAATCCTCTCTAGATTACTTATAATACCTAATACAATGTAAAAACTATGTAAATAGTTGTAAATACAATGTTAATGCTGTGGGAAGCAGCAAATTCAAGTTTTGTTTTTTGGAACTTTCTGGAATTTTTTTTCTAAATATTTTTGATCCAAGGTTAGTTGAATCTGTGGATGTGGAAGACTCAGATACAGAGGACTGACTGTACTTTTTTTTTTCCCCATTAAAATACTTAAGGTATTCAAATTTCAATAAAATGTTTTCTATTTATTCCATTTGTCCCTCTCACAAATTCACAGACTGTCGGAGTACCCTTTATCAATCTTGGCTTTTCCAGAAAAAAATTGATCCTAACCTCTTTGGTAGCTTCATAGGTAAATTTTCTGATTTCATTAATTATTCTCTGGACCTTCTTAAGTTAAAATCCCCCTCCCTCTGCTCAGATCTTCAGCTAAAGTCTCTGTAGAAGTCACCACAGTCCCTGGAAGAAGATATACGCTCAAGAGAAACCACAATAAAACCTTATTTAACCCTAACAGAAACCACCAATTACCCCCAAATTTTTCTTGCTTTTCACAAAAAGAGAGTGACTCCCTAGAAAAAAGCTTTCTTATTTAAAAATACATCTAAAACACTTTTAGGGTTATTACTGTCTCTAATCAATGTCTTATGCCTTTTATACCTATAAGTTTTAAAATTATACATTGGAAATTTCTCTACCTAATTATGATCCTGAGGTCCTAAAAGAGCAAACATTAAAGAAAATTCATGAAAATTTGATATGTGTATTTTACATGTTATATAAAACAATTTACAGTAAAAAGGTTTCAAGGCTAATTCAAATTTTAAGTTAATAAGAAAAATGAATAAGTAGCTGTGAAAGGTCACAGAGCAAGTAAATGGCCACAATTTAATCTTCAAAGTTTGTCTTTTCTCTTTTTCTCTGTGTTTATAGTCTCCAGCAAGCTTAGAGAAGCCTCACTTTTGTAAGAGCAACTATGAAAGCACAAATTCCCACTGATGTTTAGATGACCTATTTCTCTCAAATTTATAGTGCCAAAACACTAAGTTTAAGGAAGAATGATCATTTGTTACCTGCAGTCTCATAACTTGTATCAAAAGCCTTTAAAAATGTTTATGCTCTTTGACCCAATAATTCCACTTCTAAATGCTTTTTCTAGGAAGATAATCAGAAATGCACATAGAGATTCATTCACAAAGATACCATTGTAACATTATTCTTATGAACAAAATACTGGAGGGGAGGGGCAGAACAAAAACAAAGGACCAGTTGGAAAAAAATCATGGTATATTCACTAGATGAAATGTTACCCATCACTTAAAAATCATATTTTTTAACTAATGTGCCATAATATTAACCACATATCTTTAAGTAATACGTAGAAAAACAAAACAGTATTTACAGTATCTTCCTAATTATTGGAGATAAAACTACATTTAGAAGCAAACAATAAACTTAGAAGGATAGACTCAAATTGTCAAGGTATTCAATCTCTCTATGCCCACTTCCTCATCTGCAAAATAAGGATTATAAAACCTCTCAGGGCTATTATGAGAATTCACTTTTAGATGAAAAGTGCTTAAATAGTGTTTGACACACAGTAAGTACTCAAATGTTTATTATTATTTATTAACTCATATAACATACGCTGATAGACAAAATCTGCAACATTTCTAAGAAAAAAAGAAATGAAGAAATTAAAAATTACTCATAATTCTAACATCAAGAGATAGACACTATTAATTCATGTAAATATCTGGGTTAATTTCTTTCAGGTCTTTTAATACGCATTCAACATTTTATACAATTGGTATCATGTTTTACCATTTCTACTGGTTACAAAATATTGTAAAATTTTATAAATATACTATGTGCATTGCATCCTTCCACTGGTATTGAACATTAGGTTCAATTCTTCACTCTATAAATAATATTGCAGTGAATATCTTGATTGGCAGTCTTTGTACACACCTTTGATTTTTCCCTCAAGAAAGAGCCTAGAAACAGAATTTCTATCTCAAATGGTATGAAATACACTTCGCCTTACTCCCAGTGACCTGTATAGAATGTAGGCACATACTAAGTATTCAGAACTGCCAATTTCTCCACTTTCTCCATGGATACTTAAAAGCTATTAATTGGCTTTTTCATTGTAACTTTTCTATTGTGTTTTGATCCAACTGCTTATCAGGTATTTCTCTTTTTCCATTTATTCTATTTAAAGGAGCTCACTTTTCCTTTATATCACTCTAACATCCCAAACACAATTTGAATGTTCATAACTTCAGTACATTCCTCAAAAAGATTAAGATTCTACTTTGTATGTCTAGAAATAGAAGTCCTTGTCTTTCAGAAATACATCCTGAAATATTTACAGATGATGTGTTATGACAGAGGAACTGCATCAAAATAAGTGAGAATTGGGGAATGGGAATGGGTACAGTTAACAGAGAGTTGATCACGGTTGAAGCTGAGGAACAGGCACATGAACATTCATTCCACTATCCTCTCTGTTTAAATATTTATCATTAAATATTTAAATATTAAATTTAAATGTTAAATGTAATATTTCTCTAAAGATATAGTATAAATATCTATAAGCATGTTTATATGTTTATATTTCTATATAAATATTTAAATATTAAACAAATGTTAAATATTAAGTATCTTTAGTCAGGAGAAATTGTTTTAAAATAAATCTTTAAGAGATAAAATTATTAAAATCTACAGAACAATTATGGTTAAACTTCTATCATAATAATTCAATGATTAAAAAAATAACAAGACCAAAAATATTTAAGCCAAATTCAAAAGTGAAGTAAACAACTACAGTATTTAGAATCTCTCAATTACACTTGCCAGTAATTCCCACAGATTAAAAACATACTACAATGCCTTTTTCCAAACCATGGCTTCAGCATACCATGCTGATTCTCCAAAACAATATTAGTATTTATACTGTGCATTACAAGAATACAATTATGCCTCTGTATGTGCCCACATGAACATTTGATAAGTAGTTTTATTATGTACTAGTATTAAATAATCCAAATTCTCTTGGTGCTTAAATCACATCTTGGTACCAAGTTAGGCACATCATAAACAATTCTTACAGATTAACAGTTAGATCCACCAAAGTGTTTATTTGTACCCAGAGGCATGCAAGCAAGACCAATGTAATGAAAACACCACCTTGCTGCACATCTTTATGTACTGGGGGAAAATATCACCTCTGTATATTTCTAACTGGTTAGAAAACACTACCTTGGATTCAGGTCACGATGACAAGAGAGCATAGCAAAAAGAATAAGTAATATATTTGGGCTGTTCCCCAGGTTTAAAGCAAGGGTGAAATAGACTAGGGACATGTTTTCTAAACTCTTTTCACTGCAGTAAAGAAAAAAAATGCATTTTACATAAATGAACATGTAATACATTTTATATAACAACCCAATATATATACACCCATATGATACATTTGAAATAATATATAATACACTGTGATAGTCTCCCACCTATTTTTAAAAAGTATTATAGTTAGAGCTTCCCTGGTGGCACAGTGGTTGAGAGTCCGCCTGCCGATGCAGGGGACACGGGTTTGTGCCCTGGTCCGGGAAGATCCCACATGCCGCGGAGCAGCTGAGCCCGTGAGCCATGGCCGCTGAACCTGTGCGTCCGGAGCCTGTGCTCCGCAACGGGAGAGGCCTCAACAGTGAGAGGCCCGCGTACCGGAAAAAAAAAAAAAAAAAGCTACACGGAAAAGGACTTGAATTGTTCCTTGAAAGAAAGAAAGGAAATCGAGAATTTGCATTGGCAGAAGAGAAAGAAATAAGAATGGAAATACAGGATACACGGTAGAATTAGCCCCTCTAGAGGTTTTTCATTGAAGAATTAGAGAGGTCCAATATAATTGGACCAGTTAATGTTGAGGAGTCTCCACAAGCCACAGGGAGACGAGCACTTAACACAGACTGAAGATCCACCCTGAGCTCCCAGAATCTGCACTAAGTGACACTAACACAGACATGACCACCACCAACCAGGAGCTTACAGACAAGCTGGAAGAGACACATGGGACAACCCTTTTTAGATGCTTTGAGAGAAGTTACCTAAATATGTGCAAGCTACAACTGGGTACAAGGGAGACAGTCATCAATTTACGTGGAGGATGGGACAGGAAAGACACTGCCAATGAAGCGGTGCTCATAGCCTCCGTTGCCAGGAAGTAACTGGAGCTACACTCTACAATGACAGGAATGGCTTTTTACGTCTCTTTGAGGAGCTGGCTAGCTGTTGATAGAAGAGCCATTTAAGTGACATATTAAGGCTTAATAAACATGACTATTTCACCACAGGCCTCCAAGCCATGACTTCCCATTGTGACAGGCTGCAAAGCTGGGTGCTATCACACACCCTCTGAATTGCCCAGCCATGCCCGGCTTTATCACCCGAAAGGTTATCCTGGGATTGCTTCCTCCCTGTGTTTATGAAAGAAAGTACTGTGTCGGATGAGGTTTACACTGATTGACAAATTCGTCTCATTCTAGATATTTATAAAGGATAATAAGCAATTTATTCGGATCAACATCCTCTGTACAGAAAGTAACGCACTTCAAAGTTAGTAACAAAACAACATTCCAAATCAGTTTGGTCACTATGGATGACCATATAGAACATGCCACAAAGCTTAATCTTCCACATTCCAGTACATCCAGTAACTCTAAAAGGACTTGCACACAAAAGTCAAAAAGCTCCACCCCACCAATAGGCTTTATTCTTCACAGTGGTTAAGTCAGTCTAAACAAATTACAAATATGGGAGGGTAGAATTCAGAATTGGTTCACTGCACCCTAAGAAATGGTGCCCTAGAAATCCAAATTAATTAAGTGACCAATAATAATAAAAATAACCACCACTAATTACTGAGGGTCTACTATGTGTGAAAAACTAGGTTAGGTGCTTTACATACGTTACTTCATTTTAACCCAAACAAACCCATAATTTCTGTAAATGTTCAACTTTGCAGCTTTGGAAACTGACAAGACTAGTAAATAAACTGAGAAATACTGCACATCCGGATTCTTTTATATTTTAAAAGAATAAGCTGTTATACGGAGTTATATGAGATAAAGTTCTCAAATTAAAATGCAATTATGATTTCAATGTTTTTATATTGATTCTGAACCTCAGAACAAAAGCAAGAGAACTTTCAAAAAAGGATAATTAAGCATAATTAACACATAATTTATCTTAAATATTTCATGAAGAAAGAATAAATTTGCCGTATCAAAAGTAAACAATAGGAGGAAAGGGAGAAATCATATTATGGCTAACAAATCATAGAGATGCTTATTTAAAACTAAATTCAATCATCTTCTGCTAACGTCTCACTATTAATTTAAAAGTCCAGGAACAATTTTTTTGTGTGTGTGTGGTATGCGGGCCTCTCACCGTTGTGGCCTCTCCCGTTGCAGAGCACAGGCTCCGGACACGCAGGCTCAGCGGCCATGGCTCACGGGCCCAGCCGCTCCGCAGCACGTGGGATCCTCCCGGCCCGGGACACAAACCCGTGTCCCCTGCATCGGCAGGCGGACTCTCAACCACTGCGCCACCAGGGAAGCCCCAGGAACAATTTTATAAAGGAAAGTGATATTTCTCTCTCTCAGCCAGAATTCTTAAAATAATCTTTAATCTAAAATATATGTTTCCGGGCAGTCCTGGGGGTCCAGTGGTTAAGACTCCACACTTCTACTGCAGTGTGTGCGGGTTCAATCTCTGGTCGGGGAACTAAGGCGGCCAAAAAATTAAAAAATAAAAATAAAATATATGTGTCCCTAAGATGGATGCTCACAGGTACAAAATTCTGTGTCAGCAATTTCTACATTACAGGGAGAACCTGACCAAGTATGCAAGTTGCTGTGTCTGTGGTTTAACTGCAACTTCCCTCCACTTAAATCATCCTTTTTCTCCTGGGTCCCTGCATGCCTCTTTTCCTTTATTCCTGCTCTATGTTGAGAAAATTTCTGGTCCCTGGCTCAATTTAGTGGATTCAGGGTCATTGGAATTATGCTTTTTGAATGTTGACTCTGGACCAACTTCCCAAAAAACTTTAGCGTTTCTAGAAACGTAACACCAGGTACAGTATAATAAATGAAAATAGACATAATTCTACTACCTTTACTAGCCCAACTTGATAGATATATCAAGCTACGTAGTGAAGGACACAAACACTGAATAGACATAAACCTTAAGGAGTTGGCGGTGTGGTGTGACTCATCCAGCTCTACAGCCACCCCTAAACTGTCCTAGAAGGAGACTGTTCTAGAAAGTTCCAGTATGGTACAAATGGAGTTATTATAAAACAACAAAAGCTTACCTTTTAATATATCAGGCTTCTGAATTAATGTTGTGATTATATTTGAAGCTGTAATATTCATGCAGGATTTAAAATGGAGAGTGCAAAGTGAGGAACTGAGTCATTTCTCCCACCTCATCAGGTTTTTTTCACCCTCACTTACTTAGTTACATAAATCCTACGTTGAATGCAATATTTCACTTACAACAATTTTATCTTTCAAGCCTTTCATAAACCTGTCAAACCATGAGCTGCTTGAAACATTTTTTGTTTTACAGATACTTAGTTTTAAAAATAAAATCCTTCATCACTCTAAACTTGAAGATCACAGTACCAAATGATAATTTGATTCTTACCTATAAGCACCTGCCCTAGTTAATATTTCAGTGATTTTTAAAAATTCATATTCCAGAAACTAAGACTTAATGTCCTAATTTAATCTGAAGCAAGCTCATTTAAAATTTCTATTAAGATATTTTTACCTTAAAATAATACAACCAAAATACTTCTCATTAGTTAACATTGCTGAAACACCCAAAATTTGAAATGTGACTTCAGGAAATTTAATTTAAAAATAGCTTTAAAAGGTTTAGCTTCTACTGCATTTCCAATGACAAAATTAAATCCCATTTAGTATGGAGGCAAAATGATTATATAATCTCCCAACCCTTTTATTGCATCAATAGGTATTAGAAATCAAAAACAGTCATTTAATTCAAGAGGTGATCCAAAGAGACTTAAAAGTTAGATTAATATCTGAAAACTACATGTAAGACAAATCTGTATAAACCCCATTTCCCTTATAAGTTCAGAGGAATGACCTCATATGAGAAGGCAACACAATGTATGTAGCACAGTTACGCAATACAAAGCTATATTAACTTAGACAAAGTGACTTAACCTCATTTATAGGAAGAAAAGGAGAGAGGGAAGAAGGGAGGGAAGAAGAGAGGAAGAGAAGAAAACCTGTTAGAATTTTAAAAGATGGAACACATAAAATCATTTTGCAAGTGTGTAGGTAGTAATGATACGACCCTTCTCTTCACAAACGAAACATACATACTGGCTGGCCCCGATATACAAACAAAACCACATATGAGAATCAAGTATATTAAACTTAGTCAACATGCAGACCACTACTTTTAACCTAGCGAGGTACCCGGTCAGAAGTTGTCTAAGTGGACAACTAGTCAGCAGGATACCTCAGGTAAAAGCAGAGGTACATTTAGATATGCTACACAGTCATGGCTTTATTGACCCCTCCCTACCAGCATGGAAATTGAGTATTAATCCTCTATATACCCCCAGTAAGTCAGAAGAACTCTCTGATATTGCCATATAAACATATTTTTGCCAAACTAATATAGAGAGTTTAAGTATTATCTGATATCCACTGAACTGTAAAGACTGTTTCAAAAGGCAAGTCAGATTCTACTATTTCTAAATGAGGTCACTCCCTGAAGGTTCAATACAAGATATTTATAAACTTGTACTTGAGACTTACCTCTTTTTTAAGAGATTTCAGTGAGGGATCTAAGCACATGGAATGATCCCTAATCTCCTACAATTCAACACATATCTGCTGAGTTCTTTTCTGTTAAGAAAATGAAATATACACAATTCTTTGCACTCCAAATAAATACAGGAGTGTTTCTAATACAACACAGGCTGTGATGAATCTTAGAACTGACATATCAACAAATGTTAAAAGTCAACCTGACTGAGGAGATTTAAGGATTAGGGGAACAGTTAGGATCTGAACGGAGACTTTAGGGGAAAGAAAAAAAAAAGAGAGAGAAGGGGAAATAGGGTTCAAGAGGCAGAGATGTCATGACAGAAGATGAAGATGAGTTTAAGAAAAGAGGTAGAGGGCTTCCGTGGTGGCACAGTGGTTGAGAGTCCTCCTGCCAATGCGGGGGACATGGGTTCGTGCCCCGGTCTGGGAAGATCCCACATGCCGTGGAGCGGCTGGGCCCGTGAGCCATGGCCGCCGAGCCTGCGCGTCCGGAGCCTGTGCTCCGCAACGGGAGAGGCCACAACAGTGAGAGGCCCGCGTACCGCAAAAAAAAAAAAAAAAAAAAAAAAAAGAGGTAAAATAATATCAGTCTTGGCTGCCTAAAGAAAAGTAGTCTCAGAGGAGCAGACCTTGAAGCTTAAAGAAAACGAGAAAGGCTTCAATTTCAGGTGGGCTTTCATTTTTCTGCAATGAGGGAATGTGTTAAGGTTCGGAGACTACAGAGAAACAAAACCAATAGGATAATATAGATACACAAGAGGATATTTATTATGGGAATTGGCTCCCACAATTACAGAGGCTGAGAAGTCCTACGATCTGCCACCTGCAAGCTGGAGACCCGGGAAAGCCAGGGATAAAATTCAGTCTGAGTCTGAAGGCCTGAGACACAGAGGAGCTGATGGTGTAACTCTCAGTCTGAAGCCAAAGGGGTTTGGGGTCGGGGGGTGAGGGTGATATGCTGCCGGTGTAAGTCCCAGAGTCCAAAAGCCCAAGAACCAGGAACTCAAATGTCTGAGGACAGGAGAAGATGGAAGCCGCAGCTCAAGGAGACAGAATTCACCCTTCCTCTGCCTTTTGGTTCTACTTGCGTCCCCAATGATTGGATGACGCCCACCCACACTGGTGAGGGAGGATTTTCTTTCGTCTACTGATTCAAATGCTAATCTCTTCTGGAAGCACACTCACAGACACACCAGAAATAATGTTTCACCAGCTCTCTGGGCATCCTTCAGCCCAGTCAAGTGGACACATAACAGTAACAGCCACAGGGAGCCACCAAGAGTTTTCGAGAAAGAAAGTGATATGAACAGACCTGGGATTTCTAAAAGTTTGCTTCTGAACCAGACTGGCTGGCGAACAGAGACTAAAACAGCGTGGGACCAATTTGTAAAAACCCATCAGAGTAGTCAGGAGGTGACTTTCTGAACGAGGGCAGGGGATATAAAAATATGGGAAGAAAGAACAAAGCACCAGAGTAGAACTGAAAGAACGTCACTAAGAGAATGAATGCGACACTTCTACTTTTCACGGTTACCACCACAGCCTCCTCACCAACCTCTACACACACATCCCCTCCACCCATAGAGCCAGAGTGATCATTTTACAAAGTAAATCAGATCACATCTCATGGCCCTCTACCCCTTCTCCCTACATGCCAGCCAAACTGGTCTGATCATTTCCTAGAAGTTCAACTTCTTTTCTGCCTCAGGATCCTTCCACATGCTGTTTCCTGTATCTGGAACCCCAATTTTTTTCACCAGGTGAACCCTAACAAACCTTCAAATCTCAGTTTAAATGTCACTTTCTCTAAAAGGCTACCCCCCTAACCTCTCCAATCTAATCACGTGTCCCAGTCCATAAATTCTCTCTTGAAATACTTACCACCCATTGAGACATGGGTTTGTGTGTATATTTGTTTACTACCTATTCCATCAGACTGTTCCCTGAGAGCTAGGATTGTGACTATCTGTTACCTAGTGCCTAGTCCAGTACCTGGCACTTGGTAGGTGCTCAACAAATACTTGCTGAATTAATAATAAATAAACCATAAAAGATCACTCCAAGTTCCCAAGTAGGAAAATGGTAACGCCATACCTGACAAAGGGAACACAGGAATATCAGGTTTGTGGATAAAGTTGAATCCTATCTGGGACATGTTGAGTTTGAAGAAATGGTGGGATAGGTGTGAGCTGCAGAAGTGGAGTCATCAAATACTGAATAATGATTTAGCCAGAAGAAAAAATGTAACACTAATGGAAAAGGATGAGAAGCAAAACAAAGCAAACTAGAAGCAGATTAGAGACTACCTCTATTTAACTGGCAGGAAGAAGAAAGCAAATGGACAAAATGTTGATATTCCTAATATGTAAAGAGCTTATAAAATAGAAAACAACAACAAACCTAGAGAAAAAGAGCTAAAGAAATGGACAGTTAAAAAACAAAGAAATGCAAATGCCTCTTAACCATATAAAAAGATACTCAGCCTAATATGTCCAAGATAAACACGGTATGTTATGTCTAAAAAAATCCAGTTGATTTAAGTGGTTCTGAAATGTCTATGAATACAACTTTAAAGTTAAAAAAAGATATTCAATCTCACTCATAATGAGAGATGAAAATTAACACTACAATGAGGACAAAAACCCCAAAATTCTAACAATATATTCTGTTGATACACAAAGAGGCACTCTCGTACATTACTGATGGGAACACAAAGAGATATAATTCTTATCAGGATAAATCTGGCAATATCTATAAAACTGTGTACTCATTTACCCTTTGACCCTGCAATTCCACATCTAGGAATCTGTCCCAAATGTACAATGGCAAAAATATAAACACATATATATGAATTACAAAGTTATCCATTGCAGTACTATTCACAAAAAATTAGAAACAATCCAAATGCCCATCATTTGGGAACTGGTTAAATAGCTCTGTTTTTTCATTCATGCAATGAGATATTATGTAGCTATAAAAAGGAATTAGTAATTTACTACTAAGGAGTGATCTCCAGAATATGTTAAGTGAAAAAAGAAAGCTTATAATATTTTATCACTTGTCTAAGGAGGAATATGAATACATAGCCTACTTACATTAAACGTGGTTTTAGAATATAATTACTTAGAAAGAGAAAGAAAATGGTAGAGAAAACAGAGATAGAAGTTAGACTCCTTTGAATAAACCTTATTTTGTGGATTTGACTTTGGAAACATGAAACTATTATACATGATTATAAAACAAAATTACATTTTAGAACAGTCATTAAATATCAAAAATAAAATAAGTTGACTTAGGGACTTCTCTCGTGGCACAGTGGTTAAGAATCCGCCTGCCAACGCAGGGGACACGGGTTTGAGCCCTGGTCTGGCAAGATCCCACATGCCGCGGAGCAACTAAAACTGTGTGCCACAACTACTGAGCCTGCGCTCTAGAGCCTGCGAGCCACAACTATTGAGCCCGCATGCCACAACTACTGAAGCCCACATGCCTAGAGCCCATGCTCCACAACAAGAGAAGCCATTGCAATGAGAAGCCCACGCACCGCAATGAAGAGTAGCTCCCACTCGCCACAACTAGAGATAAGCCTGCGCACAGCAACGAAGACCCAACGTAACCAAAAATAAATAAATAAAATATAAATTTATTTAAAAAAATTAAATAAGTTAACTTAAATGTATACCCTGTTGGTGGCAGAACTATACAGAACAATTATTAAGACTAACTTAAACAGTGTGGTGGCAGCCTCTAGGAGGGACCCAATGATCCCCACATCCTGGTATCACACTGTTATATAACTAACTTCTCTTTAGTATAAATTGGATTTGGAGACTTGCTTCTAAGAAAAGAATGCAGTAGAACACCAATATTCATAGAAGTGTTATTCACAATAGCCAAAAGGAGGAAACAAATGTCCATCAAAGGATGAATGGGTAAACAAAATGTGGTATATACATGCAATGGAATATTATTCAGCCTTAAAAAGGAAGGAAATTTTGACACATGCTGTCATGTGGATGAACCTTGAAGACATTATGCTGAGTGAAAAGAGCATGTCACAAAAGGACAAATACTGTATGATTCTACTCATGAAGTACCTAGAGTAGTCTAATTCATAAAAACAGAAAGTAGAATAGTGGTTACCAGGGGATGTGGAAGGGAAGACTGGGGAGTTAGTGTTTAATGGGTAGAGTTTCAGTTTGGAAAAAGTTCTGGAGATGGATGGTGGTGATGATTGCACAACAACGTCAGTGTACTTAATGCCAATGTACTTAATGCAATGTACTTACTATACACTTTAAAATGATTAAAACTGTCATTTTATGTTATGTATATTTTACCACAATAACTTAAAAAAATAAATAAAAGAATGCAGCATACGTGTTGGGCTGTCACTCTAAGAACAGGTTACTAAAAAGGCCATGGGTTCCATCTTGGATACCCTTTCCTCCCTTGCTCTAAGCTAACAACCAGCGCCATGTTGTTAGCTGCCCCATGGAGAGGCCTGAGGGACTGGTCTCCAGCCAATGGCCAGAAAGGACCTGAGACCTACCAATGATCACATGAGTGCATTTGAAAGCACCCCAAAAAGGCTCCTCTGTGGCTCCTCCAACTGAGCCCTGGGATATACACAGCCCTAGCTGACACCTAGATTGCAGCTTTATGAGAGACCTTGAGATAGAGGCACTCAGCTAAGCTGCCCCCACAGAAACTGACCCACGGCAACTGTGAGATAGTAACGTCTCCTGTGTTAAGTCACTAAGTTTTGGGGTGATTTGTTACACAGCAACAGATAATGTTTCATACAACAACATGGATTGAGAAAAGAAGGCAGACAGAGACAAAATGCTGGTACTGCTATTCTGAGACTGTTGTGTGTATTATGGGGGTACTATAAATAAGTAATTATGAAATATTCTAATTGTATTATTCTTAGTATCACTGAGAACTAGAATTTTCAGTTGAAAGATACAGATGTAAAATAAAAAGATTAACTAAAAATCTTATAGTATTGAAACTGAATTGGAAGTATCAGTATGAATTCATGAGGTACTCTATCATAAAAAAAAAATTTTTCCCTAGTTCTGACTACCAAAAAAGGCCTAGAAACAATGGTCAACCCACTAGGAATGAGAATCTCTAGAGCTCAAACTGTGGTCTTGAAATTCCATTCCCCAATGAAGGAATCAGGGCTCCTTGGAGAAACTACTGACACCACGTGTGGGGAGGAAATGTACATGATGAGCCTGGAACTCCTTGTCATATCAGATAATCAAGAAGCTATCGAAAACTACTAGAGTCATGTCAAAATAACTCAGTAAGCAAATTTAAAAGGTTCCCACTGGCCAAAGATTAAATAATTTGAGCATCAATAAGGGTAATTACCATAATGAATTTTTTAAAAATCCAATATGTTTAAATCTAAGAGTCTATAATGAATGCGGAGAAGGGGAGACCCTAATTAGTCACTGTTGGAGAAAGCTAATATACCCAATTCATTATTTTGAAATTCATAAGCCAAGGGAAACTGTCAAGCTTCTGTCTCACATTTCCTATACAAACTGTACTACCACATAACAAACAGTACACATGGAATAGCTTCTCTTTATAGAACATTTCACCTAATAAATGAAAAGTAAAGTTACAATATTAAAATTTTCCAAACCCTAATGATTTAATAGGCCTCAAGCAGGGAGCCCATCACCTGTTTTTGTAAATAAAGTTTTATTGGAACACAGCCATGCCCATTCATTTACATTTTGTCTATGGCGGCTTTCTCATTACAACAGCAGAGTTTAGTAGTTGCAGCAGAGGAGACCAGATGGCTCACAAGGCCTAAAATATACATTATCTGCCTCCTTACAGAGAAAGTTTGCCAACCCCTAATCTACAGCATGGAGGCAAAATGGCAACTAATCAGCAGAAAAAGAGAGACAACTAGGCATTGTGTGCACCAGAGAGACACTTGCCCAAAGACAAAGACTTGCCAAAAGAATCTGAACTTGAGTCTGAGCAAGTCTCTAGATCCAACGACCAATTAACAGGAAGTACAAAGGTCAGATGTGTATGCTTAATCACTTCACAGGAGTGTAATCAGAAACATCCACATCTACAAGACAAAGACCCAATTTGTTCAACAAATAAATTTTAGAAACAAAAAGGGAGGGGAGGTTGAAACTTTAAGAGAAAAATCAACCAACTGCAATGGAGGAAGGGCTTATCTAGACCCTGATCCAATCAAGTCAACTACTTTTAAAATGTGTGAGGGGAATTCCCTGGGGATCCAATGGTTAGGACTCCATGCCTCCACTGCAGGGGGCATGGGTTAGATTCCTGGTCAGGGAACTAAGATCCTGCATGCCATGTGGCGTGGCAAGCAAATAAATAAGTAAATAAAATGTGTGAGAGAATTAGAATTAACATTGATTGGATATTTGATTATATTGGAATTGTTGTTTTTTTAAGATTAATAATGGTATCATGGTTATATTTTTTAAAGGGTCTTATACATAAGGATATGTATTGAAATACAAATAAATTTTATGATATCTAGGATTTTCTTTAAAATAGTACAGGAATGGGAGGGAAGTCAGTGAGAGATTGAAAATTTGGCCATGACATGATAATTACTGAACCTGAGTCATGAATACAAGGGGATTCATTATACTAGTCTGTTTACTTTTGTATGTCTTAAATTTCCTGTAATAAAAATTATAATAAGGTACATAATTTCTTCTTTAGACACAGAAAAGTTCTGAAGTGAAAAGAAGAACAGGTCAGGAAGTATGCTAGACAGCCCCAAAAAGACACCTTGACTGTGACAAGCTGTGGGGTCTTCTGAAGGAAGGGTAAGAAGCCAACCTGGAAAAGAACCAGTTTAGAGATTAAGTAAATGACTGCCTAGTAGATCCAAACTTACTTATGTGACCTTTTCTAACTGTATCACGCAGCTGGAACTAGGAAATATATACATGGCAAATTAACTTAGGTTTGAGATTTGGACAGGTTCCTCACAAAGTTAAAAAGGCAACAGAACATAAGATGCTGCCGCAGATATGATCATGGGGTTTGGGTGAGTAGAAAGCAAATGAAGCTAGGAGATAGCTAACTTAACTACAAAAACAAAATGCCAAGAAACTACACGTCATAATAAAGACAAAGAAGAGATTCAAAAAGTGTGGCACGATAGAGGGTTATGATCATGAGAGGAGACTCCAAGACCACAGAAATTTAACTAAGTGATGATGAGATCTAAGGCAAGAAGTGACGAGGTATAAAAGCTGGGGACTCCAGTCTTGGTGAACTAATAATAATGCTGGTTTACTAGTAGGTTTCAGCTACCTGCCAAAAAATCGTACCCTTCTCCCAAATTCATTTTAGAAGGTATCTGTATTTTTTTAAAGGGTCCCAGGATTAGAATCACTGGTGTAAGATGTAGTGATCCTGGAAAATACTAAGATGAAAACAATGGATGCTAGACAGGTCAAGGAAACATGATGAGAGCCACTAATAAGATATGAGAAACAGAAAGGGAACAAATGAAGAGTCAAATGAAGGAAAATTCCAGAGGTCAAGAGAAGAGAAGGATAAGAATGTGGAGAAAAAAAATAAAAGATATGACCTTCAAAAGAAAATGACTGAGGGATTTCCCTGGTAGCACAGTGGTTAAGACTCCGCCTGCCAATACAGGGGACGTGGGTTCATGCCCTGGTCCGGGAAGATCCCACATGCCGTGGAGCAACTAATCCTGTGTGCCACAACTACTGAGCCTGCCTTCTAGAGCCCGCAAGCCACAACTACTGAGCCCATGTGCCACAACTACTGAAACCCGTGCGCCTAGAGCCCGTGCTCCACAACGAGAGAAGCCACTGCAATGAGAAGCCTGCACATTGCGACGAAGAGTAGCTCCCACTCGCTGCAACTAGAGAAAGCCTGGGCACAGCAACGAAGACCCAGTGCAGCCAAAAATAAATAAATAATTTAAAAATATATTTCCAAAAAAAAAGAAAAGAAAATGATTGATAGTGGGGACCTTATTCTAACCCCACAATTCAAATAAAGTAGTCTAAAAATATCTCTATTGGAAAGGCTAGAGAAGGTATCCTCAAAAAAACAAACATCTATCAATTTGTTCATAACAAAGTGTTAGGTGTATGAAAGCAGCAAAAAACCTTATAAACCATTTAGTTAATTCACTCATTTCATAGATGAGAAAACAAGGGCTACTAAGACTAATAACTTACACTCAAGAACACTGTGCAATTAATGGTTAGAGTTAGAGCTAAAACGTACCCCATTCTTCACTCAACCTCCCTGCCTTGCATCCTCATCTAATGCCATGGTTTCTATTTGATGACTTACCTCTTCACAATGCCAAATGTCATTGTGTATTTTTATCCATAAACAGCAGGCATTTGGTAACTATCTGCTGACTGACACTCAAAATGAATGTTCGATATTTTACAACAATAATTTTATTTTAAAGGTTTCCCACTTCAGCAATTTGTTCTGCTCAATTTTACTCCTCTGCACCCCCCCCCCAAAAAAAATGTGTTTTGAGTAAATCTCAGAGATGTTCAAAAAACATATTGGCTAACTAGCACTTACGCTTCCAAAAATTCTTAGAATATGAAAAGGGACACACAGTGCCATGCTATAAAAAGAACAGCTGGCATTACACACCTCTCTCATCAACTCCATAAATGTGCACATAATTTACAATTGCTAGGAAGAGGATGTTCTTGACCCAATGGACTCAAGATACCTAAGTAGGTAGGAAAAGAGAGCAGCAGGAAAAACTACCTCAGCCTTATAATAAGAGAATATACAGACCTAGAGCTGGAATCTGTGGCTCTGGCAAAATGAAAACAGAACCAATAACAAATCATAAAATACTAACATTTACAACTCACTCAACGTGCAGTTTCTAGTTCAGCACTGAAATTACTCTATTTTCACAGCTTCTTTATTTCTTAAATCCAAAATTTTATCATTCCATAAAACAGTTTTCTTCCCAAATCAAACTACTTTTAGTAAGCCCAGTTTTATAAGTTCACTTGTTGTAATAACCACTAAAAGTGGTAATCACCCATAGCAGTAAATATATACATAAATTTAAATCATTATTTAAAAAACACTTGGAGTTAAAATCTCTAATTATGCAATAAATATAAACTATAATCTTGTGACATCAAAAACTGCCACTTGTACATGAAAATGAAATTATTTGTAAAATATCAATATATAATACAGAGCATGTAAAGTACATATACATAAAGGTGTTTACCTATTTTTATATTTATTCCTAGCAATTGTAAATCATGTGCACATTTATGGAGTTGATGAGAGAGGTATGTAATGCCAGCTCTTCTTTTTATAGCATGGAACTGTGTGTCCCTTTACATATTCTAAGATTTTTTGGAAGCATAGGTGCTAGTTAGCCAGTATGTTTTTTGAACATCTCTGAGATTTACTCAAAACACATTTTTGGGGGTGCAGAGGAGTAAAATTGAGCAGAACAAGTTGCTGAAGTGGGAAACCTTTAGAATAAAATATTTTTATTCCATACCAAGAGAATGCAGCATAAAAAGGGGGAAGGCAATCCAAACAAAAATTGTTTTACAAATTTCTATTATTCTTTTTTAAAAGTACGTATCACTTACCACTTAGAAAGGGTTGTTGAGGCACAGAGTTTGTAGAAAAGACACCAAATTTGGAAAAGATCCATCTAGAAGCTTTTTCAATCTGGAGCTTGTACTTTATAGGCACGCAAGTGGGCACACTGGTGCAAAGCAGTAGTGATTCACCATGTACAAAGCAGAATGTGGAATGTTAAAGGCTGAAAGACAAAAAAAAGAGAGAGAAAAGAAATATGGTTGGTTATTAGTAACAGCCATGTTTAAAACAAAAGCTGTAACATTTTAACAGTTTTCGTATAACATATATCATTATTGAAGTTAGTTTTTATTACTTGAGAATTTGGCCAAGAAGAACTTACTTATAAAAAAATGTCAACTGTATAGTGAAAGCATCTATCTGGAGAGAAAAAACAAGAAAATGAGAATTTGTTTGTTTGTTTTTTTTTTGGCCTCGAAGCATGGCTTGTGGGATCTTATTTCCCCAACCAGGGATCAAACCCTGGCCATGGTAGTGAAAGCGCCAAGTCTTAACCACTGAACCGCCAGGAAATTCCCAGAATTTGTCTTTAAAGGTTCTAATTTAAATTTTTTTCACCACCTATAATATCTTTCTCAAGTATATTACAAATTTCCTCACCATCTAAACATAATTACCTGTTTCTTGATGACACAAGGGTCATCATCCTGAGTTCTTCTATAGTACTTGAGGATACATATATTATGGGATTTGAGGTAATGACCCTAGGACTATTGTTTTTCAAAAGGTACACCGAGGAACCCCAAGAAATGAGCACTCTCCATTGCTGGTGGAAGTGTCAATATCTACAAAACCAAGAATGCATTTATTTTTTGACCCAACAACTCTCCTTCTGGGACATTCTCCTACAGATATAATTACACATTCACAAAATAAAGTGTGCAGCAAGATTACTGTGGGATTATTTGTAAAAGTGAAACACATTGAAAACAACTTAAGAGGACTGGTAAAATCACCTATGATACATCCATTAGAAGGAATACGGTGCAGCTGTAAAAATAAATAAGGAAGCACTCTGTGTACTTCTATACAAACATCACCAGAATATGCTAAATAAGCAAGTACAGAAAAGGTATATGTATATATACTTTGTTATATTCTGTGTTTTTAAAAAGGGGAGGGAAAGACGGAAGTAAGAATATCTATTCTTATTTGTTAATTTTTATTAAAAAGCACTGTAAAGATACAGAGGAAATTGGTATTAGTAAGGAAACAGGGATGGAAGTTAGGCCTTTTCAAAGTGTCATTTTGACTTTGAAACATGTAAATGTTCAAACAATATAAAATTTAAAACAAGTTCCCCAAATAAGCTTAATTTTACTTTTTTTTTTTTTTTTTGCTTTATTTTACTCTTTCACCCCTTTTTTCATAAACACATGAGCTGTTATATGATCAGTGTAACAAGGCTACTTTCCTGGAAAGTTGAATGGTAGATTATTTCCTTGTCCTTCAGAGAAACCCTTTTCTTTCCTACTGGTAGCATTCTACATATATTCAGTACCTACTATCTTCCAGCAATACATACATCAGTGAACAAACTCAAAAAAATCCCTGCTCAAGTGACCTTAAAACTCAATTGTTACCCATTTACTCATTGCTAGTGAAGTACAGTAAGAAAGGAATACATATACATTGCTAGAGGAAATATAAATTCTGAAAAGCAATTTGTCAATATGTAACAAGAATCTTTAATACGTGCATAGCTATTGATTGACCCAGTAACTTCATTCCTGAGAACTCAAAATGAAGACCGAATTTTACATATAATTTTTTTTACATTATTTATAAAGAAAAATTGTAAGAAATATAAATGTCTGAAATAGGGTAATGGTTGGCTAAGTTATGGTTTATTCAGCAGACAGAATATTATGCTGCAGTTAACCTAGAAGTAATTTCTAGTTAACATGTTAGATTAACCACAAAAATTTATTCCCACTCCACCTCCAGGCTCCTCTGAAATAATTGTAAAATTTGAAAAATTAATAAAAAATAAGAACACAAAAGCCAAAGAGAACAAAAGAGACATTCTCTGATAGGATAAAATTAAAATACAACTTCAAAAAACATGGGGAAATGCTGTTAAACAACAAAAAAGGCAGGACTCAAAATCATATATACTTTTAGCCATATTTTAAAAATTACTTTAAAACATGGAGAAAAAAGCCACTCAATATTATTTCTAAATAGTGATTTAAAAATAAATGATTTTTTCTTTTATCCTTTTCTATATTTTCCAAAATATCTACAAAGGGCATTTATTATTATTATAGTCAGAAAAATAAAATCACTTTACAAACATATACATACCCACTAAGATGGCTATAATCAAAAAGACAGATAATAACAAGTGTTGGCAAGTGTATGGCTGGAACCCTCTCTCACACTGCTGGTAGGAATATAAAATGGTACAGCCACTTTGGAAAACAGTCTGGCAGTTCCTCAAAAGTTAAACATGACCAACCATTCTCTCCCAGGTATATAGCAAAAGAAATGAAAAAATAACATCCATGTAAAAATATGTGTACAATAGCATTATTTGTGATAACCACTACAGAAACCATCATAATAGCATTATTTGTAACAGCCAAAAGGCAGAAACAATACAAATGTCATCAACTGATGAATGGATAAATAAAATGTGGTATGTCCATCCAATGGATTCTGCCATAAAAAATATTGATACATGCTACAACATAGATGAACCTGAAACACATTATGCTAAGTCAAAGAAGCCAGTCACAAAAGGCTACATATTACATTATTCCATTTATATGAATAGACAAATCCATACAGTATAGAGAGAAAATAGATTAGTGGTTGACTCCGAACAGCGGGGGAGGAGATGGGGAGCTAACGGATACGAGATTTCTTTTGGGGATGATGAAAATATTCTAAAATCAATTGTGGTGATGGTTGCACAATTCTGTCAATATAAAAAACCTCAAATTGTATACTATAAATTGGTGACTTGCATGGTATGTGAATTATATCTCAATAAATCTACTGTATTAAAAAAATATATACATATAGTCTATAACTTCACCACTAACCAGTATTTCACATATTATTCCTTATCACCTTGCAACACTACATAATAGGACAAACATTAGATTCAAGATAAAACCAGACTCTTGCCAATCCTAAAACCATGGACAAACCATAACTCCCAAGTTTCAATTTCCTTTTGGGGGGAAATGGGGAGTCCTCTCTGGTACACCATCTCATTTTTCTCCCAACAATTGAGTCGCATGCCTACCAAGAGCAAATTATCTTATATTTGTTCCAAAATCTTTTTATGCCTGTTGTATTTACTATAATTATATAATTTAGTTAAATATTATATCAAAAACATGAGTGCAAAAAGAAAATGCTTTGTCTCTGAAAATTAATCTGTACGATTTGAAAAGGGCAAGTTACTTTAAAAATATCCTAAAGAAAAGGTCTCAGCTATACATCAAAAGATTGATGCTGTACGAGCATTTATACACTTATCAACTATAAAATATTTAAGGCATATATCCTTCCTATTATTCTTCATTTCAAACAAATTTTTTATTTAACCATTCTAACTACTGGTGATTGTACAATCAATATTGTATAAGAGAGATTCTACTCCATGTAAATTATTCGTATAAAAGACTAACAGAAGTATACTACTATTATTCTATCTCACACTCTAAAGACTGATGGTTGACCCTACTGAGTTGTCTCTTAGTGAGGTTGAAACTTTTCTATCCTTCAAGTTCCCAGGCCCACCATAGGCCTGTACTCTCTACTGTATACCCTCATCTCTTAAACTGAAAGAAGATGCCCAATGTAAACTCTTCCAGTTCAAGGCTGCTAAAGTCCCTCTTCCTGTCCTCTTGGACCCTCCAAATCCTCCCTTTTCAAAGCCAAACTTACATCTGACCTGTATATTCAGATGACCATTAAGGAAGAAAAAAATCTTACTTACGCTCATGCACCATAGACTTCTCTTTATTTCCTCTTACTACACATTTGGGCCTCTACTTTCTCAACTCATCAAGTCAGTCATTTACAGTCTGACCCCAACTGCTACAATACTAAAATACTCTTCCATCAAAAAAATTCTAAGTGGTCTCTGACCTCCCCTCTCTCACTACTCTGATGCATCTCAGATATTGCTGCCAAGTGCATATTCCAAATGCAAAACTCTGATCACAAAACTCCCTGCCTTGGTAATTCAGTGACAGTCCCAATGCCTATAGAATAAAGTACAGAAATTCCTTAGCCTCAGAGTCAAGGTCCTAATGGAAGAGAATAAACTGTTAGCCCATTTCCCTAATGTTCTCTAGACTAGTCAGGCTGAACTCTGCTCTATGCAAACATGTCCCATTCCTTCCTACGCCCAGATCTTTCTTCCATGTGGAATGCCCTCCCTTTGTTTCTATGCATTAAATTCCTCTAAAATCATTTTTAAAGTAGAAAATCACTTTTTAAATCAGAGCCTTGGGTTTCTCAACTGTAAGACTTTTTATAAGGATTATAAAGTGTTAGAAGTATTATAAGTATTATTAAGCATAAACTTAGAACAACAGCCAGCAGATAGCACTCAACAAACGTTGTTACTGTTGTTCATTCAACATAATGAGGACTCAACAAATATTTTTTAAATTGACATGCGAGACAAAGCAAAACAAAACAAAAAAGTCTTTTCTATACTATACTATACTCTTTGCTCTCAAAGCCACAGTTTAAGATCTGACACCTCTGGAAGTTAAGATGATGAAAACTTCTGATAATCAATAGTGTTCAGTTTCTGGGAATCTCACACAGATTTATGATATAAGAACAGCAACCCACTATTTCAGATTTAGTCAAGAACAACTTGATTTATAATCACTTCACGATATATTATGCCACACACCCTAAACTTATACAGTGCTGCATGTCAATTATATCTTATTAAAATGGAAAGAGAAAAACAACTTAATTCACTAACATCTACCAAAAATAAGGAGGGCAAGCCTTACCAAAATAGAGTAGTTTTATGATTCACTTTTTTTTAAAACTGTGTAAAATACACATAACATATAATTTACCATCTTAACCATTTTTAAGTGTACAGCTCAGTGGCACTAAGTACATTCACATTGTCGCACAAACACCACCACCATCCGTCTCCAGAACTCTTTTCATCTTGCAAAACTGAAACTCTGCACTTACTAGACAATAACTCCTCTTCCGCCCCCTCCTCCCAGGCGCTGGCAACAAGCATTATGCCTTCTGTTTCTATGAGTTTGACTACTCTAGGTACCTTATTTAAGTGGAATCATACAGTATTTGTCCTTTCGTGACTAGCTTATTTCACTAAACATGAGGCCCCTTCAAGGTTTGTTTGTGTTATTTACTTTTTCAGCAAGAACTTCAAAACCACACGAAGGACATGGTTTAAACATACTCTAGTTTAAACTCATGGTTTTAACACACACCGTATTATATGGCACTAAACTGCAGACTTGGATGACTCAAATTACAGAAAGAAAGGAAAAGTAGAATAACATGTACCCAATTACCTGGTATGATACCAGGTATCAAACCAGGTGCATTTCACACAAAATTAAGACCACACAACTCTAAAGAGGTAGGTTATTATTATTCCCAGTTGATGAGAAAAAGGAGATTCAGAGGACCTCCCATGCCACTGCCCTATTTCCATTTTGTTTTCATCATAGAATTTATCACTATCTGACATACATACATATGTACATACATTTATTTCCTTATGTGCAAATTACATGTAGGCAAAAAAAAAAAGTTGAGAATCACATTTAGGCAACAAAGTTGTATCTATAATACAACATGGCTTGGAATCTGAACATTTTATAATCTCTAGCTTTCTGAGATGCTTGTCCATAGGTACACTTCTTTTTTTTTTTTTTCATAGGTACACTTCTTAGATACTCAGAAGTTGGGAGACTTTATTACTGCCAAAGATATATATACTTTTTTTTTTTTTTTGGAGCAGGTATGGGAGGTAGGGGGCACTAGAGGACAGAAGTAGGGGATAAAATTCCAACTGAAAAGTCCAAGAGTTCAAGAAGGCCAGTCTCCAGTAAACCGAAATCTATTATTACAACATCCTCATCTTCTATGAATTTTGTTGTTTTAAATCAAACTTCACCTGAGGAATTTTCTACCAAGCATGAATTTTTAATGGGAGGGGAGATACTAGTTTGTGATGGATGTTCTGCTTACCCCTTGAATATATTCTCACTATAATATTAGCTATATTTACAGTACTGTGGATTTCCTTCTTCTGCTTCAGAGTGAAAAATATTCCCACCACACTGTATTGCTACATTTTCTCCCTTAAAATTAGTTAAAACTTTTTATTACATTTCAAGAAATTAAGAACTAGATACCTAACTTTTAAATTTGTTAAACTATATTTTTTCATAATTTAAATGACAACTATCTCCACCATTAGAAGAATTTTAAATGTTCTGAAGAGAAATCAAAAAATGTTAAGGGCTCCCACTAAGTAAATTCCCATTTGTAACAAAAGTCTACATTTCCAATTAGCTTACTGCTTTCATATAATAATTTCTTTTGATCACAGTATGAAAAATGTTACTCACAAAAGGAGTACTGTAGTCACAAAATAATTTTATCTTTACTGATATAACAAGAAGTCAGCGGTTTCCTTTTTGTGGTAAACAATGGGCCTTGGGAAACACATTCCCTGTTAAATGTCTTTCACATTTTTTTAAATACACAATTGGTTCAACTTCCTAATAATCACCATTTACCAGAAATGTGAAAGATAAAAATCTATCAAGATACACAATAAGACTAAGCAAGCCAAAAAGAGGAAAACAAAAGAAAATCACAAAGGCTCCCTGAAGAGGGTGGGGTAGAGAAAACTTCCAACCTAACCTCAACCACCTCTTAACTAAAAAAAAAAGGAGAACATCAACGTCAAGGTGACAAAAATCTCACATCTTTTTTCTCCATTCCTAAGGGATCATGTCCGTTAGCATACAAATATACCATAATGATCACTCACCTTAAAGAGAATAAAAGGGGGGAGCCCTCCTCCCTCCTCCACCGCAAAAGCCCTGTCTTGACTGCCCTGTTTCTCTACTCCCCTTTACAATAAAAGTCCTCCAGACAACTGTCTCTATTCAGTATTTCGCTAGCTCCGCTTCTTCATCTCATTCTCTCCTCTCTTCTACCCCCAGGGCCGCTGGCCAGTGTCACTGATGACCTCCACACCTCATGAAATCCAAAGGTCAATAATCAGTCCTCATCTTAGTTGACTCCACGGCAGCATCCCTCTCCTGCCTTTTTGAAACACTTTCTTCACTTAGATGGCAAGATGCCACACTCTCCTGGTTTTCTTCCTTTTCCTCAAGAGCTGCTTTTCCTCTGCCTCTTCTCCAACTCAACATGTTGGAGAGCCCAGGGCCAGTCCTTGCCCCTTTTCTCCACTGACATTTACCTCTGGACCTTATCCAGGCTAAAGGCCTTAAATTCGAATCTGGAATTTGTTAGCATATAGATGGTATCTCTAGCCCAGACCTCTCTCTACTGAGCACTAACCTTGCAAATTCAAATACCTGTCTGCACATCTAACGAGATGTCAAACACAACTCTTAATACAGCCCCCTAAATCTCTGCCTACTCCCAGCACTTCACTTCAGTAAATAACACCACAATTCTTCTAGATGCTCAGGCCAGAAATCTGGCAGTCACTTTTATTCCTTTCTTTACCTCACACCCTCGTATCTAATCCATCAGCAAGTCTGTCAACCCTGCTTTCAAAATACTGTATACCTTAAATCTGGCCACTTCTCTCCCATCCACTGCTTACCACCTAGTCAGAGCCGTCATCATCTGTGGCCCAAACAATTCATGTCGCCTCTTAGCTGCTGCTGCTGCATCTACTCACCCCTTAATTCTACACAGTCACCAGAGTGATCTTTTTAGAATATAAATTTATTCACTTGTGCCCAAAAATCCTCCACTGGTTTCCCATCAAATGCAGAAAAATATCCCATGGTCTCCCTAACATTTCCTTTCCTCTATTCTAGCTACACCAGCTTTCCTGCTACTCTTCAAGTTGAAGCAGCTTATTCCCACATCAGGGCCTATGCACTTGCTAACTCCTCTGCCTGGAAAGGTCTTTCCCTTGAGTATGACTTGCCCCCTCCCTTCCTTCCTTTGCTCCCAGATGACTGCAAATGCTCCACAAAGAGGCCTTCCCCACCATGCTAACCTGAAATAACCAAAACCTATCACACTCTAGACAAACTTAGTTTTTCATCATAGAGTTTATCATCCAATATTTGTTTAATCTTTGCCTACATGACTACAAACAAGCTCCAGAAGGGCAGAGACTGTCTTGTTTACATTTATAATCCCTAGCACCATCTCCTAGCTCACAGGTACACAATAAGCATTTGTTGATTAAATAAATGATGTCAAAGGTAATACATGATATGCACTATAAAAAAATAAACCAATATATAGACTTTCAAACATTTTATTAAACAAAGTGAATATTAACTGCTTCATAAGGTTCCATTTTACAGCCTTTAGAGGAGATAAGAGTAGCACAGAATGACAGAGGAAGAGGTAAACTTCTTGTCTTCAGTACATAAATCCAGTATATTTGCATACTCTACCTTACATACATTTTGAGATGTAACCTAATGTTTCCAGAAAATAACAGGTTTTAAGCTGTTTCTTTTCTTCTTGTTAAAGACCTGAATCAACCTGCATCCAAACAATTAGCTTAAAAGGAGGAATAATACTTACAGGATAACCTAGGAATACATATTTAACAAGGTCAGCTGCCTGTTCAAATAGCCCCTGAGATAACTTAATCAACACAAAAGGGAAAACTCTAGCAACATTAGAAATTAAGAAGGGGTATCACCCCACCCCTGAAATTCTAAGCTCCCACAAAGGTATTCTAAGGTAAGAACAATGGGAAAGGAGAAGTAATCTGCCCTGACATCAACCATTATTGCTGTGCTCGAGAGCGGGCTTACAAGTGTACTCCACCGAGGCGCACCCCAGAAGATAATGCTCAATCCCCCCCTCCATCAAATTCACTGGGCTAAATACTAACTGCAACTTTCAACAGACTCTGACTATCCTTTAAGAGCAGGATAAGACAGAATAAAATCTCATGCCAGGCTGTGACGGAGCCTGTACTATTTATCAACACAGAATAGCATGTATACAAAAAAAAAAAAAATCACCAGTGTTAAAAGAACTGGAAATACAAGATTCATCAAAATGTTCTGAATTCCAAGGATAATGATCTTGACAGAATTCTAAACAAAGGTGTGAGACGTGAAACCATTTCCTTTTCTAAGATATTCACTCTCTTGGGGGGATACAGTGGTAGTCAGGCTTACCAAAGGAATGTCTACAACCAGGCTTAGGGACTTGAGGAGACTCTGCTCAAAAAACAACAAATCAACCAGTAAAAAATGATAATAATAATAAAGATATAGAGGATATTAACAATATTACTCACTTTCCCTCTCCTTCTAGGTTTTCCTTCTCTCTCTTGAAGTCAGGCATGGTCATGTGATTTGTGTTGGCCAATGAAATGTGAGTAGAATTGATATATAAACTTCCAATGGAAGCATTTAACTGTTGGCACTGGGCTCTGTACCTCTTTCCCACTGTCTCTGTAATTATGGAGGCAGGTGTTGATATGGAAGTGCATTGCCAAACCTGTAGGCAGAACACAACTTGCCTAAAAGGCATGAACTTGACATGAATAAGAAATAAATTTTTGCATTTTAAGCACTAACAATTTGAGGATTGTTTTCACTGCAGCATAAACTAACTTGATTATTTTAAAATTCCAATAAAATTAATTAAAATTTGGCAAATCCAGAAAATCAGACAAGGGGAAAGATGTTTCAGAGATAGAAAAACATACAAACATGACAGCATAATGTGAAATGGTTTATAACCATAGAAACAAAAGATTTTAATGGAATATTCCTTCAAAAACCAATAATTTCACCTTAATTTAAAAAATTTTAAGAATAGTAGGCTAGCTCTGGAAGGATGCACAAGAGGCTGGTAATACTGGTTGCGTCCAGGAAAGGAAACTGTATGGTAATAGAAAAAGTGAGGAGAGACTTCCGGTTTTCATTCCGGCACGAAAAGACACTTAGAAGTCACCACTCCGTCTTAAAAAAGTAAAAAGATAAACATATTGAAAAAGCAACAGCTCTTTTAAGATTCATAAGAGGAGTGAGGTCATAGGGCATACCACTACTCCCAAAACTGGAGACAGGCAGGTGCAGAGAATCACAACTTACGGGAACAGAAACCCATGAGAAGAAGCTTCCATGGAACCAGTGCCAGGGTAAGAAAACCTGAACTTTAACTGACAAACTGCTAGAGGCTCAGTGTGGACAACTCTGAGAGTTAAAAACTCCAAGAGGGGGCTTCCCTGGTGGCGTAGTGGTTGAGAGTCCGCCTGCCGATGCAGGGGACACGGATTCGTCCCCCGGTCCGGGAAGATCCCACATGCCTCGGAGTGGCTGGGCCCGTGAGCCATGGCCACTGAGCCTGCGTGTCCCGAGCCTGTGCTCCGCAACGGGAGAGGCCACAACAGTGAGAGGCCCGCGTACCACCAAAAAAAAAAAAAACTCCAAGGGGACCAATAATAGGGGGAAGCCCATACTTGTGAGTTTTATCTCCAATAGCTCCACCTGGTTCTCATAATGAATATCAAAGAAAAATCCCCTCAAGTTTCTGGCAGGGGGAGGGGAAAAATATTTTGAAATACTCCAAAGCATTCTGTTCTTCTTAACAAAGTCTGCCCTCAGGAGAAATTAAGAAACTCTTTAACCAGAGCCTAACTGAGCTAGGAGAAGGGAAATACCCAACCCCAGCTCCCTCTGGCCATCCTGTACCACCTAAGGTAGGGAAGAAAACTGAGAAGCACTTGTGAAATCCACAGTCTGGAGGCATAGGCTGACCCCCCAACACACACCTCACCACCACATTACTGAGAGCCTACTTAAATCAGTCTCTTACACTTGATACTGTAAGTCCATGTCCGACTACCAAGAAAATATTACAAGGCATGCTAAAAGGAAAAAACAAAACAAAAACAGTTTGAAGAGACAGGGCAAGCATCATAACCAAACTCAGATATGGCAGGATGTTGGAGTTACCAGACTGGGAATTCAAAACAACCATGATTAATATGGTATCTAATGGATAAAGTAGAAAGAAAGCATGCAAGAAAAGATGGGCAATGTAAGCAGAGAGAAGGAAATTCTAAGAGTCAAAAAGAAACAGTAGTGATCCAAAACACTGTAACTGAAATAAAGAGAGCCATTGATGGGCTAAAGAAAGAATATCTTGAGCTTGAGGCTATATCAATAGAAATCTGAAAAGAAAGAGAACACTGAAGAGCAAAAAAGAAAAAAGACTGAAAAAAAAAAATAGAATATCCAAGAACTGTGGGACAACAACAAAAGATCTAACATACATGTAATAAGAATAGGAGAAGAAAGAAAGAAACAGAATAATTGAAACAATAATGACTGAGAATTTCCCCAAACTAATATCAGATACCAAAACCACACATCCAGGAAGGTCGGAAAACAACAAGCAGGATAAATGCCAAACAAACAAACAAAAACACATACCCAGGATATCCTGTTCAAAATCAAAGATAAATTAAAAAATCCTGGAAGAGGCCAGAGGAGAAAAAAACTAAATCTTACCTGTAGAGGAACAAAGATAAGAATTACACCCACCTCATGCAAGCAAGAAGAGAGAGGAGTGAAATACTTCAAATGTTTATAGAAACAAACAAACAAATCGAGAATTCTGTACCCTGCAAAGTTATCCTTCCAAAGTGAAAGAGAATAAAGACTTTCTCAAACAAAAGTTGAGAGAATTTGTTGCCAATAGACCTGCCTTGCAAAATATGTTAAAAAAAGTTCTTTAGAGAGAAGGAAAATGATATAGGTCAGAAAATCAAATCTACATAAAGAAAGGAAGAGCATCAAAGAAAGAATAAGAATGTAAAATACAAACTTCTACAATTTTTAGTCTTAATTGATCTAACAGACAACAATTTGTTCAAAATAATAATAGCAACAATGAATTCAATTATGTATGCCTATAAGTGAAATGAAGGACAGCACTGATAGAAGGGAAGGGAGGGAAGAATTAGAATTATTTTACTATAAGGCACTCACTCTACTCATGAAACAGTATAGTATTATTTGAAAGTGGACTTGAATTAGTTGTAAATATATATTGGAAACTACAGGACAATGACTAAAAACAGTTTAAAAAGTAGTATAATTGATATGCTAACAAAGGAGACAAAACAGAATTAGATGAAATACTCAAAACCATAAAAGGCAGAAAAAGACTAGAAGGAAATAAAAAAGAAAAGAAAACATAGAACAAGGGCAACAAACAAAACAAATATGATAGAAATTAATCCAATTGTATCAATAATCACTTTGAACATCACTGGTCTAAATGAATCAATTAAAAGACAGAGATTGTCAAAGTGGATCAAAAACCAAGACCCACCAGAAACCCACTTTAAATAAACAGACACAAAGATTAAAAGTAAATGGATGGAAAAAGATATACCATGCTAACACTAATAAAAGGAAAGACAGAGTAGCCATTCTCATTTCATACAGAGCAGACTTAAAAGGAAAGAAATTTATGAAGGATAAAGAGGGGCATTAGAGGGCTTCCCTGGTGGCGCAGTGGTTGAGAGTCCCCCTGCCAATGCAGGGGACACAGGTTCGTGCCCCGGTCCGGGAAGATCCCACATGCCATGGAGCGGCTGGGCCCGTGAGCCATGGCCGCTGAGCCTGGGCATCCGGAGCCTGTGCTCCGCAACGGGAGAGGCCACAACAGCGAGAGGCCCGTGTACCGAAAAAAAAAAAAAGGTGGGGGGGGCATTAGAGAATGATAAAGAGGTCAGTTCTCCAAGAAGACATAACAATCCTCAACATGTATCTACCGAACAAGAGAACAAAGTACGTGAAGCAAAAACTGATAGAAATAAATACAAGGAGAAATAGATGAACCCACTATTATAGTTGGGGACTTCAACACCCCTCTATAAGAAATGGACTGGTATAGCAGTCAGAAAACCAATAAGGACATAGTTGAACTCAACAACACCATCAACCAACTGGTTATATAATTGACCTCTATAGACTACTTCAGCAACAGCAGAATACACATTCTTTTCAAGCTCACATAGAACATTCACCAAACAAATTTAAAAGAACAGAAATCACACAGCATCTACTCTCAGACCACAATGAAATTAAGCTCAAAATCAATGATAGAAAGATAGAAAAATCTCGAAACACATGGATTAAACAACACTTCTAAATAACACAGGGGTCAAAGAAGAAATCTCAAGAAAAAATTTTTAAATATTTTGACTGAATGAAAATGAAAACAAAATTTGTGGGATACAACAAAAAAAAATAAAAATCCTTAGAGGGGAATTTATAGCACTGAATGCATATATTAGAAAAGGAGATCTGAAAATCAATAAACTAAGCCTCCATTTTTAAAAACTAGAAAGAGCAACTAAATGCAAAGTAAAGAGAAGAAAAGCAATAATAATAATTAGGGCAGAAATCAATGAAACGAAAAACATGAAATTAATAGAGAAAAATCAATGAAACCAAAAGTTGGTTCTTTGAAAAAAAATCAGTAAAATCCATAAACCTCTAGCCAGGCTAACTAAGGAAAAAAAGAGAAAAGACACAAATTACTAATATCAGATATAAAAAACAGACATCACTACACATCCCATGAATAGTTAAAAGAATGAAGAAATACTATGAACAACTCTATGTCCACCAATTTGATAACCTAGATGAAATGGACCAATTCTTTGAAAGACACGCAAAGAAAACTTCAAAAACTCACACAAGAAGAAACAGGCAATCTAACTAGGCCTGTATCTATTAAAGAAATTGAATCAGTAACTAATAACATTCCAAAATAGAAAGCACCAGGCCCTTTACAAAAATTAAATTAAAAGGTATCATAAACCTAAATTTAAAATGCAAAACTATAAAACTCTTAATAGATAACATCAGTACAAACATAGATGACCTTGAGTATGGAAATGATGTTTTAGATATAACACCATAAGCACAATCCATGACAGAACTAATAAGGATATTGATAAGCTGGACTTCATTCAAATGAAAAACTTCTGCTCTGCAAAAGACAGTATCAAGAGAATAAGAAGACAAGCTACAGACTGGGAGAAAATATTGATATTTGCAAAACACACGTCTAATAAAGGGTTGTTTAAAAAAAACATACAAAGAACTCTTAAAACTCAACAAAAAGAAAAGAACCGGATTTAAAAATGGACCAACTCCCGGGCTTCCCTGGTGGCACAGTGGTTAAGAATCCTCCTGCCAATGCAGGGGACACAGGTCCTAGCCCTGGCCCCGGAAGATCCCACATGCCGTAGAGCAACTAAGCCCATGCGCCACAACTACTGAGCCTGCGCTCTAGAGCCCACAAACTACAACTACTGAAGCCCACGTGCCTAGAGCCTGTGCTCCACAACAAAAGAAGCCACTGCAATGAGAAGCCTGCGCACCACAACGAAGAGTAGCCCCCGCTCACTGCAACTAAAGAAAAGCCCGCATGCAGCAATGAAGACCCAATGCAGCCAAAAATAAATTAAATAAATTTTAAAACTTAAAAAATAAATAAAATAAAAATTATCCAACTCCCAACAGTGCACCCTAAGGGGACTCAGGATGGGAAAGAACAGGACACTGGCCCTAGACAGCTAAGGTGCATATCAAAGGAATGATTTCAATGAGCCCAGACTCTAGCATCTTCCCATACAGAGAAAAGTGCTAAGTCACAGGTATAGAAAGCGAACTTATGGTTACCAGGGGGGAAAGTGGGGATGTGTCGGGGGGAGGGGGGATAGATTGGGAGATTGGGATTGACATCTACACACTACCACATATAAAACAGATAACTAATAAGGACCCACTGCATAGCACAGGGAACTCTTCTCAATACTCTGTAATGACCTATATGGAAAAAGAATCTAAAAAAGAGTGGATATATGTATATGTATAACTGACACATTTTGCTGTACAGCAGAAACTAATGCAACATTGTAAATCAACTGTACTCTAATAAAAGTTTTTAAAAAATTTTTTTAAAAATGGGCCAAAGACCTTAACAGACATCTCACCAGAAAAGATATTCAGATAGCAAATAAGCATAGAAAAGATGTTCCACAGCATATATCATCAGGGAAATGCAAATTTAAACAACAGTGAGATACCACTGCACACCTATTAGAATGGCCAAGTCCAGAACAATGACGATACCAACTGCTGGAGAGGATGCAGAGGAACAAGAACTCTGATACACTGCTGGTAAAAATGCAAAGCGACACAGTCACTTTGGAAAACAGTTGGCAGTTTCTTACAAAACTAAACATACTTTTTACCTTACGACTCAGCAGCTGGTGCTTTTTGGTATTCACCCAAGTTGAAACCATGTCCATGCAAAAACCTGCACATGGATGTTTACAGCAGCTTTATTCATAATTGCCAACCAAGATGTCCTCCAGTAGGTGAATGGATAAACTGTGGTACATCCAAACAGTGGAATATTATTCAGCACTAAAAAGAAATGAACTATCAAGCCATGAGAGGACATGAAGAAATGTTAAATGCATAATGCTAAAGTGAAGGAAGCCAATCTGAAAAAGCTACATATTGTACATACTGACATTCTGGAAAAGACAAAACTATGGTGACAGTAAAAAAAAAAAAAAAAAAAAAAATCAGTGGTTGCCGGGGAGGGGTGGGAGGATGATTAGGCAGAGCACAGAGGATTTTTAGGGCAGGGAAAATACTCTGTGTGATACTATAATGGTGGATATATGTCATTACACATGTGTCCAAACCCTACAATGTACAATTCCAAAAGTGAGCCATAATGTAAACTATGGACTTTAGGTGATTATGATGTGTCAGTGTAGACTCATCAGTGGTAACAAATACACCACCCTGATGGGGGATGTTGTTAGTATGAGAAGCTATGCATGAATGGGAGAAGGGCTCTATGGGAAATCTCTGTACTTTCCTCTCAATTTGGCTGTGAACCTAAAACTGCTCTCTGAAAAAAAGTCTTTATAAAAAATAAAGTCTACAGGGACTTCCCTGGTGGTGCAGTGGTTAAGAATCCGCCTGCCGATACAGGGGACACGGGTTCGAGCCCTGGTCCGGGAAGATCCCACGTGCAGTGGAGCAACTAAGCCCATGCGCCACAACTACTGAGCCTGCGCTCTAGAGCCCACGAGCCACAACTACTGAAGCCCGCGAACCTAAAGCCTGTGCTCCACAATAAGAGAAGCCACCGCAATGAGAAGCCCGCGCACCGCAACGAAGAGTAGCCCCCGCTCACCACAACTAGAAAAAGCCTGTGCGCAGCAACAAAGACCCAATGCAGCCATAAATAAATTTATAAAAAGTAAAAAAATAAAGTCTATTAAGAAGGCTTTTTTTTTAATAAAAAAAAGAAAACCTTGTCTTATGTGATCTGACTCTAATTCCAATTATTTCTACAAATCTTAAAAATTACGTTTTCTGCTTTGGTTGACATTAAAACAAAAATAGTTTGAAAATTTTAAAATGACATATGTATTGCTATATCAAAGACAATGCCACAATTTTGACTTACTATAAACCAGTCTTCCCATTAAAATTAACTTCTGAAAATAAAAAGCTCAATTTTTTAAGCAAATATTTGGATTTTATTCTTGGGTGTGGCATATAATTTTACACAAAAACAAAAACTCAACTTTATAGAAATCTTTGCAGAGACTGGTTTTATATGGCCTGTGATGGAAATCAATTTACAATACAATAAGTTGTATAAAATTTTTGAAGCGTGTGTTTATAGGCATTTTTCATGTAAGAGGTCCATAGCTTTCATTAGATTCTCAAAGGGGGCCATCATTCAGACAAGATTGAGAATGGCAAGTTTTTAGGTATCAGTTAAACCAAGACATTCACCCACTAATTAACACTGAGGCTTCTACTATGATTAATCATGAAACCCTCTCTGACCTCCATCCTGTATCTGTTCCCCCTTCCAAGAACATAAAAGGAAAATAATTTATTGTCACCCAAGTATTTAGGGAAGTACTAGGGAACACCGTAAGAGTTCATTAGTATATGAAAGAGGACGATCGGAAGTCAATTAAATCACCCCAATAATCATTTTTTTAAAGGATACATTCACATATGGTTAATGGGATCCTGCAAAATAACTGGGCTACACGCATCAAGACATTAAAATGGCCATAACCTCTACGTTAATAAAGGAGAATTTACCAAAAAGATATAATCTAAAATCAGGCTTAAAAAAATATATGCAGAAAGATGCTTAACTGCATACAGTTAAGAACACAGGCTCCAGAGCCAGCTTGCAAGGACTCACTTATGAGCTAAGCAGCATGAAGCAAGTCTCTTAACCTGTTTCCACGCTTATTTTTAAAAGGGATAATAAAAGTACCATTTCAAGACGGTTTCATGAAGAGTAAATGAATATATGTCAAATGCTAGCGTACAATAAGCCCTCTGTAATTGTGTGCGCACTTAAACCTACTAAGCTTCAACCATGTGTCAGGCACTGTCCTAGGCAGTTGAGATACATCAATGAACAAAAGAGAAGAATCCTGCCCTTCTTAGAGCTTACATGCTAACAAGGGAAGACAATAGACAACAGAAATAATAAGTAAATTATGAGGCATAAAAAGATGAGAGAAGCTATGGGGGGAAGAAAGGAAAAAGAAAAAGTAGAGAAGAATCACAGACTGGCAAGTGCCAGAGGTGGCAGGCGTTGCAATTTTTAAATAGTCAGAGTACATCTCATTAAAAAGGTGACATTTAAACAAAGACCTGAAAACTCCGCCAGGTAGCTATCAGGAGTAAGCACATTCCGGCCACGGGAAGAGCAATCACAAAGGCCCTAAGGCGGGAACATGGCTGGTACATTAGAGCAAGAACAAGGATGATTAGAGCAGATGAGTAAGGGAAAGAGTAATAGGAAAAAAGGATTAGAGAGGTAACGAGGGACCAACTCAGGTAAGGCCTGTAGGCAGCTGTGCTCTGGGGAGCCACTGCACGGTTTGCAGAAGAGTAACGTGACTGTCATACATTTAGAAGGATTGCTCTGGCTACTGTGCTGAGAAGAGTACAGTGGAGAAGCACTGATGCCACTACGAGGCTATTTGTGACTGAAGTGTTAGCAAAACCCTTGTCTTTGAGCCTGAGAAATTGCTCTTGGATTCTGTTCATCTTCTAGCTCTGTTCCCCTGGAAACCATACAGGCAGAATGTCAGCTGTGTTACCAGGCAACGTTGCTTATGGTAAAAATGACTATTGGTAAGTTGCTTCAGACCGAGAGAAACAATAAATACCTGGTGAGTGGCTGTAACTGTGGGCTTTCCTTACTATGGTGACTTCTATAATTCGGCACATACCTTGTAGGGATCCTGGAAGCTATGCTCATGGGTAGTTACACAAGATAATGGCTCTTGTGGAACATGGGGCTCCTAAGCAAAGTTAGTTACATATCCATCATGTGAGCCTCATCACTCTTACTTAAGCTTCACTTGGAAGAGGGGAGAGGCACAGAGAATGGTTCCGGCTGTTCTCTTTGTAGACAGCTACAAGGACTCCTACCAAAGAGAGTATCTGATTCTTCTCCGCTGGTAAGCTGTGTTTCTTGTCCCATATCCTCTTAAGCAAATCTGATGTCAAATGTGGCCTATGGCAATCCAAACATCTGTCTTGTTGAACCCTAAGAAAATTCCCTGGGTAGCCACTGCTCTGTTGTGGTAATCCAGGCAAGAAATGTCAGTGACTTGGACCAGGATGGTAGTGGTGTCAATAGGAAACAGTAGTAAGATTGCAAATATAATTTGAAGGGGGAGCTTTTAGGATCTTCTAATGAATAGGATGTGGGATGTCCATATTCTATGTGCATACAATAAAGTTAGGGATAATGGCAAGATTTTTTGGCCTGAGAAACTGGAAAGATGGAGCAAAAAAACTGGGGTTGGGGAGCACTGGAGATCAGGAATTCAATTTTAAACAATTTTTGAGTTGAGGGTCATTCATCATCTTGCTTTCTTCTCAATGACCCAAAATGGCTGCAGCAGCTCCATGTATCATAAGCCCACGTGACCACATCCAAAAGGGGTGTGCCTTCATAAATTGAAGGAAACCAGACTCCCAGAGGACTTCCTTTATATGTCACCATGCCTGAACCAATCACTGGCAAGGAGGATGAAACTAACACTATTGACTTTAGGCTGCTTTACAAACTGCCCCCTTTGGATTGGGGAGGAGCCCGTGAAGCAGGTGAACCCTAAATACCTGAACAAAACTAGTCTTAAGAAAGAGAAAAATGACTAACAGGTGCAGTGTCTGTCAAAGGTATTGTCAAGGGCTTTGAATGAACCATCCACACTGATGTTAACATCACCCAGAATAAAAGAAGGTCAGTAATAAAGTACAGGTATAAAATAAAACAGGGAGCCAGGTAATGAATAATGAATGAATAAAAAACAAGTGACCTACCCTCTGTTCCATGAAAGAGACACCTGGACAAATCCTGTGACATTTCATAGGCAAAAATTATTCTAAATGATTTGAGGAAAAAAACAATTAAGAATCTGACTAAAATCAAACTCTCAATTGTAGAAGACAGAGCAATGTCTCGAAAACTTCCAGAATTAAGTAATTTTGACCTAGATTTTTACATCCAAATGATCAATCAAGCAAAAAGGCAGAATAAAGACAGTTTCAGACATGTAAGAACATTACTTGAGGGCGTTCTTTAGCAAGCAAGAATGAAAACCAGTAAAGTGGATGTGAGAACACAGGAAACAGCGGAAATGATCCAAGAGTGAAATGAAAAAGAAATCCCAGAATGGCAGGTGTACAGCAGGACTAAACTATAATTCATCCTGTTAATACAGAAAATTAGTGAACTCCATGAAAGGAAGAAAGGAATGGATTCTGTTCCAAAGACAGAATAACTAAGAAGCTGGTTTCACGACAGGAATGCATGTGTTTCTTTTCTTAACAGAAAAAAAAAAAAAAAGATATGCAACAGAAAGCTCCAGCAGAATGCTGTCTACCTACAGCTTTTCCTTCCTTATTCCTTGCTAAAGGAATCTAATCTTTTTTTTTCTTTTCTTCTTCTTTTTTCTAAGGTAACAGGGGAGAAGCACAGGATTAGGGAAGGCAGACTCTTGCCCAGACCCATGGGATAAATCACTACAGGTCTAAACAAGCCCTGGAAATCCCATTCTCCTTTGCCAGCAGCTGGCCTGAGCAACAGAGGTGAACGAGCAACTCAGTTTAAGCCAATGAGACTTACAGGAAAGTCATCTGGGGAACTTCTTGAAAGACTTTCCTCCAAGATAAAAAGAGAGATCTGATGGTGGGAAGGAAGATTTGCCATAAAGAGCATTACTGGGCAACTGCTGAGTTTGAACATGGACTGTATATTAGATAATAGTACTGTGTTGTGGTAGACATGGAAATCTACCACTCACATTCAAAAGACTCACTACCAGGAGTGAGGAGTGTGGTTAAGCTGTTAGTTTCATCAGAGTTAGCTTCAGCCTTCAAGAGAGGGTCTCGATAGTCTCTGGACAGCTCCCAGCCCATAAATGAAAAACGCAAGTCACAGGCCAAGCAATTTCTACCCAACATGGAACTCCCCTAATGGACAGTCTTAATTCCAGAGGCACTCCTTGTGCTGGCACACGGGGTGTCATCACAATCTGACAGCTCCACCTGCCCAATCCTGCTTCCTTCTTTCACTTTTGTAAATACAATCCTAATTCTGGCTCAGCATCTGCTCCCCAGAGATCTCAACCTGTGACAATTACATTTCCTGAATTTAATCATTGTTCCATGATCACACCTTTCCTTATGTGATATGTGATGAAGTATTTAAGGGTAAAGAATCATGATCTCTGCAACTTTCTCTCAAAAGATTCACCAAAATAAGGATAACTGGATCTAGATTTATAGAAGCAAAAGATAAAGGAAAAAGCAAATATAGCAAAATGTTTGTAACTGATGAATCCAGGTGAAAGTTAGACAGTTCATATTACTATTCTCACAACTTTTTTATGTTTTAAAATTTTTCAAAAATATATTTTAAAAGGGGGAAGATCCAAAAAAAAAAAAAAGAAGCACTCATCCTATCCCCTTCCTCCTGCCTTTTAGTAAGTGAAAAAAAGATGCTTGGAGTTACAGCAGCCACTGGCAATAAGAGAAAGGTCAGAACCACCAGATATGTCACCTGTGGGTGGATATTCTGTAAAATGCTGCCAAAAACAACCAAAATGATACATCAGGAAAAACAAAAAAGCTATTCAAGGAAGTAATGGTTCAAGTGTGAAAACATATACATATGACATGATTTTGAGCAATTGACAGATTATAGGGAAAGAGAATCCATTCGTCTTTGATACTAGGAACATCATCCTTCTATTGGCATGGGATCATGACACTGGTGTGGAGAGAAGGAAATGTAACCATAAACTCACTACTCCATTCTGCAATTAGTATTTGCATGGTAATTAAAAGATGTATGACCGATACAAAAACAAAGCACCAAAGATTTCATTAAGGTTACAGAACAGAATGTAAATGTTTACAACCTTGTAAGGATAAAAGGTACAGCTGATAGAAGTTGAGAGATAGAATGGGGGAGGGCAAAAGGCAAAAGGAAAAGCAGTGAAAGAGTAGGATTTCAATTTTTAATTCCCATAAGACTAGAAATCGCTAAACATATTCCACTTGACTCATTTTTTAACAGTTTTTATTGACAATTCACTTAGCATAAAATTCAATTTACTCATCATTTTTAATTAGGATATTTGCCTTTTTATTATTGAGTTGTTAAGAGTTCTTTATACATCCTAGATACAAGACTTGCAAATATTTTCTCCCATTTTGTGGGTTGTCTTTTCACTTTCTTGATGGTATCCTTTGAGGCACAAATGTTTTTAATTTTGATGAAGTCCAATTTACCTATCTTTTGTTGCTTGTGCTTTTAGTGTCATATCCAAGAAGGCTTTGCCTAACCCAGGTCACTAAGATTTATTCATATTTTCTTTGAAGAATGTTATAATTTTAGCTGTTATTTAGATCTGTGATCCACTTTTAGTTAATTTTTGTGCATGGTGTGAGGAAAGGGTTCAAATTCATTTTGCACGGGGATCTCCAGATGCCTCAACACTGCTGAAAAAGCTGTTCTTTCCCTATTGAATTATCTTGGTACCTTTGTCAAATTTTTTAAAAAATTCATTGATTGGGCTTCCCTGGTGGCGCAGTGGTTGGGAGTCCGCCTGCCGATGCAGGGGACGCGGGTTCGTGCCCCAGTCGGGAGGATCCTGCGTGCCGCGGAGCGGCTGGGCCCGTGAGCCGAGCCTGCGCATCCGGAGCCTTGTGCTCCGCAGCGGGGGAGGCCACAGTAGTGAGAGGCCCGCGTACCGCCAAAAAAAAAAAAAAAAATTGATTGATCATAGGGTTTATTTCTGGACTCTCAATACTATCCAACTGATTTATATGTACTGACACTTTTTTTAAATTAAGCTAAAATCCACATGATATAAAATTAACCTTTTTAAGTGTACAAATCAATGGCATTTAGTATATTCACAATGTTTTGCAATCAACACCTCTACCTAGTTCCAAAACATTTTCATCTTCCCCAAAGGAAACCCATACCCATCAAGCAGTCACTGCCCATTCCCCATGCCCCTGGCAGCCACCGAACTGATGTATGTCTCTACGGATTTACCTGTCCTAGATATTTCATATCAGTGGACTCATACAATATGTGATCATTTGTGTCCAGCTTCATTCACTAATCATAACGTTTGAGGTTCATGCACTTTGAAGCATTTATCAATACTTCATTTTTATGGTTGAATAATATTCCATTGTACACATATACCACATTTTGGTTATCCATTCATCAGTTGATTACATTTGGGTTGTTTCTACCTTTTAGCTAAAGTAAACTGCTATGTAAGCACCGCCATGAACATTCATTACAAATATCTCTTTGAATACCTGTTTTCAATTATTTTGGGTAAGTACGCAGGAACAGAACATGTGGGTCATATCATAGTTTTCGGTTTAACTGGTTGTGGTCAAACTGTTTTCCACAGTAGCTGTACCATCATAAACTCCTACCAACAATGTACAAGCGTTCCGATTTCTCCACATCCTTGCCAACACTTGTTATTCTCTGTTTTCTAACTCGTCAAACGCCACATCCAGAACTCAACACAGTACTCCAGGTATAATCTGGACAGTACAGAATAAAGTAAGACTGATACCTTTCCTCTTCTGAACCTCCTCCCCCAGTAGTCCAGATGACGATTCTATGAAGCCTTTCTTATAGTTGCAGTACATTTTATATCTATATTGAGTTTATCAGAGTAATTAAAATACCTAAGTTGTTTGTACTCAACCACATTTCCCTCACCCCTATAATTACGCAGCTGTTTTCTGAACTCATATACAGGACTTCACATCAAGCTCCATTAAGTTATCACGTTAGCCTTAGCCCACCATTTCAGTCAGAAATATTATTTTCAAAAGTCAACCCTAAAAAATTCATTTCATCCAAAAATTTGATAAGCATGGTATCAATGTTTTCATTCACATCATTACAAAAATATGGACAGTGATTTTCAGCATGTCACTAGTAATTTTTTCTAGCTGTCATCAATTCATTATTAATTTTTAGAGGTGCTACTCAACCAGTCACATTTCTACCTAATTTTATGGCCATCCAGCCCACAGCCTCCCCCTGTCAACAGAGAGAAATCTTATGTTTGGCTGAAATCCAGTTATACTGTACCTTCTCCATTCTCTTGACCCACAGTCCAATAATCCTATCTAAAGAGTAAGGTTAGTCTAACATAATTATCTTTAGCAAGCCCATGTAATACCTTTCCTTCAAAAATGTAATCATGGTCAATGTTTTTAGCACTTATAACACGATGAACTCAGATTAGATCATACTAGGTTTCCAATCATATTTTGAGATTTAAACATTAAAATACAATGAAAAAACAATATGTATCACTCAGGCAACACAGGGAATACAGATTATCTCAGGTGTTATACTTCACATTATCAAGACAAATGTCATCAATTTACTGTAGTTTGCATTTACACGTTTTTAAAATTTTACAAGAGTCTCTCCTCCACCATAAAACGTTCAATAGGAAAAATATATTTCTCCCATGTGTTCACAAAAAATAAAATAATAAAAATAATAATTAAACTAGTAAACCTTAAGTTTTTTGTTTCTAATAACATAGATTATTTTGTTGGAACCAATTTCCCCAATACCTTTAAGAGCATATTCCTAGCTCAAAAATCTCTTTTACAAAGCCTTCAGAGATTGTTCCAGTCTAAAACAGCTGCTCTCTCCTTTGCTCTTTCATGATACCTACTACTATCCCTACCACTCACTTTGGCACTCAGTCATCTGATGCTTGGTAGTTATTGTTGTTAACTGTTTGATTATTATCTACAATAGGGTCTTGCCACATTCTTTTCTAACTTCATCATGACCAGCATAGAAAAGGTAAGCACTCGAATCCTTTTATTAATTTATATTGCATATACTATAAACCTATAAAGAATTAAAGTGAAATTGATAAATCTGAAGACAGTTTAGGATCTCCTGGTTCTTCTCTTTCTGAAAAGGGAAAACCAGGTACAGAGAAAGAGCTGTTGAAATAGACGAGGGTAAAATTCGCAGGCTGTTAAGAATGTTTACTCCTAAAATGTATTAAGCACTGTATCAGTTTGCTATTGTTGCAATTACAAATTACCATAAATTTAGTGGTAACGAATATATGTCTTACAGTTCCGGAAGTCAGAAGTCCAAAACAGGTCTCACGGGGATAAAATCAAAGTGTCAGTAGAGCTGCATTCCTGTCTGGAAACTCTAAGGAGAATCCATTTTCTTGCCTTTACTGGTTTATAGAAGCTGCCCACATTCCTTGGCTCACGGCCGCCTTCCATCTTCAGTGCCAGCAACGCCCGGTCAATTCCTTCCCATGATGCCATCTCTCTAGTTCTGACTCTTCTGCCTCCTGCTTCTTCTTTTAAAGGCCCTTGTGATTACATTAGGCCCACCTGTTTCTAAAGCCCTCATAACTCTATTTGTGTGTGTCTGGGGGGCGGGGAGAGAGTAAAGGGAAATGTACAAAAAGTAAGGCTTTTCTTGCCCCTACATCAACTAAAACCATCTCTCCTTTCATCACTTTATATTTGGGATCCCTGTGCATGATTTTGTTTAAACAAAAGGTTTTTAAATCTCTACAAACCATGCTACATTCCACTTAGGCTTTGGCATATGAAGAGAGGTCATTAGTTAAGAAACAAAGCTAAAACTATGTGAAAATGTGACATATCGGATGTGAAAATCCAACACATTTATGTGTCTCTGAATCATCTCTTACCTATTTTAAATGAATTACAGAGTTTAAGCTTGTAGATTCCTTCCCCATTTGTACAATTTTAGGCTCTAGAGTTGAACATATAAATTATTTTTATAACTATTTCAAGCATTCAAATAAATCCCCCAAGATGTAATATACTGGATTGCAGATATCAACAGTTTACTATGTCTTGACATGTACAACACATTATTTTTCAGGAAAACATCAGCCATATGGGAACATATCTTCTTAAAAAAAAAAAAACTATCCGGGTGATATAATTGACTTCCAGGTGTCTCTTCTCATCTAATAATGACCTCTTATGATGTTCCTTGGCCCCTCCCTAAACACTTGGGTAACAATAATTTTCTTTTTATGTCCTGAAAAAAGTCTACAGATACAGGATGGAGATCAGGGAAGGGATCTGTGACTGACGGCAGAAACCTTGGTATTAAATGTTTGGCAAATGTCTTGATTGAACTTATACCTTTAGAGCAGCTGTTTTTAATCTTTCCTGGGTCATGGCCTCTGTTTTGAGAATCTGATGAACCTACAGACTTCTCACTAGAAAAACGCACTTGAACACATACTCAAAAATTTTAATATAACTTATTTTATTGTATTTTAAATTGACTGCCATTACAGACCATAATAAAACCAGTCTTTGCAAAGATATCTGTATGTCTTAATTTTTGGTTTTATGCCAAAATTTGTTACACCCAGGAATAAAATTCAAAGTATGCAATAAAACAAACCAAACTTTAATTATTTTCAACAAATAGAAACCAAAGTACTGCTGGCTGCTGGCTGGAGTGCCTCTGATACCAAAGCACAGTTCTAGGAGAAAATCCACTTCTTTCACAGAATTCTCCAGGGAGAGCTGGGGAAAGCACAGGTGTAAGAGAGAAAGCTCAGGTCCAGACAGTAAGAGAATAATGTTGACTGAATTTAATGAGTGTTCCCCAAAACAGTAACATTTTATACTTGTATATATTTATTTAAAAAAAGGAAAAATATGGTTTCAAAAATTGTGAGACATTAAGAATAAAATTTAAATATTTGGGAAAAATATCATACCAGACCTGCTATGCTCCTACTACTTAGTCATGCAAAATGTACTAAGTTCAAAGTAGAGTAAATGCAAGCCTCAAAAGAAGGGTTCTCAAGCCAATAAGGTAAAAAGAAAATACTAGAAGATAGTACATATGAGTTATCTTAAATTTGAAATTTGAGGTTTACTAACATTCAATGTGTCAGACTGACACCAGCACCTGCTCTTGGTCCTGCATCAGGCTGCTTCCATTTTATGGCATTTACATGAACTATGCTGGACACCACAGATTGGCGCACTTGACCTCCCGCCTACCGATAAGCAATTAGAAAGGAGCCTTTTTAGTTATCTGGGGGGCAAGCACAGCTGTGGAAATATGAGATTTCTCTACAGCATAATTCCAGAGTCCATCCCCCAGCTTCTTGGGTGACGAGAAGTGGGGCGGCAGGAACACCAGCAGCAGAGGTGTCTTGATCTGACTTCCTAATCCAAGGTTGCAAGTTGGGGTCTGTCCTGCAGTTTTCAGAGTATCTAGAGGCAAATGCAGCAGTGGCAGAGGTGGCACGAGGTCTGGATTCCAGCACCACTCCCAAGGTGGCCTCTGAGCTGCCCTGGTGAGTTACCTCTGGATTGACCCCCTAAAACCTGCTGTTAGGCCCTTCTGACAATTCTGTAAGCACCTAATACCTTGTATGAAATCTCTTCTAGCTTAAGATACTCAAGGGTTTCTGTTTGTGACGCTGACTACACCCACAGTACTGCACTAGATAAAAGTCTCCTAAGGGAGAGGTAGCAGTTTCACACCCTGGAGGGGTTGTTTGTGATGTCCTCACCTGTTCACTTTCAGCAGATCACAACATGCTGCAGCCCGCATGGGCCCAAGTAAGTAGATCTGCAGATCTCAGGAGAATTACGATATCACTCATGGATGGATTTTTAAGATTTTTGCAAAGAAAGTCAGATTAAACATAATACTAATAAGCAAAATACAAGCAAGCAACAAGAAAATGGGAGAGCTGACAACTGCCTGTTACCAATACCAGTGCTTTACCAAAAGCTGTAAGGTAAAAATGTGATTATCTTGTAAAACATAATCTGTAAAATTTTTTAGAAGAAAACACAGGGGAAAAAAGTCTTTGAGACCTAGGACTAGGTGAACAGTCCATAGACATGACACCAAAAGAACAATCATAAAAGAAAAAACAATGATTAAATGCACTACATGAAAATTTAAAACTTTCTTGCCTCTGTAAAAAATTCCTGTTAAGAGGATGAAAAGACAAGCTGTAGATGGGAAGAAAATTTGTGCCAATCACATATCTAACAAAAGACTTATATCTAGAATATATAAAGAACTCTCAAAACGCAACAATGAAAACCCAATTTGCTCATTAGGGAAACAATTTGCCCACTAGGGAAAGGCAAATTGAAACTACAATGAGCTATCACTACACAACTATTAAAATGACTAAAATTTTTTAAAAACAGTGAACAAAACCAAATTCTGCCAAGCATGTAGAGAAGCTGGCTCTTTCATACATTGCTGTTGGGAATATATAGCCAGTCTGGAAGATAGTCTGGCCATTTCTTGTAAAACTAAACATACACTTACAATAGAACCCAGCAATTACACTCTTGGGCACTTATACCAGAGAAATGAAAACTTACGTTCACACAAAAACCTATATACAAATGTGCATAGTAGCTTTATTTGTAACAGCCAAAAGCTGGAAACAACTCCTATGCTCTTCAACAGGTGACGAGTTAGCATACTGTGTACTGTTGTACATCCATACACTGAACCCTACTCAGCACTAAAAAGAAATGAACTACTGATACATACAACAGCTCGGATGGTTCTCTAGGGCATTGGGTTGGGTGAACAAAGTCCATCTCAAAAGGTTACATACAGTATGATTCCATTTATGTAACATTCTCAAAATGACACAATTATAGAGATGGGGAACAAATTACAGGTTGCCAGTAAATAGGGGTGTGGAGGGTGGGGAGGGTGGGGAAGGAGGAGACCTTGAGCTGCGTGAGGGAGTTCTTGGCAGTGATGGAACAGTACTGTATCTTGATTGTGGTGGTGGTTAAATGAATCCAGACATGAAATGTTATCAAATTGCATAGAACTATACACACACATACACATGAATGAATGCATTAAAAAGCATGAAATCTGAATATGGCTACTTAACTGTACTGTACCAATGTTAGTTCCCTGGTTTAATGTTGTTATAAATATGTTGTGTTATATAAGATATTACAACTGAGGGACACTGAATGAAGGTTACACAGGACTCCTTGTACTATTTTTGCAACTTGCCATGAATTTATAATTATTTCAAAAGAAAAAGTTTTTTTAAGTGAAGACATTCAATCATACTTATTTTTAAAATTACTAAGATTTTAGGTGGAATCAAAAACATGGAAATAATACATTTTAAATTGTTCTAAAATATTTTTCATCTTTATCTCATTATTTTTGTTAATGTCTTTTTATGTGCATAATATTATAGTACATAGTTTACAACAAACATACACATATTGGGAATGCAGATACATTTTTTTATGCTGCTGGAGTGTGACATAAAACTTTTGCAGACCTCTGTTACAGAGGCTACAATAATCTAAGACTCTATCTTTTACATTTTTTACTTGGGCAAGCATATGCCAGAACAGGAAAAACATGGGATTGAGAATCAAAAAGAACTCAATTTTTATCCATAGTTTAAACAAGTCACAATCTCATCCTCGTCTACAAAATGGAGGAGTCATATTAGATCATTCCCAAGAACAGTCCAGCTCTTAAATATTATGACTCCATGAGTTCTACAACAGGAAAAAGTGAAATAACCATAAAGAAATGTATGACTAAAACTCTAACCAGTATTCACTGAAACTATACTATGGATTCAGTATTGCCAGGAATATTAAATACAATACACAGCCTAAGTTACCATCAACATAAACACAGAAAAGTGCATCTACAAAGACAATTTTACCTCAAAGAAAATAGATTAGCAAAAGATCCTGTTTAAATATAAATATCAAGATAACAGGCACATGTGGCTATTTTATATGCAACCTCACAGTTCTTTAAAGCCTCTAATTTCTGCTCATGGTATTGTATTAGGTTCTGAATTGCAGCAAACAATATACCAATGCATACAGGTATCCTGGTATTCAAGCTGTGGGTTGGGTTCTCACACGAAGTAGACTATCAAGACGTCCAGAAAAGAATTATTTTCCAACCACTTAATTATTCTCCATCCACTTGAGTTAGACTTAATAAGACAGAATTTTAAGAGATCCATTATTCAGGGGAAGTTAAATATACCACCCTGTTATACCACCTTTTACTTCTAAGCAGTAAAAACCAACATAACAAGGTCCTAGCACTAAAGCTCCATGCACAGGAAGTTCTTCAGTTTCTCACCCAGAACCTTCTATCATTTTTATCCACCATTCAACAAGTGGTTATGGGTTCTGGTCTCATATCACACGGAAAATACCAAATCAGAAAGGTGAGTAAACTACTACAGGTGAGTGTAATGAGAGCAAACAAAGAGATACAGTTAACAATAAAGTAATAAGCAAATCTACTCCCCAAAACCAAACATGCTTTAGAAAGGAATGGTTTCACCAACAAATGAACAAAATATGGTGGTATATATATTGCTGACTGGGGAGACTAATGGCTGGAGATTCTGCAAATACACTGTGATGAGTTCACTGACACCCAAGACACATGAATGGAACCATCAAAGTAATATTTTTTTTACTAGTATTTATAGACAGCACTATCCATCTTAAATTTTTTTAATGGAGAAGAAAACTGAAAATCACATTTAAATTATCTTTCCAGCATTCTTTAGTATTGAACTAAATTACATCACATCTGAATGTTACCATGAAATACAGACACAGCCAAAAAAAAAGAAAAAAAAAACCACACACAAAAGAGGACAAAACAAAACAAGGAGTCCTGAGAAGTTGAAATATGTTGAAATTCATTCAGGCAACAAGGCGTATCTGTGAATGTTTTACAGCCTAAAAAAATGAAGCTGCACTGCAGTAAATGAACAAACTAATATCCCCTTCTTCAATTCCCAGATGCCCTTTAAAAAACACTACCACCACCACTTCAACCTCTCTGAAGTATGGTTGTTCTAAAATAGAAATGTATCTCACAACTGCTGTCACCCAACAGCAACATTCAGTTGGTAAAAACTTTATGTTGACATTTCCTAAAAGTTCAAGAATGCAGTGGCATCAAAGTGTCTTAGGTTTGATCAAAAATGGTCATTCAAAATAATCTTAAAAAAAAAATGATCAGAAGCCTGTAAAACTACAATCAATGGAGATACAGAAAATTCTCAAAACTAAATTGCATCCTTTTACTTTAAAAGATAGTACATATAAAGAACTTATTACTTAGTAAGCACTCAATAATTGTAGCTGCTATTATTACTATGAGACAGAAAATAAGGACTAGAGAGCTGATGAAAATATGATCATAGTGGTCAGGCAACCAATATACACTTATTAAGTGCCTACAAGGTCTCAGCACGGTGCAGGGGAAATACAAGTTCATCACAATCAACTTACGCAGCACTATCTCTGATCAAATAAATGACAAGTTGCGCAATATATTCTGAACCAATAAGGTAAACATCAAGTTACATTCAGCAATGATTAGAACTTACCAAGTACTTTCAACTTCTTTCGAAGTACCGTCCTTTATTTAAGTCCAGTATACAGAACTTGAGACAAATTACTTACTTGTAGAGAGTCACCAAATGATTAAATAAACATAAAAGTGTCACCAAAATGAGTCTTTTTCTTTCTTTCTTTCAAAATGAGTCATGATTTTTATAGGGGGGAAAAAAATCTCTTTTCCCATTTCTCTCCAGGCTTAGGTAGAATAAGGATTTAGATTAATTCCCTCTTAAAGAAAATCTTTCTAAACTTCGAGGGTCATGAAAAGACCCTCTCTACTCCTAGGATTTATGCGCATTAGAGGGACGGATTTACACAGGAATGCACATTTATTAAAATGTTATCTTTCATTTATATGAAATGTCCAGAATAGCAAATGTATAGAGATGGAATGTAGATTAGCAGTTGCCTAGGGCTGAGGAGGGAGGTAAGGAAGGTGATGGGGTGATGAAAAAGTTCTAAAACTGGTTGTGAGAGGTGTACAACTCCGGAATATACTAAAAACCATTGACTTGTACACTTTAAATAGGTGAATTGTATGGCATGTAAATTATATCTCAATTAAGCTGTCATTTAAAACTTTTAACTCTTCTCAAAACTCGACAAATCACACTTGCTGCATTATGGTCAAACTCCATAGGAAGTATCCTTGGTCAGATATTCTTCCTAGCCTGGTTGACTCCCATCACTGACAATTCTACAAGGCCCCTTTCTCAACAGTCTGATTCTTTCCCCACCAATACAAAGATCGAGCAACAGAACAGGCTTGCAGGGAAAGGAGGTAGTCCATTTTGTAAAAGTTAGAAATACTTCACACTATATTTTAATACAAGTGATTTTTCAAAACAATTATTTTCATAACATAAAAAAATCCTGATAAAGCTATCTATTTATTATAGTATTTTGAGTTTAAAAGAATGTGTTACTACTCTATCAGTAAACTGTGAATTACCTACTAGGATACAGATACAGTGTCATAATGGTGGTCTATGAAATGGACGATCCTTGTAGGGTATAAGGAAAGACACATCAACATCTGCAGAATTTCTGAAATATTCTGCCTCACAGGAATAGCAGTGCTTGAAATTAAAAAAAAAAATTCTACAGCTCACAGATTTACTTTAACAGGACCCCAACCCACCTCCTATGGAATACCAGGTTTGTTTGTTAGGATACTTTGAAAGAAGCTATACAGAACAACAAACAAGGGTGAATAATAAATCACCTAGAAGTACACATCATGTACGCTACCTTTCATCCACATGTACCGCTCTGTCTATTTAAGGATCCTACTCAGAGGAGCTCATAGCTTGGGGTCCAGACAGACTTCATCATCCTATTCTCAGTGCCTACATGGTGCACAAATTAGGTGTAGTTTTCAATAAAAACTTGCTGAATAAACGGAGATTTCTCACCTGATTAGCCCTGGCTGCTTGCAGCTGGGTTTTCTATTTAGGAACCTTTGGAAAACTTTTTCCCACCTGGGCTGGCATAAAGAAGCACCCAGAACAACAGAATCTTATCACCTCCTTCATCAGCCTAAATTGTAGCTCTCTTTTTATAATAGCAACATAAGGGTAGAGTAAAACCTCTGCGTGTGAACTGATGAGAAACAAATATCTTCCTACATTCCTCCAGGGGCTACTGTGAGCAGTGCCAGTTGGCAGTCTCGGAGCAATTTTTAATGCTCTCTAGAGACGAGAAGAATCAAGAAATGAGAAGAGATTAGGCTTACGGTATGTACTCCAAAAACATTTTAGCCTAAAGGTACTTAAAGTGTTCAGGGACACAGGTTTTGACCATTTTTGAAATGATTATGATTCTAATAGTCTATAAATCATAGACTATGTTTTGAACACAAAAATACTGGTGGGAGCCTTGTTTCTCAAGAACAGGTGAAATAACCATAATAACTGAGCCTGGAGAAATTAATAATTATTTATTTTATTATATAAAATAAAAAATAAATAAGTGTATAAAAATTGATTACCTTTCTCCATTCCCAGTAAACATAACTTACTCAAGTATGATAGTTTAAGGCACTCCTATCTGAAGGTAATAAAAAAAAAGGGGGAAAAAAAACCTGGAATTAAAAGTCAAACCATTACCAATAGTTATAATGTGATAGGGGCAATGTTAGAGGGGATATTTAGTTTCTAAATTGTACATTTCCTTCATAACAATATTTTACAATGAGCATGTGAAACTGGTGATAAGGAAAAAATTGGTTTTTCCTTTAAACACTCATATACTCTTTCCCCAAACAAAACAATATGAACTTTTTTATTGCTTGTGGTTTTACAGACTCTACTGGGGTAATAACAACAAACCTGCTCAAGTACTTTAGGCAACAGTAAAAGGGACGGGCGGGGGGGGGCGGGGGGGGGGGGCGGGAAGGCTCCAACTTTTGTTAATGGTTTTTACCAAAATCCACAAGCTAATGAATAAATACACACATAACTATACTGTAAGTCAGAGCATGGCTTGTGCTGTAAAAGGACTTTACAGGAGCAAGAGAAAAGAGTCATCACTTCGGATCAGGAGAACAGGAGAGCTTGCAGACAAGGTGACATTCGAGCTGGATTATATAGATGATCCCTCTGATGAGGTAACAATAGGTGAAATTCAGAGTACATGCTCTGCCCCCCCCAATATTTTATAGATTAAAAATAGTTCAAGTAGTGAACATACACCCCAAACATACTTTATTTTTTTAATTTTTAAAAAATATATTATAAAATTTGCTACATAAAGCAATGAAAACTTTCCCACATCACCTAAGTTTCTTCTATCATTCCACTATTCCTTTACCATTTTGGCATGAATCCTGTGTCACTGTTAGTTTGCACCTGTTACTGCAATGGGATACACATTATCTTTTCCCTATGGATGATAATTTTGCATCTTCCCATTAAACTCCATACCTTTGAGAGCAATGACTGTCATCCATTTCTGCTTTACCTTTCCATAAAACTCCTCAAATAAATGGGTACTCAACAGATGTTGACAGATTAAACCTAATTCTAATAATTGGGACAAGAAACAATCACAATCACAAAAGATGTCCGTGGAACAGATATTATAAACAAATCACAGTTTTGTATACAGAACAAAAAGCACCTAGATTAATATATCTTCCCTCAAACACTAAACCAATTGCTATTCTTTGGTGTAACTTGCTCAGAAAGGTGTTTATTTTTAAAAATAAATATATAAGCCTCTCAAGCAGCCTCTATAGAACATTATCGTTTTCTGTCACAAAGACCTAAGTCAACACATTAATTGGGCACTAGAAAAGTACTAGGTGACACAGTGAATCTGCACAGAAATAGAGGACAGTCCTAGTTCCCAGGGATCTCAATGGACAGTTCACAATTCAAGAAATTCCCTGGCAATGTGTATATTTAGGACAATGTGTTTAAAACAATGTGAAAAGCACACAGGAAAAATATGTTTTCCAGGAAACATAGCCTAGATAGTTCAAAGATAATTCTTTCTGAGTGTTTTCTTTATATGCGATCTTTTAAAAGTTCAGGAATTCTCTCCTCTATTGTTTAAATAAGCTGGTAAGTAAACAAAAATAGAAATTTGGAAGCTTGTTTTAATCTTCTACTTTCTATTATAAGATGGAAAAGACGATTATGCCAGCAGGCCTGCCTGACATACTTATCAAAGAAGAGGATCAAAGAGAAGAGGAGGAAGGAGGATATTAGGTGTAACAACGCCAGATACCATCAAGATTACTAGGAAAGATCATGTGTTTGTGTGTCTACACTTCCTAAATTCTATAGGAAGAGCCAAGTATCTCTCAAATATTATTACCTGAAATTGGCTTTTAGATTCCCAAGTATAGCTTCTCTGTTGTTATTGCTGAGCCTGTGAACTTATGTTATAATGCTGCACACCACTCATATAATCAATGAACACTTTGGAAAGTTGTTAGTATTGCTTTAAAAAAAACCCCGCTGGGCCAGAGGTTCCAAGAAAATTCACTTTTCTAGAGAAGTAATTTTACAAAATAACTCAGAATGTAAGAAAAGACAGGATGGAATGCTATCTTTGATAATGAGTAGCCAAAAAAAGACTACAGAATAACACACACACCGCAGCTTTGTTTATAGGGTTGTAACTTGCACATGCAAGCACTCTACAAAGTACTGCACAAGAAGAAACTGTCAAAAATGAATGTTCATGAGAACATTCCTTTTCTAAATAAGGTCTCTAACAAGGAGGTACTGTTTCTAAATATAATTTCTTTAGCAAGTATTGACAGGTATAGAATAGCAGCAGTGCTCAAGATGGAAAAAAACTTCTTATATTTGTTTTATCAATAGTACATGTTACTGTTACTAATTATAATGCCTATGGGTTCAGTAGCAGAAATTTACGGAGATTATCTAATGGGCAGAACAGTTACAAAACTAACTTTACTTTTATCAAAAGTTTATTTTTTCCTAATCCTATAGACCCTAGCAACCTGGAGTTTTTTGTTCTGTTTCGTTTTGCAATTTTTTTTCCTTCCAAAAGAAGCTCCGCCAGTAAAGTCGAGGTAATACTTTCCACAGTTCAAAGGTTAAGGCGCATTCGGTTCTACATAGAGCTCTAGCTCGTCATCAGCACCGCTCCCTTTTTTTTTTTTTCTTTTCAAATTATCTTGACCTGAGAGAGGTTAATGCTCCCTTACAATGCAAATCCACGAGATAAGCGATTTTAGGTGCCGAGAAATGAAACTGGGATGAGAGGAAAACACCGACAGCGATCAAGAACCATTTCGCCGTAGAAATAAGCCTCTCCAGAACGCAAGAAACTAAGGTTTCGTCCAAAGAACCTGCCGCCCGGAAGCCACAACTTCCAGCAATTGGCAAAGAAAAGTTACAAGTAAGAGCTCAGCGCCCAGGGAGTCTGCGCCGGTGCGGAGACTGAGACCTGCAAGGACACTCACTGGCCCCCACAGCCCGCAAGCGCTGGCTGCGGTGTCGGTGGGGCCGATTCCGGCTCGGGTAGGCTCGGGGTCTGGGGGTGCGCGGAAGGCGCGGAGCGGCGCGGGCACGGCGCCCGCGTCCGCACCCCTCCCCACTACCGCGAGCAGTGGGCGGAGAGAGGAGAGCAAAGGAAAAGCAGGACAATGCTGGGCCGGGCTGGCGACTCCGCGCGCTCAGCGGGTCCCCAGCGTCCTCCTCGCCTGGGGCCGCCAGCTGCCGAACTAAGTTTGCTCCTCAGCCCTGCCTTCCTAGCCGGGGCAGTGAAGCAGTGACCGCCGACCTCCCTCCGCCTCGCCGCGGCCGCCGCCGCCTTCCTCCCCGCGGGGCGGCTCCCGCGAGTCCACGAGGACGCGGCGCGCGCGAGCGGAATGGGGCGCGCGAGGGAGAGGGGGCGCGCGAGGAAGCAGCGCGCGCGCGGGGAGCCGGGCGCGCGGCGCTCCCCGAGGACCCGCTGCCGCTCCGGCGGGTTTTCGGTTGAGGCGGGGGCTGCGCCGCGGCTAAGTGTCCGTTATGAGTCTTGGCCCGGGCGGCACAGCTTGCCAGCCATTCTGGCCCGCCTCCCCCTCCACTCCCATCAGAAAGGCAGCGAGCGAGGGCCGGCGACCTCGTCTCCCGCCAGGGCTGTGGCCGCCAGTCGGCGGGCATCCCCGCGCCTACCCCTGGGGTGGAAGAGAAAGTGAAATGAAGCGCCTTTCCCCAGGCAACACCTACCCGTCCCCAGTCCAAGTGCAGCTGCCTCACTCCTCAGGCGCCGCCGGTCCCCGCCCTCGGGCCCCAGGCTCCGTTCTCTTGACAATGGCGCGTCCCCTTTAAGGAATAATCCGATCGGAACCGATCTGTGGTTAAACCTCCCTCCGACTCTGATTTTAACCGGATTTCTCTCTCTCTCCCCCCAGAGCCCGACGGCCGCCCGGCGGTGCTGCGAGCTCTTCCCACCTCTTCCCCGCCCCGCCCACTCCCTAGCTTTCCTGATTGGCGAGAAACACTACTACAGGAACAGCAGTTGTCGCATCGCACTCGCCAGTCCAGCCGCCGCTCAGAGTTACCCCCACCTTCACCCCGCCCCCTTTCCTGGGTTGGTCCTACCTCTAATCACTCTCCGTCTTCTACTCTATCGTTGCTTTGGAGAACTGGCAGTCAAGGCTCACCCTCCCGCCTCCGGAAAGCGAACTTTATTTTTATTGGTAAAAGGACATCTTCCTGTGCACCTGATTGGGCAAGGAAGGAGTTAGTCTGCACGCCCCTTACCCATTATCGCTCTCTCTCTTTACGGGTTTGAGAAACGGCCGCAAAGTCCTCCCCCCTATTTTGCCTTGTTCTAAGCGCCTTTCCCTTTAAATATTGGTAGGGGTGGTGGACAAACTCACAGCCTGTGTTGGAGAAAGACGGAAAGGGAGAAGAGAAAATTTCAAAATCTTCTCCAGATGAGTAATATATCGGGAACTGGAGCTGGGATACTGCGGAATCTCATCCTTCGGTCTACTGAATGGAGTGGTTAGAATGAGAATACCTGAAATTCTAGTACTAACTTCTGAGATGTACTCAACAAATTTTCACTCACCGTCCACTCTACTCCTACTGTCGATCCCACTGGCATTTCGCTACTCCAGAGAGCTTTAATAAAAGTATCTGTAAACCTAGAGGTGTCCTTGTTTGTCCCGCATTCATTTAAAAAACCCTTTAAATCGCTTCCATTAAAAGTTCCGTTTAATTTACGTCCTCTGTTGTTATCTCGGGGTTTGTCACGAGAGCTAAATTACTCTTCTGAAAAGATTGAATAGATGCCCACCCACCATGCCAGCCTGCAAAGCTGAAGTCCATCCCCCTTGCTAGAACTGTGCCGGGGGGAGCCCAGGTTGAGCCCAAGCGGGCACCAGAAGTCTATTTCTTGAGAGAATGGGGCAGTCTGGCACCGGAAGCTTAACCCTGCCGCGAAACCTCACGCATGAAAGAGGAGGAATTCTGCTGCAGCCTGGTGTGGTCTGTGTTAGGAGTTCCCCAGTTTCCCATGGGAACTGCAAGAACCAAAAGTGTCGTACCTACTAAAATTGGGTACTCAAGTCCTTTGGTACCCATCTGTGAATGTTAGGGGTAAATGGTTAAATGTTCTGCCCCTCTTTGCCAATGAACTTCAAGAGACTTTGGACCTCAGGATGTTCAGTGCATTTGCAGTGAGAGCCCAGTGGAAACCAATGATGCCAAGATAGTGACAGGGCTCAGCAGTACCCTGGAAGGGATTTATACCAGAAAAGGGGGAATAAACATCGATAGTCGATAGGACTTTTCCGTGAGTTCAGGGGAAAAATCTCCTGGGTATACCCATAAATATGGAAGAGTGAGAAAAGGGAAACGTTGTAGGTGGTTTAGGTGTTTCTAGTAGGAGATAAGGAAATATCTGGATTATATTTATATGGCCTTCAAGGTATTTTTTTAAAATCAAGATCTAGGCAATGTTTTCAAGTTCTCTGTAAATCACTTGCTTTATGAGGCCAAGATTATTTTGTTACACTAGCACATTGGGCTCATAACTCCAGAAGGCTGTCTACAGTAACCTCTAGATTCTCTTTGTCACACCTAACCAACCACGTTGAGATCATCACCTTACAAATATAATTTATATTATTTTTTCTCTATTTCATACTTGCCCACAATAGGATTACCTATTACTTTTTAGCCCATACACCCAGACTCCTGGTACTAATACTGCTATTGGTATTTCACACTGAAGAAGAATTTAGGAAATCTGCAAGCATGGATATGCAGGTCATTCTTAAGAATGTTCAGTATTATTGAACACAGCTGCAGTTCTAACCCTGGAGAAATTGACAATTTGCACTTTTCCCTTCAGAAGGACTTTATGTCTCCTACCTTTGTTTTCCACCTCTAAGCCAGATCCCCATTCTTTAAAAAGAAATATTCCCCCAATGTGCCAGTTTGACTAAAGCTTTTCAACATCCTTGTATATAGATCTTTGTTAAACTCTTTTAAAGGTGAAATTTCACACGTTATGATCACTTATTCTCCCTTTGTTTATATATAAAGGTAAACCATATCAAAGAACTACCAGTTAAGCCAGTAATTCAGTTTTCCTCAGAAAAAAAAATGTTACCATGTATATTGCAAATTTTTTTCAGTTCACCATAGGTTTATATAGTAACTATTATGTGTTGAGTAAACAATAGGGGGGGAAATTGATGAATATGACTCTCCAAATTCTACCCATAACTGGCACAATTTTACCCCTCACTCAGCATGTAGGTGGATACCATCTATTAATCAGTGATTTTCCATAGTAAAATTAAGAAAAAATCCAGTCAGTAAAAACTGTCAACCAAAATCTTTCCCCAGACCTTTATTAGCATTAACAAGAATGAGACAAATTAAGACAAAATACATTCACAGTAATTTGTTTTATAAAGAAAACTTCAAAAAATATCTCCTGGGTCTCTCAAGAGGAGGAAGTCCTACACCTTCTATATTTCAATGTGTTCCTTTATAAAATGAGAACTGATATTCATTGAGAAGATCACTGAAAGATCTTCAGTTATCAGTAAAAGGTTCAATTATGTTCAGTATATTCTACTTAGGCAGGAAAAAAAAAGATACTAATATATTTTTTAAAAGATTTCCAATTCTCTCCTACTTAAAACCCTTCGAAGATTCTCCAAGCACATATTGAATATAGTCCAAGCACCTAAGCAAAACATACAAATCACTTTATAATCTGACTCCAGGCTACCTCTCAGATTTATTCTCTGGCCACTCCTTCATTTGACACTTGAAATCGCTGCTCTTTAGATATCAATGATTCTGCTCTTTCAAGCCTCAGTGCTTTGGGGCATGTGGGTCCCTTTGTGCAGAATAGCTTTCCCCTCCATGCTCACCTGGAGGATGCTTCCATCTGTCCATCCAAACCCAAAAGAAGCTTTACTTTTTTTGTGAAGCTTTCTTTGATTGCACCCCCTTCCCTGATTTAATTATTTTTCTAATATATATATATATATAATTCTGATTAGGATGATGCCTGACATAACTGAAAGCTTTCAGTAAATGCATGTCAAATTGACTGAGCAAGGATGAGACAAAAAGGTTAACCTACAATGTGAAAATCTAATTAACCAGAACACTATTCTAGGAATATTCTAATTATTTAATATTTTACTGTAAATCTATCTCAATTAGTCTAGATTACTGGTTCCCAGGCTTTTTTATTTCATGGACCAGTAAAATTTGCAAGGAATTTTTGGGAACTGATATAGGTTTAACAACTTTTTTATTTTGCGAAGCAAAGGTATAAATATAAATAAATCGCTATCTATTCTCCCCATTATTTCATAAAATAAGAATATTTTAAAACCCAAAATTGGGGTTTTCCCTGGTGGCGCAGTGGTTGAGAGTCCGCCTGCCGATGCAGGGGACACGGGTTCGTGCCCCGGTCCGGGAAGATCCCACATGCTGCGGAGCGGCTGGGCCCGTGAGCCATGGCCGCTGAGCCTGCGTCCGGAGCCCGTGCTCCGCAACGGGAGAGGCCACAACAGTGAGAGGCCCGCGTACCGCAAAAAAAAAAAAAAAACAAACACCAAAATTGGGAAGGTTGTTTCATAAAACAAGAATATCTGAAAACCAAAAATTGGTTGGGATGGTTATAACTTCAGAATGAAAGTCCTCTGAATAAATTTGACATTATAAAGAACTTATACAGGGGACTTCCCTGGTGGCGCAGTGGATAAGACTCCCAATGCAGGGGGCCCAGGTTCGATCCCTGGTCAGGGAACTAGATCCCACATGCATGTCACAACTAACAGTTCCCATGCCACAACTAAGGAGCCCAAGTGCCGCAACTAAGACCCGATGAAACCAAATAAATAAATAAAAGAATTTGTACAAACCTCCAGTTGAGTCCAGAATACTCACTGCATTTCACAGTACTTGATCTGATGCTCTTTTTCATCTATTTTAAAAGATGGCTTAGAAATGAAAATATTCCTAAGATTTTTTTCCCTCTATAATGTTTATGGAGGGGAGGAGAAACTATGTGACTTTTTGTTAATTTTCACTCTACCCATGAGTAAATGTTAGAGCATCACTAATTGACTTGCTAGCTTCCTGCCAGGATATTTGTAGAGAAACTCTCATTGTTACTGGAGGCCCTTGCAAAATGCTTCCTGAATTCCTTTTTGCATCTACCATATCTTACAGAGTTTCCCTCCTTTCCTTTTGGGAAACTTACCACTCTTTAAGAACCATTGTTTAGTCCTTAGAAAGTTCCCCCTTGTTTGTCAACGAGTCAAACAATAAAAATTCAAGTGCTCTTTTAAAAATTTTTTTACCCATATAATATATTTTCTGAGCTCCCAAAAATTTAGGTTAAGTGCCCAATAACCATCAATGAATATCATAGTATCTATCCTGTGTCACAGTTATTGTAATGCTAATATGAGCCTACTACAGCACATGGAGAAATGTTTGTGTTAGGGTAATTCAAATATATATTTAAATATATTTATTTATTTATATATAAAAGTGCTTTTTTAAATCGTGCAACCCAATCAGATATAAATTCTTTATGATGGGATGGCTCATAATGGCTAAGCAACTTGTAGAAGAAATCTGATGCCATGGTAAAGGTCTAGAAATACCATCTTCTAAACTGGGTCAAATAATTGATTTGTTGTTTCACGGAATATTTGATAATGTATATTAGATCATCTTCCATTTATAAAATATTATATTTATTTTGCATTCAAATTCTATACCTATTTTAGATCATTTAAGAGCTTCATAATTGTGACACTTTTATCAATAAGATTTTAACTTTATCCAAAATATTTTACTGCTGGTATGTTAGTATTCTGTCATTTTTCTTTCCTTTTATCATTACAAGGGGACTTCCATTCTAAATAGATTCATTGTGTGAAAATATGAATTTAAAGAAGAGATAAATCGAGGATTAAATACTGACTTTATAAGTGAATTACTCTGAGAGAATTTTTAGAATATTATTCAAATGAGATCTATTTCCACTCACAAAAAACTTCTCAGAAGTCAAAGGCATGATATAAAGAAAGACACCTAGGGAATTCCCTGGCGGTCCAGTGGTTACGACTCCTTGCTTTCACTTCCAGGGCCCAGGTTCCATCCCTGGTCAGGGAACTGAGATCCCAAAAGCTGCCTGGTGCGGCAAAAAAAACCACACCTATATTCACTACAATCCTCTTTGTCTACTCTAAAATATCTTTGTCTACTCTACAATATTGTCTACTCACTAAAAATATCTTTAAATTCAGCAGCCAAGAGCATAAACAGTGGTTACTTTTCAGATTAGATTTTTAAATTAAATTATTTAAAGGAATGAACAGTTCATCTGTCCCTGTTGGGACAGTTATCCAGTACTATGGTGAAATCACTTCGAAACTATCTTAAAACCTTGTTAGATTTTAATGTGTATTTTGAAGTGTTGCTCTGGTAAGTATGAATTTGTAACTGGAAAGGGATATAGTCCATTTATAAGAAAACAGAAAACATTTTTTAATCCATTCCGTGTTTATGAGTTGAAGGAAAGTTGAAGGGAAAATGTAGGCACTCTATTTACACTTGTTACCACCTATCAACTCATTATCTCATTTGGAAAAGGAATTCATGAATTATCTGAGAAAACAGGAAATCTGATGGGGGGGGGAATGGTTAAGCCATCATACCACTGGCAAAGGAGTTTACCATATGACTGACCGCCTTTGGGGGCTTCTGTCTGTTGATAGAAAAGCAGAAAAACAAAGGACAAAGGAAAGTCTCCTTAATTAATCCTTCCAACTAAGCAAAATAAATAGATCGCTTGTTTCAGCAACAGAAGCAAACTGTTAACAATTGAGAAAAGCCACCTGCAGGTGCTTTTGAACACAAAGTGCCCCAGAGCCCAGAATTACTATTGTTTAAAAGGGTCAGCTAAGTTTTTCTGTAAAGGGCCAGATAATAAATATTTTTGGCTTTGTGGCCCTATGGGCTCTGTCACAACTACTCAACTCTTGCTGCAGCGCAAAAGTGGCCATAGAGAATGCATAAACAAGTATGCAGAGCTATGTTTCAATAAAACTTTATTTATGGACACTGAAATGGAATTTAATTTTCATGTGTCAAGATATATCATTCTTCTTTTTATTTTGTCCTAATTATTTAGAAGAATAAAAACCATTCTTGGCTTGCAATCCATGTAAAAAGAGGTAAAGGGGGACTTCCCTGGTGGCACAGTGGTTAGGAATCCACCTACCAATGCAGGGAACACGGGTTCAAGCCCTGGTCCAGGAAGATCCCACATGCTGTGGAGCAACTAAGCCCATGTGCCACAACTACTGAGCCCATGTGCCACAACTACTGAAGCCCACGTGCCTAGAGCCTGTGCTCCGCAACAAGAGAAGCCACTGCAATGAGACGCCCGCACACAGCAACGAACAGTAGCCCCTGCTCACTGCAACTACAGAAAGCCTGTGCACAGCAACGAAGACCTAACGCAGCCAAAAATAAATAAATAAATTTATTAAAAAAAAAAAAAGAGGTAGTGGGCCAGATCTGTTTATGGGCAATAGTGCTGACTTCTGGTCTAATACAACCCTAATTCATTAAAAAATATATTTTTTGGTTGAGTACCTAATATGTGTTCAGTACTATGCTGGACCTGGGGACTATAATGACTAACAAGATGGACAATGTCCCTGTCCTCATGGAGCTTATGATATAATAACCATACAAATATATAGTTAGAAACTGTAATTAGTGGCTATGAAGGAAGGGTACAGGGTGCTCTAAACTATGACCTGTAATCTAGACTAGGAGGTCAGAGGAGGTTCACTTTTGACAAGGACTGGGAAATGAGTATGAACTGACATGGTGAAGTGGGAGTGGGGAGAAGGGAAATATTTCAGGCAGAAGGCACATCATGTAGGCCACCTTAATGGCACTCAAAAATCTGTGTGCCTAGAAAATACAAAGTGAAAGGAAGAGAGGCAGGGAGTTAAATTGACGAAATAGTTTTTAAAAGAAAAAGCAGGGCTTCCCTGGTTGCACAGTGGTTGAGAATCTGCCTGCTAATGCAGGGGACACGGGTTCTAGCCCTGGTCTGGGAAGATCCCACATGCCGCGGAGCAACTAGGCCCGTGAGCCACAACTACTGAGCCTGCGCATCTGGAGCCTGTGCTCCGCAACAAGAGAGGCCACGATAGTGAGAGGCCCGCGCACTGTGATGAAGAGTGGCCCCCGCTTGCCACAACTAGAGAAAGCCCTTGCACAGAAACAAAGACCCAACACAGCCAAAATAAAAATAAATAAATTAGAAGAAGGCTCAACATTTCAAAAAAAAAAAAAGAAAAGAAAAAGCATTCAGGGCCTAGTAGGTCTTTATTCAAAGTCCTAGAAAACCTTGAAGGCTTTACGTCAAAACCATGACATGGTCAGATTTGCAGTTTTGAAAGATCACTCTTTACAGTGTGGAGACTAATTAATGAGGGAAAGCCATGGTGACTACAATAGTCAAAGGCTTCTAGACCCTAGACTCTAGGCCCTAGAGTCAAACACTACTATTTTACCTAGTAAAATAGTAATAGCCAGTGTGCACTTTTTTTTTTTGACAGTTCAGCTAACATTTATTTATTTTTCATATTGTAAGTCCATAAGCTTTATTTTATTTTTTTAACATCTTTATTGGAGTACAATTGCTCTACAACGGTGTGCCAGCCTCTGCTGTACAACAAAATGAATCAGCCACACACACACATACATCCCCATATCTCCTCCCTCCCGCCTCTCTGCCCCGCTCTCCCTACCCCACCCCCCAGGTGGTCACAAAGCACCGAGCTGATCTCCCAGTGTTATGTGGCTGCTTCCCACTAGCTACAGTATGTTCTTAATATTTTAATGTACATAGGTCCCCTACATACGAACCTTTAAGTTGCGAACCTTCAAAGATGCGAACGTGTGTCCACATGTCCAATCACATAAGTTAGTTCACGTGTCTGGCGTACATTGTCACGTGCATGCATCCTGTAGCGTATCTTTATTTCAAACTAGATCTGCAAGAGGACGACTTCATTGAACTCCTTGCTGTGCAACACGAGGGGCTTACTAATGAAGACTTGATGGAAGTGGAGGCCCAGAGAAAGGACGGAGACAAGAGGAAGAAGTAACTGAAGCAACACAGAGATTCACGACGCAGGAAATGGCAAGGGGATTTTCTTTATTTGAGGAGGCACTGTTAGTTTTTGAGGCACAGGACCCGAACGTAGAACGGTACACGAAGGTTGCAGCAGCTGTTCAGAATGCAATCCAGTGCTACCGTGTCATCTATGACGAGAAAAAAAGAGCTACTACCCAGACATCGCGGGACTGTTTTTTCAAGAGGGTAGATAGAATGAATCCAGCAAGGGACCAGAACCTGTGCCATCAACGTCAGGCGTGAGTGAAATTGCAGCTCGCCCTCCATCACCTACTGCTGACGATCCTTCAGCTGTACCATCTCCCACCTCCTCTCCCTCCTCCAGTCAGTAACACTTCTTGCCTGTTCACTCGATGCCAGCCCCTGTATGCCAAGTATTGTACTGTACTACTGTACTTTTCAAGGTACTGTACTGTAAGATTTAAAATGTTTTCTTTATTTTTTTAAAAATTTTTTGTCGCGCTGCCTGGCATTTGGGATCTCGTTCCTCAAACAGGGATCGAACCCACTCCCCCTGAATTGGAAGGGTGGGTTCTTAACCACTGGACTGCCAGGGAAGTCCCCTGTTCTCTTTATTTTTTGTGTTTGTTTATTCTTTATGTATTATTTGTATGAAAAATATTATAAACCTATTACAGTACAGTACTATATAGCCAGTTGTGTTAGTTGGGTACCTAGGCTAACTGTGTTGGACTTACGAAAAAACTGGGCTTACAAAGTCACCCTCAGAACGGAACTCGTTTGTATGTAGGGGACTTACTGTATTAAAAGATTGAATTTCATAACAACCCCATAAGTAGGCACTATTATCTTCCCTTTATGGAAGAGGAGACTTAACTATGGGCTGCCTATCAATTTCTTCCCTTGCTGCAGCCCAGTTGAGTTTACAACTCGTGGGAAGGAACTGTAGGAGAGATTTAAGAGTGAGGAGGAAAGAGGGGCAGAAAGAAATGAATAAGTGTGTTCTATGGGACCATAGCCTTGGCTCAGACCCTAGCCTCTTTCCCAAGAGGTAGTACTGTGTTGTACTGGGAATGAGCCCCAAATTCAGCAAGGTGACTGCCTTGGGTACCTTGTGAGAGTACTCATTGCTACAGAAATATACCCAATGCAATGTTTGGTACATACTTACACTAAAAAAACCCTCCCTGTTTATCTAAAATTCAAATCTAACTGGGCATCCTGTATTTTATCTCCCAAACCTATACTAAGGAAACAAATACATTCCCTCCCATAAAACCAAGATGTCAGCTGGAGACATCTGGCTCCTAAAGACTTAGAAAATCAGCCTGAATACCTTTTCTTCATCCAAAAGCCTTCCCAAGGACACTGTGAATTACCAGGGCAGGGGTAAGGGATGGAGGATTTTGTTACCACTTTTGCCTCCAGGCTCATTCTTCCACCTGGAAGACTCACTTTTGAGCTCTTCCACTATCAAGAAAACCAAGGGAGTATGGAAACATTGTGGGAGTGGTAGATTTCACAGGACAGCTGGGAGTTGAAGGGAGCAGTCCCATCAGGCACAGCCTTGCAAACAGTTCAAAGTAGTGTTTTATTATACTCGCTTGTTTAGGCTCCTTTCAGCCACCTACCACCAGTGGTTTTTCATAGCCCTCTGCCATGATCCCTGGGTCATATTCACCCTCTTAACCAGCGTTTTCCCTCCCCTATCTTCTCGACATTCTCTCAGTAGCCAAGAATTTCTCTCCTCCTATCGAGCAAATTCCCAAACAAAGCAGTTTTGACTCCACTCTAAAGCTTTTGTCACCAGCTGATGACCAAGACCGCAGGATCTCACTTACTGAGGCATTCTTCCAAAACAAAGACAGTTTGAAATTCTCCCTAAGAAGAATTCTCTTGCCAGCATTTAAGACAATAATCACTTTTTCTTAAGTTTTTGCAATATCATTTTTTGCCAGCATTCAGGAAAAGGAAGGATATTTATTTTGGTTGCATCCAGTGGGGCCCACTTTTACCAATTACATCATCGTTTTCTTGGGAAAGTTCAACTGCTTTTCACTCTTGTAATTTAGTACATCAAAAGTTCAGGAAAAACCTAATGGACAGCACTTTGGATTCCATAACGGATTCCAGAAAAAAGCTTTTTTTTCCCCCTCTGTTCTGCCTTTAAATCTGATTCAAAATTAAAGCTGATTGCTTTTTCCAAGGTAAAGAGAGAAGGTTTTGGTACACATACCACAATTTGCTATAGTTGGAAGCATTGCCTGGTTTAAAAAAAAAAAAAAGAATGAAATGTACTATCAGGTAAACTCTCAGGAAAGAGTGAGGGGAAAAGAGGAGGCAGAAAGATATGAAAAATGTGGGTTCTGTGGAACCATAGCCTTGGTTCAGGCCCTATTCCATTATCTTTTCAAAGGTTTATCTTCTAAATTTAACTTTACTTCCCTATTTTCCAGTTGGTTCCTAGATACTGCAAAAACCACATAAAGATACACAGATATAGTAATCCTGCTAACCAACTGAAATAATGATAAAAATACAAAGGTTGATGAATACATATTCCTATGAGGTCATCTATAGCAAAATGAAACAGGGAATTTGGTCAATCATGCTGATACATTTAAAAATAGCTTTGCCACAATTATCTTCATATTTAGTTATCTATTGACTAGTGTCTGTTTTTTTGTTTGAAGTATCCAAATAAAAGTATTCATGTTTTACTACTTTTCTGTAAGTATTAATTTGGCCTGAATGTTAGTGTATTAACAACTGACATAGAATATATTAATTACTAATTATGTAAAGGACAAGCAGATTAGTAATATAGTAGCCACACTGGTAATATGATAACAGAGAAGCAGAGGCTCAAATTCAAGCAGCAAAACAATATGTAATTGATTTGTCATTTTTTCAGGATGTTTACCACAACAGAAAGTGCTTATCTTCTACATATAATAAGAGTACTAACATAGCAAATATTTTTACAAATCTACTGAAAAAAAATAAAATCTTATTTCAGTAAATTACTCTTTTAACACAGAAAAAGTCCATAATAACCAAACAATATTCTAAATTGTCCTTCAAAGAGACATCTTACCTTTAGGGAATTATGATGTTTCACTCAATGAAGCAATGTAAATCTTATATGTGTGGGTATTTTCCTTTCAAGAAAATCCTCAACTTTCTATGGGCCAGCACTTTAGCAGGTCACATTTTCCATAAGACAAGTTTTACAAACCATATGTAGATATCTGATGGCTGTTGTGAAATCTCACTCCACACAATTTAGTATTTTGTGTTTTGTTTTGTTTTGTTTTTTCGGTACGCGGGCCTCTCACTGTTATGGCCTCTCCCGTTGCGGAGCACAGGCTCCGACGCGCAGGCTCAGTGGCCATGGCTCATGGGCCCAGCCGCTCCTCGGCATGCGGGATCCTTCTGGACCGGGGCACGAACCCGTGTGCCCTGCATCGGCAGGCGGACTCTCAACCACTGCGCCACCAGGGAAGCCCCAATTTAGTATTTTGAATCTATTTATAGAAGTCCTGTTATGTGAACATTTTTAGTCTGTACGATGTCAGCGTGGTAATTTTCATGCAAGTAAGAAAACAGTTTGTTCTGGACTCCAAATGGTACTGACATCAAAAGTGTCCTTCACACTGGAGAAATTGTGACTGAAGAATTTTCAGCAAAAGCAGTAAAAATGGTGGCAATAGCAAGTCTGAAGTGGCAGTGCTAATGGGAGAGCTCTTCCCCCCGTCGGCATAATGGAGTCAGCAGTCATTGTTGAGTGAAGGCCAGAGAGAAAGCACCTGGCCTTCAAGTTCATTCCTTTCCTGACATGGAGATTCTGCCAACGTCAGAGAATCCAGGCTGTTGTTTCTAATGGCAATCCCATTAGAGACCCCAATGTATTTGTCTAGCACCATCTCCCACTATTCTCTAATCTTTGATCAAATTGGTTTATATGCGATTCCCCAGAATCCTTCCTTGCCCTTGCGTACATCACAGAGAAAGGTCTCAGAAAAGCAGGGTCCAAGAAGGTTAACAGAGAAATCAAGAGAGAAGTATTTAATCATGAAGGCATTGAGAACAACTGAGCTAGAGAAGCCTGGCTGCAGCCCCTGTGAACTGCCCTAAGAAACCTGCAAATGAATCTGAATAGGGTGAAAATGAGACAGCCAACAGAGTGATTAGGACCTCTCAGCTTATTCAATACCCATGAACAGACAAGTCAAGTGGGCCACAAACTATTGTCAGTGTTTGGAGACGGCACTGAAGTGTCCTTAAGGAATCTGGAGATGAGGGGAGTCTAAAGGTCCTCTTGAAATTCATTGGAAAACCAACACATCATGAATCAGAGAGGAGAAATCCAAAGTCACCGTAAAGAGAATGGCTCCCAACCCTACCAGACTTGTCTGAAAAGGATAAAATATGCCATCATACCTAAAAAAGACAAGAGTCCATCAGAATGGGGATGGTTATCCATAAAGGCAGAGAAATAGGAGAGTCACAGAAAACTAAGGCCACCTTCATCCAAGCCCTTATGGAGGGTGGACGCCATGACTGAAGGAATCAATTTGTCAATCCCAGTGGCAGGAACACTATTATTATGGGTGCTCTACGTGGTTTTTTTTTTTTGTCCGTGCCATGTGGCATGCAGAACTTCCTCAACCAGGGACAGCCCCCTCCCCACAATCATTAGAAGTGCGGAGTATTAACCACTGGAACACCAGGGAAGCCTCTACATGTCTTAACCTACTGACATCTTAAAAATACAACATAGTGCTTTACTGGTCAAGGCCCTTTTGTTGCAAATGGCAGAAACAACCCTAACTAGCTTAAGCAAGAAGAGGAGCTTTATGACAGAACACAGGGATGTCTCCATAAAAAGTAAAGCCACTGAACCTCTGAAGGACTGGGAACAGGGAGCCGGCAGTCACTGCCCCAGGCTCTTTCTCTGCTGTCTATGGCCCCAGTTTCTTCTTTTCTTGGCAAGTCTGCTTTATTCCCTTCTCCCTTTCTCTGCAGGCCAGCCTCAACTAGCTCTGGCAGCACATGGATAGGTAGCCTCTGGTCCCAAGTTTACATTACCTCATTCAAGAAAATAGACCAGACTGGATAGAATCTCTGGGTCTAAACTGCAAGTTCCTGAGAGAAAGAATTGGATTAGCTACAACTAAATGAGGAGTCCCCCTCATTCATTTCCCTATGGACAGTGGTACAAGATCATACTGTAAAACATAGACATGAGAGGCCCACATTTATGGAAGGAGGGAGGGAGGGAAGGTGGTTATTCTTAGAGGAAGTGAGCCAGTGTGACCTGTGAAGACATCACAAAAGACATCTTCTGCAGGTATGAACCATTATTATCCCCATTTTTAAAATGAGGAAATTAAGGAATTCAGAGCTTAAGTAACTTGCGCAAGGTCACAGAGCTTGTCACTGGAAGACTCAGGATCTGAAGTCAAGTCTGTCTGAGTCTTAATCATTATGTTGTAATGTGTCTCCAATCCCTGTTCAGCAAGTAACCTTCTTATTGACATAGCTTCTTATGAGGGTCTACCTGCAGGGATGTATGATTATACAGACTTCATATGTTCCAATTCTTTTTTTTCTCTTTTTCTTAAAATAAATTTATTTTATTTTTGGCTGCATTGGGTCTTCGTTGCTTCATGTGGGCTTTCTCTAGTTGCGGCAAGCAACTACTCTTCCTTGCGGTGTGCGGGCTTCTCATCGTGGTGGCTTCTCTTGTCGTGGAGCATGGGCTCTAGGCACGCAGACTTCAGTAGTCGTGGCATGTGGGCTCAGTAGTTGTGGCTCGTGGGCTCTAGAGCACAGGCTCAGTAGCTGTAGCACACGGGCTTAGTTGCTCCGTGGCATCTGGGATCTTCCTGGACCAGGGCTCGAACCAGTGTCCACTGCATTGGCAGGAGGATTCTTAACCACTGTGCCACCAGGGAAGTCCCATATATTCCAATTCTTATGATGATTATAGTTCTCATTGTAAACTAATAAATTGCTTTTATGGTTCTTACATCATTACTATGAGTTTAGGTAATGTAAGCCCAGTCCTAAGAAATGGGTGGATTCTTTGAATGTTAACAAAATTAGTTTTTAGAGCCTGTGAGGCTAAGGCTGAGCCCCCAACTATCATGGCCGTGATGGTTGTAAATCCCACCATTTAGGTAATTCAGGCTCCTAGGAAATTTCTTAAGGAACCAATGCTGGTCTTTCTGTCATGACAATCCTTTTTTTATTTTAATTAATTTTTATTGGAGTATAGCTGCTTTACAATGTTGTGTTAGTTTCTACTGTACAGCAAAGTAAATCAGCTATACGTATACATATAGTCCCTCTTTTTTGAATTTTCCTTCCTATTTAGGTCACCACAGAGCACTGAGTTCCCCAAGCTATACAGTAGGTTCTCATTAGACAATCCTTTTCTTACCACATGAAACATTTTTCTTTAACATCTTTATTGGAGTATAATTTCTTTACAATGGTGTGTTAGTTTCTGCTGTATAACAAAATGAATCAGCTATACATATACATATATCCCCATATCCTGTCGCTCTTGTGTCTCCCTCCCACACTCTCTATCCCACCCCTCTAGGTGGACACAAAGCACCGAGCTGATCTCCCTGTGCTATGCGGCTGCTTCCCACTAGCTATCTATTTTACATTTGGTAGTGTGTATGTGTCCATGTCACTCTCTCACTTCATCCCAGCTTCCCCTTTCCCTTCCCTGTGTCCATTCTCTATGTCTGTGTATTATATTCCTGTCCTGCCCTTAGGTTCTTCAGAACCTTTTTTTTTTTTTAATTCCATATGTATGTGTTACCATACGGTATTTGTTTTTCTCTTTCTGACTTACTTCACTCTGTATGACAGTCTCTAGGTCCATCCACCTCACTACAAATAACTCAATTTCATTTCTTTTTATGGCTAAGTAATATTCCATTGTATATATGCACCACATCTTCTTTATCCATTCATCTGTTGATGGACACTCAAGTCACTTCCATATCCTGGCTATTGTAAATAGAGCTGCAATGAATATTATGGTACATGACTCTTTTTGAATTATGGTTTTCCCAGGGTATATACCCAGTAGTGGGATTGCTGGGTCATATGGTAGTTCTATTTTTAGTTTTTTGAGGAACTTCCATACTGTTCTCCATAGTGGCTGTATCAATTTACATTCCCACCAACAGAGCAAGAGGGTTCTCTTTCCTCCACACCCTCTCCAGCATTTATTGTTTGTAGATTTTTTGATGATGGCCATTCTGACCGGTGTGAGGTGATACCTCATTGTGGTTTTGATTTGCATTTCTCTAATGATTAGTGATGTTAAGCATCCTTTCATGTGTTTGTTGGCAATCTGTATATCTTCACTGGAGAAATGTCTATTTAGGTCTTCTGCCCATTTTTCGATTGGGCTGTTTTTGTTTTTGATATTGAGTTGCATGAACTGCTTGTGTATTTTGGAGATTGATCCTTTGTCACTTGCTTCGCTAGCAAATATTTTCTCCCATTCTGAGGGTTGTCTTTTCATCTTGTGCATGGTTCCTTTGCTGTGCAAAAGCTTTTAAGTTTCATTAGGTCTCAATTGTTTATTTTTGTTTTAATTTCCATTTCTCTAGGAGGTGGGTCGAAAAGGATCTTGCTGTGATTTATGTCATGGAGTGTTCTGCCTATGTTTTCCTCTAAGTTTTATAGTGTCTGGCCTTATATTTAGGTCTTTAATCCATTATGAGTATATTTTTGTGTATGGTGTTAGGGAGTATTCTAATTTCATTCTTTTACATGTAGCTGTCCAGTTTTCCCAGTACCACTTACTGAAGAGGCTGTCTTTTTTCCATTGTATATTCTTGCCTCCTATATCAAAGATAAGGTGACCATATGTGCGTGGGTTTACCTCTGGGCTTTCTATTCTGTTCCATTGATCTATATTTCTGTTTTTGTGCCAATACCATACTGTCTTGATTACTGTAGCTTTGTAGTATAGTCTGAAGTCAGGGAGCCTGATTCTTCCAGCTCAGTTTTTCCTTCTCAAGTTTCCTTTGGCTATTAAGGGTCTTTTGTGTTTCCATAAAAATTGTGAAATTTTTTGTTCTAGTTCTGTGAAAAATGCCATTGGTAGTTTGATAGGGATTGCAATGAATCTGTAGATTACTTTGGGTAGTATAGTCATTTTCACAATGTTGATTCTTCCAATACAAAAACATGGTATATCTCTTCATCTGTTCGTATCATATTTGATTTCTTTCATCAGTGTCTTATAGTTTTCTGCATACAGGTTTTTTATCTCTGTAGGTAGGTTTATTACTAGGTATTTTATTCTTTTTGTTGCAGTGGTAAATGGGAGTGTTTCCTCAACTTCTCTTTCAGATTTTTCATCATTAGTGTATAGGAATGCAAGAGATTTCTGTGCATTAATTTTGTATCCTGCAACTTTACCAAATTCATTGATTAGCTCTAGTAGTTTTCTGGTAGCATATTTAGGATTCTCTATGTATAGTATCAAGTCATCTGCAAACAGTGACAGCTTTAATTCTTCTTTTCCTATTTGGATTCCTTTTATTTCTTCTCTGATTGCTGTGGCTAAAACTTCCAAAACTATGTTGAATAATAGTGGTGAGAGTGGGCAACCTTGTCTTGTTCCTGATCTTAGTGGAAATGGTTTCAGTTTTTCATCATTGAGAATGATGTTGGCTGTGGGTCTGTCATATATGGCCTTTATTATGTTGAGGTAAGTTCCCTCTATGCCTACTTTCTGGAGGGTTTTTATCATAAATGGGTGTTGAATTTTGTCAAAAGCTTTTTCTGCATCTATTGAGATGATCATATGGTTTTTCTCCTTCAATTTGTTAATATGGTGTATCACGTTGATTGATTTGCGTATATTGAAGAATCGCCGCATTCCTGGGATAAACCCCACTTGATCATGGTGTATGATCCTTTTAATGTGCTGTTGGATTCTGTTTGCTAGTATTTCTTTGAGGATTTTTGCATCTATGTTCATCAGTGATAATGGCCTGTAGTTTTCTTTTTTTGTGGCATTGTTGCCTGGTTTTGGTAACAGGGTGATGGTGGCCTCGTACAATGAGTTTGGGAGTGGTCCTCTCTCTGTTATATTTTGGAAAAGTTTGAGAAGGATAGGTGTTAGCTCTTCTCTAAATGTTCAGTAGAATTCACCTGTGAAGCCATCTGGTCCTGGGCTTTTTTTGTTGGAATATTTTTAATCGCAGTTTCAATTTTAGTGTTTGTGATTGGTCTGTTTATATTTTCTATTTCTTCCTGGTTCAGTCTCAGAAGGTTGTGCTTTTCTAAGACTGTGTCCATTTCTTCCAGGTTGTCCATTTTATTGGCATATAGTTGCTTGTAGTAATCTCTCATGATCCTTTGTATTTCTGCAGTGTCAGTTGTTACTTCTCCTTTTTCATTTCTAATTCTGTTGATTTAAGTCTTCCCTTTTTTTCTTGATGAGTCTGGCTAATGGTTTATCAGTTTTGTTTATCTTCTCAAAGAAGCAGCTTGTAGTTTTATTGATCTTTGCTCTTGTTTCCTTTATTTCTTTTTCATTTATTTCTGATCAGATATTTATGATTTCTTTCCTCTGCTAACTTTGGAGTTTTCTTCTTTTTCTTTCTCTAATTGCTTTAGGTGTAAGGTTAGGCTGTTTATTTGAGATGTTTCTTGTTCCTTGAGGTAGGATTGTATTGCTATAAACTTCCCTCTTAGACTGCTCTTGGGGCATCCCATAGGTTTTGGGTTGTTGTGTTTTCATTGTCATTTGTTTCTAGGTAATTTTTGATTTCCTGTTTGATTTCTTCAGTGATCTCTTGGTTATTTAGTAGTGTATTGTTTAGCTTCCATGTGTTTGTATTTTTTACAGATTTTTTTTCCTGTAATTGATACCTAGTCTCATAGCATTGTGGTCAGAAAAGGTACTTCATATGATTTCAATTTTCTTAAATATACCAAGGCTTGATTTGTAACCCAAGATATGATCTATCCTGGAGAATGTTGCATGAGCACTTGAGAAGAAAGTGTATTCTGTTGTTTTTGGATGGAATGTCCTATAAATATCAATTAAGTCCAACTTGTTTAATGTATCATTTAATGCTTGTGTTTCCTTATTTATTTTTATTTTGGTTGGTCTGTCCATTGGTGAAAGTGGGGTGTTAAAGTCCCCATGATTGTGTTACTGTCGATATCCCCTTTTATGGCTGTTAGCATTTGCCTTATGTATTGAGGTGCTCCTATGTTGGGTGCATAAATATTTACAATTGTTATATCTTCTTCTTGGATTGATCCCTTGATCATTATGTAGTGTCCTTCTTTGTCTCTTGTAATAGTCTTTATTTTAAAGTCTATTTTGTCTGATATAAGAATTGCTACTCCAGCTTTCTTTTGATTTCCATTTGCATGGAATATCTTTTTCCATTCCCTCACTTTCAATCTGTATATTTCCCTAGGTCTGAAGTGGGTCTCTTGTATACAGCATATATATGGGTCTTGTTTTTGTATCCATTCAGCCAGTCTGTGTCTTTTGGTTGGAGCATTTAATCCATTTTCATTTAAGGTAATTATCGATATGTATGTTTCTATTAGCATTTTCTTAATTGCTTCGGGTTTGTTATTGTAAGTCTTTTCCTTCTCTTGTGTTTCCTGCCTAGAGAAGTTCCTTTAGCATTTGTTGTAGAGCTGGTTTGGTGGTGCTGAATTCTCTTAGCTTTTGCTTGTCTGTAAAGGTTTTAATTTCTCCATTGAATCTGAATGAGATCTTTGCTGGGTAGAGTAATCTTGGTTGTAGGTTTTTCCCTTTCATCTCTTTAAATATGTCCTGCCACTCCCTTCTGGCTTGTAGAGTTTCTGCTGAAAGACCAGCTGTTAACTTTATGGGGATTCCCTTGTGTGTTAATTGTTGCTTTTCCCTTGCTGCTTTTAATATTTTTTCTTTGTATTTAATTTTTGATAGTTTAATATGTGTCTTGGCATGTTTCTCCTTGGATTTATCCTGTATGGGACTCTCTGCACTTCCTGGACTTGATTGACTATTTCCTTACCCATATAAGGGAAGTTTTCAAAAATAATCTCTTCAAATATTTTTTCAGACCCTTTTTTTCCCTCTTCTTCTTCTGAGGCCCCTATAATTCAAATGTTGGTGCATTTAATGTTGTCCCAGAGGTCTCTGAGACTGTTCTCAATTCTTTTCATTCTTTTTTCTTTATTCTGCTCTGTGGTAATTATTTCCACTATTTTATCTTCCAGGTCACTTATCCATTCTTCTGCCTCAGTTATTCTGCTATTGATTCCTTCTAGAGAATTTTTAATTTATTTATTGTGCTGTTCATCATTGTTTGTTTGCTCTTTAGTTCTTCTAGGTCCTTGTTAAATGTTTCTTGTATTTTCTCCATTCTATTTCCAGGATTTTGGATCATCTTTACTATCATTACACTGAATTCTTTTTCAGGTAGAATGCCTATTTCCTCTTCATTTGTTTGTTCTGGTGGGTTTTTACCTTGCTCCTTCATCTGCTGTGTATTTCTCTGTCTTGCTTAACTTATTGTGTTTGGGGTCTCTGTTTCGCAGGCTGCATGTTCGTAGTTCCCGTTGCTTTTGGTGTCTGTTCCCAGTGGGTACAGCTGGTTCAGTGCATTGTGTAGGCTTCCTGGTGGAGGGGACTGGTGCCTGTGTTCTGGTGGATGAGGCTGGATCTCGTCTTTCTTGTGGGCAGGACCGCGTCTGGTGGTGTGTTTTGGGGTGTCTGTGAACTTATTATGATTTTAAGCAGCCTCTCTGCTAATGGGTGGGGTTGTGTTCCTGTCTTGCTAATTGTTTAGCATAGGGTGTCCAGCACTGTAGCTTGCTGGTCGTTGAGTGGAGCTGGGTCTTAGCATTGAGATGGAGATCTCTGGGAGAGCTTTTGCCATTTGATATTACGTGGGGCCAGGAGGTGTCTGGTAGTCCAATGTCCTTAACTCGGTTCTCCCACCTCAGAGGCTCATGCCTGACACCTGGCCGGAGCACCAAGACCCTGTCAGCCACACGGCTTTTGAGAAGTCTGAGGTCTTCTGCCAGCGTTCAGTAGGTGTTCTACAGGAGTTGTTCCACATGTAGATGTATTTCTGATGTATTTGTGGGGAAGAAGGTCATGTCCATGTCTTACTCTTCTGCCATCTTGAAGCCACTCGAAATATGAGGGAATTTAGAAAGGAGCCCAGGATGACCCTCAGATCAATGGCATGATGGGTGAGTGCCAGATACTTACTCAGAAGGGGAACACAGGGAAAGGTTCAGGTTTGGGGAAAAAAATAAGAGTTGGAGTTGGAGATACCAAGTAGCCATCCAAGTCATACAAGGGGAGTTATCAAGTAGAAGCTGGGATATGAGTCTGGGCTCAGGGTTAGGACTGGAGAGATAAATTGGGAGTCTTCAGTGTATAGATGGTATTTAAAGCCATGGGACTAAAGCATCTAGAAAATGAGCATCAATAAGCATAAATAAATAAAGGCCAATGACCGAGCCCCGATGTGCTCCAACATTTAACAGTCTTGGAAGCAGTGGTCAATGAAGCAGGAGAGGCAGGAAAGAGATCTGATATGGAAGCCAAGTGAAGACATGTTTAAGGATGGAATGATCACCAATTCAAATGCCCCTAAGAGGCCAAGCAAGATGGCAACTGAGACATGACTCCTGGATTTGGCAAGATGGAGGTTATTATTTGATCTTGACAAGTGTAAATGCCAGAAATGGAGTGAGTTGAGTTGACAATATGAGGTGACAATGTGGAGACATTAATAATAATCCGTTCATAATGGACTATTTCAATAAAAGGGAGTAGGAAAATATGATATTAGTTGAGAGGGACAAAGACACTAGGGAGAATTTATATCCTGCTTGTATGTTGATGGGAATGATCAAGAAGAGAAGGAAAAATTGTGGATGCAAGAGAGGGAGGGGTTATTGCTGGATTGAAATTGTTGATGGGTCAGAAGCACAGGATTAGGTGTAGGTGTATATGTGGAAATGCTGGCTTCAAATGGGAGCACTGATGGTTATGCAGGATAACAGAAGGGAAGGCAAAGTACTTAGGTATAGATGCTCGCAGGCTGACAGATTTAGTGAAGAAAAAACTGAGGTGGTTTTCTTCCTATTTCTTCTATTTTCTCAGTCAAATCAGAAGAGTGGTCATTATCTAAGACTGAGAGGTGGGGTGGGATGATGTTTGATGTTTGAAGGTAGAGGGAAAGCTGTGAAATAATTACCTAGGAGAGTGGAAATGACCAGGGAAATGTAGCAAGACTGTTGAGCAGGGTAAGGCTGACTTGAAATTTAAACTTTAAAAATTTTTTTGAAGTAAGAGCAGTCAACATGGTTGCACACTCTTCTCGAGCCATGTTTAACTGCTCAGTGCTGATGTGAAGTAGATAAAGAATTCTGTTTAATATAGGGTTGGGTTTTTCTAGTGAGTAAGATGGAAGGTGAGAGGGGCGTGGCAGTTGTGGTGTACGCAATGGAGTGATTCGTTACAGTAAGCCACAGAAAAGGAAAAGACAGTTATACAAGAGGAAAATTAGACAGTGAAGAAGTGGTAGGTCAGTAGCTGGCTGCTCCAAAAGGGTTGATTGAGGATAGTTGTGATGGTAGAGATAGAAAGTTAAGAGATGACTGATCAGAAGAGTATGGAACGCTGGAAATCAAGATTTTGAGAAGTAATACAGTGATGCGGTAAGAAGTTCTCCAAGGCATGTGACCATGATAGTGTTTTGCTGAAATGTAGTGAAGGAAAATAATATTGGAAGTGAGAAGATTAAGAAACTCAGAGGCTAGAGTGTTTACATGGATAATTTTTGTGAATGCCAAAGTTACCCAGCAGAGGAGTGTAGAGTAGTGGTGGAGAGAAGTCTGAAGACCAGAATCTAAAATCTTTACTGAATAAGGAAAAGTTAGCAAGAGGCTGGTAGACAGCTCAATAAAGAGAGATAGTGGTCTGATAGCTTGTACTTCAAAGAAACTGAGTTTGTTGTTGTTTAAGGAGAAAGAACAATAAAAATACCTAAAAGTAGCATTGAGAATCAAGGACATCACCTCTAGCTCCTCTGTAAGTGGGGTGTAGGAGAAAACTCAGCTACCACTTGAGAGAGCTGAAGTGGATATAATGTCTTCAAAGCCAAGTTTCAGTTAAAGAAAGAGGTATTATAAATTCCAAGGCACACAGTGGAAGGGTAGGTCTGGTTGGGGAGGAGAGAGTGACTGATTCAGATCAGGGGATGTATTAAACTCTATGAATGATAAGGAATGACCCAGGAGCTTAAAATTCTGTTTGGCCTGCTGAAATATATAAGGCATTTGAGCTTAATTCTGATGGTAACTTAAGAGAAGGTGGGTATCAATCTTCACTGTAGCCTGTGCTTTGGGCCTGATTTCTTGGCAGTTTGTAGGAGAGAGACTGGTGGTATCATGATCATTGCGAAGTGGCAGCCTTGGAGGATGTGTGGCCTTCCCTTCAATCCTGCTGAAGGTAGTATGACAGTAGGGAGAGGACTGATTTTGCCAAGGTCAAATGAATTCTCATGGCCTTGCTTGAATCCTCTGAGTCTTTCAAAAGATATATTCTATAAAGCCACCAAGAACACATTCCCTTAGAAAATTCCTTCCTTCAGTGCCCAAAGGCATATGGTTTGGCTCCCAGGCACATCAATCAATGGCTTAATCAGCTCTACTGTAGCCTGCTTATCTATGAATCCTCCAGTAATGAGATGAAAAAGCATCCATCTAGGAATGGCATTGGCCTTTCCTAGATTACACCAATGAAAATTGATGAGACGGAATGGCTCTGTCCCAAAGGACTTAAATCAAGTCACTAAGAAAAAAAGTGTCGGGACTTCCCTGGTGGTGCAGTGGTTAAGAATCTGCCTGCCAATGCAGGAGACACGGGTTCAAGCCCTGGTCCGGAAAGATCCCACATGCCACGGAGCAACTAAGCCCGTGTGCCACAACTAAACTACTGAGGCTGCGCTCTAGAGCCCGCAAGCCACAACTACCTAGCCCGCGTGTGCTGCAACTACTGAAGCCTGTGCACCTACAGCCTGTGCTCTGCAACAAGAGAAGCCACTGCAATGAGAATTCCACACACCACAAGGAAGAGTAGCCCCCGCTCGCCGCAACTAGAGAAAGCCTACTCGCAGCAATGAAGACCAACGCAGCCAAAAATAAATAAATAAATAAAATTTTTAGAAAGGTTCATAACTGACGTTCATTAAACTCCTTAAATTCTATGATTAAAAAATTAGCATATATGAAATGAATAACTGTTTAAAGTATGTAATTTTCTTTTTGACAGTTATAATCTTACTTCCCAGTATACTTCAAACATATTAACATTCACCTTTTGTCTGGATATAGTTTAAAAATACAAAGCAGCTTAGTGCTACAGAAATTAGCAACACTTTTGGAAAAATAAAATAAAAGAGAAAACAAAACTTACAGGTGTTTATACAACAATGAACTATTCTGGATGAACAGTAGGAGGACTTGAGTTCAAAGAATTGAAACTCACATCTCAACAAGCTAAACACTATTAAAAGAGCCTGAGTAATAACCTAAACACCCATACCCCTACACCTCTTAACATAAATTCATGACACAGAATGATGTTTGAAACAATAGGTGTTTTGTTTTAAAATTTCAAGTCCAAGGTGTTAATGCTTACTACTGGAGTCTGGAATGCCCAGATGGTTGGGCTTGACAACTGATTCAACATGCCTGAATCTTGTTGGGACGCAACACAAGGTGCAGATGGTCAGAGCAGAAAGTCAAATTTAAAATACACTGTTGTTACAATGATTTCGAGTAGGTCTTAATGAAAGCTAAATTTAAAAGTATAGGGGGGAGAGAGATGAAAAACAAGATTTGATTAAAAGGACCTGAACTGGAAAGTTTCCATAAAAGTTTAAAACAGATAACTCTTGTATGCCTAAACATTTCCATTTTTACGACTTCACCTGTATATATTGTACAGTCACTACTTCCCTTGAGAAATGCTTCTTCTCCAGATTTTTTTCCCCCTCAAGTCCTTTCCCAAAGCTGCTGCCAAAATCAACTTCCTCTGTTGCCATTCTGACAATGTTACTCCCTTCCTAAAATTCCCTTTAATGGCCTTTGCTGGTCTTTGTATGAGTGGCAGGCTTCTTGCCCTGCCCTTAGGACAAACACCCTATTTCTGCCCAGATTAATTTAAAGTTCCTAGCTATTTTTACAAATACATGTGTCATTTTCTTCTCCATATAGAAACACCATATAGATTACCTTTCAGTGTCTCAACTTATGTACATTAATGTTTAGATTGTAAATATTTTATTCAGTTTTGCTCAATAAGAGTTCCTCATTTTACCTCAACCTTCCCCTTCACCTCCACTCCAACACAAATACATACACACTAAAAATCTCTAGAGCTATTTGACTTATTCAAATTTCTCCGGAAATTCAATTATTTTTGTAAGAACTACACAAGAAATCATCCACACTGAAAAGTTTTGTCCAATAAAAACTAAACAACAGCAAAAACAAAATACTCTTAACAGATGAAAATAATTTTGTGGAATTTCCCTAAGAGGCAAAAAGATGTTTCAGAATGAATCACAGGAAAAAATATCTAATATTTTTATCATGGGCAACTTCTAGGAAAAGATTCTCCAGATTCTGAAACAGCACCAATGCTATGTCCTTTTTTCTTCGTCGTCCTTATTTTTTTTTTTAACCTAAAAGAGCTGAATTCAAGTCCCAGCTCTGTTATTTGCAAATTTTGTTATTTTTGTCATTTAATCTCTTTGAGCCTCAATTTCTTGTTTGTAAAGTGGAAATAACAATACCTATATGAGCTTTTCTGAGGATTCAATACTATTTGTAAAAGTTCTTTATAAAGTAAAAAGTACTACACAAATACAAGGTATTATTATTACTTCCTTCAAATGTTCCCTTTTGACGGAGAACTTTCCCAGGATTTCCCCTTTCCCATACATTTTTATCTGGAGACAAATCTGGTAGTGTAGTTATAAACTTACCTCCTAAATGGGAAACCATGCTAAATCTTTCAGAGATGTTGAATATTGTCATCAATAATTTCTTCTATCATTATTGGATTTTACAGGAAACGAGAGACACTAATGTCATTTTTTATTATTATAATTTTTAAAATATAGAAAGTATATAAAAGAGGGACTTCCTTAGTGGCACAGTGGTTAAAAATCCGCCTGCCAGTACAGGGGACACGGGTTCCATCCCTGGTCCAGGAAGATCTCACATGCTGTGGAGCAGCTAAGCCCTTGCGCCAAAACTACTGAGCCTGCACTCTAGAGCCCACGAGCCACAACTACTGAGCCCGAGTGCCACAACTACTGAAACCCACGTGCCCTAGAGCCCATGCTCCTCAACAAGAGAAGCCACCGCCCTGAGAAGCTCACACACTGCAAAGAGTGGCCCCCACTCGCAGCAACTAGAGGAAGTCTGTGTGCAGCAACAAAGAGCCAAAGCAGCCAAAAATAAATTAATTAATTTTAAAAAAAGTATATAAAAGAATATAAAATTTATCAGTAACCTCACCACTCAAAAACAACTATTAAAATTTTGATTTTTTTTATCTTTTCCTAATGCATATGTATAATCTTATGGAGTGTGTGTGTATGCCAGAGGCTTTATATGAATTGTCTAATTTATTCTTCACAACAACTTTGTGAGGCAGGTACTATGAGCCTCTTCTACCTTTCACAGAGGAAAAATCAGTTCAGAGAGATTAACTTGCTGAAAGTTACATAAATAGGTGGCTGCCTGATGCTGAAGTCTCTACTGTGAAGCACTCCATTATTTTTTACAACTCTGCAATCCTACGGTGCGTGCCACTTTCTTCACTTGTAAAATAGTGGCCATTTTACTGTACTATTATAGACTAATTAGAAACATGATTTTTAATAATCTTTGTTGTTTGAATGAGCCATGATTTATTTAATTAGTCCCCTATCGTGGGATACTTATTTCCAATTTCTCACAAAGCATTCTCTTTTTTTAAATGATATTCACATGTAAGCTTAATATCTAAAACTTTTTTAAAATAAGGAAATATATCATAAAGAAAATCAGGACTTCCCTGTTGTCCAGTGGCTAAGACTCCACGCTCCCAATGCAGGGGGCCTGGGTTCGATCCCTGGTCAGGGAACAAGCTCCCACATGCTGCAACTAACAGTTCGCATGCCGCAACTAAAACATTCCACTTGCTGCAACTAAGACCCGATGCAGCCAAATAAATAAATAAATAAAATATTTTTAAAAAAGAAAGTAAAAGTCCTCTGTGCACTCTTCTCCAAAGAGAAATTCTACCTCTACCTCTCTTTTTTTTCTTTTTGAGATAATTGCTCCTAACAGTTTTGTATATATTTTTGCAGGATTGTTTTTCTTATTTTAATTTTATTTAACTTTTTGACCAAAAAACAAAAAAAAAATTGGAATCATCCTATATGTGTTTTGCCCCTTGCTTTTTTTTTTTTTTTTTTTTTGCCGTACGCGGGCCTCTCACCGCTGCGGCCCCTCCCGTTGCGGAGCACAGGCTCCGGACGCGCAGGCCCAGAAGCCATGGCTCACGGGCCCAGCCGCTCCACGGCATGTGGAATCCTCCCTAACCAGGGCACGAACCCGCGTCCCCTGCATCAGCAGGCGGACTCTCAACCACTGCGCCACCAGGGAAGCCCTGCCCCTCGCTTTTTTGTCTTTGAAGAATTTCATGGACATCTTTCCATGTCGGTCCATGTATTTATCAGGACTCTTTCTGCAGCAAGAATTAGACACCAATTCAAACCAAACTAGATTAAAAAGGGATTTCTTTTTTGCATATGTATTTGCAAAGTCCAGAGGTAGATCTATACCTCATGTGCAGTTGGGTCTAAGTCCTCTAAAGACAGCGACAAGAAACCTCTCTCTTCCACTCTGGTCTCTGCCTTCCTCTGCAATGGTTCCTTCCCAGGCAGGCACCAGCAGCTTAGCAAGACTGGTTGAAGGAGTGTGTCTCTTTCCCAATACTTTCCCAGAATGGACAATCATCAGCACAGTTTGTGTCATGGGTCCATAGCTAGAATTGAGGGGTAGAATCAACCTCAGCTTCACCACACTAACTGAAAATGAGCAACACTTGGTTTCACAGAGAAAATCAGGGGCCTGCTACCAAAAGGAGGAACAGAGGAGGCTGGGCAGGTGCTTGCTATAGTATATATAGATCTGTCTCACAGTGGGTGATGGTTTATTTTTCAACTTGGCAATTGCATCACAATTTGTTCCATAACTAATCTATTGATGAGCAGTTCAGCTATTCTCATCAAATATTTTACACTTACATTGTCTGATTTTTTAAAAAAGTTTTAAGTGTCTTTAGCACTCAACTGATTTCATATTTGTTACACAATACATCACAGCCTTCTTATTAATTTGGCAATACTTCACATGGAAATAAACACACCACGTGTTATGGATTGATTTCTGCACCCTCCAAAATATGTGGAAGTTCTAAGCCCCAGTACCTCAGAATGTGACCTTATTTGGAAATAGTGTCTTTACAGAGGTAACCAAGTTAACATGAGGTCATTAGGGTTGACCTCAACCCAGTAAAGGGGAAATTGGGGGGTAAAAGACAGTAGTTTGAGGAGTAGAATGGGAAGCAAGACACTGGAAATGTGGAAGGTAGACAGCTTTTTCCAGGAATACACATAATCATCCACTTGCAAGACAACCCTGATATCAAACTATAATTTTACACAACAGGGACTTGGTGGATTTAAAATTTGTTCATAAAACCTTGGATACTCCCCCCTTAAAAAGGTAGAGTTCAGTTTCCCCTCGCCTTGGGTGACTAGACTTAGTGCTTCTTTACTAGACTTATTTGCTTCTAACAAATACATATGGAGGAAGTAGTGGTGATGACTTCGTACACTAGATCATGAAAGGCATTGCAGCTTCCTCCTCTTTCTTGGAATACTTGCTCTGCAGGATGAACTGCCTGATCATCAGGACACTCAAGTAGCCCTATGGAGAGGAACTGAGGTCCTTGCCAGCAACCCTGAGAGTGAGCTGTCTTGGAAATGGAGACCCAGCCCCAAGTGAAGCCTTCAGATGACTGTAAACCCAGACTACATCTTGACCAACCTTATGAGAGGCCCTGGGCCAGAACCACACAGCAAACCCGCCCCCAAATTCCTGAACCACAAAAGTTGAGACAATAAATGTATATTGTTTTACTGCTAAACTTAAGAATAATTTGTTACACAATAATGGTTAGCTAATACATGTACTATACAGACAGGAACAATTTGAATCCTTTTATGGCCAATACTCTGACTTATTTCAGATAGATCTGAAAAAAGACATATTAGAGTTACCAGAAATCTCCCTTTCTCTCTTATTCAAATTTGTCTGTATACCCATGCATGTTTAGTTTGCAGTTATTTAGAAGAAATTATATCATTTAAATTTAAGTGGTGAGCAATTTTTTTATTACATGAGTATGTGGATATATGCATTTTATGCTGGTTTTATAAATTAATGATCTCTAGAAAAGACAATGTCCCTGTCCTCTAAAATTAGAACCATGCACATTTTATTCATTCACAGTTTCATGTTTGGCTTTAGCATTTGTCATTTTAAATTTGGGAAAACATTTGAAAGAAAGTAATCAATTTTTATTGCTTTCATTTAGAACATTTTCTTTGTCAACTTGGGGAATGGACTTTTTTACTTTGTTGGATTTCAACCTTTCCCTAAACTGCCTTTATAATTTTCTTTATCTTTACTTAGAAAAACTCTACTTTTTCATTAGATTTAGAGTATGTTTTAAAAAATCATTTCAAATTATGGCTTTTTTTTTATTATACCACAGATACACAGAATTAGATCGATTTGACTAATTTCACTCTTTGGTAGATGGCCCAGTATCATCATCACTCCCTCCACTCCACCCCACCCCACCCCCATTTTTAAAATTAATTTCAGTCACTTTTAATGTTCCATCCCCACCCCCAGTTTCTTCCATGTCCAGATCCCACACCCAAAGATTTAAATCTTTGCATGTGGGACCTGGGCCTCATTACTTTTACAAATCTGACTAGATGATTCTAATATGCAACCAAGTTGAGAACCAGTGGTGTGGTGGACCCTTATATTCAAAGGCGATCTTAAGATCAGCAGCATTGGCTTCACCTGAGAGTTTGTTACACATGCAGAATCTCAGTTCCCACCTCAGACTCAATTCAGTCAGAATCTGCTTTTTAAATAAATCTCCAGGTGATTTGTAAGCACTTAAAAAAATTTTTTTAATTGGAGTATAGTTGATTTACAATGTTGTGTTAGTTTCTGCTGTACAGCAAAGTCAGGTATGCATACAAATATATCCACTTTTTTAAAGATTCTGTTCCCATATAGGTCATTACAGAGTATCGAATAGAGTTCCCTGTGCTATTCAGTAGGTTCTTATTAATTATCTATTATATATATAGTAGTGTGTATATGTCAATCCCAATATCCCAATTTATCCCACCCCACCCCTCCCATAACCACAAGTTTGTTTTCTACATCTGTGACTAAACTTCTGTTTTGTAAATAGGTTCATTTGTACCATCTCTTTAAATTCCACATATATGTGATATCATATATTTGTCTTTCTCTGTCTGACTTACTTCACTCAGTATGACAATCTCTAGGTCCATCCCTGTTGCTACAAATGACATTATTTCATTCTTTTTTATGGCTGAGTAATATTCCATTGTGTGTGTGTGTGTGTGTGTGTGTGTGTGTGTGTGTGTGTGTGTGTGTGTATACCATGTCTTATTTATCCATTCCTCAGTCAATGGACCTTTAGGTTGCTTCCACATCCTGCCTACTGTAAATAGTGCTGCAATGAACATTGGGGTGCATGTACCCTTTTGAATTATGGTTTTCTCTGGATATATGCCCAGCAGTGGGATTGCTGGATCATATGGTAGATCTATTTTTAGTTTTTTAAGGACTCTCCTCACTGTTCTCCATAGCGGCTGTACCAATTTACATTCCCACCAACAGTGTAGGAGGGTTCCCTTTTCTCCACACCCTCTCCAGCATTTATTGTTTGTAGATTTGTTAATGATGGCTATTTTAACCAGTGTGAGATGATAACTCATTGTAGTTTTGATTTGCATTTCTCTAATAATTAGTAATGTTGAGCATCTTTTCATGTGCCTCTTGGCCATCTGTATGTCTTCTTTGGAGAAATGTCTATTTAGATCTTCTGCGCATTTTTTTGACTGAGTTGTTTGTTTTTTTGATATTGAGCTGCATGAGCTGTTTGTATATTTTATAGATTAATCCCTTGTAGGTCGCTTCATTTGCAAATATTTTCTACCATTCTGTGGGTTCGTAAGCACTTTAAAATTTGACAGGCACTGATTTACAGCATTGGCTAGATTCAAATCCTGCCTCTATCATTTACTAGTTATGTGATCTTGAATAACTTATTCAACTTCCCTGTGCCTCAAATCCCTCACTGTAAAGCAAGGATAATAATAGTACCTACAACCTACAGGGTTGTTTTGAGGATTTCATATGATATTGCACTAGCGTGTTTAGAACAGTGCCTGACTCATAGTAAGTGCACAAAAAATGTTAGCTATTATTAGTAGTAATTACCTATTCTTGCCTCTTCTTTCAAGTAATATTACTACTTCTTGGACTCTTTTATCCATCATTTAAATCACTGGCTCCTAGTTGCTTCTTTGGCATGCTGCAGGCTAGCCCCAGCAGAATCAACTGGGAGCTTTAAAAAATCTATAGATCCCCCTGTCTCATCTCTGAAGATTCTGATTTGGTAGTTTTGGGGAGGGGCTCCAGAAAATCTGTATTTTTAAATCCTCCCGAGGTGATCTGATGTTCAAAGTCCTGAGACTGGGAATCATTACTTTACATGCTGGTGTTGCCCAGCATTCATCTCACTCATCCACTGCTATAACATCAACCCCACTGATGACCTGATGACTCTAGCCCAGATTTTTTTCTGAGCTCCAGACCGATATATCTAAGTGCCCACTACAACCTTCCACTTGGGTATCCTGTAGACATTGTAAAATCAGTATTTCCAAAACTCATCCCTCCATCAAAATTTCTCCCTCCAGTACTATTCTCTATGTCAGTCAGTGGCTCCAGCATCCAACACTGTGCCCAAAGCCAGAAACCTGGGAGTCACTCTTGTCCTCTTCCTCTTTAACTGTCCTACTTCCTTTGTAACAATGTCCTTTTGATCATACATTCTTATTATTCCTGAATTCTGTTCTCCTGTTTTGTTAGCACTTCAACCTTATTAGTTCAGGCTTTCATCTTTTCTTTTTTCGATTAAAACAGCTTTAATTGGGCTTCCCTGGTGGCGCAGTGGTTGAGAATCTGCCTGCTAATGCTGGGGACATGGGTTCGAGCCCTGGTCTGGGAAGATCCCACATGCCGCGGAGCAACTAGGCCCATGAGCCACAACTACTGAGCCTGCGCGTCTGGAGCCTGTGCTCTGCAACAAGAGAGGCCGTGATAGTGAGAGGCCCGCGCACCGCAATGAAGAGTGGCCCCCGCTTGCCACAACTAGAGAAAGCCCTCGCACAGAAACGAAGACCCAACACAGCAAAAATAAATAAATAAATAAACTCCTACCCCCAACATAAAAAAAACAAACGAACAGCTTTAATTAATGTAGCTGCTCTCCTTGCCTTTAATTTAATGTTACCTACACAGCTGACAGTGATTTTTCTGAAATTCAAATCTGATGTTATTTTCATTCCCATGTATCAAATCCATCTATGCCTTCCCTATTGCCTTCAAAAAAAAATGGAAAATCCTTTCTATGACATATGAGGCCCTGCATGGTATGGTCTCTGTCTATTACTCTTCTTAGCACTTTCTCTCTACTACTTCTTCTCTAGCTATAACTAATATCATTATTTTTTGGATGCCCAAAGCACCCCACTCTCTCACCTGTTGGTGTATATGCTGCACTCTCCTCCTTGAGCACCCATTCCCTTTTCCTTCCTTCAGCTAACTCATTTGTCTCTCAAAATTACCTCTTCCAAAAACCTTGCCCTACTATGTTTCCCTATGATGCCCTAGGATCCCCTTAATTACAGTAGTAATTTTATTGCATTATAAACTGCACACTTAAGTAGTTAAGCATATGGATTCCAGAGTCAGAGTGTAAAGATCTGAATCCTGGTATCACTGGTTACAGCTCTATGACACTGACCTACTTAATTTCTGTGCTTCAGTCCCCTCATTTGTAAAACTATTATTTTAATAGTAGTCATCTCTTACTTTGTTTTGAGATTTAAATGATGTGACATGGAAAATTCTTAGAACAGTGCCTGGCACAAAGTAAGTGCTTGACAAATATCAACCATTATTATTATCGCCACTGATGAACTTAGCTTTTTAGCAGCAGAGGGTATGTTTTTGTTTGATCTTGTTTTTTTTAACGTTTGTGCTCTTTATCCAGTCCCTGGCATATCGTATATACTCATTAATGACTATAAATCTTTTATTCATTCTGTCTTTTAACAAATATTAGTTGAGCACCTAAATAAGTAACAGGCCCTTTTCTAGGCATGAGGGATACATCAGTGAAAAAATTAAAATCTTGCCCACATAGTGCTTACCTAGAAACAGAAAAGGCATAAGTAAAACATAGGTCAGGTGGCAGTAAGTGCCATGAGAGGGGAAAAAAAGTCAGGGAGTAGGACAGGGAATGGGAAATGCTAGTGACGGGCAAGGGTTGAGGATGGGAGAGAAGAAAAAGTGCTGCAATTTTTAAATAGGATGATCAAGAAAGGCTCATTGAGAAGATGACAGCTCAGCAAAGATCTGAAGTAGATGAGAGGTTGATATCCTAGGGCAGTCAGATACCCCACCCAGAGAAGGGAACAAGATGGGTGCCTGCTTGGCCTGTTTGAGAAAATGCAAGAGCAGTGTTGCTGTATTGTAGTTAGAAGGGGAAGAGCAGTAGAACATGAGGTCAGTGGGAGTTCCCTGATTGCCTAGTGGTTAGGATTCTGGGCTGTCACTGCCATGGCCCGGGTTCAGTCCCTGTTCAGGGAATTGAGATCCCACAAGCCACATGGTGTGGCCAAAAAAAAAAAAAAATGAGGTCAGAAAGGAGGCAGAGAAAGATTGCAGGGTCTTGTGAGCCATCATAAGGATTTTGTCATTTCCTGGAGAAAGCCAGGAAGCAATTGGAGGGTTCTAAGAAGAGGAGTGAATATCTGACCTGGATTTTAACAAGATCAGTGTGATTTATATGTTAAGAGTAAACTGAGGCAAGGTAGAGAGAGCAGTTAGTGGACTTGAGCAATTATTTGGGCAAGAGATGATGATGATGTGGACCAGGGTAGTGGTCGTGGGTCTAGTGAGAAGGATTCAGATTATGGAGATGTGACTTGAAGATAGAGCCAATAGGATTTACCAAGTGAGTGTATGGAGGGTGTGAGACAAAAAGGGAGTCAAGGACAGGATGCCTCCGAGGATTTTAGCCCAATAAATTAGAAAGAGGAATTGCCTTTAAGTGAGACGGAGAAAATTAAATAAGAGGTTAATTTTTTTCTGTTGTGGAGCTGGAAATCAGAAATTTGGTCTGGGATATGCAAAGTTTGAGATGTCTATTAAACATATATGTATAGACAGATATATGAGTCTGGAGTTCCAGAGAGAGGGGTCTGTACTGGAAAACTTAAATTTGGGAGTTATCAGAGAACAGATGTTATTTAAGTCTCAAAATGTATGAGATTACCAAGAAAGTGACCACAGAGATGTCCAAAGTCTGAATCTAAGTGTACCCAAAATTTAGAAGTCAGAGAGATGAGGAGGAACTAGCAAAAGATACTGAGAAAGAATGACCAGTAAGATTTAAAAAAAGAATGGAAAAGTGGGACATTTGGAATCAAGTGAAGAAAATGTTTAAATAAGGAGTGATCAACTGTGTCAAATGCTTCTCTCAGAATAGGTCAAGTAATACAAGAATTGAGAATTGAAAAATCAGTTTAGTAACATGGAGGTCATGGGGACTTTTACAAGGGCATTTACAGTGGAAGAGTAAGGGAAAAAACATGCTTGAAGTAGGTCCAAGAGGACTGGGAGAAGAGGAAATGGAGAGGGGAAGTATAGAAAATTCTTTCAAGGAGTTTTGCCATAAAAGAGCAAAAGAAAAGAATAGGAAGTGAGCTCAAGAGAAATTTGGGGGGGGGGTGTTGTTAAAGGTGTGAGAATTATAGATTGTGTATTAGCTGATGGGAATTTTCCAACAGTGAAAGGAAATCAGTGATGTGGGAGAGAGTGAATAGAACTGCTGAAGGGATGACCTTGAGTAGATTGGAGAGGATGGGATCTACCTTACAAGTGTAGGGCGGGTCTTGGATAGGAACACAGGCAGAAGATCCACAGTAACAGGAGGAAAGACAAACTATATGGGCACAGATGCAGGTAGGCTGGCAGATGTTGTGATGGGAGCCTCTGGCTTCTCATTGCATCTCTTAAAGTTCCTTTCAAGAAATACCAGAACACATATTCTATTACATACATAAATGACTTTTCATTTAACAATTTTAAAAAGAGCCTAAAAAATAAATAAATAATAAAAAAGAGCCTAGTATGAATGATACTGCTGATACAAACATGGAGGGGTAAAGTCCCTTTTCTTGCAAGAATTAGTCTTTTGAGTCAAACAGGTAAACAAATAATTGTGGTGGTGTAAGTGTTATCAAAAAGGAATTTGAAAATGCTACAGGAACTAAGACTGAGAAAATCATTGAACAAAATTTTCAGAGTATATAAGCATGCAGCCATGACTAATTTCCTATGGTTTAATATTCTGGGCCAGTAAACTTGCAAAATTCTGTGTTTTAACATCATAAGAATGTGAAAGTTCTCATTTCCTGCATAGATGAATAAGTAAATACTTACATTTTTGGTCTATTTAAAGTTGAAATAGGGAAACTGTCCTGAAGCTGGTAATACTTTAGATTTCTAGACCTCAAACTTGCTTCCATATCAGAAACACCTTGACTCTTGAGTCAAAGTTTTAAAAGCATTTTTTTTTCAAGTAATACTTTTTCTTAAAAGAAACTCATGAACCATTATTTAAATATTTACAGTTGGCTTGAATATTAAACATTTTGTGGGAGTTGTTAAAATATATATTTTTTCAACTTTAAAAGAAGTTTAAGGTTCACTCTCTTAGGAGTTATTATTATAAAATGAATTATTCACTTTGTGGTTCTAATTTCATAAAAAAATAACTTCAAAACTGAGATTGCCATATAGAAGCCAGCTGCAAAAATTCAAAGTCAGCTACATGCAGCTGCACTCTGGTTCCCCTAATTCATCTAACAGCTTTGAGTGGGTTCTATAAGTGACATTAGAAAAGTCACAGCAGATGTGCAAGATGGCTTCTGAAGTCTAAAGTAGGACAGATGATTCTCTAGTTGATTGATAGCATGAGGAGCACTACAGCAAGGGTCACCCCCTGTGGAGGACTGCCCCTCCCAACCCCCTCCCCTGCTTCTGCCTACAAATGAAAGGGTCATAACAAAAAGAAAAGCAGGGATGACTATTCAGAAAGTCTTTGTTTATAAATATTCATTGTAATGAAAAGATTCTCAGTAAAAGAAAGAATCACCTAGATGTGGAAAAAATTCTTCTTCTCTAACCTTTCACAAAGAGTTGACTCTGCATAGTTACAACAAAGTAGATTCAGGACTTCCCTGGTGGCGCAGTGGTTAAGAATCTGCCTGCCAGTGCAGGGGACATGGGTTCAAGCCCTGGTCCAGGAAGATCCCACATGCCGTGGAGCAACTAAGCCCGTGCGCCACAACTACTGAGCCTGCGCTCTAGAGCCCGTGAGCCACAACTACTGAGCCTGTGTGCCACAACTACTGAAGCCCGTGTGCCTAGAGCCCGTGCTCTGCAACGAGAAGCCACCGCAATGAGAAGCCCACACACCACGACGAAGAGTAGCCCCCACCCGCCGCAACTAGAGAAGGCCCATGCACAGCAACGAAGACCCAACGCAACCAAAAAAAAACACAAAAGGTAGATTCATATTTGAACACAACACTCATGATACTGGAGGTAAAGATGAAAGAATAAAGAAATGATATAATAGGAATTTATAAGCTACCAAACAGCATTGGTTAGCACTAGACTACTTCACCATTGGAAGCCCCATATTGCCCTTAAAAATAAACTTCTTGGGCTTCCCTGGTGGCGCAGTGGTTAAGAATTCCCCCTGCCAATTCAGGGGACACAGGTTTGAGCCTTGGTCCGGGAAGATCCCACATGCTGCAGGGCAACCAAGCCCGTGCGCCACAACTACTGAGCCTGCGCTCTAGAGCCCATGAGACACAACTACTGAGCCCACGTGCTGCAACTACTGAAGCCCACGCACCTAGAGCCTGTGCTCCACAACAAGAGAAGCCATCGCAATGAGAAGCCTGAGCACCGCAACGAAGAGTAGCCCCCACTCGCCACAACTAGAGAAAGCCTGCACACAACAATGAAGACCCAACGCAGCAAAAAATAAATAAATTAAAAAATAATAAACTTATTTTAATTAGAAATTTGGACAATTATTTGTGACTGTTAGTCAGAAATTAATACATCACGTATATACTTAGCCCTCTCTGTCTCTTTTTTTTTTTTAAGTTCCTTTCCAGTACTTCAACTCTTCAAGGAAAGCAAAAAGAAATTCATATTCATTGCATGTAAACTAAATGTTGGGCCCTGTACTAGGGGCTTTCTTACAATTTTATATGATTTAGGATCTCAGCAATATTAACTGACTCTTCTTAGGTTCATGTTAATACAGAAACATTGGCCCCTGATTTTATTGATGCTTCTCTTCATCTCTTCTGCTGTTAGAGGGCAACCAAACACAAAATATGCCCCAGGAAAATATGGCCAAGCCTAAGTTCATATGCATGGTAGGATTCCAAGATTTCTGCCTTCCACCCAGCCCCTGAAGAAATGTATACAGTAGCAGATGCAAGAGTTCTCCATAGAAGAGACTGAGGAATGGTGATGTGTTTGCAAAGAAGAACTGGGGATAAGTCTTGAAACTTCATTTGCCTAAAACTATGCTTATTTGGAGCAAGCTGCCAAATCTGCCAGTGAATTCACATCCCCCTGGAAGGCTGCTTTTTGGAGAGTCTTCAAGAAGTGCTTGATTAGAGTCTGAAAACTATAGTGGACCCTATATGTGGATAAATTTAGACTTTACTCCTGAGGCTCAGGAAGTAAACTGGGTTTTGACCATAGAGACAACAACCTCCCAAGTACCTGTTTCCATTCTCAAACAATTCTAGAAACAATGAATAGCTGACTAAGTGACACAGAAATATGAATAAGTGATCTGGAAGACAGAATAATGGAAACTACCGAATCAGTACAGCATACAAAAAGACAAATTAAAAAAAAAAGAAAGCAACATGTGAGATCTATGGTATAATATAAAGTGTGCCGACCTATACATAATAGGGGTTCCAGAAAAAGAAGAGAGAGAAAAGGGGAGCAAAAATGTATTTGAAGAAATTACGGATGAAAATTTCCCAAACCTAAAGAAGGAAACAGATATCCAGTTACAGGATGCATAGAGGGTCCCAAATAAGATGAACCCAAACAGACCCACACCAAGACATACCATAATTAAATGACAAAAGTTAAAGAGAGGACTCTTAAAAAAAAAAAAGAGGACTCTAGAGTCAGCAAGAGAAAAACAAAGAGTTAGTTACAAGGCAACCCCCATAAGGATATTGGCTGATTCCTCTGCAGAAACTTCACAGGCCAGAGGGAGTGGCATGATACATTCAAAGTCCTAAAAGGGGAAAACCTGCAACCTAAGATGTTTTACCCAGAAAGATTATCACTGAGAATAAAAGGAGAGATAAAGGATTTCTCAGACAAGCAAAAACTAAAATAATTCAGCAGTACTAACCCTACTCTAAAAGAAGTATTGAAGGGTCTTCTCTAAATGGAAAATAAGTAAGAATCCATTAGAAAGGGAAAACCACAATAGGAAAGGCAAATATAAAAAAGGATTGAAGATCACTTAAATTAGCCAGTACCTAGACTAAAAACCAAAAAAAATATTTGTAAAGGCGATTATAACTAAAATTAACAGCAAAAGGATAAGCATGAAGATATAAAATAGGTAAGCAAAATCACAAGATGGGGGAGGGGAGTATAAAAATTTAGATCTTTTAGAATGTGTTTGAACTTGTATGACTATCAGTTTAAAGCAAGTAGATATAGTAATGCATCAGTATACTTGAACTCCATGGTAATCACAAATCAAAAACATACAACAGATTCACAAAAAACAAAGAATCTCAAGCATACTACAAAAGAAAATCATCAAACCACAAAAGGAAATACAAAAAGAAGAGATGAACAAATAACTACAAAAACAACTGGAAAGCAAGGTTTAAATGGCAATGAGTACATACCTATCAATAATTACTTTAAGTGTCAATGAAATATATGCTCTGATAAAAAAAAAAGAGTGGCAGATTGGATAAAAGAAAAAAACAATCTACAATATACTGCCTATAAGAGATCACTTCAGGGTGAAAGACACAAACATACTGAAAGTGAGAGGATGGAAAAAGATATTTCATGCAAATGGAAATGAAAAGAAAGCGAGGGTAGCAGTACTCATATCAGACAAAATAGACTTTAAAACAAAGGCCATAAAGAAAGACAAAGAAGGATATTATATAATGATAAAGGGATCAATACAAGATGAGGGTATTATACTCATTAACATATAAGCACCCAATATAGGAACACTTAAATATATAAATCAAATACTAACAGATATAAAGAGAGAAGTTGACAAGAATACAATAATAGTAGGAGACTTTAACACCCCACTGACATCAATGGACAGATCATGCAGACAGAAAACCAATAAGGCAACAGAGGTCCTAAATGACACAATAGATCAGTTGAAATTGATATCTATAGGACACTACATCCAAATACACATTCTTTTCAAGAGCACATGGAACATTCTCTAGGATAGAAAACATACTAGGTCACAAAACAAGCCTCAAAAAATTTAAGAGGATCCTCCCTTATCTTTAGTGGGGCGGACTGGATGAGGTTCACTGGCATTTCTTTGCTGAAAAAGCCCAGCCAGCAGCTCATCTCAGAGATGAGGAGAGGGGAGCCCCACACTTTTGAACAGGCATAGGGTTTTCCCATGTCACCTAAGTTCCTACAAAGGAAGCAAAAAGTTTCCTTTGTTGGGCTATACCCTTTCTGCTGAAGATATCAGACAAAACTGTGTGGCTGACAGGGTCTTAGAGCTCTGGCCTGGTGTCAGGCCTGAGTCTCTGAGATGGGAGACCCACGTTCAGGACATTAGACTACCAGAGACCTCCCGGCCCCATGTAATATCTATCAATCAGCAAGAGCTCTCCCAGAGATCTCTGTCTCAATGCTAAGACCCAGCTCCACTCAACGACCAGCAAGCTACAGTACTGGACACTCCATGCCAAACAACTAGCAAGACAGGAACACAACCTCACCCATTAGCAGAGAGGCTGCCTAAAATCATACTAAGTTCACAGACACCCCAAAACGCAACACCGAATACGGCCCTGCCCACCAGAAAGACAAGATTCAGCCCCACCCACCAGAATACGGGCACCAGTCCCCTCTACCAGGAAGCCCACACAAGCCCCTGAACCAACCTTACCCACTGGGTGCAGACACCAAAAACAATGGGAACTACGAACCTGCAGCCTGCGAAACAGAGACAACAAACACAGTAAGTTAAGCAAAATGAGAAGACAGAGAAGTACGCAGCAGATGAAGGAGCAAGGTAAAAACCCACCAGACCAAACAAATGAAAAGGAAATAGGCATTCCACCTGAAAAAGAATTCAGAGTAATGATAGTAAAGATGATCCAAAATCCTGGAAATAGAATGGAGAAAATACAAGAAACGTTTAACAAGGAACTAGAAGAACTAAAGAGCAAACAAACATGATGAACAGCACAATAAATGAAATTAAAAATTCTCTAGAAGATATCAATAGCAGAATAACTGAGGCAGAAGAACTGATAAGTGACCTGGAAGATGAAATAGTGGAAATAACTACCACAGAACAGAATAAAGAAAAAAGAATTGAGGACAGTCTCAGAGACCTCTGGGACAACATTAAATGAAACAACATTCGAATTATAGGGGTTCCAGAAGAAGAAGAGAAAAAGAAAGGGACTGAGAAAATATTTGAAGAGATTATAGTTGAAAACTTCCCTAATATGGGAAAGGAAGTAGTCAATGAAGTCCCAGAAGCACAGAGAGCCCCATACAGGATAAATCCAAGGAGAAACATGCCAAGACACAGATTAATCAAACTATCAAAAATTAAATAGAAGAAAAAATATTAAAAGCAGCAAGGGAAAAACAACAAATAACACACAAGGGAATCCCCATAAGGTTAACAGATGATCTTTCAGCAGAAACTCTACAAGCCAGAAGGGAGTGGCAGGACATATTTAAAGTGATGATGGAGAGAAACCTACAACCAAGATTACTCTATCCAGCAAGGATCTCATTCAGATTTGATGGAGAAATTAAAACCTTTACAGACAAGCAAAAGCTGAGAGAGTTCAGCACCACCAAACCAGCATTACAACAAATGCTAAAGGAACTTCTCTAGGCAGGAAACACAAGAGAAGGAAAAGACTTACAATAACAAACCCGAAGCAATTAAGAAAATGCTAATAGGAACATACATATCGATAATTACCTTAAATGAAAATGGATTAAATGCTCCAACCAAAAGACACAGACTGGCTGAATGGATACAAAAACAAGACCCATATATATGCTGTATACAAGAGACCCACTTCAGACCTAGGGACACATACAGACTGAAAGTGAGGGAATGGAAAAAGATATTCCATGCAAACGGAAATCAAAAGAAAGCTGGAGCAGCAATTCTTATATCAGACAAAATAGACTTTAAAATAAAGACTATTACAAGAGACAAAGAAGGACACTACATAATGATCAAGGGATCAATCCAAGAAGAAGATATAACAATTGTTAATATTTATGCACCCAACATAGGAGCACCTCAATACATAAGGCAAATGCTAACAGCCATAAAAGGGGAAATTAACAGTAACACAATAATAGTAGGGGACTTCAACATCCCACTTTCACCAATGGACAGATCAACCAAAATAAAAATAAATAAGGAAACACAAGCTTTAAATGACACATTAAACAAGATGGACTTAATTGATATTTATAGGACATTCCATCCAAAAACAGAATACACTTTCTTCTCAAGTGCTACATCACACCAGTCAGAATGGCCATCATCAAAAAATCTACAAACAATAAATGCTAGAGAGGGTGTGGAAAAAAGGAGGGAACCTCTTGCACTGTTGGTGGGAATGTAAATTGATACAGCCACTATGGAGAACAGTATGGAGATTCCTTAAAAAACTAAAAATAGAACTACCATATGACCCAGCAATCCCACTACTGGGCATATACCCTGAGAAAACCATAATTCAAAAAGAGTCATGGGCTTCCCTGGTGGCGCAGTGGTTGAGAGTCCGCCTGCCGATGCAGGGGACACGGGTTTGTGCCCCGGTCCGGGAAGATCCCATATACCACGGAGCGGCTAGGCCTGTGAGCCATGGCCACTAAGCCTGTGCGTCCAGAGCCTGTGCTCCGCAGCGGGAGAGGCCACAGCAGGGAGAGGCCCATGTACTACAAAAAAAAAAAAAAAAAAAAAAAAAGAGTCATGTACCACAATGTTTACTGCAGCACTATTTACAATAGCCAGGACATGGAAGCAACCTAAGTGTCCATCGGCAGATGAATGGATAAAGAAGATATGACACATATATACAATGGAATACTACTCAGCCATAAAAAGAAACGAAAATGAGTTATTTGTAGTGAGGTGGATGGACCTAGAGTCTGTCATACAGAGTGAAGTAAGTCAGAAAGAGAAAAACAAATACCATATGCTAACACATATATATGGAATCTAAAAAAAAATTAAAATGGTTCTGATGAACATAGGGGCAGGACAGGAATAAAGACACAGATGTAGAGAATGGACTTGAGGACACGGGGAGGGTGAAGTGTAAGATGGGACGAAGTGAGGGAGTTGCATGGACATATATACACTACCAAACATAAAATAGACAGCTGGTGGGAAGCAGCCACATAGCACAGGGAGATCAGCTCGGTGTGTTGTGACCACCTAGAGGGGTGGGATAGGAAGGGTGGGAGGGAGATGCAAGAGGGAGGGATATGGGAATATATGTATACGTATAGCTGATTCACTTTGTTATACAGGAGAAGCCAACACAACATTGTAAAGCAAGTATACTCCAATTAAGATGTTAAAAAAAATTTAAGAGGATAGAAATTATTTCAAGCATCTTTTCTGACCATAACTGTATGAAACTAGAAATGAACCATAGAAAGAAAAATGGGAAAATAACAAACACGTGGAGACTAAACAACATGCTACTAAAAAACCAAGAGCTCAATGATGAAATCAAAGAAAAAAGTCAGAGAATACCTTGAGACAAACAAAAATGAAAACATAACCTTACAAAATCTATGGGATGCAGCAAATGCAAGTCTAAGAGGAAAGTTCATAGCGATACAGGCCTTCCTTGGAAACAAGAAAAATCTCAAATAAAAAACCTAACCCACAACCTAAAAGAATTAGAAAAAGAACAAACAAAGCTGAAAGTCAGCAGAAGGAAGGGAATAATAAAGATCAGAGGGGAAAAAAATAATGGAAGATCAAAAATAAAAATAATAATAATAGGAAAGCTCAATAAAACCAAGAGCTGGTTCCTTGAAAAGATAAACAAAATCAACAAACCTCTAGCCAGGCTCACCAGGAAGGAAAGAGAGAGGACCCAAATAAACAAAATAAGAGATGAAAGAGCAGAAATAACAACTGATAACACAGAAATACCTAAATAAATAAATAAATAAGAAAAAAGAAAAAAGAAAAAAAGTACTGTGAACAGTTATATGTCAGCAAATTGGAGAACTTAGAAGAAATGGATATGTTTCTGAAAACATACAGTCTGCCAAAACTGAGTAAATAGGAAACAAATAATTTGAACAGACCAATCACTAGAAGTGAAATAGAATCTGTAATAAAACAAAAACAAAAAGAAAGAGAAACAAACAAACAAAAAACTCCCTGCAAACAAAAGTCCAGGACTGGATGGCTTCATTGGGTAATTCTACCAAACATACAAAGAACAACTTATACCTATCCTTCTCAAACTATTCCAAAAAACTGAAAAGGAGGGAACACTCCCAAATTCATTCTATGAAGCCACCATCACCCAGATACAAAAACCAGACAAAGACACTACAAAAAAAAGGAAATTATAGCCAATATCTCTGATGAATAGATGTAAAACTCCTCAACAAAATATCAGCAAACTGAATCCAACAATACATAAAAAGGACCGTACACCAAGATCCAGTCTGATTCATCCCAGGATCACAAGGATGATTCAACATACGTAAATCAATCAATGTGATATACCACATTAACAAAAGGAAAGACAAAAACCACATGATCATCTCAGTACATACAGAAAAGGCATTTGACAGCATTTAACATCCACTCATGATACAAACTCTCACCAAACTGGGTATAAAGGGACAACATAATAAAAGCCATTTACAACAATCCCACAGGCAACATAATACTCACTGGTGAAAAGCTAAAAGCCTTCCTGCTAAATTCAGAAACAAGACAAGGATGCCCACTCTCACCACTTCTATTCAACATAGTATTGGAAATCCTAGCCACAGCAGTCAGACAAGAAAAAGAAATAAAAGGTATCCAAATTGGAAGAGAAGAGGTAAAACTGGCATTATTTGCAGATAACATGATACTCTATATGAAGAACCCTAAGGTTCCACAGAAAAACTACTAGAACTAATAAATAAATTCAGCAAGGTAGCAGGATACAAGATTAACATACATAAATCTGTTGCATTTCTTTATACTAACAATGAAATATCAGAAAGTTTTTAAAAATCCCATTTAAATTGTATTTAAAAAATAATAAAATACCTAGGAATAAACTTAACCAAGGAGGTGAAAGACCTATACACTGAAAGATATAAAACACTGATAAAGAAACTTAAAGATGATTCAAAACAAAATTGAAAGATATCCCATGCACTTGTATTGGAAGAATTAATATTGTCAAAATGGCCATATTACCCAAACTAATCTACAGATTTCATGCAATCCCTATCAAAATATCCATGACATTTTTCACAGAACTAGAACAAATAATCTTAAAATTCATATGGAACCACAAAAGATTCAGAATTGCCAAAACAATCCTAAGGAAAAAGAACAAAGCTGGAGGTATAACCTGTCCAGACTTCAGACTATACTACAAAGTTAGAGTAATCAAGACAGCATGGTATTGGCACAAAAACAGACATATAGATCAATGGAAAAGGATAGAGAACTCAGAAATAAACCCACACACCAATTAATCTACAACAAAGGAGGAAAGACTATACAATAGAGAAAAGACAGTCTCTTCAACAAGTGGTGCTGGGAAAGCTGGACAACTACATGAAAATCAATCAAATTAGAACACTTTCTCATACCATACACAAAAATAAACCTGAGGGTTTCCCTCATGGTGCAGTGGTTAAGAATCCGCCTGCCAACGCAGGGGACACGGGTTCAAGCCCTGGTCTGGAAAGATCCCACGTGCTGCAGAGCAACTAAGCCTATGTGCCACAACTACTGAGCCTATGCTGTACAGCCCGTGAGCCACAACTACTGAAGCCCGCGTGCCTAGAGCCCGTGCTCTACAACAAGAGAAGCCACCTCAACGAGAAGCCCATGCACCGCAATGAAGAGTAGCCCCCGCTCACCACAACTAGAGAAAGCCCTTGCACAGCAACGAAGATCCGATGCAGCCAAAATAAAAAAATAAATAAGTGAATAAATAAATAAATAAACAAACAAACAAAATAAACTCAAAATGGTTTAAAGACCTAAATATAAGACATGAAACCATGTAAGTCCTAGAAGAGAACATAGGCAAAACGTTCTCGGACATAAATTATAGCAATATTTTCTTAGTCTCCTAAGGCAAAAGAAATAAAAGCAAAAATAAACAAATGGGACCTAATCAAACTTATAAGCTTTTGCACAGTAAAGAAAATCATCAACAAAATGAAAAGACAAACTACGGACTGGGAGAAAATATTTGCAAACAATGCGACTGACAAGGGATTAACATCCAAATACAAACAGCCCATACAACTCAATATCAAAAAAACAAATAACCCAATCAAAAAATGGGCAGAAGGCCTAAATAGACATCTCTCCAAAGACACACAGATGGCCAACAGGCACATAAAAAGATGCTCAACATTGCTAATTATTAGAGAAATGCAAATCAAAACCACAATGAGGTATCATACCAGTCAGAATGGGTATCATCAAAAAGTCTACAAATAGCAAATGCTGGAGAGGGTATGGAGAAAAGGGAACCCTCCTACACTATTGGTGGGAATTTAAATTGGTGCAGCTACTATGGAGAACAGTGTGGAGATTCCTTAAAAAACTAAAAATAGATCTACTATATGATCCAGCAATCCTGCCATTGGGTACATATCCAGAAAAGATGAAAACTCTAATTCAAAAAGCTACATGCACCCTGACGTTCATGGCAACACTATTTACAATAACCAAGACATGGAAACAACCCAAGTGCCCATTAACAGACGACTGGCTTAAGAAAATGTGGTATATATACGTACAATGGAATATTACCCAGACATAAAAAATAAAATAGTGTCATTTGCAGCAACATGTATGGACCTAGAGAATATTAGACTTAGTGAAGTAAGTCAGAGAGAGAAAGACAAATATTATATAGTATCACTTATATGTGGAATCTAAAAAATACTACAAATAAATCTGTATACTAAACAAACTCACAGACATAGAAAACAAGCTTATGGTTACCAAAGGCTAAACAGAAGGGGGAGGGATAAATTAGGAGTATGGGATTAACAGATACAAACTACTATACATAAAATAGATAAACAAGGATTCATTGTATAGCACAGGGCACTATATTCAGTATCTTGTAATAACCTATTGTGGATAAAAAATGTTGCCTGCCATATCAACAAACAAAGGATGCTGTGGCCATCAAGCCATCAGCCACTACCATAGCCCACCACCATGAGCCTGAAGGAACTCAGGATGGAGACAAAAGGGCTGCCCAATGCCAGCCGCCCCCAACAGTGAACACTGACAGGACACAGGATGGGAAAGAATAGGATACTGACCCTAGATAACTAAGGTGCATATCAAAGGAATGATTTCAATAACTCTTGCATCTTCCCATACATAGAAAAGCACTAAATTCATTAACCTGAGATGTCTGGTGTTCTTTAATTAACAGTAACTTTTGGTGTTCCAACTACCTGGTTTTTGTTGCAAAAACTCCTATATATGCTGGCTCCTCCCTTACCCCTTTGGAGCAGTCCCTCAGAGTTACCTGAGAGGCTGCCTCCTGGGCTTGATGTCCTCAGGAACTCTGCTGAATAAAATATAATTCTCAACTCTGAGGTTGTGCATGTTTTTCAGTCAACGCCATAATGGAAAATAATCTGAAAATACATATATCATCTATATGAATATGTGAATCACTTTGCTGTACACCTGAAACTGATGCAATATTATAAATCAACTATACTTCAATTTAAAAAAAGTCAAAGGTGAACCAACTTCCAGTAAGGCTTTGGATCTTACCCAATTTATGTTTGAATTCTTTGATTGCCGCATTGCCCAAATTACCAATGGACTCAATAATCTCTAACTGCCAGAAAATTCCAGTTTACCTTGAAATGTTTAGAATCTTATTTTTTCCCCACAGAACCATACACTTTCTTCAAATGAAATCCAATTTTTCAGTTAACTTGATTGCTGAGAAATATGTGGGCAACAGAAAATATACTCATCAATTTCTACCATGTGCCAAGTGTTAGGCCTGGCTTAGTAAGTATAAAGAATATGACAAAATTGGATTCTGTACCCTTACAATCTAGTCAGAAAGCAAAGAGGATATTTTGCTTCAGCATAAAGCTCACTATGTCTTCTAATTTTCCTATTTTTGTTTCTTCTTTTATAAAAAATGTACTCAAATTCATTTAAGAAACATTTATTGATTTCATACTGTGTGCCAATCATTTTGATGCCAGACAGGCTCCTACTGTTATGGATCTTTCATTTTAGTGAGTGGGGAGAAAGAGAAAAAGAGAGAGAGAGAGAGAGAGAGATTAGACAAATAATTGTTTTAGAGCATAAATTCTATGAAAATAATAAATGGAGTAACATGGAGAGTGACTGGGGAGCTATTTTAATTGGGTGATCAGGGAAGGCCTCGGATGTGGTGACACCTGGTGCAACGACAGACAAGAAATCATGTGACCATTTGGAGGAACAGTGTTACAGAAGCAGGAACAGCCATTGCGAAGGCCCTGAGCCCAGAACCAGCTTATCATGTCCCAGGAGCAAAATGAATATTAATTATTAATATTGATGATCTTATTTGGGATTATAACGATTTATAAGCCAAGGTCTCCGTCTGAAAGGAGCTCTGTGATAGAGACAGAAGTAAGCACAAAGATCGCAATACAGTGGCAGAACAACATTGCCTTGATAGAAGTATGTACAAAGTAAAGAGGTAGTAAGAAGAAGGAGTAATTAATTCTTAGGGTGTGTTTCAGGGAAGGCTTCACAAAGGAGGTAATGGAAAAACAGGATTCGAAATACCAATAGCATTGACAAGGCAGGAAGGATGGTTATGCCAGGAGCAACAGCACACAGGGAACTGTGAGTACAAAGGGCTGCAGGCTGCGTTTCTACAGTGAACACTAAAATAGAAGAAAGTGAGGCTCAAGAGGACAGAGGCCAAGCCATGAAAGGGCCTGATATTCTGTGCATGATGGGAGCTATCAAAAGGCGCTAAGGAAGCAACCACAGGATTGGATTTGTGTTTCAGATCCATCACCATAGGCTGTCTCTCTGAAATATGTCTGTGGGAGAATAAATTTGAGGCAGTGAAAAAGATGCAATGAGGCTGGTGACAGTGGGGCTCAGTAACAGGTAAAGATATCGGAGAGGTTTTTCGGAGTTAATCAAACAAATGGATAAGGGCCGACTGTTCACTGTTGAATGACCAATAACTTTCAGTATCTGGCTCACAGCAGGCACTCAACAAATATTTGTAGAATGAATGAATGGTGGCTGAGTGCGACAGCACGGTCTGACCAACAGAAGCCCGCAGCCCCGCACTCAAATACAAACACTTCCATTAATAGAGAACATTGAGCGCTAAAGCCTAGTTTAGGTGTGTTGCTTTAATCCTAACAAACCTATGAGGTAGGTCGTATTTCCATTTTCCAGATGAGAAAAACCTGAGGCTCAGAGAGAGCGATAACGTACCATGCCGGAGGTTTCTAGAACTAGGAAGAAGCTAGGCTCAAAAGTCAGCCAGCCAGCCAAGTGCGCATGTTTAATAATTACTCGCTACTACTTAGCCTAGAGACTCAAATAAATTAACTACGTAAAGCCTAAAAGCAGAGAAAGCTAAGAAAAGTCGCTCTCAACAAGCGGTTAAAGGGGGCTGCCAGCCGGTCACTGGAAGATCAAGGCAGCCCGTCCCAACTGCCTAAAGCCAAGCCTCCCCGGTGCAGGAAGGGTATGGGGGGCGGGGACGGTGGCGGGGGGGTTCGGGTCCGCAGTGGGCGAACGCGTAGCCGCAGTGCAGCTCGTGAGCGCCGCCGGGAGGGGTGAGGGTGGAGGAACAAACCGAAGAGGACGGCGAAGATTAACGCAGCTCTACGCAGATATTCCGAAGCTGTTCGCCTTTAGACTCCGCAAGGAGGTCTTGACGTCATTTCCTTCCGTAGGTCGCCAGTGCTTCCGGGTCGCGGTCATTTTGAGCCCGTATCTGGGTGAGTTCTAGGCGGTCGCGTTGTTGACCGCTCCCCACCCCCAACTCCGCTGCGGTCCTGCGCGTTTCCTGCACCCCCTTCCCTCCCCCTACCGACCCCTCTCGGGTCCCCTCTGGGCCTTCGGCCCCTGGTCGTCCGGGCTCGCCGCGCTGTGGCCCGCCGCTGTCGTCGGGAGGTGGGTGAGGTGACGCAGAAAGCCCCGTTCCGCCCCCCACCTACCCACTCACCACCTCTGCGCGGGCAGCCGCTCCCCTGCACCTTCCGCCATTTTCCCTCCTGCTAGGGTGGGCCGATCGCGATCCTTTGGGTCTCGGGCTCCTGGGTGCCTGTGACCAGGGTTGGTGAGGGAGCGTGTCTAGGGGGTGTGGATGGGAGAAATTCATGGTGACGGATGTGCGTAGGTGTTGCAGGTGGGAGACGCGGTGGGCGGGGGATGGGGTGCAGGAATCGACGGTCTCTTAATGCGGTTTTTTTCTTTGGGATTAGGAGATTAAAATGATGTTGTGTGAAGGGGTCTTGTCAACCCTAGCAGTCTCTCTGTTGGGAGAAGTAAGAGGTTTCCATTGTTTTCTTTTACGTTTGTTCTAGGGTATAAGTAGTTTATTAAGCAGTCTCCATCCATCCATGAATTCATTTGCCCTTTCTGATCTTGTTTCTTAGCGAAGGGATTGGCATGTAGGCCCTCAGTGATGAGTTATTGAGTAAGTGAATTGTGGAGGGGCCGCAGTTGCTATTCTCATCGCGTATTACGTTTCCTGTTTTCATTTACATTGTTTTTAAGATGGGAGTAAACACGATCCTGTGTGAACATTCTGTAAAATGCGTAGCTATCTAATCTATTGGTCTCTTAAGGTCGGACGCATGGGTTAAAAATAATGATAAATAAAGTGTATGTTCTTGAAATGCTATGCATTTTTAATATCTTGTATATTTTTATAGGTGTCTGTTTGGGGAGGGAGGAAGGTTTAGAGGCTACAGAATGTGCTGTTAGCTTCCCACCGCAGGGAGAACGATATGACGTCTTTGTTATTTCATTTTTTTGTAGTACTGCTTTGTAGAGGGGGTTTCCTGATGATAATTGCATTTCTAAAAATGGAAGCCCAGAAAAGACTTGGGATTTTTCTTCCTCTTTTTGGAGAATTATCCTAATCATTGGGCATATATTTCTGAGAGAATCCAAATATAGGATAATGTGAAATAAACCAGCCTCCAGAAGAAATATATGTCTTTTTAAAAAATTGGTAACCTTTTATCTTAACTTGATATAATCAGTTGATAAATACTTACAAGACATCTTTTCTTTTTCAGTTACAGGACCTAGTGACTAGTTCTAAAATAGTTAATAGGTTTGTGACTTTTTTATTTAGGCAGCTTTTTAGGTACTTCAGATGTAGAAGTACTTAGTAAATATTTGTTGATTGGTTGTCACGTAGACTAGTAATTTTACGATGCTATACCTTGATTTACTTTGGCCAATCTCAGTCGTTTCTAATACTTAACAAGAAATGTTTTCCATGCAGGAAAGATGAATGGAAGGGCTGATTTTGGAGAGCCGAATGCAGAAGTTCCAAGACCAATTCCCCGTAACTATCAATTAAGTATTTACAATTAGAAGCACTTTTCGTGTAGAGAAATTTTCACTGCCTTGAATAACAGTAGCCACGGGGCTGACTTCAAGGGTGTGTGACCTGTGCAGTTATACAGGGACCCATTAATGATCTACTGTGGCATCTTTAAATTCTTAATAATTTGAACAGAGGGTCCCAAATTTTGATTTTGCACTGGACCCAGCTCATTTTGTAGGCAGTCCGGACTACATAGCCAGTAGAACAGTAGCACTAATTTTATGTTTGAAGTCAAAATTTGTTAAAAGTTTACAAGCCACTTATTCCATTTCTTCATTAAAAAAAATGGTATACTTTGTTAGTGTTTAGACTATGGTATTTTTAGACTTAGTTTTTCCATGGGTGTTTTAATGTTTGCCAATTTTCCTTGGTGAAAAGACATAGGGGCTGATTACATTCCAACAGAGGAAGAAAGAAGAGTCTTTGCAGAATGCAGTGATGAAAGCTTCTGGTTCAGATGTAAGTTAAATTTTCTAATCAACAAAATTTGACCTTTAGTACCTGAAATTATAATGATTTCACATAGAAAAAATGGGCAGACTTTTGGCATTAGTGTGATTATTGGTAAAAGGGTTTGATTAAGGAAATAGAGTTGAACACGTTTTATTTCTTTGTTTAAAATTTTTAAATTGAATTGTAGTTGATACATGATAATATGTTAGTTTCAAGTGTACTATGTAGTGGTTTGACATTTGCATATATCATGAAATGATCAGAATTGTGTGCATCTTAAAGTAATAATTTCTAGAACTGTTTCCAAGACCCTGAAGTATTTTTGTTGGTAATAGTAATAGCATTTACTGAGTGTACATGGGTTATATAAAAATAACCCAATAAGGTTTATTACTATTACCCTTACTTTACAGATGAAGAAATTGAGGTTTAGAGATGTTAAAGGAGTTATCTAGTGTTCCACAGCTGGTAAGCAGTGGTGTCTGGACTTGAAGCCAGGTCTGTCTGAAACAGGCTTATTATTTTAACTCTTAAACTTTTAACCATTATATGATAAAAACTGGTTAGTTTCTGTTTTATCGTTGTGAAATGGTATTACACTACCAGCTCTTGATTTCTAACTAGAGACCATATACATGAGGATTTTATTTTTTAAATACAAGGAATGTTGAAAGCAACACAAAACATAATTTTCCTTTTGAATAGAACTCTGTTGTTGCTTCATGAGGTCACTGCAGTCCTTTCAGGTAAGAAGGTAATTCTAACAAAAAAGCAGGATGGAGGGGGTGACAAGGATCAGTCACCTGGTATTTATGCATATAGTGTGTAAGGTACTAGTATTTATGCATATAGTGTGTAAGGTACTGGTATTTATGCATACAGTGTGTCAGCCTGGTATTTATGCATACAGTGTGTAAGGTACTGTGCTTGGAAGTCTTCGTCCTAAAGTAGTTTTATGATGTAGTTGAGACAAAGCTAACTCATGAAACACTGAGAAAGATTAAGTGCATACAGCAATAGGAATTTTAAAAAGAGATCAATTAATTGGAATCGATTTAGCTAAAAAAAAGCCTTTGTTAAACAAATGAGACTTAACAACTAATAGGACTTCAGGCAAATGAAGAATGGTGGAGGAGCATTTAGATGAAAGGGATAGTTAGCAAAGGCAGAGTCTACAATAACTTGATCTCTACTAGAGCCTTGAGGCTGAACGGATTGGAGCAGAGCTCTTTTGTCGGGTGTAGAAAATAAACATAATAGCAAGGAGTTAAAAGTTTGATTCATTATATATTGTAGGTTCTTAGGCCAAGGGGATGATATGTAAATTTTTAAAGGAACATTAGTTAGCAGTGTGCAGAATGGGTTAGAAGGATGAAAAGGAGTACAACTAGTTGTATCTGCCCAAACATAAAGATAATGAAAGAATCTACATAAAAGGCTTTGTTTAATGTGTATTGTATGTAACAGTAGTTCTCCACCTCTGGAATTGCTGAGAAGGTGTATGAATTCATATTTGTTTCATGTATCTTTTATTTTGTGAATATTTCATACATGTGTGCTACTGGTTTCCGAATGAGACAGTGTAGTGACTTATAAGGGCATAGACTCTGAGGCCTGACTCTCTGGATTCAAATTATAGCTCCATCACATATTAGCTGTGAGATTTTGGAGAAGTTCTTGATGTCTGTATGCCTCAGTTTCCTTATCTGTTAAATGGGGATAATATTAACCTATCTCATGGGATTAATTAATTCAATTTAACTTATTATAAGTGTTAAGCTATTAAATGGATGTTAGTGCTTTTGTGATCAATGGAGTAAAAGTTTCAATTGAAAACAATTATGAGTTTAGAGAAGCATTTTGCTAGTGTAAGAGAAGAGTTAAAGGAATTTAGGGGTCCTTGTGTTGGATATGAGTGGAGCCATGGGCATAATATAAAGTAGCATTTGGTCAGCAGTGTTATTGATTTGCCTAAAGAAACATTATTTAATAGACTCTGGAATGGGAGTCATTGTACAGTGGAAAAGGCCACTGACTTGGGAGTTAGAAGACTTGGATTTTGATCTAAGCTCTACCACAAACTAACCATCTGTGTTGCTTTGAGCAAGTGACTTGTTTTTTCTGGATATCAGTTTACTCTGATTAGGATGAAGACTAGATAATCTCTGAAGTCTCTTTGAATTTTGCCATTCTCTTTTTCTGTGACAGAATATATGAGTTGGAAAGAGACCTTAGTTCTAATCCATTACCCTTTATAACATGAAGTTAAGAGATTTATGCAAAGACATAGTGGTGAATGGCAGAACTAGTACTTGAATCTCCTTAACCAGACTATTACTCTTTGCATTGTGCCATCTTGACCTAAGAAGCGAAATGGGGAAAATATTGTCCATTGTAGAGATGGCCAACGAACTCATTGCCTTTTACCTTTATATGATTCTTCAGTTCTTCATGTTGCAGTCCTTGAACCAGGCTGAAGGAGAAAAATGATTGCAAATTGTACTGATGCTATAATTTTAAAAGATTATCCTTTGAAAAACCTTAATTAATGGTATATGAAGGCATTTTAACCAACTTACATTAGATCATTCTTCTAGCAAAGGTAAAATCTGTTAGTATGTAATAGAGCAGGGATTTAAACCTTAGGGTTTCTGCGAATTGTGTCTGATGGCAAAGCTAATACCCTGTTCTCGAGTTATGGATTTTAATCGTGAATATTAATAATTCAAATGCTTAATGATTTTGGTTCTTAAATTGCCCATGTACAGTCTAGACCAGGGATGAGCAAACTATGGCCCAAGGGCCAAATCTGTTTGTGTATGGCTATGAGCTAAGAATGGTTTTTACATTTTTAAATATTGAAAAAAATCAAAAGAAGATTTCATTACATGTGAAATTCCTATTTTTGCATCCATAAGTAAAGTTCTATTGGAACACAGCTGTGTTCATTTGTTTATGGATTGTCTCAGTGCTTTTGCTTTAAAATGAGTAGTTGGGACAAAGACTGTGTGGCCGACAAAACCTAAAATATTTACCACGTGGCTCTTTACAGAGCATTTCCCAACCCCTAGTCTGAAACTGCACTCTCCAGTGTGGCAGCCACATGTAGCTATTTCAGTTTAATACAATGTACAACAGAAGGGATACAAAGGAAAATCAGCAAAGGGAAAGGAGTGTGGGTGAAATCCAGAGGAGACCAGGCACAACCTTCTAAGAGTCCTCTCCCAGTGGTGTCATACAGAAAGAACGTGCTAAATTTCTCCAGTTGCATGTTGTAGTAACACATGTGAAGTGTTACCTACCAAGGATTCTCATTAGAGACTTGGCACCCACGGTTTTTATCGGGGTCTCGCCACATGGGCACCCTCGGCCTAGCAGGTAACAAAATTCCAGACTTCCAGAAGGAAAGGAAGTGTTCAGTATGAACTGTACTTGTACAAGCAGTTTGGACAGAGTGAGCCACTTATCATTCAGGTAAAGATTTATATCAGTTTACCAGTTAAGCTCCCAAATATAAGCTAAGGACCAACCTTGAAAGCAGGCCTTTGTAAGGAAAGCAGTTTTAGAGCTGTTACGTTAAATCTTTCCTGCACACTACCTGACTGGAAAACACAGATATAGACTGCACTCATCGTCAAAGAAAATTCTGTTGGGCACTGTGGGTGTAGAAGACTGATTTCTTAAATTATGAGCCCCTTTGAGATTATGATGAGAGCTTTGGATTTTTCACTCTGGGTTAATATGCATATATATGTCATATTTTCATTTAGTTTCACAGATTTCACTGGTTTAGGAGAAAGAGCATTAGTATTTAAAATATATGCTTTCTAATTCTTGCCCCAATCACCATATGATTTTGGGCAAATAATATGTCTTGTGTATCGGTTCACTCAGTGTAATAAAACTTGAGATCTAGTATCAGACATAATTCTTTGGAATCTGGAATCTGTCATTGAAGTGGCTGTGTGGCCTTGAGCAAATTACTTAACATCTCTAAGCTTCAGTTTCCTTATCTGTAATAATAGTAATAATAATAATAATAATACCCATTTTATAGAGATGTGGTAAAAATTAATGATAATGTACCAAAAGCACCTAGCATGGTACATGGAATTGAGCAGTTTGTAATATGCCTCTTGCTTCCCTCATCATTAATTCTTTCCCCTGTTAACTCCGGAAGTAACTTCTGGTCACTATTTCTATGTTGTTTTAATTGATGGTATTAGTGAATGGCTTTTTTAGATCCTAAATTTGGGTGGCTCTTAAATTATACTGTTTAATAATTTGTCATATTTTCTTAAATTTAAAATATGTTTTATATTTCCCTGAGTATATACAGTACAGCTTTGAAAAGTGGAGAAATCTCTTAAAGATCTTAATTTTGCAACATAACTTCGTAACTGGTTTTACTGATATACATTTATCTATCCTAATGAACTCAGACAAAATCTTTTCCTTTTGTTGGTGTTGACAAACTTTTTTTCCCCTTATAGCTGTACCTTTGGCTGCAACAAGTATGTTGATTACTCAAGGATTGATTAGTAAAGGTAAATATTTTAAACTTTGATTTTGTTTAGCACTTTGGATACCATCGTGTTTTTATGTGTTGTTTTCCTGATCTTTAGATAAAGGACATATGGTAATGTATCATATTAAAAATTATCACTAAAAAATTACTACAACATCAGAAGAGTTGTCTCCATGAACCCAGACTCACATATCAAATTTGAGGATTTGATGTCCATTAACTGTAGCACTGTAGCAACATTAACACTATAAGCAAGAAAGTAACTAAAAGCCAGTGGTAGTTTACAGGAAGGCAGAGAGACAAACCTGGTCTAGGTAGACCATCCATACAACTTATCACCTAGGAGCTTATAAGAAATGCAGATTCATGGGCCCCATCTCCGACCTATTGAATCAGAGTCTTTGAGTTAGAGCTCCAGCTGATTCTTGTGTACCAGTTTAAAGACTAGGAGTTCCGTAGCTCCCTCAACCAGCTTTGTCTTATAATAATGGGGGGAGTGAGGGTCCGTCCTTGTCCAAAATTCTATTGGTTTAAATAGTGAAGTTGAGTTTGGGTATTAAATGTATCAGTCTCTACATCTTTAAATCTAGTAGTGTAAGCAGTAGAAATATTCATTACATTTATTTTGTAATAAATAAGTTACAAATTTATGGGAATTAGAAGGTATTCCAGAAAAGGATGGTTACCTTAGGATGGCCTTTATATATTCTAGAAAACTGTTCTTTAAATTAACTAGCTCCTCCTAAAATGTTAGTAAGATAGGAAGTTTTAGCCTTTTCATATTAGCAGTATGAAGTACTTAGAGAGTAGTATTGACACAACTAGTTGAGAAAAAGTAGTTTTGGAGGGAAATAGAAGGATTTTTTGAGGTAAAATTTTGTTTTTGTTTGGAGAATTCCCAAAGAAACTCATTACAATGTGCTACCATGACAGGAATTTTAAAAAGGCAAACAAATCAAGATATATACTCTTATTTGTAATATACTCTTACTTGTCTTTTAGGACTAGCTTGTTTTATAGACTAGAATTGTTTCTATAGTGTGAAACAGACATTTTATTACTTTTGTTTAAAAAAAGTTCTTTTCTTTTAAAAAAAGATTACTTTTTTTTTTTTTAATTTTTTTGACTGCGTCGGGTCTTCGTTGCTGCATGCGGCTTTCTCTAGCTGCGGCGAGCGGGGACTACTCTTCGTTGTGGTGCACGGGCCTCTCGTTGCTGTGGCTTCTTTTGTTGCAGAACATGGGCTCTAGACGTGCGGGCTCAGTAGTTGTGGCACGTGGGCTTCAGTAGTGTGGCTCACGGGCTCTAGAGCGCGGGTTCAGTAGTTGTGGCACACGGGCTTAGTTGCTCCACAGCATGTGGGATCTTCCCGGACCAGGGCTCGAACCTGTGTCCCCTGCATTGGCAGGCGGATTCTTAACCACTGTGCCACCAGGGGAGTCCCTAGTCACATTACTTTTAAGGAAAAACTTAGGACTGGAGAAATTATAGTGTCTGTTATTGTACTGCCCATTTTATTTATCTTAGTCTTGTCAGTCATTAATGATTGGAGCTAGACCTGGGGGCGGGGGTGGATTATACAAAAGAAATTAAGAGCTGCTAGTGATTCATGTGAGGAAACAATGTGAATGCAATGTTGAAGCAAATGGAGAATATAATTTAAATATTTAATAAGCTTCTAAGTTTTGCGGTAGAGACTCCAAGAGCTGTAGGTTTTCAAAGAAGATCTCTGCAGAGGTACTGTAATGAAGGAAAATTTCTTGAAAGAAGTGGGTTTTGAAGATGGGCAGGATTTAGATTAAAAGAGATGGAAAAATATCTCAGGAAGGAGGGACCTGGTTATCAGAAGAATAAGCATGACTATTTGGGTGGGCAGTCAGGAGACTGACATGGTTAGAGTGGCAGAGTCACGCAGGGAGGAATGAAAACGTATAGCTAAGGTAGAACCAGGAGAAATGGTAATTTTGAAAAGGTTACAAAGAAGAGAAAATTTTGGAACTTTGGGGATTACATAGAGTAGGAGACTTTGGACAGCTTGAAGGTAAGGCAGAAGCAGTAAAAATTGGAAGGGTCAGATTGTACCTACTCACTTAGATCTTATATCTTCAACAATAAAATCATACCATTGCTGGGTTTTTTCCCTAGTTTGGGAATGCCTTGCTCCTACATGTAGCTAGTTATACACATAACCAATCCAGAGAAATTCCCTTTTTCTGGTTACACACACATCTTTTTTTTTTTTTTTTTGAGTACATCTTTATTGGAGTATAACTGCTTCACATGAATCCTCCTGAAAATATCAGGACCTAGTACTGAGGTGACAGATTATTCTGTCAACAGCCAAAATCCTCTTGGACTCCTAGTCACCATCTGGTGATTATTTGACTTGACATCAATGGTGATCTCTGCCTCTGATTTCATTTGCAAAAGTCATGCCATGAACAACAACAGTGATAAACATCTTTCTCTGTAATTGTTCATAGTGGCTGAGCCTGGAGCCTTTCAGTGGAATTTATAATCCATTTTTTGGGAGGGATAAACTGTTGAAAATGACTTAACCTGATGTGTGGAATAACATTTTCTATACAGCGTGTCACATGTTACCTTTATATTTTTATTAGGGTTGTTTTGTTGTTGGGGTGTTGATACTTTGAGTAAAAACACAGAAAAGAATATTGAGTCATATGTCACTCATGTAACTATCTCCCAGAATTAAGGGCTTTCAGTATTGTTGAAACTGTACTGGGTTCTTGTGTTTTGGGGGGTGAGGTGTTTTAATTAAGAAGTCAATCTCAAAAAAAAAATAAAATTGAGAGAGACTTTAGAAAAGGAGTTCAGAATCCACCAAAACAATTTGCATTTAATCAAAACGCCTAACATTTTGTGTATGATTTTATCCACAGGGTCATACTCTACATAGTCTTAGCTATTCCCACTCTACTCATTCCTTTTCTGTCAAAACATTTAAACATGCTCAGGTCATTTCTAACTTGACAACATAAAAAAGAAAAATTTTCTTTTATATCCCTTTACAGTTGCTCCTGCATTTGAAGCCAGACTTCATGAATGAGCACTTCACTTTTTAAAAAAATTTTATTTATTTTATTTATTTATTTTTGGCTGTGTTGGGTTTTCGTTGCTGCGTGCGGGCTTTCTCTAGTTGCGGCGAGCGGGGGCTACTCTTCATTGCGGTGCACGGGCTTCTCATTGCAGTGGCTTCTCGTTGCGGAGCACGGGCTCTAGGGCTTGCGGGCTCTAGAGCGCAGGCTCAGTGTGACACATGGCCTTAGTTGCTCCGAGGCATGTGGGATCTTCCCGGACTAGGGATTGAACCCACGTCCCCTGCATTGGCAGGCAGATTCTTAACCACTGTGCCACCAGGGAAGTCCTGAGCACTTCACTTTTTATTTCTTTCAGCCCACTGCAGTCTGTGTCATAGATTGTGCATATAGTCTGACATGTACTAAAACTCTTACCAGTACAACCTCTTTGTTGCTTAAATTCAATGGATAGTTTTTGTTCTTGACCATTATACAATTTTAACCAATCCTTAAAATGTTCTCTTCCCATGGCTTCCATTACAGCACATTCTTCTGGTTTTTCTCCTGTCTCAGGCAACTTCTCCATTTTTTTCATATGTTTTTTGAGTGTCTGATAAGCACTATACACTGTTTTTGGTATATAGCACTAAAAGACAAAAACCCACGACCTCTTGGTACTTACATTGTAGTCTGGGTTTTCTTCCTTCACTTGTGGTGTTCTTCAGAGTTTTACTTTGCCTTTGAGTTTTTAGTCTATTTAGTATCCAGCAATAATATGGGCTTCGGTGACCATTTATTGCTCTAAATCCCCATCATTATCTCTAACCTAGATAATCTGCTCCAGAATCATATTCTGCATATCTCCACATGGATGGCCCTCCTACAGGCTCCTCAGATTGAACTCAAGTTCAATCCCAAACTGAATTCACTTCTCCATAAATTAATTCCTCCATTTTCCCTATGTCTGAATGGCAATACTCTCCATCCAGGAAACTGAGACATTATTTTTCATTTCTATCCTTTACCTGCTTTGTCCAACGAATGTCCATTCTCTAGTATAGCTCTTAAATATTTCTGTAAACTGTCTCCATCTGCACTCCCGTTGTAGTTAATGCAACCATTTGTTGCCAAGAGTATTACATTAGTTTCAATAAATGTATTTGCCTCCATCCTTGCTACTTCCCTTTAGAATATGGGCTGTCTCTGGCACCTGACAGGGCATAGTGCACCTAGTAGACACTCACATACAGGAATACCTCATTTTATTGAGCTTCACAGATACTGTATTTTTTTACAAATTGAAGGTTTGTGACAACTTTCATTGAGCAAGTCTTATCGACACCATTTTTCCAAGAGCATCTGTTCACTTCTGTGTCTCTGTGTCACATTTTGGTAAATCTTGCAACATTTCAAACTTTTTTATTATATTTGTCATGGTGATCTGTAATCAGTGACCTTTGATGTTACTATTGCAAAAAGATTACAGCTAGTTGAAGGCTTAGATGATGGTTAGCGTTTATAAACACAAAGTATTTTTTAATTAAGGTATGTACATTGTTTTAGAGACAGTGCTATTGCACATTAAATAGTACAGTGTAAACATAAATTTTATATGCACTGGGAAACCCAAAAATTTATGTGATTGCTGTATTGTAATATTTGCTTTATTGCAGTGGTTCTGGGACTCAACCTGCAATATCTTCGACTTATGTCTGTATTTGAGTAGATGAATAGCAACCATCACACCATATTCTTTTTGTCTTCATTCACTCTCTAGACTGTAAACTCTGAGGGTAAAGAGAGTGTCTTGTTTACTGTTATATTCCTGCTTCCTAGGGTGTAGTGCCTGTGTGTTGTAAGTGGTCTGTAGCTATTTGGTGACAGAATAAAGGAACGACTTTTTTGTATAAATGTAGATATTGTTACCATCCTCCCTTTTCTTCTCATCATCTCCGTTCATTTATACAATGAAGGAACTGAGGCTAACAGCATAAATCTGTTGTCTATTTTTATATAAAATTAAATCATAAAATTATATATACATGATGACAATCTTTTGTGTACCTTCTTTCAACATGGTGAGATTCATCCAGTAGTATGCTAAAACTGGCTTGTACCAGCTCCAGAGAGCTGATTATTAAAATTTCAGGAACTTGGCAAGCCAATTTTTAAACCATTGCTAGCTTGAAATTGGTCATGGGGCAGGTATTTCATCACAGAAATCGACTAACATTACAAATCAGGGCCTTTTATTTGGAGAGCTGGTTTACCAGCACATCACTGGATTCATCCACATTGTTGCATGTAGTTGTAAATTATATATTCTCATTGCATACAGTTTTCTGCTGTGTGAATATGTCATAGCAGTTTATCCATCCTTTTGTATGTTGATTGATAGTGTAGTTTCTAGTTTTGATACATATTTCCCTCATACAGATATGTGGTTGACCCAGCACTATATTTTGAAGACTAATTTTTGTTCACTGCAGTGCAGTGTTACCTCTGTCATAAATCAAGTGACTGTGTGTGTGGGTCTGTTTCTAGACTCTTCTGATTTTGATTAGTTTATCTGTTCTTGTACTTATAACACACTGCCTTAATTACTATAGTTTAATCATAGATATTGGTATCTGGTGGTAGTCAGTTCTCCGTTATGTTCTTCAATATTGCCTTGGTTTTTCTTGACCCTTTGTGTTTCCACATGAATTTTATAATAAGCTTTTCAATTTGGGGAAACACTTTCTTTGATTTTAATTGGGATTGTATTGAATTTATAGGTGAGTTTGTGGAGAATTACCATCTTTACAATATTTAATCTTTCAGTTCATGAACATGGTGTGTTTCTCCATTTACTTAGCTTTCATTTCTCTCAGTAAATTTTGTAGTTTTCAGGATCTTTCGTGTTTTTCATTAGATTTGTTCCTGGGGCTTTGATGTTTTTTGGTGCTATAATAAATTGTAGTTTTTAAAATATTGGGGGTTTTGTTTGTTCCCGGTATATAGCGGATTTTTTCATTTTTGTTTTTATTTTATTTTGTATATTAACCTTGTATCAAGTGATCTTGCTAAATTCACCTATTCTAATAGATTAGTCTTTTGATTTCTTCATATTTCTCTTGATGTTGAATTCTCTTTTAAATAGCTTCAGACTTCTTTGGTGTTATGGAAAGAGCTAATGTTATCAGATGTTTAAAGATCATCTGCACTGATCTTTCCTTGTATCTTTGTGGGTCGCTCAAAGCTGCTGAGAAATAGATACATCTTACTTTATACTGCACTGCTAAACTTATTGCTACTTTTGTCTCACATTATGAAAGACCAGATAATGACTAGCAGAAGTAGTTTCTTTGTATTTTTTAACCATAATTTCTGTGCCATTCTCTTATATACTCTTAGCATAAACTTGGCATAAAGCTTTTCTTTTACCTCAGTAAAAGATAAAACATCTTAATTATGTAAATGGAACAGTGTTACTCAGAAATATTTACTGTTTTATCTTTAGGAATCCTTTCAAGTCATCCCAAATATGGTTCCATCCCTAAACTTATATGTAAGTATGAACAATACTAGTTCTCTTAGCTTTTCTACCTAAGTAAAATAACTAGCTTTTATCAAATGTTTTGTGTTACTAATAACAGTTATTTGGTTGTTTTGACAAATCATTTTTTTTTGATATCAAGTATTCTTTTATTTGTAATGTATTTTTTTTTTTTACATCTTTATTGGAGTATAACAAATCATTTTGTTTAAGCTTTTCATCAAATGGACTACTTGGGCATTTTATTGTTAGAATTAAAAATCATGAGCTACTTGAAAGAGGCTTTTTTTCTCTTTTTATAATGCAATAGAACTATTTTAAATTATTTTGTTAAATAATTATATCTTTATTATATTAAAGATATAATAATTTAAGTTATATAATTAAAGATATAAAATTTGAAAGTAAGTTCTCTTGGTCTGTGAGGAAGGAAAGTTGTCCAGCTATTCTGATTAATCAAAATAAAGTGTATTTTAAAATAAAGCATAATTTTTAAAAACCTCTTTAATTTACAATCAGTAAATAAACATAACTTACATTTATAAGCATAGCTTCTTTACATTTTATAATATGGTTGATAGAAGAGATACTAAATTGCCCTGAAAAAGAGTACCTGAGACTTTCTATGAATCTTTCCAGGGTAGTCTCTATTAAATAAAGATGCAACAATAGCCATATTTAGGTACACTTCATAATATATTATTTTAAGGCACTTGTTGCACCTGATTTAAAAAATAATCTTATGAAATTAGCTGGGCAAATGGTGTGATTCCCATTTTATAAGGAATGAAATGGCCTAAATCCTTGTGACCAGGCTAGAACTGTATTGTTTTGATTCTTCATTCCATTATACTGTTACCACATTTTTCCTATCTGTATTAATAAAGTAATTAGTAAAGTAGAATTTATCTTACAGCAGCTTTATTTTAACTTATTTTATTTTGTGAAAGTGAATTATATCTACCGAATCTTTTTGTGAACTCTGAATGTGATTTAATATGGTACTTTTTCCATTATTTCAGGAAATCCCAGTTTTTCCACACCAAAGACATATTTAGAACCATATATTTTTACAATTTATTTATTTATTTATTTATTTATTTTTGGCTGTGTTGGGTCTTTGTTTCTGTGCGAGGGCTTTCTCTAGTTGCGGCAAGTGGGGGCCACTCTTCATCGTGGTGCACGGGCCTCTTACTATCATGGCCTCTCTTGTTGCAGAGCACAGGCTCCAGACACGCAGGCTCAGTAGTTGTGGCGCACGGGCTCCAGACGCGCAGGCTCAGTAGTGTGGTGCACGGGCCTAGTTGCTCTATGGCATGTGGGATCCTCCCAGACCAGGGCTCGAACCCGTGGCCCCTGCATTGGCAGGCAGATTGTCAACCACTGCACCACTAGGGAAGCCCAAGAACCACATTTTTTAAAATGTTCTTTTAGAAAAGGTTTTTGTCTAAAGAGGCATATTGAGTTACACTTTTTGTTTATTTTTACTAAAAGTTGCTTGCATCATGGGATACTTTGCTGGAAAACTTTCCTATGTGAAAACTTGCCAAGAGAAGTTCAAGAATCTTGAGAATTCCCCTCTTGGAGAGGCTTTACGATCAGGACAGACACGACGATCTTCACCAACTGGGTAGGCCATTCAGATCTTATTAAAGGTTTTTCATTTTAGATAAAAAATTATAACTAGATATTGCCGTAATTGAGGGCATGAAACATGGCCTAACTGAAGGAACATTTGAAACTTGTCATTTTGCTGCAAGCTAAAGCTAATTTTGTTTTCAAAAGTAGAACAAGATTTGTTTACTTTTGTTTTAAGTATAGAGTTGCATTCTACTGCGAGTTCATGTCCCAGAATGAGAGATTTTAATTTGTCAAACACGTTTGGTTACTATATTTGACTTTTTTTTTGAATTCCCAAATATTATCAATCCCATCTCTTAACAGATTTCAGCTTTGTAATCCTTCTGTTGTTTACAATTGTAGGGAAATTGTGTAAGTATAGATAAATGAATCTGTCTGTCTTGATAGGTAGGTAAATAAATAATAAGGTGGTTAAGTAGATTTGGTAGATTGTCCTATCATAAATGGCAAGCAGCATAAGTCCCATGAAAGCTAGTATTACTTACATCTACTTCAGCAAAATAGTGTTTATATGGACTGCTACCTGTGGAAGTAACTTCCCAATTAATGTGGGAAATGGACATATTTTCTGATGTGAAGTACTTTTTCTTTCCAAGAACTTTAAACACATTACAATGATGTCTAAAGCCTAATAATTAGAAAATTGGATATATATCTTCTCTTCTCTATAGTAAGAGTGACAATTTTTAAGTTGTTTAAGTGGATCAGAAGATATTTTTAATGTTTTTGTGGCAGAAACAGACTTTATTTTACAGTTTTAAATAACTATGTTAAAATTATATGATTCCTTTAGAAAATGACTAGTTCTCATACCTTAACACACTTCTTTAAATAAGGTATAGACAATAACCCGTGTTTTTTATACAGTATGATTTTCTTTTACAGGTACTATTCTCAGAAGCCAAAATATGACTCAAACGTGAGTGGTCATTCATCTTTTGTGACATCCCCAGAAGCAGACAACATAGAAAGAGAGGTGCTTCCTCGTTATGAGCCAATTCCATTCAGTGCTTCTATGAATGAATCTACTCCCACTGGTATTACTGATCATATTGCCCAAGGTAGAAACTTCTCTTGAAATGAATTTCAGCATTTTATGGTCCAACGTATGTATAAACTTTATTTGACGACCTTTTCTGCTGGATATCACCTATATGTTCCACCATCAGCCTAAACTCAGCATGTTTGTTTGCTCCGTTGTTCATTTGAATTCATTCTCCCTTCACTCAACATTTTTTGAGGTCTAATAGGTATCAGGCACTCTGCTAGGTATGGAAATAAAGATGAATAAGACCTAGTTCTTGGCCCTGAGAAACTCTTTGTCTGCTAGAACATATAGAAATATAAGAATAAATTATTAATATGTTCCATTAATTGAAAATACTAACCGTGTTTAGTGAAATAGCAAAGAAGAAATGATAAACTGTGCCACAGAGAGGCTTTAAAAATGTTACACTTGTTAGTGTGGTCTTAAAGGCCACTTTAGCTTCTTTGTAATATGAGAAAAATAATAATTACCTGCTTTACAGAACTGTTGTCAAGTGAGAAAATCCATGTGAAAGTGCTTTGTGAAGTTTGTGTAAATACTAGTTTTGAAGATCACATAATGTTAAGTGAAACCTTTGGATTAAGGCCTGGATATGAATTACTGACATTTGCTAGCTATTGTAACTCTAGGCAAGTAACTTGTAATTTGTGATCCCTGCCGTTTCTTAATCTCTTGAATGGAGATGATAATACCCTTAAAGAACTTTGGGAGTGAGATGAAATACAGAAATCAGAAGTAATGCCTGGAAAGTAGTAGGCTCTCAACAAATGTTTGCTAGCTTGCTTGCTTTCTTGCTTCCTTCCTTGCTTGCTTTCTTCAGTCTAATTTGCAGTGAAAGATGAATTAAAAACAGAAAACACAAGTTTACAGTTCCTTACCTAAAATCCAAAATGCTTTTTAAAAAACCAGGTTTTTAAATAATTAAATTAGTGATAAAAATCTGACCTGAACTCATTTTAAGCCCTGACCTAAACTGATATAACTCTATTGATAATGTTTATTTATCTTAGTACAATTTTTTTCTAGATTTTGTTGTAGAAATACTGTGTTTGCTTATTCATTGCTACTTCAATGGACATTAAGTAATAAGGGATATATATGGTAATGTTTTTCTAAAATCTGAGAAACTCTGAATTTTGAAGTATTTCTGACCCTGAGGGTTTGGAGAAGGGATTGTCGACCTCATAGAGTATTTGAAAACGTGTGCTTTGAAATAAGTACAATCAGCCAGTAACTATGGGGAATAAACAAGGTTAAAGGAACATTTGGGTCTTCGTTTCTTTTGTTGAAGACAGGAGAGATTTGATTCTATATGTACGTTAAAAGGAGGGAGGGGATATAGTGGAAAGAGAGGCATTGGTTATAGGTCAAATAAGGTTCCAAATGATGTGGAAAGTGTTCTAGGTAGGTCAGGGTATAAAGTAGCCATTAGCTATAAGAGGCTGTTTAATTAAAATCAAATCAAATTGAAAATTCATCAGTTCCTCAGTTGCTTTGGCAGCATTTCAATTGCTCAGTAGCCGTATGTGCTAATGGCTACTGTGTTGGACTGTGCAGATATAGATATAGAATATTCTCATCATTATAGAAAATTGTATTGGACAGTGCTGCTTTTAGAGCAAGAGTCCAGGTTGGTGAGGGGGGTATTAACTGAAGAGACAGGAGAGAATGGAAGTTAAGAAAATTAGAGATTCTTAAGTGGATGAAAGTTGTTGATAGTCTCTTAATCCTCAACTAACTTTTTTTTTTTCCTGAATGGTTGGAAACAAAGACATCTGATTAGTCAGAAAGGGAAGGAGGTAGGCAGCTTAGGAAGAATGGTTAAAGACATTATTTTATCTCCAGAGTCAGCTGTCCTTGTCCCTCACTGCATCTCCCGTTTCCCCAGTCTCCCAAGTTCAAATCCATTCTACTTCTATTCTAGCCAGGCACCAACTCTTTCCTTGCTATGTCTTGCATCCTTCCTTGCATTTCCATTAGAAAATTTCATTCCACATTACATAATTTCTTTGCCAAATGAAAACAGACAAAAAGGCCTTTGGTATCTGCCCACAGACTACAGCAAGGCCCAAATTCTAATATATTTTAAGTCCTTCACTGCAGCCATCCATCCATCCATGCTCTGCTACTCTGACCCCCCCTTGTTTAACTCAAGATTGCCGCTCTTAGTTCCCCACATGGGCCCACAGTGGCCTCCTTTGCTTTGCCCCAGCTGCAGTCCTCCCTTAACCAGGACATCCTCATTTTTTGTTTGTCCTGTTTGTCCTCTGCTTTCTCTTACCAGGAATTGAAAGAGTTATTAATCTTTCAAAGCAGAAAGCATTCTTTCATAGTTGCTATGAGACTGTAGGTAGTGTGTTACAGTTAGATTTAAATCAACACTTTTTTACATTTTCCTGTTCCTTCCAGCTCTTTACAGTAAATCATGCTCCCTACACAATGCAAGATATTTTCATTTGGCTTTTATAAGTGGAAAAAATTCTCCCTAATCTTCTATCTAATTTATGTTTTCATTATTTGTCACAGAATTTCAGAACAATGAAATATTTTTCTTTTTGGTAAGGAAAAGTATTAGACCTGGAAGGAACTTTAGTGATAGATCATCTAGTTCAAACTTCCATATTTCACAATTGAGAAAATGAAGACTCAAAGAAGTTTAGTGATTTGCCCAAGGACATTCATTAAATGTCGGCAGAGTGGGAATGAGAACCTAGAATTCCTCACTACTAATCTAGTATATACTGTTCCCTTCAGAATTTAAAAAATATCATTTATGGTGAAGGGAAATGAGTTAAATAATTACTTATTACTAATGAAATGCAAAGTGCTTTTAAACCCGGTATACAGTTTTAATACTTTTCTTTTTTAGCAAGAAAAATATGGTTTTCAACCATGCTATATAATATTAGAACTAATTAGAAATTTAAATCCTCTCTGCTTTGTATCAGTGCAAGTGTATTTTGTAGTAAAAGATTGTAGTTGAATGCATTCAGTGTATAGTTATGTTGCTTTGAAAATTGTGATTATTCACTGGGATCTTACCATTGAGTTGCACAATAGTACCACTTACAAAAAATTCGTATGGTTATATTATTAAAATTATAGGCACAATTTCTGTCTCATTAAAAACCTCTGAAAGATATTACTTTTGGAGTGGTCTGTTAGATTTTGTAAGTTAAGTAGTTCACTGAATGTTATGTTAGCATTAGTTAATTTCTTTAAAAATGTTTATATGGCCTTCCTTGTTGACTGTCTATTTTATAAACTATGTTCAGTATTTGGTCCTGTCAACCAGTATTAAGAATAACCATTTCCTTATTTTTATATCAGTGTTTGGCTCTTTGATAATACATAATCATACTTTGATTTTCTTTGGGAGAGAGAAAGAATAAATGCTGGTTCTCCAGGTAAAAGTTGCCACTTTTTTCTGCCTCAGTATTGCATCCATTAGACCTGAATATGAAAATGATGTATACTCTGATTAAAGGCTATGTAATATTTTCAATAGCTATTTTCAAGTGTTTTTATTTAAATATAAAGAGGGTAAGGTAAATATCTTTTTAATAACTGGAGTTGTTTGCATATATGGACTCTGGATACAGGAACATTTAACTATGGAAATATTACTAAATAAAATCTATACTATGTCAAGTTTTGTTCAGTTGTCACTAGTAGAAAGTATTTCTCTTTACTTATATAAGCTGTATGAATAACTTCCCAGTTTAGAACACTGGCATTTTAATGAGTGAATTGTGCTGGTTTATATTATATCCATTCTTCTTCTGGCCATGGTTAGTTTTAAATTTTTTTTATATTTTAAATTTTAGAAATAACAGCTTCAAAGTATAAGAGGAAATAGATTTCAGTTTTATAATTACCTTGGGGAAAATACAGTACCTTTGGAATGCTGGTAATAATTTGATCCTTTGTTTTACTTTATTTTTTTTGTAAGTAAGGAGCATATTTGTAAAATTTAGCTGCTTTTGGATTTATTCCATCCTTTTATCACCATTTATTAACTGTTTGTTGTTTTAGGACCTGATCCCAACATTGAAGAAAGTCCTAAAAGAAAAAATATAACATATGAGGAATTAAGGAATAAGAACAGAGAGTCATATGAAGTTACTTTAACACATAAGACTGACCCCTCAGTCAGGCCTATGCAGGAAAGAATGCCAAAAAAAGAAGGTATGATAGTCTAGTCTGAATCACTTTACGCTTTAGGATTGGAAACTGCAGCATTAGTTAAAAACTTTAATTATACTAACGTGTGATTTAATGCCTCAAGCAATTAACCAAAATAACATTTTTTTTTTTAGAGAATAGCTACTTACCAGTTATTAGGTCTTCCTTTTTTCAAGTGTTCCAAAGGCCACTTTGTGTTAGAAAATAATGAAGTCCAAATAGTAGTATAACTTAAGACGGTAAGACTAGTTTTGTAATACAGTGTAGAAATTATACAAACATTTGACTATTTTCCCTTATGAGAAGCCACCCTGGGAACTGATATCATTTTTCAAATGATGCATCTATTGCATAAAACCAGACCTGGTGACCTAGTGGCTGTAATGCCACTTGTGGCAGAACCACAGAGTCCTGATTGAGTAATGAAATGATTTTCTTATAGCATATCTGTGAAGTCAAGATAGAGTTATATGCCTTACAAACCAGCTTTTAGAGCATTTCCAAAAAATGAGTTTGACTTTTTTTAACAGTACTTTTACTCTATAATTAATTAATATATACAGATTTTTTAAATGACAGTTTCTTTTAAGTCCTTTTTGAACAGCTGTGCATTACCCAAAGTAAATTTTCTGATACCAAAAATGTACCGCTAACAGAAGAGGTCATTTTTGAATAGGGATTTGAAGCTGTTTCAATATAGAATTTTATGATGTCTTTCTTGAGGAATTTTAGAAGATGTGTCATTGTTTAAAGGTTTTCTATTTACTACTTTAAAAATCAAAGGAGGGAATAGGTCCCTGGTACCTTCTTGAGACAGTATGCCACAGAGGATGCAAAAATAAATAAAAATCCTTAGTATTTTTTATTATGATCGTTCCTTTAGAGTCAGTTTTATTTCTGATTGTTAGTAGTTGTTTCATCTAGAAATCTGTTTTATAACAGTGATCCACCTCTGTCATGTTATTGTTGTTTTTTACACCTTTAAAATAGATTTGTAATCAATGATATTTGTTAATGTTTGTCATAAAAAATTTAATGTAGGGCTTCCCTGGTGGCGCAGTGGTTGAGAGTCCGCCTGCCGATGCAGGGGACACGGGTTCGTGCCCCAGTCCGGGAAGATCCCACATGCCGCGGAGCGGCTGGGCCCGTGGGCCATGGCCGCTGGGCCTGCGCGTCCAGAGCCTGTGCTCCGCAGCAGGAGAGGCCACAACAGTGAGAGGCCCGCGTACCGCAAAAAAAAAAAAAAAAATTAATGTAAACCTTATGCATTCAGTGGTCATTACTCTGTAATATGTAAAGACTTACCAGTACTCTGTTCTGCTAATTAATTTGAGGATTTAGACTGTAAGCTCCATGAGGGCAGGCAGTTAGTTTTCTCATTTTTGTAACCATTTCTATTGTATGTCAAGACTAAGAAAAGGGAATATTGTAGATGTGTGGCATTCGTTGAATTTGGACATTTGTGGTTTTGGCTGTGAACAGTCTTAAAGTTCTGTTACGTGACACAGTAAAGTGAAAGAATTTTTTTCTTTGTAAAAAGAAAGTTGACTTTTTTTTTGGCACTTTATATAATTTAAAGAAAAAACAGTTATGAAACACTTTGTGATTTTTCTAGGATGTTCTGTTTTAGAATCTAGACAAATTTGACAGTACAATGTAGATTCACTATGTCAGAAAGTGTCACTTAAAAGTTTTCAGTTTATGTGGATTATATTTATTGGTATTTACCTAATTAGAAATTATGGCAGAAATTTTAAATACCTAAGCACATTTTCAATTAGCTGTCAGAGCAGTGATGTCACTACACATGTAGCTTCATGAGAATTCTGCCAGAAGCTCTGCCTTATACACATGAGGGAAGGAAAGCAAGGGGAAAAGGCAGAATATGAGGGGAAAGTTTATATAACGTCTTGGTATAATAACGAAATACTTTTGACTTCATAGACTTACTGAAAGAGTCTTGGGGAAGGGGTCCCTAGTTATATTTTGATAACTGCTTCTTCACATTGTTATGAATACTTCTGAAGAGGTATAATTCACAGGTGAAGGCTATGTAGAAGAGAAGCTAAAAGTAAGAGTAGAAAAGACAGAAAAACATGTTTGAAAATATAATTTCTTATAAAATACAAGAATATTGGAGAGCATTTCCTTCTTGTACTGGTATTTCAGCTCCTAGGAGAGATTAAATTAATCAAATCTGACCATTTCTATTACTATATTTTTGTGAAGAACAACATTCAAATGTTTATCATTGTTGTTACTTTTCATTTGCTGGTAACTTTTTTGTATGTGCTATAATGTATACCACACTCACTTAGGCGGTAAAGTTGTAAAGGCACCCAGGCTTTGGACCTAAATATAACTGTGTCCAAACTTCGGTTCTACCTGTTTGATTAAGCTTGTACCTTGGGCAAGTTACTAATCTGTTTTCCTTAGAATGGGGATTGTGTTTTCTTTATGAGGTTGTTATGCAGATCTAATACTTATGTAAAGGTCTTGATACAGTGCATTAGAATTTATGTCTAACCTCCAGTTCACAAAAGTCTAGCCAGCCCCCTTTTATAATTACAGTTTGACTCTCATGTGCATTTTTTCAAATCAGAGAGAAACATAACTTTAAATCATAATAATAGCAAACATAAAATAGTGCCTTTTACTTATTACTATTTGGAATCATCAATTATTTGTGCTTTTTTCCTAGTCAAAGTAAACAAATATGGAGATACTTGGGATGAGTGAAAAATTGCATCATTGGACCTACTGAAGGAGTTTCAATATCCAGCTTCATCTAGGTGGTCATGAACATCTGCATGCTTTGAGCTTAGCAGCAGTCTTCATAAACACATTTAAAACTAGAACCTGGGTTTTTGTGGTTTGGCTTATGAAGATGATGTCTTAAAAACTTACATTTTAGTGTTCATATTGTGTGAATGTATTCATTTGGGGGAACTCTTTGAATGATGGTAGTATACCATGATTGTACACAGTTTGTGAAATTGTATTAACAGGGCAAGGATGCTCTGTTATAAAACTATCCAGAGAGTGTAATGCTCTAGAATCACTGTATCTGGAAACAAATGAAATCTGCATGTTGAATGGGGGGGGCGAGCAAACATAATTTTAAGTGTTAAACTTTACATCAGAAATTATTAAAAAGCCTTACTCCAGTGTTTGCTGTATTCTCTTTATGGTAAATAAAATATAAAGGAACATGCATCTTCATTGATTTTATGGTTTTATTGTTTGCAGTCTTATTTAAGTACAATTATAAGTAAATGGTGTTTTGTAGGGATAGGAAATCGTCATCTGAATATTTAATGATGATATGATGAATGTGACTCAGGTAAAGCAGAATACAGTGAATAGCTCAATGCCTTAAAAAAGCAATGTTTGAAAAATTTGCAAATTCCAGGGGAATAAAAATTTGGTGTACTTTCTTCATTATTAACCTAATATTTCTGGTTCAGGTGAATGGAAAATGAAATTGTGGTCTCATCTAAATTATACTTACTCGTATTACATTTCTACCAGAAACATAGTGTTGCAGTTAGTTACTGCTGCAAATCATCCCCAAACTTTGTGGCCTAAAACAACAATCATTTATTTTCTCCGTTTTTCTATGCATCAGGAATTAAGGAAGCATTCAGCTGAGTGATTTCACGCTGGGTCTCTTAGGTTTGCAGTCAGATGTTGGATGGAGTGGAAACAGCAGGGAGCTAGGCTGGGGCTGGCCAGGGCTTTTAGTTTCAGGACCTCGTTGTGTCTCTCCTTGGGTGAGTATGGGCTCCGTGCTCAGGGCCATTAGACTGTTTACATGACCACTTAGGGCTCTAGTGTGAGTCCAGCAAGCATGTCAAAAGCTGTTGCCTGTTGTTTATGACCTTCCCTCAGAAGTCACGTGGTATCATTTTTTCATAAGCCTGCCAGAGGGTGGGAGCGTAGACTCCCCACCTAGTCACATTTTTAAAAGAACACATGGGATGGAAGATGCTGAGCTATCATTTCAGTCGCCCATTTGACCACAGTAATTCATACCATTCCCACATGAAAAATAAACTCATACTTTTCCCAGGTCCTCCATTATGACAGCTGAAAGTCTAGGAGCTCATCATCTAATCAGGTCCAGGTATAGATGAGGTACTTGGGTAAAGATCCTTTAGTACCATTCCTCTCAGTCTGAAGACTTATGAACTTAGAAATAATCTTCCCTCTTTGCCCCAAATTCCTATTAGGAATAACATCGCTTCTCTAGACTTTCCCATTTTAAAAGGAGGGTGGGGAGAATGAGAGGCATACACCAGTCAGTTAACAGTTTATTAACTGTTAACAGTCTATTAACAGTTAAGTTTATTAACTTGTTGCTTTGACTAGGATTTAGGCATAACCCCCAGGGTTTATTCTCCATGGCTCTTTGTCCTGTCCTGAGTCATCCTTTCCCACAAATCACATGTTTGCCACTGAGTAGTGTTCTCAGCCTGCCTCCTGCCCATAGGAATTAGAGATCCCAAGGTCTCTTTCTACTATCCCTATCCAAGCTGATAGAAGTTTTTAAACCTATGGAGTTGTTACGTCCATTCAATTACACAAAAGCCCTCCATAAATCTATTGGAAACAGTCTCTTCTATGTTGGACTCCCTGTGAGGCTAATGAACAACATCCCTAAGATTCCTGAAAGCCTTGGGCAGGGTCTACAAAGTCAGGCCTTCAAGACTTGTAAAGACCATTTGCATCTGAAATGTCCTGAGGCACTGTCATCTTTCTCAGGTCTGAAACAAATCTTAGGGCCCGGCTCTGGATTTGATATTTGCCTGAAAGCCATTTCTGAATATGAGAACCCTTTCCTGGCTTAAAAGACTTCTGAGGCTTTATATTTTCTCCAAATCACATTTGAGAATGGAGTAATTTGTTCCTTATGGTATGTTTCTCCTCTCTCATTTTACTTTAGACAGCTAGAAAAAGCCAGGTGGTACCCTCAGCACTGCCCAGAAATCATAGCTGGATCAAGTTTATAAGGTACATTTTTTATTTTCCATTTTACCACAGGTGACAGTTTTGCTGAACTCTACTGCACAATCAAGGTCTCTTAGCTTCCAATGATGTTTTCCTTTCTTTCCTCTAATCCCTCCTTGACAGCCTCCTTGGAAGCTCTTCAGGCTTCTTTAACACCCTCATCCAGGCCTTTCAGGTTTTCACTAACAACCTTCTCAGGGTCCTGCCAGTATCCATCTGCCACTTGTTCCCCAAACCAATGCCACATGTTTTAGGTTTTTGTTAGGGCAACTCCCCACTTCCAGCCACCCAGTTTCTGTATTAGAGTTTGATAGAAAAGTAGAGTTGCTCTGAATGATAAAGAGCAAGGGATTTATTATAGAGAGAAGATTTTAGTCAACTGTGGAACTGATGGATCAGTCCGCAGGCTATTGCCTCTGCAACTAGTATCAGGCATGTAATGGTCATGATAAAGACCTAAGTGGAAACAGAGGTCTCTTTAGGCCTAAATTTGGAACTGGCACACCTTTTCTGCCTCATTTTGCCTAAAGCAAGTCATATGGACAAGCCCAAGGCCAAGAGATAGGTAAGTGTGCCCCACTCACAGTAGGAAAGAAATGCAAAATTACACAACAAAAACCATGCATATAAGGAGAGGTAAAGAATTGGGCCAGTAATACAATCTACAAGGGCAACAGAAGTAACAAATGCTGCCCCTAAATTCTAAAGGCATTTAGCTTGTATCTATCTCACACAGACATTGTATTACATTACATTGTATTGTATCTATTTATTTACATGTCTTACCTCCAGCACTTACCTCTTTGAAAGCAGGGACTACCTTATGTATGTATGTATGTATGTATCCCTATTTCTTCTAACACGTTGCCTTGCATATTGTAGGTCCTGAAAAATATTTGTGGAATTATTGAATGAAGCCATTTCTGGGCTTCCAAATCATAAGGTCTTTGGTGACAGCCCTGATTCTCAAAACCTTGTTCAGGGAGCTTCCTTTTTGATATGTTTCCCCACCATCGTTAACTTCTACCTCCCAGGTCCCTCCTCTTTTGTCACCTTCCCATTTCCACCCTCATTCTTGCCCCACCCACATCTAGAGATGAGAGAATCTCTCTAATAAACCAAACGACTAAGGTTTATATTTTGTCATAAATTCTTCAAGACAGTCCTTCAGGCAACAAAGATTGTTTGCACACTTAACCATGAACACTATACATTAAGAAACCAAAGGGCTAAACAACAGTTTACAGTGCAGGTGACACAATACTCAACTGTTGAATCACAAATCTTGGACTGAAAAGTACAGATAGTTGGGCCTGAAAATAGCATCAAGAAATCGAAAGGTGGTAAGTGTATAATGAGTTATACTAAAGTTCAGAACAACCAGATGCATAAGCATGAAAGAGGGGGAACTGACTTAAGGTAGGTCATGTGAAAAAGCCTAGCAGGGGCCAAAAGTGTGACACAATTGCAGACATTTGGACTACAGCAGTAGTAGTCATCATAGCTAATATCCATTTGTTACCAAATTAGGTTGTATGGACTGCACTTGGGCCCTAGCCCAGCCCAGGCCCCTGCCTCAGTGGGGAAGGTTCTTTTTCTGTTGGGGTTCATGCAGCCAAAAATGAGGTCGAAGCTGAGATCAAAGCTTTATTCAATGGCCAGAGAATAGAGACTTGGGAACTTATGTCATAAATCAACTTCTTACCCAGGGGACGATTGAGGTAAGATTTTAAGGGCAAGGTTAATGAGGGGAGGCATATGCAGTGCTTTTCTGGAAATAGGCAGGGTCTTCCTGGAACTGGGGCGCCACCTCTTTTCTACCCCTGTGTGGTCCTTTGGCATCTGTGTCAGAAGCAGTTGGAACCATCATGGCGTGGACAGGCGGAGATCTTACTCAGCCTGATTGGTGGTGAGGTAATCGGGAGTCCACATCATCAACCTTCTGCTTCCAACCCATCTGGGATCTACGTGCTTGTGGTCAGCACGCAGTTAACTCCTTCCACCTGGTGGGGTCTTAGTATCTGCAAAACAGCTCAAAGGACGTGGCTCAGAATACTGTCTACAGCCCTTGAGGAGGAACTAAAGGTCCTTGACTTTAATGGTACAACTATTATTTTGTCTTGCTTGACCGTTTTCCTTTGTTTCTGCATTTTCTCACTTCTCTGATTAAATGTATTCTTTGTAACTCAGGGAAGGCCTAGGAGGCTAAAGTTTTTCTACAAACAAGAGGCAGGTGGAGGACATGAAGAAGTCTTTCCTGGGAAGGCCCCATAGAGTCCTGCTCGGTTACACATTGAATGGTTACTCTGAGCCACGCACTGTTCTAAGCACTTTATAGGTATTAGCTCGTTTACTTCTCATGCACAACCTGTCAGGTAAGTCTATTTCCATTTTATGGATGAGGAAATTGAGGCCCAGGGCAGATAAATAACTGACTGAATGTCAGGTGGCCAGTAAGTAAGTAGTGGAGCCTGAATTTGAGCACAGGGCTGGACACAGAACTACTCTTGTTTTCAGTTTAGCTGCCTGAAACAATAAGCCTGTTTAATCCTGCTCTCTGAACTGGTCAATCCATTTCTGGGGTGTTGCTGTGTGTGAGGACACCACAAACCAAAGGGTGTCCCAAGACCAGGATGTGATAGGGCTGGAAACTCACTCCAGTGGTTGAAAAAACTGGGGCTCTTTAGCCAGAATTCTGAAAGAAACATGCCTTGCAATATTTAAAAGCTATTATGTGAAAGAAGACTAAATTCTGTTTTGTAGTTACAGGAAATTACAGGTTTAGGTTGACAGATATTTACAAAGTGCCTATATCTGGCCATGAACGCTCCTGGGGCTGAAGATTGAGAGATAAATTTAAAAAAAAAAAAAGATATACTTCCTGTCCTGGAGGAGCTCCCAGTCCAGATGGGGAGGGAGGGAACCCTGGGCTCCCCCAGACCTTTCTGAAGAGGTTAGCTTCTGGGCAGTGTAGTGGGTTGCACGTGAAGCAGCAGGGGGCCTTCCCCTGGAAGTACACATGTAGGTCCCGAAACTCACCTGCCCAGACAACAAAGGCGATTTCCACAGTTAGGCGATTTCCACAGTTAGGCGATTTCCACAGAGGTTGGGTTGGCTCTCATGCCACAAACTGGTGATGAGAATATAAGCTCCAGGGAGATGGAATTTTGTTGGTTGTGTTCACTGTTACATTCCCAGGACCTAGGACAGGGCCTGGCACAGAGTGGGCACTCAATTGTTGAACATTTAAACCAGGACATTTCACACAAAAACCTGCACTTGTTTGTTTTGAAAAATTGGAAGATTTGACAACAGTGGGCCCACGTATTGGTGTGTGTGGAAGTGAGGAATACACTGGTGTTTAATATGCCACTGGTGCGGCTTCACTCAGTTACACCGTCTGGTCCTGGACTTTGTAGCCTCTGGGTTAATCACTGAAATCTCTACCAACTTTAAATGTCTATGAAATCAAATTCTGTAGTTGAAATTTGGGTGCAGAGTTCCACAGTGGAAAATTTTTCTGTTGATTAACAAATTGCATTATTTGAATATCAAGAAAATTACCTACAATGACATTTTCATTACTTAATCAAGTCATTCAATATAAATATTATTACTGTCGTAATGTTAACAGAAAATAGAAAAATTATTCTGACAGTATGGGAAGAGAATGTCTTTGCTTAAATGAGGATTTTAAAAATATATTAGCATAGTAAGAGGGAAGAGATATGGGAACATATGTATAACTGATTCATTTTGTTATAAAGCAGAAACTAACACACCATCGTAAAGCAATTATACTCCAATAAAGATGTAAAAAATATATATATATTAGCATCATATACATTACATCATTATATATAGTTACACATAGGTAATATATAACATATATTGGAAATTCTGATCTATTTTGGTAAATGAATCAGACATAAAAGGACTTTGCTACTATTTTTTTAAATTGTGAACTGTGTATTTCATGCAGAATATAGCGTAACTCCAGCAATAACTTTTGAACTCCAGGATCACAGAGACGCAAAATTTAGAAACAAATGGTCACCTTAGCTAACAGTGGGGGGAACGTTTGAGCAATGTCTCAGAATTTAAAATATCTTGACAGAATCCTTTCTAGTCATCCGTTCATAAGGAACCCAAGACAGAAACACACTTCTGGCATCACTGGAGTGTCACATGGAATTAAAATAAACCACTTCGATGTTGTTTTCTGGTTGGATAAGGCTCATCCTTACTCTTATTAGTGCCATTCTTCACTGTTAAGAACATTTTACAATGTTGTCTAGGTAAAGTACAAATGCAGGACAAGGCTTATTTTAGATATCGAGTTTGTCTCTTCTTATAGGTACATCCAGGGATAAAGTAGCCAAATGTTACACTTTAAATTCCATTAACCAAATGTAAAATAATAGAATATTTTCCATTTTCTTCATTCTTGAACATCAGTCCAACAAGGAATAAGGAGTTTTGCCAGTGAAGTTGGTTAGACATCCAACATTTACCATGTAGTCTCATCAGTTCTTTCTTTTATGCAAGTTTATCTACAATTTTTTCTTGTTCTTTGCCAAGGTTTTTTTTTTTTTTTATCGTGGAAGTACTGCTTTTATAAACTTATGACCACCTTGGGGATGGGTGCTGGTAACTGCTAAATGCTAACAGACAAATAGATGCTGCTCCTTTAACATGTCTTCCTGGAAAAACAGACATTCTCCCTCAGATACCTGCTTCCTAATATATACAACAGACAATGCAGCAAAATAGTCAAGACTTCTTGGGTGACCTTCCAGGTTTTTTTCCTTGACTGATTTTCTTTCGCACTACGATCACTGAGATAAACTGCTTTAATAAAAACTTATCCACTTAGGAAAATCAGAGAGCCCAAACCATAAACCCAATTGGAGTCAGAATGACTATGAAGATGTCAGCAGTTAAAAACAATGTTCCCTTTTAACAATAATAGATTCATCTTTCCCCACTACCCCAAGAAGGGTTTTAACACTGACTTGCTGTGCTTATCAATGTGAAAATGTTCTGATCCCTGGGAAATCATCTTCTGGAACGCAGGAAATAAAAGTGCCCAATTCTGAATGTCTGCAATAGCTGACATAACACAGAGTCACCAATTGCTAGTCGTTGGAGCCAGAAGTTAAACTGCATCCAAGATGCTAGGATATTGGCTCTGCGTTCTGATTTACAGAAATAGAACTTTATCGACGGGAAAACACCAGGATATGTAACATAAAAAGAGACTTGGTCAAAATTACTCCGTTTCATACACATAATGTTCATGTAAAAATAAAAACTTCTAAATATTTTTGATACAGAAAATAAAATATATATCAAGCATTGACTTTCAATGAGGTTTCCCTTTTTACCTCCTTGGTACAGGTTTCAAGATGTAAGTAAAATGCAAACGAGTACACACACACCCCCAGTATATAAATGGTGACACATATATAAAGTATTTTCCTGAGAAAATGCAAAGATGCAAGAGAAGTTTTCATGTAGGGCTCAGACAATCTGTCATAAAGACGAAAGGTCCCCAGTGGAAGAGTTTGTTTTCATGCAAAAAACCTGGCAGGAGAAGAGGAATGCAACTCTTGGGGTTGGATTGGCAGCCTCTGAGCTCCCTTAAAGCCCTGAAGTTTATCATTCTCTGAATTAATTCTTCCAGTGAGACCTCCCAGAATTACGTAAACTGTTCCTGAGGGACATTTTGGGAAGTTGTGTTTATTCTTTTAGGCCACCAGCAGAATATAAAAGAACGTAGTTCTTGAGAGCTGACCATAAGCATATATCCATTAGCTAAGCAAGGAACCTAAAACAATGGGCTCTTCTAAAACTTCACCATACCGAGGAGACATAAAGTCACCGAGGTCATCAAAAGGACAGTTGAGGGGGTTTCCCTGGCGGCGCAGTGGTTGAGAATCTGCCTGCTAATGCAGGGGACACGGGTTCGAGCCCTGGTCTGGGAAGATCCCACATGCCGCAGAGCGGCTGGGCCCGTGAGCCACAACTACTGAGCCTGCGCGTCTGGAGCCTGTGCTCCACGAAAAGAGAGGCCGCGATAGTGAGAGGCCCGCGCACCGCGATGAAAAGTGCCCCCCCGCCGCCGCTTGCCACAACTAGAGAAAGCCCTCGCACAGAAATGAAGACCCAACACAGCCAAAAAAAAAAAAAAAGAACAGTTGATTCATATTGTGACTCTTTAAAATGAAACATTTTTCATTAAAAAATCTTGGCCCCTACATTTTAGAAAGCACTTCCCATAGTCACTGTCTTTCTTGCCCTGTATTTCTACCTCCACACATACACACTGGGGCATGATTCTCAAGCTCCTCAACATTCATTCCTATCCTCCATCAGGGATCTTAAAACCCTGAACAAAAGCAGAGTGAAAGAATGGATGGGGTGAATCAGAGAAGACTCTAAATTCTTTTATTTAGCTGTAAGCAAGTAAGAGTGCAACAGAATTTCTTTTGGTGTATGAATGCTCCCAACATGTTCTTAAACAACAGAAAAACATGGAATGCTCAATTCAATGGAGAATCAACCGGCGAAAGCATTTCAATAGAGTGAGAGAATCACAATGTTTCTGTTCTACTATAAGTAAATTATTTTAAAGTACATTTGACATTTTAAAGGTGTACAAATTCAGATGTTTTTGGAAACTTGAAAACCCACAGAGTTTAGGAAGTCGAAGGCTGTGAACTTCCCTCCTTATTTAATCCATGCTTTGTTTTGCATTCCTCACAGGTAAGCAGGCAGTGCCTAAAATAGAAGCAAAAATGTTGGTTTGTACTTTGACACTGGAAGCTCTAGTCTGAACACAATATTATTTAGAGATTTTTTAAAAAGTTTTAATTGATGTATAGCTAATTTACAATGTTGTGTTAGTTTCTGGAATACAGCAAAGTGATTCAGTTATATGTATACATACGTTTATATATATTCTTTTTCATATTCTTTTCCATTATGATTTATTACAGGATATTGAATATATTTCCCTGTGCTATACAGTAAGACCTTGTTGTTTATCTATTTTATATATAGTAGTGTGTATCTGTGAATCCCAAACTCCCAATTTATCCCCGCCCCCTTTCCCCTTTGGTTACCATAAATTTGTTTTCTATGTCTGTAAGTCTGTTTCTCTTTTGTAAATAAATTCATTTGTATTATATTTTAGATTATTTAGAGGTATTTTCTATGCTAAAGTTCTCAAGCCTAATATTTTTCAGGAATTATCAGAGCTGTTTCTTGGTTTCAGACTCCCCGAATTTCTTCCACAAAAAGGCCATTAATGATTTTCCTGTCCAATGTTGTTTTCACCATGTTGTGCTGCATCTCAAACAGAATCCACTGTGACAAGTAAGGGCTCTTTAGAGAAATGTGTCCCCAATGCTAGTCTTACAATACCATGGTAGAAATAGCTATTATTTACTGAGCTCTCACTGAGTGTCATGAACAATCATTTCTATTCCTTACACCATCCCATGAAAAAAATTCTGATCACCATATTATACAAATGAGAAAACTGAAGATTTGAGAGTTTAAGAAACTTGTCCAAGGTCACGCAGCTTAGTAAGTTAGCAGTTAGAACCCCCTTTGATCCCAGCGACTCTTAACAGCAGAGGTAACGCCACTTACTCCACAGTCCTACTGCTTGTATCCCCTAATGAGAATCATGATTTATATTAATATAGTAAAGGCTCTGAGAAGTCCTGCAGTCAAGAGCCCTGGTTAAATTTGCGTAACCCCGTGACGGTAGAAGCTGTGTCTGCTGATCAAGGCATTCTTTAGAGACTTGTACAATGCTTTGAACATAGTAGGTACTTACTAAATGTTTGGTGAGCAAATGAAATAGGTAACCCAGATAAATCATAATTATTATTGAATTTGAATAGCAACAACTCAAACTTTGAGTTTTTTTCAACATATGAATGTTAAAAACTATTTTAATATTGTAAATGGTGAATGATCTTTCATTTACTTTTTAATAATTATCTTTATTATAATCCCTTAATCAAACAGAGTACAGGGCTTCCCTGGCGGTGCAGTGGTTAAGAATCCACCTGCCAATGCAGGGGACACAGGTTCAAGCCCTAGTCCGGGAAGATCCCACATGCCGCAGAGCAACTAAGCCCATGCGCCACGACTACTGAGCCCATGTGCCACAACTACTGAGCCTGTGCTCTAGAGCCCACGAGCCACAACTACTGAGCTCGTGTGCCTACAGCCCGTGCTCCACAACAAGAGAAGCTACCGCAATGAGAAGCCCGCACACTGCAACGAAGAGTAGCCCCCACTCGCCGCAACTAGAGAAAGCCTGCGTGCAGCAACGAAGACCCAACGCAGCCCAAAATAAATAAATATATTTATTTAAAAAACCCCAAAAAAGCAGAGTACAAACCTGTTATGCCCTGGACCAAAACCAGCCCCACGCAGCTGACCTTCAAAGGAATGGAATTTACTCTGGCATACTCTTATGTATGATGCCTTTCCAAGGCCAAATCCCAAGATACCAGCAACTGTAAGAGCAGGTTAGGAAAGATAAATAATTTAAAGGTTTGGAATCTCCTCCATTAATGGTCTTCTCGAACTTTATTAACAGCAATAATTCTTATATCAAAAGTACCCTGATGAATCAATGAACAAAATCTCTGGGAATGAAGTTCCCTATTAAAGAGCAGTATTGGGAACTGGAGACTTTTGATCTCCTCAGTTTTGAACTGGAGGTAGAAGGGCTGGGATAGAGCAAGCAAGGGTGATGCCCAGACAGGGGCAGCCAGAGGGAGGCCCAACTGGCAAACAAAGCTCTGAAGCCATGGGGAGGGAGAGATGGGACTTGGGTTGTGGCTCTAGGTAGCCTCCAAATCACGGGGTAGGAGAGCCCCTTAATTTTCTTTATGGATCGGAGTATGGGGAGCTGCAGTCCATCTTGCATGTCAGGGAGGAAGGTCACGAGGCAGAACCATGGAAGACATTTTCAACCTGCTATTCTTGCTGGGAATGAGGTTTCAGGTCGTAAACCGGAATACATCCTCTGTGTACGTAAAAGGTCTATGGATAACCAGTATAAGAAGGTGAAACCCTACGTTTATGGTAAATGTACTATTAGAAAGCCCTGATTTAAAAAAACTATTCATTTGTTATGTCCGTTATAGAAAATATTTGGAAAAGACTGGCCAAAAGAAGAAAATTAAAATCTCTCATGGAGCTATCATTCAGACTCTGCTGTTGATGTCCTCTTGTTATCCTGCCAGGCCCTCCTAGTTCATGCTTTAGAGGACTAAGGTGAAGTCCCTACTGCTCAGCTTCCCATCAGAAAGTATCAAACGAACTAAAAACTGCAAGGTGGCAAAAAATGGAGACTGTTTTTTTCAGACAGTCAATACAGGCAATTTGGTTAACCTGGACATTCCTATCTCCAGTTGCTATAAACACCTTCTTTTTAAAAAATGAAACATTTTTTTGGCCTCTCCCGTTGCGGAGCACAGGCTCCGGAGGCACAGGCTCAGCGGCCATGGCTCACGGGCCCAGCCGCTCCGCGCCATGTGGGATCCTCCCGGACCGGTGCACGAACCCGTGTCCCCTGCATCGGCAGGCGGACTCTCAACCACTGCACCACCAGGGAAGCTCAAAAAATGAAACTTTTTTTTTTCCTTTTATGACTTACGTGCAACTTTAGGCAATGATCCAAATCTTGGATTAGCTGCTAAATAACCTAAGAAGTAATGTATAAATGCATTATTATTTCATTTTATAACTTATTTAAATTTATAAAGTATAAGAAGTCTTCAGGGTTTAAGATATACACAGATTCTTAATCTAAAGAGATGATCTTAAAAGAGATAATTCAAATCTTGATTGAATTTAACTCTCAAATAGTAGTCATTTTTGGCAGGTAACAAGTAATGGCTTTAATGTATAGAAAAAGAACGTGAAACAGACAATTCATGATGTATTTAAAGATATCAAGGCAAGGTGGAGATAACAACTTAGTTCTAAGCAATTAGTCGTTGCCCCCTCCCCTTTTAAAGTAACTCAACACAGAGTTTCAATTTAGAGATTCAGAGTATATATAATCACAATTTTATTTATTTATTTTTGTTTGTTGTTTTTAAGATTTTTTTAAATTAATTTTTATTGGAGTATAGTTGCTTATAATCACAATTTTAAAATGAAAGCATTTCCACCTATGGTGGGCAGAATAATGGATGTTCCTACAGATGTTCCCATCCCAATCCCTAGAAACTGTGAATATATTATCTTACACAACAAAACGGAATTAGGGTGGAAAATGGAATTAAGGTGGCTAATCGGATGACTTTAAAATAGAGAGATTATCCTGGATTATTTGGCTGGGCCCAATGTAATCACGATGACCCCTGAATGTGGAAAAAGTATTCAGAGACAGAACCAGACAGACGGCAGTATGGGAACTTGGCTCCACGCTGCTGGCTCTGCAGACAGAGGAAGGGACCATGTGCCAAGGAATGTGGGTGGGTTCCAGAAGCTAGAAAGGGAAAGGAAGCCCTAGAGCCCCCAGAAAGGAATGCAGCCCTGCTGACACTTTGATTTCAGCTCAGAAAGACCCATTTTGGACTTCCGCCTTTCAAGACTGCAAGCTAATAAATTTGTATTGTTTTCAGCCACTGTGTTTGTGGAAATTTGTAGAAAAGTAATACACAACCTGGAAAAATATATTTGTACAGGGCTTCCCTGGTGGTGCAGTGGTTAAGAATCTGCCTGCCAATGCAGGGGACACGGGTTCGAGCCCTGGTCCAGGAAGATCCCACATGCTGCGGAGCAACTAGGACTGTGCACCACAGTTACTGAGCCTGCGCTCTAGAGCCCGTGAACCACAACTACTGAGCCCGTGTGCCACAACTACTGAGCCTGCGTGCCTAGAGGCCGTGCTCTGCAACAAGAGAAGCCACCACAATGAGAAGCCCGTGCACAGCAGTGAAGAGTAGCCCCTGCTCTCTGCAACTAGAGAAAGCCCGCGTGCAGCAACCAAGACCCAATGCAGCCAAAAATAAATAAATATTTTTTAAAAAGAGAAAATAAAATAATTTTAAATATATATTTTTGTACAGATGTAAGAGATGGTAGATTTTGAGCAAGTAGTTTAATATTCATAAAACATAATCCCTATACATAGATGTCATGGCCATATTTGTTTTTCTGTGTCAAAAATGTTCTGAAAAAGGCTTATCACTGACTAATGTATTTCCACAAAAAGACCATCTTCAAGTTATAAAAATGAAATCATATTTAATAAATCAACTTTAAAGACAACAATAATACTGACCGAAATGAGATTCTTCTAGATATATGACATGTGGTCTTTCAGACCCCAAAAGAGCTAAACATCTTCCCTCATGTTTGCTGGGTACAAGTACTCTCTAAAATCCTAGTAATCAGCAGTGTTCAGTATAATGGGCTTCCACAGGGTCAGGTGCCTTCTTGCTGTCTGGGGACTAAGCAATGCTTATAGGTTCTCTGGCTGGATAGAGTCGGGGAGAAAGAAGAGGGCAAGGAACAAGGAATAGAGGGGAACAATGGACAGTGCTAAGAGGCACGGAGAGGTTATGTGGGTGACGCAGGGCGGCCGTCAGTCCTCATGATCTGCTGTACACGGGTGCCCCTCCTGAGGCAGATGCAGCCTCTCTCCAGGACAAATGGCTTGGTGTTCAGAGCTTGGGTGAATTTCAGCCCCATTTACTTCTTCCCTGGAGCACCCTTGTGCAGGGAAGTATCTGTCTAACCATATACCAAGGCCCTAGGAGACACAGGAACTCTGGTACAGAGACAGGCACTGCAATAGTTTCCTGGGGCTGCCGTAACAAATTACTACAAACTCAGTGGTTTAAAACAACACAGATTTGGGACTTCCCTGGCAGACCAGTAGTTAAGACTCTACGCTTCCACTACAGGGGGCACGGGTTTGATCCCTGGTCAGGGAACTAAGACCTCATGTAGCGCGGCCAAAAAAACCCCCCAAAAAACCCACACAAATTTAATACGTTACAGTTCTGGAGGTCAGCAGCTCAAAATGGGTCTCACTGGGTGTTTTAGTCCATTCGAGCTGCTATAACAAAATACCACAGATTGGGTGGCTTATAAAACAGCAGACATTTATTTCTCACTGTTCCGGATGCTGGAAGTCCAAGATCAGAATGCTGGCATGGTCGACTTCTCATTGTATCCTCACGTGGTGGAAGGGGCAGGGCCCTCTGTGGGGTCTCTTTTGTAAAAGCACTAACCGCCTTCATGAGCTCTCCACCCTCACGCCCTAATCACCTGCAAAGGCCCCACCTCCTAATAGCATCACCTTGGGCTTTAGAATTCCAATCTGTGAATTTGGGGTGGGCGGGGGAATACAAATATTCAGACCATAGTACAGGGCTACGTCAAGGCATCAACAGAGCTGCAAGCCCTTCTGAAGGCTCTAAGGTTTCTTCCTTTCCAGCTTCTGGAGGCCACTCATTGCTTGACTCATGGCCCCTTCCTCCATCTTCAAACTCAGGAATGTTGAGCTGAGTCTTTCTCATGCTGCCATCTCTCTGGTTCTGTCTTCTGATCCACTCTCACTTTCAAGGACCCTTCTGATTATATTGGGCCCATCTGGATTAATGACCTTAATTCCAACTGCAAATTTAATTTCTCTTTGTCATGGTCACTCATTCCGGGAAATAGGACATCTATGGGAGGGAGAGCTGGGGACGTAGGCTAGAAACAGGCAAAAGCCCGCATAAATAAATTCTTCACCAAAAAATAAATGCCAAGTACCAAAACCCGCCAGGAGGACCCCAGAAAACTGGATTCTCTTAAGTTAAACTATGTACCAAATACTGAATCTTACCATGGTGGACCAGTCCTTGGGTGACAAGCATGCTTACAAGAGAAAAAGGCAGAGCTGTAAAACAGAAACGCCCTTCAATATTGGTATTTTAAAACTTGGCCCCTCACCTAGAAGAATGAGGGAGAATTACTCTGAGTGTTTTCTCTTCCTGCTTTGGCAGTGAGATTTTAGTCATTTTTTATTTTACTAATTTGACACATATTAAGCACCGCATGGAGAATTTTCTTGGGGTCTGCCCCAGGCACTCAACCTAATGCACAGCATTAATGTGACAAAACCTAGATCCCCTGCCACTCCGTCTCTGAGACCCACCATGCACCGGATTCGGATCACTACATACAACACAGGCATCTTCATGTGTGTGCGCTGAGCTGGGGAATTTGGGAGTTTCCATTAGCTATATATTTTGAAATTTTCAATCCTGCATGAAAGTTAAAAAAAGAGGACGATAAACTGCACACCCTATCTACTATAGTTCCCTGCTTTTGTCTTTTATGACATTTTGTCACACAATTTGGATACGTTTATTTTCTGAAGATTACTACATTCGAGGTAAACATGGGCCATGTTTAGAGATGATTTTTATCTCTAAACAGGCAAGTGAGTCCAGAAAAGGAAGTTTCTAGTTCTGTCAAAATGTGTCAAATGACTTCTTCCCAAAGCACAGAGAAGTGATAAAAAAAAAATCGGTTGCTATTTGATTTGTCTTGGTTGCTAGCTCTTCCTAGTAACCAAGACAAATCAAATAGCAACGAATTTTTCCACTCAGAGCTATCTACCTGATGGTAGGCAAATGGGTCATACTGAAATGTTAAACTACTAGGGCTTAAATAAATTACTCACTCATAAGTTGTCAGAAAATTTCTAGCAGCACAATCAATAAGAAGTAATGAACAGTGAACATCAACTTCTAAGGAGTGTTACTTCCAAAAACAACTGATACTGGATTTGAATGATTTAAGAAATCAAAATGAGTATTTCAAAGTAAAATTATCCCTATGCCAGCAATATTGGGACTATATCTATAGGCTGTATTATGACATTTTCAAGTGACAAGTCACGAATTTTTAAAATTAAACGGGACTTTAATGCACAACCTCAGTTCACACCCTTGTCTCATATAAAGCAGGCCCGGAAAGAGGAAGAGACTTGGCAGAAAAGGTTACTTCAAGACATTGTAAGGGAAGTATTAACAGAATGCTGCCACTCTTCATTCATTCCACGAATATTTAATAGGTAATTTTTATATGTGAAGCAGTGTGCTTGGCTCTGGGAGGGAGCAATGAACCTGAACTTGATGAAGGTTAGAGTTCAGTGGAATTGTGGAAAGTCTACTCTTTCAAGAAATTCTAAATAACACTCTTGGTACACATTCTCGGTCACATGAAAGAAAGTGTTAGGTGTGCATCACTTTTTGCTAAGGGGGGTAAACAGCTCCTAAATCAGATATTATCCCTGACCTTAAAAGGGTCTCAATATGGACTTAAATTCCAAGCAGCCTCAGGTATCAGTGTCTTCAGGGAATTATGCAAAGTCCCTGCTCAAAAATAAATCAATACCATAATTCTAATACGATATTAGGCAGTTTATTGCAGCAAAAACAGTATTAACAAAGATTAAGAGGGATGCAATTACCTCTCTTCCAGAAACTTTCTTCTTGACATTCCCGGATAATCTTTGAAATCTCTGATTTGTGGATGTGCAGTTTTGATTTTGGACAAAACAACAGACTCTGCAAGGAAAGTTACGTGATGACTTGACTGAAATCATCAGAAGAGCATCTGCTCTGTCTTCCCTAGAGGAGGGCGAGGAGGTCTTTTCACTCTGGTCACACAGCGTGCGTTCTTTCCCGCTGCCAGCACTGTGCAATGGCCAGTTTCAGCCAGTGCTTTCCAGCTGTGAACGATGGATGGACTTAACCAAGAAAAGAATCACAGGTGGAGAAGCAGAGTGATTCAGTGACTAGTGAGCATGAAGCAGATACCTGGTCAGAATGCACTACTGCTGAGGTCACATTTTCTTTCTTACGTCCAGTCTCTGTCTATGCAGTCCCTGTCCCTGCAATGACACTCACTCCCTTTGCCTACCTGGTCTTCTTAAGACCCAGTTCAAGATCTCCTCCTGGGTGAAGAGAGAGACTTCCCCTACAGCATAATATTTACACATCTGGGATCTCACTCAGAGCAGTATTACAAGTTATCTATTTATAGATCTGTATTCCAATTTACCTATTTATACTTCTATAAGCATTTTTAGACCGTGAGAAACTATAGTCTAAAAAGCATCAGCAGACTGCTTTTTATTTTTCTACATACTTTACTTTTTATCTTAACAGTTTTTTTTAAACACATTTATAAATGGTCTGCACATAATATCTGGGGGAACTATTGATATGGTTGACATTATTTTTATGAGTTCTACAGTACTTTTTTTTATCATGTTGATGTGCTACGATCTGGACTAACTCCCATCTTTTATTATCCTCCCCTTTTGTAGGTATGTATGTGGTTATTCACTTACTCTCACCCACATTCTCCATCCTCGTTCTCTGCCCATCACCGCCATTCTGGGTGTTTAATGTGGATCTTTTGTTTGTATATATGCTTGCAAAATGTTCATTGTTTGGGGTGCCTGCAGTATTTAATGCAAATGGCATTGTTTTATACATTTAGTTTTATTACTAAAAATGTTTTCAACTCAGTTCTACACTTTTAAGATCTATCCATGTTGCTATATTTATCTAGTCCACTGTTTCTAACTGCGGCATGATTCTCCAGGACGCTTCTGAGTCCCCATCTCCAAGTGTCCCCTTACAGACCCACATGAGAACGCTTTTCAGATATGTATCTAGAAGTAAAATACAGGGCATGCATATTCCAGTTGAACAAAGTCTTGCGAGAGTGCTCTCCCCAATGGCTACACCAGCATCCACTCCCATCAGCAGCGTGTGAACATTCCTCTATATGCCTAAGAACCGCATAAGAGCTAGTTAAGCTGGATTCCAAGCAGGTTAGAGTAAAGAAAGGATGTTGTAACACTTGGCATTATCCAGTTTTCTAAAATTTAACAGTCTAATAGGTATAAAGCAATATTTTATTGTCTGATAACTAATGTGTTTGAGCATCTCTATGTAGTCTTCAGCCAGACTGTCCTTCTCTGTTGAGGCAATCCCTGCAACTAGACCTCTGTTGTAATCTTTTCTTGTTCAGTGACTCATTAATTTTTTATTGTGGTAAAATACACATAACATAATAGTTACCATTTTATACATTTTTTTCATCCTCTCATACACTTTATTTTTTTTTATTTTATATTGGAACATAGTTGTTTTACAATGTTGCGTTTAACCATTTTAAAGTATACAGTTCACGGCATTCAGTGTATCTACAATGTGTGCAGCCATCACCGCTATCTAGTTCCAGAGCTTTTTCATCACCCCAAAAGGAAATTCCATACCCAGTAAGGAGTCTGTCCTCATTCCCTCCTCTCTCCAACTGCCTAGCAACCACTAATCTGCCTTCTGGATTTGCCTATTCTGGGTATTTGGTACAAACAATATCATACAGCATGTGACCTTTCGTGGCTGGCTTCTTTTCCTTTGCATAATGTTTTCAAGATTCACCCACGTGGTAACATGTATCTGTATTTCATTTCTTTTTATGGCTCAATAATATTCCATTGTATGAATATAACACATTTTGTTTCTCCATTCATCCACTGATGGACATTTGGATTGTTTCCACCATTGGCTATTGTGAATAATGCTGCTATGAACATTCCTGCACAAGTTTTTGTTTTCAGCTCTGCTGGGCCATACTGCAACTCTACGTTTAACTTTTTGAGTTTTGCACAGGAGCTGCACCATTTTCTAATCCCACCAACAATGTAGGAGATTTCCAATTTTTCCACATCCTTGTCAACATTTGTTATTTTCTGTTTTGTTTCTTTTTTTTGGCTCCGCCATCCGGCTTACAGGATCTTAGTTCCCTGACCAGGGACTGAACCCACGTGTTTTGTTTCTTTTTTTTAAATTAGCACTTTAAATGTTTTTAATATAAATTATTCAATTTATTTAAACTAAATAAACTGAATTCTTTCTGTTTTTGACTGTGGTCATGCTAGTGATTGTGAAATGGTGGTTTTGATTTGTATTTCCTTAATGACTAATGACATTGAGCATCTTTTCATCTGAATATTGGCTATTTATATATCTTCTTCGGAGAAACACCTATTCAAGCCCTTTGCTCATTTTTCAATTGGGCTGTCTTTTTGTTATTGAGTTGTAAGAGCTTTTTATATACTCTGGATACTAGACCCTTTTCAGATATATGATTTGTAAATAATTTTTCCCATTCTGTGGGTGGTTCATTTGTTTCTTAGAAACAAATTTTATTTAATTTTTTCCTTAAGTCACACTGCTATTTCTTTGTTTGTGAATTACTTATGTAGGTCCTCTGCCATTCATCTCTTGGAGTTTTAGTGTTTTTCTTGTTGAGGTGCAGTTCCATGGCTTTTGAAGTTCACCTTGCTGATTTTGCAAATGTTCTTTTTTGACTCTTTGTTTGTAGTAGATGTCAATGTGAATGGTGATCACTATTCCCTGAGCACTCGCACACAGGCCAGGCACTGTGCCAAGCATTTTACGTGCATGATGGTGACATGCAAGGATCCTGTGGCACCTGTGCCTTCAGAGCTCTACAAACAGCCCAAGCAGGCAACCTCCCTCTTCTTCCTCTACAACTCCCCATAGCACAGCACACGTTAGTGGTGGTCAGGGTGAGTCACAGTGACCAGGGAAGAATCTGGTCACCACTTACGTTAGCTCAGCAAGCACTCTTCCTCATCCCAGTGCAAATACTTCTTCTTGGTTCTGCCTGTGGCTGCGGCAGAAATAAGCAACACCTCCCTCCCTCTCCTCCCGCGAAACATACACACATACACACATCCATGGGCAGGGACCCCAACTATCACAACTGCTGTGAGTCCTGCAGTCAAGACTGAAGCTGCTGCAGTGTCCCCAGGGAGCTCTGGTGATCCTTTTCGGTAGAACCATAAATGTTTTATGGATCTCCATTTCACAAAGGCAACTTGGGTGTCTAAATTCCTTATGATGTGATATCATTTGTCTATTTGCCTCTCCTAAACTTTGCTCCTTAAATATCATCTCCTCCATAACGCATTTTTAGCTTGAAAAGGTTGACTCCAGAGAACATGAACTCTACTATCCCATCACAATACTTTCTCTTTTCTTCACTTATGTGTCCCCGAAACAAACAGTATTCATTCTCAAGAAGTTGAAAAACTGTGTCCCTGTTAACACTGGGGTTCTCAATCTGATGCCTAATTTAGTAGTTAAGGACTCTGCCATCCCAAACAGGAACACCTGTCAGCAGCATAGCCTTAGTATGATTAGCCTTGATAACAGAAATGAAAAAACATGCATCCTGTAGCATTCTGTGAGATTCAATTAAGAGTTTTGTTCTGGTAAAGGAAACCTCTTCAGTCACTGACAACCTATGGAAGAGTTAGTTAAGCTGAATTCTACACAGGGAAGAGTAAAGAAAGGATTTTGTAAATAATTGAAAAGGCTCCTTTTCAAGGCAGCCAAAAATACACTTTCCTTCCCCGTTCTATTTTCCCTGAACCCATCCTACAAAGCGCCAGACAGAAAAAACTAAGATGACTGATCAAGGATGAGGTTTAAGGGAAGTCCTGTATGATGTTCCTCTTTAAATGGCAGACTTTCAAATTAGAAATATACCTGCTTGCTTGGTGGTGGCAAATGGGGACCTTTATCTTGGTGTTCATGCGTCGACACTGAAGCCATGATGACTTTGTCTTTGCTTCTCTTCTAGTTGAGTGGGCTCAGCTTCCTCATTTGACCCGATGTCTAAGGAAAGTAGAAGAGAGTCACCATGCCGTGACTGAACATTTATGTCAACCGTAAAAACACCCTTAGGATCAACTCCCCTATTTGGCGACCTTATTTTCATTTTGTCGTTCACCTTCATCTCCAGCCACCTGCAAACTCACTTTCTAATGCTCCTCCTCTACCAACACACACACATTAACTGACTAATGGTGACAGATCAGAGGAAGAGTGGAGTGAGATGTCACCTGAGGCACTATGAAATGTTTTATGAACTATAAACTGTCATCAAAAAATTTCAATTCATTACAAGGTCATTAGCTACACAAATATTTACTGTCTATTATGTGCCAGGCCAAGGGATACAAAGGATAAGACAAAATCAGTGCTAAAGGAACTCACAGGGGAAGACAGACAAGTCAGCGGTTACACAACATGCAAAGGGCTTCCCTAGAGGCATGCACACGGTGCTAAGGAAGAAAGGCTTGTTCTCTCTGGTCAGGTCTGAAGACACCAAAGACCAAGATTCTTGAGCTTTCAAGAGGGTCTGTGGGGCTACTGGAACGTCACGCCGGCCTCTGCTACCACAGGCTCACCCTGCATTCCGTACCCCCTCCCTCCCCCCCAGCCTGAGTGACCCAGAGCCCCCGAATCAGCTGTTACTTTAACCCCATCCTGTCTGAGCCAAGAACAGATGCCCTCAGGCGACCTGCATGCAGAGGCGGGGCCAAATCCAAAGCTGAACCCCTGGAGCTGTGCGAACAAACAAGAGAAAGGGAAATCTCTCCCAGCAGCCTCAGGAGCAACGGATTAAAGCTCCACAATCAACCTGATGTACCCTGCATTTCTGGAATACCTGAATAGACAATGAATCATCCTAAATTGAGGAGGTGGACTTTGGGGGCAACTGTAGACTTGGGGTTTGCTTTTTGCATCTAATTTGTCTCTGATTTTATGTTTATCTTAGTTTAGTATTTAGAGTTCATTATCACTGGAAGATTTGTTTATTGATTTCGCTGCTCTCTCTTTTTTTAATATATATATTTTTCCCCTTATTTTTGTGTTCTGAGTGTGTATGTGTATGCTTCTTTGTGTGATTTTGTCTGTATAGATTTGCTTTTACCATTTGTCCTAGGGTTCTGTCTGTCCGTTTTTTTGTTTGTTGTTGTTGTTTTTATAGTATACGCTTGTTATTGTTGGTGGATTTGCACTTTGGTTTGGTTGCTCTCTTCTTTCTTCTTTTTAATTACTTTTTAATTTTTAATAATATTCTTTATTTTTTATTTTAATAACATTATTTTATTCTTTCTTTCTTTCTTTCTCTCTTTCAATCTTTCTTTCTTTCTCCCTTTTCTTCTGAGCCATGTGGCTGACCGGTGCTCTGGCCGGGCGTCAGGCCTGTGCCTCTGAGGTGGGAGAGCTGAGTTCGGGACATTGGTCCACCAGAGACCTCCAGGCTGCACATAATATCAAACGGTGAAAGCTCTCCGAGAGATCTCCATCTCAACGCTGACCCAGCTCCACTCAACAACCAGCAAACTACAGTGCTGGACGCCCTATGCCAAACAACTAGCAAGACAGGAACATAACCCCACCCATTAGAAGAGTCACTTCCTAAAATCATAATAAGGCCACAGACACCCCAAAACACACCACCAGACATGGTCTGGCCCACCAGAAAGACAAGATCCAGCCTCATCCACCAGAACACAGGCGCTAGTCCCCTCCACCAGGAAGCCTACACAACCCACTGAACCAAACTTACCCACTGCGGGCAGACACAAAAAACAGGAACTACGAACCTGCAGCCTGCAAAACAGAGACCCCAAACACAGTAAGTCAAGCAAAATGAGAAGACAGAGAAACACACAGCAGATAAAGGAGCAAGGTAAAAACCCACGAGGACAAACAAATGAAGAGGAAATAGGCATTCTACCTGAAAAAGAATTCAGTGTACTGATAGTAAAGATGATCCAAAATCTTGGAAATAGAATGGAGAAAATATAAGAAACATTTAACAAGGACCCAGAAGAACTGAAGAGCAACCAAACAATGATGAACAACATGATAAATGAAATTAAAAATTCTCTAGAAGGAATCAATAGCAGAATAACTGAGGCAGAAAACGGATAGTGAACTGGAAGATGAAATACTGGAAATAACTACTGCAGAGCAGAATAACGAAAAAAGAATGAAATGAATTGAGGACAGTCTCAGAGACCTCTGGGACACCATTAAATGCAACAACATTCAAATTATAGGGGTCCCAGAAAAAGAAGAGAAAAAGAAAGGGACTGAGAAATTCTTGAAGAGGTTATAGTTGAAAACTTCCCAAAATACTCAATCAAGTCCAGGAAGCACAGAGAGTCCCATACAGGATACATCCAAGAAGAAACATGCCAAGACACAGATTAATCAAACTATCAAAAATTAAATACAAAGAAAAAATATTAAAAGCAGCAAGGGAAAAACAACAAATAACATACAAGGGAATCCCCATAAAGTTAACAGCTGGTGTTTCAGCAGAAACTCTACAAGCCAGAAGGGAGTGGCAGGACATATTTAAAGTGATGAAAGGGAAAAACCTACAGCCAAGATTACTCTACCCAGCAAAGATCTCATTCAGATTCAATGGAGAAATTAAAACCTTTACAGACAAGCAAAAGCTAAGAGAATTCAGCACCACCAAACCAGCTCTACAACAAATGCTAAAGGAACTTCTCTAGGCAGGAAACACAAGACAAGTAAAAGACCTACAGTAACAAACCCAAAACAATTAAGAAAATGCTAATAGGAACATACATATTGATAACTACCTTAAATGTAAATAGATTAAATGCTCCAACCAAAAGACATAGACTGGTTGAATGGATACAGAAACAAGAGCCATATTTATGGTGTCTACGAGAGACCCACTTCAGACCTAGGGACACATACAGACTGAAAGTGAGGGGACGGAAAAAGATATTCCATGCAAATGGAAATCAAAAGAAAGCTGAGTAGCAATCCTCATATCAGACAAAATATGCTTTAAAATAAAGACTATGACAAGAGACAAAGAAGGACACTACATAATGATCAAGGGATTAATCCAAGAAGAAGATATAACAATTGTAAATATTTATGCACCCCACATAGGAGCACCTCAATATATAAGGCAAATGCTAACAGCCATAAAAGGGGAAATTGAGAGTAACACAATCATAGTTGGGGACTTTAACACCCCACTCTCACCAATGGACAGATCATCCAAAATGAAAATAAATAAGGAAACACAAGTTTTAAAGGATACATTAAACAAGATGGACTTAATTGATATTTATAGGACATTCCATCCAAACACAACAGAATACACTTTCTTCTCAAGTGCTCATGCAACATTCTCCAGGACAGATTATATCTTGGGTCACAAATCAAGCCTTGGTAAATATAAGAAAACTGAAATCATATGAAGTACCTTTTCTGACCACAAGGCTATGAGACTAGATATCAATTACAGGAAAAAATCTGTAAAAAATACAAACACATGGAGGCTGAACAATACACTACTTAATAAACAAGAGATCACTGAAGAAATCAAAAAGGAAATAAAAAAATACCTAGAAACAAACGACAATGAAAACATGATGATCCAAAACCTACGGGATGCAGCAAGAGCAGTTCTAAGAGGGAAGTTTATAGCAATACAATCCTACCTCAAGAAACAAGAAACATCTCAAATAAACAACCTAACCTTACACCTAAAGCAATTAGAGAAAGAAGAACAAAAAAACCCCAAAGTTAACAGAAGGAAAGAAATCATAAAGATCAGATCAGAAATAAATGAAAAAGAAATGAAGGAAACAAGAGCAAAGATCAATAAAACTACAAGATGGTTCTTTGAGAAGATAAACAAAATTGATAAACCATTAGCCAGACTCATCAAGAAAAAAAGGGAGAAGACTCAAATCAATAGATTTAGAAATGAAAGAGGAGAAGTAACAACTGACACTGCAGAAATACAAAGGATCATGAGAGATTACTACAAGCAACTCTATGCCAATAAAATAGACAACCCGGAAGAAATGGACAAATTCTTAGAAAAGCACAACCTTCCGAGACTGAACCAGGAAGAAATAGAAAATATAAACAGACCAATCACAAGCACTGAAATTGAGATTTTGATTAAAAATCTTCCAACAAACAAAAGCCCAGGACCAGATGGCTTCACAGGTGAATTCTATCAAACATTTAGAGAAGAGCTAACACCTATCCTTCTCTAACTCTTCCAAAATATAGCAGAGGGAGGAACACTCCCAAACTCCTTCTATGAGGTCACCATCACCCTGATACCAAAACCAGACAAAGAGGTCACAAAGAAAGAAAGCTACAGGCCAATATCACTGATGAACATAGATGCGAAAATCCTCAACAAAATACTAGCAAACAGAATCCAACAGCACATTAAAAGGATCATACACCATGATCAAGCGGGGTTTATTCCAGGAATGCAAGGATTCTTCAATATACGCAAATCAATCAATGTGATACACCATATAACAAATTGAAGGAGAAAAACCATATGATCATCTCAATAGATGCAGAAAAAGCTTTTGACAAAATTCAACACCCATTTATGATTAAAAAAAAAACAAACCAGAAAATAGGCATAGAGGGAAATTACCTCAACATAATAAAGGCCATATATGACAAACCCACAGCCAACATCGTTCTCAATGGTGAAAAACTGAAATCATTTCCACTAAGATCAGGAATCTTAGACAAGTTTGCCCACTCTCACCACTATAAGTTTTAGCCACAGCAATCAGAGAAGAAAAAGAAATAAAAGGAATCCAAATCGGGAAAGAAGAAGTAAAGCTGTCACTGTTTGCCAATGACATGATAGTATACATAGAGAATCCTAAAGATGCTACCAGAAAACTTCTAGAGCTAATCAATGAATCTGGTAAAGTATAGGATACAAAATTAATGCACAAAAATCTCTTGCATTCCTATACACTAATGATGAAAAATCTGAAAGAGAAGTTAAGGAAACACTCCCATTTACCACTGCAACAAAAAGAATAAAATACCTAGGAATAAACCTACCTAAGGAGACAAAAGACCTGTATGCAGAAAACTGTAAGACACTGATGAAAGAAATTAAATATGATACAAACAGATGAAGAGATATACCATGTTCTTGGATTGGAAGAATCAACATTGTGAAAATGACTATACTACCTAAAGCAATCTACAGATTCAATGCAATCCCTATCAAACTACCAATGGCATTTTCCACAGATCTAGAACAAAAAATTTCACAATTTGTATGGAAACACAAAAGACCCCCGAATAGCCAAAGCAATCTTGAGAAAGAAAAACGGAGCTGGAGGAATCAGCCTCCTGGACTTCAGACTATACTACAAAGCTACAGTAATCAAGACAGTATGGTACTGGCACAAAAACAGAAATATAGATCAATGGAACAGGATAGAAAGCCCAGAGATAAACCCACGCACATATGGTCACCTTATCTTTGATAAAGGAGGCAAGAGTATACAATGGAGAAAAGACAGCCTCTTCAATAAGTGGTGCTGGGATAACTGGACAGCTACATGCAAAAGAATGAAATTAGAACACTCCCTAACACCATACACAAAAGTGAACTCAGAATGGATTAAAGACCTAAATGTAAGGCCAGACACTATAAAACTTAGAGGAAAACATAGGCAGAACACTCCATGACATAAGTCACAGCAAGATCCTTTTTGACCCACCTCCTAGAGAAATGGAAATAAAAACAAAAATAAACAAATGGGACCTAATGGAACTTAAAAGCTTTTTCTCAGCAAAGGAAACCATAAACAAGACGAAAAGACAACCCACAGAATGGGAGAAAATATTTGCAAGCGAAGCAACTGACAAAGGATTAAACTTCAAAATATACAAACAGCTCATGCAGCTGGGTATCAAAAAAAACAACCCAATCAAAAAATGGGCAGAAGACCTAAATAGACATTTCTCCAAAGAAGATATACAGATTGCCAACAAACACATGAAAGAATGCTCAACATCACTAATCACTAGAGAAATGCAAATCAAAAGTACAATGAGGTATCACCTCACACCAGTCAGAATGGCCATCATCAAAACATCTACAAACAATAAATGGTGGAGAGGATGTGGAGAAAAGTGAACCCTCTTGCACTGTTGGTGGGAATGTAAATGGATACAGCCACTATGGAGAACAGTGTGGAGGCTCCTCAAAAAACTAAAAATAGAACTACCATATGACCCAGCAATCCCACTACTGGGCATATACCCAGAGAAAACCATAATTCAAAAAGAGTCATGTACCACAATATTCATTGCAGCTCTCTTCACGATAGCCAGGACATGGAAGCAACCTAAGTGTCCATCGACAGATGAATGGATAAAGAAGATGTGGCACATATATACAATGGAATATTACTCAGCCATAAAAAGAAACAAAATTGAGTTATTTGTAGTGAGGTGGATGGATATAGTGTGTCATACAGAGTGAAGTAAGTCAGAAAGAGAAAAACAAATACCGTATGCTAACACATGTATATGGACTCTAAAAAAAAAAAAGGTTCTGAAGAACCTAGGGTCAGGACAGGAATAAAGATGCAGAGGTAGAGAATGGACTTGAGGACACAGGGAAGGGGAAGGGTAAGCTGGGATGAAGTGAGAGAATGGCATGGACATATATACACTACCAAATGTAAAATAGATAGCTAGTGGGAAGCAGCCACATAGCACAGGGAGGTCAGCTCAGTGCTTTGTGACCAGGTAGAAGGGTGGGATAGGGAGGGTGGGAGGGAGGGAGACGCAGGAGGGAAGAGATATAGGGATATATGTATATGTATAGCTGATTCACTTTGCTATAACGTGGAAACTAACACACCATTGTAAAGCAATTATACTCCAATAAAGATGCTAAAAAAAAAAAAAAAAAAAAAAAAAAGAGGGCAGGAAGACCAATTTGGAAGGTGCTATAGTACCCCAGGCAAGGATGTGAAGAGACCTGAACCAAGACCCTTGTGGGAAGGCTAGAGATGATAAATTTGTATCTGGAAATATTGGATTTGGGTGCCTTCTGGGCATACATTGCAATTAGCCAGTAGGGATTAGAATATTTGAGGATTTGGGTCTGGAGTTAACAGATTAGGGGTAGGCTAGAAAGATCAATTTGGGAGTTGCCATCATTGAGATGATAGGTAAAGTAGGAAACATCAATAAAATTGTCTAAAACGAGTACTGGAGAATGTGAACACTGAGGCCAAGGGAATACCAACAAGAGGAAAAAAAAAAAAAAAAAACAAGCCAAGGAGATGACTGAGAAAGAATAGCTGATACAAAGGAGAGGGAGTTTCTGAAGGAGGATCGTGAATCATTGGTGTCACATGGCTGAGAAAAGTGATTTCGCAACAATGGGCATAGTCCAGGTGGACCACGCGCTACCGCACCACCCGCCCCGCCAATGGCCAATGCACTCTGCAGATCCGCACTCCATGACAACCACTGATTTCCATGCAAAATGAACCTCTCATCATACACAGTTCTGTTTCCTACTAAGCTGCCAGAAATACAAGCCAAGGGGACCCGTTCTTGTACCAAGTTTCACTTTCAGCACCTAATGTTACTGTAGAGGCAGCGTGATGCCCTAGGGTAGAAAGACCTGCTTTCAGATCCTGACTCTACTCTTTGCTAGCCCTTGCTTTGGGGCAAGTGACTTAAAGTGCCTGTGCCTCAGCTTTCTCACCTGCTAAGTGCAGGTGATGGACCTTGATGGGCTGTTGCAAAGAAGAGGGATGAGGTCCATAAGCATTAGCTCAGCACAAGCACACAGTGAGTGTGTGAGCAGTAAAGGGCAGCTGTCAGAGCCCTGGGCGCTCTACTTCTTGAGGACCTCCAGGAAGTGTTTGCTGACCTAAGGCCAAATTAGATTATCTTTGCTTAGTTAGGCCATTGCCTCAAATCTGGAAGCAAAGATACCACAACACAGCTTTGGTGGTCAAGTCCCCTCACACCCAATTAGTCACTGGTCCACATCTAAGCAGGCCTTCTCAGGGTCTCGCCTTCCGGGTGCAGCCCTCACCCCATGCCCAGGTCTGGTTTGGGGTCCCTCTGCTTCCTCCGTTGTTGGCGGCGGCAGGAGTGCTGACAGGTGGGCAGTGGGAGGGAGGCGCTCAGCAGGATGGGGGTGGGGGCGTGTGATCGGACCCACAGGCACAGGGGGGTCACTGCACTTTCTGGTAGGGGAGCGCCGGCGGGGATATTTTTTTGAGGGGGGGGGGGCCGGGATCAGCCTGCAGGAATCCGCCGCCATCCCAGGGTCGCGGCTGGAGCCCGGGCCAGCGAGGAGCGGTTGGAAGAGGCGATGCTAGGCCAAGTACCTCCGTCCTGAGGACCCCAGAAGTAATGCGGGCAGAGGAGGCCATCCGCTCTCGCCATCCCTTCCGCTGTCACCGCCCCGCCCCCCCCCCCCCCCCAGGCGGGCTCATACGCGGGGCTGAGAATCGCCTCAGAGGCCGCGTCTCAGGCGCCCGCCCAGCAGAGCTCGCCTCCCCGCGCGGCCGCCGCTGTAGCCCGGATGCTCCCGCCTCCCCGGCGCCCGCGCCCGTCCCTGGCGACCACCCCGGGGCCCGTGGTCCCCTTACCGCGCTCGCTCCCGGGACCTCGCCTGTGCTCGGTTAGCTTCCCTCTGCCTCTTTCTTCCTTTTGCTCCGGCCCCAGCGGCGCACCGCCCCTCGCTTCCTCACGTGAGTCACTCAGCAAGTGCACCCCATCCCCCATCCTGCTGTCTCTGATGGTGGCCTCACACCTATGCCCAAGTGCCCAAGCTGAAACCCGGCTGTTGCTAGAATCTCCCACCTCACCTCCAGGTCTTGTCCTGACACCTGGTAGATTCTTTTGCCTTTCAAATAACTCCTTTCTTCCCAATAAAAACAGCGACAGCTATTTATTGAACACCCTCCCTGGGCCAGGAGGCTACATCCTGCAGCCTGTTTTTTCTTTTTTTGAGGTGTAATTGACATATAACATTATATTCGATATTTGTATACATAACAATTCGATATTTGTATACATTGCAAAATGATCACACAATATGTCTAGTTCTCATCTTTCACTATATGTAGTTATCAAAAAAAGTCAGCCCCCCAGCCTTGGGATGAGGACTTTCTCGTTTTTATTTTCGGTATGCAGGCCTCTCACTGTTGGCGGCTTCTCCCGTTGCGGAGCACAGGCTCCGGACGCGCAGGCTCAGCGGCCATGGCTCACAGGCCCAGCCGCTCCGCGGCATGTGGAATCTTCCCGGACCGGTGCACGAACCCGTGTCCCCTGCATCGGCAGGCGGACTCTCAACCACTGTGCCATCAGGCAAGCCCAGGGTGAGCACTTTTAAAATCTACTTTCTTAGCAACTTTCAAATATGAAATATAGTATTAGTAACTATAGTTGCCGTGCTGTGCATTACATCCCTGTGACTTAACTTATCTTATAATTGGAATTTTGCCCCTTTGACCCCCTTCACCCATTTTGCCCATCCTTATGCAATCCTTCCTACAGCTCTTCAGGGTGAGTGCTGTTACCTGCATTTTATGGACTAGGCAACTGGGTTGTGCAAGACCACACTGGGAGCTTGGAGTCAAAGCGTGGTCAACATGGCTCCCAAGCGTTCTCTTTCTGTTGTTCCTTGTCCATGTCCTCCCCGTTCCTGCCACTCCCAACCTCTACACATAGGGGGAGCTGCTGGGTGCTTTTACTACCTGTATCACTCACCCCAACCTCAGCTGCGATTGCTCCCTGACATGCCACTGGGACTCCTGGAGTGTGCTGAGTTGGAAGAGAGAAGTGTGGATCACTGGAAGGCCCTCATCATTTCTCATCTTTTCTTCCTGGCCTAATTTTGGTCTCTACTCCTCCGGCCTCAGCCCCCTTGCTGGCCCCTCTGCCATCCACCTTGCCTTCCTTCTGTTCCTTGAGTTCACCCAGCTCTTCCCACTGAGGCCTGGCATGGAGCCTCCCCCTGTCTGGACTCCTTTCCCCATCAGTCTTGTCCTGGCTTTTTCCTACTTATCCTTCTCTGACTTTTCCTCAGGAGGACCTTCCCCAGCCCCAACCCAGCCTAAAGTGGGTCTTCCTTCTCCTCGTTCATAGCTCTTATCATGAGTTGTTGTTATATACCTCTTAGTGTGCTTATTCCTTTAAAACCTGTTCCGTCTGCCTCAGTGTCATTTTCATGAAGTACAGAAAAAGACGGTGTCTGTTTTGCCCACCATTGTGTACTTAGCCTCTCATGTTTGGAGGGGCCCAGTAAAGAGCTGCTGAAAGAACGAATGAATCAGTGAGCCTGGGTCCAAAGGCTGCCTGTCGAGATACTGTTGTTTTGGGCAGAATCTGTGTTCCCCCCAGTACATCCCCCAGACCACGTTCCTCCATGTGATTCACCGCTTTCTTTTCACTCCCACTTGCCCCTCCAAATGAAAGGGGATACAGTTCCATTGCTAATTTTACTTTGTATTACCGGAAGTCAGAAATAACCCTCTGCCACTTCATGGTCTAAAAAGAAGAGCTTTATGATTGGTTTTGTTATAAAAATGAACAGCTCTCCGTTACACCGAAGTTTATCTTCTGACAAACATGCTACAGGCGATTGTCCTTTTAACATCTTGATACAATAAAGTCTATGTCCCCACCCTCATTTCTACTTTCCACCAGAATGTTTTTGTTAATGGTCTTAAATAACTAGAAGTTACCAATATGCAATGTGTATTATGTGAGTTCATCACTTGCTACTGGTTGGACAAATCTGAGGTGCCCATGTATTGTTCTAGGCACTTTCAGAGACAAAAGAGAAAAGACAGGGGTCCCTCCAACAAAGGATTGATCACTTCCCAAAGAATGAGGATAAAATAAAATATCCTTGGCCCTAGAAGTAGATAACACTGAACAGAGCCTTTCTTATTGTTTAATTTTATTTTTTTAAAAAATTTTTTATTGAAATACAGTTCATTTACAATGTCGCGAGCAGAGCCTTTCTTAGGCAGTGCTTCAGCTGCCTCAGGATCATGATCACAAAGTTGATGGTCGCTGGCTAATGCTATGAAAAATGTGGCTGATTTAGAAAGTGCCAAAACGTTCGTGGCTGGCTGCAGCTTGAAAAATTTCCATAGCCCCACACTATCCACAGGAAAGATCCCAATTCATCAGCAGGGCCCCGCAGGGTTCAGCTCCTGCCTGTCTCTTCAGCACATCGATCTTTGGCCCTCTAGCCCTACAGAGTGACTGAAGTTTTCCCTTCTCATGCTTTTGCATGTGCTAGAGCTTCAGCTTCTCCACCCCTCTCTCACTCATTCTTTTTTTTTTTTTTGATGGAAGTATAGTTGAGGTACAATATTATATCTTACAGGTGTACAAAATAGTGATTCACAATTTTTAAAGCTTATACTCCATTGATAGTTATTATAAAATATTGGCTATATTCCCTGTGTTGTACAATGTATACTTGTAGCTTATTTTATACATAATAGTTTGTACCTCTTAATCCCCTCCCCCCTTCCCTCTCCCCACTGGTAGCAACTAGTTTGTTCTCTATATCTGTGAATCTGTTTCTTTTTTGGTTACATTCACTAGTGTGTCGTATTTTTTAGATTCCACAAATAAGTGATATCATACAGTATTTGTCTCTCTCTGTCTGACTTATTTCACTTAGCATAATGTCCTCCAAGTCCATCCATGTTGCAAATGGCAGAATTTTATTCTTTTTTATGGCTGAGTAGTATTCCATTGTATATGTACTACATCTTCTTTACCCATTCATATTGATGGTTGCTTAAGTTGCTTCCGTATCTTGGCAATTGTAAACAGTGCTGCTATGAACATTGGGGTACGTGTATCTTTTCAAATTAGTGTTTTGGGTTTTTTTGGATATAAACCCAGGAGTGGAATTGCTGGGTCCTATGGTAGTTCTATTTTTAGTTTTTTGAGAAACCTCCATACTGTTTCTTACAGTGGCTGCACCACTTTACATTCCCACCAACAGTGTATGAGGGTTTCCTTTTCTCCACATCCTCGCCAACATTTGCTATTTGTGTTCTTTTTGATGACAGCCATTCTGACAGGTGTGAGGTGATATCTCATTGTGGTTTTTAATTTGCATTTCTCTGATGATTAACGTTGCTGAGCACCTTTTCAAGTGCCTGTTGCCCATCTGCATGTCCTGTTTGGAAAAATGTCTATTCGGGTCTTCTGCCCATTTTTTTTTTTTTTTTGCGGTACGCGGGCCTCTCACTGTTGTGGCCTCTCCCGTTGCGGAGCACAGGCTCCGGACGCGCAGGCTCAGCGGCCATGGCTCACGGGCCCAGCCGCTCCGCGGCATGTGGGATCTTCCCGGACCGGGGCATGAACCCGTGTACCCTGCATCGGCAGGCGGACTCTCAACCACTGCACCACCAGGGAAGCCCTTCTGCCCATTTTTAAATCAGGTTATTTGTTTTTCTGACGTTGAGTTGTATGACCTGTTTATATATGTTGCATATTAACCCCTTATCAGTCATATCATTTGCAAATATTTTCTCCCATTCAGTAGGTTGTCTTTTTGCTTTGTTGAGGGTGTTACTCATTCTTAAAGACTGGGCCTAGGGATCACTTCCTCTCGGCAGCTTGGCCAGACTCAAGTTTGCTTTCCCACCTCCTGGGCTCCCATGGCACTTTGCAGTGGATACCTATTATGCATATGTATGTGTGCGTATGTATGTATCTGTTATGCATATATATGTATAAAAGCTTAACATTTATAACGAACATGTATTAAACACTATGTGCCAGGTACTCTTCTGGTCTCTCTTCACCTTTTAACTTCAGCCCCACAGCAGTCCCATGAGGGAGATGCTAGTAACTTAGTCAGGAAGTGACAGGACCAGAATTTGAACCCAGGCTCTAGAGCCATGCGTTTCAGAACTGTCCCTGAGCTGCCATCATGCTGTGTTACAAGCACTGATGTCATTCATGGTCACCCGTCTTGACTGTGAGCTCCTTGAGGACAGGGACTGATCTTGCCCAGTAACTAGAACATTGTATGACCTCAAGAGTGAATAATTGAATGTAACGAGGCACAGAATAAAAAATGAATTATACCTGGTGCTTTATTTCAAGGGACTCACAGTCTCTCTCTTTTTTTTTTATAAGTTTATTTATTTTTGGCTGTGTTGGGTCTTCATTGCTGCATGTGGGCTTTCTCTGGTCGCGGCGAGCGGGGGCTACTCTTCGTTGTAATGTGCGGGCTTCTCATTGCAGCGGCTTATCTTTGTTGCGGAGCACAGGCTTTAGGCGCGTAGGCTTCAGTAGATGTAGCACACGGGCTCAGTAGTTGTGGCTCGTGGGCTCTAGAGCGCAGGCTCAGTAGTTGTGGTGCACCGGCTTAGTTGCTCTGCAGCATGTGGGATCTTCCTGGATCAGGGCTCAAACCCATGCCCCCTGCATTGGCAGGCGGATGCTTAGCCACTGTGCCACCAGGGAAGTCCAAGACTCACAGTCTCTTTTTCTCCTTTTTTCCCTCCTTCCTTCCCCAAACGATTGCAGGGCCTTTTAAACAACCTGGGAAATAGGTATTATTATTCCAACTTTACAAGTAAGAAAAATGAGGCCCAGAGAAGTTAAGTATCATGGCCAAGGTCGTAGCTGGGAACAGGCACAGTCAGGATTCAGACCTTAGTGGCCTGGCTCCAGACTCATGCTCTTAACTTCTATAATATGTATGTCTCCAGTAGCTTCAGTGGGCAGAAAAGACACATAAACGGATGCAAAAGAAGAGACAGGTAGAGAAGCTTAGGCAGCAAGGGAGGGAGAGGGACCCAGACAAACAGTTTGGAGCAGCTGGCAGTGTGGCTGGCTGAAGAGCAGGCCGTAGTAGGGAGAGCAGGGCAGGGGATGCATTAAAAACAAAACGCTGTGGGAATCTCAATCAGCACCACAGGGGCTCTGGGCTCCCTGGCAGCCACCTGTTCCCTGCTGGGTGAAAGGGGCTCTGACCTGGTGTGTGTGTGGGCATCTTGGGTGACCTCGGGGTGGCCAGAGCAGCCCTCACCCTCCAGCTCTCCACTTGCCAGCCGCCTAGTTCTATGAATCACAAGATCTCGTGAGTCACTCATTCCCTCTCTGAGGAATAAATAATGTCAAGTCTCGCAAAAGCCGAGCAGTCCGGTTTACAGGAGGCGTCACGCAAAGACTGAGCCTGGGTCCTGCTTTCCTCTGGGAACTGGCGCTGCTGTCAGGAGAAGCGTGTTGCCAGGCTCTCAGCTTGAGCTTTTGGGCCATCGACCAAGAGCCCTGGCTGCTTTGGCTGCGTCTAGATTTGATGCTGAGACTGCCAGACTCAGCAAGAGGCAAAGTCAGCCCCAAGGATCATAATTTTGGCCCAAATAGGGAAAATCTGAAATATGAAGATGAGTGTACATCAATTTGGTTGTGTCTCCAGTGTTCCTGAGACAGGCCTCTCCTTTATTTCTCTCATGAATGCCCATGAGAGACATCCTGAAAGTTAATTTAGTACTTTCATATTCCGGAGCTGCTTCCCATAGCCTGTAACATGCAAAGCCCTTTGAAGGCAAAACCCAGAAGGCTCCTGGTGTAGCAGAGAGAATATGTGAGCAGGCAGTGGCCAGTAATATCTCGGGGCAAGTATTTTGACCTCACTCCAAGGGTGCGTTGTCATCTTTGTGAACTGGTGTCTGATCCAAGCCTCTCCCTAGAAGAGCCTCCCCACCTGGCTAGAGTCGGGGTAGGAGAAAAGCAATTTGATTTTATGGTGAAAAAATACTCACAACAGGGTGTAAATACAAGAATAGATTTTGCTCCTTGCAGGGCATAATTCTGTTTAAAAAAAAAATAGACTTTCCTTTTTAGAGCAGTTTTAGGTTCACAGCAAAATGGAGAGGAAGGTACAGAGATTTCCCATATCGCCCCGCCCCTGCTCATGCACAGCTTCCCTGTTCTCAACCTCTCCCAGCAGAATGGTGCATTGGCTATAACTGATGAACCCATGTTGACACATCATTATCATCCCAGAGTTCATTACAGTTCACTTTTGGTGTTGTAGAGCCTAGGAATTTAGGGCATGGACTCTGGAGCCAGATTGTCTGAGTTCCAGTGATAGCCCCACTGTACGTCTATAGTCTATAGTTATATAAATAATGGCTTGGAACAGTGCCTGGTACATAAGTGGGGCATGCAGTTTAAGTGTTGATATCCTCCAGAAAAACCCTCCTTAGCCTCTGGTACAGGGATCTCTCCTGTGTGCTATATTTTAATGACCTCTTTATTTGAGATACCTGGAGGCAGGGACTGTCTTTCTCACCTTCATGTCTGTGGCTAAAAAACCACCTCGAGAGATTAATTTCTGTTTCATACTCATTCAGCAGCCTGAACAAATAGCAGGACTGCCCCATTGTGAGAAACTCCTCGAGGGTGGCCTTACCTCCAGGATCGTTGATGTCTTTTGAATCAGAGGTATAAAGGGGGAGATCATAAATAAAGCACGAGGGCTTCCCTGGTGGTGCAGTGGTTGAGAGTCCGCCTGCCGATGCAGGGGACACGGGTTCGTGCCCCGGTCGGTCCGATAAGATCCCACATGCCGTGGAGCGGCTGGGCCCGTAAGCCATGGCCGCTGAGCCTGCGCGTCCGGAGCCTGTGCTCCGCAACGGGAGAGGCCACAACAGTGAGAGGCCTGCGTACCGCAATAAAAATAAAAATAAAAAAATAAATAAAGCATGAAACAGGGATCCGGAACATCACTCCTCCATAGAATTTTGTTGCGGGAAAAAAGCCCCAGCTGGGGGAGGAAGAAGTAGACTGATCCTAGAGGGAAGATCTTGAGCTTTTTGAGAGACTGGAGAGGGAACAGGGGTGTGCAGGACCTGGAGTGGCAGAGACCAGCACTTCTCTCCCTCCCGTAGCTCTGGTCTGGGGAAGGACCTCAAAAGAGCTCCAGTGTGCCCTGAGAAATGAGGTTCACTAAACATTTAGTTTACCTGCCTTCAAAAGTTCTGGTGTTGGGTTGGGACCACCACTTTCAAGGGACCATGTGGATTTTGACATTGAACATCTCGACAATGGCCAGAGGGGATCAGAGGGCCTTCTAAAATGCTCTGGACTGTGCCGGAGCCCCAGAGCCTCTCTCTTGACTCTAGGAGAACGGTTACCTCCCCACTCTGCCCCCATCAAATTCACGAGATTGAATTTTCCTGAGTGGATAGACTCTGAACAAATGCATCTATTTGGAGACACAAGAACATGTCTCTTTTTGAACCCTGGTGAAATGAGCTAAAATTCGCTATAATGAATGAATGTGTCCTGTAATGTGTCCATGGTTCTGGCCAAAGTAGGCCTGAGGATATTTGGTGAGTGGATCAATGCAGGAAGCATCTTGAAATGGATCCAGTCTATTTTAATAATACTATGGAAACAGCCCTTTTTGTTGACCTACCTTGAATAAAGGTTTTCCAGGGCAATTTCCTGAGCATTTAAAGCACATTCAAATGAGTTGTCTTTGAACAAAGATTCAAAAGACTTTCGTGACTGCAAGTTAGCAACAAGTTGAGTTTACAACTCACCAGTCTTACATTGTTGGTTGCCCAGGAAACTAACCTGGCTGCTTTACATTTTGACCCAGGAAAGATTGGAGTCAGAATTTGTATCACAAAGCCCCACCTAATATGATAAAGCTTGTTAGGCAAAAAACAAAAATCCTATTTTGTATATTGGCCTCCATTTCACAAAGCTGCCTTGTACCTACAATTTCTAGTCTTTGTTCAGAATGAAAGTTGTTTAGGCTGTTGAACTCTCGGTTACTTGTAGTCATTCATCCAGGAATTACTCGAATGGATTAAGTCTAGAGATAATCCAAAACATGTTCCTTCAGTCCTTAGTGCCTTCTCATTCCCCTCTTCAGTCTTCAGAGACTTCCTTTCTAGGTTCCTCTAACAGCCTACAGACTTGATTTATTTTCTTGCCCTTCTAAGTATCAGAAGAGTATCTAAAAGACAGAAAATAAATGGAAAAGTAGGAACAGGCTAAACACTACGAAAAAGCATTCAGGCAAATCTTGAAAGGTGAGACATTCCAGTGGACAACTGTCTTGGGCTCTCAGCAAATCAACACCATAAAAACAGAGGCTGGGGACTTCCCTGGTGGTCCAGTGGTTAAGACTCTGCGTTCCCAGTGCAGGGGACCTGGGTTTGATCCCTGGTCAGGAAACTGGATCCGGCATGCCACAACTAAAAAAAAAAAAAAACTAGAGGATGTTATAGAGGAAAAGAAATTTAAAGGACACAACCACCAGTGCAACATGTGGTCCTAGAATAGGTCTTAGTTTGAACAGTTTTTGTTTGTTTGTTTGTTTTAGTTTGAACAGTTTTGAACAGCTACGGAATCAATTGAGGGAACAATTATGGAAATTGGAATATGGCTTGTGTCATAAATGATATTAAAAGTCATTAAGATGATTAATATTGTGGCTTGTTGGGCATAATAAATATTTATTTTAGTTACATAGGATGTCCTTATATTTGTGAGTTGTATACTGAAGAATTTAGGGGTGAAATGTCATGAAGTCCAGCATAAAAAGGAATAATGTGAGTATAAAAGAATAAAATCTGGAAGAACTGAATTATATCTCACATTAGATCCTCCTTACTTGACCCAATTAACTTGAAAGTCTGCTTTACTACATGAGTACAGATACGGTACATGTGTACCTAGGTAGGGAAAGTGCATGGAATCTGGGGTATGTTTTGCCATTTAGTAACTGTGTAATCTTGGGTGCTTCGCTCTGTGCCTGTTTCCCCAGCTGTAATATAGGTATAGTATTAGTGAACCTACTGTATAGGGTAATTATGAGGTTAAATGAGTTAATATACATAAGCTCATTAAAACAGTTCCTGGCACAAAGTAATTGCTAAATAAGTATTAGCCCTTATTATTCTTGTTATTGTTTTTGTTTTAAGGAGTTTTAAGGAGCATGATCCTAGAAGATGCTGGGTTGGCAAAAACTGATATAATCAGCACAGCTTCTTGGATTTTCTGGTATGTTATTAGTAGCCGTGGGAGTCCCATATTCCTAGGGACCCATCTTTGAGTTCTTCCTTACAGTACATTGAAATGTTCCAACCAGTGTTTTAGGGGCTGGGGAACAGTGGTGAGGCCTAAAAACATTTTTTCTCGTTGGTTATAATGGGGCTTCCGGGTTAGTATCCTATTAAAACTCCAAAGGTTTTTTGCACAGCAAAGGAAACCATAACAAGACAAAAAGACAACCCTCAGAATGGGAGAAAATATTTGCAAGTGAATTAACTGACAAAGGATTAATCTCCAAAATACACAAACAGCTCATGCCGCTCAATATCAAAAAAAACAAACAACCCAATCCAAAAATGGGCAGAAGACCTAAATAGACTTTTCTCCAAAGAAGATAAACAGATTGCCAGCAAACACATGAAAGAATGCTCAACATCACGAATCATTAGAGAAACGCAAATCAAAGCTACAATGAGGTATCACCTCACACCAGTCAGAATGGCCATCATCAAAAAATCTACAAACAATAAAGGCTGGAGAGGGTGTGGAGAAAAGGGAACCCTCTTGCACTGTTGGTGGGCATGTAAATTGATACAGCCACTATGGAGAACAGTATGGAGGTTCCTTAAAAAACTAAAAATAGAATTACCATATGACCCCGCAATCTCACTACTGGGCATATACCTAGAGAAAACCATAATTCAAAAAGACACATTCACCCCAACGTTCATTGCAGCCCTATTTACAGTAGCCAGGACATGGAAGCAACCTAAATGCCCATCAACAGAGGAATGGATAAAGAAGATGTGGTACATATATACAATGGAATATTACTCAGCCATAAAAAGGAATGAAATTGGGTCATTTGTAGAGACATGGATGGACCTGGAGACTGTCATACAGAGTGAAGTAAGTCAGAAAGAGACAAATACCGTATGCTAACACATATATGTGGAATCTGAAAAAATTGGTATAGATGATCTTATTTACAAAGCAGAAATAGAGACAAAGATGTAGAGAACAAACGTATGGATACCAAGGAGGAAAGGGGGGTGGGGTGGGATGAATTGGGAGATTAGGATTGACATATATACACTACTGTTACTATGTATAAAATAGATAACTAATGAGAACCTACTGTATAGCACAGGGAACTCTACTCCATGCTCCGTGGTGACCTAAAAGAGAAGGAAATCCAAAAAAGAGGGGATATATGTATACATATAGCTGATTCACTTTGCTGTACAGTATAAGCTAACACAATATTGTAAAGCAAATATACTCCAATAAAAAAAATTGTTCTGATTCTTTAATTTAAAAAACCCAAAGTTTTAAGTGTAATTAAATAATAGGTAAGTGAAGCTACTACTAGACCTGGAATCTTCTAATAGGAATACTTAACTTCTTTATTAGGAATGTTAGAACTAGAATTCATCTTTTCCATAAAAAAAATTAGTGAAAACAAAATGTGATGATTAATTTTATGTGTCAACTTGACTAGCCGTGGATGCCCAAACTAAACATTTCTGAGTGTGATCCACGACATTTCTGGATGAGATTAGCATTTGAATCAGTGGACTCAGTAAACTGTCCTCCCCAGTGTGGGTGGGCATCATCCAATCTGTTGAGGGCCTGAACAGAACAAAAAGGGGGAGGAGGGAGTAATTTGCTTTGTTTTTCCCTGACTCACTGACTGAGCTGGGACTCATCTTTCTCTCTGGCCCTTGGCTTGAAATTTACACCATTAGCTCCTCTGCTTCTCAGGCCCTTGATCCAGCTTTCCTGTGTCTCCAGCCTGCATGTGGCAGATCCTGGGTCTTCTCTACTTTGATAATCACATGAGCCAATTCCTCATAATCTCTTTAGATAGATAGATAGATAGATAGATAGATAGATAGGAAGGTAGATACATAGATTTCTCCAGAGAAATAGAACCACTAGGAGATTATCTATCTATCTACCATATCTAATCTATCTATCATCTATCAGTGTATCTATCTATATGTATCTATACCTGACTATCACACAATATAAGATGCCTTTATAAATATATCCCTTCAAGCAAATCTGACACATGATGATTTAGGATCCTAGGATCTGTTGATCCTTGTCATTAACAGAATAGAAAGACAGTAACTATAATTTGGTAACTATAGTTTCAGGTTTTCAGTTTAGGTAAATGCTGTCCCTCAATAAACACTCTAAATGGCTTTAGTTTTCAGTGTTTCATGTCAATTTTGATCTTTAGTATAGCTTAATAACTTCTTTTCTGTATCTTTCTTCTAATATAAACACAGAGAGCTTTTGAACTTTAGACACTGCGATGTGTCACAACAGCACATTTGTCTTAGATTCTGGAGTAAACTGAAATCTCAAGATTAAATGAGCATGTATCAGAGAAAATTCTAAATGGCTAGGTTAAAGTTTACAGTTATGAAAAATTAGGGAAATCACTCATCTTGTAAGGTCTGCACTATCAAACTGACAGTCTCAGAAGTGAGAACAATGTTATGATGTTACCACATCATAATTTCATAAAAGCAAAACTTTATTTAAATATACATATAAATAATTTTTAAATGACCTCACATTGAATGACAAATACTTTGTTAAGGTACTTTACATGAGAAGTCTCACGTAAAGAGACTTCCCACAACACTCAGGGTTCTTTCATGCCTCTGTCTCCCTTGAGGTAATTGATATGCTGACAGGTTAAAAACTGGCCCAAGATCACATTGGCAGCGGTGATAAAGGCAGGATTGAAATTTAGAATCAATGACTTATTCTTCATCCAACCAATATTTATTGAGTGCTTACATCACGCCCAGTTCTCATTTCTGGGGATACTGAGGCGAATAAAACATCAAAATCCCTGCTGTGAGAATTGGGAACACAGTTGAGTCTAGCAGTTAGAATTGATAACTACTTCTTCCAAGGTTAGGTAGCATTCTAGCCTGGTTTTTGTAAGTTTAGCCCTAGAAGATAATTTGTTTTTGCTGATGGAAAAAGGTCCCAAAACTCACCTTAAGTCTACAAAGAGTGGAAGTCTGGAATAAAGCTAAACTCTTCCAGAAAAACAAACAAACAAAAACCAAAATAAAAAAACTCTCCTTGAAGTAGCTACTTCCTTAAAATATAAACCAACTAACCAACACACACATGCACACACAAGTTCCTCTATATCTTTGCAAATCATCCTCCATGCTGGACAAACTTTATGAGCCTGGGGAAATACCCTTTACAATGCATGATTGCCTGGCCAGTGGACTATTTTTCTCTGTTACAGATATCTGGTTGCAACAATTTTCATGTGATCCAACAAAAAAAGACACCACAGTGCACTTCCATAATACAGTGACCTGAATTTGCTGGGAGAGACTGTAGTCCATCAGGTAAGGCTTTTACCCCCTTAGCAACCAGATTGCCTCTGTGCTGCAAAATATAACAACCTCTGCAGTAGCCTGACCTACTTGCGGAGCCCAAAGTGCATAGAGAAGCACCTGTATCTCCGAACATCACGGCCCATATGCACATCTAACCCATAGCTCATGGTTCAAGGTTGCTGCTTGTTATGTTACACTGGCAAGTAGTCTCAATAAGAAATTTTAAAACAGTGACATTTCCCCATAGATAGTTTCTGTACCCATCTAAACTTTCTATAATTTAAAATACAGCACAAGCTTTTCATATGGAAAAGCATTGGGATAGACGAATAATTGGATGCCTTCAGCAGTAATCATGAATATATAAAATTTTAAAATCATCATTATTACTATACTATATACTTATAATGATTAATACATTCTTTATTTCTATTTTCACACACAATGATTTATGATTTTTATATTTGAGTCCTGTTTTACAGCCTTAATGTATATTAATATTATATATATTAATATAATATATAACATATATAATATATAATATATTATATTATAATACATATTATATTAAAGGAAGAATCTTGAAATAACACTTCCCTCTCCTCCAGGTCTCTGAGATAGCACTCATTTCTTTTACCATTTGTTGAGAAAAAGCTTATATGATTCATATTAATGCTGGACTTTTAAACAACAATGCCCAGGAGGTTTGAGCTGTGCATGAATAATTTAAAACAGACATCATTAGAATACTGGAGTTTATATTCATATTAAAAAACTACCTAGTTCTCTTGAATTTTATGGAAGTGAAACGCGAAGTCTTCCTGAACAGTCTTAGGTAAACACAGCACCATGGACAGGGATAGATGGGAAATTTCAGTGCGGGGTGTCATGAAAGGAACAGTGAGAGTTGATGAGGCCCTCACCTTACATCATTTAGTGAAACTGATTGCTGTCTTCTCCTTGAACAGCTCATCTTCATACTGCCACCTCATAATCTTGACTGTGAAATAGACTTGTATATTATGTTTTTGTGTCTTATTATTGGTGGAGGTTTTCTCTTTCCTCTCCTTCTTGGCACTAGGGACAATTTGATGACAAGCTGAAACACAGGCCATTGGATAAAGGCTTTGGACTGAGAAGAAAGAGAACAGGGGGTCCGAGTTCTGGCTCTGAATGACCTGCATACATCTTTGTAATAGGACAAAATATCCCACATTCTGGACCTCAGTTTCATTATCTGTAAAAAGGAGCGCAGTAGACAAGATGATCTTTGAAGTTTTACTTTTGGCTGCAAAATTCTATGATTTAAATCTGGTTTTAGCTATGGTAACTATGAAGCAAAATGATAGCTGTAAGAGGCTAATGATTACATATTCTGTAACACCAAATTGATAAAGCAAAAATATAATTGAAATTCCTTCAAGAGTCATCCAGTTGCTCATGGGGCAGTACCGTGGCAAGTATAATATTATTCCCCACTTTTAATGTTTCCTTTCATTGAAGGGGTATCCATCATGCAATGCTCCTGGCATCTCTCTGCACTATCACTCACTCTTCTTGGGGAGATACAGTGATTTGTCTAGATACAGCAGGTGAGTTTAGAAGGAGAATCAGGACAGGGTCGCTAGCCCTTCCCCTGGAATCCCCTTGGGAGCTGGTGTCCCTGCAGAGAATGTGTGTCCTGCTCTGTTCCTTCATGCTATCAGTTAATAGGACCAAGGCCCTACCTGGGGAGCTCTGTAGTCACCGTGGGTAAATTTGTCTAGTTCTGGGGTCTAGCGTTAGGGAAAACATTTGGTTCTTAAGTCCAAGCCACATTCTGCAATATCTGCTCTCTTAGTAGCAAACACGATATTTTGATTTCCTTGTGTCTTATTTTTGGGGTCTATTTCTAAAGTAGTTCGGAACTTGGATGACATGCTATTTTGGGGGTTCCCTGAAGTCTCAATGAGCAGCACTAGATTGTAATCACAGATGACTTTGGCCATGAACTTTCCACTTAGATGCATGCAGGTCTTCTCCCAGCCTTGAATGTCTCTGGTAAGGTCTCAACATCATCACTGCGAATTCTGGCCTTTGGTATGCCAGAGATCATCTCAGCCAACAATTACACAGCTGCATGGCACCCACGGTTCTAAAATGGAAGCCAAATATTTAAACAATCACCATGTGCCTTAAATATATTGCATCCAGCTTATTACAGAGCTGAATCAGGATGGGAAGGACAAAGCATTTATTACATGATGTGGCTGTTGGCTGAAATTTGAGTAATTGATCTACCCTTATTACAATTTGTTTCCCCCCTGAATCCAGAAAGAAGAACAGCTTGAAGTCACAGAAACTATGTAGTTTAATAAATATTTGAGGGCCTGGTATAATGCCTGGACTTCTTTAGGTACTAGGGGATACAGCAGTGGACTGAATGCACAAAAATTCATATCCTCAAGGAACTTGTATTTTAGTGGGAGGAGACACAATAACCAAAGTAAACAAGCAAATAAAGGAAATAATTAAATAATGTAAATAGATGCAGTATAGTGGTACAGTGTCTGGAGTCAAACAGCCTGGGGTCAGGGCTCTATCACTTATATGACCTTAACCTCTATGTACCTCAGTTTCCTCATCTGTAAAATGGGGTTAATAAAACTTTGGAAGGTTTATCATGAACCAATGCCCAGGGTTCTAAGAACTGCAAGAGGGCCATGTAACTGAAGAGGAGAATGCAATAGAGAGGGGTCGTGGATTGGGACTCCTTAGAAAAAGAGCCTAAGACAGGAATTCAGGTGCCTATGGTTTATCGAGGATGCGCTCGCAGGAAAAAGGGAGAGAGAAAACCAGAAGAGAGCAGATGAAGGAGTTAAGCAAGGATGAGGTCTCAGGTGGTGCAGACTGGCCCATGGGGCACTCTGGAGCATGAAATGCACTGCAGAGTGTGTCCCCCACTTGAGACCAGCGGGCCGGCCTTTTGTACCCTGAAATCAGTGAGTCATTGACAGTGGGCTGCCAGGGGAGATAGTTCTCAGTCCCTTCCTGCTGCTATTACAAGAACCACAGACTGTGTAGCTTATAAACAACAAAAATTTATTTGTCACAGTTGTGGAGGCTGGAAGTCTGAGATCAAAATACCAGCATGGGGCTTCCCTGGTGGCACAGTGGTTGAGAGTCTGCCTGCCGATGCAGGGGACACGGGTGTGTGCCCCGGTCCGGGAAGATCCCACGTGCCGCGGAGCAGCTGGGCCCGTGAGCCATGGCCACTGAGCCTGCGCGTCCGGACCCTGTGCTCCGCAACGGAAGAGGCCACAACAGTAAGAGGCCCGCATAACGCAAAACAAAACAAAACAAAAGAAAATACCAGCATGATGGGGTGAGGGCCCTCTTCTGGGTTGTAGATTTCTCCTTGTATTGTCATGGGGTGAAAGGGGCTAGGGAGCTCTGTGGGGTTTCTTTTATAAGGGCACTAATCCCATTCATGTGGGCTCCAACCTTTTGACCTAATCACTTCTCAAAGGACCCACCATTGCCTTGTGGGTTAGGATCTCAGCATATGAAGTTTGGGGGGAGAGGTGGACACAAATATTCAGACCATAGCACTAGGCTAAAATCAAGGTGTCAGCAGAGCTGCATTCCTTTCTGGAGGCTCTAGGCAAATGCTGAGAAGAAAAGCTGCAGGGGGCACCTAGCTGCCTCACCTCCACATCCTCAGTGATTCAGGTCTGGCTCCAAACCAGCACGTCCCACACACAAAGCAACAGCCTTGTGGAGCCAGCCCCACATCCTCAGAGGCAGCATAAGGTAGCCACAAGAGAAGTGTGCTATTTAAGAATCAGGAATGAAGCAGCAACCATCTGCAACCATCTGAAGGTTGGTAGAGGTGGTTAGGGGCAGTCACTGAGGTGCTGGTGGGTTCCGCTTTGCTCTTGGTTTTCCCACTCGAAGTCCAGCTCTTCTTCCCAAATGCTGGCCCTACTGACCAGCAGTGATCCCAGACCTGCCAGGAAATGTTTTGCTGTGACCTAACAGAGGTAGAAGCCACAAAGGGCCAACAGCCTTCCAGAGACCTCTCTACCAGTCTCTCCCGCCATTGATTTCCACTTAGCATCCAACTTGTCCACCTGCACCAGGTACATTTCTCTGGTACTTTTTGGACCCGTTCTTCCTCAGATCCTCCCCAAATTGTGTAAGGTCTAACTCCATAATCAATAATCTACCCCGTAATACTCATAGTGGTCTTACTTCTCTGATTGAACTTTACTGGTACAGGAGGGAAACATAATTAACTTCATCTTATTACATTTTCAGGGATATCGTATCATTCCTTATAAATTGCCACACCAGACACCTTTCTGGCTGGCTGTCCTTGAATATAATGAATGCATATCAGTATAATCAATGTGACACTGTATATCATGTCCTCAAATATCTGATAGGGTAGGCACGAAAGAACTCTTTTCAGGAGAATCTTAAACAATATAGAGATCTTTGTCAGTGAGACAAACAGAAACTGGGGGCTAGAGAGACAACAGAAAAATAAATGATCTGCCCTTGTATCTTGCAGAAAACTGAAAATCTTCTCCCATCTCCAGGGCTGTTACCTCCTGGTTTCTTCTCCTCATTCTTGGCTTGAGTCTTTCTCCTTCATCACACAGCAAGATGCTGAAGAGAGGCCAGAACGACTTGGTTCAGTCATGAAATTGCTAAATTTACTCATTCATAATCTCATGGTGTAATGGGAAGCGAGTCGGCCTGAGGCTCAGAGGATCTGGTTTCTGGTCCTAATTGCCAAGAACCCTCTGTGGAATTAGGGGAAAGGCATCCAGCCTCTCTGGGCTTCAGTATCTTTGTAACGTGTTTTATAATAGGTAATTGAATGGATTATGGACCTTCTGCTACATACCTAAATTCATGGCTCTTGTAAAAGTCTTTCTAGAAACCTGCATTTTCGTTATTTATATTAGAGTTCACAAAGTATGGAGCATGCCTCCCAGAAGTGGTATAATAATAACTACACGAATTGACACGGTGCCCTCACTTGATCCCAAGGTCAGATGGTCTTGTGTCATGGTGGGATCACACACATGGAGCCACCCTGAGGAAAGAGTGGCCTTTTCCAGAACACAGAGGAGTTGGTGGAGGTTTTCTCACTCTTTTATTTGCTTTCGGCACCGTATGACATATTTATGTATGCCCAGGTGTATTATCACAACTGTTTTTAGATAATATTCACTAGTTTTAGTTCAATTAACTCTCATAAAATAGACACATGACTTAAAAAGATTTCCTGCAAAGGAACCATGGACTGAAGTGTCAACAAGAACATGAACAAATGAACAACGAGCAAACAAACAACAAAAATGACAAAGCAGACACTTTTACTCCTAGAACGAACTCCTTCCTAGTCACATGAAAAGGTAAAAATGAGGATCAAATCAGATCTGAAGAAAACTCTAACAAAAATATTCAGAATGATCAAGAAGATGGCTTAAAATTTGAATTTACAATCTATTGATTCATGTCTACTATCATTAATGAGGAACCTCTACGTAAGGGCTTGTAGTGTCTTGAAATATTAACTAATGCAGTAGAATGCCATATGATTAGCAAGGCATTTAAAAATAGTAGTTATTTCATCTTGATATCATCTTTTTATTTTCTTTTTTGTACATTTGTTATAATGCTCGTAACACCTGGGCAGGTATACATATTGGAAGCATATACTAAAAATGTTTTACTGATTAGAGGGATGTGACAGTGGAAAGCTGCAGACCACTGATTTGGACTGAAACGGACATGTCCACCTGTCCATCTGACTTATAGAGAAGAGGCGTGGTGGGGGGCAGCCTTGATTCTGCTCTTCAGAATGGTAAGATGCTTACCACTCTACTTTTTATGACCTATGACATAATTACAGGAGTTAAGGTAAGGATCATACTTTAGGTATTCACACGAATGTTTTCATTTTAATTGTCAGGACCCCACCTTCCCACCCCTAACTTCTAGGAAGAACAGGACTAGGTTTAATAATCTGTCAATGAGTTGCTCATTTTCTCTCTTAACTATCACCTGGTTCAACATCTAAGTAAATTAACATCGCTACCCTGTTAGCTTTTGGGAGCAAAGGGAATCTGTGAAGATTTTTCAGATTCAGGAAAGAATCTTGTTAGGGTGTTGAATATATGCAATATTTATTTTTAGGTCTGGTTTACGGATCTAAAGTTACTTTTGCTCAGGAACAACCAACCCCCCCCCCTCGGTTGCTCATAGATTGTTTATGGTACACTATTTTTAAAGTGTACTTTATGCAGAAAATAGTAATATTTAATACTTTAAGTTATTTTAAAATTTTTCAAAATATAGACAGGCGACAGAAAAGAAACAGGGTATAAATGCAGACTAAATTGTGCATCAGTAACACCCCCCTGAATCTTAGTGACTCAACGCCATAAAAGTTTATTTTTCACTCCTATTGCGTGTCTAATGCAGCTTGGCAGGTGGGGCTCTGCTCGCTGAAATGTCTCAGGGACTGTGGTAGACAGAACAAGGGCCCCCAAAGATGTCCATGCCCTAAAACCTAGACTGTGTAAATATATTACCTTACATAGCAAAAGGTGCTTTGCTGATGTGATTAAGTTAAGGATTTTGAGATGGGGAGATGATCTTGGATTATCCAGGCGGGTCTAATGTAATCACAAGGGTCCTTTTAAGAGGGAGGCAGGCAGTAGTAGATGTGACCAGGGAAGGAGGAGCTTGGAGTGATGTGAGGGAGGGTCACAAGCCAAAGAGTGCAGGCAGTCTTAGACATTTTTTAAAAGGCAAGGAAATCGATTCTCCCCTGAAGCCTCCAGAACGAACCAGCCCTGTCGACACCCTAACTTTAGCCCAGTGAGACTGATTTTGGACACTGACCTCCATAATTATAAGATGATAAATTTGTTTTAAGGCACTTAATATGTGGTAATTCGTTATAGAAGCAACAGGAACCTAATACCCAGACCAATATTCAATTTTGACAAAGGCTTTCATGGTCCCTAAAGCAGAAAACAGAAAAGTGGTACATTACGTGCCTGCTCGTTAAGCTTCGACTAGAAGCAACGCGTATTGCTTCTGCTTACATTTCATTGGCTAATGCAAGTCACGTGGTCACACCGTCTCCAAGGAGGTGGGGTGTGCACAAACAGGAAGAGCAGAACGGGAGAGAATAGGACTTAAGACAGTGAAAGTGTGACTCATCCCAGGAAAACTGATGCACACAATCAGGATTAAAAAAAAAAACAACAGTTCAAAATTTCTCAGTAATAGATTTGGAGTAGGCACTGGTGAGTGAGGCAGTGGCTACCAAGACTTCACCTGAATCCCAACAATGGAAACATTCAACCTCTCCTGGGTTCCACGTAGCTACAAGAGACGGCCCAGGGATTTCCCTGGTGGTACAGCGGTTAAGAATCCGCCTGCCAATGCAGGGGACATGGGTTCAATCCCTGGTCCAGGAAGATCCCACATGCCGCCGAGCAACTAAGCCCGTGCGCCACAATTACTGAGCCTGTGCTCTAGAGCCTGTGAGCCACAACTACTGAGCCCACGTGCCACAGCTGCGGAAGACTGGGTGCCCTAGAGCCTGTGCTCTGCAACAAGAGAAGCGACTGCAATGAGAAGCCTGTGCACCGCAGAGCAGAGTAGCCCCCGCTCACCGCAATTAGAGAAAGCCTGCACACAGCAACGAAGACAAAAATATAAATAAATAAATAAATAAAGGAAGGAAGGAAGGAAGGAAGCAATGTTATTAAAAAAAAAAAAGAGAGAGGGAGACAGCCCAGCCTTGACAAGAGAAGATGGGTCTCTGAGGATTGGTGTCAGTGGACTTGAACTGCTTCAGACCAGTTGGAGTTCCCAGGTCCCTCGGTAGCTGGTTTTTGGCTGGGTTTGGCCAGTGGGAAGCACTGGTAGGAAATTGGTTGGTGGGAGGAGCCAGGGTGTTTCTCCCTCTGCTTTTCTCCTTGGGTGAACACAGGGACTGTATCTCTCCTTATCTGCTTCTGCTGGATCAGCCCGTTTTCAAGTTCCAACTTCTGCAATGACCCTAAGCCATGGGTTCTGGTAACTCTACCTCCTCCTTTTGTCCCTCCAGCCTAGGGATGGGTATAAACTTTATGTTTTTGCTAATCTGTGAGTTACATCATTTTTTTAAACCAAGCCTCTTACATCATCTGTGTAACCAATTCCCTACATTAAAATTCCAGTTTGTTTCTGGTTTCCTGGTTGGACCCTGGTTGAAACACTGAGTAACCCAGAATCTGACAAGCACCCTACCCACACGGGCAACTCTGGATAAGGGAATATCCTTGTGGGCCTAAGCAGTAGGTGAGGAAAAACTAGTGAAAATAACAGGATTCAAGGCAGAGTAGGTACATCGCATGCAATATATAGACTGTATAATTCTTTGTGGTCAGGGCTGTCTTGTGCATTGTGGGATATGTAGCAATATTTGGGACATACTTCTATTAATTCAATTTGAACTAGGTGTCCTGCATTTTCATTTGCTCAATCTGGCAACCTTAATAGAGAATGAGCTCACATGGAGAGCTGGCTTCAGTGCTGGGCTTTGCAGGAATAAATACGGGAGCAGGCAGAATCAGTTTTGGAAAAAAATCAGGCACTGGAATCAGACCTTGATTGAAGTCTTTGTTATAGGCAACAGTTACTGTGACTGAGGCAATCATGAAATATGGATTAATCCAATCAGAGGACCCAAGAGAGTGAAGGTTCAGAAAGATGCCAGTGCCTGTGTGTGTGTGTGTGTGTGTAAATGAATTACAGAAACTTACCTGAAATAATAGCCCAAATTCAGCAGTTGCTAGTGCAATGTTCTCAATTATTTGGGAGTCTATAAAGATATATAGATGGTAAACTAACATGTGTTTTTTGAGGATAGTGATGGAAGGCAACAGTATCTTGCAAAGACCAAACATCCAAAGCTGGTGAGCTGTCGAAACCAGTGGTTCTCAGCTGGAGGCAATTTTGTCCCCCAGAGAATACTTGACAATGCCTGAACACAGTTTCGATTGCCACAGATGAAGACAGGTGCTTCTGGTATCTAGTGTGTGGAGGCCAGCTAACCACCTACACTGCAGAGGAAAGCTCTTAAACTCCCAAACAGCTCCCAACATCCCCCCCAGAGAATCATCCAGTCCAAAAGGTCTATAGAGCCGCCGTTGAGAAACCCTGGTATAAATACATATGGAAAGTCAGTAGTCAGCACACATTCCATAAAAGCATATACAAAATGTGCCATCCTAAGAGTGAAACCAGATAATCACGCTGGAATTCCATGAGGACAGATTCCAAACTGAAATAGAAGCAGCTGACACCACACAGGCCCCTCATTTGTCATCCCATATCTGGGATTTAGCCACCTCTGCCCAGAGACAATAAATCGTCACTATGTGTGGTGTGTGCATGGCATTGCTATCCTGTGTATATTTAATCCGTTTCCCTAAATACAGTGCTATTGTTTCTTCAGGGTGATTTATTTTTGCACGATACAGGAGATGGATGTATGCCTGACAATGTGGTTCAAGTTCAAGGAGTTCACTGGCGGACGTTGTGAGCTAAACCAGGGCAAGAAGACATAGCTGAAAACCAGTGGAGTTCTCAGTTCTTGGGAAAGGTAACCAAGAGTGTTTATTGAAGCTCTGTCAGTTCTAGGGGATGTAAAAGCAATCCAGCTGGCTTAAAAAGCAAAAGAGAAAAAAAAAAAAAAAAGCAAAAGAGGATAAACTGTCATATAACTGGACTGTTCCTGGGGTATCTCATAGGACCAGAGGAGGAGCTGCATGCACCAGTGCCTGTTCCCAGGACTGGGCACCACTGGAATCATCTGATTCTCTCCATCCATTTCTCCATCTCTGACCTCATTTTGCAGACAGGCTTTCTCCACAGGGTCCTGGTAGAGAAGATGGCTACTGGCAACCTAAATGTCACATCTTCCCAACTTAAAACTTCTCTTTCCCGTTATCTATATGTCAGACTCAGAAAAGGTCTCTAGCCCTACTTGGGTCATTGCCCATGCTCCTGGATCACTCGTTATGTCCAGGGAAATGGATACTAAGATTGGCCAAGTCTGTGTTTTGGGTCCACCCCTGTCATCGGAGTGAAGTTACACTTCCACAGAGTAGAGGTGTTTGGTCCAGGGTAGTGTCTCCAAGGTAACCTGCACAGCCAGGGATGAAAGCACTCACAATCCAGCACCTTCCAGCAGTCGGGTACCAGCTAATACAGTCAAGAAGTGTCAGGACTAGAAGAAGAAACATAGTAATGTGGTCCCAGGACAGTGATTCTAATTACCTCCGCTACTAACAAACACAGGTCTGTCTGCAAGGGTCAAATTCTATTTTTCACTCTGGAGTTTCAAATTATCTACAAATGTATCTCCTCTAGTGGTTGAACTGCCAATAGGTTGTACATGCCTTACCAAATGCTGACTCGTAGGACTGTCTGTCGGACCACCATCCCAGGTTAATAAGAATAAAGAACGTGGCGCTTTTCTAGAGCGGTGCTCTTTGGATAAAAATTCTGGGAAAAGCACTTTGAGAACTGACTGTATTTCTAAAGATTTCTTAATAATGATCATTTCTCCCAGCATGAGCAGGAATAGAGATCTGTGTTTCAGAATAAATGGATTTTGTGTCCTAGCAACCTGGAATTTTAAACTTTTTATTAGTCTTCCCCTGCAGTTGGCACATGAAAGGGGAAAAACACAAACATCATTAAAGAGAGAGTTTATGTATGAAGTGTGAGATATAAGAGCTCTTAATTTTCTCTTGCAGCTGAGTAAATCTTTGGAGTCTTGGCTGAATTACAGGAAATGAAATGTACAATTAAATTGTGGCTTGACAAGTTTATTTACCCAAGGGGGGTCTTAATTATTGTTGGTTTTTTTTGCTGTTTTAATTAACTTCATAATAAAGTTGATATACTATATTTATGTAATTATGTTGAATTTATGAAATTTATTTCTCCTTTTATCGCCCTACTTCAAAAGGAAAAAGCAAATATACAAAGAAATGCATACGATGAGCTTAATTATTTAACTGGGCAAGAGTCAACAGGGATATTAATTTATAGGAATTGTCTGGAATTCTTCATTGCCTTACTTGCAACTGGGATTGATTTTCCTCTTAAGGAAAAATTTCCCTTTTTTCTTCTGAACCAAAGACTTATGATGATTAAATGAGATAACATATACTCAGTATTGGCATAGAACAAGTTTTCAATAAATGTTTCTCTTTTCAGCTCCTTCCAATAACTAGTCATCAGGCCTGATGATTTAGCAGAACAAGTAGTTCTCAAATTGCAGAGCATATTTGGATCATCCCAGAAACTTGTGAAATATTCCACCCCCTGGTGCCCACTTTGGAACCACAGGATCTGAATTTCCAGATCTATGTCCAGCAAGCTCTGATGAACATCAACTATCAGAACCGCGGATCATAAGCTTTGCTTACGTCAGAGCCTGCAACAACTTCTGGGTTTGTTTCTTTGGCTCCCAAGAACTGAATGGATTCTGTATCCATTTTAAAGAGAAGTTTGGAGCTAGAAAGGAACTTAGAGAGTATTTATTCCAGTTCTTTCTATTGCAGTTGGAACTGAATCCCAGAGAGGCTAAGTAACTTGCCCCATGGGGACACCCAGACAATTGCTGTGCATGGTGTGTTTTGCCCCTGGGCCCCGTCCCACACCAGAGCTGACTTTGAGCATTAAGCTCTCCTTGGCTTCATGTAGTGGAGACATTGACTTTGGGATCAAATTTACCTACTTGTGCTGCTAATACATAGATGACTCCAGCCTGAATACGTTACACACATCCTATGTTTCATACTTCGTACAAAAATAGCTTCCCAGGGCTTCTCTGGTGGCGCAGTGGTTGAGAGTCCGCCTGCCGATGCAGGGGACGCAGGTTCGTGCCCGGGTCCGGGAAGATCCCACATGCCGCGGAGCAGCTAGGCCCGTGAGCCATGGCCGCTGAGCCTGCGCGTCCGGAGCCTGTGCTCCGCAACGGGAGAGGCCACAACAGTGAGAGGCCCACGTACTGAAAAAAAAAACAAAAAAAAAGCTTCCCGGTTCTAATGGCTGGCTGTTTCTCACTTTTATTACCTGATATAATTACCCCTTGCCCAGTCTTCCGCCTGGTGATGTGATTCATGACTGTTATTAGCAGGAGGCCTGAATGCACTTTGAGAGGAGCATTACGAGCAAACATCATCGATCAAATACTGTATAATCCCATTGGATTATTTTAGTGTCTCAGGAGCGTGAGAGATTTAGGTAGATAACTTTGGAAAGGATTGTTTCCTTTTTATAGCTTCAAGACAAGTTGGCTTTGGGGAGTATAAGGTCCCATTTTTCAAGTTTAGGGGCAGAAGTTTTAAGTGCCCACCCATCTATTTTAGAACTGCATGATACGAACATTGGATGAAAGACCACCATATATGATTTATGGTGATGTTTTTGAAGTTCAAGTCCTAAAAGTGAATGAGAAACTCAAAATTAGGTGTAATTAGTATCTCTTTCAGTTATCTGAATTGATCTATCCTACCTGTAACTCAAATTATTATTACTGGAAATTAGTACCTCTCAGGCTACGCCTTACTGATTTCTGAGCCATTCCCAGGGTGTACTTCATGTCTTCCCATCTGTTTCTGCCGCTGTGGCCTCGTCTGTGGCTGACCTTAAGGGGAGTCTTCCCTGTTGGCCGAGGCAGTCTTCCACTGCTAACTGATGCTTTTCCCACCACTATGCATGGCTGGAGGGGCACGGCCTACTCTTCTGTCTCTTCATTCCCTATACCTCTGTTTTAAGGATAGTTTCCTGAAGATTTGATAGTAATGAAAGGGAGGTACAATAAATACCTGCAGAGAAAGACCAGATCAGCACTCAGCTTCTCTAAAAAGTCTAAGCCCCCACTTAACCCCAGGTCTCCCTTTACCAGGCTGGGACAGCTCACTTCCTACTGGAAAGTTCTAAATGCTTCAGGGTTTGTGCCAACTGTCTCCCATCCCTAGAAAGAAAAAGGAGTTTCTTCCTCACTTCTGTCTGTGGTCTACTTGCCTTAGACAATGAATCTATTGCCGAAAGATTGAGAATTAGAAATGCTCTTTCCCTCATGGGCAACGATGATACAGGAGAGAACGGCATGGCTCTCATGCCCCAACAGCACAGTCATACCATGGCCTGATGTTAGTACATTTCCCAGAAGCTGGGTTATTCAGTCCCCAAACCGTGTATGAAATATCAAGAACCCAACCAGGTTGAGCTGTTCCAAGCTCCATTTAGGTAATTCCATCTCTTTATCAACACTTCATAAACGGGCATGCGTAGGGGTCCAGTCTTCCCTGAAGTCATGTTGTTAGAGAAACATTCCTCAATGCAGTACTTTTCTTTTTTTTTTTCCTTAATGCTGTACTTTTCTGAGTGTGGGTATTAATGTGCTTACTGTGAAAACCACACCCCAGGGACCCCTCCACAGCGGGGCTGATATTTGCGTGCCCTCACGTCCCTCGTGTGCAACCCTCCTAAAGCTGCAGGACTGGCTGGACCGGGAAGCCCAGTGGGGGAGGCTCTAGGAGTCAGCCTGCTGGGACACAGGGCACAGCAGAAAAGGGCAGAGGACAGATCTGAGGGGCACGTGGAGAATAATCAGCACACTGCCTGAGGTTAGAGTATTCAGGGAGAGTCTGATTCCCTGCTGGAGACTTTAGAACGTCATAACTCAACAAGACCTAGGGTTTTCCTGAAGATTGGGTTCAAAACTCTAACCTGGCTGTGTCTCTGTGTGTGCATGTCTGTGTGTGTGCCTGTGTGTGTATGTGTGTACAGAATCTGTGTGTGTATGTGTATGTGTCTCTCTCTGTGTGTATGTATGTCTTTGTGTGTATTTGTTTGTGTCTGTGTGTGTATGTCTATATGTGTCTGTGTGTATCTGTGTGTGTATGTCGTGTGTGTGTGTGTGTGTGTGTGTGTGTGTGTGTGTTTCCCTGAAAGCAGGGTCTTGGGCTGGGACAGAGAAGAAAGGAATTTCTGGGGTGGAGGACCCAGAACTCACACTGTGATGATTCTGAGTCTGAGAGGCAGTGGATACCCAACCCTGGCCTGTCCAGGCATCTTGGGGCTAACTGGCACCTGGGAAAGCGGTCTTGGGAATCTGAATGACTGTGATTTTGATTAGGCAAGGGGGGCTTTGACATGGCATAGTAGCAGCACACTTTTCTTTTTTTTTTTTTGCGGTACGGGGGCCTCTCACTGTTGTGGCCTCTTCCGTTGCGGAGCACAGGCTCCGGACGCGCAGGCTCAGCGGCCATGGCTCACGGGCCTAGCCGCTCCGCATCATGTGGGATCTTCCCGGACCGGGGCACGAACCCGCGTCCCCTGCATCGGCAGGCGGACTCTCAACCACTGCGCCACCAAGGAAGCCCAGCATCACCCTTTTAAAAGAACCATCAGGCCAGGACTGCCTCTAATATTCGAGGGCCTCAAGGCAATAGACAAACAAAAGCCTGCGTACCATATGTCCAAATCTTCAGAAGTCACAAATCAAGCTATGTCACAGCTTAGCCCTCGTGCCACACCTGGCCACAGCACTCCCCAGGGATTGTCCTTTGCAACCTGGAAGCTGAAGAAGCCACACCCCTCCCCTGCCTGCTAGTGGCAGCCTAGCTCTGCTGGTGCGGCCACGACAGACAGGCCAGGGCAGACTGGGGTCTGGGCTCAGACTGCTGTGGGCAAAGCCACCTGCCTGACCAGGGACAGGGACAGACGTGCGCCCAGCTGACTGGGGAGTTCTCAGCTCTCAGCACTTCCAGCAACAGAACAGAAGGATTCTATTGTCAAATTGCTTTGGAAAATTCCACAAACCAACTCTCCTGCCCACCTCCTTGGAGAGTCACAATTTACATTACAGTATATAGTAAAGATTCTGATGGATCATATGAGAAGAAAATCTGCAGAACTTTGTTTGACTCAGCATTTCCCAAATGGGGCATTCTTTTGGGAACCTTCCTTTTCTCTTTAAGCCTTAATATCCCAGGGCAGCAGAGTTCTCCAGCACACCTAAGGAACTGCTTTTTTGGGAAGGGTTTCTGGACCTCAGATGCAGAGGAAGGAGTGAATCATAACTCGGTCTGTAGCACGTGATTGTTCCTGGTTCATGCCAGGCCCTGCTCTCGTTCACTCTTACATTTATCCAGAGCCCACGATCATTGGGGTAAGCATGGTGCTTTAGGGCTCACAGTACTTTTAGGGGTCACAAAATAATTTCTTTTAAATCAGAAGTAAACATGTGCTTTCAGGTCAAAGAAGATTTTTTGGTACATAATATTAATATATTCACCTTTATTCTAAGACAGTTGTAAAATATGATTATATATATATACTATATATATAGTATATAGTATATGTGTATATATACACAACTATAATATATATATATTTGGCTGTGCCACGGGGCTTGTGGAATTTTTGTTCCTCAACCAGGGATTGAACCTGGGCCTATGGCAGTGAAAGCCTGCGTCCTAACCAGTGACCACCAGGGAATTCCCTTTAATATATTTTGTCTCGAAATGATCCATGAATGCAAAAGGACCAAGGGCCTCTGGAAATCAGAACGTGAACCTGTATTTATGTATTCTCCTTATCTTATATCCCAGTCCTATTGTCCCCAACAAGCAATGCTTTTAACGTGTACACTTATTTCTATTTGAATGTTTTTGAAAATATATATTGTTGCTTTGTGTAGTGTATTTTTCATTTCCATGATATTGTATTGTTCTGTTTCCTGCACTTTTCACTGGGCACCATGTTTTTATGATCAACGAATGCTGCTATAAGTACGTTCAACTCTATATTATTGCGTCTACCTGCTGCAAAATACTCCATGGTACATCTGCACGTTTTACCAGTTCACTCTCCCAGCAATGCACACCCACTCTCCAACTCCATCTCTATACTGCAGTGACCGCCAAGTACATTCCCCTCATGGTCCTGGGTGGGAAAGTCCCCAGGATATATTCTCAGAAGTTAATTTCTGAGCCAGAGGGCACATACATACTTAATTTGGCTAAGTTATACCAAAAGGCTCTCAGGGAGAAATGCTGTTTTCATATTTTTCCTTTTTTTGAGCTGGTCATGTCAGGGTTTGCTATCCATTATGTTAGCTTCATAAAATAAATTGGGTAGTTCTTCTTTTATATTCTGGAGCGATCTGTATTGTCCTGGAATTCATTGTTCTTTGGAAGTGTGAAAATATGGGCAGTATGACTGCTTGGGGTTAAAGCCAATTTATATAGGCAGTTCTCTGAAAATGTTTTATATTTCTTCCTTGGCTACTGGTTCTAATAAATTTTAAGAGCTCTCAATCCAACGTTGGCACCTAGGCAGGAATAACTAGGTCCATGTGACACCAAGATGTGTATTTCTGTTATTGATGACTTTGTAACTTGGTGTAACGCCTGTGTACAATGGTTGCTCAAGTAACACTCTTGATGGGCTTGCAGGTCTTAGCTTCCTACTGCAGAGCAGGATTTCATTCTCTGTATGTGAGATAGGTCTGCCCTGGTCCAGGAATAGGCTTTTTTTTTTTTTTTTTCATCATCTCAAAATTTTGCTTTTAAGTTGACAGTGATGTCTTATACTTTTTGGCATAAGTTTTTACATATTTAAATTCTCAAAAAGTTTTCCCTGCTGAGGAAGCCAAGGCTGGCAAATGATGACTTATAAATCATGTGAATCATTCTGATTACCCACAGGACATTTTTTTCCTTAATATTAGTCATTCCAAAGTTGCACTTGTATCACAAAACTGTCCTTTCCTGAATCGTGTGTGATAAGTGTGTGACCCGTTCTTCTCTAATTACTGCAGTTAAGATTAGTATGTTTTCAGAAAGGAAGCTATCTGTAAAAATGATGTGAGAGTTTATCATTTCTCAGGTTCACTTGGCAAGTTACATTATACAGATATCTTCCATTTTAAATAAAGCCACTACTGTACCTATGTTAAAACTTATAGAATTATGCCAAAGGAGGCTCGTGTGTTTCCTAAAGAGTTTTCTCTTGGATCTATCAAGAAATAATTCCCGCCCCCCGCACCCAGGAAATATACCACGAATTTTGTCAGTCATTGAGACAATAAGATTTACTCTTCTGATATTAATATTATAACTTATTTTTCTGGAATACAGCTATTATATAAAGGAAAAGATATGACAATTGGATTCTAGGATCCAAAGTGACTCAGAGGTCAACTTTTCTTCCTTTCTCTCACTTTTTCCAAATGTAACCTAAAATCCCATAGGCTTAAAGAAATTTTCCAGAAGAAAATCTTTATATGAAAGCAACTGTGTCGGGCTTCCCTGGTGGCGCAGTGGTTAAGAATCCGCCTGCCAATGCAGGGGACAAGGGTTCAAGCCCTAATCCGGGAAGTTCCCACATGCCGCAGAGCAACTAAACCCGTGCGCCACAACTACTGAGCCTGTGCTCTAGAGCCCGCGAGCCACAACTACTGAAGCCCGCGTGCCTAGAGCCTGTGCTCCGCAACAAGAGAAGCCACCGCAATGAGAAGCCCGCGCACCACAACAAAGAGTAGCCCCCGCTCTCTGCAACTAGAGAAAGCACGCACTCAGCAAGGAAGACCCAACGCAGCCAAAAATAAATAAATTAAAAAAAAACAACAACAGTGTGGACTTCATATCATTAATTCTGGAAAGAAAAGCACAAAGTCCATTTTCTAATCTTAATTTGTTGTACGTGCGTATCTTGTGCTGACTTCTGGCATCAGTGGGAGTTCGGTGCTTTCGTCCATTAATTGATTTTACAAGCATTTATTGATATCTGCTTTATGGCAGGGATATAGTGGTGAACAATTACAACCACAAAAAAACAGACCCTGCCCTCCTCAAGCTTACATTCTAATGGAAGAAATAGACAGCAAACAAAGGATCAGGGGTGGTTATAATTCTCTGGGGTTGCTGTGTAGAGTTTGGAATGTGACGGGGTGAGGGGGAAGAGGCGCGGTGGTGACAGCAGACAGAGATGACCAGGACAGAAGTGGTGGCTTGGCCGAGAGCAGTAGCAGTGGAGAAGGAGAGAAATGGACAGACTGGGGATAAGATTTGAAATAGAGCTACAGATCTCCAACATACTATATGTAAGGCTACCTTGGTCCAGCTTCCCAGAAACAGACTGAGATGGAGATTTGGGGGCAGGAGTTGCTTGCGGAGTGTTCTCAGAACGCCTGTGGTCTGTATATGTATAACTGATTCACTTTGTTGTAGAGCAGAAACTAACACACCATTGTAAAGCAATTATACTCTAATAAAGATGTAAAAAAAAAAAAAAAGAACAAGTGTGATGGAGTGAAAGAAGCAGGGTAGGGGAGTCGAGGTTGAACTGCAGTTACAACAGAGGCCTCAGCTGACCTCAGGGGGAGAGCTGAAGTTGGGCTGGCCCTTCCGATATGTCCCAAAATGAAGCGAGGAAGGGGTGGGTCTTTGTGCCCCCCATGAACAAGTCATTGGAAATGGGCTGCTCAAGGAGAGGACCTGGGCCAGGCAGCCCCCTTCAAAAAAGGCAATTCCTGGAGAGGGACTCAGCTGGGAGTTGTCAGGAACCAGCATTCAGTGGCTGGGAAAATAGGTGCCTAGGTCCTAATGGGGGGCATTTGGGTGGCGCATCACACCACCCACTAGAGTACACGTAGCTCTCACTTCCCTAGCAGGTGTTGTGTTCTAACCTAGACTGATGATAAAATGGTAATCTCAAATTTTTGAATTCTCCAAATTGAGTGAGCATCAGAGTCATCTGAGAAGTAAAGTGCATATTCCTGGACCCAATCCCCCCAGTCAGAGGTCTGTGCTGTGATCAGAGATTCTTCATTTATTTATTTATTTATTTTTGCGGTACTCGGGCCTCTCACTGTTGTGGCCTCTCCCGTTGCGGAGCACAGGCTCCGGACGCGCAGGCTCAGCGGCCATGGCTCACGGGCGCAGCCGCTCCGCGGTATGTGGGATCTTCCCAGACTGGGGCATGAACCCGCGTCCCCTGCATCGGCAGGCGGACTCTCAACCACTGCGCCACCAGGGAAGCCCGAGATTCTTCATTTTTAATGAGTATTTTAAGTTATTCCGATGCAGGGGTCTGCAGATAACACTATGGAAAAAACAAAAAAAATCTTGTGTTAGGTACAATTCTAAGCAGTGGCCAAGGCTTCCTGCCCCTGGTGTACATGCCCTGCATAATCTCAGGATTGTAAATTGGTGGATTTTGCTCTAGTGATTAGATTACATTATATGGCACAGTGGACCTTAAGGTAGAGAAATTGTCTAGGTGGGCCTGACCTAACTACATGAACTCTTTTTTTTTTTTTTTTTCCCGTACGGGGGCCCCTCACTGCCGTGGCCTCTCCCGTCGCAGAGCACAGGCTCTGGACGCGCAGGCCCAGCGGCCATGGCTCACGGGGCCAGCCACTCCGCGGCATGTGGGATCTTCCCAGACCGGGGCACGAACCGGCGTCCCCAGCATCGGCAGGCGGACTCTCAACAACTGTACCACCAGGGAAGCCACTACATGAACCCTTTAAGATCAGGGAGCCTAGCCTCATCATGTGAGACATTTAAACCTACAGAACAGTGAGTTGATAAATGGATATTCTTTTAAGCCACTGAATTTGTGGTGTTTGTTATGCAGTAACAGAAAATTAATACAAAAATTATTGCATTAAGCATATCCTGGAGACAGAACAGAGAAGAAATAGACTCGGTTCTGCGACTAGTTGTTCTAGGTGAGAGCATGGCAAGAAAGGGAATGTCCCCTTAAGTTCTTCTCAGTTAAATGGAGATGATATGCCCCCCATGCCTCCCTCATGGGAGTTCTTGGGGTGGGAAGGCCCAATTCAGGTATAAACATAACATACACAGGACTGAATCATTATTACAATATGAACTCTAGGACTTTTACAAGATTCTTCATAGTGATTCTTCCAAATTGAATATATAGATTTTTGAATGAAAAATTTCTTGTGTACCTTAAAGATATATAGAAAGTACTTCCTCTGACTTTGAAACAAACAATAGAGCACCAAGCTACTCACTGGCTTGCCTGCCCAGTGCCAGCACACCGTGGAACCCAGGTGAGCAGAGACTCAGGGTGCACTCTGAGCCTGGAATTCCTCTTCCTTGCACATTGTAGGGCTGTGTCGAGACTCTGTTAATGGGGGCAACAAAGGTGGACAACAGAGAGTGGAGTTAGTCAGGATCCAGCCAGGAAAAGAGAAGCCACATTGGCTATTACAACAGAGGAAATATAATGTACAGAATAGGTGTTGGAGGGCTGAAGGGGCAAAAGGGAACACTGGTGTAAACAGATAATAACTACAGGAAGTACTGACCACTTAGAACCGTGGGAAGAAAAGAAGAGGTTGGGATTAGCGAAATCTAGAAATTCAGAGGAGGGACCTCTTGGAGCTGGGATGCAGGTCTCTGAGGAAGAAGCCCAAGTGGTGCTGGCACCACTGAAGTGGTAAAATGAGGCAGGTTCTGGGCACGTTGGAAAAGCTGGAGTCTGGAACAGCTACTGCTGCTGGGGCAAACGGCCACTGCTAGGCTCACAGTCTCTTTAATACCCCCTGTTGGCAGAACCCAGTAGGGGAGCAAGCAGGCAGAAGGAAAAGACTGTGTGCAGTCCAACCACAGCATCACAGAGCAGGTTGTGAAAGGGTGGGTTTGGAGCTAAGAAGCAGTACCTTAATAACCAGCACAGGAGATTTCCAATACGGCCAGGGAAGTCTGATCTCATTTGAAGGATTCAAGACAGTGGCTGGAGATGGGAATGGTGGGAGAGGGCTGACTTATTATCAACTCCCCCTTTGCCCTAAGAAAAGATCCAAGGTCTAAGGAGCCTGAAAGGGACAGCTTTCTGACAATAGAAACCCTGGGTTGGAGAGAGAGGGATGAGAGCGGTAGGTGGCTGGCTAGAGACTACCTGCCAGGGCATGTTCCGATATGTCCCAAAATGAAGCGAGGAAGGGGTGGGTCTTTGGAGAGCATATGAGTGATGCTCTCCATCAGAGCCAGGCTGGTGGACTTAGCTCCTGCTTCTCCAGTGAGGGTACTTGTCCCCCTGGAGGGACATAGCAGAATGTCAGGAAGTGTATAAAACTATAGGATGAGCATGGTGTATCTTCTAGGAATGTCACCTTTTCTGGAAGGTTTTAGGGAAAATATTTGAAGAAATCTAGGGGTTTGAAAGTGGTAATGGTGTTCTTGAGCTATTTGGATATTACAAAAGTCATAGTGGAAACTATAACCATAATAAATCTGTACAACATTCCATACATCATCTTTTGGGGATGGAATTATGTTAACTCCTTCAGGTGACACTGGCTGACATACAGGTCTACATGCGGAGGCCCCTGAAAATATTTTCATATTAAAAATGTATTGTGGAATGGGGTGCAAATTTTACTTTTAACACTAATATATAAGATGTCGAAGCAAATGTGTGTTTACAATAGACAACATCAACTGCCACCCATCCTTCCAGAGTCCTTGAAAAAGTTTGGGGACTTCTAGTCATTATGATCTGTCACCTGAATTTTTTAATGCTCAAGGAGGGGGTCTCTATTTTTTTTTTTTTTTTTTGTCTAGAAAAGACTTTTTCTTTTCTATTTGAAATTACAAACATTTATTTTATTTTATTTTTAAAATAAATTTATTTATTATTTATTTATTTATGGCTGCGTTGGGTCTTTGTTGCTGCACGTGGGCTTTCTCTAGTTGCGGCGAGGGGGGGCTGCTCTTCGTTGTGGTGGCTTCTCTTGTTGACGAGCTCGGGCTCTAGGCGCTCGGGCTTCAGTAGTTGTGGTGCACGGACTCAGTAGTTGTGGCTCGCGGACTCTAGAGCGCAGGCTCAGTAGTTGTGGCGCGCGGACTTAGTTGCTTCGCGGCAGGTGGGATCTTCCCGGACCAGGGCTCGAATCCGTGTCCCTTGCCTTAGAAGGTGGATTCTTAACCACTGTGCCACCAGGGAAGCACCTGAAATTACAAACATTTAAATTATAAAAATTAAAACTTAGTTTTCTTAAGCCTTTATATTAAATTTAGAAATCTTGTTAGACTTTTTAATAAGCCTACTAAAACAAGAAGAGTCATCTTTGTTCTCAGATTAACGGTAGATTAACTCAATTTGAACAGATTAAACCCCCCGCACATTGGTCACACTTATAAACTTAATTAAATTCCCTTAAATATTTTAAATTGCATTTGTACATTTAATATATTTAATTTTCTTAAGTGTTTCAAGTGCCCAACAAGGCAAATTTATGACCTAAAAAGCAAAACCTTTCCAAGTACTTAGATAACTCTCATGTATTAAGTAAATGAAATTTATAAATATAGTTATCTTTTTGTTCTCTTAAATATTACAATGCTGGTTAAATATTTCTTCAAGGTTTCTTTTGTTTTTCCACTTAAAATTAGAAGTCAAAAACCAATGATACCTTTCAAACTGAGTTCACAGGAAAAGCCACCAGATTTTCTAATCTGCCGTGTTCTCTAGCCCTTTAAATAACCTTGATTATTACAAAACTGATTCCAAAGGTGAATATAAAATTATGAGTTATATGGCTTTGATTTGCTTCTTCATCTCTATTCAATTCTAATCTTTTCCAGTGTTGAAAGGCATTTTCCCAAATACAGGAAAACAATTGTACCATCTTGGGTGGGTCCATATGACAGGATTAACCATTCCTGACTATGACATGGTTGGGATTTTGATCAGGGTACAGACCTTTGGGCTCCATGTATCACAAATGATCATGTTGGATCATTTTTGAAGATGGAGGTTTGAAACCCTATCTTGGGTTACATTTAATAAATTTATTTTCTGGCTATTTCTATTCTATACTCTATTTTTAAAATTGAGATATAATTTGCATATAACATTGTGTAAGTTTAAGGTATACAAAGTGTTGATTTGATACACTTACATATTGCAATGTGATTACCACTGGTAGCACTGGCTAACCTCTCTACCGTGTCACAGCATTACCATTTCTTTTTTGTTGTGGGAATAATTAAGATCTATATCCTGTCATTTTCTCCTCTTGTCTGATATATTAGTGCCTTCTCTTGTCTGGGTCTGGTCACCACTTAAAGACATTTTCATTTCTTATCTTCTGGTTCTCCCAGCATTATTCTGCTGTGGTGGCAAGATAGCAGGTGTGGGTACATGTGGGAGAAGGCCTTCCATCTCACCCTCTGGATACAACCGCAGGTGCAAAAAACACTTAGTGTGAATGAACAAATGCGTTTATAAGAGGAGCCAGGAGAAGCAAGAGTCAGCATCCCTCTCCCACTCTCACTTTCCTTTCTGCCGTTGTCACTGAAGGGATGTAAAATTTGTGCTAACCAGACAGGGGGCAGAAGAGAGTAAGGGGCTTGGGCTCTAAAAATACCTCTTGATGTACACCCCTGAAGGAGTTAGGAACTTGGCGTGTGGCTTCAAACAGACTTGGATTTGAATCTTGCCTCCACAATTGAAGAAAAGCACGGAAAAGTTATCTGACCTCTCCGATCCTATTTTCTCAACTTTGAAGTCCCCAACTCATGGCATGATGGTTATAATCATTTGAAATTGTGTACTTAAAGCAGACAGCATTGTGCCCAGCACACAGTTCACTATAATTGCCAACTTATCGATTCATTTTTCCATCTCTATCTTGTTCAGTGTGCTGTCTCCGGCACTTAGCATAGAGCCTGGCGCCAGCACTTGTTGGATGGATGACTTCCTATCCATGACAATATTTGGGCCAGCTGCTAGAACTGTCAGTGTTGGATGCTACTTGTACCCGAGTGGCTTGCTTGGGCCATGCAGGGAGCATCGGTGCTGTATGAATGCTATGGTGATTGTTTTGTGTGATGTGTGTTTATGCTGTTGGATATCAGGGTAAAGCCACAGTCATGTATACAGAGTGAGGTCAGACCTGAAGGATAAGAGAGTTCATTGTGTCCTCAACTAGGTAAAAGGCCTCTATCGCAGAATTGGGTGGGAGAAGCGTAGGTGGGTAAGAGAACGGTGATCTTTCTTTCTCTTGGACTTGACCACAGAGGTGTCAAGATGACTGGGAAGAGATTGTGACAAAGTCTTTACATGACACCCTTCATATATGGCCACTTTCTGAGCCTTAGCCCTATCTTATTCTAATTGCCATCCGAGATAGCTACACTCTGACTCCAAAAGGCTGGGATTTCTTCTTTCTCCTGGCTCTTAACCGGTTACCAGGGATTCTCAATTTCATCACTATTGACGTTTTGGCCCAGATAATTCTTTGCCGCAAGGGGCTGTCCTGAGCATTGTAGGAGGGTTAGTAGGTACTGTGGCAGGGAGCAATGGAATGCTCTACTCATGAGATGCCAATAGCATCTCTACAATTGTGACAATAAAAAATGTCTGCAGACATTGCTGGATGTCCCCTAGGGAAGCCCGTTTGCAAACCACTGAACAAGACTGTTTCTTATGTTTTTTGTATTTACTTCCCTCATATGCCCTTTGGCACTTTGTAAAGTCTTCTTGAAAATTCTATCCTAACTGTGCTAAGGAGTAAGGAAACATATTTTGCATAAGCATAAACCAGGTCCTTAAAGGGGCAGACCGCGACAGCTACTGAGGTTGATGGTGGCAGTAAGAACCAAAGCAAAAGAATCTTAAGGGGAATTAATTGAAATTCAGTTTCCCATCTGGAACTTCTCTTTAAAGTGTTCGACACTAAGAAGGATGGTGGATTTGCTTATGTTGATTTTGGAATTTTTTCCACTCTGAGGCAGGTGCACATTTAAGAAGTTCTGAATAAATGTCATGTCCCTTTATGGAGGCCTAATTAGAGCTGGGTTTCATAGTTTTTAACTGGGAAGGGACAATACAAAGGGTAAAAGTTTAACGTGGCTGAAAGCCCAAGAAATAAATTTGCAAAGTGCTTTATGGCCTTTCCAGCTATATCAGAAATTAAGAGAGAATGACGGTGCCGTTTCCTGGTAGCCAAACATCTGGAAATGTTTTTCCCTTGTTTTCATGGGCACCATGGTTGACTCACAAGGGACTCTCCCTCTTGGCATCTTTTACATGGAGTGCTAGTTGCAACTTGTTGGCAGAGAAGATTGATGGATCCTTCAATTCCCCACACTTTCCTTGTCTTTTGAAACATTCCATCCAGGCCCCCAAATGCAATCCAGTGGAACAACACAATGGGGTGGCCGGCAAAGCAGGTGCAAAGTTTTGGAAGACATTCCAATACAGGTATCTCTGGGCAAATGACAAGTCAATAAATGTATGTCCTAGGGCTAATTTGCATTTTTTAAAACCTGAGATATTGTGGAATAGGTAAGGAACAGTTTGCATATTAAGTTGAGTTCAAGAGACATTATTAAATGATGCAAGGGATTGGGCTGGACATCGGACTAGACATGGGACAAGGGAGGGGAGTTTGGTCAGGCAGGATCGCTTTTGGAAACATCCTCAGGTTGTAAGGGAGTGAAGTCAGGCATGAAAATAACTGTGATACACTTTAATACCCTGTAGAGGCAAAAGGCTATGGGAGGGAGGAGCGGGGAGAGGCTAATTGTGATCCAGAAGGATGTGGGATGACCTCATGGAGGAGAAAGCATTTGAGCTCTGTAGGATTTTGACAGATGGAGTTAGATGGCTGTGGAAGGGCCCTGTAGCTGCAAGGAATGGAAAAATACAAGCAAAGGAACGGAAATGTGAAAGAGCAGGACGTGTTCTGGGGCTCATGTATGGCTGGATACTACTGGGGATACACAGGATGATCTTAGGTGGGCTATGCAGGGCTGGTACTCAAGTAGTAAGAACCAACAGAGCACTGCTGCTCATTCATTGTCCCTTAGATGTTTCATATATAATCCCTAGGTACATGGGTACATTTAAAAATGTTAATCATTATATTCAACTGTGAATTCAAGAACTGCTGTATAATATAAATTTTTCTCTTAAAATACCTTTATTTAGGAAGAAAAAGTGAGTTAATTTAAAGAGAAAATTAAATAATAGAATAGGTGGATAAGCAAATCCTGAAGATGGCATGTGAATGACTGAAGTTTGGGAAACACTAGACCAGAGGCACAAGAGATCAGAGGCAGAGGACTGGTCAATAGCCATTGGATTGACCGTCTTTGCAGTCAGCTAGATCATGACCAGTATTTGTGACCTGTGGCATAACAAGTGTGTAGTACTGAGCCCATCCAACATTTACATTTTTAACCTTTAACCTTTTTACTTTACTGTGCATGAAAAGCTCTATTCAACTTAAAGGGATTTCTAAAAAATCATATACAAAAGCTTGCTAAGCCTGTAATTCTACTTCTGTAAATATTTTGAGCATTTCCTTCTAGACTTCTCTCCACTTACCCATGCATATATTTGATAAAGTTGGGATCATACTTTGTAAACTGTTTTGTATCTTCTTTGGCCATCTATGATAGTTTCATGAGCATTATCCCACGTTACTCTATATTCCCTCAAAAAAGATTTTTTCCATTTGGAGGAATGTACCATGATTTAATCATTCCTAATGTTAGACTTTTAGGTTGTACCCAGTTGTTTGGACAGATAACAAAGTTGCTAGAACAGTCTCTTTATGGCCATCGTCAAAAAAATGTACAAATAAGGGCTTCCCTGGTGGCGCAGTGGTTAAGAATCTGCCTGCCAATGCAGGAGACACGGGTTCGAGCCCTGGTCTGGGAGGATTCCCGCATGCCGCGGAGCACCTAAGCCCATGCGCCACAGCTACTGAAGCCTGTGTGCCCAGAGCCCGTGCTCCACAACAAGAGAAGCCACCACAATGAGAGGCCACCGCAATGAGAGGCTCGTGCACCACAGTGAGGGGTGGCCCCTGCTCACCGCAACTAGAGAGAGCCCGCGCAGCAACAAAGACCCAACGCAGCCCAAAATAAATAAATTTATAAAAAAAAAAGTACAAATAATAAGTGCTGGCGAGGGTGTGGAGAAAAGGGAACCCTCCTACACTGTTGGTGGGAATGTAAATTCATAAAGCCACTGTGACGAACAGTATGGAGGTTTCTCAAAAACTGAAAATAGAGCTACCATATGATCCTGCAGTCCCACTCCTGGGCATATATCTGGAAAAGACAAAAGTTCTAATTTAAAAAGATACATGCACCCCAGTGTTCACAGCAGTGCTATTTACAATAGCCATGACATGGAAGCAAACTAAGTGTCCATCAACAGATGAATGAATAAAGATGATGTGGTGTATATATATATATATATATCACTCAGCCATAAAAAAGAATGAAATCTTGTCATTTGCAGCAACGTGGATGGACCTAGAGATTATCATACTAAGTGTAGTAAGTCAGATAAAGAAAGACAAATATTATATGATATCACTTATATATGGAACCTTAAAAAATGATACAAATGAACTTATTCACAAAACAGAAACAGGCTCAAAGACACAGAAAGCAAACTTATGGTTAACAAAGTGGAAAAGGCAGAGGAGGGATAAGTTGAGAATATGGGATTAACAGATGCATATTACTATATATAAAATAGATAAACAACAGGACCTACTGTCTAGCACAGGGAGCTATATTCAATATCTTGTAATAAAATATAATGGAAAAGAATCCCAAAAAAGAATATAGATATATACATATATATATATAACTGAATCATTTTGCTGTACACCTGAAACTAACACAATATGGGAAATCAACTATACTTCAATAAAAAAGAAATAGCCTCTCCTTCTTAAAATGTACAATTAGAGTTTTTTTTAGTATATTCACAAAATAGTCCAACCATCAACATTCACTCCACAACATTTACATCACCCCAGAAAAAGACCCCATAACCCGTTAGTGGTCACTCCCATTTCCTCCCTCCCCCACACCAGCCCCTGGCAATCACAAATCTACATTCTGTCTCTATAGATTTACCTGTTCTGGACTCTTCATATAAATAGAATCATATAATACGTGGCTTTTTATGACCAGCTTCTTTCACTTAGTATAATGTTTTCAAGGTTCATCCACACTGTAGCATATATTAAGAAAGCATTAAAAATCCACTTATCTTCCTTATTTAAAACACAACAAAACTTCTAGTTAGCTTCTAACAGAAAGGTGTCTCCTCTCCTCTCCCCTCCTCTCTTTTTCTTTCCCCATTCCTCTTTCTCTCATTTATATTCCCTCTCTCTCTCTCTCTCTCTCTCTCTCTCTCTCTGTCTTATGAAAAATAATTGTCTGCCTGCTCTGGGTTCTCCTGATTTTAGCACATCTTAACTATGATGTCCTTCACCTCTTTCCCCTTTTCTGCTCCAGTCTCCATTTCTTCCAGGCTAATTTAAAGAAACAAGAAGGAACAACCTCTTTTTTTAGCTTTCTCATCTGTATCTGCTGACTGATCATAAGGAAACTTACCTTATTCTGGGAATGATGGTAGAGGACTTCCTTTCCGGACAATGTTGTATGAAGAGCAGGCAAGCACTATTTTGCAGCATTTTCTTAACCTAGAACACGCATTTACTCAGTGCATGGCACCATAGGGGATGCTCTGCGGCCTATGAAGGTGGGAAAACCAAAGACCTGCTTTAGGTAGCTTGTATTCTAAGAAGGGATCTAAGACGTTCTTGATAATTCTGCTTCATAGTCATCCACTGGACTACACTCCTTCATGGGTTGGACCCACGTTCTGGTTCCAGAACACCTGCAGTGCTTTGCACAAAGCAGCCCTTATTTTTGTTAGGATGTCTTAAAAGAGATACACATAAAGTGCTGAGAAAGGTCAGGTGAGGTAGGGGTTAATTCTGGCTGGAGAGACCTAAGTAGGCTTCATGGAGAAAACGGTTTCTGTGGAAGGCAGTGAAGGAGAAGTAGGAGTCAGGCCTGTAGAGCTGGAAAGAGAATTCTAGGAAAAGAGGAAATGTGCAGAGGTGAAGTGTGAGGCATGCAAAGGGAACCATGAGTCAAGTTAATGAGGAGTTAAGTTTGAAATAAACAAGAAGGGGGCGTCCCTGGTGGCGCAGTGGTTGAGAGTCCGCCTGCCGATGCAGGGGACACGGGTTCGTGCCCTGGTCCGGGAAGATCCCACATGCCTCGGAGCAGCTGGGCGCGTGAGCCATGGCCACTGAGCCTGCACGTCCAGAGCCTGTCCTCTGCAACGGGAGAGGCCACAGCAGTGAGAGGCCCGCGTACCGCAAAAAAAAAAAAAAAAAAAAAAAAAAGAAGGAAGTTCAGAAGCTCACATCAGATGTCTCAAACTTCCAAGTAAGGAAAAAAGCAAGAATGTCTTCAAAACATGAAAGGAATGGGGGTAGAATTTGGGTCCAAAGGAGTGTGGAAAAGGGTCTGTCTGTAGGATGTGGGTTGGAAACTCAAATAGACACAAGACATGAGATCTTGAGGTGTTTGTGGGTCATACGTATGGAGATATCTACAAATATTGAACCATCTAGATCATAATTCAACCAGTATCTTAAATATATTGGTGCACATATTTTACATTTTAATAATTTACTTTCTATTAAAACTTAAAGTATAGCATACATTCATTTATTCATCATCTAGCAACAAATGTTACTAAACACTGTTTTAAACTCTGGGGACATAGCAGTGAACAAGATAGACAAGATTCCTGCCTTTTTGAACATTTACATTCTAGTGGGGAGTGGGGAGACAGCAAAAACAAAACAAAGCAAGTAACAGAAAGGTGTATAATAATAACAGAGACAAGCATAGTTAAACATCATTAATTCAAAACGATTTATTCAAAATAATACACAAACATTAAAAGGCTGTTTCCTAGCTAACTAATACCATTTCTTAATATAAATATTAGAAAATCCAAACATGGTTCATTTACGTGTATTTTCTCAAACACTTCATATGTCAAATTCACAGGGTTTTATTGTACCAAAGCAAAAAAGTTATTCAGCACAATATGAAAGGCAATTTGAAAATGTCTGGGACATTTCAACACAGGGTATATCTGTAATTAATATCCAGAAAATCATGCTAAGAGTTATAACATCTTGATAACAATAGATAACACTAAGTTTTTTCTCTTGAATGTATTTATGTATATATTTAGATGCATAAGATGCAAAGATACATAAGATACCATTCCTACTTTCAAAGAGCTCCTAGTCTGGAGGAGGAAAGAATCCATTAGAAAGCTAACAAAATACACTGTAAATAACTGGTCCAAGTCCCCCAAGGGAGGCAAGCCGGGCCTTCCCTTGAACCTTCACTAACGTCACAACCTGGCCTTGAAGGATTCGGGGAGGGGGTGGGAAAGGTCTGCTTAGGTAGAAAGAACTGCATTAACAAAGGTGAGGAAGAAGCAGGTGTAGAAAAAAGGAACTAATATTTATTGAGTTCTCAGCTCAACCTTAGGTACATAGTAGACACTCTCTAAATGTTTGTTTAGTGCCCAGGCATCTTTGTTGAAAAAGGATCATTAGAGCCATTTTGGAGATAAAGACACTGAGCGTCAGAGAGATGAGATCATATTTCTAAAGTCACATAGCTAGAAGTTGGGAGATTTACTTATTGACCCCCAGGCTGTCTGCCTAACAAACTTCTGTTCTTTGCCCTGTCCAGATGGGTGGCTAAAGTCTAGGGTGTGTAGTGAGGGAGCAGAGTGGGCATTGTAGCCTGAGGGGAACTTAGACACACAAGTTGGGACTGGACTGCAGCCATCCCTATATGACATTCTAAGGAACATATGCTGTTCCTAGTGGGAAGCCACCAAAGATCTTAAGGTATGAGAATAATGTCATCAGTCTTTATTTTAGGAACAAAGTAAGTGTGATAGAGTGGAAGTTAGGGGGTGGGAATGGGGACAGTGGCTATGAAAGTAGACTGATAGACAAGTTAAGAAACGCTGTTGTACAGAGCTGATGAGGATGAGTAGATCTGAGACTGAACAGGGGCTGTGGAAATGGAGACCCAGGGGAAAGAAGCCTGGAAACATGTCACCACTATTCACTGACCAGACGGATCTGAGGGACGGGAAGGGATGCACGATGGTGCTGGGATATCTAGTTTCGGTTTGGATGATGTCATTAACTAAAACAGGGTAAATAAGAAAAGGAATGCAGTTGGTGGGCAGAAGATAATATTTTGGACATTTTGAGTAGAGCCATCCAACGAAAGATGTATAATGGACAGCAGGAAATATGAGATGAGCACAAAGGAGACTGGCTGGAACAAGAAAGTGTTGGAAACCACTGGTCTCTAAGAGACAGGGCCAGATGATGGGAGGGCCAAGGAGAGGTGTAGAAGGAGAAGAGAAGAGAGGAGAGGGGCAAGGCAGAGGAGGGGAAGTCAGCAATGGAGGCTAAGGAAGGAAGGCAGAGAGGTACCAGGAGACCCAGAGAAGGCTTATGGAGGCCAAGGGAAGAGTCTGGGGGGAGGTGGAGTTGGCTGATTGAAGGTTTTCAGTGACCTCACTGAGATCAGCTGCCAGAGAACGGATGGGGCAGAAGCCAGGGTGAGGAGTGAAGAGTGAGTGAATGATTAGGAAAAGACAGTACAGTCGATTCTTTCAGAGTTTCACAGCAATGAGACAAGAGACTGTATAACTTGAGGGGAGTACAGAGTAGAGAGAAATCTTAGTGTGGTCCTGTGGGAAGTTTGTGAAGTGGCATCTGCCTTCGTCAGTCACCAGAGGAGAAAAGTGGGTGAAGCATAGTTCTCTCTCTTCCACTCGTGGGCAATGCAGCTTTCCTAACATGGAGCGGAGAATCCGACTTAGTAGCAGCATCCTTTCTACCACTTTTAAAAGACCGGAGTATTGCAACATTGCTGTTCTTGGGGTATGTCCTACTGATCGCTTTATAATGATGTTCTCTTCGGGAGGGAGAAAGATAGGACTGGACTTGTAGCAAAAGGCTGTAGCAGGTGGCCAAGTGCCTCAATTCTGAGCCAGGCCGCTAAGACTCGAAGCCCACCTCTGTCACTTGCTGTGCAACCTTAGTTAGTGATTTAACCTCTCTGTGGCCCAGTTTCCTCATCTGAAAACAAGAGTAGTAATAGTGCTACAATAGTGATGGATTGTTGTGAGCATTACCCGAGTTAATAAGACACTATGAAGAACTTTGTATAATGCCTGGCATAGAGTCAGCCCCATGGAGGTATTAGCTGTTATTGTGAATAGTTACGCCAAGGATCTTGGGCATCAGTGTTGGAAAGCACCCTGGGGTTTAACTAACCATGACCTTTCCACCTGCCACCAGCCCATGTTACTGCTATGATTGCTTTGTCTGTTCTTCACCAACATGAAATTCTTTTAATTTTGCATGAAACAGACCTGCAAATTAATATTTGCTTTTTCAAGATTAGAAGAGGCAGTTCTTAAGTAGAAAAACAATGGACTCTCCTGCAAGGTAATAAAGAAGAAGACACTCTTTAGGAGAAACTCATTTTGGTGTAGTAAAATTCTGAAGCACAGTGCTCATGACAGTATAACCAAATAAATAATTATAATACTGGGGATGGAGGGGTGTCTTCATGCAATTAATTATCTGGCTCTTTTGATTTATTTTAACTGTATAGGGAAGCTATGTTTATGCTTCACATCTTTCTTAAAACATTTGTCCTCTAAAATATTCCAAAGCACCAAAGTAAAACCTCTGGCCCCAGGCAGTATGCAAAAATAACCTCTTATTTTGTTGTTAGCTTTGATGGCAATGCAATCTGTTATTTGGAATTGCTCTACTTCACTGTCCCCTGCTGGTCAAGGCCCGGGACAACCCACAGCTCCATGACCACACCGGTCAGCTTCAGATTTTGTGCTCCCCAAAGGCTGCAAAAAGATAGCCCAATTTCTTCTAATTAAGAAAATACATTGCTATTTTAACTTACATCCTGGCCAAGTCCTGGTTTTGTGCGACCTGTAACTTATTCAGTTTGGGGGACCCTCTTTAAGATGAAAGAATAAAAAATTAGAAACACAAAATCAGATATGGAAGAGAATATCTGTTTTTGAATGAGAAAAGAAATAACAGGTTACAAATTTCAAAATGCTGACACCACATAATCCAGGAAACTAAAATATTTTTTATTAACTAGCTCTCTCACACACCTCCCTGACAATCTTTTTCCCTGCATTAAAAAATTCTTTGTCTCTTAGTAAAAAAACCGATTTTGTAATATTTTCTATGGTGGGAATAGAAAGATAATTCAGATTTTCCTTGACCATGGTTCATCAAATTTTTTTACTGTTGATAGTTGAGAAGAATTTCTTTCAACTTCACAATCCATTTGTAGTGTTGTGTGCATTTTAGGCTGGTGGTCAAATTTGGGGAAATTTCTATGATCCATGTATGAGATTTCAGGACATTTTCTGACTTTCTTGTATAATGTGTAATCTTGAGTACTCTTTGAAACTGATAGCACTTATTAACCAGTTTATCTCTATGTCCCCCTTGTAGTGGTATGATTTCTGTTATTTTTTTTTTTTTAGATGGCAGCACTTCATGTCAAATTGGCATGATATCTAAATATTGTTCCAATTAAAGGTATTTTCGCTTCCCTCCCTTAATGGGATCATCAAACAATCCAAAAACCTATTTATTACTTCTATTTGAAATTCGTCTCTTCCTCTTGATGAATTACTGCTTTTGGTATGATCTGAAATTTTTTGGTCACAATTTGCTTTTCAATGTCAGACTAATTTCTCTTGGTTTCATTCTTCATAGTAACCACTTTTGTTCCACTAATTTTTTAATCCGAATTTTCTTTCAAAATGGTAACTATGTGAGGTGATGGGTGTGTTAGCAAACTTTATTGTGATAATCATTTCGCAGTAGATATGTATATTACATCACCATGTTGTACACCTTAAATTTATACAGCTTGGTCAATTGTACCTCAATAACGTTGGAAAAAAATGTTTTCTTTCAGTTCTTTAATAAAATAAATGACAAATCAAATGATGTTTGTCACTTCTCATTTGTTTTACTGAAACTTTGGAAGACAACTTGCAAAACTGCAGCTGATACATTCCCCACCCTCCCCAATTTCTCCTCAGCAGGAACCATAACTGCCTGCAGTCACTCTAATGCCTTCGATATGAGGGAAATGTGATAGACACGAAGTTGGAGTGGAAAGGGACAGCTATCTAAAGCAACTGTGGTTAAAACATCTTACTTTTGAAAATTTTGTGTAAATGGATGATCACGTGAGCACAGTGCTGGGGCCCCTTGCAGGGGTCCTTAGCTGCATGGGGACTCTTCCACATCTCACTGTAATCCCTTCTGTTTCCAGGAGGTGCCAGAGTTTGGGGACAACTCTATATTACTTATTGATTCCTTTCTGCTGTTCCTGTCCATGCAGAAAAGTGTTTTAATTTAGATCAGGTTGATGGAAAGTCAGTCTAAAAGAGAGAAAATTCAGAATTAGGAAATATTTTTAAATGTACATTAAAAAAAGTAGATCCACAATTATATTTGATGATTTCACCTCTCTCAATAATTGATAGAGCAAGTAGACAGTCAGTAAGGATATAGTAAACTTGAACAACATTGTGAATAAACTTGTCCTAATTGATATTTATAGAGCACTGCATACTTGAAAGTGTACATTTTAAGGCATGAACTAGAAATCAAGAGACTGGTCTAGTTTTGTCCGTGCAATAACTTGACCTTGGGTATGTCACTTACTCATTTGTAAAATGAGAGAACTGGGGGAGCTGCCTAACTAAATAACTGGATCCCTTGGGTTTCTAAGATCCCTTTTAATTCTAAAACTCCATGAACTTGATATACATATGGAACAGACACTAGGCTGATTGCATGAAGAAGGCAAATCAGACCTTTTTTTTTTTTTTTGCTGTACGCGGGCCTCTCACTGTTGTGGCCTCTCCCGTTGTGGAGCACAGGCTCCGGACGCACAGGCTCAGCGGCCATGGCTCACGGGCCCAGCCGCTCCGCGGCATGTGGGATCTTCCTGGGCTGGGGCATGAACCCACGTCCCCTGCATTGGCAGGCGGACTCTCAACCACTGCGCCACCAGGGAAGCCCCAGACCTTTTTTGTTATTTTATTTATTACTTTTTGGCATATGAAAATTTATTACTATTGTGCTTTCACCATCAAAATTTATGAGCTTGGTCTTTCCTTCTTGCCTTTGTATAGGGCCAAAAGAGAGATGTCGGCTACTTTGACAACCTTAAAGTGGACTCTAGGAATGTCAACAACAGCATGACCTTTGCGACCAAATCCAGCAACTGAAACGTCATCATTTTCCTCGATAAAATTCAAGCAACCATCATTGGGTACAAAGGCTGTGATTTTTTTTGCCATTCTTGATGAGCTGAACCATGACTTCCTGATGGTAGAAATTGGCTGTTTGGCTTCAACCATTACGTTTTCAAGTGCAATTCCCTTGGCGTGAGAAGCGCCTCCAAAAGGGTTGGGCTTCAGGGCTGTGTCAAAATGGGCTTTCTTGTTCTGTTTATCATGCCACTCCTGGTCTTTTCGGTGGCTACAGAGCTTCCTGACAGTACAGAAACCGCGACACTTGACCATCCTGCCGGCACCAAGGGTCTGAGTGAAAGAGATGCAGCACAGGAAGGAGCCACAAGCCACCTCGAGCCCAGACCATTTTTTTTTTTTTTTTTTGCGGTACGCGGGCCTCTCACTGTTGTGGCCTCTCCCGTCGCGGAGCACAGGCTCTGGACGCGCAGGCTCGGCGGCCATGGCTCACGGGCCCAGCCGCTCCGCGGCACGTGGGATCCTCCCGGACCGGGGCACGAAGCCGTGTCCCCTGCATCGGCAGGCGGACTCTCAACCACTGCACCACCAGGGAAGCCCGAGCCCAGACCTTTTTTAAAAAAAAAAAAAAAAAAAAGAACTTGCAATAATTACTTGTAATTAGTGTGATTATTTCTTGTGTGCTGTTAGGCTTGAAAACTTTGGTTTTAATAAATGGGCTAAGCGTTTGCTCTCTCTATATTATTATATATATTATATATTATTAATTGGCTTAGAATCCCACATTCTTCTGTTATAGTATACAATTTACTTACAGCCCAGTTCTATAGTGATTACCACTGATTTAATATTGTCAAATTAATATTTATGTATATATTTCTAGGCAGATCATCATTCGGTCGTTAGACTTTTTATTGTTGAAAATGTGCCACCTTCTAGGGAAAAAGTAGTTTTAAAAATAATTTAAATAAAAAATAAAAGTCTTGTTGCTATAATCTGCTTTGTATTCTCAAATTTTATTGTCTCTTGGAAAGATCGATGCTATTTCCATCTGACCAGCCAGTTTGCAAGTCTGAAAACAGGTATTGAGGCCCAAAGTATTGGGTCCCAGATTCATTCTCTCCCAGGAGGCCCTGGGCTCCTTATGAGAATTCCTTCCATCCCTCCCTGGCAACCTACTTTACATCCTAGAGACCTCCAGGAGGAACAGTGCCAGAATTCCTTCTGATACACCCTCTGCCCTCCTCCAATGTCTCCTGGACAATGCATCTATCTCATAAGTAAGAGGGACTGATCAACTGATCTTTTCCAGGACAGACGTTACGCTGCAGTTTCCACCACTGGACACAGGACCAGCTGGAACGAACATCTTTGTTCAGTGGGCCTCTTGTTTCAAGTTGGCCTTAGCAAGGTCCCCATCACATAGACCACCCAGTGCACACATGGTTAGTAATGCCACGTATGGCACAGACGTCTTGGCCTCTAGGGACACGTTTTAAGATAACACACCTGTCCTCTCATGCCACCTTACTCCAATTACCCCCCAGGAGATGCTGGTGGTTTGGGAAGGAGTTGTTGGCATACAACCCTCAGGTCCTCCTCCTTTTCTCTCTGGGATCGCTGCAGAAAGCACGTGTCATGTCCTGCAACTGACCACCCAGTAAAAACTCAGCCTGGTGGGGTGAGGCCTGTGGTTTTCTAGGCCTGCCTGTGGCTGACTCCCTCAGATCTTACACTATGTGCCAAGACACAGGAACTAAGCTAATCAAGACACGGTTCCTTCCCAGGACATCTAGCAACTATGAAGATGTAAAAATTAATACAAACTTGCGTATTGTATTACACACCCAAATTAATACAAAAATTAATACACACCCAAAACTGGGCGATCCCAACACTTTCCCAATTTATCTACCCGCATAAATTATTCCACCTTTGGAGAGTCATCCCACAGGAATACTCCTGACTTAATTGCATATAATGGAGTGGGTAGTACTGCAGAATGTTTTCTGTTTGCCTATTGGAATGGGAGAGAATAGACAGGGAGGTGAGGAAAGAGGAGGAGGGAGCAAACTGGAAACATTTCAAGCAGACTCCGGTGCTGAACTCGTTTTAACTTGCCAGGACACTGTAGAGTACATCATCACACATGCCTCGTCCTGTTTGTGTTAAGTCAGTAAGGTTCACTTGAGCGTGTCCTAAGTGGCAGGTACATTTCACATTCTTTGTCCTTGGTTTCAAGGTCCCTTCATTAGGCCGCACTGGTATGTTTGGGGAAACTTCTGTTTTAGACCAAATGATTACTCCCTGAACCCTAAATACAACTGCACTTTTCCTGACTTTGTTCCTTTTCTAGATGTCACTGCATTTACCTGGAATGGCCTTCCCCCAATTCCTGCCCTTTGTAATCTTCTGCATCCTCCCAAGCCCACCTGCCTTGGTCACCTTAGCAGATGTGAGCTTTTGCTCTGTGTAAGAAAGACCCATCCTTTGCTGTTTCTGAATCTGTTTCCTTAGTGAGCTCCCTGCAGAATTTTATTTTTTTCTCCAGTTTTCTCTAGTGGGGACCCTGAATTGGTTTCTCACAGTTCTGTCATGGCTGGAGTCTAACATATAATGACTTCACAGACACAGAAGCAATTTCTCATACTTCTCAAAAAAGACACACGTATGGATATCTACTTGATTCATTTGTTCATGTGTCTTGTTTCAGTTCAGATTATATACTTTTGGAAGGATGTATGTTTTGTATCTTCTAAGATACTTATTTAACAACCGATGTTCAGTTAATGGCAGAAGAGAAGGAACACATTCCCCCTGAATTCTGGAAGACATAAATCAAAGAAGTCTACCATGAGCCCCCAAAGCTTTACCCTAAAACTTTGTATGCATTTTACAATCCTGTCTGTAACATACCCCTGTTTGTTTTAACATGAAAATGTTATGAACTGCTTATACTAGGTAAACTTAATGCTTTGAAAAGATCTGCCATGTTGAATTTCTGAGCCTATATATCCTCTGATCCACCGCTGCTCACCCCTGCTGTGTATTCCAGTTAAAAAAGCATGGCGGCTAGAAGTTAAATCAATGTTTACGGGATGAATAAACGAATAAAAAAATCTGATAACACTAATGGAAATTTTGTATTTAGGCAACTCCTTCCAGAAATTTATATATTGGGTCACAGTCTTCCAAGGGTGTTAACTCACCAGCAGGAGTATGATCTGTGTTTCTTTCAAGTCCGGCCAGCTAGTGCACAGATGCAATCATTCCTTACTATAATTAGCTTCACTTTACAGGTGGGAAAGTGGAGGCTTAGGCAGATAAACAAGCACCACAGTAGCCGTGAGTAAATAGACCATAACACCCCTGTCTCTCAGGGCACCCAGGCCAGCCCCCTCCTGCAGGGGCCCCAAGCGCCCCCAGTTCAGGCCTTCACGTAGCACTTTTCATGCTGGGTTGAGATTACTTGAGCACTTCAGACTCCACCCGTGGGCCAAGAGCTCCTCCTTGCTGGGACTATGTCTTGATCATCTCTGTGCACTCAGCTTCCCACACGGAGGGCTCCTAGGAAGTGTGAGAATGAATCAATAAAAATATATAAAACCAAAAAACTGCTGAATGATCCTTGATTTTCCAGGCCTGTCTTCTAAGTAGGCCCTTGTGTTTTTAACTTGTGCTAAGAGTACAAGTCTAAATGAAAAAGAACCTAATGCTTACGTTAGAACACGAACTCAATGTTTCTCAAGACTTTCTTATTCTATTTTTACTGTATTGAAAATGTTCACTCAAGCATATCTTCTTTACTCTGGATTGATTCCCTTTCAACTCTTTGGGAAACCCTAGTGGACCAGGCCACAGCGATTGTTTTTGTCTCTGAGAACAGGCACTCCCTGCTCTGCTGCTGCAGGAACACAGCTTGGTTGTCTTCTGTGGGGATGACATGAATAGTCTTGGTCACCACTCTTACAGGACCCTGAGTTAAATTGACTTCAGACAGATACAAGGAAAATTCCTTGTTAACTATTTTATAGGTACAGATGGCAAATCTACAACTTGTAATGTTTTTTTTTTTTTTGCGGTACGCAGGCCTCTCACTGTTGTTGCCTCTCCCATTGCGGAGCACAGGCTCCAGACGCGCAGGCTTAGTGGCCATGGCTCACGGGCCCAGCCGCTCCGCGGCATGTGGGATCTTCCCGGAACTGGGCACGAACCCGTGTCCCCTGCATCGGCAGGCGGACTCTCAAACACTGCGCCACCAGGGAAGCCCTATCTGACTTTTTTGATTATAGCCATCTTAGTGAGTGTGAAGTAGTATCTCATTGTGGTTTTGATTTGTATTTCCCTAATGAAATGATATTGAATATATTTTCCTGAATATACTTTGCTTATTGGCTACTTGTAGATGTTCTTTGGAAAAAGGCCTATCAAATCCTTTGTTCATCTTTAAAGTGAGTATTACTGAGTTATAATTTTATTTTATTTTTTTTAAAAAATAATTTTTATTTATTAATTTTTGGCTGCATTGGGTCTTTGTTGCCGTGCACGGGCTTTCTCTAGTTGTGGTGAGTGGGGGCTACACTTTGTTGAGGTGCGCGGGCTTCTCATTGCGGTGGCCTCTCTTGTTGAGGAGCACAGGCTCTAGGCGTGTGGGCTTCAGTAGTTGTGGCTCACAGGCTCTAGAGCACAGGCTCAGTAGCTGTGGTGCACAGGTTTTGTTGCTCCACGGCATGTGGGATCTTCTTGGACCAGGGCTCGAACACGTGTCCCCTGCATTGGCAGGCAGATTCTTAACCACTGTGCCACCAGGGAAGTCCCTGAGTTGTAATTTTTAAAAATATATATTCCAGATACCAGTTCCTTACCAGATGTATAATTATAAAATATTTTCTCCCATCCTGTACATTGTCTTTTCACTTTCTTGGACTGTGTCCTTTGAAGCACAAAAGCTTTTAGTTTTGATGAAGTCCAATTTATTTATTACTTCTTTTGTCATTTGTGCTTTTGCTGTTGTATCTAAAAATCCACAGTCTAACTAAAGATCATGAAGAGTTACTCCTCTGTTTTAAGATTTTTATCGTTTCATCTCTTACATTTAAGTCTTTGATCCATTTTGAGTTAATTTTTGTATATGGTATGAGATTTGGGGGGGGGGTGTCCGATTTACCCTTTTTCCTGTGGAATTTCAATTGTTCTAAATCCATTTGTTGAGAAGACCACCCCTTCCCTCATGTAATTGTTTTGGCAAGCTTGTTGAAAATCATTTGTGCCTAAATGAGAGGGTTTATTTCAGGACTCTCAATTCTATTCAATTGATCTCTATCTGGTGACAATGAGTACTAGTAAGTAATTAAGCGATTTGGAACTCTGCTCAAAACTGCTCTTAACTGATTTACACTTTTAGGCAATCCATCATTGTTTAATTTCAGAGCAAACCTTCCGAAAGTGGTAAATGACAAACTGTTCCAAAAAAATTAAAGCGAATTAAAATAAATTGTTTGAGAAGGTTCTAAAAAACTCAAAACATCCTGGGGTGTGGTAATATTTGAATGAGAAATAACTGGCCTAGTTCACTCGCTCCATTGTTAGAACGTCTCTCCCTTTCTCCTCAGGGACGGGCACTCTCAAAGATCATTATCCATAAAGTGGAGGAAGGCAGAACTTCCACTGCCATCACTGGTTTTCTCTCCCCTGAGCAAGTGTTGCGACGTCTCTAAAAGCCATAGAAAATTCTGTAATCTCTAGAATTTTTCAACCGCCTTCCCAGAATGCGATTTGTTTACTACCAAAGCTGAGCAGGAGAAGCGCACACCTGGCCATCGCAGGTGCCCGCTCGCCCGAGAGCGTCGCCCAGGCCTTAGGAACGCCAAGGTCCTGTTCGCACCTGCTCGCCGGAGGCGCTAGAGCCCCTGGCAGCTCAAGCTCCCCACCTGCGTCTAAGCCTTCCCCTCGCAACGCGCCCCTGGGCCTCGTTTAAAGGGCACCGCGGGTGCAGAGTTGCAATGATGCAGTCCTCTTGGGCGCTCGCAGCGCGCCATCCCCGGGGCCGCTCTGCCGGCGAGCCCGGCCACCTGGTTTCTTCTGGGCGGCAGGTCGGAGGCCCCCGGGTCCCGCTCGCCGCGCGGTGGCGTCGGCGGAGGCGGTGGCGCCGGCGGAGGCGGTGGCGCGGGTCCGCGGGCCGCGCAGAGGCTGTGGGGCCGGGAGGGCGGCGCTGGATGGGACGGGGCGGGGGCAGCGGGCCCCACCCTCGCGTGGGCGCGGCTTGCGGGTGGGCGGGCGGCTGGGCGGCCGGCGGCAGACTTGACGGGAGCCTGAGGCGTGGATGGCGACCCCGGAGAACTCAGCGGCCGGCGCAGTGCGGCGGGTGTGCGGGCCGCGCGGCTTCCCTCGGCGGCGCCGCTCCGGGCCTCGGCCATGCCCTCGCTGTGGAGAGAAGTGCTCCTGGAGAGCCTTCTGGGTAAGCCGAGGCCGCCCGCCGCGCATTCGCCGGTCCGCTCCCCCGGCCCTGCCCGGAGCCGCGGTACTCCGCCGGGTTGGCTGAGCTCCCGGAGGGAGGAACGCGCGCTTGGTGCCCGGAATAGAGATGCTTATCGTCCCCTGGCAACTTCTGCTGCTGGAGGAGTTGAGAGAGAGAGAGAGCTCCCACGCCACCCTGGTGTTGCGCCCAAGGGGCCCGACTTCTTCACCTGTCGGCCTTGAACCGCGAAGCTGGTACCAACCCCGAGTCCCTTCACCCGTGATCTTTAAGTTTAACTGAATAAATTTCAGCACCGAACTTTACCTTTCAGAAGGAAAGGGGCACCCGTTTCCCCCGGTAGCTGTAGGTGAGCACTCAGCGTGGTGGCTACCGCGTGGGTTGACCCCTCACAAGTGGCCTTGGGTAGTGGCTGCACATTTGAGTATTTGGCGGAAAACGTCGAACTGGAGCCCCATGTGCTCACTTAGCAGCTTTGCAAAAAGTCCCAAGAACAATTATTGTTGTAATATTGTCGGAGTTGTATGGTTGAAATCAGAATTCCCAGACAAACGTTCGGGAGATTGCTAGCATCTCGCTGTTCACGATGAAGGGGAGGGGTGCCTTCCTAAGAACTTGATTTTCTGGGAGCTGGTAATGCTCGGGCTGGGGGGCGGGGCTCATTTTTTGGCCCAGTCTGTATCTCACAAGTACGCGATGTAAAGCGAATTACATTCAGTGAGTACTTAGGGTGCTAGGTACTGTGTGTACTTAATCTTTTTTAATCTTAATAACTGCGAGGTGGTTAAAAGTACTGCTTTCGGTGGTTAAGGATGGTTTGGAACCAGACCACTCGGTTTTAAGGTCACTCTGCCATTTGCCACTTTTGTGACCTTAGGCAATTACTTAACTTTCTGAGTCTAAGGAGTTTTTGTTGTTTGATTTTGCATTTGTAAGAGGGGAGTAGAAATAGTGTCAATTTCATAGGATGCAGAAGAAGAGAGAGGATCAGGGTGAATACTTAGCACAGAGCCTAGTGCATGGTAACTGCCCATTGGTTAATTATCATCATTGTAGAAGATTGCACAGTCAGTAGTTGGCAGCTGTGAAAGTAATGTCAAATCTGCATTTTCCACTACTCTACACTGTCTCCTAAGGGTTAGGTTTAAAATAGTTTGCTCACAAGAAAATGATTATTTCCTAACTAACGTGCCTTTGGCTGTAGTCTGGAGTGGGAGGAAGGAGTTCTGCCGTTTGTTACTCTTTTTGATTTTCACGATATTTCTCAATAAAGAAGGGTCGATTTAGTTAAGGAAATTTTATCAATCGGGGTCCTGACAGGAAACCAGATTTAACCTAGATGGTCCAAATGAAGAGCCTTTAATAAAGGGACTACCTACCTACGGGAGGTATGAACGAGGTTAAAGGGACAAGCAAGGGATGTTGAGCCATTCTCATTCTGGGCCTGACAGGAAAGGGGAGGAATTCTGTTACTGGAACCCAGTTAAGGCCAGGGTCATGAAGGAGGGCGGCCGGCTGGAGGAGTTTTAGTGGAGGGAAGGGCTACTGTTTGAAACAATGAGAAAGTTATACTTTCTCTCTCTCTTAAAAACTTTTGTTTTCCCTAGGATATGTTTCTTGGTCTCTCGGCGATGGCCTGGGACCGATGATCTATTACTTTCCCCTGCAAACACTAGAACTCACTGGGCTTGAAGCTTTTGCCATAGCATTTCTTTCTCCATTATTCCTCACAATTCCTCCTGTCTGGAAACTGGTTAACAAGAAGTGGATGGTAGCCCTGCTGTGGATAATTACCGTTGGTAAGATTTAAAAGTGATTCCTTAAGTTTTTTGGTTTTTTTATTTTTAGCTAAAAATGAAATGAAAGTGAAAATATGTAGACTGTTCTTTGAATGCTAAATAATTAAATAAAAAATAAAAGATTTCTCTGTCTCTTACTACTACCTTGAAGAGTTTTAGTAGAATTGGAAGTCTAGACCAAGAGTCAGCATATTTACGTGTTTAACTTTTTCGTCAGTTTGGAAGAGCTTAAGGATCACTGAGATGAAGAGGGGAAAGATACCTTGGAGAACAGCTTAACTCTTGAACATATTTTTGTTCTTTTTTCCAACTATGACATGAAACTCCGAAGCCATTAAAAAGTTGTTAAATGATACTGCCTAAAAATATGAAAATTATGCATGATGAACACCGTGTTAAGCAAAGGCAATCAACAGGTTAGGACAGCTGTTGCAGCTCTTCCAGTCAGAGGGCTAATTTCATTAATATATGGAGTTCTTACAAATCAATAATAAAAAGGGACCAATAGTTCAACAGAAGAGAAAGCAAAGGATATGATCAGTTTACTGGAAAGGAAATATAACTGGTTCTTAAAAAGATACTAAAATGTATAGAATACAAATCATACACACACACATATATGCATAGACAGTCTCACATATCAGGTTGGCAAAGAACAAACTCTGACAACACTGTTGTAAGCGTGGGAAAGCAGGCACTTACGCATTGCTGGCAGAGCTGTAAAGTGTCACAACTTCTGCAAAGGATCAGTTAGCATTGTTTATCAAAAGGACAAATATGTATCTTTCACTCAGCAATCCCCCTTCTGGGAGTATATCCTATAGATAAACTCACATATGTGTAAAATGATAAAAATAAAAGGTTATTTAATCATTGCAGCAATGTTTATAATAATAATGTTAGAAACAACCTATATGTCATTTGTATGGGATCGGTTAGGTTAAATAAGTTATGGTTCTAAAACTTGGAGTACTATAGAATACTATGCAGCTATATTAAAGAATGAGAACATTTCTGTAAGGAAATGGAATGTTCTTCAAAATATGTTGTTAAGTGGGAAAAAAGAAGCGCTAAACAGTATGTGCAGAATACTAGCATTTGTGTAAAATAGGTTAGATGAAAATATATTTAATAGTTAATTGGACATGCATTAAATAGGTCTAGAAGTATTTTTTAAAAACCTGATACCATTTTAGTTGCTTCCAAGGTGAAAAATTTGGTACCTAGACACAGGTATGAAAGGGAAACTTTGCACTGTATACCTTTTGTAGTTTTCGAATTCTGAAGTTCAGTACGTCACATTGCCAAAACCCAGCAATTAGAAAATGTACACTTACTATCACAGACACTTGAGGTTATTAACATTAATAAATATTGAGAGACCTTGGAGAAGTACTGGTAGTAAAAAAAAGTAAGGTGAGGTCATGGAGAAAAGGTTTTAAAAAACAAAAACACCAGACTCCAGTCTGGTGGAATCTGTAGCTGAAAAGTCTGCCTGTCTTGCCCTTCTGCTATTACACAGTTGGTTTCTCTGAGTTTTCCAAGGGGCATTTGTTCTTGAGCCACGCTGTGTATATCTTCTGTCTAGGAACAGTCACTTGACTTTTTTCAGAAACAGTGACAGGAATCACTAGGGAATTGCCTTCTATTTTTCTGTGCATCAGTCCCTGAAGAAGGCAGAACGTGGTTAGTGAGTGTAGTGAGTTATGTGGTTACCCACAAAGGTCTAGAGCTCAGAAATAGCTGTGGTCAAGACCACTGGAAAATGCATCCTTTTAAAAGATGATGTCTATAGGAATGAAATAACCATGAAATTTTCAGCTCTAGAAATAATAGAAATGAAACTTTCTTCTTTTTGAGTATGTATAGTAACTGAGTTAAGCTGGCCTTGGCTTACAGAATCCTTCTATGAATGACGATGGCCTCATCACACTCCTTGGTTGGCTTTACGAGAGGAATCTGCTCAGTGGCCCTTTTTCGCTGCCTTTGCTCAATGCTGCCTGTGGCAGCTTTACCTACAAAGCCACCCACCGAACAGTTACTGGGACAGTTTTGTATTTTTGAGTCCAGTTCTGGCCCAGGAACTTCTGGAGGCTATAATGTAATAGGAAATAACTTCGACGGGGGGTATGGGATTTGAGATGCTTCTTGTTGCTCCCCTTTCATCTGCTTCTTCCCTGAAAACCCATCACCTTGAGTAGAGGTAGAATTGTATTTGAGAAAGGGGAGTGGGTAGGAAAGTGACTCAGAGTTGAGGATGAAGAAACCAGTTTTTTTTTTTTAACACCTTTATTGGGGTATAATTGCTTTACAGTGGTGTGTTAGTTTCTGCTTTATAACAAAGTGAATCAGTTATACATATACATATGTTCCCATATCTCTTCCCTCTTGCGTCTCCCTCCCTCCCGCCCTCCCTATCCCACCCCTCCAGGCGGTTACAAAGCACGGAGCTGATCTCCCTGTGCTATGCGGCTGCTTCCCACTAGCTATCTACCTTACGTTTGGTAGTGTATATATGTCCATGCCTCTCTCTCTCTTTGTCACAGCTTACCCTTCCCCCTCCCCGTATCCTCAAGTCCATTCTCCAGTAGGTCTGTGTCTTTATTCCTGTCTTACCCCTAGGTTCTTCATGACATTTTTTTTTTCTTAAATTCCATATATATGTGTTAGCATACGGTATTTGTCTTTCTCTTTCTGACTTACTTCACTCTGTATGACAGACTCTAGGTCTATCCACCTCATTACAAATAGCTCAATTTCGTTTCTTTTTATGGCTGAGTAGTATTCCATTGTATATATGTGCCACATCTTCTTTATCTATTCATCCGATGATGGGCACTTAGGTTGTTTCCATCTCCGGGCTATTGTGAAGAGAGCTGCAATGAACATTTTGGTACATGACTCTTTTTGAATTATGGTTTTCTCAGGGTATATGCCCAATAGTGGGATTGCTGGGTTATATGGTAGTTCTATTTGTAGTTTTTTAAGGAACCTCCATACTGTTCTCCATAGTGGCTGTACCAATTCACATTCCCACCAGCAGTGCAGGAGTGTTCCCTTTTCTCCACACCCTCTCCAGCATTTATTGTTTCTAGATTTTTTGATGATGGCCATTCTGACCGGTGTGAGATGATATCTCATTGTAGTTTTGATTTGCATTTCCCTAGTAAGCTTAAAATGGATTAAAGACCTAAATGTAAGGCCAGACACTGTAAAACTCTTAGAGGAAAACATAGGCAGAACACTCTATGACATAAATCACAGCAAGATCCTTTCTGACCCACCTCCTAGAGAAATGGAAATTAAAACAAAAATAAACAAATGGGACCTAATGAAACTTAAAAGCTTTTGCACAGCAAAGGAAACCATAAACAAGACCAAAAGACAACCCTCAGAATGGGAGAAAATATTTGCAAATGAAGCAACTGACAAAGGTTTAATTTCCAAAATTTACAAGCAGCTCATGCAGCTCAATAACAAAAAAACAAACAACCCAATCCAAAAATGGGCAGAAGACCTAAATAGACATTTCTCCAAAGAAGATATACAGACTGCCAACAAACACATGAAAGAAACCAGTTTTTGTCAGATGCTCTTCCAGGTGGCCATTGAGCTTTGTTGATGCTAAAGAGAGGCTGAAGTAAGCCATGATTTGCCTTAAAACTTCCTTTTCAGATGCTTCTTAAGGAAACAAAACAACTTTGTTTTTACAGAGTCCTAAGGCATTCTTACATAACTACAAAGAAGATCTGAGTATTCTGTGCTATCTCATCGCTGACACCTCAGATATTTTAGGTTGATTACTATGTAGTTAACTATTAAACTAGTTCATACTACCAGTGATTTAGGTTATTTTTGACCTTAAATATCTTGACCCACTAAAATGGCTATGTTCAAAATCATAGACAATAAGTGTTGACAAGGGTATGAAGAAATTGAAACCCTCACACACTGCTGGTGGAAATGTAAAATGGTGCAGCTGATTTGGAAAACAGCTTGGCAGTTCCTCAAGATGTTAAACATAGTTGTCATATGACCCAACACCTCCACTCCTTGGTATAGACCCAAGAAAAATGGAAACATATGTTCACATAAGACCTGGTACACAAATGTTCCTAACATCATTATTCATAGTAGCCAAAAAGTAGAAACAACCCAGATGCCCATCAACTGATGAATGGATTAAAAAAAGGCAGTATATCCATGCCATGGGATATTATTTAGCCATAAAAAGGAATGAAACTGATACATGGTACTACATGCATGGACCTTTTTTAAAAAAGATTAAAAAAATTTTTTTTTTGCGGTACGCGGGCCTCTCACTGCCGCGGCCTCTCCCGTTGCGGAGCACAGGCTCCGGACGCGCAGGCTCAGCGGCCATGGCTCACGGGCCCAGCCGCTTCGCAGCATGTGGGATCTTCCCGGACCGGGGCACGAACCCACGTCCCCTGCATCGGCAGGTGGACTGTCAACCACTGCGCCACCAGGGAAGCCCCTAAAAAAGATTTTATTGAAGTTTAATTGGTTTACAATGTCATGTTAGTTTCAGGTATACAGACAGTGATTCCGTTTTGTATATCATATAATATAATATATTTTTCAGATTCTTTTTCCCTATAGGTTATTACAAAATACTGAGAATAGTTCCCTGTGCTATACAGTAGGTCCTTGTTGGTTATCTATTTTAAATATAGTAATGTGTATATGTTAATCCCAACCTCCTAATTGTCCCCCTCGCTTACTTTTCCCATCGGTAACCATAAGTTTGTTTTCTATGTCTGTGAATCTCTTTCTCTTTTGCAAATAAGTTCATTTGTATCTTTTTTTTTTTTTGTAAGATTCCACATGTAAGTGCTATCATATATTTGTCTTTCTCCATTTGGCTTACTTCACTTAGTATGATAGTCTCTAGGCCCATCAACGTGGATGAACCTTGAAAACATTATGCTAAGTGAAAAAAACCAGTCACAGAAGGCTGTGTATTTTATGATTTCATTTATATGAAATGTCCAGAATAGGAAAAATCCATACAGATAGGAAGTAGAGAAGTGATTGTGGGGGCCTGGGGGTCGGGGTTGGGGGGAAGAGGAGGAAAGGGAGGGGCTGCTAATGGGCACAGGTTTCTTCCTGGGGTGATGAAAATGTTCTGGAATTAGATGGTGGTAAGAGTTGCACAACTTTGTGAATGTATTAAGAACCATTGAATCATACACTTTAGCAGAGTGAATTTATGGTACGAATGATATCTCAATAAAAATTTTCAAAAAGATTTATGCACTCAGATAATTATATATTAATTCTACCTTCCCGAGTGTAACCATGGTATCAGACACAGCAGTTATCAAATGCAGATCATTGAATACCAATGCATGATTGCCAGAAATGTTTAATTCTCCTTCATTTGCAGGCAGCATAGCCTCCTTCCAGGCTCCAAATGCCAAACTTCAGCTCGTGGTTCTCGCGCTCGGTCTGTCTTCCTCACTGGTAGTGCAAGCCGTGGCATGGTGGACAGGAAGTGGTTTGCAAAGGTATGTTCATATCTTGTGCCTACAGACAAACAAATGTGGTCAATTACCAAAGGGAAGGTTGGGACTAGGAGCTGCAAGATATAGTCTTTACCTTGCATAAGGCCTTGTAGAAGTCACACTTTTCACAAAATCGGGATGTGAATATTTGCCATCAGTCTCAATAACGTTGTGAGAATGAAGGCATTATAACAAGTTGCCTAGGTAACGGCTATACAAAGGCTAAGTCATGTGCCAACGAGGCTAAGTCATGTAGATTACCAACAAGACTACCTCATATACTCCTTCTATGACACTGTGAAATTCACAATGGACATAGTACGTTGAAACCACATAAAAAGTTGTTAAAGGGCTTCCCTGGTGGCGCAGCGGTTGAGAGTCCGCCTGCCGATGCAGGGGACACAGGTTCGTGCCCCGGTCCGGGAAGATCCCACATGCCGCGGAGCGGCTGGGCCTGTGAGCCATGGCCGCTGAGCCTGCACGTCCGGAGCCTGTGCTCTGCAATGGGAGAGGCCACAACAGTGAGAGTGCCCGCGTACTGCCAAAAAAAAAAAAAAAAAAAAAAAAAAGTTGTTAAAAATACTTCTGTACTTACAGGTACTTCGGAATCTGGGGATTCATTTTAGGACAGATTCTTCTTGTTGTTCTCCACATTTGGTACACTTCACTGAACCCAGTCTGGACTTATCAGATGTCCAACAGAGTGATACTGACATTAAGTACCATCGCCACACTCGATTGCATTTACACAGGTAAGTGTAGGCCCAGTTTATTTAGGGATTTTCTCTTTCTTATCTGAATGTAACACATCTTGGAAAGATAAAACTAGTCTTTCTGCATCTATCTCCATTTCTACTTTTTCTCCCTCTGCAAGAGTAGCCGGCGCAGGTAGTGGACTGTTATCTAAGCAGAAGGCACCTTTTCCTCGCCAGCATAGAGGGTGACGATAGCAATGCGTCTCTGGCTTGTCTCAGCGTGGAGTGCGAGAGTAGACCCAGGCCTCATACTCCCTGCTGGCTTTCAGCTCTGTCTACCTCCTCTTTCCCTCTGGACAGGACTTTCCAGGACGAGGACTGTGGGAACTGCATGGGTTTGTTTGGTTTCTTTTGGTTTGTTTGTTTTTTGCTTTTGTTCCCGCCCCGCCCCGGGCCCAACTCTGAAGATATTTAAGCTCCAAATATGAAATTTAAAAAGAAAGGAAATCCTACATATTCATACCACCTTTCAGATCACCTGTCTGGAGCTGACAAACAAACTTGGACATTCGCTTCACATGCTAACTCGAGACTCTTCTGAAAAGAAGGGACAAGTGTTACTAGATTCTACATAACTTGCTCCTGGCTTTGTGTGTAACTCTCAGTGAGTCGCTGTTCTTTTGTAAATACAAGGAGAAATCTCACAGGTTAATGGAAGTTTAGAGGGTTTGGCTCACCATGAACAAAGGGCTTGTATAATTCCCCCTTGGCCCCAATTTTGGCATGAAGTGGGGTTAGTGAGAACAAGGGAACATCATGCACGTAAATTGGTCGAGGGACATTGATATTAATTAGAACATTTAGAACTCGGTCTAGTGCCCTAGTATATGTCTTCTATTTCATAAATCGCTAACATGAAGTAGAAACTCAGGCAGCAGATTTCACAGGTACAGCCTGATAAGGATATTCAGGGTATCGCTTACATTTCCCGACTGGAGTTTTCTTCTTTCTCACCTCTGTTTTAAATTTATGTGACCCAGTTGTTGGTCCCTTCCTGTTTTTGCACTGTGCCCCATTTACAAAACTTGACTCCCCACCAGCTTCCCCAGGATGTCTGATCATCCCAGGCATTTTTGGGGGTTGCTTTGTTGAAGATTTGCTGGGTCTTGGGGGAGGGTCACCCACCATAGTATGAAGCAGTGTTAATCAGCAAATTCAGCTTAGGCTTCTCTCTTCTCCAAAGACTGTCTCCTAGCCTCCAGGCCCTGGCCTCCTTCCGTCTTCACATCTTCTCTCCCTCATCCCTGTAGCTTTCAGCTCTGCTTCTCCTTCGCCTCACTCCTTTATTGGCAGAATGGCTTTCTTCCTCTTTGTGAAATCGGCCTGTCATCCTCACAGGCAGACCCGAAGTTTTCTTTCTATCCTGGAGAGGGCTTCTCAGTGTCATGAAGCATCTACCCAGCAGGTTCTCTGTTCCTACAAAGAAATTCTCCTGCCAGCATTTTCTCCAGTAGTTACATTTCTGTATGTGAAGTCATTAATGCAACACACTGAGACCTCGTGGTTAAACAGTCCCGGGAAGTATAGTATAGTGAAGTGCACAGGTGCTGCGTAAGTTCTCTTTACCAGCTGTATGATCTTGGGCAAGTTACTTGTTTTCTCTGAGCCTCAGTTTTTTAATCTGTGAAATGGGATTAGTAATAGAGCCTACCTCGTAAAGTGGTTGTGAAATTTAAATGAGTTCATGTAAAGGGCTGGGCATAGGGCCTGGCCCATGGTAACTGCTCAGGCGATGCCCTGTTATCACTCCGGGGACACAGAGGGTTAGATGAGAGCCCTGTTCTTCTGGGGAGAAGCAGCCTGGTATTCTGAAAGTGTTCCACTCAAGGTGGACTGCATTTGTTCCCTGAACATACCTTTCACTTTTCGTACATATATTTTAGCTCATACTCTTAATTTCACTTTAATGAAGTAAATAAATTTCTGCATTTTCAGTTGTCAAATTCCAAAATGATGGGTTCTCCCTAAATCGTTCCCGATCTAGCCTGCCTGAAATAACCCCTCCCACTGACTACCTCCCAGCACATTCTGCTTTGGACTGGGTCTCATCTCCTCTTCTGAAGTCAGCTCCTTGAGGCCAGGTACCATTCTGTTAAATACAGAGGGTAAATTTCCATGTCACGGATCCTTTTCCATTTTTCATTCTAGATGGTGCCTGCTGTAGACCTGAGGGGAAGAAGTCTGAGGAGGCAGCCAGGGTGATGGCTTCTAGACCGAACTGGTTGTTGGCAGGGGGCTGCCTTTGGCAGTCTCATGTTCCTTACCCACTGGATTTTTGGAGAAGTCTCTCTTGTTTCCAGATGGGCAGTGAGTGGGCATCCCCATCCAGGGCCAGATCCTAACCCATTTGGGTGAGTTTGGGTGTGGAAGCAATCCAGCAATTGGCTAGTATTGTTGAAGAAATTCCTCCTCTGTTTGAGCAGGTAGACCTGCACCAGCCCGATGTTTCGTATTCCTCTTTCCCTAGATGTCAGAAACATTGCAGGACGTTACTGCAGTAGGACAGTACTGGATCCACTCTGGAGATGACGGAGCTGGAGGGGTATTTGCCCCAGTGCTGAAGGATTGCTGGGAGGTAGATGAGGGAGGACTAAGGATTGTGCACGGCTAAGTGAGAGGTCCTGGGAGCTCCTGCGTGGGCACGCTGAGGAATTCCTGCCAAGAAGAGCATTCTCAGTGGCAGGGAAAGCATGGCATTTCCTCCAGATCCCCCTATTACAGTTTTGGGCACTGGGTAGGACGAGACAAGAGGGCCTTGATGAGAGAGCGGGTTGGCAGCAAGGCAGAGAGCTTTAATCTCTGCAAAGGAGGGAAGCCTGGGGGAGCTCTGCATCCTCTGTACTTTGGGACTTGTTCCAGCCATGGGGCTCCCAAGGAGTTAGCAGTCTTGAGCTTAAGTGCTGGTTCCTGTGCTTGGTCCTCACTGACCCTCTCTCTACTCTTCCTGACACCTCTTTTCTCCCATGGTCAGGTCCAGCCTTTCACATAAAAAGATGGGAGGAACCCTTAAAACATCTGCCGCAGATATCTGTTTTCTCCTAAAGCGCTGAAATTCCCACATATGGAGACACACTGGCTCTTTCCCCAGAGGATGTCTGGGCACATCCCACAGTTGTCTCACATGCAGTGTGTCCAAGTCTGGCTCAGTAGTTTTCACTACCCAGACATGTCCTTCCTCCTCTGGGCCTTGGTTTACTCTGTCTGTCCCTCTACCGTCTAAGCTGGAAACCAGGAATCGTCTTCGAATTGTGTGTCTTCCTCATTTTCTGCATCTCACTTGGTATTAAGTCCAGTCGATTCTACTACTTCTCTTAAAGCACCTATCCCTCCCTCGCCATCCCCCACCATATCTCCTTAGTGGATCCTCCCATCTTTCATCAGGCTACTGCTCTGGTCTTCTAATGGCCTCTGTGCAGTGTGGCCATCTCCACACTGAGAGTGAGATCTCTAAAATGTACACCTGACCCCATCACTCTTTTGCTTAAAACCTTTCAGCAGTTTTTCTCCCCCAAACCAGGTCATATGAGACAGGATCTGCACCCTCAGCCTCACTTAATGTTTTAAAGATGCTCCCTGCCTTATCCCCAGGCTTCACCTGGGCTGAAATCACTTTCAGTTCCCTAGACGTGCCAGATTGTCCCAGCCCCCCATGTGTATGTACGTGCTCTTCCCTGTGTCTGGGCTACCTTCTCTGCCTTGATGTCTCGGCAAGCTCTCACTCACCCTTCAAAACCCAGGTCATGCATCTCCTCTGTGAAGTCTTCTCTGATTATCCCACAAACTACCTTGAATGCCCATCCCACCCCCACCCCCTTGTACATCTCTTATTATTATTCTGTATTACAAATTGTTTATACTACAGTTATTTTATGTCCTTCATCCTTTCTAGACGCTAAACTCTTTGAGGGCCGGGAATGGGAAAAGGAACTAATACTTATGAGTTCCTCTGTGTCCGGCCCTGAGCTAGGAAGTGTACATATGTGATCTCATCCAGAGTCTATATCTTTTTGATCTTGGATGCTCTGGCATATTTGGGAGGAGGAGAGAGAAGGAAGAAAGGCACAGAAGAGAGGGGGAGGGAAGGAGTTTATTCTTATGTGTTAAAGCTTCATTTCCAAAGCTCCCATGAAAACAAGCATAAGATGTGAGGAAGAGCGACAGGAGAACTGGACCAGGAATCCGAGGCCAGTCTTGAGGGTTGGAGTCCTGGTTGGCCGACAGCAATTCACCATTCAACTTTGGACCAGTCGCCTAACGTCCCTGGCCTTGTTTTACTCACCTTTAAAATGAGGGTTTTCATTTTATGATTTTGTGTGCTGGAGTGACACATTGAAGATGGAGATGCACCGCCTGAGACCAGCATTTCCCAAATCGTGTTGTGTGGAACACTGGTTTCTTGAGATGTTAATGGGTAATCTGAGAGAAAAAACAAGCAAAACCAAAACCTCATTTAGATCAAGTAGGTTTTGGAAACACTGTACTTCATCTTCCTTTGTGATTCACAAGGCACATTAGCATCACAGAGTCACTCGGGAGTTTCTCCAACTTACTCGAACATGGAATTCCTTTGTTAGAACACCTATCAACACATCATAAAATTGGTGTTTCTCAGAACCCTGTCTGAGAAGTGTTGCATTAGATCATCATCACCTATGACCGTCATAGTAGGAATTGCTCTCTAAAATTCTCTAGTTTCTACTTAAGGGGATGGGTCATAAATCTATTTTGATGGGCTGAAGATGTGGGAGATGGGAGGAAGCTGAGAGAGAGGCACAGATGGTGCTGAGGGGACTTTGGGAAACCAGAGGATCAGTGCAGACCACAGAGCCTGGGAGGATGAGGGAGCAGGACACTTTCTTAGCCACATGTTCCAGCTTCCCATTAGCCCACCCCAGCACTCCTGACCCCCAAACTCTCCCTCTTTAGTGTCTTCTACCTTCTAATATCCTGTGCTATTTTCTAACTGTGTTTATTGTCTGGCCCTCTCCGCCACTGGAATGTGAGCGCATGAAGGAAAGGGATCTTTGTTCACTGACGCATCCCAAACCCCTAGAACAGAGCCTGGCACACAGTAGGTCGTCATAAACATTTGTGGTTGACTTGGGGATAGACAGTGATCCACAGTGTCCTCGCCAGCCTTTTCTCTCTTCTGTAGACCCAGGACCACCCTTAACCTTAGAAGGTGGGGATAGGCAAGAGAGCGGCTGAGAGCCTCACTCCAGAGCTGGAGGGCCTTTTTTGGATTCTTAGTCCTACGTGGGCGACTGTGTACAATCTGTGGCAGGTTTCTTAGTGCTCTTTCCCGCAGTGTCCTCCTCTGCAAAATGGGGATAATTATCGCATTTACCACAGACTTGTGAGTGTTAGATGAGCTAATATATGTAAAAATCTTCAAACAGTGCCTGGTATGTAGTAAGTACTATGTTTTTTAGTTTATTTATATTACAGCTATTTTACTGAGTGCCATGTTGTAGCTTTTATTGCTGCTGGATTTTCCCCTAAAGTTTAAATTCTTTTTTTTTCTCCTCCTCCAAGTTTTTGCCAAAGTAGCAACAGAATGAAATAGTTTGTGGTTGTTTTTAAAAACACACAACTATTAATTATTTACCAAACTCACATCAGTCCCAGGAAGGCAGAGACTTTTTTTTTTTTTTTTTTGCTGTACGCGGGCCTCTCATTGTTGTGGCCTCTCCGTCGCGGAGCACAGGCTCCGGACACACAGGCTCAGCGGCCATAGCTCACGGGCCCAGCCGCTCCGCGGCATGTGGGATCTTCCCGGACCGGGGCACGAACCCATGTCCCCTGCGTCGGCAGGCGGACTCTCAACCACTGCGCCACCAGGGAAGCCCAGGCAGAGACTATTGATAAAAGCAGTACTGAGGTTGAGAAAAGAGTGAAAAGAGGCACACTAAATAGAAACTATTCCCAGTGTCTTTTTCTTTTTATCTTTGGCAGAGTCATTTAAAATGTCACGTGGCCAGTATGAACTATAATTTAATAGTCTGAGAAAACTCAATTACTGTGTTTACACTGACCATGAAAGACTGCAGATATCGTTTATCTCAAGTCAGAGGTGCTTTTATGTCAATGTTCTGAATGTATATAATATTGGTTCCCAGTGGGCTTTCATTATCTCACTGGTTGTTTCACACTCATACTATCTCTTGGATGTGCCTAGAGATAGTAGATACATATCTGTTTTATATTTGGGACAATGGAGTAGTAACAATGTCAGATGTCCTATAACGTATCATTTTTTTACAGAGGTGCAGTTCTGCTGGGCTTGGCGAGTGGATTGATGCTTTCGCCTTGTTCATGGTTTCCTGGTTCCAGTTTAACCTGGTGGATGACAGGTGTGTGGTTTCCCTACAGAAATGCTTCGTTGTCCAATTTACTTGCAGTTGTCCAATTTACTCCGTGTGCCCCTGGAGTGGAAGGAGATGACCATATAACATGTGCTGTTGCCCGGTGGGATAGTCTCACCAAGTGCAGCCACTAAAACCCAGATATCACCACGGTTACCAGTGACTACTGGTTCCAGGTCCCTGCTTTCTCCTCCTTCACTTTCCCTCTCCTCCTTAGCTGTCTTATCCCCTGACTGTGCTGATATACTCTCCCCTGCCTCCTAAATGACTTATCCAGGCACAGATGTCAGGAACAGTTTTACTGACAGTCTGCGGAGATGGAGGGTCAGACATTGCCACTTTGCCAGACCTCTTCCCCTCTCCAAGCGCTTCTCTGTTTTCAGGAATACCTTCCTTTGGGACTCGACAATGAAGCTCACTTTCCCTTTCTCTTTTGTGTGTAACAGTTTTGGCCCTCCTCTACCCAGCCTTGGGGTCCACGTTTGCTTATTCAAAGGCTTGGACCCTCTCTGCCCATTCACACCCTTCAGGAATATAGAATATCAATGGAGACTATCATACTTCTGGAGCAATCTACTTATTTTTATGATTATGACCATTTCATTACTGTGACTGAAACTGAATTATGCCACTCTGTTCCTTTCCCCTTAAAAGGCAGGAATGGTGAGAGTCAGTTTTAGTGTTAAATAAAAGAATTCCCGCTCTGTGACAGGGCAAATAGTGTGTTTGGTTTCTGTGAGATGTCCTTATACCTTTTAATTAAGCAGGTGTTTCAGAGTTTTGTACTAGAGGCTGGGCGTGGGTTTCTGAGACTACACGTAACGGTAATGGAAGATGAGGGTTAAATAACCTCGTAGGTATGTTTCTGTGCACCCTCAGTGCCATCATCCTTGCATGAAGACGTGTATGTCATCCAAATAGGCTGCTTAATTCCTAAGGTTAACCAGGTCGTCATCCTCCTGGAGCTGTGTGAGCAAACGGTTGCGGTCATGTTGAGCTGTTTTTACTTGCTTGTGTATTTTCGGGTAGACATTCCATATGGGGATGCTTGTGTGAATATAATGTAGGAGGAACTTTTCTTCTCATCAGAGAAATGCCTCCTGAGATTCCGCACAAAAATGGCCAGGTAACTTTGTAAATGCGGAGTGTGCAGTGAGCATATATAGCTTCTTAATCTCTATGCAATTAGGAAAATGAACATGAAATACATTGAAAGTTGTGCAGCATTTATATCATGTCTTTTCTTACGGAATAGGAGCAGAAGGCTTATTGGGCAGGTAATTAGCAGCTTCATTTCAAACATGGGAACACTGAGGTCCACAGAAACATAAACTTAAAGAACAGAAAAGCTGTGAACTTGTTGTTTTATGCTCATGCTTATTTCCCCAGATAAGTAAACATAGCCTCCAGAGTTAAAGCTAATTTAGTTTGACTGTCTCTCTGAAGTGTGAAATAAAAGGCCCTCGGGGCAAGCAGATTCCGGGCTTCTAATGGGCTGTTTGCAGTAGAGAGGAAAGCAGGGCCGTAATTAGTGAGCTCCATCTCCCTCTCTGATGGTCTCCTCACCTGAATTAAGTAGGAGCTCACAATTATCTAGAGCTGGTGCCCACTTTTCACTGTGATTCGTCTCTGGAAAACACCTCATAAAGCAGAATGCAGATAAAGAAATCATATTTTTTTCATTGTACAGTTAAAGTCCCAACTGGGTCCCAGTATGAAATTAATTATGGAAGTGACCAATAGAATTTCCCAAATGCAAAGATACAGGAACTTTAGATCTTGATGGCGATTAAATTAGTAAAATCAAAGTTCTATTTAAAAAGACATAAATGTACTCAATGCACTGGTAGGACCCCAGTGTGCTATACAGTGTGCTTACAGTTTTATTGTATAAGAAACTTGATATGTTTAAAGTGAACGTGTTAGTTACTATAAATATCATTGGAATATTCAATTACCATGAATTCTGCTTGGTGTCTTAGATGTTATAAAGATCTGGGGGGGATTATTTGGGAGGACTCAGTCTCAAACAAAAAATAGTTAAGCTGTATAGTTAAGAGAAAAAGGTAAAGTAACGGTGTATCATATGCTACCACTGGTGTTCAAAAAGGGAAATGCACACACATGCCTTTTTCTTCCTGTGCACAGACTATCTCTGGGAGGATGCAGAAGAAAATGCTAACATTGTTGGCCTTCGCTAGGGGAACTAATAGGTGACAGGGGACAGAGGGACTCTTTTTTACCTTTCAGAGTTTGGATTGAATTTATAGTCTATTTAAAAGGACAATTTTAGGGGCTTCCCTGGTGGCGCAGTGGTTAAGAATCCACCTGCCAATGCAGGGGACGTGGGTTCGAGCCCTGGTCGGGGAAGATCCCACATGCCACGGAGCAACTAAGCCTGTGCACCACAACTACTGAGCCTGTGCTCTAGATCCTGCGAGCCACAACTACTGAGCCCACACGCCACAACTACTGAAGCCCACGCGCCTACAGCCTGTGCCCCACAACAAGAGAACAAGAGAAGCCACCGCGATGAGAAGCCCGTGCACCTCACCGAAGAGTAGCCACCGCTCGTGGCAACTAGAGAAAGCCCGTGTGCAGCAACGAAGACCCAACGCAGCCAAAAATAAATAAATAAAATAAATAAAAAAAATAAAAGTACAGTTTTAGTGGACTTAAAAATATGTAGCCTGTTTAAAAATAGAAACTAAATTAAAAATGAAAGTGGTAACAGTCGAGGGAAATTTGAAGAGATGTTTTCTTTCCCTTCAGATAATTCTTTGTAGTAAGACAGACACAACAAAGTCATTTTGATATCTTTAGATTAAAATATCAAACTAGGACTCATTCTTTAGAAAAATAGGCATTATAAGCTGGTAAACAGGAAAAATTCCCTCTCCCTAATAATCAAATAAATGAAAATCAAAATATGCTATGACTTAATCATTAATTTGGTAAAGATTTTTAAAAAGAAATGGTTTTGGCAGGGTCCAAAAGGCTCACCTTTTGGACTTCTGGCAGGGTTTCTGGAGGAAGTGAGAACTGGTATAACCTCCCGGGAAAGCAGTTGACCACAAGTATTGACTCTTTAAAATGCTTTTGCCTCTTGACATAGTAGTTGTACGTCTAAGAATCTTTTTAAGAATTATTTTAAGGAAATAATCAGAGGTGTAGTAAGAGATTAATTGACAAAGAAAGATGTTCCTCACAGGGTCAGAAGCTTCCTAAATGGCCAAGAATAGGAAAATGGTTGCTTATTTTTGTGTGTATTTATCCAGTGCAAGAGTGTACGTACATAAACATGTTTTAGAAGAAAAACATTAATAACACGAAAAACATGTTCTTGATATAATGTCCCACAAAAAGCAGAATAGAATCCTCACTATGTGGTACGATTCCATTTATGTAAAAATACTTCTTCATATACACAGAAAAAGACATAGGGGAAATACATAGGAGTATTAGCTGGGATCATCTCATCTCAGTCCTAGGCGATCCTTAATTGCTTGTTCACAGCTCTGTATTTTTTAAATTTCTGCAGTGAATAGGCATTATGTTTGTTCATTTCAAAATGAAAAAAAACTTTTGTCATTAAAATAATTGTTGTTGGATCTAAGATTTTGAAGGTCTAACTATGGAGTTAAAATCTGTGGGTTGTTTTTGAAGTGGGGAGGAATAGGCAGTCACATGGCATTGTCCTGTGATGGTGCAAGTAGAACTTACTGACGGGTGAGCGCCATGGGGCACTAAGAAGCTGGCTGGATCCTCTTCCCGGGGTTCTTGCCGCAAGCAGTGAGGAGGCTGCTGTAGACATACTTGAAGGGCGGCTCACTGTTATACAACATTGACTGAAATGTCCAATGTCTAGAGGATGTCATATTCTCTGCAAAGGTGTTATATTGATGGCTCCAAAATGGGGTGCTGTAAGCCCCTGCTGTGCTGCTGTCTCACAGCGGATTTCATAGGACTATGGAGAAATGTTATATTCCCTCAGATTTGGCTCAACGAATTAGCAGACATTTACTAAGTGCCTGCTGCAGACCAGGCAGATTGCACAGCCCCCAGCACCTCCGAGGCTGTTGTGTGAATGAATGAACTGCCTGCAGAACTGTAAACTAGTGAGTCTACAAATGCAGTCTCAGTCACAGCTTCTTTGGGGGGGGCTATGGGGTTGGTAAAGCCAACTTATATATTGTGGGACGAGGGGCAGCATTTAAACTCCTTTAGAAAGTTTCTTAACAAAAATGTTCTACAAACATGACTCTCCATGTTTCCTAATGTCCTAGATCTGGCTGGTTAAATTAAATTAACAAATTTTGGTATTACAGGTAATTTCCTTTTTTTTTTTTTTTCCAGTGTTTGCTATGAAGATCTTAACACAAATAAACTAAAAATGCCTTCTTCTCTCCTGCTGTTCTTCCTGAAGAAATAGCACTGGACTGAGATTTACTGGACCCACATTCCACCTCTAGTTGTGCAAGTAACTAGCTGCATGACCTTGAGCAAAGCATATTAACCTTGCCAAGACCTTAGTTTCTCACCAGTCTAGAAACTGAACCAGAATGGCCCTGAGGTCCCTTCTGGCTCTAAATAGCTATAAATCGGTCATCCTATATAAGTTTATTATTCCTTTTTTTTTTTAAGAAAACGGAAGAGACTATTACTACTTTCCTGTCTGATTGTTTTTCTTTCTCTCTCTCACAAACAGGAGCGACCTCGGCTGTGGGTCTCCTTTACCTGCCCACGTGGGCAGCCGCTCTCTCTGGCTGTGTGCTTGCCCTCTTCACGGCGTCCATGTGGCCTCAAGTGCTTGGACACCTTATCAGCTCAGGGTCAGGCCCTGGGAAAGCCATGACCACTGCCATGATATTTTATCTTCTAGAAATATTTTTCTGTGCATGGTGCACAGCTTTTAAATTTGTCCCAGGCGGTGTGTACGCTAGAGAAAGATCTGATGTGCTTTTGGGTGAGTACATGTGAAAGGTCTGGATTCAAGTAACTACTCAAAAATCCCCTTCAGGACTGACTAGGCTTTAGCACTTTACATGACTGATTAAGATAAATAGGATGATCTTGCTTTTCTTATTGAAATAGACCCTCTTGGTTAAAAAAAAACCTGGAGAAATGTCTAAATTACTATTTAAAAAGAAATTTCTTAATTCATTAATGAGTTTCAGTAATATTACTGCAAAGGCCTTGGAAGTGAGTAGCTGTGAAAAAAACAAGTTTAATCCATAATAAGTTATAAAAAGGTCCCCGTAACCCCATATTATATGATACGTAAGGAGAAAATATGATCATGGTGCTCACATTGCTATTTTGGTGGTAGGCTTGTAAATATATATAGGAAGTGTGATTTTTTTTGGTTCCCTTGAATTTTATGTATGGTTTTTATTTACCCTCTTTTTACCAAAAGATTTTTTCATATGTGAATCTTAGTGTAAATGGTAAATTCTCAAATCATAGAGTACATATCTTCCATTTCAGTGGTTATGAACTTATGTACCAAAATTCAAATAGCATACACTTAGTTCAGTTTAATATTTCAGAAATTGTCTTCTGGCAATAGTGAAATTCCTGATGTGTACCAAGCAGACACAGATCAAATATTGCCTGTCGTTTTAGTTTAAGTAAAACATGTCCAAAGCCTCCAGGATAAAATCTTTGAAAAACTGAGGAGACAAAACATGTTACTAGGGGATTCAGTTCTTGTTTGCTCAGACATTTTTCCATTTGTTCACTTACTCATTAAAAAATTATTGTGCACCTACTATGGTCCAGGCGCAGTGCCAGGTGTAGGGGATTTAAGAGACATAAGGTCCTACCCACCTCAAGCTTCCGTGTAGTGGGGGAGATACCACACATCAGATTAGACAGATTCTTAGGGGGTTACAGCTGGGGTAAGTGCTGCACAAAAGTCTGGGCTTCTACTTATGTTCGTCTGCAGTTCCCCCTTGTGCCCTTGGAATATATCCAATCACCCTGTACACTTTCACATAAACTTTTCTCCTCTATGAGCTAGACATCTGTCAGGACAGGCTGATTTGGAAGAGGTATTTTTCAATTATGTGAGATATTTTTAAAAAGTTTTGAGGTTTTGCTATTTCTGGTGGGACATCCAGGCTGTCAGCTGATCAGAGACATACATCGCTGCATTTCCTCTGTGATAATCTCGGCTTTGCGAACTTTGTATTTCTTCTGATTTCTTTCAGGTGTGTGTGTACTCTCTCCTGCTCTATCTTCCTGTCCAATGCCCTGCTTTTTTCCTACTCCAGCTTGTTTGGGGGTCTGCCATGTGGAGCAAACGAATGAAAGTAAGACCCATTCTAAGCATATATTTCTTTCTTTAGAATGTTATGAATGAAGGGTGTTTTTAGTTCCTTCTCGCTACTTAATGGAATTGCAGAAATCATGCTTTATTCCAGCTTCAAACAACTAAGAATTCTTTTTAGTAAGAGTGACATTATGTCGATAAGGCCACAAAAACTAAGGAACATTAGTAATGTTCAGAGTAGCTTTGAATAATGATTGAAAAGAATCTGTATTAGATCAGAAACTAGATATAAATGTATTGTCTAGGTTTCTCCTGCTATTTCCTGGAAATTGCACATAACTCTTTTTTTTTAGCCTTCCACCTAAGCATAACTTTTACTTGACATTCTCTAATTTATATATTGTTCAACCATACCTCTGTTTCCATTCTCATTATATACAACGTTAGAAGTATGTAGACTTCACATGTAAGCTACATTGGAATGCACCCCAGTTAAGCTCATCTTTCTTGGCCCAGTGTGAGTTCCAGCATGCATCCTCTGTGTGGACCCACAATCCAGGCCAGAACTGTTGCCACAAACACTGCCGTATTAAGAACCTACAAATCCTCCTCTTGTGCTCCTCAACTCGGTGCCTGTGGTCCCTTCAGTGGAGAAGACTGAGTCCCTAAGGCAGTCCAGAAGGCTGCTTTCTCTTCTCCCCACCCTTCACTGCATGACCAACAGTCAGTGACCGACACTATTACCAACCTAACAACTAGGAAACACTCAGGAAATTCAAAGAAACCCCTCATCAGAAAAAGTACGGGTTTTTTTTAATGTAAAGCATAATTTCTAGAACCCTACCTTTTCTTATGATCATCCTAATTATCAAAAGTAACACTGGAGTAATTAATTAGGTACTGAGATAACTCAATAACTGATTTTTCAGGATATGTCCATTTAAATGAAATCAAGGCTCCTGGAATTTACCATTAGAAGGATTTTTGGATTAGAATGTAATATATTCATCTTTCTTTTTTTTAACAGTGACAGTGATGCTAATTATTGGACTGAATATGCTAGTTGGTCCCAAGAAAAGCCTTGATTTTCATCTTCAAACAAAAAACAGCCCTAAAATGCTTTTCAGAGAGAGTGGAAAATACATGAAACTTGGTGAGTATAGTTTTGCTTCCTTTTTAAAAGCATTTTATTATCATATATGGCCTTTATTATGTTGAGGTTCCTGGACTTCAGACTATACTACAAAGCTACAGTAATCAAGACAGTATGGGGACTTCCCTGGTGATGCAGTGGTTAAGAATCCGCCTGCCAATGCAGGGGACACGGGTTTGAGCCCTGGTCTGGGAAGATCCCACATGCCGCGGAGCAACTAAGCCCGTGCGCCACAACTACTGAGCCTGCACTCTAGAGCCTGCGAGCCACAACTACTAAGCCTGCATGCCACAACTACTGACGCCCACGCGCCTAGAGCCCGTGCTCTGCAACGAGAAGCCACCGCGATGAGAAACCTGTGCACCGCAACAAAGAGTAGCCCCAGCTTCGCAACTAGAGAAAACCCGCACACAGCAGCAAAGACCCAGTGCAGCCAAAAACAAATAAATAAAATTTGAAAACAAAACCAAATAAAACTCTAAAAAAAATAAAGACAGTATAGTACTGGCACACACACAAAAATATAGATCAATGGAACAGGATAGAAAGCTCAGAGACAAACCCACGCACATATGGTCACCTTATCTTTGATAAAGGAGGCAAGAGGATACAATGGAGAAAAGACAGCCTCTTCAATAAGTGGTGCTGGGAAAACTGGACAGCTACATGTAAAAGAATGAAATTAGAACACTTCCTAACACCATACACAAAAATAAACTCAAAATGGATTAAAGACCTAAATGTAAGGCCAGACACTATAAAACGCTTAGAGGAAAACATAGGCAGAATACTCTATGACATAAATCACAGCAAGATTCTTTTTGACCCACCTCCTAGAGAAATGGAAATGAAAACAAAAATAAACAAATGGGACCTAATGAAACTTAAAAGCTTTTGCACAGCAAAGGAAGTCATAAAAAAGATGAAAAGACAACCTTCAGAATGGGAGAAAATATTTGCAAATGAAGCAACTGACAAAGGATTAAGCTCCAAAATATACAAGCAGCTCATGCAGCTCAATATCAAACAACCAAACAACCCAATCCAAAAATGGCCAGAAGACCTAAATAGACATTTCTCCAACAAACACATGAAAAGATGCTCAACATCACAAATCATTAGAGAAAAGCAAAGCAAAACTACAATGAGATATCACCTCACACCAGTCAGAATGGCCATCATCAAAAAATCTACAGACAATAAATGCTGGAGAGGGTGTGGAGAAAAGGGAACACTCTTGCACTGTTGGTGGGAATGTAAGTAAAAGAAGCGAAATTGAGTTATTTGTAGTGAGGTGGATGGACCTAGAGTCTGTCATAAAGAGTGAAGTAAGTGAGAAAGAGAAAAACAAATACTGTATGCTAACACATATATATGGAATCTAAAAAAAAAAACAAAAAAAGGTTCTGATGAACCTAAGGGCAGAACAGGAATAAAGACACAGATGTACAGAATGGACTTGAGGACATGGAGTGGGGAAGTGTAAGCTGGGACGAAGAGAGAGTGGCATTGACATATATACACTACCAAATGTAAAATAGATAGCTAGTGGGAAGCAGCTGCATAGCACAGGGAGATCAGCTTGATGCTTTGTGACCACCTAGAGGGGTGGGATAGACAGGGTGGGAGGGAGACACAAGAGGGAGGGGATATGGGGATATACATATGCAGATAGCTGATTCACTTTGTTATTCAGCAGAAACTAATACAACACTGTAAAGCAATTATACTCCAATAAAGATGTTTTAAAAAAAGCATTTTATTATGAAACATAAATTTTCAGACATATGAGATTAAAAAGTATGATGAACTCTCATGTACCCTTAAACCAGTTCCAACAATTATTAACATTTGCTAATGTTGTTAATACCTATCTTACATTTTTTGGTAAAATACTTTAAAGCAAATATCTGATATTGTGTTTTTTCAACCATAAATACTCTGTATTAGTTTTGTTTCACTTCTAATGTAGATTTAACAGGTAGGATTTCCAAAATATTTTGTTGTAATAGTTGAGACCATTTATTTCATTTCTTGTTCTTTTTTGGAAGATTTAATATGTTAATGTTTGGAATATTGATGAGCTGGAAACTCAGGCATGAAATTAGTTTGCTATTCAGTCTGACTCATCTCAAAATATACTAGATTAAATAAAAATGTTTATTGAATGTGTAACATTTGCAGATAGTGTATTAGGATACAACATACTGCATAACTCCATAGCATTATGTAGAATACAAAGATATATAAAATCTGGTCTCTACCGTCAATGACCTGATGCTTTACTAGAGAAGACAGAATCTTATGGTGTAAAGAGCTAAAACACAATTAAGAAGCTAAATAAAATTTTAATATATTTCTAAAGGAAATGTCATGAAGCAGTAAGGTCATTATATAAACACTTTCATATATGTTCCATCATAATTTGAAAAAGATATTAAAATTTAGGGGAAAAATTTAAATTTAGGTGTTTTTTTGTTTTTTGTTTGTATGTATTCTTATACTTTAGGTCTGTCCCTTGAAATCAGGATCTGGCAGCTTTTGTTTGTTTGTTTTTAGTCCTGATAATCTTTGTCTTTATTATTACTATTATTATTAAATTATTTAATTCATTCATCAAATTGAGGCACTTGAAACAACTTATTCACAAAGTTGTTTAGATAGCTTTGTATGATTTTCCAAAACAAGCTTTATTTTTTGGGCCCATTTTTGGTTCACAGCAGAATTGAGCAGAAAGTACAGAGATTTCCCGTAGGACCCTCTGAGCCCACTTATACACAGCCTTCCCTGCTAGTGACATGCCCTACCACAACTGATGAACCTACAACGAAACAGGACTATCACCCAAAGCCCTTTGTTTACATTAGGACTCATTCTTTTTTTTTGCCGTACGCGGGCCTCTCACTGTTGTGGCCTCTCCCGTTGCGGAGCACAGGCTCCGGACGCGCAGGCTCAGCGGCCGTGGCTCACGGGCCCAGCCGCTCCGCGGCATGTGGGATCTTCCCGGACCAGGGCACGAACCCTGCGTCCCCTGCATCGGCAAGCGGACTCCCAACCACTGCGCCACCAGGGAAGCCCAGGACTCATTCTTGATGTTGTACATTCTGTAGTTTTTGATGAATGTATAATGATATATATCCACCATTGTAATATCATATGGCATAGTGTCACTGCCTTAAAATCCTCTGTGCTCTGCCTGTTCATCCCTCCCTCCCCTGCCAATTGCAATGACTGTCTGCTTTTTAAAAAAAAAATAATAGATTTTATTTTTCAGAGCAGTTTTAGGTTTACAGACAAATTGAGCAGAAAGTGTGGAGTTCCCATATATCGGCTCACACTCCCACCTCCTCAGTTTCCATCATTATTAACATCTTGCATTATTGTGGTGCATTTGTTACAATTGATGAGCCAATATTGATACATTATTATTCACTAAAGTCCACAGTTTAGAGTTCACTCTTTTTTTATATGTGTTCTGTGGGTTTTGACAAATGTATAATGACATTTATCCACTATACAGTGTCATACAGAATAGTTTCACTGTTGTAAACATGGTAATGTGCTCAACCAATTCATCCTTCCCTCCTTCCTCCAGACCCTGGCAACCACTGACCTCCTTACTGTCTCCATTGTTTGCTTTTACTAGAATGTCAATCTTTGTCTTTTAACTTGAAATGTAGTTTATTTTTGTCGTGATTTCCCTTGTGTTATGATTTATTTCCATACTCTTACTTTGCTTTTTCTACTTTCTCTAGGTGTATTTTTCCTCTTTTTTCTTCTTGCTTTTGCATTGACTGAGTTTTCTTTTTCCTTTTTTCTTATCCTTCTCCTCTCCACTTCTGTTTCTAGGTTGGAAATTATACCTTCGATTTCTTTTTTTCAGTAGTTGGTTATTTTTTTCTCAGAACATTAAAGATAGTATTTCCCTATCGTCTGACTTCCATTTTTTGCTTTTGAGAAGTCAACCATCAGTGTAATCTTTGCTCTTTTGAAGATACAGTGGCTTTTCTCTCTGGCAGCATTTAAGATTTTTCTTTGTTTTGGTGTTCTGAGTTTCACTGTAATACATCTGGATGTGGATCCAGCCCCTCCCTTACTTGTGAGTGTTTGGGCTTTTTGAATCTGAAGAGTCATTTTTTTTATCAGTTCTGGAAAATTCTCAGCATTATTTCTGCAAATATTACCTCTTTCCCTTCTCTCCTTTTTTGACTCCAGTTAGATATGTGTTGGATCTTCTTATTCTCTTCTTCATGTCCCTTAACCTCTTTCATATTCTCTACCTTTTAAGGTTTTTAAAAAGGTTTTTAAACCTTTTTAAGGTTTTTAAAAAACCTTTTTAAGGTTTTTAAAAAACCTTTAAACCTTTTAAGGTTTTTAAAAAACCTTTTAAGGTTTTTAAGCTGCCCCTTGTACTAATTCTCCATTAAGTTTTGTCTAATCTGCTTTTTATCTTGTCCATTGAGTTTCTAATTTTAATTGTTATAATTATCATATAATTTTATTTCTAGAAGTCTAATTTCTTTACAAATTTTCTTGCCCATTAATTTAATCTCATATTTCTTAGTTATCCCATTGAATATCCTCTCTTATTTTTCTAAACATGTTAAGCATGCTTATTTTATATTCGATTCTAAAATTTTTACTATCTGAAGTATTTTGGGTTTGATTCAGCAGGGTGTTTTTGCTGTGGTTCCTGCTCATGGAGACTTGCTTTCTTGTATATTATTTCTTGTATATATTTGTGATTTATTTTTATTTTAGTTCATGGTTCTTGGAACGTTTTTAGGGAAGCTTCTTTGAAACCTGAGTTTAAAGTATGGGTTATATATGCATGTCACACATGAAAGTTAACCCAGGAACTAGACATTGCCCCTTTACATACAATCTTGGCCAATAAATTCAATATTTTCATAAAGTTATTTTTTTAAAAAAGAAACTTAGTTTCTTCTAAACAATTATTTCAGTTTCTGTTTAGTTTTGTGGCTGCTTGTCAGTGTGAAGTTGTTGGGACTAGGACTACGGCATAAAACCTATGAGAAGAAATTGGGAAGAGGGGTAAGTCATTAAAAGTTTTGATATAGAATTTTATATGATATATGGCCTACAGAGCACAGAAAGGAGTTCTGACTTTATTTTTCTTGCAGTGGAAGCCACCAGAATATTTCAAGCAGGAGCAGGAAGAAATATGATATATATTAACTTGGCTGCTCTGTGAAGAATGGATTGTAGAGTAGAAGCAGGGAGATAAGTTATGAGGCTTTTTCAGTTGTCCAGGAGAGAGACCCTGGAAGTTTGGATGGGAGCCGTGGCCCTGGAGTTGGAGAGGAGTGGATAGACTTAGAATATATTTTGAAAGTAAAGCTGATAGAAGTTGCTGATGGATTAGATGACACTGAATGAGAAGAAGGAAAGAATCAAGGATGACTTCTATGTTTTGGCTTGAGCAACTGGATGGAGGGTGGTGGCATTTACTGACGTGGGAATAACAGGTTTTGGAGTGATGAGAGCCAGAGTTAATCATAGGTATGTAGTTACGTGAAAAGCTATAACTTGATGAATATAATCATGCCTCTCAAAGTCTCTCTTGATGGTTCTGTTCTCTTTATAGGACATTCAGTAAACTGAGTAATATTTCTTGCATAGAGATGCGATTCACACCTCACTGCTGTAGCACAATGAGCTGTTTAGGTTAAGTGGTGGCCCTCCTATGCAAAGAGGTGGTGCTTACCCTTCTCTCAGCTTGAACTTGTATGTTCCACTTTGAGTTGTTTTTTTCAGTTGTGGTGATAGAGTTGGTCTAATGTGGCCATACTCTTTCACAGGATCCCTGTTGTTGATCCGTTGGTATTAGTTTGAAATAGATGGTTAGTGTTGGGCACTGCATTCTCTGACTGGACCCATGGGCTCAAAAGAGGACTCTTCAGAGGGTGCTGTGCTCCTGAACCTTGGCCTTGCCAGCGCAGTGGGGAGCAACACCACGTATAACGCAGAGTTGGCAGACCACTCTGTAAATATGATAAAGGACTCTATGTATCCCTCTGTGGTCTCATTCTCTGATATAAGGGTAACCCCTTCCTGCATATGCTTGTTATCATATTCATGCATTTCTTTATATTGTTATTACACATGACACACCTCTATACAATATTGTATTTTTCCATGTTTTTAACTTTATCTAAATAACATCTGACATATATATTTTGTAACTTAATTTTTTTTTTTTTTTTTTTTTTGTGGTATGTGGGCCTCTCACTGTTGTGGCCTCTCCTGTTGCGGAGCACAAGCTCCGGACGCGCAGGCTCAGCGGCCATGGCTCACGGGCCCAGCCGCTCCTTGGCATGTGGGATCTTCCCAGACCGGGGTACGAACCCGTGTCCCCTGCATCGGCAGGCGGACTCTCAACCACTTGCGCCACCAGGGAAGCCCTGCAACTTAATTTTTTATTTAAAATAATCCTGGTGAGATTCATCCATATGGAAATATGTAGCCCTAATTCATTTATTAGGGCTGTGTAGTATTCCATTTTATGTATGATCGTTTTTTTATTCATTTTCCTATTTTTCCTATTGAAACAACAGCCAGGTTGTTTCTAATTTTTTGCTATTATAAACAGTGCTTATCAGAAATATCACTTTCTAAACATTCTTCCTAACTTCCAAGCCTAAGCTAGAAATTCACAGATTATAAAATACCTACTAGCAAATATCTCATTATTATGCATTAGCTGTGGGCAGATGCCTAAAAAGTATCCTTTGCTGAAATATGAATTTTGGTGGAGAGAGGTGGAGAAGAGTGGATCACTGAAACTGCCATTGTTCATTCATCCTAAATTATCATTAAAACAATTCCTCAGGCACCAGCCACAGAGGTCTTTGCCGCCATCTGGCCTTTCAGGTTTGGCTTTGACAGTGAAGGATGGTCTAATTTAGAAAGATCAGCTCAACTGCTCAGTCAAACAGGTAAGTCTTACTGAAATTATTTCCAGGTTTTGAGAAACTCCTACTGTTACGTTTATTTTGAGCAAGATCATAAGTAATAGGAGGAGGGTTTGCTGGGTCACAAACTAATCTCTTAAAAGGTCTTTACTTTGGTGGGCGGCTACAGGAGGATTAAGCTTCTGTAACCACATCTGTGTTTGCTTGAGAGCAATTAATTCAGTTGATTCTGAACAAAGTCTCCTACTGGGTATCTGCAGGAGAATCTTGTCATGCCTTTGCTCTTGGAAATGCCCCTGCTAGTGGCTCCTGTCACTTGGGAACCCACTGTTGGGGACCAGAAAATTGTCAGATGAAAAGGCAGAATGGGTTGGAGTGATACTCATTTGCAAAGCAAATTGCTTTCTAGAGCCTGAGGGCCAATTTTATTTGTTTCCATGCCCTGGGGTACTCATCTTTGGATGAAACATCCTTTAAAATATGTGGGTGTTTTGTTCTTAGATCAACTACATGGAGAATGGAGCAAGAGACTTAAAGGGCTAAACTGTTCTAGTTATTCCTAATGATAAGCATGTCTCCTGAGAAATAGCTGAGGGTCTGTATGATTCTAATGCCATTAAGAAATTTCTCTGGCCCTTAGTCCTTTAGTCCTGATTACAGGCCTCTGGGGCACATCTGACCAGGGTATCTGAATAAACTGACTTCTGTGTCAATACGATGGAGGTGTTTGCCCAGGAATAAAACACTACTGTATACTCTATTGTTTCTGAACATAAATTGGATATTTGAAAAAGGTATTAAGCTTATTTGAAATTTGGGGAATGATGTTAATATTTGAAAATTTAGAAAAGTTATGTTTTTATCCTTTCCTACTTTTCCTCAAGGTGTCCCATGTTTTAATTACATTCAAAATATGGTAAAAAAAATTTTACAGCTCAGATTTGAAACAGTTCACTTTAGTAACTCATTAGGAATTACTTTGGTTTTTGATTTACGAGTAAAGGCAGGGGATTAAAGAATCAAGTTTTGCTAATTGTTTTTACATTGCTATGGTTAATCACCATGTGCATTTTTTTTTCTGAACAGGTGCAGATCTCATAACAATTTTGGAGAGCGATGCTTCTAAGCTCTATATTGGGAACAATGACCTGACCATGTGGTTAGGGGAGAAGCTGGGTTTCTATACCGACTTTGGTCCAAGCGCAAGGGATCACACTTGGGGGTGAGTGTCCCTTCGGAGTTAATCCCAAACATATCCCTGAAAGACTAGGCAGCATGGGCTTGGAGTGGAAAGTTGATATTGTTATACCTTAGTCCTATGAATATGTCCCAGTGATGCTTCTTGGAGGATGAGGAGGTGCTGAAGATATACATATTCCATCCTGTTTTAATGGCTTCCCTTTTGCTGGATACTTTCAATTCTTCACTCTTATAAACCATTTAGTGTAGGAGCTGAGCACTAAACGTGTCTGTCCTGGACGCTGTCCTCATGGAGTTACATTATAGTGTGAAGAGACGGAAACTAATCATGGACACACAGAAATAAATAATTTAAGACAATGGTAAGTGCTGTGTAGAAAAGGAGAGCGGCTGGGTGGGCAGGGCAGCAGGGGATGCTGCTGTAGGTAGCGTGGTCAGGAAGGTCTCTCTGCCGACCTCATGATGGAGAGGACCCAGGACCCACTGTGGGAGGAGCCAGTGTAAAGACTTGAGGCCAGGTCAGTCTTGGTGTGCCGGAGCACAGGGTTTGAGGGGGAACAAGTAAGAAAGGAGGTCAAAGGTGGGCCCCTGATCTTACAGGGTCCCATAAGCCATGCTTAGCCCTGATTTAATTCAGTTTTTAAAAAAAATACATTTATTTATTTAATTTTATTTATTTATGGCTGTGTCGGGTCCTTGTTGCTGCACGCGGGCTTTTCTCTAGTTGGGGTGAGCTGGGGCTACTCTTCGTTGTGGTGCGTGGGCTTCTCATCGCAGTGGCTTCTCTTGCTGCAGAGCACGGGCTCTAGGCACGCGGGCTTCAGTAGTTGTGGCTCACGGGCTCTAGTTGTGGCTCACAGGCTCTAGAGCGCAGGCTCAGTAGTTGTGGCACACCGGCTTAGTTGCTCCACGGCACATGGGATCTTCCCGGACCAGGGCTCGAACCCATGTCCCCTGCATTGGCAGGCGGATTCTTAACCACCGCACCACCACGGAAGCCCTTTAATTCAGTTTTGATAGGAAACCACTGGAGGATTGAAAACACGGGAGCAATCTGATCTGATTTACATTTTTGAAAGACCATTCCGGCTGTTCCTAGAAAAACAGATTGTCAGGGGCAGGAGTGGGAGCAGGGAGACAGGTGATGAGGTAGAGGCATTAGCACAGGTGAGAAATGACAGTGGGAGGCGTGGAGATGGAAAGAAGGGGTCAAACTCAGGAGCTATCTTGGAGCAGGGCTGACAAGACTTCCTGATGGTTTAGATATCGGGGCTGGAAGTGACAAGGATAGCACCAGCGTGTTTTACCTGAGTCCCTGATAGGAGATGATGCCCTTTAATGGGACAGGAATGACCAGGTGAGCATCAGGATTGTGCTAAACTGAAGATGCCCCTGGACGGTCAAGTGACGTCCATAGGTGCTTGTGTGCAGCCTGGAGGGCCGAGTGGGACAGCACAGGCTGGGCCTGTGCATTCAGGGATCATCACTGTGGGCATGGTTCTGTCAGAGGAACTTCGGGAGGAGGCCAGACGGTGCGCCCAGCCTGAGGTCTGAGCTCTGATCATATGTAGTTCTTTGACTTAGAGTGAGGCGGAACCGGTTTTCCTATCTTTATCGGACCATTTGTAATTTCTAATTTTGTAAATTGTTGCACTGTGTCCTGGCTGGCAAGGTCATACATTCTCAAATGCGTTGATTAATATTAGAATTGTTTATGCAGATAAGTTGCCAGAGTAACAGTGCTAGTAAAATGGAGTTTGTGTATCCTAATTCTGCCCTTTTCATGTTTCCATAGCACTTATTATTTTTTTATTAATTAATTAATTTATTTTTGCTGTGCTGGGTCTTCATTTCTGTGCGAGGGCTTTCTCTGGTTGAGGCAAGCGGGGGCTGCTCTTCATCACGGTGCGTGGTCCTCTCACTATCACGGCCTCTCTTGTTGCGGAGCACAGGCTCCAGGCGTGCAGGCTCAGTAATTGTGGCTCACAGGCCCAGTTGCTCCACGGCATGTGGGATCCTCCCAGACCAGGGCTCGAACCCATGTCCCCTGCATTGGCAGGCAGACCCTAAACCACTGCGCCACCAGGGAAGCCCTCCATACCACTTATTAAACAGAGTTGATAGTGTTGTTCTTGGTGACACAGTGAGACGTGCTGAATAGCCCAGATGCAATGAACAGTCCGGCAGACTGCCCCATACCTCTCCGCCACATTAGTGCTCTCAGTGCCCCTCAGTGGGATGCTTGAAGTGTGCACATCCCTCTTGAACACATATTCTTAGTCCCGTTTGCATGATATGGTGGGACCAATAGTGACGCACGTGTTTCTTTCCATTGGAATACAGGATTATGGTTTTGTCAAGATACCGCATTGTGAAATCAGAGCATCACCTTCTTCCGTCACCAGAGGGCGAGATTGCACCAGCCATCACTCTGACTGTTAACATTTCTGACAAACTGGTGGATTTTGTTGTGACCCACTTTGGGAATCACGAGTGGGTTTCTTTTGTCTTTCTCGAACTACACAAATGCCAAGAAATATTATTAACACATTACTTTGACTTCCATGCCTTGACCTTTCTTACTTTCTTCTTCATTTTTTTTTTTCTCAAAGTATTTTTCTCTGTGTTGCTGGTTTTAAAAATCAGGCATAGAGGGAGTTCCCTGGTGGCCTAGTGGTTAGAACTCTGGGCTTTCACTGCCGGGGCCCGGGTTCAATCCCTGGTCCAGGAACTGAGATCCCACAAGCTGTGTGGCGTGGCCCAAAAAAAAAAAGAAAAGGAAAAAAAAATCAGGCATAGAAACCTTTGAGATGCAGGCAGTCCTTAACGATGGCACAAGGCAGCATGATGGCCATGTTAGCCAGCAGTTACTGAGCAGGTGCTGTGCTAACTGCATTATTGTATTTAATCTTCATTTCGTATAACGTTATTACTATTATAGCTCCATTTTACAGATAAATAAACTAGACTGAAGGTTAGAAGACTTGTCCAACCTGGGTCACACAGCTAGGAATTAAGTAGACCCAACTCAGAGCCTGCAAGTGCTTGAAACCACATGGTAAACCAGACTACGGAAAGATGAAATTCCCTTTTCCTACAGGATTATTCCAGTTGGAAGTACTGCTGGGATTTGAGAGTACTAAATAACGTTTCTTTTTCCCTCATGTTTTCAATCAACTGAGAGATAGGCAGAGGAATCTGGCAGGAAGATCAAAATAGCTCTTTTGATTCTGATAAACGTATTTGGACAACGTGGCTTAAGTGTGTCCACATGGACCTGCTAGTACATTCGCCCAACAATACATGATGCTGGCTCCCCCAAAGCAGCTGGCCTACCTGGCAGGGGCAGAGTCTGCCCTGTCAAACTCTCCCCTTAGTGGAGAAGATAACACAAGGGAACACCCTTTCTGCAAACCGGCAGATTCCGGGAGAAGAATGAGGAAGTGTTTGAGACAAGCATGCCCAGTTTATTCTTACAAACTTAATTAATTATAAAAATCCTCCCAAGAAGTAAAGGGTGAGAGGGAGAGAGGCCAGAGATGATTTTCTGAGTCGGTTCCCCTCCAAGGAGACATGAAGAATGGGGAATGAATTTTATCCCCAAAGAATAACATTCACAACCAGTGACTTAGTACTGAATAAATCACGAATAATGCCAGCAATATGTTGTTAAAGCAAAGATAAAAGTATATAATTTATACTCTACCATACTAAACATTCTCTAATAGTAATTGAAAACACAAATGCAAAGTGCTTAGCGTTATAAAATACAGCATATGGGCCCTGTCCACATTAATGATACAAGAGACCACAGAGCTTTACAGTGACATACAGAACATTAGAAAAACAACAAACAAAATACGGGTAGCAGACATATTCGTTTTGTTTAGGTGAAACTTACAGTATGACAGAACCCAACATTGTTGTACTGTAAGTTTCACATAAGCAAAATGCGTATGTCTGCTACCCATATTTTCCTATTACTTCCCTTTTTCTCGCAGTATTACATGGATCTGTGAAAGCGTACTTGACTGTTTTCTGAAATAAGTCAGAGCATAAGGAATATAACCCAACCATTCAAATGTAATTAATGTGAACTGTTTGCTAATCAGACTCTTGCTGGTCTTCTTAGAAGTGGGAAGGGTGTTTGGAGGACGGATGGTATAGACAGTCCACATCTCTGTAAAAAGATGTTTGAAGAAATGCTTTCTGTTTCTCCCAGCAATTTTCAGGTTGCAAGTATAGACATTCAGAAATCATTCTGCTGAGCTTAAATTGCACTTGAATTGGATTTATCTTTTTAAAAATAGGCACTTTTGTGTTTAAAGGTTGCAAGGTCTCAACCTAAGAAACAGTTGAGTATACTCCATCCTGTTTTCCTTTGGTTTTTTTCCCCTGCCCCCTTTAACTCCCTCTGACCTCTAAGATGTGAAGAAGAGACTTGTGAGGGAAGAGAAGACTAAAAGATAGCCCTCAAATTGTTTGGAAAAGAGGAGGGAAGGATTACCTTTCCTAACTTTCTATTAACCACATATTTAAAACCCTGTAGCTAACAACATACCCTTTGCTTACTACCTTCCTCACTTGATTTAATAATAATTATGACAACCACAACAGTAATGATAATAGCTAGCACCTGTCGAGGAGATGTGACTGTAAGGGAAGAGAAGGGAAGCAGTATAGTTTAATGGCTAAGCGCGTGAAACTCCAGAACCTGGAATCAGACAATCTGGTTTGAATCCTAAGTCAAGGTGTATCCTTCACCAAATTATTTAACTATCTTGAGCCTCAGTTTTCCTATCTGCAAATCAGGAGCGATAATCCTACTTAAAGGATTCTTGAGGGAATTAAATAAAATATATTATCTCATGCAAAGTATGTGTAACTGCTCAATTAATACTGGCCATTATTATTAAAGCAAATCAGACACCTCTAAGTGTGAAGCGCATTGAGTAGCTTTAAAAAAAAGTCATTCATCAAACACGAATCAAGCATCTATTGTGTCCCAAGCACAATGCCAGGTGCAGCCTTTTCCCTTAGAGCCTTAGCTCTTGTCTCACTCTTTAGAAGCCCTGTCCACTCCCAACAAGTGACATGAGAAAGTTCATGCTTCAAATAACTTGTGAAGCCGTCACTACGTATTTTTGCTTGCCTTTGTTTTTATAATACTAGATAAAAAATTCTTACTCTGAAAAAATATTTAGTGATTTCATTTTCTAGTGATTATGGCATATAAACATAAAATCATATTAGGAATGAATGCTTATGCATGTTATTAGCTGATTCAACGGGATTTCTAAAATTACTGACGACACAAATATCTCTTTACAACCAATAAACAGAAAATAGCAGCATTCCTTAGAAGTTACTTAGGTATACACTGTAACTAAAATTGGTATTATTTTAGGTAATTAACTGAGCCACCAGATACTTACAGTGTTTGTTTCTTAAAACATGCATAAATGTACAAAAAAGAAAGAGCACAGAACCTGTAGTCTGTAGTTACAGTTTTGGTTCCGTTGTAAGATAAACTCAGTGAGCTCCAGTTCCCTTGTCTCTGAAAATCAGATAAAATTATTTTTTCTAACCCACATCATAGGGCTATTGGGCTGATCAAATATCAACAGATAAGAACATAAAACGTGTTCAATCTCTCTCTTTCTCCCTGTCTCCTAATTCCTCCCCCTCCTTTCTTTATACCCATACATACATATAGGTTTTATTTTTATTATTATCACTGGATAAAATTTATCTCCTGAGAAAATGTAAAGCCAAATTCACAGATTATTTTCCGATAATATATTGCTAAAACCTATTTGAATGAAAGCTCTATCTGTGGTGCAGTGACTTTGACATTCTCTAGATTGGATTTGAATCCCAGTTGTGTGTCAGAAGGAATAGAATTCACTGCAGACTTAATGAAGGGACTACTTACCACGATGTTGGAAGGGTCAGAGGAACAGATAAGAGATGCTGAGGTACTCAGACACTAGTAATGGTGGGGAACCAGTACCATCCTTAGGGCTGAAGGGACAGGTAGAGGAAACAGTGTTCCCAGAGCCCCGTTTGATCTGGAACCAGAAGAGGGGCCACCAGGCATGAGGAATGCAGCTCGAAGAAATACTCCAATTTCTCTCTCTTCCTACCCAAACCTCACTGGAAATTAGTAGACAAGGAAGCCCAGGAGATGAAATTTGCAGAGACCAGCCTCCAGGGCATAGAGAAGGGCTGGGAATGGATCTAGGCAAAGATGTTTAGCAAATGGTCATCCTTTTCACTCTTCTGTTTCTTGAGACATCTTTTAATAGCACTCAGATGTCTATACGTAAGAATGGACAAGCTTAGTCCTGTCTTCTGATCCTACCTCAATGAGGTTTCTCCAGTCTTCTCAGCTCTTGGTGATCTCCCTCTATCTTCTTTTGTCATTGATTTTTCTTAACAGTCATTTATTAGCTGTCTTACTCCGTAAGTGCCTGTGTTGGTCTGCTGCCTATTTGCCTTTGGATCCATTCCCGGTTCAGCTCCCTTCCAGCTACAGATTGCAGGAAACCACATTTCCCAGAGTCTGTTGTCTTCTGGCTTCTGGGTATGTTTAGCCAATGGGACGCACTAATGCAAGGCTGGAGGGCTGGAGGAGGGGAGGAGACAGAGTACTTCTCATTCGCTCTCTCTTCCTTCTCTGTTGTCTCTGGCAGCAGCTAAGTCTCTTCTGTGGCTCCAACTCCTCCTTCAATGGCCCTGGATCCTTCTGAGTAGCTTCCTCCATAGTACCATTTCCCACCAGTTAGGACTGGCTTGTGGACTCTGGGAATATCACCTCTTCCTGTTGTCCCTCTAGCCCTAGAGGTGGTAGAGGTTTCTCACTGCTACTAAACTCTAGTTGCTTCGCTGATTCCTGTTTGGCTTCCTATCACCTAGTAGCCAATCCCTTGAATTAAATTCACTTTGTTTGAAACACCTAGAGTGGTTTCAGTTTTTCTTGCTGGGTCATGCAGATATGATGTCCCTATTTTTCCCCAGACAGACTGACTATAAACCCCTCAGAGCCTTGATGTACCTGCCTGATTGTCTCAGTTACACACTTATAGTGCTTAACATGATAAAAGCAGCACACTTAGCCAGTATTTGACCAGGAGAGCCAGGGAGGCTTTCAGAAACTGTTCAGTTGAAGGAGCTGAGTAGGTTAACAAACCTGGTGTGTTCTGTGAATGTTAGGATTCTCCCTCTTACCGGTACTCCTTGCTTTTTTTTTTTTTTTTGAACTACTAATCTTTAGCTGTAATACTGATGACCAGGTCTTAGATTATTGTTATAATTTCTTCTGATGAAAAGTTGAGCAATTGCTGTTTTTAGATATTTCTATCCACTGGACTCCAAATGATTTGTGGGGAAAGGTCATGTTGTTCTTGGTCAAGTCTGTCAGCCTGCTCAGTTGAAGCACTATAGCTGTCTTGCTCATTTGCATAACATTAAGTCAGTGTGTCCCAGTAGGAATTATTCTGGGTTTGTGCAGTGTTTGAAGATATTCTTTGGGAACTTAGTTAGGTACCTAATATTTTTAAAAAATTGTTTTGCAAATACAGTAAAGAGGTATATTTTTGCATTTTTTCAGAGATGACCTCGATAGGAAACTTCAAGCTATTGCTGTTTCAAAACTACTGAAAAATAGCTCTGAGCAAGTGATATTTCTGGGATATATCACTTCAGCACCTGGTTCCAGAGATTATCTACAGCTCATTGAATGTGGCAATGTGAAGGTAACACAATCTTAATAGGATTTCTGATTTCTTAAATAAAATGTTTCTTCTTCATGTTTTGAAAAACCTAACCCAACATTGTAATATGTATCCTGATTATCTACTGCTGCATGGAAAACTACCAAAAAACATACTGGCTTTAAGTAGCATTCATCTCTTTGCTCATAAATCTGCAATTTGGACAGGACTTCGTGGGGATAGCTCATCTCTGCTCCACACAGCTAGGCGGCTCACCTGGGGACCGGAGGAGCCACTTTGCAGATGACACATAAGTGGCAAGTTGGTGGGGCTGTTGACTAGGAGCTCAGCTGGGGCTTTGGCCTCAGGGTCCTGCTTCCTCTCCGTGGGCTGCTTAGGCTTCTTTCCTGCGTGATGGCTGGGTTCTAAGGGTGAGTGTCCTAAGAGAACCAGGAAGAAGTTGTATTGCCTTGTATGACCTAGCCTTGTAAGTCATATAACGTGATTTCTGCTGTCATCACAAGCCTGCTCACATTCAAGTGGAAGAAACATAAACCCCATCTCTTGATGAGAGGAGTATCAAAGTCACATTATAAGAATGCCATATGGAAAGTGGATTATTGTAGCCGTGTTTAGAAAATACAATCTGCCACATTGTACAAGTTAATCATGATGAGAGTAAAAGATAAAATGGCATACAGAGAGGCTGGCTGATCAGGGCCTCACTAAATGACACTTAATTTGTCCTTACCTGTCCAGGTCCAAAACGGTTGAATTTCTCAGTGTATCCAGATATAATCATACTCTGGGAAACTGACAGACAAATCAAATCCTTGAGACATATATACACTAGAAGGTTAAATGCATTCGTTTATAATGAGAAATACAATTATTATATTTAGTTAAGCCCTATGTAGATTTCTTGGTCCTTTACATGTCTTTTTTTTTTACTTCATTGTCTTGAGATAATATCTGCAAACAAAAAATTTTAACCATTTTATCAAGTGCTTGGAAAGACAGGTGAGAGAGAACGTTGTACGATGAAGGTATTCTGTATGTGACAGAAAACACATAACGACAGTGGCTTAAATAAGAGAAGTATAGCTCTTTATGTAAAAGTCTGGGCAGGTGATTCACCACTAGTACGGCACTTTGTGGTATCAGGAGTGTGCTCCTTCTATCTTGTGGCTCCACATTACAAGGCTTCCACTCCCAAGTTTGCCTCATGGTCCAAGATGGCAGCATCCTTGTTCTAGTTAGCAAGAGGGAGGAAGGGATACAGAGGGGCCCAAGAGCATGTGCAACTTATCTCTAAGGCAAATTCCAGGAAACTGACCTCTTCTACCTACATTTCATTGACTGGAATTTAGTCATTGGCCATACCTCACTGTACGGGAAGTTGAGAGATGCAATATTTAATCTTGATACCCTTATACCTAGCTAAAAATCCTACAACTTTGGAAGAGGGGCAAGGCAGATATTAGGGAGATGAGTTAATCTCTGCCCTGGTGGATAAGGCAGAAGTGGGGTCAAGATGGACTCCTAATTTTGGCTTTGGTCAGAGGGTTTATGATGGTGACCCTTATTATTATAGAGAATACATAAGGAAGAAGAGTTTTGCAAAGAAGATGAGTTCAGCTTTAGGCTGAGTTGAGGCATCTGTGGGATACTAGTGGAGCTGTCCATTAGGCAGCTGGACATATGGATCTGGAACTGAGAAGGGCTGTCAGGACTAGAGATACAGATTAAGGGGTTGCCACCATCTAGGTGATCATTAAAACCATGGAAGGGAATGATATTGCTTATGGAGTTAGAGATTGCAAGAGGAAGACCAAAGAAAACTCCTGATAGAGTCACATTTAGTGTGGCTATCATGGGGGTGATGGGTGAGGGAAGAGGAGGGAGATTATCTCAGAAGAGAGATTAAGGAGAAGTCAGAAGAGTAAGAGGAAAATCTGGAGAGTGGAATCACAGGGGTTGCATTAGTTATTTATTAGTGCATCACTGTGTAAGCTACAAACCTTAGTGGCTTAAAAAGAACAATGGTCCAATATCCTCATGACTGTGGGGGTCTACCGAGTGGTTTTCTGTTCTTGCCTGCGTTCATTCGTGGAGTCAGCTGGTGGCTGTGGCTGGGGAGGTCTGACATGTCCCCCACTCACTGGTCTGGGGCCTCGGTGCTGGTTGTTGGCTGGACCTCTCTCTCCATGTAGTCTCTCATCACTAGCCTACCTGGTGCCACATTTACCAGCTTTGTGACCTTGAGGCAAGTTATTTAACCTTTCTGGGCCTCAATGTCCACATCTATAAAGAGGAGATAGTAATACCTATTGTATCATAGGGTTGTTGTGAGGATGAAAATAAAGTAATGCCTGAAAAGCCCTAAGCCTTGCATGTAGGAGGCACTTAATAGGTGGTAGCTACATGTTTGTATTATGTATGTCTGGCTGTATGTATCAAATCACATTAGACAAATGTGTAAGTATATGGTCTATAAAGTATAGAAGACTACTATACAAGATGATATTTGGCAAATTTAAGAAAAAATTGATTGTATCCTAATAAGAGAGAATTTGTGTGTGTGTGTGTGTGTAAGAGGAATTTTATTTGATTTTTATTTAATACTCTGTTGGGTTCCACTGTCACAGTCAAAAGTTGTGTCAAGATTGGCAGTGGACAGACACTGTAAAACTCTTAGAGGAAAACATAGGCAGAAGACTCTATGACATAAATCACAGCAAGATCCTTTTTGACCCACCTCCTAGAGAAATGGAGATAAAAATAAACAAATGGGACCTAATGAAACTTGAAAGCTTTTGCACAGCAAAGGAAACCATAAACAAGACCAAAAGACAACCCTCAGAATGGGAGAAAATATTTGCAAATGAAGCAACTGACAAAGGATTAATCTCCAAAATTTACAAGCAGCTCATGCAGCTCAATATCAAAAAAAACAGCCCAGTCCAAAAATGGGCAGAAGACCTAAATAGACATTTCTCCAACAAACACATGAAAAGATGCTCAACTTCACGAATCATTAGAGAAATGCAAATCAGAAGTACAATGAGATATCACCTCACACCAGTCAGAATGGCCATCATCAAAAAACCTACAAACAATAAATGCTGGAGGGAGTGTGGAGAAAAGGGAACCCTGTTGTACCGTTGGTGGGAATGTAAATGGATACAGCCACTATGGGGAACAGTATGAAGGTTCCTTAAAAAACTAAAAATAGAACTACCATACGACCCAGCAATCCCACTACTGGGCATATACCCTGAGAAAACCATAATTCAAAAAGAGTCATGTACCAAAATGTTCATTGCAGCTCTCTTCACAATAGCCAGGACATGGAAGCAACCTGAGTGTCCATCGACAGATGAATGGATAAAGAAGATGTGGCACATATATACAATGGAATATTACTCAGCCATAAAAAGAAAGGAAATTGATTTACTTGTAGTGAGGTGGATGGACCTAGAGTCTGTCATACAGAGTGAAGTAAGTCAGAAAGAGAAAAACAAATACCGTATGCTAACACATATATATGGAATCTAAAAAAAAAAAAAGGTTCTGAAGAACCTAGGGGCAGGACAGGAATAAAGACGCAGATGTAGAGAATGGACTTGAGGACATGGGGAGGGGGAAGGATAAGCTGGGACGAAGTGAGAGAGTGGCATGGACTTATACATACTACCAAATGTAAAATAGGTAGCTAGTGGGAAGCAGTCACATAGCACAGGGAGATCAGCTCGGTGCTTTGTGACCACCTGGAGGGGTGGGATAGGGAGGGTGGGAGGGAGATGCAAGAGGGAGGAGATATGAGGATATATGTATATGTACAGCTGATTCACTTGGTTATAAAGCAGAAAGTAGCACACCATTGTAAAGCAATTTTACTCCAATAAAGATGTTAAAAAAAAAAAAGATTTGCAGTGGATTCTTTTTTTTTTTTTGTGGTACGTGGGCCTCTCACTGTTGTGGCCTCTCCTGTTGCAGAGCACAGGCTCCGGATGTGCAGGCTCAGCGGCCATGGCTCATGGGCCCAGCCACTCCGTGGCGTGTGGGATCCTCCCGGGGCACAAACTCGTGTCCCCTGCATCGGCAGGTGGACTCTCAACCACTGCGCCACCAGGGAAGCCCTAAAAATATTTTTTAAATTAAATTTTAATAGTCAAATTTAGTCAACATAGTCAAAAGTCAGGTATATTTTTTAAAAGAAGAACATGAATATTTCTTTAGTATAAAAGCTCCATATTTAGAATTTTGCCAACACATTATAGAAAAAAAATGTTTATGTTCTGATTTTCTGATGAAAAGTAACGCTAGTCTCAAGCTTTCAACGTCAAATAGACTCATGATTACTTCTGAAACGTGTGTTGCCAGTGACTCAATTTAACAAACAGACTGAGCTCCTGACAAATGCCAGCCTTCATGCTGGGAACCAGGGAGCCTAGGTGATTGAGTCTTTCTGCTCAGGAAGGGGAGAGTGGAGACATCTAAACAATTAACTATACAGAGTGGTGTAGCTGGTGCGCGTAAAGGACTACACAGGATGACCGATGAGCATGCAGTCAGTTCTGCTTGGGATGAGAGACTTGGAAAACTGTGCGGAGCCAGTACCGTGTTGTGATTGCTGCCTAACTCTCTCTCTAGATCACCTTCATGTTTTACTCCCAGCATCTCATACTGGGGCTAGATGAGCATATGGTAGGTGCTCCAAAAATATCTATAGAATGAATAAATGATTTTGACCTTAAAAAATCAGTAGGAATTAGGCAGAGAAAATAGAATGCACAAAAGAAAGGCATATTTATTACTGTAGCTCACGCATTTTCTTGGCAATTCAGAATACAGCACCGTTTTGAATGCTTTAAACATTCTCTTCTCTCTTCATTATTAGGATATTGACAGCACAGATCAAGACAGATGGTGTGAATATATTATGTATCGAGGGCTGATCAAGTAAGCATAGGTGTTTTTTGTTTTTTTTTCTTTTTCTTTTTTTTTTGGATTGTTGTTTTTCTTAATCTACTGTTATTGTGATCTTTTGGGTCTATCCTGGAAGGAAAAACTTTCTGGAAGCAATTAGTTAATTGTGTTACTTTTCATAGACATTGATTTGACTAGTTACCCAGTTTAACATTTTTTTTCAATGTATAGCCTAATGAGTTAAGAAGGAGTAAATGGTTAAGCAAATTAAGTTTAATTATACAAAGAAGATACTGTGTGAGTTATTAAGCCTGATTATTATGTAACTGTCAGTACATGTTAGCAATGGCACCATATTTTTTTTTTTTTTGCGGTACGCGGGCCTCTCACTGCTGTGGTCTCTCCCGTTGCGGAGCACAGGCTCCGGACGCACAGGCTCAGCGGCCATGGCTCACGGGCCCAGCCGCTCCGCGGCATGTGGGATCTTCCCGGACCGGGGCACGAACCCATGAACCCATGACCCCTGCATCGGCAGAGTAATATATCAAGTTAATTCTAGTGATATACAGAGTAGAGTTAGAAATGGGAAATTGGCTTAATAATGAAGGTGTTATCTATAATACTAGATCTCATCAGATTTCTGTATGATAATAATATCTTTACAAACCATTTGTTTCTGCCACAGATTGGGTTATGCAAGAATCTCCCATGCTGAGCTGAGTGACTCTGAAATTCAGATGGCCAAATTTAGGATCCCTGATGATCCCGTTAATTATAGAGACAACCAGAAAGTGGTCACAGACCCCAGGGAAGTTCCCGAGAAAATTCACTTCAATCCCAGGTGAGTGAGTTCCTTTATGTCGTGAACTACAGCTATGAGATTGTCCATCCCCTCTAGGGACCTAAATATTACCTCACAATGAGCTACAAATTAGATTCGGTTCTAGAGGTTTATTCATGTTAAGGGAGCTCCTGGTAAAGATTATGACATCCTACTTGGGTTGAAGTTACGATCCCTGCTTTCTGGGATAGAGAAACGTGTTGAAGTCCCAACCTCTGGCAAAAAAGATCAATGGCACCATCACCATCATAATAGCTAATATTAAAGTGTTTTTGTGTCCTAGGCCCTGTTCTAGATGTGTCATGTGTTGTCTCGATTAATCCACATTGGATTAGTCCTCTTGTTATCCCCATTTTAGAGGTAAGGAAGCTTAGGCCGAGGAACATAACTTCATCAGGGTTACGTGGCTGGTCAGTGACAGAGCCAACAAGTGGGAAGGAAGCCTGTTAGCATCATTGGGTTGCTGTGATTCTCAGTGCTGGCTGCACTTAGACTCACCCGGAGAGCTTTTAAAAACTCCCTCTGCCTGGGTCCCACCCCAGACCAATTCATCAGAACCTCTTGGTGATACATGGGCTTTGGGTTAAAAAATAATCTTTTCAGGCTATTCTGATGTGCAGTAAGAATTGAGACTACGGAGAGTGGATTATTTATTTCCATCACAGATACTCTACCCTCTGAAATATGTTGGGTGTTGTTTAGTTTTAAAGAGAGGTTATCTGAGAAATCTGTTTGCAGCAAGACATGTGATTTGGAGTAGTTGCTCTTTTTTCTTCCCATGACTGGATAAGGAGAGGAAATGTCTGCCTGAAACCAGACCCAGAACATGTCATATACCTTGTTAGTATTATTTGACATTTCTACTCCTTTTACCAGCTAGTAGCTATAGAAACTTCTCAGATGTCATTTTGTTTGGGGGGGAAATGACATTTATCCATTCTCTTTTTCTTCCTTGTCTCTCCCTACAAGAAAAAACTGTATCAAAGTGTAGGCAGCAAACGTAAGGAGAGCTATAGCCAAGTCTTGATTGGCTTCAGTCACTGTATTTGATCTTGCCCTTTGTAACTGCAACGTGGCTATGAAGAGCATAGGCTCTGGGGAAAAGCTGCCCAGTTCAGACCTTCACTTTTTGCCAGTGAACAGCTGCGCAACTGTGAGCACGTTGCTTAACCTCTCTAAGCTTCAAATCTCATCTGCAAAATGGGAAAAATAGTAGTGCCTGACTCCTAAGTTTTTTCAAGGTTTGAATGACACCCAAAGTTCTTAAAATAGTGCATGGTAAATCCTCCAGAGCCAGTAGCTGCAATAGCAGCAACAGTATTTTTACAATGCAGTGGGAAATTCTATCAATTTATAACATATATTGCTAAATACAAGCATTTCTCCAAATTGTTTTTCTTAAATATTTGATAAAAAATAGAATGTGGGGTAACCTAAGAAAGTTTTACTATGAGAGAGAAAATAACAAAAATGTCTTACCTTTTTTTTTTTTTTTTTTTGCGGTACGCGGGCCTTTCACTGTTGTGGCCTCTCCCATTGCGGAGCACAGGCTGCGGACGCGCAGGCTCAGCGGCCATGGCTCACGGGCCCAGCCGCTCCGCGGCATGTGGGATCTTCCCGGACCGGGGCATGAACCGTGACCCCTGCATCGGCAGGCAGACTCTCAACCACTATGCCACCAGGGAAGCCCATGTCTTACCTTTTTAATGCTTAAAAATAGGAAATGGATTTTTTGACAAGCTGGAAGGATCACTTACAGAAATCAAGCAGCCTTACATCCCTCTTGGAACAAAGCAGGGGAAAAAAATGTTTCAAGATTAAGTCTAATTGTTAGAAGAATAATGTGTACATATAACTGTTGTTGACTCAGCAGCTGCAGCACGCCCATTGCCATCCTTCCCTGAGCTATGAAAGCATCGTGTCTCTTCTCCGGGTTTGCATCACTCCCTGGCTGTACAGGACACGCTCTGTTGATGTCTCCAGTCAGTCAGGCGATCAGTTGTCAGGGAACATACCTCTGCACACAGAGGGGTCCCACAGAGAGAATTCTTCCCTAGAACCAAGCAGGTAGGTGATGGGGAGAATTCAGCCCAAAAGCATTATCTCTGCGAGGAATAGTGGCTTGAATGTTGTTCAGGGGGCCACACATTACATCTTCGAGCTAGAAGGGCCCTGAATGTTGTTTGATCTCTTGGGGCAGAGACAAAAATTCTAAGAGAATTTCCAAAGGTTTTATGTCACAATCTAAGGAGGTTCCTGGGATCTATTTAATAAAAACGTGTTGAGCACATCACCATCTGCAAAACACGATGTCATACTGTGGTGGTTTTAAATATGTCCACAAGTGATTTGGCACTTCCTTCAAAAGGTGGGGCCTGGGGCTTCCCTGGTGGCGCAGTGGTTGAGAGTCCGCCTGCCGATGCAGGGGACGCAGGTTCGTGCCCTGGTCCGGGAAGATCCCACATGCCACAGAGTGGCTGGGCCCGTGAACCATGGCCGCTGAGCCTGCGCGTCCGGAGCCTGTGCTCCGCAACGGGAGAGGCCACAACAGTGAGAGGCCCGCGTACCACAAAAAAAAAAAAAAGAGGTGGGGCCTGACTGGTCTCTTTCTGAGTGTGGGCTAGACTTAGTGACTCACTTTTGATGAAGAGAATAATGTGAAAGAGAGGGCATGTGACTTCTAAGCTTGGGTTTTGAAAGATTGTGGCTTCTTCTGCCTCAGTCTCATCCTCTTGGATCTGAGAGAAGCCAGGTGCCACATCATGAGCCGCCCTGTGGAAAGGTGGGGAGGGACTGAGGCCTCTTGCCAACAGCCACGGGAGTGAGCTTCCTTAGATGCGGAACCTCCAGCCTCAGCCAAGCTTCAGATTGTACTTCAGCCCTAGCTCACATCTTGACTGCCACTCATGAGAGACCCAAGTCCAACCACCTGGCTTAGCTGCTCCTAAATCCTTAACAGATAATAACTGTTGTTTTAAGCCATCTGTGTTCAAATCTTCCTCAACTTATGATGGAGTTATGTCCTGAAAAACCCATGTAAATTGAAAATATTGTAAGTTGAAAATGCGTTTAATACATCTAACCTACCAAACATCATAGCTTAGCCTAGCCTACCTTAAAGGTGCTCAGAACACTTACATTAGCTACAGTTGTGCAAAATCATCTAACACAAAGCCTATTTTATAAAGAGTACTGAAAATCTCATGTAATTTACGGAATACTGTACTGAAAGTGAAAAACAGAATGGTCATCTGGGTACAGAGTGGTTGTAAGTGTGGGTTACCCTGTGATCGTGTGGTTGACTGGGAGCTGTGGCTTACTGCCCTGCCCAGCATCACAAGAGAGTATTTGTACTGCATATCACTAGCCTGGGAAAAGATCAAAACCCAAAATTCCAAGTGTGGTTTCTACTGAATGCATATTGCTTTTGAATCATTGTAAAGTCAAAAAATCCTAAGTGGAGACATGGTAAGTCAGGGACCACCTGTATTTGGGTAATTTGCTCTGCATCAGTAGATAAGTAACACAGCCCTTGAAACTATTCACATTTAGGGAACTCTGGGAACCTGGCAACAACAAACATATTTACTTAGCATCTATTATATCCATAGTACGGCACTGGGCACATGATGGTGATAGGAGGTATCACTTAAGTGAAAAAGACACTGCCCTTTTCTCTGGTTCCTCATCACCAAGTTTGGGAAACAAAAAGATACAGAGACATCTTGAATGGTAACTATTGACTGTTGACTCTCTATTGAGCCAAGTGCTTTACCAACATTATCTCCTAACAACAATACCGCAAGGTCATGTAATCCAGATGACAGCTGGGGTCACTTTACCTTTTAGCTCTGGATAAGATGGACAGAACCCTCATACCACTCCCTCCAGAAGACAGTGTCCTCTCCCAAACTTCTGTCAGTTGTGGGAAGTTAAGGGGCAAGTGACATTTTTGTGATCACCCCTCACACAGATCTCCTACTGTCATAGTTCAGTTCATAGATGGTCTTGCGCTTGCATTTCTAACACTTTGATGATGCTGCAGTACAAGGAGAGGATGCACTTAATGCACCGAGCGGTGCCTGGCCCTCAGCAGGTGCTCAGAATTTCCCAGAGTTCTGGGGAGGCACATACACAGAGGCAAGGGCCGCTTCTGACTGTGCCAAGCCAACGGAGGACTCTGTTCTTTCCTTGAGTTCCTCAAAACAAACCAAGTAAAGCAAAACTACTCTCACCATGTGTTTTAGTGGTAGCATAAGATTTGGAAAGACAGAAGGGTTTAAGTTATAAAAACTCAAAACCTCTTCAAGTAGAATTAGATATTCCCTTGTTTTACAAATCTTTTGTCTCTTCCACATCATGAAGTTTAGGAATCTCCCTCTCATCTTCTCTGGTTTCCCACAGCTCCCCCAAATTTCTGTTCATTTCTAATGAAAAGTAGACACTAGCTCTTTTTCTCAGTCTCTCGCTTGTTCATCAAGCGCTCAGGACCTTACTTTCCATCTCACATGGCTTATCTGAGGTGGAGATTTCGATACACCTCTCTCAGTAAATGACAGAGCAAGCAGAAAGTTTAATGAGTGTCCCAAGTAACTTCAAATTACTCATTCAAGTGTACATGGGACATTTACCAAAACTGACCATATGCTGGAGCAAAAAGCAAGATTTAACAAATGTCAGTTATTGAATTAATACAGAGTATATTCTCTAGTGACAATGAAACTAAGCTTAAATAACAAAAAGATAATGAGAAATCCCTAAATATTGGAATTGGATAATAAATTTCTAAGTAGTCCATGAGTCAAAGAAGAGATCAACATAAAAATTAGAAAATATTTTGAACTAAATATTAATGAAAATATGACATCAAGAGAAATAGAACCAATAGGAGATATGTATCTATATATAGATATATATGCACACACATATATGGATATATATACATCTATATATCTATCGGCTGTATATATAGAACCAATAGGAGATGGATATATATGTACATATATATCTCTGTATCCATATATATCCACATGTATGTATGTGTGTGTGTGTGTATATATATATATATATATATATATCCATCTCCTATTGGTTCTGTTTCTCTGTAGAGACAGGCTTTATATGATATCAAAACTGAAAAGAATGTTAAATGGAAAATCATAGGCCAATCTTGATCATGTACATAGATAGAAAATTCCTAAGCAAAATATTGGTAAATCAAATCCAGCATTGTATAGAAAGATAATATATTATGACAAGTTAGGTTTATTCCAGGAATTCAAGGTTAGTTTAACATGTGAAAATAAACCAATATAATTCAGAATATAAAACCAGAAGTACCACAACAATGTATAAATGTAAAGACATATACAAAAAAGCATTTGATAAAACTTAAATACCCATTTATTATTTAAAAAAAATAACTTCTTAGCGAAGTAGAAGAAAAGTTTCTTGATCCAATGAAGTGTATGTACAAAATCTTACAGTGACCAGAACAACAGTGAATTATTGAATGCTGTCTTCTTGAGATGGGGCATGAGGCATGAATGCCTGCTATGATCACTGTTTTTGATACCAGAGGTCCTAGCCAGTGCAATAAGGCTAGAAAGACAAATAAAGGGTATAAGAATTTAAAAAGAAAAATAAAATTGTCATTATTTCAGACTACATGATTGTTTTTGTGAGAAAAACCCATCAGAATCTACAGGTAAACTTTTAGAATTACTGGAAGCATAGATCAAGTGGAAAACACACACATTAGGATGAACTGGAAAAAACTAGCATTGAGAAGAACTGCAAGCCTGCTTCAGATCATCTAAGTCCTGTTTCTTCAAGTGTGGCCCATGGACCATCGGCACTGGATTAGTCCGGCTTCCCCAGAGAAACAGAACCAGTAGGATATATGTATATAGGAAGAGATGTATTATATGAAATTGGCTCATGCAATTATGGAGGCTGAGAAGTCCTGCAATCTGCTGTCTGTAAGCTTGAGACCCAGCAAAGTTGGTGGTGTAATTCAGTCCAAGTCCCAAGGCCTGAACCAGGGAAACCAATGTTGTAGATTCCAGACTGGGTCTGAAGGCGCTAGAACCAGGAGTGCTGAGTGCAGGAAAAGGTCAATGTCCCAGCTCAAGCAATCAGGCAGGAAAAAAACGGTGAATTCCTCCTTCCTCCACATTTTGTTCTATTTAGGCCCTCAACGGATTGTATGATGACCACCCATACTGGGGAGGGCCATCTACTTTACTGAGTCCACGGATTCAAATGCTAATCTCATCCAGAAAACCCTCATAGGCACATCCAGAAATTATGTAATCTGGGTACCTTGTGGCCAGTCAACACTTAAAATTAACCATCACGCTGACATCACCTGGGTTTTCTTTTTCTTTTTTTTTATTTAAAAAATTTTTTTTTTGTGGTATGAAGGCCTCTCACTGCCGTGGCCCCTCCCGCCGTGGAACACAGGCTCCAGACGTGCAGGCCCAGCGGCCATGGCTCACGGGCCCAGCCGCTCCGCGGCATGCGGGATCCTCCCGGATCGGGGCACGAACCCGCGTCCCCTGCATCAGCAGGTGGACTCCCAACCACTGTGCCACCAGGGAAGCCCTGGGTTTTCTTTTTAAATTGTGGAGTCTCAAGGCTTGCCCAAATTCTACTAAATCAGAATCTTCACTTTAACAAGATCCACAGGTGGTATGTGTGGACATTAAAGTTTGAGAAGCCCTGATTTTAGTTGTCCCTAAAATCTCAAGCCCTGAACTGAAATGAAGGTGATTCTGGATGGCTCGTGTCCCTAGACACCTGGCAAAATAAGTAAATAACATAAAATAAAATACAATTAACAATCCTCTTATGAGGAAGATAACAGATCTCAAATCATTTTTGTAAATAATTCTTTCATATACAATGTCCAGTCCACAATCAAAGATGACAGAGCACACAAGGAGATAAGACACCCATAAACCACAATCAGCAGAAACAACAGACAAGGGAAACAGACTTACTGAGGCTTTAGGTATGGGAGTTATCAGATATAGACTATAAAACAGCTATGCTTGCTGTGTTCAAGGGCCTAAAAGCCAAACTGGAACGTTCCAGCAGGAAAATTACACTTTTGTAAAACTATACAAAGTGACACAGCAGATTTGAAAAAAAAAAAGAAAAATTCTAGAACTCTCAAAAATACTATAATTGAAATTAAGAATTCAGTGAACTGCTTTAACATCAGAATAGACAAATAACTGACGAACTGGAGGATAGGTCAGAAGACACTCTGGTCCACAGGTGGAACAGGGCTAGGGAATAGGTCCCAAGAAATAGGGGTAAGGGGAAAATTCAAATGCATCTGTTTAATATTTGCAAAGACACTATCCTTGTTCTCCATATAAATAAACACATATTTAATAATCCCTTTATACCTTCATACAGTAGTGTGCTTTGTTCAAGTCAAAGTATACACCTTTCACTAGTTTTAACAGAAAGTTCACAGAGCCCTGGTATTATGTAATCCCCTTTAACTGGATGATGATTATTCCAATTCAAGTCCAGGAACTCAGAGCACCTCTAACCAGCCCAGCCTTGCAGATGCTTGCTGTTGCCGAATCCTGGAGTAAAATAAAGGCCCTGATGTTTTGGGTGGGGTGAGGGTGTGGCTGACCACAGTTTCTCTGATTGCTGGGCCCTTCTGAGAAGACTTGCCTTGGAGTAGGAGGCTGATATCAGCCTGCTGTAAATTGCTAGGAGGGAAGGTTGCCATCCTGGGAATCAACGAGACTGCTTTGGAGACTGATAATGTGGCTGCACTTGAAATGATTGGTAAACTGGTATAATCTGTCAACCCAGCAAAATACAGTATGTTCTTAGCTCTCCTTTTAAAGTTTCTGAGGAAATCTATAGACCTAATTCCTCTTCAATTCCAGCTTACTTTGTAGAGAAGTAATGTATGCAGATTCCTTATGTTTGCACTGCTGCCTAGCAGAGTAAAACACTATATAAAAGTTTCTTTTTTTTTTAATTTGTTTTTTTGCAATAACAGAAACTCTCAAAGAGTATCTTTTTAAACATTTTCTAACATTTCTGGCAGTTTTCCACTTAGATTTTTTTTTTTTCTTTTAAAAACTGAGCTAGCAAGCAAGATATCAAATATGCTTTTCTTTCCCCCCAGATTCCTTTTAAATTTAAGATAAGAATACACTTATTTCTTGAATACACCCTTAGTGGGACAGGTATTATGGATTGAATGTTTTTGTCTCCCCCAAATTCATATGTTGAAATCCTAACCCCTGATGTAATGGTATTAGGAGGTGGAGTCTTTAAGAGGTAATTAGGTCCTGCAGGTGGAGCCCCCATGAATGGGATTAGTGCCCGTATAAGAAGAGACAAAAGAGCTTTCTCTCTCTCTGGCATCCACCATGTGAGGATACAAGGAGAAAAAGGCCATCTGCAAATCAGGAAGAGGGCTTTCACCAGACACTGGATCTGCTGGCACCTTCATCTTGTACTTCCCAGTCTCCAGAACTGTGAGAAACGTTTGTTGTTTAAGCCACCCAGTCCATAGTAATTTGTTACAGCATCATGAACTGACCAAGAGAACAGATCTGATCATCCACTGAGTCTCAACCTGGGGTGGGGGTGGTCTGTAGATTGAAGAAGGCAGAGTCCCATGGGGGAAATGGAAACATCCAGATCTCTCCCCCTACTTTATAGTGGACATATTCTTTTTTTTTTTTTGAGTTTTATTTTATTTATTTATTTATTTTTACATCTTTATTGGAGTATAATTGCTTTACAATGGTGTGTTAGTTTCTGCTTTATAACAAAGTGAATCAGTTATACATATACATATGTACCCATATCTCTTCCCTCTTGCGTCTCCCCCTCCATCCCACCCCTCCAGGCGGTCACAAAGCACTGAGCTGATCTCCCTGTGCTATGCAGCTGCTTCCCACTAGCTATCTACCTTATGTTTGGTAGTGTATATATGTCCATGCCTCTCTCTTGCTTTGTCACAGCTTACTGTTCCCCCTCCCCATATCCTCAAGTCCATTCTCTAGTAGGTCTGTGTCTTTATTCCTGTCTTACTCCTAGGTTCTTCATGACATTTTTTTCCTTAAATTCCATATATATGTGTTAGCATACGGTATTTGTCTTTCTCTTTCTGACTTACTTCACTGTGTATGACAGACTCTAGGTCTATCCACCTCATTACAAATAGCTCAATTTCGTTTCTTTTTATGGCTGAGTAATATTCCATTGTATATATGTGCCACATCTTCTTTATCCATTCATTTGATGATGGACACTTAGGTTGTTTCCATCTCCGGGCTATTGTAAATAGAGCTGCAATGAACATTTTGGTGCATGACTCTTTTTGAATTATGGTTTTCTTAGGGTATATGCCCAGTAGTGGGATTGCTGGGTTATATGGTAGTTCTATTTGTAGTTTTTTAAGGAACCTCCATACTGTTCTCCACAGTGGCTGTATCAATTTACATTCCCACCAACAGTGCAAGAGGGTTCCCTTTTCTTATAGTGGACATATTCTTAACAGCCAATGTCTCCTCCATTCTGGAGACCAGGCTCTCCTTTCTTCCCTGCTTGCTCTCCAACCAATTTTCTACTTAGTGGAATCTGACAATTCAGAGATGTGTCCTCTTGATTTCCATTCATTTCTCATTTGTTGTTTGAATACTAGTACACTTTAAAAATTATATGGATTCTGGGGACAATGGAAGAGACAAGAAAAAAGGAGAGTGCTGATCTGCTGTATTGTGGAGTGGTGAATTTATCTTATTTTATACAGTTGGGTCAGTAGTTATTTTTCTTTTTTTTTTTTTGGTCAGTAGTTATTTTGATTTCAGTGTATTTGGGAAGCATCTGATTATTTTAGCCATAGCTTCTTATGAGCTAATAATACAATCTCTCTCCCACTTTCTCTCTTAGTTAGATCACTTTAATCCGTACCAAGAAGCTCTGAGTTAATGCCATGAGCTGCCTTCATTACGTGAGCAGCTAGTAGGAGCAGAAACATAGTCAAGTAATTTCAGAGTAAAGACATTAAAGAAGACTCTAGAATGGGAACCACCTAGTCAAGCATTGATTGATAATGCAAATAACCAGACACCCTTAATAAACTATAGCTTTTCTCTGCACTCAATGTGTAGGCATAAGAGGCAATTCCTCAGAGAATATGCCCCTTTCAGAATCCTGAAATTCATAATCACAGGGCTGGAAGGGAATCTAGAGATCATGTAAATTAGCTCTCTTGTTCTGCAGATGACAAAATGAATTCAGAAGCTAGGTGCCTACACAAGGACGTAGCTGAATAACAGAAAAGCTGAAACAAGAACACAGTTTTCTTGACTCCCTGGTCCAGAATTCTACATTCCCTACAGTATTGCCTCATAAAATTTGGCAGGGTGGGTGGGTGGGAAACATTTCCAGGGTATATCATGAGGATCTGATGCAGTCATGCTTCTACACCATAAAAACTGATGCTCCAAATTGAGTTATGTCTGTCTGTCTTACACACGTCTCTAATCACAGATGGTGCCCCAGCCCTGGACTCACTCACCACCCTATAGGGGCAGACGCTGAACCTCTACTTCTGCTTCTCCTTCCTTTCCCCCTTCCCCACGGCACCAGTAGAGGGCCCTTATCTCCGGTGGAGGAGATTGCTTTCCGAACCACCTTTTTGACCTCATTTCTTCCCTTTACTTTGTTCACCCTGCTGTCAGCAGCTCTGTGGAAACTCTGCTTCCTCCCATTTTGTGAGATGCTTGGACCAAAGGGACCCCAAGCCCACTCGCTGGCTAACTTTGTCACTGATGCTTTGCCTGGCTGACTGGTTGGCTGTTAGAGTTCTTCCCTTCCTCTCCTCTCCCTCCCTCTCCTACTCCTCCAAGGTCATTCCCTTCATAAGGAGGCAGGCCCTTTGTCTTCGCTGGAGGCTGGAAGATAGAGACTCAAGATCCTTCTTGTCATCAAGGACATTCAGCTCCCTCTGCTCACGGCTGGGCTCCTTCTTTGAGGCAAATGTCCACCTCTGCCCGGCTTCAGGTCCAGTGACTTATCTGCCCCGCTTCAGATCCAGTGACTTATCTGCCCCGCTTCAGATCCAATGACTTATTTGCCCCGCTTCAGATCCAGTGACTTATTTGCCCCGCTTCAGATCCAGTGACTTATCTGCCCCGCTTCAGATCCAGTGACTTATTTGAAGAATTAGGTCAATGCTCTCCGAATGTTTTGATGTACGCAGCCCTAACAGTAAAAAAATAAATAAATAAAAAAAAATGAGCATGCACTGTCAACATAGTTACTTATAACTGACATACATGTACTACTATTAACCCATATGTTAAATGTAAGTAAAGCTTAATTTATCTCCAATATCTTGGGGGTAAGAAGAAATATAAATTGTCACAAATTCTCTTTGTACATCCTCCTCCCTGCCCCCGCACACCCCAGAACTGCCGAATTGGGCAGTAGATGCTCTGGGAGCCACACATGGAATAAGTCTGGGTTCAGTAACAGTAATAATGATTGCTGCCACGTTTTGAGCCCTAACTGTGTATCAGGCATGATACCATGTCTTTACATAAAATGTTCCACTGAAGTTTTGTAGGAGCTCCATGTGGTAGGCACTCTTGATTCTTATTTTATTGTTGAAGAACTGAGGCTCAGAGATGCTAAGCTTTGCCCACAGTTGCCACTAGCAAGAAGCAGGGCAGAATCAAAGCCAGGTCTCTTCTGACTTGAAGCACGTCTTAGTCACTGTGCTGTGCTGCTTCGGGGATGACAGCAAGCAATTGAGGACTAAGCACTGTGCTGAGACCTGGACACACACAGAGAACAGGGACGCAGCCTCTGCCCTTGTAAGACTGCCATCCTACTGGGCTCTGATGTCCTGGGGAGCTCCCTAGATCTGACTGAAAAGGGTTTGATCAGGTTGAGTATATCTTCTGAGGCTTTAAAAAAAAAAGTTCACAGCATGGAATTGTTGTAGGAATTGTTTTAAACCTTAAAATGTATAATTATGCAGTATTGTAACACATTTGGAATTCTGTTAGCTCTGAGTCTTGGAATCTTATCATTTATAGCATTATTTCAACGGGAAAATGCATTCTAAGTTTCAAACACTCAACTTATAAACTAACTTTTTAATAAATTAACTTTTCACAATTTCTTCAAGAGTTTGGATTTCCCGAACAACATACTTAAACAAAGTTATGATAGCATTTTAGAAAGATCAACAAGAAGCACTGATGAAATTTTCAGGTAATTAGAGTACCATGTTCTTTGAATATTCTGGTTAACTGAGATTACTGCTTCAAAATACTCTCAGGTGAATAGAGTCATAGGAAAAGAAATCATTTCCCCAAATTCCTTAATGAAATAAATAACTTCAAACCTGATGACATACTCTTTCCCAGCTGGAGATAACATTAATATCCCTTACTCACAAAGCCCTGGAGCCCATCACAGTAAAGAACTAGAAGTTAAATGTATTTCTGTTCATTTCTATCACAGATTCCTGATGGCAAGTGACTTTGCATCCCTAAACAGTAATGGCAAATGTCACAAAAATTAATCATTGTAAACACCTGTGTTCAGAGACTATCTGTTCTTTAATATTGACAAAACATGTTGCTTTGTAGTCTGCAAGTCCTTTTGCATTTACAATTTCTTTTTGATCATCATAGTCATCTTTTTTAGCTGATGTCCTGATTATCTATTATTGTATAATAAACATGTCTCATGATTTTGTGGTGTTGACCTAAAACAAATAGACTGCCAGATATTTCTCCAGCAAAGATGGGTTTATTCTGGATTAGCAGAGGATTGCAGTTTGGTGTCTGTGACCACGACAAGCCACGTGCAAGTCCCAATAAGGCACGGGAAGGAGACCACTTGTATAGCAGAGAAAAGGAACTTGGGAGGGCTACAGTAAACAAAGAGTCCAAGGCTGAGTCCTTGCCAGGAAAGAAGAGGAGTCCTTCTTCTTCCTGTTGGGCTCTGCTATCATCACGGGGTGTGACAGCTCTCCCTTCTGGTCTCCTGACTTTATTTAATTGAGGTTTGTTTATTAATTTTTTACAGTGGGCTAGAAATTTGGGCAGCACTCGGCGGGGCAATCCTTCTGTTCCATGTGGCATTGCCTGGGTCACTTGCTGGCATGTGGATGGTGGCTGGGTGGACCAGAGGGTCCTAGCTGGCTTTACCCATGTGACTGTGTCTTGATGAGGAAGGCTGGAGAGGAGGACTCATCTGAGTCCCTTAGCTGTCTTCTCTATGCTGTTGGGTAGCTAGACTTTGTATATGGTGGCTCAGGGCTCCCAAGTGAGTATTCCAGGAGTTAGAATTCCAGGAGTTAGAATATGGAAGCTTCCAGAAGACTAAGACATAGGCTCAGATGGAACAGTCAGAATATGGAAGCGTCCAGAAGACTAAGACATAGGCTCAGATGGAACAGTCACTTCTGCCGTATCCTATCCATCAAAGTAGTTGCTCAATTCAAGGACAGGGGACCAGGTCCCCACCTCTCAATAGGACAGGTATCGAAACGTATGTGACCATCTTTAGTCTGCCACAGCTAGATTTCAGGAGGTGTTCTTTGCATTTTCTAGATGAGGAAACTAATACTCAGGCTAATTGAGTTGACTTGCCCAGAAGGGCATATCTAGTAGGTGGGAAAGGTGGGACACTGCCCAGGACTGCTGATTCTGAGGCCAGTATACCTACATTGCTGGAGACCTTGCTGGGCTCAAATAAACATCTTCTGAAGAACATAATATGCAACAGTGCTTCTTCTCCTCCCCCTCCCCTCCCCCTCCCCTCCCCTCCCCTCCCCTTCCCCTCCCCTCCTCCTCCCCTCCCCTCCCCTCCCCTCCCCCTCCCTCCCCCTCCCCCTCCCCCTCCCCCTCCCCCCTCCCTCTTCTTCTGGCTTCTCAGCTTTTAAAATTTATTGGGGGAATTCAGGGCATTTGAGGGCTCAGAAAAGCCCTTAAGTGTCTGTGTTTCTGATGGTACCTGTGCCCAGTGGCTCTTTTTTCCCATTTGACCTGTTTTCTTCCTGAGGCAGGAATGAGGCAAGGGCCAAGAGGGAAAAGGTGGAAGTTTTTCTGTAAGAAATGGGGGTCGGGATAATTCTATTTAGTAGCGCCAGATGCTGCCCTTAGCATTGGCTGCTGGTTCTATTACCTTGAGTTCTCAGCAAGCAAGGGGCTTCACTCATGCAAGAAGCACCATTTATCTGAGATTAATGTGGGTGGGAAATCAGGAAACAAATAGCTGGGGGACAAGGAAATAAGTATGAGCTATTTCATTGACCATTAAGAATCAGTCCCCTGGGGCTTCCCTGGTGGTGCAGTGGTTGAGAGTCCGCCTGCCAATGCAGGGGACACGGGTTCGTGCCCCGGTTCGGGAAGATCCCACATGCCGCAGAGCGGCTGGGCCCGTGAGCCATGGCCGCTGAGCCTGCGCGTCCGGAGCCTGTGCTCTGCAACGGGAGAGGCCACAACAGTGAGAGGCCCGCGTACCGCAAAAAAAAAAAAAAAAAAAAAAAAAAAAAAAAAATCAGCCCTCTGGAATCTGGCTTTAAATCGAGACATTGCTTAACAAAAGCCAGAGCATGCTTCACAGCAGTTTTCCTGTACAGTATAAATGGCTTTTTTGAAAAGCACCGCCCAGTACATGACATTTGCTCTATTGCTCAGATTTGGTCACAGGAAATCCTGGGGTTCTCTCTGGTAGAAGGCACTTTGTCTTTACTAATAAGCTATGCTTTCACTTTGCTTTACCTTAAAATGTCAAAAGATGCTTCTTTTCCTCTCTCAGTGAAGCAATGGCTGTACTAACCCTCTCCTTTTTTTCTTATTATAGCAGAGCCTATTGTTATATTATCCAATATTATTTTATATTATTAATTATGTAATATTTTATTTATAATTATAGCCTATTGCTATGGCTACTATAGCCTACTGCTATAGGATCCTTTAGATTTAAATTTGTGCACCAAGTCTTTGCAAATACCTCCTCTCTCCTCTTCCAAAGTGCTGGAATTCGTTTTATTTACTGAAAAGAAACCTGCCCTATTTTTTACCAGACAGCAAAAGCACTAAAGAAATCTACAAAAGCACTTTGGAAATCTACATCAGATGTAAGCAGGGAAAAATTCCCTTCCAAGTACACCTGAATGTAACCCTGCTGAACAGCGTATTGCATACCCGTAGCCCAGGACTTCAAAGTAACAGCAAAATTAAAGTTCAATCAAAGCATCCTTCACTCGGAACATTTTTGCTTTGTGGATATCAAGTACCACATGTACTTGCAGTGGCTAGAATTTCCATAAAAGGAACAACAGGAGAGCTAGATTGCATTACCTAAAAGCAATGGTGGCTGTTATCACAAAGGAAAAAAAAATTAAAGCAGAGGAAAGATGATAGGAGTAGAGTTAGCTGAAAATGAAAGGCAGAGTGCTTGAGCACTACCTGGGAATATTAGTGGGACCATGAGCTGTGCCCATCTGATGTGTGCCTTTATTATATCCTTTATCCACAATGTCTGAGGCTTGGGAAATTTCTGTGATTTATGAAGTACCACCAAGCTTGCCTCTCTGGCAAGGAAAGCCACTGTGGCTCAGATGAGTGCCGTGGTTTGCAAAATGGGATCTTTCGCTCCTGGGGTGCAGGAAAAATATTAATTAGAATTACTATTTTATTCCATAGTATTCTAGTGTTTTAAACCTTGATTTGGAGGATATGTTTATAGCAATGCTATTGAAAGTGAGGTCCAGCACAGGCAGCATCGCTGTCACCTGGAAGCCTGTCAGAAATACAAATCCTTGGGTCCCATCTCAAACCTACTGAATCTCTGCTGCTCTGGGGTTGGGACCCCGTGGGCTGTGCTTGAAAAAGCTCTCTAGGTGGTTCTGATAACCAGGAGACTTTGAAGAGCAAACTGGTTTTTAGTGTATATGTTTATAAATAAATACACATGGGAGATGCACTCAGGCATTTTTACTGATGGGATGCTCAAATAAAAATGCTGGAAGATGATGCAGTGATGGAAACCTGCTGACTCAAGAACATACTCTTCCCTTTTTTTTCTATTTTGCTAATTAACCCTGGGATCGGGGGGAGGTATCATTTAGCCTCTTATTGTACTTTCTAGGTGAATTTAAACAGGTTACTTAATCACTCTGGAAAATGAGATGTTTTATCTCACAGGACTGTTGAAGAGGGTTAAGTAAGCTCGTGTATACCAGAAGCATGTAGTGAACCTTGAGCACAAAATAGATGCTTGGTTCCTCTTTTCCCATATAGCTGTGGATGCCACAGCATCAGCAGTGTAAGTCTTCTTCCTGCTCTGGTAGATCTATTAGTCCCCAAACACATCAGCATATGTATGGAAGCTAAAAAAAAAATCTCTTACGGTCTACAGACTATAAGCTTGTATATTACACTTTGTGACACCGTGCCAATACAGACAGATGGAGAGGGCAGTAAATGAGTTTATTCAACAGAGTTACCCTTTCCGAGAGCTGTATGTAATTTTCCATTGACATTCCAAGCTGCAGAGAATAGCAGTGTCAGTGATGCTACAGACCGTAGCAGTTCAACATCGTGCTGTTGTGAGGAACAGCTAGTAAAACCCATTACTGATTATCCTCTAGAGCGAGTAGCCTCTGACTCAAGCTGTGCATGCTTCAGCCTGGCAGCCAGACACAGCTGGGTTAGTTTGTGGGAGATGATGAAAAGTATTAGCCAAAGGTTTTCTCTGCAAGACCCGGGAAATGTGCCGAACCTTTTGTGTTCGTAAGAATCACCTGGAGAGCTTGTGCAATTGGCCCATTTCTGGGCCTCATCCCCAGAGATTTTTATTCTATCGGTTTGAGGCAGGCCTAAGAATCTGTATTGTTAACAAGCTTCCCACGTGATTCTATTGCAAGGGGTCCACGCACAGTAGATTTTATATGCCCTGAATCGCAGAGGTTTTAGAGCTGATTAGCACTTCAGAGCTCATTTGGTGTAATATGTCTTAACCTTTTTCCCTTCATGAAAGCCAAGATGATTGCCATTAAGATAAATGCATGACACTTGCTCATTAATATAGTCACATTTGACAAAACCACAAAGGTTGGGAAAGACTAAAACATGCCACAACTATTAGCAGCCGTAATTCACAGCAGACCGAGGCATTGATAAGACTGTGTTTTACTCAATTCCCTACTGTGGAATTTAACAGTACCTCTCAAGAAAACTTATCAAAATATGAGGGAGAGAGAAAAAGTGTTAATACAGAGATGATCTTGAATCTACTCCCGTTTTAGAAATAAGTCATTAGTAATTTTGAGTACTTTATCAGTGACAGATTTCCTGGTGATACAGATCACAGTTGAGACACGCCCTTGTGGCAGGGTCTGCTAGTTGTCTCCTGATACTTCTTTTCCTCTGTGCTCTGTAAGAACCTCCACATTTTAGCCGGGCACATGGACATTGAGGAAAAAAATGGCTACATTTCCCAACCTCTCTTGCAGCTATGAATAATCATGGGCCTAAGTTTCTGGCAATAGGATATAAGAGGAATTAGTGTGTGAGACTTCCAGGCAGTGTCCTTAAAGGGAGGGCATGCCTCTTCTCCTTTCTGTGGCTGGAATGGGAGGTGAAAGTTAAAGCAGCCGTCTTGGACGGTGATGACGAAAGTATGTGTTGAAGGTGGCAGAGGAAAGAACCAACTAGAGGGGAAGAAATAATCAAAGAAATAATAGAAAAAATGTCCAAGGCTGAGAAAAGGTGGAATCTTCTGACTGAACATATCCTCCAAATCCTGAACAGGATGAAGGAGGCGAAATCAATATCAAGAGACACACGGGCACCATTTCAGAAACCACAGCCCTTGTTGCCGTGGGATCCAGAGAGGTTTCAAATGGCTTAAGACTGTGGGATTGTGAGTTGTTGCTTCAGCACCTTGAATCTTGAAATAACTGCCCCTATACTGTTGCCAAGGTATAGAGCAGCCCTCAGTGAGCCCCAGGAGAAGTCCCTGTCAGCACCAGGCTCTGGCTACAGCCCCACCCACCAAGGTGGTGACCCCCAACATGCCCCAGGAGAAGCCTTGTCCTGTGCCCACTTGAGGTCCAGCCCTCCCATCAAAGCCACTGGCACATTCAATCTGCAAAGGGACGTTCCTACACAAGGACATGCCTTTAAGACTGGGAGAGGTAACTGTTTTGCTTAATTCATAGAGACAAACACAGAAAGTCAAACCAAATGAGAAGACAGAGGAATACGTTCCAAATGAAAGAACAAGATGAAACCACAGGAAAAAACCCTAATGAAATGGAAAATGAGTAATTTACCTGATAAAGAGTTCAAAGCAACAGTCATAAAAATGCTCAACAAACTCCAGAGACGAATAGAGGAACACAGTGATAACGTCAACAAAGAATTACAAAATAGAAAAAAGAACCAATCAGAGCTGAAGAATACAATAACCGAAATGAAAAACGCACTAGAGGGAATCAACAGCAGACTAGGTGATATAGAAGAATGCATAACACAGAATAGTGGAAATCACCCAATCAGAAGAGAAAAAAGAATTTAAAAAAACAAGGATAGTTTAAGGGACCTCTAGGACAACATCAAGCACACTAACATTCACATTATAGGGGTCCCAGAAGGAGAAGAAAGAAAGAGGGTGGCAGAAAATGTATCTGATTAAATAATGGCTAAAAAATTCCCAAACCTGTGGAAAGAAGCAGATATTCAGGTCCAGAAAGCACAGAGAGTCCCAAACAAATTGAGGACAAAGAGGTCCACATCAGGACATATCATAATTAAAATGGCACAAGTTAAAGAGAAAATTTTAAGAAAGCAAGAGAAAAGCAAAGAGTCACATACAAGGGAACTCCCATAAGATTTTTTCAGCAGAAACTTTTGTAGGCCAGAAGGGAGTAGCATGATATATTTAAAGTACTGAAAGGAAAAAATCTACAACCAAGGATACTCTACCCAACAAGGTTATCATTCAGAACTGAAGGAGAGATAAAGAGTTTCCTAGGCCAGCAAACAAGAAAACAGTCCATCACTGCTAAACTGACCTTATAAGAAATGTTAAAGGGCCATCTTTAAGTGAAAAAGGAAAGGCCATAACAAGAAATAAGAAAATATATGAAGGAAAAAAAAAAAATCTCACTGGTAAAGGCAAGTTTATAGTACAGGCAGTGGATCAACAACTTAAAAAGCTACTATCAAGGTTAAAAGTTGTAAAATCAACTATAGTTACGATAAATAGTTAAGAGAGACACAAAAAGATGTAAAATATGACATCAAAAATGTAAAATGGGGTGGGGGGAGATGAAAAATATAGAGCTTTTAGAATGTCTTAAACAACTATCATCTTAAAACAAATTTATCTATCTACCTACCTATCCATCTATCTATCTCATGGTAACAATAAACCAAAAACCTACAATAGATACACAAAAAGCAAAAGAGGAACCTAAACATAACACTAAAGAAAATCATCAAACTACAAGGGAAGAGACCAAAAGAAGAAAAGAACAGAAAAGAACCACAAAAACAAACAGAAAGCAAGTAACAAAATGGCATTAAGTATGTACCTATCAGTAATCACTTTAAATGAAAATGTACTGAACGCCCCAATCAAAAGACAGAGTGGCTGAATGGATTAAAAAAACAAGACTCATCTATACATGGCCTACAAGAGACTCACTTCAGAGTGAAAGACACAGAGAGATTGAAAGTGAAGGGATGGAAAGATATTCCACGCAAACAGAAACTAAAAGAAAGCCGAGCTAGCAATACTCACATCAGATAAAATTGATTTTAAAACAAAGTCTATAACAAAAGACAAAGAAGGGCACTGCAATAATGATAAAGGGGTCAATCCAAGAAGAGGGCGTAGCACTCATAAACATATACACACCTAACACAGAAGCACCTAAATATCTAAAGAAAATATTAACAGGCATGAAGGGAGAAACTGACAGTAATACAATAATAGTAGGGGACTTTAATACCCCACTTACATCAATGGATAGATCATCCAGACAGAAAATCAATAAAGAAACACTGGCCTTAAATGACACATTAGATCAGATGGACTTAATACCTACAGAACTTTCCATCCCCAAAGAGTAGAATACACATTCTTTACAAATGCACATGAAATATTCTCCAGGATAGATCACATGCTAGGCCACAAAACAAACCTCAATAAATTAAAAAAAAAGAAAAAGAGGAAAATGTCAGAAACATTATACACTTAGATTCTAGGAATAGCGTCACATACAACAGAATGCAAAATAACAGTAAGGTAGGTAAACAGTCATTCATAGAGCAAAATAACTTTTATATCTGTACCTGCTGTTGAAGTCCCACAGAAAGTGCACCAGGGAAACTTGCTGCTTATACAAGCTGAGTCTACTGCAATTGCAGAGCAAGGAAAACAACCTTTTCTGGAGTCTTGGTAGGGTGTCCAAAGGGGGAAGTTAGGGAAGGGTACTTGTAGAGTTTGGAGGGCTGGAATTAGTCATAGGGTGGTTTAGGTCAGGGATTGACAAAATTTGTAAATCTGGAAAGTTGCTAGAACTGTCCGTGGTCTGTGGAACACATAAGTCCATGTGGAGTTATTGTTACTGTGGTCTTATATTGGGATATATGGGTCCGAATAAGCAGGTGTTAAAATAATTTGAAGTTAGATAGTTTATGTTACACACGATATTCTGGCATAGTTAATCTATTTTGCAAATCACAACGCAGGTTGTTTTTTGTTTTTTTGCAAACTGTGGTTTCCATTTCTTTTCTCACTGTAGTATCTCGCATAGTGCCCTCGTGGGCACTCAGTAAATGTTTGTTTGAATGAATTAGTAAATTAATTATTAAAGGTAAATCGAGAACAAAACTAATGGTCCAAGTATCTACACACAAAAGCATCTGGCAGTGGTGCTTAATAAAAATGCAGATTCCTGGGGTCACCCCCCAGATAGTGTGATTAAGTAGGTCTGGATTTGGGGCTAGGTGATTCTGATGCAAATGGTCCACAGATTTCACTTTTGGGAAACACTAACATAGTGGCATGGTGATAAATAAAGTGAGCTTGAGATGTTAACATGTGGAAGGAAATAAGACCGTATAGGTATCTTTGAGACTTGGTTAAACAGGATTGATAATTGAACTAAAGAAATCAAGAGTTATGTCCCCTTCAAAATAAGCCAGCTGATAGAAAAGGAAGCACAATGAACTGTATAAGTACATACCTACCTAAAAATCTATGCATTTTTTTAATGAATAACAATCCTTTGATTTATTTACTACACATTTTTGTTACCAAGAGCTAACCTCTTTCAACTCCTTTTTATTTTTTCTATTTTCTTTTTTAACATCTTTATTGGAGTCTAATTGCTTTACAAAGGTGTGTTAGTTTCTGCTTTATAACAAAGTGAATCAGCTATGCATATACGTATATCGCCATGTCTCTTCCCTCTTGCGTCTCCCTCCTTCCCACCAAAATCTATGGATTTTTATGTGATACACAATGGTGAACACTTGGTTGAGAATTAAAGAAAACAGAAATAGAAGCGATATTGTCATGGTAGAGCATGTCAGATTACAGTGTCTTGACAAAGCTGTGTTACTAGGTTATTTCTTATTGATAATAAAATGCCTAAATTAGAATGCTTTATTATGCTTTTCATTGAGGTGAAATTAACATAACATTAAATTAAACATTTTAGAGTGAACGATTCAGCAGCATTCAGTTCATTCACAGTGTTGTGCAACCACCGCCTCTCTCTAGTTCTGAAACATTTTCATCACCCAACAGTAAAACCATGTATCCGTTAAGCAGTTATTCCCCAATCCCTCCACCCACCCCCGCCCCACCCCTCTCCAGCTCCTGGCAAATGCAGATCTACTCTGTCTCTATAGATTTACCTGTTCTGGGTGTTTTGCATAAATGGAATCATGCAATATGTGGCCTTTTTGTGTCTGGCTTCTTTCACTTAGCATAACGTGTCCAAGATTCATCCATGTGGTAGCAGGTATCAGTACTTCATTCCTTTTAATGGCTAAGAATATTCCACTGTATGCATATACCCCGGTTTGTTTATTCATTCATCTGTCCATGGACATCTGGGTTGTTGTTTCCACCTTTTTGCTACCGTGAATAGTGCTGCTGTTTGTGTACAAGTATACCTGCTTATTTTAGGTATATGCGTAGGAGTGGAATTGTTGGTTCACGTGATAATTCTATGTTTAGACTTTTGAGGAACTGCCAAACTATTTCCTGCCATGGCTGAACCATTTTACACCTCCACCAGAAAAAGGTGAGGGTTCCAATTTCCCCACATCATCACCCACAGTTTTTATTTATTTATTTTTTGCTACAGCCATCCTAGTGGATATAAAGTGATATATCATGGTGGCTTTGATTTGCATTTCCCTAATGACGAATGATGTGGAGCATCTCTTCATGCACTTGTTGGTCATTTGTATATCTTATTTGGAAAAACATCTATTCAAATTCTTTGCCCATTTTAAAATTTGGTTGATTGCTTTTTTGTTGTTGAGTTATAAGAGTTTTTAAAAATATACTCTGGATACCAAGCTCTTATCAGATGTGTGATTCAAAAATCTCTCTCCATTCTGTAGGCTGTATTGTTTTTTAAAAAGATTAGTTGAATTGACTAACAGTTATCTTTATACTAACATAAGTTTCACTCCCTTGTGTTCTGATGTGCTTTCTTGAGTGGAAGACCTAGTTAGGACCATGTGAATACATATAAATCTGTGGTATATATTGCCTCGCTCCTAATCTTAATAAGTTTGTGGGAACAAGTTGCTCATGGGAACATATTTTTCAGGAATATCATGGCAAAAAAAAAAAAAAAGATTGAAAATTGCTTTTTTAGACCAAGGGTCCAGATCCGAGAATAGGATGATGTATTCCTGATTCCTGCATACCAAAAACTGGTTCAGAGGTGTGAAACAAAAGCACGAGGGACACCAACTAACGTGACATATATGAAGTCTCCTCAGCCACACCAACCTTGCCGTTCCTCAACCCTTGGATCTTGAGACAGAGTGATGAAAAAGCAAGATAATTCCATGATTCTTATTCCCAACGTTGGCTCATTCGGCAACCTCCATAGAACAGAGTGCAGCTCAAGCCGTTAGAATTTGACTTATTAAAAGGGGACATGAGTCTCACAAAGCCTCAAATACCAGCTTTTTATTTAAAAAAAAAAAACATAACTAATAGCAGCAGCAGCATGAGATGTAGCATGAAGCTGAAATTGTTCAGATCCTGGAGTTGGAAGGGAAGGATATGCACCAAGGAGTGATTGCCCTTAATTTAGGGATAATACAAAGACCAAGTGGGAAAGCAGACTGTTCCCGGCTGATAAAACCATGGAGGATTTCAAGTTTCCCGACACCTCTAGACAGGGCCCTAGCAAATATTAAGCACAGAGTGAAAACCATCTTTAACATTCGGCTATAGACTTTCAGATCTGGACTGTGCTTCATCTTAAAGGTGGCCCACTGGCATGTAGCACGCAGAGACAGAATAAAAGCCGTTGATTCTTCCTTGTGAAATCAATCCCGCTGGCTACCTACAGCCAAATTCTAGACAAATCAGAGCCATCTAGTAACATAAGTATAAACTGGAGACTGTGTATGCTCAGGGCCAGCAGAAACCATGGAGGAACTTGGTGGGTGATGCGAAAAGTACAGAAATCTACTCTGCCCTCTAATACTTCGCCGCTTCTTCTAGTCCCAGCGGACACAACGATCACCAGCAGATGAAATGTTTACTGAGGTTTTGTTACATGCTGGAGACAGCGCTAGATCATCAAAGACAAAGCTCCTGTTCTGAAGGTAAGGCGGCCATACAGAGCAGAGGTTTCTCACACAGGAGGGTGGGGCCTGGCAGAGTGGGGAGGCCCACTGGACTTGGGAGGAAGGAGAGCTGGATCAGCTTAGCTCTGAGCCAGGACTCTCCTGGTTGCAAGTGATAGAAACCTAATTTGAATTACAAAGAGGGAATGTATTGTCATGAAACCAATCCCCTGGAATGGAGAGGATCTGCCAGGCTTCAGAAGCAATTGGGACTAGATAGCCATCAAGACAAGGTCACTGCACTGGCTATGTCTGGAGAGCTCTTCCCTCCCACTTAGTTTATCAGCTACTCATTATTCTTGTGTCCAGTCACTTCCTCAGGAAAGCCTCCCCTCCCCTGACTCAGCTCCCTGACTGAATCTCACCCAGAGACCTGGCTGGTCTCTTCAAGCCTTTGGGGCAAATTAGAAAAAGGTGACCCTTTTGCATGGACAGCGTCAGGGTGTGAAGAATAGGGTCCCCCTTCCTCTGGGCACATACAGCTTCACACCAGGCCTCATGGCTTGGTGAGAAGACTCTAGATGGGATTTCAGCCCACTTGTCCCCTTGGCTGTGCTGCTTTGCGCAGTGTACACACTGGCTTATCAGCTGTGGACCCTGCAGTTCTCAGCTAGCCTGAATGGCTCTTGGAGACCCTAGTCTTTCTGTTGAGCCTCTCCTCAGAGCCTGTGCCCGTCTCAGTGAGGGACCACACAGTGGCAGGCGAGAGACTGAATTTGCATTGTCGAAGAGAGAAGTTGGGAAACCAAAGAAATAAAGTGATGTGGTGCTCACAAAAAAACCCTGTAGTCTATTGTATATTCTCAGAAGACTACCTTTTCTCACTACTTGTCAAAATAGGAGTTTTACTTTGCTTGCATGTTTATTTAAGGAATGTCTCCCCTGCACACTTGTAAGCCCCACAAGGACAGCAGTTGGGCCTGTTTTTGCCCAACATGTTATTCCTAGGGCCCAGAAGTGTCTTGCACATGGAAAGCCCTTACTAAATAGTTTGTTTCGTGAATAAATGAATGAGCAAACAAATGAGTGTGTGTTTATTCCTCTGAGACTGGCTTTTTTAATGAGGGGGGAGCCATGGCTGAGGGCAGCTTATAAGCCCACAGACAGAGAAGGCTGCTGCTTCTTAATTCTGATTTTTAAAATTCCAGGGAAGGATGCTAAGTGGCCCATTTGAGATCATATGTCCACTGGGAGTGGTAGGCACCCTGACTGGCAAGTCCCATCAAAGCTCTTTTTGGTGAATGGTAGGGTGAGCAGTACCCCAAAAGAAGAGGAGACTCTTCCTGGCGAAAGAGGGGAAGGCTGGGCAGAAACAACTCTGATGGCCCCCATACTGCCATTGACTTGCCGTGGGCTGGTCACTTCTGTCTTTGTTTCCTCACCTGTGAAACGAGGGAATGAGCTGGGCTCATCTCTGAGATCATCTAGCCCAATGTTCTCTTCCTTTTGTTCTGCTTCTGGTTTTGGTTCTGTTTCCTCCTGCCAGATTCTGTTCTAGTGCTGCGTGTGTCAAGTGGAAAAAAACATGACTGTGGGCAGCCTCGGTCAAGGAAGGCTTAATGGAGGTGAGCTTTACGCTGAGTGGGAAGGGCAGGGGAGTTGTATATGGAGAGACAGGGAGGAGGGGAGGTTTTTCAGGGTGAGAGGCTGGCTGGGAGAAGCCTGTTAGGGACTGGTGTTGAGCCATTTGTTTGCTAGAAGTCTTTTTTTTTTTTAAGAGTAAATATCTTTGTAAGGGGTACCATGTTATCTCAACTATATTTTCTCCTGAATTAGCTTATCCAAGAACAGCAAGCCGGTCATCCCCAAGGATCTGAGGGAATGAGACATTGAACAGGTAAGTTTTTTTTTTTTTGCAGTACGCGGGCCTCTCCCTGTTGTGGCCTCCTGCTATTGTGGCCTCTCGTGTTGCGGAGCACAGGCCCCGGACGCGCAGGCTCAGCGGCCATGGCCCACGGGCCCACGGGCCCAGCCGCTCCGCGGCATGTGGGATCTTCCCAGACAGGGGCACGAACCCGTGTCCCCTGCATCAGCAGGCGGACTCTCAATCACTGCGCCACCAGGGAAGCCCCGAACAGGTAAGTTTTGATCATCAAAATAGGTCCTGAGTACAAGCATTTCTCATGTGTATGAATTAGGCTGATCACTGTGGGGTCGATGTATACAGTTGACCCTTGAACAACATGGTTTGAACTACACGGGTCCATTTTTATGTGGTTTTCAATAGATATACAAAAATATACGTGTAGAATATTGTGTGCAAGACTTGTATTGAAGTGGACAGCCTATCCTTACACAGGCACGAGGTGAGTGATAGTATAAAATTCATAATGTGTGGGGCTTCCCTGGTGGCGCAGTGGTTGAGAGTCCGCCTGCCGATGCAGGGGACACGGGTTCGTGCCCCTGTCCGGGAAGATCCCACATGCCGCGGAGCGGCTGGGCCTGTGAGCCATGGCCGCTGAGCCTGTGCGTCCGGAGCCTGTGCTCCGCAACGGGAGAGGCCACAACAGTGAGAGGCCCGCGTACCGCAAAAAAAAAAAAAAAAAAAATTCATAATGTGTTAGTTTTCTTACTGTTTTATAACTCTGCTCTCAAAGAATTACATTACTGTACAGTATGCTTCTCTCTCTCATAATTGGAGACACTAGGTATCAGCCTATCATCACAGGTAAGTGGTTTTTAAAAAACATGTAACAATGTTTCCAGCACTGTGTTATGAATATGACACCATATGCCATAAAAATTTTACAATGATTCATTCATTAGTGCATAGGCTAGGCTACTGGGAAGCCATCGTATCAATTACACTAGGCTACCATAAAGCAATCATAATGCTGCTTCTTCATTATCAATGCATGAATCATTATACCTGTAAACATATACAAACTTCTTTTTCACATTATCTCTTCATTTTTGATGCCTAGTGTTAGTAATACACATAACATCTACAGTGTTTTGTATTATATGACAATATTGACATAGGTGCTGACAGACGACTCATAAACAGATGGTGTAAACTTATAGTATAGATAAATACAGTACTGTAAATGTATTTTCTCGTCCTTATGATTTTCTAAATAACATTTTCCTTTCTCTAGCTTACTTTATTGTAAGAATACAGTATATGTTACATATAATATGCAATATATGTTAGCCAACTGTTTATCAGTAAGGCTTCCAGTCAACAGTAGGCTATTAGCAACTAAGTTTTGGGGGAGTCAAAAGTTATATGCAAATTTTTGGTGCCCCCAACCGACCCCACCCCCAGTAGTTCAAAGGATAACTGTGCTTTGTACGTGTGCTGGTTGGGGGTGGAGGATAGCTTTGCTCCAATAGTGGGAGAGGGGACTCAGGGGGGCAGGAAGGAAAGAAGTGTCCCCCTTTCATGAAGCTTAAAATGCATGAGGCTCTTACATACACAACTAGCCCTAAACGCTTCCCATGATCATTAAGTACAATAACCTCTCGGTGCCTGTCTGTTCCCCTTCTAGTTTTTCAAGCAACCCCTCTGGTTTTCCTTAAGGATACTGTTTAAGCTCACTTCAATCTTTGTCAATCTTGTTCCTATTGGGGAACAGCGAGGTTTGCCTTCACTCCCTAAGAATGGGCCTTGTCCTGAAAGTGGGAGCAGTCTGTCCAAGAGGACCATCCACCAGGCACCACAATGGAAGCTCTGGGAACCTGGGAGCGGGGCTGCAAGAGGGAGAGAAGGCTTCCAAGGGGATATGGCAAGAGGGGGGACAAGTGGCACAGTTTGGAGCTGGGTTCAGTGACAATCCTATAACAACACTCTGCTACTTTGGGCCCTGCTCTCACACACCCCAACACATAGTCCTGTTGCCGTACCCTTGGATCTGTTTCACAAGTAAGAGAATAAAATTCCATACCCTGGAACTGGGGAAACTGTGTTTCATGTTACCACTTAATGATGGACAGAGAGAACACAGGACATTGCCTGGACCCCTAGAACTATGCAAGATGTGACTGCCTACTGGTACTAGAAAAATCGGTCCAGCTTCCACATTAGAGGCCCTGGAGTGTGTGTCAGGGGAGGGGAATGGGTGGGTAAGCAGCCCTCTGTAAAATGCTCTACAAAGATGCAATACAGCAGTGACTGAAAATACAGATCCGAAGCCAGTCTGCGAGGGTTTAAGTCTCCTGGTCCTGCCTCTCACTAGCCGTAAGACTTTGGGCAAGTTACTTTCCCTACTTGTGCCTCTGTGCCCTCATCTGTAAAATGAGTTTAACACAAGTTTCTACCTTGTGGCATTGTTGGGAGGGTTAAATGAGTTCATACAGGTGCTAGAACAGTACCTGGTGCCAAGTGAGTGGTACGTAAGTGTTTGCCAGTATTTATAGTCCCCCCAAAATTGTCTGTGGGTTTGAAATGTTTCCCAAAGCTGAAGTTATAAACTTTGAATGGAGGTTTAGAACAGACTAAGGTTGTGGTGATGGAGCTTGGAAGCCAGAAAAAGTGATTGTGAGGATGGAGGGATGGAGAATAAAATGGAAGCCGTTGCAAGGGCCCGAGGCTGGACCTTCAGGGTAAACCCACCAGACCGTGCGGGGCGGGGGCGGGGGGAGGCAGGGTGGCTGGGAGGCCTAGAGCTCAGCAGGGGTTGATGAGGGCCTGGGGTCCAGGAGGAGGGGAAGAAGCAATTAAAGGAGAGACAAGGCACTGGACGATTGTGGGCAGGGTAGGGCCCAGGGTCTGGGTGTGGCTGGCTGCAGAAAGAGCAGTTTTGACTGCAACCAGTTTGGAACTGGAGGTGAGCAAAATCTGGAAAGAAAGGAAGTTTATTTTTGGCATCTCCTCTCCAGAGAACACTGCTCGTCTTTTGCTCTATGTCTGATACCTCCACATTGCCTTGAAAATGCTGCCCTCCAGAGCCAAGCCTCCCCCGTCCCCACCTGAAACTGCTCCCCTCCCCCTCCACTGCCCTCACAAACCTCCCATTATTTGAGCGCAGGCTCCCAAGTCAGCCTGCCTCGAGGAAAGCTAAGAGTGGAACTAGTCTCTCACTAACAAAATTACTGATAGCCACGGACTAGTCCCTAAGGTGCCTTGATTTTAAAAAGTTTAAACTCGTAAACTAAAACGAATTTCTAATCTAGGAATTCGTAATTTAGGGGGTGATAGGGTGGGCGTTGGTAGGTTTCTGGCCTTTGACAGACAAGTCATCATTTTCAATGATTCTTAAAGGGAGTCTGTGATTCCCCAAATGTTAAAGGCATTTGCTTTGACCTATTTTGGCTGAGGCAGAGGAATAAAGTAAAACGTAAGCATTCAGCTTAGTGGGAAGAAAACAGTTTTCAATTCTGTAAGTTAGTGGTGTGTGTGTGTGTTGTGTGTGCGCGCACGTGTGTCTCCAAATGCTTTTCTGTTTCTGTTTTGGAACCATAGATGTTTTCCTTAAATGCTTGGATTCACTGCTTTCCTCCCACCAACGTGGCTCCGGGGGTAGCTTCAACTGGGGTTCAGGCGCGACTGTTGGGAGGTATGGGGTAGCTGAGGCAGGTGTAACTAGGTTGTAGGGCCTGGAATCGGCTTAGTCACGGGTTTTCGACATCCTACATCATCTTCCTTTCTAAAACAGGAAGTTCATACTTCCACAGCATGCTGTCATCACCAAGGAAGTGGGCATATATTTCCGCAGCGCGCGTGCCCCTCTTCCCTCCCCCATTTCCTATTGCTGTCTGCCGCTCCACCCACTCTCCCAGAATGCTTCCCTTTGCCATAATGAGATGCTCGGCAGCCAAGACGTCTGGAGATGGATGGGGCCTCCTGTACTGCCCTGAGAGGGATGTTAAAGATACTGTATTCATGGAAGCAGGCTAGAAAAGGCGAGGAGAAATGAAGAGCCTCATTTCAACAACACACAGGAGCCGATGCTGGAGTAAAATGGTTTTTCCTTCTGTCTGTGCCCTGCTAGCTGGGGTAACTGAAGCAATGCTGTACTTATGAAAGTCACTCTAAAGGTCATGGATTGTTTAGATTCTATTGGAAAATTATACCTTCTGAGATTGAATTTAATGTGACATCATTAGGACTTGATTAGCTCAGTGCGGTTAAGGTGGAAACACCCAATTCAGAGAAGAACATGTGGTAATGAATGAATACATTTTAATTCAAATATTCTGTTAAATCCCTAGACAGGTGTAATTTCCATAAAATAAAAGGCCCTGGATAAAAAAGAGAGGTGTCGGTTTAGGCATCTTATAGTTGTGCTGGAGAAAAGATTAGTTAAAAAAAAAAAAAGGCTTATTAATGCTACCCTAATAGTCATGTGTCAAGAAATCTTGAAGGTTAGAAATAGTTTCAAAAATAAATGAAATTTTCTCTACATCTAGGAGAGGCAAAAAAAAAAAATCATTGCTAAATGAAATTGAAATTTAAACACTGATGTCAAATCTCAGTGTAACTGAAAAATTCTTAGCTTTTCTGAGAGATCCCTAAGATGGCTGCTTCATAAAGGAAGAAACTAGGATCTTCTAGGTATTTAAACATACAGACTCATTTTTACCCGAAATAGTCCCAAGCATAAAAATTAGCCTACTGCATCTCACAAGATTGCATTAGGTTCACACAGAAATATGTGATGCCATCACATAATTGGTGCTCAAGCAGTCATTCCTGCTCCCCTCCTACTTTTATAAATGCTTTTATATATTTTATCTTATTTATCCCTTGAAGGTATTACTCCCATTTTTTTATAGATGAAGGAACTGAGGCCCAGACAAGTTTAATGCCGGTTCTAGGGTTTAAGTGTAGGTGAGGCTTGAGTCTTAATTCAGGCTGGCCCAGTATAGCAGATTTAAAATCTTTTATACCAGTAACTGTGGCTTTCAGGGTATTACATCAAAGTACAAGGAAGAGAAATTATTCATTATGGGAACACAATATGTGTCTATTCAGGTAGAATCCCCTGTAATTTATTACGACCTGTTTACTCGTCTGGGATACCATCTTTCTATAGTCGCAAGAATTTCCTATATCCATTTGAACTTCCAGTATCAATTTTCATTAAGCAAGTTTTTAAAGAGGTTGAATGGCGGGCATTGATATTGGGTACTCATTTTTTTTTTTAATGTATAAAGTCTCACATGTCGGTTCCAAACTAGACTAATTTCACACTGGTGGCATGTCCTAGTGAAGGACGCTCTTGTATGCTAATTCAGTGTTCACCGTAAACTCTAGAAGGGAGGAAAGAAGCCCAGCTAACAGAACATAGTGACTGCGGAGTCAGGGACTAGCTCAGAGGAAAAGACAGATTTGGGATGACAAGCTGACTGCGAGGGGGAAGAGTATATTCCAGAATGTGCTGAGTCCCAGAGAGTGTCACACAGACCACAGCAGCTATCATTTATTTTATTTTTTATTTTTTTTATTTTTTATTTTTTTGCGGTGTATGGGCCTCTCACTGTTGGGGCCTCTCCCGTTGTGGAGCACAGGCTCCGGACGCACAGGCTCAGCGGCCATGGCTCACGGGCCTAGCCGCTCTGCGGCATGTGGGATCCTTCCGGACTGGGGCACGAACCCGCGTCCCCTGCATCGGCAGGCGGACTCTCAACCACTGCGCCACCAGGGAAGCCCAGCTATCATTTATTGAGCATTACTATGTGCCAGGCACTTTTAAGAGCTTTACTTGTATTTACTCATTCATTTAATCCTCACAACATTCCTATGAAGTAGGTCCTACTATTTTCACTATTTTGTTGATGAGGAACCAATACGATTTTAATCCAGGCCATCTAGCTCCAGAAAGCCTAAATTCTGCTTCAGAAAAAAATGGCAAAAGTGCTCCAAGGCTATAAAATGTCCGGTGTAGAGGTGGTTCCAGAAAGTTCCATCTGTTAAGGCTTTTTTATACTGGGACACACGTTAGAGCCCCAGTGGAGGCAGATGAAAAAAATGGAAGTCTCTTGAATGTGCATTATAAGCCCACATGACAGAAGCATATCAATTTTATGAAGTAACCAGTAGTGACTGTTACTTGTTTAATAGTCAGTGTTCTGACCTCTAGTGTAAGAGCAGAGATTGTCCTTTTTGGTAACAATGAGGAAAATGTCTACTTCTATGCTTTTTCCTTTAACCTGATAATTGGAACCTGACTATATGCAGGTGTTGAGAAATGAAACCAACATTTTTATTACCCTAGTAGCATCTGGCAAGTGGCTATTTGCAAAACTGTTCTATGTATATATGTGAAAAGCAACATATGTTATAGTGACATATGTAATTAAATTAAGAGCTGAAACTGGTTCCCAATAACACAGGCCTCAGTGGTTAAAAGGTTAATTCCAGTAGGCTGAAGAGGCTGCCCCCTCTCACTGATATATATTTATTACATTTAGTAGGACCTCATTAGATACTCTGGATAAATAACCTCAATAATAATATACCATGAAGTAGACAGCTGCTTCTGAAATAAGATCAAAAGGATAAAATAGATAAGAAAGGTGAAGTAACCTGGAAATAATCTTTCTGACTCATATTTTTCATAATATATATCTACAAAGACAGCTTGAGTGGCTAGATATTCAACTCCAGAAAAAGGCCAGGTTTCACACACTATCTTTTAAAAGCACATTCATATCCATATTATTATATCCTTATAAATAAATCTCTCACGTATGTAGGGCATATATTAACCTGATTACGAAGAGTGAGAACTGAAGCCCAGCATGAGGACACTATATAACACAGGGAGTTTGGCTACTTAGGGGGCACTATTACTTACTAGGTGAGTGGCAAGTTATTGAAGTTCTCTAAGCCTCAGTTAACTTATCTGTAATTTGAGGATAATATTAGTACTCCATTGGGGGTGTTGTGAAGTTAGGTGGAATAATTAACAAGCAAAGCACTGTAAGAGTAGAGCTTATCACACTGGAAACATTAAAAAAAGCCGTCATCCTTTGGGTCAGCAAATTGTCAGTTGGTTATGAGTTTGGAGAAATAAAGCATCCTGATCTCTATGGATATATTTACTCCTCCCCCCACCCCCCATATCCTGGAAACCCACTTAGCTGGACTTTTTGTAACTAGTGGAGTTCTACACACTCTCTCACTGTAATCTGAGGCTGAATTAATTCCTTCCTGCAGTTTGTTTTCTCATTCTCTTCACATCTCCACGGGCACATTTATCTATTTGTCTGAGCAGGCCCAACTTTATTTCAGTCTTAAGGACTGTGCCATTCTCCATTCTGTAACCCCAACCCTAATACATGCAGGAAAAGCAAGCTATAATGGAATTTGTGGAATTTGGGGAAAAGTTCTAAAATTTTATTAAAGAGCACTGCTATTCTTTCTCACTAGACTCTTCCATATCAAATTTCAATCTAGGCTTAAGGTATTTAAAAATACATGATTAAAATTAATGTTGGGCAACACATAATATGGAAAGATTCCAATTAAATTAGGTATCGGTTGACACAAAGTAACTTGCTTTAATATTACCTTAAAGCAGCAACTGGGTGAAGCAAAATGGCATAGAGACTGCATTCCCAAATATCTCTACCCACCACAGTCCCAAGACAATTATTAACTTTTTTCTCCAAGGATATGAATATAAGTGCACAGAAGCGTAACATTATTATCTCAGTAGACATCCCCACAGGGATCGAGTGATTTGGGAATGCTACCAATGAGAAAAAATAGAAATGTATTATATATTAAAAAAATTCCGTACTGAACTTCATAATAAAGAAGGCAATATTCCAGCTCTGAAGTACAGAATTTGAAGTAGATTGATATAATAACTTTCAAATGGAAAGGGAGAGTTGTTTCCCCACCTTTGGAATTTGAAGCCTTGCTAATTGGACAGTGCGGTGCAGGGGAAATACCTGGTCTAGGAGTTGGGATACTTGAGTTTAATTAATGCTTTGCTATTAACTAGCTGAGTGACTTCGACTACATGTTTAACTCTTTTGGACCTCAAGTTTCATATTCCTAAAATGAGGAAGTTGGATTTGATAATCTCCAAAGTTCCTTCGAGATTTAAAATTACACCTTACAGTCAACATTCAGTTCACTTTGAGGAAGAGTTAACTAGTGCCTACTATTTGAAAGCACTGTACTAGGTGCTAGGGACATAAAGATAAATACAACAAGCTTCCTACTCTCAAAGGTTTATAATCTTATAGATTATTAAAATGACAGGGTAATATTTGCAGAATATTATGCAGTCATTTAATTATACCTGTTTTATTACTCATAACACATGTGGGGCAGGGAGGCTTAGCAGACTATGAACTTTGCCTCTCAATCCTCAGGCTATAGCCAACTCACTAGAAAGATCTGAGTAAATTACTTTCTACATCGGTTTTTCTCTTTGAAAATAATCATACTGACCCTGAAAGTGATGCTGGAAAATAACAAAAGTTGTATATTCTATACATTTTTATGGACCACATGGGCCAGAGGAGTGTTGGGTGCTGGGGCAAAACATCTGGCAGGTACCTCATGTAGATTAACCATTATATACATTATTATACAGTTTGCTGCAAATAAATCAATATAGCAAATGACTACCTAAAATTAATTGTGGTCTTATTTTAATTTAGAGGTCTCAAGAAACAAGTCCATTTCTGTGCAAAATAATGTGTCTCAGCCCTTGAAGTACCATGATAAGCTGTAAAAAGCCATACAAATATTACATATGCAAAATATTATAAACTTGTATAAACTATAAATGTTTCCTAGATGTAGAATAGGTTGAAAACACAAATGGGGTAAAGAATGCAGGAGCAGTTTTTCTGCTCAGACTAAGGACAGACATGCTGACAATTAGATCTGCCCCAAAAGATCTAATTTGTTTTTTTCAAAAGAAAGGGGTGGAGGGGGGAATCAATGGGCCTCTCTTTTATTTGGCGACAAGCAAGTGCAAGAAAGTTCATCTGTAATTTGTTCAGTTGTCTATCTTTTGCGTATCTGTGTTCTGGCCGGAAGGGGCTTTGAGGTTTTTCTGCAGCACATGAGCATCAGCGAGCTCTATCCTCTTATAGTAGTTCTTCTTTGTCTCAGTAATCTCAAAGCCAAACTTTCTGTAGAAGTCAATTGCAGACTCATTGCTGATCTGGACATGCAGATAGATGTTGTCAAAAGTGCCATCTTTTTCACAGATGTTTAAGACATGATTTAACATTTTAGTTCCTATTCCTAGCCTTCGGTAAGGTGCCGGACATCCTAGTGTCATGATGTAAAGTATCTTCTGATTCTGTGAATGATCCACCCTTCAGCATACTGCACCTACTGCAATATCATTGAAACAGGCAAGTATTTCAGAGTCCAGAGGCACCTACCCACCTCTGCAGGGCCCAGCTGACGCTCTGTCAGGTTAAAGGTCACCAATGATGAGATGAGATTTTTGTCTTGTCTGAACTAAACCTGAAGTGGATAAATCAGGTTCAATTCTGAGAATCTATGATTTGATGAAGTGATCCATAAGTGTTTGAATGACAGAAACATGATAGATATAAAATTATAAGGATGTAACTTATTAATGAGACATTAGGGATTAAGAGGGATGGAGTATATTACAAGGGGAGTGGTGTGGGACAGAGGAACTGGTTTCATCTTGTTCTTTCAAATATGTTGCTTTTAGCCGTAATATTTATGCCCTGATTTGAAACTTAAATTTCAGAACCCTGCAAGTCAAAAGCCTTGGCTGTATAAGTCTAAAACAAAAACGACTGTTTTGTTACTGGTCGTTCTTAGTGTCATCCATCCTCTGAGGCAGGAGGGTGGATTGGCCCCGCTGCAGGATGGCGCAGGGCTTCTGCATATAGAGAAGCGGTGTTTGTGTGTTGTGGCTGGGATAGGAGGGGGACAGTCCTCCGTTAATATCTCAAAATATCATTCCGCTACAATAATATGGTTGAGTGTGATGAGTTGGTTTGAAAGCCTTAAGAAAAACTGGTCGGAACTCATGAAAATGGTGCGAATTCTTGACTTAGGAAACTCAAATGGTCAGAAGTCACCTAAATTAACGCCTTCCTCTGCCAAATAACAGCCAGTTTTGTTTTCTGGACAGTTTCTTGGCGTTACTGACTTATGCGCTTACGCTAATTGTCCTTTGAGGGCTGGTTACTTGGCCCCTGGACTCGCCGACGTGCCAGACTGAGCCCGAAGCTCAGAGGGTGGCCCTGGGTTTCCTGCACGCTGTCTGGGGGAGCGCACATTGTGTATCACCGACAACGCAGCATTTGAAGCCTTTAGAACAGCCCATTTGTGATGAAGGAGGAAAAAATGTGCTGTCTCCGGAAAAGTGCATTTCGAAAACGAGGAGAGGATGGGCTGTTGTACAAGAAAGAATTTGTTCCTCACCAGAGAGTTTGCTGGAAATGAAGACGCGGCGATGCTTTATCCAGTTTCTAGCTGTACGAAACGGCTAGCAAGAGAAGTCCCAGTCCAAGTTCGGCGCGGACTGGGCTCCTTCAGAGAGCCGCTCGGAGGCGTGGAGACAAGCAGGAGACTCCGACGCGTCGCGCCAGGCGCGAGGGAAGAGCTGATTCCCCAACTCTGTGCAGCGGGATGCAAGCCGCCCCAACTGCTCTTCCCCTCTTCGGTTCTTCGGGAAACACTTCGCGTGCTTTGTTTCAGACGCCAACCCATCTTTCTCGGTTGGTCTACAGCTCCACCAATCCCGCCCGCCCAGGGCGGGGCCTCAGGGTCAAGGTGGACCAATTCCCCAGCCTCGCCCGTACACGCGCTTTCGGATCCCCGGGGCTGAGTGACAGTGGTCGGGTCCAACCTGCTCTCCCAGAACGTGGCCTCCGCCAGGGGCGTTAGGGAACGAGGCGCCGGAACCAATCGCATTGGACCTAGGGGGCGGGGCCTCTTTGCCAGCTCCAGACCGGCGCTCTCCGCACTCCCTTTGCCAAATGAGAGATGAGGAGGGGCGGTCGTTCAGTCAAGGTTCAGCCACTGGAGGAGGAGAGGTGGGCGGGTCGGGAGTGCCTGGCGGCGGGTCCTCAGCTCCCAGCCGAGGTGCGGCGAGCCGGTGGGGGGACCGCGAGGCGAGCGCGGGAGCCTGGGCGGCGAGCGCGGTGTGAGCTACCCGAAAATGCACTCGGATGCCGCCGCTGTCAGTGAGTAACAGAGAGCTAGCCGGCCGGGAGCGGGCGGCTGCCAACACTCTCTGCTCATCTCCCACAGTCCCCGCTCTGCGCCTCCAGTCCCAAAACGCACCGGGAGACCCTGCCCGGGAGCCACCCCTTCCCCTCCCGGGGCCAGGGCGGGCGGTGACGCTGCGGGCGGCGCGGGGCGGGGGCGGGCGTGGGGGGAAGGGGCCGGCCTGCCGGGGGAGGGCGGAGGTGAGGGGGGTGGGGACTGGCTCCATTTCAGTGTTGGGGGAAGGGGGGGCGGGACGTGCGATGAAGGGCCGGGACCAGAGTGTCCCGGGTGAATGGAGGTGGAGGCGGCGGCGGGCGCTAGCGAGCAGGGCTGGGGGTTGGCACCGGCGGCGGAGGAGAGAGAGGGAGCGAGCGAGCGGGGCGCAGGGGTGAGGATTTCCTAGGGGCCGAGCGGTGCGGGCGGCTCCGTGAGAAAGGCGGGTGAGTGCTAGGGGAGCGCGGGGGCGGGGACAATGGGAAGAAGGGCTGGATGGCGGGGGTGGGGGGGGAACAATGGGGTGGGGGATTGGGGGCAGCGGCCGTGCGGGGCAGGAGGGCGGGCGAGGAGATGAGGGCTGATGTAATGGGAAAGCGAATGGTGGGAGGGATTGGGGTGTGATGGGATAGTTGGGGAGTCCGGCGGGCGGTAGGGCCTTAGGAAGCGTGGAGGGGTAACTGGGAGTGGTGAGAGGAGGCAGACGTCGGGGTAATAGGATGGAGCAGGTGTTGGGAAGGTAGGGTAATTGGGAGTGGAGAGGAAGAAGGTGGGGAGGGTTTGGGGTGACGGGTTGGAGGTAGGGGTAGAGGAGGTGCAGTGGGGGTGAAGAGCTGGTTGGGAGGGAAGGGAGGTTGGGAGGGGCCGGGGCAGGGGTAAAACTGTCTTGTCCAGATTCGGTCCGCGTGGGGCTGGGGGGAAGGTGTCAGACTACGCGTTTGGGGGAGGTGTATCTTCCCCCGGATTAGGGCCGGGTTCCTTGAGGGGGAGCTCTGAGGTTTGGGGTGCTTGGAAAGGAGGGGGCGGGGCTGAGGTGGAGGGGGCGGGGGAGGTGCCCAGAGGTTGGCGCTGGCCGCGGTTTCCCCCGAGCGGCGGGAAGCGAGGTCAGCGCTGGCGCGGGATCTGGCTGCGGGAGTGGGAGGCGGGGCAGGGGAGCGGGCTGCGGGTTTTCCGTGGCGGGAGACGGAGGGGTCGGCCCTGGAGGCCCGGAGCGTGGGGCGGAGGGTGGTCCCTGGCGGTCCGTGGATTTGGCAGTCTGTGACGCAGTTGTCTAATTTCTGGTCGTCAGGTGTGGAGGCTGGTGCCTCGGGACCCGCTTCCCTGTCGGGAGGGTCGGACTACAGGCCCCGCGCAGCGCCCGCGGGGCGCGACCTCTCCCAGCCTTGCGGAGAAGGCGCTTTAGGGGTTTCCCTTAGGGTCTGGCTCCAGTCGCCGGGTGTGAGGCGAAAGGCAGTCCCGCGGAAAGGGGAAAAGCAGTCCTGCGGCATTCTGGGACTTGTAGTCCGGGCCGCGGTTGGGTTGGGTGCACGTGGGTAACTGTGGAAACGAGTCCCAGAATGCAGCGCGCCCCTCAGAGCTTCCCAGCTCTGCTAACTCGTGCTTTATTCCCCGCGGACTCGAGCGCGTTGTAGGGCGGTGCTCCTGTCCCTTGGGACCTTCTCCCTGTGTCAGCGGCTGGGGGAGAGAACCAAGCCAGACGCAGTCCTTTCGCACTTAGGTTCTTGATCCCCGAGTTGACTATTTCCCTCTGCGTTTGGTGGCCTTACTTATAGAATAAATGCTTGGTTTTGAACCATCTAGTCCATAGGTTGTGGGAAAACGTTCAAGATGCAACACAATCTAAAGCAGCGTTTAGGATGGTGTATATTTGTGGCATCCAGTGTATATAAACACTAGGTTAAAATGTTCCATCTTAGACAAATCTGGGAATGCAGTGGAGACACATGTAAACCTTGTGAAGATAGTATAAATTATGTGTTTGTAGTTCTTGGGCTGTTTGGATTGCCAAAGGAGAAGGGGACTTTTGGAAAAAGGATGGGCTTGAAATGAATGACTGTTGGAGACGGCTTAATGGAATTGAGGGTGGACATGGTCCCATTCATTTAAGCCAGCGTGAAAATGTGAAGATGAGGGAAGGGTATATTTGATGTCTTCAGTTTTCAAAGAAGCATGGGAAGCAAATGAGACTAGAGGAAGGTAAACTCAGTGCAGGACCTTAAGAGGTTTCCATGTTTTTTCGTTTCTGTTCTTTAATATTAGAAACCATCCATTTAGACTGTAGACTCTCCAAACATCACATCCTTTGCCAAGTTTTCTTTACCATTTATATGCGATGACTCCAAAACCTGTAATGATTAACTCAGAGATGACAGAGTATTTTTATGTGTTGTATAGGGTATTTTGAAACTGTTGGTAGCATGGTCACTAGAAGAGTATTATGATGACCCTAATGATAAAAATTTTACCAAGAAGTCCAAAGATTTGGAAACTGGTATGGTTACAAATGAACTGAACTTGAGTACTTGTGTGATTTTATCAGGAAAAGATGTATATCTATTTTATATTTTACTTAAGCTTATGGTGAAATACCCAGGAAATCCTTTGTGATATGTAACATGGTCATGTTTGTTTGTTTGTTTTAATGTGCATGTATCACTGGAATTTGCTCTTGTAAAGGGTGAAGTGTATGAGGTTGAAAACAAGAGCTGTACAAGATGGTGTTTTTAAAGAAAATATTAGGCTAGTCATTTTTTTCCCTTTTCTTTTTTTTTCAATTTCATCCCAAAGGGCAGGTGCCCTATACACACACAACACTCCCTCTCCCCCAGCCCCCAAACCCTGGGTTCCTGTACATAATCACCTTATACTTTCTGCTCTGGTTTTTAGGTTCCTCTTTGATTTTTGGCCTTTGGGGAGGTTCTGTGTTTTCTTATGAACAAAATTTTTTGACTGTTTTAAACAGATGGTTCCAACTTAATGATGGTTCGACTTTACACTGGTGCTAAAGCAATATGCATTTGATAAAAGCTGTACCTCGAATTTTGGATTTTGATCTTTTCCCAGACTGGTGATGTATGATAACTCTCTTAATGCTGGGCATCAGGCGGCATCCCGTCAGACACAGCAGCTCCCAGTCAGACACAATACGCTTATTACCATTTTGTACCCAGACAGCCCTCCTGTTTTTCACTTTCAATACAGTTTTCAATAAATTACCTGAGATATTCAACATTTTATTATAAAATAGGCTTTGAGTGAGATGATTTTACCCAAGTATATGCTAAGGTAATAAGAGTTCTGGTCATGTTTAAGATAGGGTAGGCTAAGCGGTTATCTGTAGGTTAGGCATATTAAATGCATTTTCGACCTAGGATATTTTCAGTTTGCAGTGGTCTTACTCAGGGTAAGTGGAGGAGGATCTGTACTGGTAAGAATTTTCAGGTTATCTTGTCAATAACGTTGCCAGGAAAGAAAGCCCCTCATTTTCTCCACTTCAGAGGATTTCTGTACTTGTACTCTTTTCTTCCTCAGTTCTTGCCTCCAAGAATTACCCCTATTAACACTTGATCACATTTTTTTCAAATATTATTTATCATTATATTCTTTTCTCTTTTCATCTTTAACTGCTCTCAGAAGCTCTTATTAGCTTATTGCTTGCTTCCTGACAATAATATATGCTTTCATTTTTCTCATCTTGATAATAACAGTCTTGCTTAGCAGTGTAAAAATCATGGTTTCAGAAACTGACCTCATGATGACTTTTGTTGTATCAGTTAGGATGCCTCTGGCAAATAACAATATTCAATCAAACATGGCTTAAGTAGTAGAACTTATTATTGTTAGCAAGAAGTTTAGTGATAGATGGTTCTAAGGCTGGTGCAGAGTCCTAATGATGTCTTAAGAATCTAGGCTCTTTGTATACTTTTTTCCTCTCTTAGTATTTGGTTTATCAAGAGCCTCAGGCTCATTGCCTCATGTGTGCAATATGGTTGCTGCAGCACCAGACATCATGCCTATGTAAGAAAAGGAGGGAAGGAACATACTTCCTTACAGTTCCCTCTTAACAGAGTGGAGTCTTTTTCTCACCTTGGTGACTTCCTCTTTAGTCTCACTGGGTAGAATTGACCTCATGCCACTGCTAGTTGTGAGGGTGGTGGAGAAAGTGAAAGTCTGGCATTTTCAGCTTCTGTTGTGGGATGTGGACTTTGCTAGGGTGGAAGAAGGGTGAGGAGAATGCTCTGGGTTAGTAGCCTGCAGTTATTTCCCTGAATCAGCTACTTTGTCCAGTTGTCTCTGGCTTAGACTCAGTTTTTTTAATCTGTTGATTTATTTTCTGTTTCATTCTAAAATAGAGGTGACTTACTAAATATAGATAAAATTCTGTCGAGAGAAAAATACAGATTTACAGGCTACACATAAATGCTTGCCGTATGTTAGAAATGGGCCATATATTTGGTTCTGAGCTTCCTAGTAGCCAAAATAAAGAGGAAAACAAGACCAATTAATTTTATTCATTTGGTTAATGAAACTGCAGTTCATTTAATAACCCAAGCTGGAAGCTTAGACATTTCTCATCCTCTTTCCCTGGTCAGTAGCGAGAGAGAGGCTGTATCTCTTCCCATGCCTGTCCTTTCTTTTCCATACCTATTGCCATTGCCCTAGGTCTGATCCATTCTTTCTTATGTTGTAATAACCAGTAATCCTTTTGCCAGGCTCAGCCTCCTTTTTATCCTCTCCATCACCAGTTGAATATCTTTGTCCTTACGATCCCCCTACTCCAAAACCTCAGAGGCTCCTAGTTGCTTACTGAAATAAGACTCCTCAGAAGCTGGGGTTGAACCTGTTCTGTAGTTTAAGCTCAGTTTTGAATTCCCCCAGCACTGCTCCCTCCCCACTGCCTTCAGTGCTACTTCAGTGGGAGTTTTGTGTTCCTTGTTCCCTCTCTTGAAGGCTCGCTCCTTCCATTGAATCTCCAAAGACTGTTTACTTCTGTTCTCAGTTTTATCTTATTTAACAGTAGCTGCTTGTTCACTTATTTGTCCCCTCCCCAATTAGATGATAAGCCCCCTGAGATCTGGGACTGTGTCTTACTTAGTAACCACTTTATGGTCCAGCAGAATGCCTCGCTTAGGACCTCAGATATGTAATGAATTGAACTTAAATGGTCAACTCTTGAGCAGTTGGTGAACTATCTGGAAAATTTTAATGTTTCCTCCTGCTATCCTGCATGCCTCCGAGGTGTCTTTCATTGTCTTTAGATTTATCTTCCAGGCATACAAACTTATGCTTATTCATTCTATGCCCTTTTTTGACAAAGTTGTCCTGTGCAAACCAATTTAAGTAATATATATGTTTAAATACATGCAGATATCAGTTTTGAAGAATGTCTGTGGCATGGAGCAGTTCTCAGAGAGGGAGCGGAGTGCTGGTGATATGCTGAGGGGCCGAGAGCGTGCGTGTGAGAGTACGCGCGTCTGCTTCTGACCTGGTGTGTAACAGGCCACCGAGGTGGGGAAGGCTTGGGCAGGGCTTGGACGGCCTGGATGTGTCTGTTTTTCCCCTCTTCTTGTTTTATGACCAGATTCTGGTCCAAAGGGCTTATTTCTTAATGTTAACAATACATTGAGGCTCACTAAAGGCTTGCTTTCTTTAGAAAGTGAACTATGTTAGTTGGAGGTGAAGTTTCTGAGCCTCTGATGTTAATGCTAACATCTCTTCGTAAGTGGTCAGCTTAAATTAGAGTTAATAGCTTTCCACAGCTTATTCTTTTTTCTTATTCTGAGATTCAAGTTAGGAGAAGTACCTCTTGAGGGTTATTCTGTTAAGCAGAATGTACATTTAAAAATATTTGTGGCTATAAAAGAGGCTATAATTTGTGGCTTATGTTTTAAATAGAAAAAGTATTGAAATTTTAAATAGAATCATATATTTTAGCAATTGTTGCATGACTGTTTCAGATCTAAGGATCTTTTTTCTATCATGTTCAGTATTCTAGTAGACAAAGTAACTGCTGCTTTAGATTTTAATTGTTTTTCTTTTAATCAGAAGATGCCGTTAATGAGTTATTTTCCATCTAGGAAGGTAGGCTTGTAGTTTTTGAAACTACTAATTAATATATTGAGTAAAACACTAAATGATGCAGAAGAAGATCCCCACCCTCCCCAAATAACATTACCTCTGGGTATGATTTTTTTTAGTTCCATCTTTAAAGATATTTTCCTTGTGAATATTTTTTGAAAACCTTTCATTACTTGCTGGCTGTATCAGTAGTACTTGCAGAGATGGTGTGTCATCCATCTGTGTCCATGATGGCCTTTGCCAGTCTTCGGGGCCCAGGCTCTTCCTCTGATTGGGGAATTCTTACCATCAAAGGCAGAGCTGCCCAGATACACCCACACCAGGGTGTGAATCTGAAGCTGAAGGCAAGACATGGGAAGAAATTGGAAGTGCCTGGGGGCCATTTAAAGAGGATGGACAGTGGTGACCGCTGTTTCTAGAGGCCGTGGGAGCTGCAGTCCAGGCAGGTCCAGGCTGTGTCAATGGTGCACTCTGCAGTGTGCCCTTAGGCATTATTTTGGTTGTACAGCTGATGTGCTTGGTCCTCTGGTTTTCCTAGAGATTCTGTGAACTACCCAATAACCTTTAAAAAAAAAAACCACTGTTCATATAGCTAGTTGGTTTCCGATGCGCACAACTAAGAACTCGGACAAATCCAACATCCAGACCCGTCTTGGGTTGGTACTTGGCCGAGGCCCTTGTGGAGAAGAGCAGTGGTCTGCCTTTCCACCCTGGTTGGTCTCTGTTCAGAGTCCAAGAGTACTGGCTCGAGGTGACCCAAAAGGCTAAAGGGGGACACAGGCAGTGTCAGTCGGAGCTGCCTTTGCCAGTGGTCAGGCAGGACTCTGAGGCACGCATCAGTCACCCCACCGATCGCACTCTATGGAGCTCTTACTGCTGTCTTTGCCTGATTCCATCTTTGTCCCCCCACCCCCTCCCCAAAATTCTTGAGAATATTAGGTATGGAAATAATATTGGTAGAATATTTATTTTGTTTATCCAAAATTATATCTGACAGTCTTAATTGCTTTTTAATTGACTTTATTGAGTATAATTTACATTCTATAAAATTGTACCCATTTGATAAATACGTGTGTGTGTAACCACTACTGTAATTAAGATATAGAATGGTTTCCTATCTCCTTAAAGTTCCCTTGTATCCCCTTGCAGTCTGTACTTCTCTACCTCCCACCACAGTTTTTTTAAAGATTTTTTTGATGTGGACCATTTTTTTTTTTAAAGTCTTTATGGAATTTGTTACAGTATTGCTTCTATTTTATGTTTTGGTTTTTTGGCCACAGAGGCATGTGGGATCTTAGCTCCCCAACCAGGGATCGAACCCGCACCCCCTGCATTGGAAGGTGAAGTCTCAACCCCTGGACCGCCAGGGAAGTCCCCCACCACAATATTTGGCTTTTAATATATATCATCTTAGGCCTCCTCTGTGTTAGTTGATGATTTGTCATTTTGCTGTTCATGGGGATAGTACAGTATAAAAAGGTGTAATAATCTCTCTCTGTCTTTTTACTGAACTGTTAAATCCAAAGAAAAACTATCAGTGCTATATAAATTATAAATCTGGTAATTAATACTTTACCACATAGAATGGGCTTGAATTAGATGACTTGTTCCCTTGAAAGATTTTCTGGTGGATGGCTTTTCTTGCTTCTCTGTGGGCCAAAGGCATACAATGCTAGGATTTGCTCCTTGGTTACCACGATTTCTTTTAGTTGTTATCTGGGTCAGGCTGAGAAGCAGGAAAGCATAGTAGTTAAGCGTGGGCCCTGGTTCTAGGTTCTGCCTCTGTTAGTTGTGTGACCGTGGGTAAATTACTCAACTACTCTGTATAAGCTTCAGATTCCTCATGCATAAAGAATACCTCCTGTATGGTATGGAGTTGTTCAGTCAACAGTGTTTATTGAACACCTACTACGTACCAGGCCGTCTTCTTCATCTGTCATGAAGTTCCCCTTCCAGTGTGGGGGAAGATGCAGATAACAAGCAGGTAAATCATGTAGTATGTCAGATGGTGAGCGGTTCATTTGAGAAAACTCAAGCAGGGAAGGGCAGTGCACAGGTGCCCCTGTGTGTGCAGGGGGCAGAGGAGCAAGAGCAGGGACGTTGTAGTTGTACGAGGCTCAGTCAGGGAAGGCCTCACTAAGAGGGTTGTCGGGCAAGCGCTGGTGGAGGTGAGGGGGCATTCCAGGGAGAGGGGACACAAATTCAGAGACTGAGGAGGGGAGCAAGGCTGTAAATGAGGAACAGCAAAGAGGCTGGTGTGCTAGGAGTAGAGTTGGGGACTGGGCAGAGAGAAAGAAGTAGGAGGCAAGATCAGAAGTGATCCTGAGCATTAAATTAGATAGAACATAAAGTATTTAGAGAAATGCTTGGCCCTTTTCTAATGATTACTGTGTAATGACAATTCCTTCATTAGGCTTTAAAAGGAGACCCTTGAGAGGAAAACAGGTTATAAGAAAGAAAAGAAGCAAGTGAAGCGTTCCCTCACTTAGTCACTCACCAAACCTTTTTTCTTGCTGCTGGGTGCTGCTGTAACAGCATGACTGAGCCTGGTCCTCGTGTTTAAGGAGCTTCCTTCCAGCAGGCTTAGTGGTGGATGCAGAGAGGTCCTGCACAGTTGAAGTATGGGGCAGGGCAAGGTTATTTGGATGCCCAGGGTGCTTTGGGAACAAATAGGGAGTCATTAAAATTATACTTCAGGGAAGGGTTAGCTATTGTCATGTGGGTTTAGCTTTTGAAGTTTTATTATGTGAAGAAAAAGATGGGTGTGTGCCTGAGGGGTGAGGTGGGAGGGTGCTTTCCAAGCAGAGGGAACAGCCTGGCAATAGCATGGGTTTTGGATAGGCCAGAGCGAAGGGAGGCGAGGTGGAGGGATGGTCAGGAGCCATGGGGGAAGGGCTGAAAAGAGGCACCAGGGAGGGCTTATGAGTGGAAAGGAAGTGAGGGGAGAGAGAGAAGTTAGAGGAGGTGGGGCGTGGGGAGAGAAGAGGAACAAAGTGGGATGGGGAGGGGGGGGAGTGACACGTGTTTATATGCAGTGATTATTCTTGGGCTGCTCCAGCTGCCGTGCCTGCCTTAACTCATGTGATCCTCACCACAGCGCTCTGAAGTACGTTACGTAGGTACTGTTATCATCCCCACTTTCCAGATGAGGAAGCTGAGGTACAGAAAGGTTAACTAGCCTTCTCAAGGTCACACAGCTGATAGGTGGTGAACTGAGATTCTAACTCAGGCATTCTGACTCCGGGGTTTAGGTTCCCTCCACTGCCTATGAAATAATACTCACTGTTTTATCTGTGCTTTTCATTTAATCCTGTGGTAACCTGGCAGGTATATTGGAATTCCATATTTTGTCACTGTTATCTTTGTTTTGCAGTTGGTTCTTTTCTTCTTGGAATGGGTCCCAACAGAATAAGGTGTAGGATGAATTCCTCCCTTCCCACTGCTCTTCTTCCCCTCATTTCTGCCATCTCACAGTGACAGTGGGCGTTTAAAAATGGATTCTCGCTGGGCAACTGATTGTGGCAAAGAAGAGTATTTCCATACTTTTTCTTTACTCACTAATGAAATAGTCATTTTTAGTCTTAGATTTTATTTTAAACAGACGTTTGTATTAAGCACTTTTTAAACACATAATTTTTATATATAGGAGATACCTAACAAGATTGCAGAAAAGCCAGAAAGCTTCTTTCAGTAGAGCTACTAATGTAGTTTTTGCGTAACATCTTTGAAATGATTCTCTTTCCTTTTCCTGTAGTTGAGGGTGAGTTTAAGTCTTTTTCCCCTTTAAGATCTCTTTGTACAGATTCCATTCCCAAAATTATTAGACCGCAGATTACTTGTTCTTAATTAAACAGGAAACTGAGAAGGAGTGTTGTACATTCAAGTCCAGGCAACTGGCTATTGAAGTGAGAGTTTTAAAGACCTGTCCTCTTGTCATCCCTTCTGCCCCGTCTCTACTCTTTGATCTTCTGGGTTCAGTCTGTCTTAGTCTCTTCTATGTTGAATAATAATAGGGATTAAAATAATAAACCTTCATTAGTGCACAGTATGGGCCAGCACTGTGCTGAGGGCTTGGCATGCACCGTCTCAGGAGTCCTCACAAGCCCTTGTGAGGAGGGGCCTGCTGTTCTGGTCTAGTGAGGTTGGGTTATAGGCAGGGCCCTCAGCTAGGACGCCGCAGAGCAGGGACTCTAACCCAGGGCTTTCCGAGGCCAGAGCTGCACTCTTTACCGTAAATCTGGCCTCTTCTGACATTAGTGAGGTGAGAGGGTGATTTTTACTCTGAGCGATGGAGTGGACGGATCTCTGTTCTTCCGAGGGTAGGGTAGGGTGAAGAGAGTGAATCTAGGGCCCTGTGTACCTTGTTACGGTGGGAGAGCAGCCAGACCGGCTGTCCTGGAGTGGCCGACTCCGTTGAGATGACACCACCAGCAGGCACAGGCTGTGCAGTGGATGACGGGTGCTAGGTGGCACGCCGCCTGTCTTGGGCGGGTGGCTTCTCTCCCAGCCGCTTCTACAGGTCCTGTGAGAGTTAGGAGGAAAAAGCCAGCAGCAGTGGTGTGCTTGGTTGGTTTTAACTTCAGATCTTGTGTTCCGTGAAAGCGCCGAGTCACCTGTGATGACTGCTCCCTTTCCTTGTCAGTTTTCCCCTTTCCATGCTCACCTTTTTGGCTTTGTGCCTTATAAATAGCAAATATTTATTGATGAGGAGAATGATATTAACACCTTCCTCACTGCTACTTTGCTTCATTTGGTTTTCACCTAGCTTTTCGACCCTGAAAAGCCTGGATCTTGATCTTTTTTTCTCACTGCAGGGCTTGCGGTGAATGAGTTGAACTCCCCTCTGGCCCGTGCTGAGATTGTGATGTGGGTATGGATTGGCTGCGGCAGGCTGGGGGTCGAGGCGAGGGTGGGGACGGAACTCTCCTCTCTGGTTGCACGGTAGAGGCACCTGGACTGCTTGAGAAGCCTTTGACAACCCCACTCCTGTTTTTATTTAGTTGGTCTGGATTGGGGCCCGGGCCCTGGCAGGTATTCGCACTGCCCAGGTGACTCTGATGTGCAGCGACTGGATTAATGCTCAGGAGCTTCCTGGGTGCTTGGGGTTTGGTTTGGGCTGGGGGTCAGAGGACTCCAAAGCTGCGGCTGCCCCCCTCGGGCCCTGCCCTGGGCGGAGAGCACAGGCCACCCCGCTCGCTGTGCAAGTGAAGCAGAGTGCCGCGGAGCTGCCGCTCAGGTGGCGCCTGCCGTGTGCCAGGCACCGTGCTGGGCACCTTGCGGCACGGGTTAGTTTGATTCTCACAGCGTCCTTAGGAGGCAAGCACTATTACCATCCATTTTATAGACCAAGAAATTCCTACTTCTGACAAGTTAGACAGGCGTGTGGTATGAAGCTGACCCACAGCCTGGCTTTTGGTTTTTTCCTAGCTGTGGAAAACTCGTTTCGGATCTTTGTGTTTTAATAATTTGGCCTCACATGTAAATATGTTTGTTTTAACGAGTGAGATGTGTACTTGTGCCATCTCACATGGCTAAATGACGATCAGTTGGTATGCAGAAGTGTAAAGTGGTGTCTGTAATCCCAGTTGAAAATACTACTTTTTACAGCGTCAGAAGTAGACTTCATTTTATGGTAGATTTTGTCTGTCAAGTTATTTTGAGATAAAACTCATTTCTAATGACCTTTTTTACTTAAAATTGCATTTTGTACTTGTCTTGTAAAATGACTTATACTCTGTATGCTTGAGCTCGTGTATAGATCCTCCCTGACTTGTAAGCTGACCCCCTCTTTACACTGGCTTCTGTAACCTTCCAGGGTACTAAGCAAATCGAATCTCAGCATTTTAAACGTGCTCCAGTCTCGCCATCATAAAGCCCAAACTCAGCAGTCCCTCAGTCCCCCACCCGCACCCCAAAAGCCATCACTGATTTAGTTCTTCATTTTCATTGTCATCAGAATGTATTTATTAGTACATATCTGTGCATAGTGCTTATTAAAAATTTTTATACCCGAGAGCATTGCTCACTGATTGGCCACCTGGAGTTTAGCTAATAATAAACTACTTTTGTGAATCTTTAGGGACAAGAGGAAAGAGGTGTACTTAATAGAAATAATATAGGCGTTGTGTATCTTTTCTGCACCATCTTTTCTCCAAAAAGGAAAAAAAGAAGTTGGTAGGTTGTTTTAGATTTTACCAGCTTTAGTATCTTTTTATTTAATATTAAAGTTCTCTAACTTTGTGTGCTTGCTTATTAACAACCTTGGGTGGGAAATGCTTTTTACCCCAGATGGAGTGTGAAGATACATGGACACTTGCTCCCATCAGAAATAAGCTAGAATGGAGGAAGGGGCTTTGGATTGGGAATTAGAAGATGTGAATTATCCCCAGCTTGGCCACAACTAGTTACCTGACCCTGCTTGGGCTAATTTTCGTAGCTCAAGGAGAATTTTTGAGACTTGGACAAAAGGACATGAAATGTTGAGCTTCCCTCTCAGCACCTAAAAGCAATCTTGTTGGTTTTCCTCCCAGTACCATCACATTTTGTGTAGAGGTTAGTTCTAAAGTCCACATGTAAGGTGAAAATCACCTGTATTAAAAATATCACTGGAAATACTTTCAGAAGGTGCCCCTCCTCAGAGGTTGTCTCCAACACAGCAGTTCTTTCCTCTAGCGTTAGGACAGGTCGCAGGCTCTTCAGCTGAGCACAGTTGCAGCAGCTGGCTTATGTTTAGGGACTGTGTTTTATGAAAAATACATTTCTTTAAATATTTGACTCATACAAGGTTGTGAGATCCACGTGGAAACTGAGCTGACCCAGTGACCTTCAGATTCCTGTTGCCCAGCTCCCACTCATTAAGTAGAGGCCTTGAGGGCAGTTACTGGGACAATTGACTTTTCTTCTCTCTCCCTCTTCATTTTGCCAAGCAATTGAGTTGAATTTGTGTGAGTTGAATGTGGATGTCCTGCAATCCCGTTGTACTCGGGATGTCTTCCCTCCACTTTTGCTGCCACAGTCTACCTTAAGACCCTAATCATTTCCCACCTCAGCCACTTCCAGTAGTCTTCATGAAAGGCCGCTCTAAATCCAGGCCACACACCCGCCGTAGGGAAATTTATCTAAAAAACTGATTAAAACACTTTCACGGCACCCAGGCTCACAGCAGTGCTTCTCAGACTTCTCCGCCAGCGTTCTGCTATGGCAGAATTAAGGACTCTCTGGATTCTGGGAGCGTAACTTGGTCTGGTGAAATTTCTTTCAAATTTTGTGCCATAGTCATTTTTTTGTTTTCATGTGAAACACTTGTACATGTGAAACACTTGTACATGTGAAACACTTGTACTTGGATTACCTTTGAGTAGGACTGATGCTGCTTGAATGTGCCATGTTTATCTGTTACATTTGCATACCCTCTGATGGTCCAATTGGAAATACAAGTCCTTAGGAGATTAAACTCTCAAGCAGGATTCAGAGCTGCCTTTTTCTGACCTTGCCTGCCTTTTGAGTCTCCTGATACCATGCTGCTTCTCACATATGAAGATCTAATGGTGTGAATGCACTGAAATACCCTGAACATATTGAATTTAAGTCTTGATGCCTCTGTACCTGCATTCATTTATTCCTTGAGTATTTATTGAGCACCTGATGTTTCCCAGGTATTGCTTTAGGTACGAGGGATACAGCAGTGGACAAGAGCAAGCACGTTCTGGCCTTTGTGAAGCTTACATTCTAATGCAAGAGGAAGATGACACACAAATATGACATATATGACGAGGTACTAATGCCATAAAGAGAAGTAAAGCATGGTAAAGTGATAGTGAAGAAGGGGTCCTGTTTGTTGGGTCTGGCAAGGTTCTGTAAGAAGGTGATATTTTAGTGGCAACCTGATTAAGTGTGAGAGCAAGCCATGTTATTATTAGAGGAAAGAGTGTTCAATGCAACGAGAATAGCACGTGCAAAGGCCCTGAGGTAGGAGCATGTTTGGAGTGTTCACAGAATAGCAGGAAGCTCACTGCAACTGAGAAGAGTGAGCAAGGGGAAGATGAGTAAGAGACGAGATTGGGTACATGGGTAGAGGCGGAATGTGCAGAGAGAGCCCTGAGTCCATGATACGGAGGACTTTTCTTTTGCTTCGGATGCCTTCCCCTTCCATGCTTTGGGTGAGGTTGAAATTAATTTTAATTTGTTCCACATGTTAGTTGGTTGCCGCTCAGTTTGCTAAATAATTATCTCTTGCCCATTGGTTTGAAAAAAAAAAAGGCAAAAGATTTATTCGATCTGAAGAGAAACCAGAGTATTACATTGATTTGAAATGCCAGTTAATCATATTAATTATATGTGTTTATACATACTTACAAATATACAGACATATGTTTATTAGCTCTCTTCTGTTGATTTGTATTATAATTATAATTACCTCTATACCAGGCATTGGCAAACTACAGCCCATGGCCCCAGTCAGGCCCACCACCAAGTTTTTATAAATAAAGTTTTATAAATAAAGTTTTATTGGAACACAGCCACACTCATTTGCTTGTGTATTGTTTATGGCTGCTTTTGAGCTACAATGGCAGGGTAGTTATAACAGAGGTCAGATGGCCCACAAAACCTAAAATATTTAAGATTTGGCCCTCTGCAGAGAATTTACCAACCTCTGCTTTATATTATGTATTGTCTGATAGGGCAAGTTCTTCCTCATTCTTCTTTTTCAACAATTTCTTGGCAAGTCAAGCACGTTTGTTCTTTTCAGATGAACTTTGGAATCAATCTGCCAAGCTTGCCTGACTCCCTTCCTTTTTCCCCACCTCTTTTTTGGGGTAGGGAAGTGGGAGGCAGAGAGAATAGGAATTTGACTGCATTTAATTAATACTTTAGAAAAGGGTGAAGTGATCGCCTTACAATACTGGGTCTTTCCATTCCAGGAATATAATATCTCTGCATTTTTGTCTTTCAGGAAACTTTCATTGTTTCTTCATTCGGTTGTTGCATGTTTAAGTTTATTCTTATGTGTATTATTGCTTTTCATTGCTGTTGTAATTAAGATCACCTCCCAGGTATATTTAACAAGTGACTATTTATGTCGTAAAAGAAAGGTTTGGATTTTTATGTATTTAAATTGTTTCTGACCCTCTTATGGAAGTAAACTCCTCTTAGGACTGTTAATTCTGAAATTTGATTCTTTTGGTTGATGGTCATTGTCTGAACTTACCAATAATTGTTTTATTCCTAATATTTATGTCTCTGCCTATGTTGTGGGATTATATACCAAGAGTAGTTTGGGGGAAGTGAATTTTGACTCTCATTGACGTTCACTTTCTTCCATTATGTAGGTCACAGCAAATGGTAATTATGTAAAAACCCAAACAAACCAACCAAAAAAAAAACCCCCCGGAAAACTTTATGCCCAGTCAGCATTTGTTGATCATTTTTAAGAATGCCCAGAAGATAATTTAGGCAGACCATTTATCAAGCAGGCTATGCCTGTCTGCAGAGCCATTTGTCGCTTTTAATACAGAATGTAGGGTTCGCATGTCACACAGGAGAGTCAAACCCAGTGACTACTGTGGAGGGCCTTTTGATCATGGACTAAAGTTGACTTAACCAAGCATTTATACTTTGGAATTAAAATATGAGCAGAAGGAGATTTTATGAACGAGTTAGTACTTTCCTAAATACGTTCTCTGTAAAGCATTTGATCTTTATCCTTAACAGCTATTCCTAAAGGATGTGAAATCTATTTTAGATTTCAAGGTCTCTTACTTGCCCTGAGCACTGAACAGATGAACCGTAAATTCAATATGTGTTAACCTTCGTGGGTTTATCTTTTAATGCCATTTTGGTCTTTTTTTCCTGAATTTGTGTCTACTCCCCAGCTTCTTCCCTTGGTGAAACTAAGAAGAACTATTCTGTTCATGCTGCTGTTCCTTTTCTTTTTCCCTTTCTTTTTGGTGAAGCGATGATAAGGTGGTTATGGTAGTAGACGCCGGATATGGAAATAGAGAATTGCTGACATATATTATGTGACTTGTGAAATGAACCTTGTTGCTTGTGTTATCTGTAAAGTGAAGCTCATGTATAGAACCTGATCTTAAATGCTTTTGTATATTTTTTTCCACCATCATTATGAATGTCAGTTGGTGGTATATGAATATAGATAGAAATGCCATCATACACAGTAGAGATGTATCAGGCCACATGCCTCAGTCACAGAGGGAGCTCCAACTTTGAGATCTTTGATGTGGGGCTTGACTTGGACCTGCAGAAAGTAGAAACCATTGTAGATAGCTGTGTGGTGTGGAAAATGGTATAATCGAATAGTGTGATAATTGATGTCTTTTATTCGGCACTCACTGTGATCCAGGCATTACATTGGCTGTCTGCCACATCTAGGCATTGTAATCTCACTTCACAACTGAGGACGTTGAAATTTAGGTTAAATAACTGGTAGGCCTGAGATTCAAATTGACTGTTAGACTCCAGAGTCAGGTTGTAAAACTCAGTGAGTGGTGTTTTGGCAGAAACCGTGTATGTGTGTGTGTGTGTGTGTGCGTGCGTGTGCGCACGCGCGCGCATGTATATAGAAGGATTTAGCAGCTTTGTTTAGATTCTCCTGTGTGAATCTTGACAGTTGAATTAACATCAGGGTGGTATGGCATGAGTTCTGGAGACCTCATTGCTGCAATGATCTTTGGCAAACCCCTCCTGTGTGGCCTCAGTGAGAGAGAATCTAGACCCTTAAGTTTTCTGGTTTTGTTTTTTTGGGGGGCCCAGGAGCTTAATTAATATTTCAGGATGTTAATGTAATATATCATTTGTCTTCCAAATTTTAAATTGGGAGAGTACAAAAAGGGGGTTTATGGCTTGGTCGTAGGTGCCAGGGGAGGGGGGCAGTGTAAGATTAAGCTCCCCAAAGCCTTTGCAGGTCAGGAGGAGGCTGTTGCTTCTAGTTTTAGAGCCCCCTACGCAGCTTTATGAAATAGAAGCATAAGTAAATAAATACACACACATATAGACACTCGGATAACCCAAATGGTTTTTAATCCTTTTCTGTGCAGTCGCACTAATTAAGATGGAAAATCAAGGTCTGTGCACATTATGTCATCATTTACCTTAAATATGGCTAAACCATTCAGATGCCAAATAATTAATAATGCAAAAGAGTTAACACATGTCTATATTTGAGGCCCTGCTCTGGTTGCCTCTCAGCCAAGAACTCTGATTCTTTGGACCATTCTCGGTGGCTGTGCCTGCGGCGTGCATGTGCCAGAGCCGTGCATGTGCGCATGTACACGTGCAGCCCGCTGCTCCCGGCAGCGGTGTGTGCATGTTAGGGTCTCTACTGCCTGCTGGCCCCTCTGCCCTCCAGGCCAGCCTAGACCTGGATTCCTGGCACAATTTAGAAAAGAAAGTGAAGCTTTCTAAATGCTGACAAGTCTGCTTGCTTTCCAGATTCGGAGCAGCAGCCCAGAGAGTCCAGCCCCAGCAGAGACAATTCGTGCTGTAGTGTCCGCGCTTTGCATCTGATATGTGTCCCACATAAAATTCCAGTGAAGGGAGATTATTTTCTTTTTTATCTGAACGGCATAACTTGGAAAGTTACAGTATCTTTTCAAGGTTATTTTCAGACTAACCTTTACTAGTCTTTATGATAGTAAAGAAAAGGAACTACTGTAAATCTTGATATTTTATGAAAATACTTCTATTGCTTGTTCAAATATGAAATTATTCAGAGACTTTTAACCCATATTCGCATAGCCTAATATGTAGGCAAGCATACTTAACTTTATAAAAAACATTTGAAATTGGAGATTCAAAAGCCTAACAGTTTAACTTAAAGTTTTATGTTGTGCAGGATTGTATGATGGAGCAACTTAATTCGTCTTGTGTGTGTGATTCATTGTGCAGTTATTAGAGATGGCATGTGGAGACAGTCTTTGATTTGGCCATGTTTCTCTGTGAGTGTGAGTTCTGCCTCTGTGTTTCTGGTTCTGTGGCACATTTTACTGTTGCCATGCAGCTAACTATAGACTATACATCCCAGAGCCCTGGCCTTTCGAACTGGGAGCTTGCAGGATAGTCCTTTGATCTGTCTGTGTTTGTTAAATTAGGAAGGGGAGGGGCTTAGATTCCATTTCTGCTCTATGTTATATAAGAGCCAACAAAATAAGTATATTGTAAGAAATGCCGAATGGTTGAGATGCTTTCCTATTATTTTCTTGCCAGGAGCTTGATATTGTGCTAGTAATTCTGGGGAAGAGAAAGAGAAAGTGAACAAGTTTCATTTGAGATCTGTCTTCTATTTTTGTGACTTGTTTAATTTGCTAGCATTATTGATATTTTTCTTTTAAGCTCAAGTTTATTGCTGATAGGCTATTATAACTACTGAAGTATTTTTGTTTTACCTTACAATTCACATGAAAATGTCATGAACTTTATTTTAACATGTGGTTGGGAATTTAATTGTCAGACTTTATTTCTAGCAGATAGGTTGGTAGTTGCATGTTGTATCTTATTTAATAAGTATCAAATTAATGGAGATAGAATTCAGTTGTATCAAAGCATTTGTTTATCTTCACTTCTGAGCTTTCTTTTTTAATAGTCTTTTTGCAATATGAGAAGTAAATGACACTGAATTTTCCCCTTTTCTTTTAAAGACTTTCAGCTGAACTCTCATCTCTCAACACTGGCAAATATTCATAAGATCTACCACACCCTTAATAAGCTAGTAAGTCAATCTTTTAAAGACAAAACTACCAGCCGTTTAAAGTAGTAGTTTTAAGTGGATTTGATAAAATTTAGATTATGGATATTAAGATATCAGCTGTTTATGAAAATATTGAATTTTAAAGCTTGCTGTATGGTATGTGATTTCTTGGTAATGATGAACATATTTCTTGCAGAATCTAACAGAAGACGTTGGCCAAGACGATCACCAAACAGGTATCTAAATGCTAACACTACTTAATTTTAAATAAACTTCCTAATATAAAGTTATAATGCATTCCATTAGCAAGTTGTTACTTGGTTGAGGATTGTTCTTCAGGGTGTATGGAGGTAGCCATCTCACAGCTCCTTCCCTGGAGGACATCTGTTCTAGGGCTCTGGTTTACAGAGTACTTCAGTTCCTTTAAAGGGGCTGGGGAGTCTCCCCAGTGATTTCAAAATAATCATTTCTCTACTGAAGTGTTTAGTTTATACTAAAAAGTTGCTACAGTTGTGCAGTTTGGAAGGTATTGCATAAATATTTGTTGACTTGAGATGTAAAATGAGTTGATAGGTCGGTAGGGGCTTGTGTGTGTATGTGTTGTATAGGTCTTGAGGATTTATGAATGGGAAAACTGAAAGTTGATAATTGTAAACAGTTCTCTAGCCCTGTGGTTCTCAAACTGTAGCTGGCATTATAATCACGGAGGTGGGGGGTAGTTCCAATGGATTGCTGGGCTCCACCCCCAGAGTTTTTGATTCTGTAGGTTCGGGGTGGGGCCCTAGAGTTTGCATTTCTAACCAGCTCCCAGATGATGCTGATGCAGCTGGTCTGGAGACCACACCTTGAGAACCACTTCTCTAAACTGTAATGATCATAAAGTTCAGAAACTTGCACTTGATCTGTAGTTATGAAAACTTCCAGCAAAAATGATTAAAATATATTTTAAAGTTTTTGAAAATTATCACAGTAATACATGACTGTTAGAGAATTATGAATAGCACAGAAGCAAAGGAAGTAAAAAGCCACAATCCTCCTTCACGTCTCCCAGTCCAGCCTTCCCCCAGTTTGCCGCTTAATGTTTGTTCTTTCAGACATTTTTGTACCTGCATATATTTTTATAGTAGTGTTTTTTTTAATTTATCATTGATGAGCTCATACTCTACATACTATATAGCATCGTTCTTTTTTCATTTAATTTTTTAACTTAATGCTGTATCTTAGAGGTTGTTGGGATTTAGAACTCTCCCCACCCTTCCCCTCCAGATTGGTTCAGGATCAATTGAAAATTAGGCACAAGATGGAGATTGAAGTAACAGTTGTGTTGGAAAGCACAGCTTAGAAGAGCAACAAAAATGCAGAGGCTTTTCAGTATTTCAACTTAATTAGATAGCCTTACACGCAATCACTGCCACAGCTAGTTAAGCACAGCACACCTCCCGGCCCCTCTCTAACCCACCATTATGGTGGAAGGGTATCAGCTTCTGCTGGCAGGTTGATCTGAAAGGGAGTTTAGAAGGGGCTGGGCCCCTCTGCTCAGTTCCTCCCTGCCCCAATCACCAGTTAGATCAGACATTCCTTCTTCCAGAGGAAGGAATGAGAGAAGGGGGAATGTATTCTAGAAGGCCAGGCCACGGAGGGTCCCTTCACCTGATCTTTCTGTTTTAGTAAATATAGGTCAACTCAAGGCAGTCAAAAACAGTTTGCTTAATAATTTTATTTATTGATTGATTATAGCTCCTTAATTTTAGAAGCAGTGTATGCACATGGTTTTAAAAGAAATGTCAGAAAGGTGTAAAGAAGCGAAGGTTGCTGGCCCATTTTATGAGCCCTAGCTCCCATCCCCACTAAGTACTACACCCTTGACTCTCCAGAGATAACTCTTATATTCTTGTATTTGTTTCCCAAATGACGATGATATATGTTTTTCCCCAAATGCAAGTATACCTTTGTATGTGCCTCTTGTTTTTGTCACTCAGTATATCTTGGAGATCTTTTCATTGCAGCACATTTATAAAGCTTTATTTTTCAATGACTGCATGATTTTCTGTTTCATGGATATATCATAATATGTTTCTATTGATACACATTTAAGTGTGTTTAACTTTTAGCTAATTTTCAGGGCCAGTTTTAAAAGTTAAAAAAAAAACACATTTCTCTCTACTGTTCTGGAACAATATATTGGTAGACATCAGAGATTTTTTAAACTTAAGAGTTAGTGTAGTTTTGATTTTTTAAAACTGAATTTTGTGTTTGTAAAGCCTTTAAGTTGTCTTTCCCTTGGCTAAGGTAATAAAACATCTAAGTGCTGAGTCTTGTACATTCTGTAGTTAAAGTTGAACTTTGGATTTGAATGAGTATTGTTACCGTGGTAATTTCACATTTAAATATTTAACCTGAATATGGCAATTTAATAACTATAAGCTATAATTAAGGAAAACGAAAGTGGAGAGTGTGTTTGGCCTCATGCCTCCTCTTTCGCCCTTGGGGACAGTGGATGTGCCTGATATTTGGTATATGACTTGCTGGTGCAGTTCCTCGTACCTCATACGTGCCAGTCAATGTCAATTAACATTAGTAATTTCTCAGAGTGGTCCATTTCCCCATCTGGTTATAGCATCACTTGTGATTACCATACCTGACAGAGTATACTTTAAAAATTAAGTAACATAAAATCCGTAGTGTTTGGAAACCTGAGAAAGTTAATCACTATAGTGCCTCTTTGTAGTGCCTCCTTGAATTTCTTGGCCCATCAGTAGTCTGAGCCATTTCTATAACAACTGTATATGGAAGAGCCAAACTAAGTGCAAAAGAGGCCTGTATCTTCCTGCTCTGTTTCCTTTAACACTTTCCTTTGGTGCTTTCAGTCTTCCACCAGAAAAAGAAGAAAGAAAAAAAAAAAGGAGAGAGAGTGTGTATTGGAGAAGCAGCACAAAATACTGGGAGTGAATTTAAAAAACCAGAGAGGGGGGCTTCCCTGGTGGCGCAGTGGTTGGGAGTCCGCCTGCCGATGCAGGGGACGCGGGTTCGTGCCCCGGTCCGGGAAGATCCCACATGCCGCGGAGCGGCTGGGCCCGTGAGCCATGGCCATTGGGCCTGCGCGTCCGAAGCCTGTGCTCCGCCACGGGAGAGGCCACAGCAGTGAGAGGCCTGTGTACAGCAAAAAAAAAAAAAAAAAAACCAGAGAGGACCCAAAAAAATGATGGAGAATGGAGGATGGTAGATGTCAAAAGTCAGTATTGTTTAGAGAGAAAGGAAAGGAAATTTTTTGGTCTTAAATAGTAGGTTAAAAATTGCGCATTTGGACACTACTAGTTTTACTGAAGCAAGCAAGTAGTTCAATGCTCTGTTCAAGAAAATGAAATAAAATATTTAGGTACTGGTAAGATGTCTTAAAATGCATTCTATTTACCAACTTAAATTACTATACTTTTGTGACATTATTCAGTGAAAAGTGAGGTGAAATGGCTATATGAAAAGTATTGAAATGGCAGAATGAACATGTAAAATGTTATTAAGTGAGTCAAGGCTATATGATACAACAAACTCATTATAATGAAAATTAGTGAGATTTTTGTATTGGAACATGCATTTATACTAAGTTTGGAAAAGTCAGAAAAATTCTCTAATTGTATAAACCTCTTTGAGGATGACTAGAAACTGGGCACACAATGTAATATGTCTTACAAAAAATGAATCCTGAACAGGACCTTTTTTCACTTGAGGCCCACAGCAGGAAGATTAAATTAAAAAAAAAAAAACAAAACAGAACAGTGGAGCAGTGATTTAGATACCATTTATTAAGAATAACATGGTTAGTTAAATTATTATCAAAACAGCCAGCTGCATAGGCATTAAAAGGCCTTTGGTTTGATCCAGGTGAACTTAAATTGCTCTTTAAAATTGATTTTTATGGGACCAAATATTGGAATAGATATGTTAAAAATGTTGGCGGTATTTCTAGTTGTTTAATGTAAGAAGAATAGCTATATTCATTGACCTCCTGATTTATTTGAAAATATGGTCAGTTAATAGAATAATTTATTTGTTCCTCTTAAAAACTGAACCAAAAAGAAATGACCCTGAGCTCAAATCATAACCTTTGGTTAAAAAATAGAAACAATTTTTATTGCCTTCCTAAGGATCATTTAAACGCTTCAGCTTCAAGAAAGAGCTTCTAACGATGGGAGAGGCAATTTCAGAGTCGCTGTCACAATGTAGAAATATTATAGACTGAACACCAGAATATCTATCACGATAATGTGAAGGAGCCTGAACCATAGTTTGGGATTACTAGTTGAGATTACTCATCTCTTCCTCTTCCTAATTCTTTATTATTATAATAAAAAGGCTTTTTCTCTTTCATAAGTACCTGCCAGATGTTTCTAATGACATTTAAGATGGATCCTTAAAATCTTTTTCATCACTGTTTTTTCTTGGGTGATTGGCAAATATTGAAAACTTGCAGCTCTGATCATTTCAAATCAGTTTATGGGTTAAGTCGCTTTAATTTGTTAACTATTTATTGAATAGGAACTTTCAGGTGCTCCACTTATTGGCCCGTTGTCTTATCTGTAGAATTGGGGTGGTAATAATACCTCTCAGATTTGTGAAGATAAATTTGAAAGTGATTTGTAGTTACTAATTTAAAACTTCAGCCTTAATATTTTGCCTCTACCTGTAATGTCAGATCGTTTATACCTAAGTAGATACTTGTAGCAGGTTAAAATAGCTAAAGCTTCTTTGAAACATAAACATTCCATAACATTGTTGTTTACAGTATTTGCTTACTGAATTTTCTTTTTACTCTAAAAATAAAGTTTAATTAGGGTAGATAAAGTGATATAAGTTCTAAAGCAGTAAAGTCTAAATTTAATGATACGAGTAAATACAAATTTGTAAAACATTCATTTAGGTTTAAGTGTTTTTATTATAAAAAGACATCACAGTGTTATTTTAAGAAGCAGACATTCTAGAATATTTGTGTTTAAAAAAAATCCGACCTGCCAGGAAACTTAGAATCAAGTGCTTTTCTTAACTGACAAATGGGAAAGAAAATCTGAAATGGTGGTATATTATCTATTCATAGATGTTTCAAATTTCTGGAAACATACTGATCTCTAAGCAGAATTTGATTTACGCTTGTTTTAGGAACACATTTATTCAACAAATATTTGCGAGTCTACTGTGGGACTCTCAGTACTGTATATACTGTAGTACTACTGTACTAAGATGATATATTAGCTGCTGTGTCTGCACTGGTGAACAAATCAGAACCCTGCAAACCATGGTGTACTTTTGTGCATGAACCTAAAAACCTGAGTTGTTGCTCTTGCTCAGGTAGGATCCCTGGAGCCATGCGGGGTTGGGGGAGCAGCTTCGGGGCCACGGAGCCGTGAGTTGTGTGCTCTTCGTGTATTTTTGTTGACTTGGTTCATGTTGGCAAATTATTTTAGGTAAACTTGTTTTCCTCAGCGTTAAAAAATTGTTTTTGGGCTTCCCTGGTGGCGCAGTGGTTGAGAGTCCGCCTGCCGATGCAGGGGACACGGGTTCATGCCCCGGTCCGGGAAGATCCCACATGCCGCGGAGCGGCTGGGCCCGTGAGCCATGGCCGCTGAGCCTGCGCGTCCGGAGCCTGTGCTCCGCAACGGGAGAGGCCACAACAGTGAGAGGCCCGCGTACCGCAAAAAAAAAAAAAAAAAAAAAAATTGCTTTTGAGATAGCCTGGAACTTTTCACTGTCATCATGGGTTCCAGGGTTCTACCTGTGGAGCTGTGCTGCGTCGTGTGAGTTGGACTCGTCCTTCCTGTGAGGTGGGGGTGGGTGGCGAGAGGCTCAGTGAGCCAGTGGGTGCCTGGGCTGTAATGGGCACCGGGGACGAACAGATACCGTTTCATTGTGAAGGGTGGCCCCTAACAGTCACTCGCTTATGCCGATGATTGGAGCAGAGAGGTCTGAACGAACGCCATGGGAATAAGCGAAAGAACAAAACGCCAAATTTGGGATGCTTTGGGGCTAAAATATGAGTAAGTTTTACACCAGGAGAAGCGATTTGTGGAACTTCAACAGTAAGAAGAAAAATTAAGTTGAAAAAGTTACTTTATGATGTTTGTATGTTTACCAGAAATATGATACTCTTGTCAAGTAGGAATCCGTGAAAGCAAGACATTATGCCAGTGTTTCTATGAAGAGGCAAAATAGTAGAGGAGCCGGTGGATTTATCTTTATTGGTGAATATTGGTGAAGACATTATTTTAAATGGTGTTCATCTTCCCACGTGCTGAGGAGATGAGTGCATTTCCTCTGTGTTCTGCAAACGCTGGTGGGAGGGAGAGGTTCCTCCCGGAACAGATGCTCAGAACCCGCCCATGACCAGTACCAGGAGACAGTGTCTTTCCTTCAGACGTGCACGTCCAAGGTGGGAGAAGCAAGCCTCGAAGTTGAAGGCAGACTCGTTTTTGAGCAGCGTGGCAGGCTTTCCGGCAAGGCGGGACCCACTTTTTCATTCTGCAGGCTCCACCCCGAGGCATTAACGGACAAGAATAAATCTTGACCGTTGGCAGTCTGCAAAAGCTTGGGTCTCCGTGCACCTCTTCAGACCTTTCTGCGTGCTTCAGTGTAAAACAGGACTGCCGTTTCACCAGGAGGACGAGCGGGGCGTGTGTGGTGGGCAGCACGTTTTCTGGCTCTTTCTCTTCCTGATTTTGCTGCTGTTGTGGGGAGAGAGATATGGGCGTGCCTTGTGTCTCTGAAGAACCTCCTACTCCCTCCGTTGTTGGGCTCTGGGAAGGGTGGTTGAGGATCGTTGTCTTTTCAGCCTGGTGGGCGCTGCCTCTGGCTGAAGGAGCAGGCAGGGTCCAGTACCCGGCGCTGGGCCCACGCCTCGTTCGTGCTGTTGTCCTGTTTTGTGGCAGAAGAGGTGGTTTCGGCTGTTCTGTTCCTGAAGCGCATCGCCCGGGAACTTAGCGTGGTGGTGGAAGCCTGAGTATGTCCTGAGATTGAGGTTCCAGTCCCGACCATTGCGCTTACCAGGTTGGGACTGTTAGCTACTGACAGCTCTCTCCCTGCCTTCTGAACAGCTTTCTAGAGAGAACTGTCCACATTCACTGAGATCACACCCTCTGCTCACGTCCTTCCCCAGCCTGTTGCAGCCCTGTCCCCAGCCTCTTGCTTCTGCATCTGACTGCTGCCACTGCCCTGTGCACTCCTCCTGCTTTGGCTTCCTGGAGTGTACACTCGCCCAGGTTTTCTCCCCACCCAGGTCTTCACCCTCTTTTCCCAGCCCCCGAATATCCACACTCCCTGGGCTCTGGCCTTAGTCCCCAGCTTCTCAGTCTCTGCTGCTGAGGCTGCGTGGAGGCGGCAGTGAGTGGTGGTGGGGAGCTTGGCCTCGTCGCCGAGCTGCTTGGGTTCCATCCTCGACTTCACCTGCTGCCTTCCAGCTGCTGCTTCATCTCTCTGCCTGTTTCCTCATTCGTAAGAATGGGGTGGTTGTGAGGATTGGGTCAACGTGGAGGTCCAGCCTGAGCACGCACCTCCCTGGTGGCACTCAGATCCCAACATCTGTCTACTCGCAACACTTGGCCACGTGAGCACGTGTTGAATGGATATTTTTCCCTCATAAAACTCTGGAGAGGTAGATCTCACAGTTCTCATTCTTCAGATGATGAACCAGAGACCCAGAATAGGTCACTGACTGACTGAGCCACATGACTAGGTGAGGAGCTGGAGCTCATCCACTGAATGCAGAGCACTCAGACCCTATCACCCGGTGCTGCCTTGTCCCAGAGGCTCACTGAGGGCCCTGGGCCCTCCCACCACGGCACCAGTGCAAGGAGGAGGACATGCAGTCCAGATTTCACCACTTAGCACTTCTGAGACCTTGGAAAATCTCTTGAATGCCTAAGCCTTACTTTTTACCATCAGTCAGTAGAGATAATTAACTCTGCCCTGCCTGTCGTTCAGGGTTATTGTGGGAACCAAATGACATAATATCTCTGATAGTACTTGTGCCAAGATGGGTATTTTAATTATGTTATAATTGTCTAGAAATTTATAATGGTTTAAAACAGTCTGAAGTGAGACTTGTCTGGGTTTGAATTCCAATTTTGCCCCTTACCTGACCCTCTCTGCCTCCGTTTTCTTATCTGCATAAGCAGTAATGATTATTCTTTTTTCGTAAGCTTGTTGTGAGGTTAAGTGAGGTGTCGTACATGTAAGTGTTAAGAGCAGGGCCTGGCTCACCATAAGGTTTCCATAGGTGTTCCATGTTGTTGTTACATTTTAATATCTTTTACCAAATGAAAGTTAATGCTTCCAAAAACCCTGACTGAAAGTGGCAGAAACAAATTAAAAATATTTATGGAAGTTTTGCTCAAGATCATGTCAGGCTTTTGCCCCAAAAATCCAAATTCTGTTTTGTTTTGTTTTTTTTAATCAGATATTCCTTGAAGCTTAAGAGTGTTTGGACTGATGTACTTGTATGTATTTTAGACCCAAGGTCACCAGTCGAGCTGGCCTTGCCTAATGAAGTACAGAAATGAGATAGCAGTGCAGTTCCTTCTGAAGGAACATTGACGTGTAAAGGAAGCTGGAAGCTTAGATGATTTATATTAGTATTTTTGGAGAGTAAACTGAAGTTATGATAACTTAATTTCTGGTGTGTGTTTTGGGGGGACTATTAACTAATTTGTGTCATTGCTAGGTTTATTTCTTGACTCTAACATTTTCTCAAAGAAGAACTGAAAACCAGTTTTTCACTTTTCATTTTTTCATGTTTACAGAGAACATCTAAACCCTTTGCGGTGTAAGTTGTGAAAGCTCTTCATTTAGCGCTGATATTCTTTGGAATGGTTTCAATGTGGCATTCCTTACTTTTGTGCTCTTCACTCTGTTTTGTAGGAAGTCTGCGGTCTTGCAGTTCTTCGGACTGCTTTAGTAAAGTGATGCCGCCGAGGAAAAAGAGAAGACCTGCCTCTGGAGATGATTTATCTGCCAAGAAAAGTAGACACGATAGGTACGTCGCAGAGACAGTGGAACCACATTGATGGCATATGTGTTGAAGAGGCACCTTTCTACCCAAGCCCAGTGTGGGTCTTCTAAGCGTACAAATGCCAACCAGAATATTGTTTTGGTTCTGCCAGGAAAACTTCAAAGTGTAATTTTTTGTGATACTTACTTAACGTGTGGGCTCATGAAACAAAAACAAGTTAGGTAACCTGAGTTCATAGAAATTCAAATTTTATCTCAGTCCATTGATCCACCAGAACTGGTGTAGTGTTTCTTTCTTTGCTTTTAAGAGCTTGCCCTCTGTGCCTGTTGAGGACCTCAGGATTGGTACTTATCTCTTCTTTAAGGGGGTCTCACTCACTACGTACAACCACAGGAATCCTGTAGCTGCCTTTGCCAGGACCTGGGTTGCGTGGCTGGAGAGAGCTGCCTGCACCAAGTGCTCTAAGCCTGCCTGGAATATTAGCTGAGCTGACATTTCTACTCAAAAGAGTGAGCATTTGTTAGAAACCATGAAAAACAAGACTGTTGAAACCACTTCTCTTTCAGACAAGTGAACTGTTAATTTTGGTAACTCCCAAGGTCCATTAGACTTGCTTATTTTAGGCATCTTTACTATTTCAACCAGATTTTATTAGACATCTTTTGGTTCTTTCTCTTTTTTTTTAAAAAAAAGACAATGAATAAACATCATAGTTTTAATCTTTTCTGCCTTTTCCCATCTGCCTCCATTCTGGCTCTGTAGGTCACTTCACTTCACTTATGTGGCCTGAATTGCCACATCAATAAATCAAGGGAATGAGATGAGATTTTTCTGCTTCTTTCTTTTTTGTAAAAATAAATTTATTTATTTTTGGCTGCGTTGGGTCTTTGTTGCTGCGCGGGCTTTTCTCTAGTTGCTGCGAGTGGGGGCTACTCTTCGTTGTGGTGCGTGGGCTTCTCATTGCGGTGGCTTCTCTTGTTGTGGAGCACGGGCTCTAGGCGGGCGGGCTTCAGTAGCTGTGGCACGCGGGCTCAGTAGTTGTGGCCCGCGGGCTCTAGATCGCAGGCTCAGAAGCTGTGGTGCACGGGCTTAGTTGCTCCGCGGCATGTGGGATCTTCCCGGACCAGGGCTCGAACCCGTGGCGGATTCTTAACCACTGCGCCACCAGGGAAGCCCTGAAGCCAGTTTAAAAACTGGTAATTGAGTTGCAGAAGGGTGTGAGTTACTCTCATGAATAGCATTTCATCGGTCACCTAGGGGATGGGGAGCTGTAACGTTATCCGAGTTTCATTCTTGGTCTTTTTTGAAAAACAACTTCATTTACATATCACAATGTATGCGATTTTAAGTGTACAGTTCAGTGATCATTACGGAGTTGTTGGAGCTGTGCAGCCATCACTGCAAACCAATGTTAGAAGATTCCCATCACCCCAGTTGGAGCCTTGACGCCCATTCACAGTCCATCCCTGTGCTTATTCCCAGCCCCAGGAAACCACAGATTCACTTTCTGTCCCTACGATTTGCCTTTTCTGAACAGTTCACGTCAATGGTCTTTTTGTGCCTTGCTTCTTTCACTTAGCATAATTTTTTTGAGGTTCATCCATGTAATAGCATGTATTGGTATCTTTTTTTTTTGGTAATGTTATTCCATTGTCCTTTTTTAGGTAGAGTATTTTTAAGTGATTCAGTCATTACAGTGTCATATAGAGGTCTCCAGGATATTGACTAGTTACAGACTTTGAGCTGAGATAGGATGTCCAGGCCCAGGGTTGGAGTAAATCTGTTTGAACCCCTGGACAGTATCCACCTTTGTTTCCAGGTGGGATGGCTACTTTTTATAGAAGAAATACAAAAGTGGTGGTTTGCGGTTTCAGTATCTTAATACTTTATAACCATGTTTTGGGGGTTTTCTGGGTATTGAAACCCAGAATCTCTGATCAGCGGTATATACAGATATTCCGGTGAAAGTCTTGATCATGAATAAATGCTCTTTTAAAAAGAATTATACATGATTTTATATTATATGCTATGTAAATAAAAACTGTATTCATAAATGTTTATATAACTATTTAGACAATTTATATATAAATACTCATAATTTTTCTATCAAAATCACTATTTTAAAAGTACTGCTGCTTCTCCCCTCCCCAAGTAGGGCCTGTCTTGGTTCTCAGCCCCGTGTCATCATGAAATAAGGAATCCCTGCCAAGGGTCACAGTGTTGGCAGGAGGAGGCTGCTGTGCTTGCGGACTCAGTTCTCCAGCTTATGTGTCTGTCTCCACAATGCTAGGGCATGATAGGAGAAGGGCAGAAGCCAAGGATTCTCTGTACTTCGTTTTCCTGAGGTTCTTTTCCTGGAGGCTTGGACATAATTTGTTTCTTTTTATTTGCTTGACAAATTCCTTGGAGGTGTCTAATATTGCCAGGTTCTTCCTTAGACCATGTGTCGCCCAACCTGACTCGTACGGCACGGGAGTCAGGAGAACTTGATGCAGAGACATGAGCGAGTCCTAGGGTCACCAGTTGAAGAAACACCATCCACATTTCTTGCTGTATCACTAGTGTTCTGTAGTTAGTTCTGGCTAGAGAGGTAGAAAGGAGTATATTAAATACTTGTTCTCTTCAGTTTTTACTGATTATTTGTTCATCAGAGAAAAACCTGTATTAAGTGCTTACCATTTAATTTTATACTGGGTGTGACTGTGTTTAAAACTATAGTTATAACAGCTGAAGCTTCCAAATGCAAGAAGTGAAATATTTTAAATATACATGAAATACTGACTGAATAGATGTTTGGTTGGGTAAAAGAATAAAAACTATTTGCTACTTAAAAAAACTCAGTATCTTTACTTTAAATAACTTAAAACCCCTTTCTTGATTTCTAGCATGTATAGAAAATATGATACAACTAGAATAAAGACTGAAGAAGAAGCCTTTTCAAGTAAGAGGTGCTTAGAATGGTTCTATGAATATGCAGGTAGGTAATCATTTATATCATCTAAGACTGAGCCTCATAAAAATAAGGAGTGCCTTAGAGGAGATTAAAGAATTAAAAAGGAGTACTTTTCGAATTTGTGTGTGTGTGTGTGTGTGTGTGTGTGTGTGTGTGTGTGTGTGTGTGTGTGTGTGTGTGTGTGTGTCCGTCTCCCTGTTTTCGGGAGGGAACACTGTTGAAACAAATCACCAAATGTCCTATTTATAGCCAGCAGCTAAGCCAAAGAATTCAGAACACTAGAAGGGAACTGAAAAGATGAAATGTACTTGGGAGAAATACTTTGGATTGCTAGGAAACCTCTTGAGAATGCTGGTAATGGGTGACTTTTTGGTTTATGCATCCAAGTTAAAATAAGCTTTGCTGCTTTGAACCTTTATGTAGCGCAATGGAATTTCTTATACTGTGTCTCTAGTTTGAAAGATCATTTGGCAGACAGTGTTTGTTTTGTCATTTAAAATGTCTTAAATCCAATCCCATTTTTGCAACTTATTATAATTGGTTGGATAATGTAATACTGAAATAAAGGGTTTGTTTGTGTTTGTGGCTGTGTATGTGTAAAAAAGGGGGAAAGAAAAATTTTCAGACAAGTTTGAACTGAAGGCTCTTTTACCTTTCCTCTTCCCCACCATATTTCTGGCCCTATCATAACTTATCAACTTGACATTTCCAGTGACCTTCAAACTCATTTTCTTGACATCAGTCTCTACTCCCAGTCAGGTTCTATGTGTTTCCTGTTGTATTATTTGAAAAAAAAATAAAATAAACGGAACAGATCATACATGTCATTCCCTAACAATCCGCTGCACCCTTGCCCCCCACTTAAAAATCCCTGCTACCTACAGGATAAAAGACAACTAACTCAGTGCCATCCCTTTGCCTGGAGTGTTTTTCTCCACTTTTCCATATGACAAGCTGCTATGCATCTCTTAGCTTACTTAGCTTAATAGCCTTCGTTGTACTCTTAAAGGAAGGACATCGTTCATAACTGTTTTTCTTTTTTGCGGCACGCGGGCCTCTCATTGTTGTGGCCTCTCCCGCCGTGGAGCAACAGGCTCCGGACACGCAGGCTCAGCGGCCATGGCTCACGGGCGCAGCCGCTCCGCGGCATGTGGGATCCTCCTGGACCCGGGCACGAACCCGCGTCCCCTGCATCGGCAGGCGGACTCCCAACCACTGCGCCACCAGGGAAGCCCCATAGCTGGTTTTGATACCCTTTTATTGGGTATCAAAATGAGGATTCCTCCTGGGGCCAGTGTTTTCCTCCTACCCCTACCTTACGCTTTTTCTGATAAAAATCTTGCCCCTTTGGCCACAGAGATTGTTCCAGGGGCTGCCAGGTAACCCAGGTCAGGACAATCAGATAAAATTTCCTAGGGTTTTCAGACTGAAGCTGGGAGAAGAGCATCTTTCTCTTCCGGTGGTAGACTTGAAAGGATGTGATCCTGATTCCTGTAGTTTTTTGGATTTTTGTGAGCTACCCCAATATCCTTCTAGTGAATTCTCTTTCATTATTTGAACTAGTTTGAGCTGGATTTTGTTTGCAGGGCACAGACACATGGTACAGACACTTCTGTAGTATTAGAATTTATCTGTTTTTAGGTCTTGAGAACATGAATCTCTTGAAGACGTTTTATGAAAGTGGTTAGCACGTTTCCAGGTGTTCAGTACTTGGGTCTGAATGATGGAACGTTTTCTCATGTTCATATCACTTTGATTATGAAGATCTCTTGCTTTCTCATATTGGTTCACATTTATTGTTATGAAATATATTATAAAAAGGAAAGTTTAAACAGAAAAAGTATACTTAATCCCACCACCATAGCACAGCTATTTTGATATTCTTTGTGTCTTCCTTTATAAGCAAATATGAATTTTTCCATAGTAAAAGCCACACTTCTGTTTTCTTTTAAAAGGAAGCAAGGTACAGTTTTCCTACTTGTTTGCTTTTCTCTGGCTCAGAAAGGTGACATTTGGGATAAAGATTAAGCCACATTCTTTAGGTTCCTTGAGGCCCCTGCCAGGTGTTTCCTTGGGGTTTCATCACTGCGAGAAGTTTATGTGGGTGTGGCTACACCTATTTTTATTAATGCCCTCCCTTTTAGTTTTTGCTTTTTTTGTATTTTATCAGGGAAAATAGCTTGAAATTGAGAACAACTGGCACCTGCTTTCTTTTTTGTTAAATTAATTAATTAATTTTTGACTGCATTGGGTCTTCGTTGCTGGGCGTGGGCTTTTCTCTAGCTGCGGTGAGCGGGGGGCTACTCTTTGCGGTGCGCAGGCTTCTCATTGTGGTGGCTTCTCTTTGTTGTGGAGCACTGGCTCTAGGTGTGCAGGCTTCAGTAGCTGTGGCATGCGGGCTGTAGAGCGCAGGCTCAGTAGTTGTGATGCACGGGCTTAGTTGCTCCGCGACATGTGGGATCTTCCCGGACCAGGACTCGAACCTGTGTCTCCTGCATTGACAGGCGGATTCTTAACCACTGCGCCACCAGGGAAGTCCTCATTTTTTAATATCCCAACTACATGAATAAAAACTGAAGATAAGAATTATTCAAGAAAAATGCATGGCGAGAAGTCCCTGGAAGGTTGTGCTCTGGCAAGTCTGTGGGAGCAGACAGTGAGGCCGTGGGCCCCCTGTGCTAGAGTGAGGGCCTGTCCCCCCCTCACTGTGCTCCTGTTCCCTCGGAGAGAGCCATCTGCTTTTGGTTGACTCCCTGCACTGAATCCGGAGTGCAGTGGAGGGTGGTAGGGGCCTTGGTGCTGCAGTTGTGCTACACAGATGGACCTTAGTTCTTCCCAGAGTCCTCAGTTCCACGCTTGCCCTGTCCTCTGCACTCCTTTAGCCTGAGCCCAGCTCCTCCCAGATCCTGCCTGGCCAGTTAGTCCCAGCCCTCTTTTGCACATCCTGTGCTGCAGCCTCTCACCTTTTTAAATCCCTGTCAAGTCAGTTTCTGACTCTCAGAGATTTAATAAATGAAATGCTCTCCACTGGGGCTCTTGTCCTGTTCTCTGTGGTTATAGGCTTACTCCCTTTTGTACTTTGGTACTTGAGTCCTCTGTGACTTTAGAAAGGATTGCTGGGGGTAAGATTGGGGGAGTGTCTTATTTAGACCTCCGTCTGAAACTGGAATCCCATTTCTTTTCATTAAAATAACCAGTTTTACATAAATGATTTGTCTGATAACTTCCACTTTCTGAGATATATCTAAGAGTAAGAGATGAGACCAGATACACAAGTGCCAGCATTTCAGAGTCACACTGAAGCTCACACACGTAGGTCATAAAAGTTCTACAAATCCTGACTGTAGGCCCTTCATCTCTACTTTCGATTAGGTTCTATAGCAGAATTGTTTCTTGGTTTACCAAAGTGAGATTTGGGACCAGGAGTAGGTGCTAAGTGACAAAGGAGACAAAAGTTTTGCTGACAAGGTTTCTTGGCAAAGGAGACAGCGTGGCCCCGTTTGCCCCACAGATGCAGCATGGTGTGATTATGGAAACTCTGCCATGAGCATCTTGGGCTCTCATGAAAGGGTTTAGTTAGTATAAAGTATATTTAGTTAGGGGCCCCTGCTTAAAATGGCAGTGAAAGTGGGAGGACCACTTTTTTCTAGATTATTGTCAGTACATCCGCCTTGTAAATGTATCTCTAGTATCTTTCACCAGGGCGTTCTATAGCTTTTAAACCATCTCCCTCAAACCCACTTTTAATCCACTTTGTGTTAACCATTGGCCTATTTATTAGATTAAGATTGTTCAGTTCTACAGGTAAAATGATACATCTAGTGTAAATATACCCATAATCCTAATGAACAATGTGATTACAAATAGATCTAAATGTGTACAAGGGAATGATAATGAGAAAAAAGGGACAGTTGTTGTAGATATCAGGATTATGGGTAGCCTTTAAGTAATGTTGACTGATAAGCTATATTTAATATTTTTAGGATAAAATATTAAGGTAACATGAGTCATGCCGTTGCAGATCATATTGTTAAAACCTTGCTCTTTTCAAATACACAGGTGCATGTGTATATAAGTAACCTGACAATGGCATTGCATAAAATGTGGAAAAAAGAAAAAAGCATGGCTAACTTAATGTTTACCACTGCCCAGTGTACCTCAGCCAACCTTTGCGGGCCTGCTACATGCCAGGCTCTGGTGTGTGGATGACAGAAGCACTGTACTCAGAGCTTATTTTCTGGTGTGACAAACAGACAAACAAATGAGAAGCATCGTCATTGTAATGAGCACTGACAGGGAGAGGAGGCCAGGTTGGAGGGGGTGTGAGTGGGACAGCCAGCTGGGAGACCCCAGGGCCCTGTGCACAGGCAGGGGAAGGGCAGGTGACTTGCCAGGCTCAAGAATAGGTTGCAGTAAAAGAGCTTTTTTAAATCACGAAGAATAGAAGCCAAAGACAAAAATTTTTTTAAGATTATAAGTACCTTTTTTTTTTTCTCAGCTCTGTGCAACCAACTGCCAATGAGTTCCATCAGTAGATACCAAAGAGTCATCTGTTCCTACAACCAAACCTCTTAGCAAAATAGTAATAGATGGATACTTCCATATGAGAATAATTACTTTTTAATGTCACAGCCTAAATACTTTACAGTAGTGGAATGAGGAAAAGAACGATGAAACATGGTATACACACACACACAGTCACCTACAGGGGGGTAATGTAAAGTATGTCAGCTAGGTGCTCTCACAGGAAAATTATCAGACACAGTTGGTGAAAAAAGCAAGGTGTAGAATTTATAGGTACAGTATGAACCCAAGTGTATAGATAAACAAATTCAGGGGTACATTTCACCGTATATTTGCACATACATAAAAACACAGCAAAAAGGTCTGGGAGGATACATGCCTGTCTCGTAAGGAAAGGAAGAAGGCAGGCTTTCTCTTTTTACTCTATTTTCTTGGGCTTCTTTATTTGAACATTTCATCGGGTGAATGTCTTCATATATCGTTTGTGTGTAATATACGCATGAGTGCCCACATGCGGGACTGTGCACACTCAAACCCAAGTGATAAAATGCTAACTGTATTTTCATTTGAGTCAGGAATGAGATAAAGATGCCCACTCTCACTCTTCTTATTTGCCATTGTTTTGGGAGTTATTAACTAATGCTGTTAGATAAGAGAAAGAAAGAAGGGGCATGAATACAGGAAAGGAGGAGGCAAAAATGATCATTCGTTGAAGGTGAAATGATTGAATTGTTGTGTACCTGGAAAGCCAAAGAGAATTGCCTGAAAAACTAAATAAATATGTATATATATTCTGCAGGTAGAATTTATAAAATGGCTTATTTGGGGAAGGGTTCTTAAAGAAATTCTTTTATTTATTTATGGGCTCTGTAGTTTGCGGCACGTGGGCTATCTGGTTGAGGCGCGTGGGCTCGGTAGTTGTGGCGCGCTGGCTTAGTTGCTCCGCAGCATGTGGGATTTCAGTTCCCTGACCAGGGATCGAACCCGTGTCCCCTGCGTTGGAAAGCGGATTCTTTACCACTGGACCACCAGGGAAGTCCCAGAAATTCTTTAATAAGTGGTCGTCTCTGGGGAGTAGAGAGAAGTTAGGAGGAAACTTCTGCTTTTTTAACATTTTTATTTTCAGTTTTACTTTTAAATGAAATTTTATATCATGTTCATGTATTAATGTTGCCCAAAAAACTAAGTAAACTTTCATTTTCCCTCCATAATCAAGATAAAAAAATTAAGAATTCATAGAAAAACATGTAAAATAAAAGGAGAAAAAAGAAAGTCCCAGAAGAAGGTAACAGATTTGAATATGTGAAATAAAACTCTTTGTAACAAAGTAGCACATTTCTGATTAAAAGGAAAACAACACATGGAGAAAAAGTATTTGCTCTGGCTAGATTATGTGGAAGAGCCTGAGTTTGGACTTCAGGGGGAGCCAAGGATTAGAAGCAGAAAAGTGACACAAGACTGTCCAAGGTGATTTTAATGGTCATCCTTTGTTGAGAACAACCACCTTACACTTTTATTGTGATCTAGTTATTACTGTATTGAAATTACTCTTATGCTTTGTCTCCCTTCCTGGAGGGCAAGGACCATGGATTACTCCTGTTTAGCCACTTCTACAGTGCATCGCTCCAGGGTGTGCCCAGTAGATAATATTTGAATGAAACTGAGACATTTTCAGATGGTGGATCCTGCTGGTCTTGGCAGCTTGCTAGATCTGAAGGCTATGGAAGATTGTAGAGTGATTCTTGTGTGGTCCAGTGGCTAAGACTCTGTGCTCCCAGTGCAGGGGGGCCCAGGTTCGATCCCTGGTCAGGGAACTAGATCCCACATGCCGCAACTAAAGATCCCGCATGCCGCAAGTAAAAGATCCCGTGTGCCACAACTCAGACCCAACGCAGCCAAATAAATAATTTTTTTTTTAAAAGAATAAATAGTTCGTACACTTGAGGAATTTAGAAGGAAAGGTAGATGAGTTAGGACTTAATGCAAATGTGAGAAAAGCATTCCTAGCATTGCACGGGGTCACACAAGACTGCCTGACCCAGCCTGTGCTGCTGGGGGTGGGGAGATTGGGAGGACTGCCTGTATGGTTCCTGTCTTAAAGATTGAAGAAGCTGGTATGGGAAGATGGGGGGAGGGGAGAGGGAGATGGGCTGAGGCCACAAAGAGTTAGTACTGCGTTGGGTATGTGTCAGGATGTGTGTGCATAGCAAACAATGGGTAGGTGTTTCTGGATCTTAATTTTTGTTCATTCAGCAATATCTATTTGATTCTTTTATTTCCAAGAAACTTGATATGAAGGTGGAAAGCTATGAGGCTGAAGAGGAAGGGACGCAGTAGATCATAGAGAACCTTATTTGATATGCCAGAGACTTTGGACTTTATCCGTAGGTAGTAGGGAACTTAAAATCGAAGGAGTTTGTGTTTGAGGTGTGGACCCTCCAGGTGGCTTTGTAAGGGATGGGTCCGAGGGGGATGAGGCTCTGGAATTAGGGAGATCCTGAGGGGACTGCTGTAGTCATCTAAGTGAGAGAATGACATCTGAACAGGTCAGTGCAGTTAAGAAATATTTGGAAAGTAAAATTGGCAGTGCACTTGGTAACTGATTGGCTCTGGAGAATGTAGGAGAAGGGGGGACTCCAGGATGATGCCTCAGTTTCTGTTTCTGGTGGTGCCCCCGTTGAGATGCTACAGGAGGATAATCTCAGCTACCACAGAGAGGCCACATAAAATAAAGATTGCCTGTGTCTACTGGATGTGGCGATTAGGAGTTTATTGGTGACCTTGGCAAGAAGAGTTGCAGTGGAGGGAGATGAGCAAAAACCAGATTGCAGTGGTTGAAGAATGAATGGGGGCTACAGTAGAGCTGGGACATGTGGACAGTTCTTTCAGGAAGAAACAGAGATAACGTGGAATGTGAAGGAAGGGGTTGCCTTGTCTAGAACAAAAAGACTGCTTGCTTTTTTTTTCTGTGTAAAAGAAACAATTATGTTATCTCCCAGTTAATTTTAAAAAGAATATTAGGTGGTTCTTTGCTGTGTTTCCAAAAATTATTGTATGTGTTGAAATTATTACCAAAATAAGAATAGAGATTTAAGCTACTTTAAAGAACAGGAATTGAATGCCTGTAGCCTTATCTTTAGACATAAATTATGTGTCCCTCTAGCCACAGGTTGAAGGACTTGGCCGTAAACTGACTTAAATGTGCAGAACAGAATCCTTTAAAGATAGAACTGAAATTCTAGAACATTTTTCAATATATTCTTGGTGATTTCTTCCTTCAGAAAGGATTTATGGTCTTTAAGTGTTATTTGATCTAAGTTTACTTTAATAATAAGTATTTTAACAGTATACTACTACTATAGTAGTAATAGTGTATGTACATGGTTAGATTTAATTTCTATAAATTGCATTTCATCACAGGTACTGATGATGTTGTAGGTCCCGAAGGCATGGAGAAATTTTGTGAAGACATTGGTGTCGAACCAGAAAATGTAAGTCTAACTTACTAATTTGGGTAGATCAGTTGATCTGATTTTGTCTCTTGGCAAATAAAGCAACAGTGAAGAAGTAAGGGTGCATTAGTTTTTATGAGGCAATCCAAGAAATAAGTTCCAATTCTAAATTGGTTTGTAAGCAAAAGTTTTTTTGCAATTGGTATGGTGTAACTACAGTCAGTCATTTTATTCTCTCATTTAATTTCTTGTTTCTAAAAGGTATAGTAATAAAGTAATTAAACTAGATGTTTAAAAAGTGGTGTGGGCATGTGTGCCTACCATGACGGATAACTGGGGACTGGGGGACTGAGGGCTTTGTGTATCTTTGTCCCCCTCCGTAGTTGTTCCAGCCTAATGTAGAATTTGTCCAGGACTTTGAATAATTAATTATTCATAAGGGTTTTGAATAGGTTATAATTAAAAAGGTTTTTTCACAGCTCCTTCACTTCCAGTTGAATTTAGCTCAGAAAGTGATTGCTTTTTATTGTAAAGCCCCTAAGTATTTCCTTTAAAACATTTAATTAGAAGTTTTTTTATATGCTTCATTATTTTTGCATAATTCTTATCATCATGTTATTTTTGAATATTTTTTCCTATTCTCACATTTGTCTTACTGCAAAATGAAACATACAAATGCTCTGACTCATTAACTATGCAGCTTAATATTACATCAGCCTCCAATTTAACAAATACCTCTTATATCCTAAATGAATTTATGCTCTGGAAGAGCTCTCTAGGGATCATCCCTTTCATTCAGACTGTTGGTGAGATATCTGGTACCCATGCATATCATGCTCTTCGAGACTTCACACTTTTTTCTTTAAAAAAATTTTGTTGGGCTTCCCTGGTGACGCAGTGGTTAAGAATCCACCTGCCAATGCAGGGGACACGGGTTCGACCCCTGGCCCGGGAAGATCCCACATGCCACGGAGCAACTAAGCCCACACGCCACAACTACTGAGCCTGCGCTCTAGAGCCCGCGAGCCACAACTACTGAGCCTGCAAGCCACAACTACTGAAGCCCGTGTGCCTAGAGCCCGTGCTCCGCAGCAAGAGGAGCCCGCGCACCGCAACAAAGAGTAGCCCCCGCTCACCACAACTAGAGAAAGCCCATGCGCAGCAATGAAGACCCAACGCAGCCAAAAATAAAAACAAACAAACAAACAAATTAATTAATTAAAAAAAATTTTTTTTTGTCTCCCCACTCCCCCACCCCCAGTAACACTGTAAATTCTCTAAAGAGCCTTTGGACTGTCTTTAACTTACTACATGTATTTTAGTCTTGTATTTTTATTTTAATGTAATCTAGTTCAAGTGTCTTGATAAATTATTGAGTTTGGTACAGAGGTTTGGGGACAGGTGGGTCAGTAGTATTTTGCCTGATCTAGTCCATAGCCTGGTCATAGACAGAGAAAAACATTTCATGGACTTTAAGAAGGAAGTTTTCTGACAGGGGCTGGGCCAAGGTTGGCAGTGTTTTCTGGACAGTAGTATAAAAGCGGCGAGAGTGAGCTGGGCCTGAGAGGAGATCCAGAGGTTCCACCCAGGGGGCAGTAATCAGCATGTGATCAGAGGGGTGGGTAGCAGGGCCCAGTGGTGGGGAGGCTGGGAGGCATCGGGCCGCCAGTGTGAGAGGGATCAGGTGGGCATCTACTCTCAGGGCCAGAAAGGCCTGTCGGGTGGGAGGAGTGCTGACACCGATTGTAACCGAGAAAACAGGGAGGCCCAGCTCTTTAAAGTTCCTCAGCCCCAAATACCAGTACTCAGTAAAAAATAGCTACTGTTATTATCGTTTTTTGGCAATTATGAGTCTTTAGTTTTCTATTTCTGTAGCAGTAGAAACAGTCTTGAAATGTTGAATCACATAGAAGATTGAACGACCGAGTTCAGACTATTATTCCAAAGTATTGATTCCTGTACTTCAAGCCTAAGATGCCACTAATAGAATTTTTATTATTTTATTCATCATTAAAAAGGAAAAATGTTGTTAAGTAAATTCTGATAAGCCATCAATTGTGGATACTTCCCAATTTCAGAAATTGTTTGAACAACCAGCACAAAAATAGTTTTTTAGAGGCTTGTCTGCATTGATGAGTGAGCACTTTAAAGTATTTAAAACCCTCACCTTGCCTGATATTTATAGCTTATGAAATTTAAGCAGGCTTGTAAAATTCAGTTCAACTTCCATTTACTAAGGTAACAGAAAAATCCTTTAAGTAGCTAGCTTCCTGATTCGCTGTGCTAGGGAAAGGTCTGTTTGTGTAAAGAAGTGCCCATCGTGAATATCTGCTGTGGCTGTTTGGCCACATTACATGCATACTTCTATGTGTGTTCCTTTACCGTAACCGGTTTTTTTTTTTTTTAACTTAACAAGTGTTTATGTGGAATTTTTAATCCTTCTAATAGAGGATTGAGTATAGGTAATGTTTGAGAACATACAAAGTTTGAATTAGAAAATATGTAAATAGATACATAGGAGTCAGAATTCCAAGAAACGCTGAGGGATGAGGAGAAAATCCACTAATGTGTGAATAGTTTGAAGAACATGTAACGCCTTCTTTTTGGAAAATCCTTCCTAGTAGGCCCCTGGTCTCTCAAGTCACCATTTTCTGACCAATTTAACAATCATGTTTTATGGTGATGTGCATAATATGTAGAAAAATTGGTTCACTTATTGGTTCTAGTTATCTACCTAGTAATCTAGATTTTTAAAATCTAAAAAACCTAGTGACTTAAAAAAAATGGGTAAGTACTGATTGAATTGATATTTGATTGATAGGTCCTAGAGATTTACTGGGTTCTCACTGATACTAATCTCCAAAGTAGAAAACCATAAAGTCAGCACCAAGAGAAAGCTTTGCATTAATCTTCCAGGTATAAATTAAACAAAGCTGGAGATTTTTAGTCTACAAACGAGCTCATTGGCAGTTGGAAGGACAGACCTTCTGAACCTCCTGAATGCAGTTGTTCTGGAGTCCTTCATGTGCCCTTTGGCTCTCAGGGCCTAATTAAATCATCTAAAGTGATGTCTGAGTGGCTGCTTGCCTCATGGTGGGGAGTGTTATGCTTTTATTTTGCCTTTTGTTGTTGTTTGGGATTTTAAAAACTTTGGTTCTATTACAAAAAGTAATATAAGGCAGATGTGAAATCGTATTTTTTGATTCATTTTCAGGGACAACAGCTTAAAAATATGTTGATGCTCTTTTTTTTTTAATTTTTATTTTATATTGGAGTATAGTTGATTTACAACATTGTGTTAGTTTCAGGTGTACAGCAGAGTGATTCAGTTGTACACATACATGTATCTATTCTTTTTCAGATTCTTTTCCCATGTAGGTTATTACAGAATATTGAGTAGAGTTCCCTGTGCTATACAGTAGGTCCTTGTTGATGATCTATTTTATATATAGTAGTGTGTATATGTTAATCCCAAACTCCTAATTTATCCCTCCCTGCCCCTGCCTTTCCCCTTTGGTAGCCGTAAGTCTGCTCTCTGTGTCTGTGAATCTGTTTCTGCTTCATAGATAGGTTCATTGATGTCATACTTTAGATTCCATATATAAGTGATATCATATAGTATTTGTCTTTCTCTGTCTGACTTACTTCACTTAGTATGATGATCTCCAGGTCCATCCATGTTGCTGCAAAGGGCATTATTTCATTCTTTTTTATGACTGAGTAGTATTCCATTATCTATATGTACCACATCTTCTTTATCCATTCATCTGTCGATGGACATTTAGGTTGCTTCCATGTCTTGGCTTGCCTCAATTTTTCATGTTATGTCACCCGGATTCCTTTCACTGTCACCACCCTCTGACCCATTTGGGCACATGGATTGTAGTTTAATGGTTTGGCGCAGTTCTTCTGTTAGATGAAATGAAGCATTTAGGTCCTGGGTAAAGAAATCAGATTAACTGCCAAATGCAGAGTATGCTAGTCCCCGGCCAACTGTATGCAGGAACATTTATTTCCTTCCCATTGCCTTCTTTTTTTTATTACAACAAATGGACGTATAAGCCATTCAGCAGTGTATGTGTGAGCTCCTCTTTTGTACTCGGGTTCCCTTTTGTGTGAATGACTCTCCAGAGATAGCCAGCCTTGCAGAGTGGCAAAGCTTCCTAGGACGGTCCTAGGAAGGCCCTGTCCCTCTTCTTTACCTCTTTAGGAGTGGCATACTTTCTTTTTTAGTTACCCCTCATCTTGTCTTGGATCTTTGAGGTAGACAGGATGGGAGAGCTTCCTCCTCATCCCCCAGTCCAGGTGACCTCAGCTCTGTCCCTGTGTAAGAGCCCTGGAGAGTTTGCAGTTGGAGGCATCTTGGAAATGTAATTTTGTCTTTTATACCTTTAGGTATTTATTAAACTCACCATCACTGCCTCGGTGCCACCTTTTCTCTAAAGCAGCTGAGTGAAAAAGTGACGAGCGGTGTCAAAAACCCGAGTTGTCACAGTTCCTCATGTCTGCCCAGTTTCAGAAGGTGCACTGAAAGCAAGGATGACGCCCCACTGAGAAGTGATTGAGTGATTGTCCGCTCATCCTGCGCTCATTGCAGGCACAGTGCTATCGAAGTGGAGTGTTGGACTACTTTAAAATCATTTCCCCAGTGTATGTAGTTGAACTCACAAACGTCGAATCCACTGTCCGTGTCCCACCACTTACTGTTTGGGTTTTTAACACTCTGTTCTGCACCTCACTCTTTTCATTTTCACTTAATAAATCTTGGGAACTGTTCCGTGTTTGTACCGATGGCTCCACTTCATTTGTCTCAGTGGTGACATAGTATTCTTTCGTACGGAATGTGTTTAGCAAAGAAGTATTTAAGTAGTCCCTTATTAGTAGATGTTTGGTTGTTTTCAGTCTTCTGCTACTACAACTAGTACTGTAGTCAGTCTTGTTGACTATACAGCTTTGTGTATATGTGCAGGTGTATCTATGAGATAACTTTCCATAGGTGGAACTGCTGGTTTCAGTTTTGATACATACTGCAGAACTGCCCTTGGGAGAGGTTAATGGCTTTACACTTCCACCATCAGGCATAAGAAGTCATGTTTCTCCAAACCCTTGTCAGCAGACTGAATTATCAAACTTTTAGATGTTTGCCAAACTAGAACTCATTTTTGAAGTTACCTTGTTCATATTTCAGTGACTAAACTACTGTGAACCGAAGCATTTGGCTGATGTTAATGTATTTAATTACTGAGGTCTGTCCTCCTTATTTGATTGGTCTTTCTGCTTTGTTTTGTTTTTGTTTTAAACAGGTAGTTATGCTCGTCCTAGCTTGGAAATTGGATGCACAAAACATGGGTTATTTTACTCTACAGGAATGGTTAAAAGGAATGACGTCTCTACAGTAAGTCCTGAGGCTACCCTGGGGCAAGGGTGGGGGGTGGGTGTCCTTGCCCTCCCCTGGCTGCCTGCCTCCCCCCTGGGGTCTCGTGGAGCCTGGCTTGGGTGACTGGAGGACCGCCAGGGGATCTGGGCAGGCTTCACCTGTGCATAGGTATGAAGACCAAGCCCCATTTTCCTATGATGAGGAGGGCTATAATGGATGAATTTTAGAAATTAAAGTTTTTATATAATAGCTCAATAGAAATAGGCCATCCTTTTCTCATATATGTGAGCCACGTATATAATTAAAAATTTTCTAATACCCACGTTTAAAAAAGTAAAAAGAAACAGGTAAAATTTATTTTAATATATTGTACTTAAAAATCCAGAATATCCAAAATATTGTCATTCCAACATGTAACCAATAGTTTTAAAAGCTGTTTTACCTTCTTTTTCATATTGAATCTTGAAAATCTGGTGTATATTTTACATTTATGGTACATCTCAATCTTCATTAGCTGCATTTCAGGTGCCCAGTAGCCACATGTGTCTAGTGGCTACCGTATTGGACAGCGCAGGTTTAAAATCAAAGTATTAATCATCTGGTTTATAATTAGTGAGAAAAGTTGAGTGAAGTATAACTTGTCAAGTAAAGATATTCAATATCTTTTATTTGATATATTCTGATATTAGCTTTGGGCAAAGTTAGAACTTCATTACTCTAGTGATTAAAAAAATAATAATAATAAAGATTCTGTTTATGTTACCTGGGCCAGAATTGAGGGGAAAAAATCACTGGTTTTATGTGTTCACTTCGTGCTTACATGCATGTGTGTATGTGCGTGTGTGTTTACGTGTGTGTGCTTGCTAAGAGTTTCACTCAAGAAAACAAATTGTCATTCTCTGTTACTCATTAAAAGATACACTTGAGGTGGATGATGAAACATTTCAAATGATATTTGAAGAGGAAGTGCTAATTCTTAATATAGTAACTGATCTAAAGTACTTGAATGGCTTCTCTTTTTCTTTTTCCTTTAACTAGGAATGATAGGCTTAAGTTTTTACTGGATTAAAATTGGAATTGAAATGGTTTTATGGTTTTATTTAAATAATTTCATAATTTGTCAACTTTCAATATCATTGTCCCTTTGTCATTGGTAACAGTGCTTCATTTTCGTTGTGCTTTAGTAGTTTTATGAGGCCTGTTCACTGTTCTTTCATTCGCGCCTCACGGCTACCTAGGCAGATCAGGCTTTATTTACCCTGCACGTTTTACAGATGGGGAAACTGAGGCTTAGAAGGGGTATGTGATTTGTGAAAGAAAGTGGTAGGATGGGAGGAAAACCTAAGACTTCTGATTCTTCAGTCACATTCTGTCTCTGACAACTATTGTCTGATGACAAGTGCGTTTTAGGTAAAAGCCAGATCACCCTTTTACAGCATGCTCCTCTCAGCATGCTCTAGAGTTTTAGGTTTAAGTCTCTGGAATCTCCTAAAATTGTGTATGTCATGTAGGGAAACACCTCCTTACAGTTTTCAGCCTACTAACTCCTGCATTGTTCTCCGTGCTGCCTCCCTTTGTTGCTTTCCGGATAGAGCACGTGATGGCGGCTCCTTTTGAAGTACCCTTGTAATGATGAATGCACAGCCAAAGCAAGATGTTATTCATGGCTTTGGAGGAGGCACCATCAGCACTTCTTTAGGCAGTTTCCTGTGTCTTAAGAGGGTGTAGTATCCAGTTTTGGACAGTTCTAGATTCGTTTTTACATTTCCCTTTACACAAGAATATTACCCCGTGCCAGGCCTTGCCCGTGTTTTGAGGATTGCGTTGCCTGGGAATTGAAATACACAGTTTCCTGGGAGAGGCCTACGCGTATGTTCATGGGCTGGGGGGCGCTCCACAAGCTCTTTGTGGGGAACCCTGCTCGCCACTTTGTGTGACCCGGGTAGTGGCAGGTGGATTCCCATAGAATGCTGCCACTTGGCCCTTGCAATTTACGGTATAGTAACAGACCTGATCCACTGTAAAGGAATTGAGGAATCTGCTTTCTTCTGTGAGATGAAACTCTGAGGTTAGTTTCCTCATCAGTGAGGTGAAGATGATTACTCACAATAACCTTTAAGGTGCTTTGTAGTTCAAAAATAGTACAATTTCAAGTTTTAAGAACTTCCTCCCCCTTTCCCTCCTGCCTCCCTAGATTCGTCATTTGTTCAGCAAATATTTGAGTGGCAGTGGTGTGCCAAGCACAGAATTCTAGGTCCTGGGGAAACAAAAGCCATGAACAAGACAAAGTCCATTTGGGGCAGGAGCTTGGAAGCAGTGTTCAGGCAAAATATCCAAAAGTAATAAGGTCACTTCTCTTTATGCTACTTGTATTTATAAGGTATTTGCACCCAATAAATAAGAAAACTCAGAGGCTAATCCTTTATATGCTCTAAAGATGGAAAGTAGTCCATCTTTTGAATGATCTATTTTGTCTTCTATTTGGATTTTTTTCTTTTTTTCTCATTTTTGGCTTTATTAAACCTGTCCAGTGAAGTTTTACGGACTCAAGCTGGAATTAAAGTGTATATAACAAAACCTCTTCTAAAAAAATTACAGCTGTACAGTGAGCGCATGCTAGCAATAGGAAACCCATGGGATTTGGAACCAGAGAGTTTTGAATCGGTTCTGCCACTTTCTGGGTGTCCCTGGTAATGTCCCTAAAACCAGGAACGTTGAAGTGATGAAATGTGGCTTTCCCCAGGGCACCCAGAAACCAGTCTTCTGTATGCCATCTGGAGTTGTGTGCTTGGCCTCTCCAGGGCCATGTTTTGTGACTCTTGGAAGCAGTGACAGCAGCTGGTAGGGAACATCTATCCCCAAGTTCCCGCAGTCGTTCTCAGAGAAGGCACAGCTCTTGATTGATCGATTTATGTATTTATTTATTGGCCACACGGCTTGTGGGATCTTAGTTCTCCGGCCAGGGATTGAGCCCGTGCACTTGTCAGTGAGAGCACCGAGTCCTAACCACTGGACTGCCAGGGAATTCCCAACTCTTGTTTTAATTGACTGGTTTTTTTATTGCCTTGTTCCAACATGTGGTTTAAGGTTACCTCTGATGAATTAAGCTTATAGAGTGTTTAAGCTAAACAAAACAAAACCCCAAAAAAGTGTGTTAGAGTTGTAGCTAACTTTGTAGAGAACTGATGATGGGCTGGAAAAATACCTTTGGGCTGACCAAGTGAAGGGGCAAAGGCTGTCCCAGGGTAATGGGAGAGAGCTACCTTTGATTTTATAACCTTTGAGGATTATTATCCTGATTCCTGTTGCTTTGGACTGTGTTACAGCAGCAAAGTTCAAATAAGCAATGATTTCATTCCACAGTATATGCATATTTTCTCATGGGAAAAGATGCCCCTTAGTGGTGTGGCACTGTCACTGTATGACTACCACAAGTTTTCTTGTACGTGGTACACAGAAAAGCAGGGGGAAATGTGTTGAATGATGTGGCTGCTTTCTGAAAAGTCTCAGGCCAAGCCTGTTTCTTCACAGGCCCTCTGTTTGAACTGAGCCCCTCTGCAGATGGCCTTGTTGAGTGGCCACTAGATGGCAACCTGCGGTTCAGACAGGGTGACTCAACGGCCTGTCTCCCTGATGGGGGTTAGTCCACAGTCTCCGCAGGACAGGACCCCTTTTAAAGCAGATTAAACCCTTTATTGACAGTATCGTCTCTAACCCATCCTTAATAGATACATGAAGTGAAAATTTTACTTTGGGCATTTTATGCTTGACACTCCAGGTGAGCTCTCTGAGCGTCTTGCAGACATAGGGACGTCTTTGCCAGTGTGGCTGGACTTGCTTCCAGGCACGCTGCAGAACGTCATATTGACCTGTAGCGACTTTATTTTCTTTTAGCTATGCAGTGGTCATCTAAATGAGTGGTTCCTGCTCTAGAATCTGTTGAAACAAACAACTGCTCTTCTTCCTTTCATTGGGCAGGACTAACTAAACTAAACCACTGGCCCAAATCTGGCCAGTTTCCTGTGGTTTTCATCCTTAACCTTCTTTCCAACTGAAGAGGGGAACCTTGGCCTTAGATGTTTTGGGGTTAGCTGGTTTCCCTCCTCTTTGATCCTCCCCCATATTATTACTAATAAAATATTATTCATTATTTATATACCTGGTAAGAAAATCGAGCCATACAGTACAGTGCCCAGTGCACGGTAAGCCCTGTTCCCACTCCTGCCTCACAGGCTCTGCTTACTGCTTTCTTGTGCATCCTTTTAGCCTCCAGCAACCTTCATTTGGGTTCTGGCAGAAAATCTCTATAACTAGGCTATCAATCAGTGTCTCTTTTTTTCCTTCCTTAACCTTTCTCCACAGAGATCCAGAGTGGGCTTTTCAAGATGGAAGCCTGATCACGGTCTCTCCCATGATAGGAGGTGGCTTCCATTGTTTCTAGGATTCGAAAAAAACCTCCCAAAACAAACAAACAAAAAAACCCACTGTGGACCACAAAAACCCTTTGTGGTCTGGCCCTACCTCCCTTTCAGCTTCATCTTGGACCACTTTCCCTCTTACTCTACCCAGTCTAGTCACAGTGGTTTTCTTTTAGTCTTTGGACTTAGCATGCTCCCTTCTGCTACTGGGCCTTTGCACATACCGTTCCTTTAATGTGGAAGGCCCTCGCCTCCAAAAACATCTAGTTTCCACCTGTCTTTCAGCTCTCAGCTTACATGTCAGTCCCTTAAAGGAGGGTTTTCTGACTTCTAAAATAGTCTAATTTTAATCTTTTCTAGTTTTCAAAAACATCAGGAAGAAATAAAGCACATTCTAAATTGTTGTAGACTTATAGAAATGAAATATTTACTGTAGCTTTTGACTTTTAGTTATTTTATCATCTCAGTAGATCCTGGGGAGTTTTTTGTAGATAGCTACAAAAAAAAAAAAAAGCTTTCACAAATTTATTGCTAAAAATACATTGGTATGCTCTATTACGAACCATATTTTAGTTTATAAAGTACGTAAAATATTTACATTGATAATACTTGTAATATGTATTGTCTATACTTAGTAGGAGGTAAAAGCTCTACAGAGAAACGCAAGGGTACACATGCAGCATTGAAAAGCTTTAATATTGTCAGTGAAAATGATGACTCTTTGTTCTCATTTTTAAGGGCTAGATGTTATGAACAGAAAATTAGTTTGTAAAAATAACCAATCAGTCTACTTAAGAAAACTAAACAGTGTGTCTCGTACCTGTGAAAATAGATGGTTATCACTAGGGGCTCCCTGGAGAAATAGCTGATTTCACGTTTAGGGTAGAGAGAGTACAAGGTGAACTAGAATATCTTGTGCCAGAAAGTGAGGACGTACGTGCTCAGAGACTGACGGGGACATGTCAGAAGGACACTGGAGCCAGCTTGAAGGGGCCAGTGCCCAAACACGGACAATTTATGCATTAAAAAGAATGAAGACAGTAGCAGATTATAACACTGAGTAAAAGGCAAAAATCCTTAAGTCTAGAAAGTAAGAAAGATGGTGAGTAGAACTCTTTATAGAACAATTCCAGCCTGTAAGTGTAAAAGCATGATAGAATTAGAAAAATCACCATTTTGTACCTTCAGATGTTAAAACTGATTCAGGCAGGGCTCATCAACAGATGCTAAAATGTTACACCTGGTGAAATGTTGTTGAGGAACAGGATTGTCAGTCTCAAGGTATCATCCCCCAGATTACACACCATTTCAGAAGGGCGAAGAGTACCGTTTAAGTGGAGAATCTGGTGGACGCTACCTTCACCAAATGAATCAACTTAATATCACCAGTAATGGGACAGACTGACGTTATGAGCCTCCTCACAGGGTATACTGAGAAGGACATCACGTGGAGAGTTCTTATCATGAGTACTTAATCTAAATATAATCATAGGGAAATTATCTGACAGACTGAGATTCTGCAAAACAACTAGTCTGGTCTTTGAAAAAATGACATTGTCAAGAAAGACAGAAAAAAGGCAGGACACCTTCTAGATGCTAAGGAGATAGATACCTGAAAGCAGTGCACGAGCCTTGATTGGATCCCGGATGAAAAGGAACAGCTGGGGGAAAATTGGGAAATTTGCGCATGGGTCATATATTAGCTCAGAAAGTTAACATTTCTAGGATATTAAGAGTGATGATGGCATTGAAGTGTTTAGGAGTAAAGTGGCATTATGTTGGCAACTTACTTTCAAATGGTACAGAAAAAAGTGCATGTATGTGAGAGAGTGAGCACAAATGTGACAGTGCTCATGGTGAGCCCAGGGGATGGGTATGTGGGTGTGTATTTACTAGGCCTTCAGTTTTTCTGTACATTTGAAATTTCTTAAAATAAAAAGTGTAGGAAGAAAATAGCTCATCGTGGACATGTTCCAACTCCAGGGTTTTTATTGTCTTTTGGTATTGTGTTTTATATTACTGCCCCACGTTAAAAAAAAAAAACTCGGGTTATAATTTGCCTTTATTCTGTTTTTCTAGATGTGATACAACAGAAAAACTCAGAAATACTTTGGATTACTTAAGATCATTATTAAATGATTCTACAAACTTTAAACTTATTTACAGATATGCGTTTGACTTTGCACGGGTGAGTTCTCTGGAGCCTATCCAGATGTTTCCCTCTCTCTCCCTCCCCTTTTGAGGTTTGTTTTACGTACTACAGCAAGGAAGTTGAATAAGCTACTCCCAGGATGCTAGTTAGAATTTCTCTCTATGTGTACCCTTTCTATACTAACTGATTCTGGGCAAGAATGTAGTATGTCAGCAAAAAGCTCTAGTGACAGACTATTAATAGCTCTTGAGATTGGCTTAGGAAGTAACTTGTAAATGGGCATGTAATAGACACTGTTCTAAATGTCTCTTAGGTAAGCTTGACAAATCTTTTCCTTCTCACGAAACAGCAAAGCTTCACCCATTGAGTTTACTGGAATAAGTTAGTCAGATCAAAGCCAGTTTCATTTTGGGTGCTATATTGTATCTGAAAATCGTTTGAATTTCAAACGTAAGCTAATTTCAGTGGACGTTATTCAAACATAGTTTCTAGTCATCATTTTGAAAAGTGATCATCTTGTTTGTCACGCAGTGAGCCAGTCCAAGTAGGTGAATAGGTGGTTCTACTGGAGTGACATAAAGCTGTATTTTTCAGCCTGGTCACCGTAAGGTAACGAATCCTGAGGTATAAGTTGGCGTTGTGTTCATTCACTGTCCACGGCCCATATGTACGATTACACTTTATTGCAGAATGGTGGTTTCTGTTATGTTTGTGTGTCTGGTGGGTTCAGGTGACTAGGCTTTCTTGATTGATGATTTCTTTTTAATCTTTTTTTTTTTTTTTAAGCAGAGAACTCAGTGACAAATAATTCTTTTTTCTTACCTCCGTGTTGATCTTTTCACTTTTTCTTCGCTTTGGCTCTGTTAGCTCAGCCAAAGGTTTATTTGCTGATGAGCATCTGTAATAACACATTATTACATCTGTGTATCTGTACATCCGGTGCATCTATAATAACACATTAGTAGTACACTGTGATGTCCTCACTTGTGAATTTTTGCAGCCTTCAAGTAAAATCAGGACATGCATGAAAATGTATAGATGTTAGAAGTAACATGGTGAAATTCAGTTGCAGTGTTTTACTAAACAGCGTTTGTGTAGTTGTATATAGAATTTGTTTGCCAGATGCTTTTTAGAATAGATGCATAGTTTTTAGGATTAAATGTTTTGTTTCATGAGATTTTTTTCCTTCCAAAGTCAGCAGTGTCCTATTGTATGGGCAAAAGTTTGTTTAGAAGCATCACGCCTTCTCACGAAAATATTTTCTAACTTCCTTGTTTGAGGGTCCAATTTTCCCACATATCCACTGCTTTAGAACCGGGTTCCATTTTCCTCCTCCCTGGCTTTCCATCCCCTTCTCTGCTGGTCACCGAGGCCCCTCTGTTGCCTCTTTCTCGGTGCTTCCACCACAGCCTTGGGGTTGAGGCCGTGCTCCTCGCCTGTACTGCTGCCGTGGCCTTGCGTCCACATTCTCTCCCTTCTCACCCACACTCACCCCGGTAGGGTGTCCTCCATCTTCCTTCATCTGGGACCACTCGGGCACCTTCAGCTCACCAAGCCACTACACCCGTCGCCTCCGCGTGAATGTAGTGCTTCACCCACCGTGTGGGTGGTACGGTTGCGCCCCCTGCAGCGGAGGGACAGACGGGCTGGTTTTGTCCTCCTTCACAGGGGAGCAGGGAACTTGGAGCAGGGCTGCCTCGTTGCTCAGCAGTAGGTTCAGGACTCAGACTCAGGTTCTGGCTCCAGGTCACGTCTGTGGCTCCCTCCAGGCCCTCGTAGTCCAGTCCCAGGCTTCCTCTCCCACAAGACGCCTGTGTTGTGCTGACATCGAACGAGCAGTTCGCTGAACCTGCCGCCTGCCCCCACCTCTCTGCTCCCTGCCTTTTGTGCCGCCAAGGCTCTCCCCTGACTGCTCTCTGCAGCATCGGGCTTCTGGGCCCAAGCCACGTGCCTCCACTGTCACACAGAATCATCCTGCCCCGGAGAGAACATGTGCCCTCACTTACATGGCCCTCGTATCCCTCTAGGTTGGCCTTGGAGTTTGGGTACAGGCCCACATTTTTTCTGACAGGTTAAGGGAGTGCGTGTTTTCTTTCGTCATATCCCTGGGAGCAGCCCACAGAGATCTTTGCCGTTTAAGGAGAGTATCAGTAAATATCAGCAAATTAAACCCCTTTATGTAATGATGAATAACAACCACCCATATTTAATCATTACCAAATAGATTTCAGTTTAGCTAAAATATGCTCTAAGATGAGTTTGTTATTGAATCCTTTGTTTTGTTTGGTTTAGCTGTATCCCACAAGTGTCGAGGTGTTGTGTATTCATTTGCATTCAGTTCAGAATATTTTCCAGTTTCCCTTGTGGTTGTTTTGGACTCACTGGTTATTTAGAAGTGTGTTGCTTGTGTTATTTGCCAACTATTAGGACTTTCCAAGTAATCTTTCTATCGTTAATTCTGCTGTGGTCAGAGAACATACTCTGGACAGTTTCAGTCCACTTAAAATGCAGGGAGGCTTGATCTGTGGTCCAGAATATGGTCTGCTGTGATGAATGTTTTATGTGTACCTGAAAAGAATGAATAGTTTGCTGCTGTTCGGTGAAATGTTTTATAAACGTCAGTTAGGTCAAGTTGGTTGATAGTGTTGTTGAGGTCTTCTGTATCCTTATTGATTTCTGCCTACTGTTCTATCATTTACTGAGGGAGGAATGTTGGACTCTCCGACTATAATTACTTCTGTCATTTGTATCATTTCTTGTTTCATGTATTTTGAAGCTCAGGCATTAGGTTTAGATAGACTTAGTATTATTATGTCCTCTTGAAGAATTGACCCTGTAGCATTATGAAATGTTTTTTATCTTGATAAAGATAATATTCCTTGTTAATATTCCTTGTTCTGAAGTCTACTTTGATACAAATATAGCCATTTCTGCTTTTTTTTATTAAAGTCTGTATGATATATCTTCTTCCATCCTCTTTAAAAACCTATTTGTGCCTTTATATTTAAAGTGGGTTTCTTATATATAGCATATGCATAGTTGGGTCTGACAGTATATGTCTTGAGATGCTTAAACCATTTACATTTAATGTATTTATTGATATGGTAAAGTTTACATCTCCTAAACTGCTATTCATTTCTCTTTTTGTCCCTTTTTTTTTTTTGCGGTACACGGGCCTCTCAGTGTTGTGGCCTCTCCCGTTGTGGAGCACAGGCTCTGGACATGCAGGCTCAGCGGCCATGGCTCACAGGCCTAGCCGCTCCACGGCATGTGGGATCTTCCCGGACCGGGGCACAAACCCGTGTCCCCTGCATCGGCAGGCGGACTCTCAACCACTGTGCCACCAGGGAAGCCCTGTCCCATTTGTTTTTGTTCCTTTTTTCCTCTTTTCATGACTTCTTTTGAATTGAGGGGTTTTTTTTAGATTCCATTTTAATCATTCTTTTCCACTATTGTCTTATTAGCTGTGTCTCTGTTTCATTTTTTTTTTGTGATTGCTCTAGGCTTTACAGTATACATCTTTAAATTTTCACAGTCCATCTTCCGATAATATTATACCACTTCATGTATAATGCAGGAGCCTTTACAATAGTGCACTTTCATCTTGCCCTTCCGTACTTTTTGCTGCTGTCATACATTTTACTTATACATGTATTATACATCTCACAATCTATTGTTTTAGTCTGTTCAGGCTGCTGTAACAAAATACGAGAGACTCAGTAGCTTATAAATAATGGAAATTTATTTCTCATAATTCAGGAGGCTGGAAAGTCCACGATCACAGTGCCAGCAGGATAGGTGTCTTTCTGCCGTAAGCTCACATGGTGGAAGGGAGGAGGGAGCTCTCTGCAGCTGAGGACCCCACCTCCTATTACCATCATCTTGGCGATCAGGGTTTCAACATAGGAATTAGTGGGGGGGGGCAGACACATTCAGATCATAGTATATATTAATATCATTTTTGCTTTAAATAGGCAAAAATATCTTTTATATTTACCCACATATACACCACTTGTGTGCTCTTTCTTCCTTTTGTGTGGATCCAGATTTCTATCTGGTATCATTTACCTTCTGCCTAAAAAAATTCCTACAGCATTTCTCATAGTACAGATTTTCTGGTGATGAATCTCTAAGCTTTTATTTTGCCTTCAATTTGGAAGCTACTTCTCTGGATAAAAGATTCTAGATGGACCATTTATTTTTGTAGTACTTTAGTGATAGTTCTCCATTGTCTTCTGTCTTGTGGAGTTTCTGATGATAAGTCTGGTGTCATTCATTATTCCTTTGAGCATACTGTCTTGTTTTGTTTTCTGACTGCTTTTATTCTCTTTTCACTGCTTTTCAGCAAGTTGACTGTGGTGTGCCTTGGCATAATTTTACTTATGTTTATTCTGGTTAAGGTTTGTTGAGTTTTTTAGGTCTTTGGACTTATAGTTTGTATTAAATCAGGAAATTTCTCCGCTGTTATTTCTTCAAATATTTCTTCTGTTCTCCCCCTCTCTTCCTTCTGGGACTAGAGTTGTACCTATGTTAGATGCTTGATATTGTCCCCCAGGCTACTGATACTGTGTTCAATTTTTTTGTTTTTGTTTTCCCTTTGGATAATATTTATTACTATATCTTCTAATACTAATCTTTTCTTCTGCTAATCCTAGTAGCCCCAGTATATTTTTCATTTCAGATACTATATTTTTCATCTCTAGAAATTCCATTTGTGTCTTTTTATATCCATTTCTCTAATCATGGTAATATTTTCTTCTACCTTCTTGAACATCTAGAATGTGTTTATAACAGGTGTTTTAACAGCATTGTTTTCTGATTCCATCATATCTGTCATTTCTATATCTCTTTCTCTTGGTTAAAATTTTTATCTTGGTTGTGGGCGATATGTTACCGCTTCTTTGCATTCCTAGTAGTTGTTTTTTCTTTTTTTGTTGGATGCTGGGTATTGTGAGTTTTATGTTGTTGGTTGCTGGGGTTTGTTGTATTCCTTTAAATAATGTTGGATTTAAATTTTTTTCTGGTATATAGTTAAGTTGCTTGGAATCAGATCGATCCTTTGAAAGGACTGGACCAGAGCAGCCTCAGTCTAGGGATGACTTAGCCCCACTAGTAAGACAGTAATACCCTTCTGAGGATCCTCTCCCAGGCACTATGTATTAGGAGATTTCTTCCACTGTGGCTGGTGGAAATAGAAACTATTCCCAGCCCCATGTGAGCTCTGGCAACTTCTGCGTACTCTTCTGCAGTGATTCTTTCCCAGACTCAGGTGGTTTCCTCTCACATGTGCACAGACAAGTCCTCATCCAGCGGCTGGGGAGACATTCTGCGGGTCTCCAGGTCTCTCTGTGCAGCTCCCCCCATGCTGGTATTTTGCCCCACCAATTATATGCCTCCTTGAACTCCACCAACTCTGTCCTTTCCAGCTCAGTCGGTTGGGGTTCCACTGGGCTGGGGCTGGGTCCCCCTCCTGTGCTGGGGCCTGGAAGCCACCCCCGCACAGTATGCTGCTGTCACTGGGGACTTATCCTTTTTCTCAGGGGTCAACACTCCTGTTCTTCACACTGACCAGTGCGTGAGAGCCATTGTCTCATGTATTTTGTTCCGTTTTCTGGTTGTTTGACGTGCACGGGGGGTGAGAATCTGGTTTCTCTAACTCTGTCTTGGTTGGAAGCAGAATTCAACCCCCCACCCCCTTCTTCCCTCCAATCCTTTTCTTTTCCTACTAGAAAAATGACTCGTAGAGGTAATAACGCATAATTACACAGCAGACCTTTTAAAATTAAACTTTCAGTAAGAACTGAACTTTGTTATAGTTTTTTTGTTGTTGTTTGTTTGTTTGTTTTGCGGTACGCGGGCCTCTCACTGCTGCAGCCCCTCCCGCTGCGGAGCACAGACTCCGGACGCGCAGGCTCAGCGGCCATGGCTCACGGGCCCAGCTGCTCCGCGGCACGCGGGATCCTCCCGGACCGGGGCACGAACCCGCGTCCCCTGCACTGGCAGGCGGACTCCCAACTGCTGCGCCACCAGAGAATCCCTGTTACAGTCTTAATATCCTAAGTATTCTCTATTGGAAATAACAATGACATGTGTTAAATATTCTGAATTACCCTTTAACATTACCAGGAAAGAAACTGTAGTACCAGAAAGTGATAAAATGCCCCTTTTAACATCTCTCCACCAAAATTATAATCCTAAGAGTGTGATTGTTTTCCCCTCACCTTAGAACCTTGTAGGCAATTAAAAATAGTACTTGGTTGTAAAGTTATATTATTTTTCTCCTGATTTTACTTTGACTTGAACTTATGTGTAGTCTTAGGGATGGCAGAGAATCTTGAAACTTGAGAGTTGAAAGAAACCACAAGAGGACACTTGATCCAGTCTTGTCACAATGCAGACGACAAGGCTGAGGGCCAGAGAGGAGGGGACAACACGAGGGCCTGGGCTCTGCCCCTGAGTGCAGACCGTGTCCTCTCCGTGGAGCCACACCACCTTCCTGACTCAAACTGTCCACCGTCCTGTGGTGTCCTGTTCCAGGAAGATGGTGGGGTAGAGACTCAAGAGCTGAAATGGCCAGTTCCTTCTGCAAGTGGAATTTTGTCTGAACCCTTTTATGCTTAGCATTTTCCCCCTAATGTAGATTTTATTTATTGTATAAACAAATATGGTTGTATGGATTCCTTAAGTAAAACAGCCGTTTTTGCCTTGACTCCTTTAAAAGGACCTAGTGAGAATAAGATTGGACAAATAGAATGAGATAAAAAGACTAAATATAGTGAATTTTTTGGTTGATCTGGGACTAGTTATTAAATATGAGTTAAATTTGTTTTTTCTGCATTCTCTGGGGCAGAGACAGGGTACTGTGCTGAAAGCCACAGAGGGTTGCCTCTTGGGGTTCTGAGAAGGATGAATGTTGGGCTGAGTGAAGTGCTGATAGCAGCAGCATCTTGGCATCTGGCTGAGAGTGGACACCATGAATTGACGGTGATGCCGTTATTGGAGATCTTCCAGCAGTGCTGCATCCAACAGCCTTGGTGTAGGAAGGCGAGAATGATGGGGAGGACTGAGGCAAGGCCTCAGTGGGCTCGGAGGTGGGGTTGGGGAGATGGGAGCTGAGTGGAGCCCTCCCACGTGACTGAGGTGGAGAATTGCTGGATGGAGAGAAGGGAGGCCTTCAGGGTGAAGGAGAGGAAGGGCAGTGAGCAAGAGAAGAATGGGAGATTCCTCTAGGGGCAAGTCCTTGTTTTTCATTCCTTGCAGTAAAGCTTGAAGAAGTTGTAACGGAGGGTTTTGTGGAGGCCGAAGGTACCAGTGGGAATCCCCCTTCCTGAGAGGTGATCCTGTGACAGTTAATCTCTTGTTACAAGTCAGTCCTCACAGCCTGTCCCTTGATGCACCCACTTTTCCAGGTACCAGTGCTTTTGTTTAGTTTCTGAGGAGGTGTTTCAAGAAAGTGTAAGAGGTCACAGGTGAAAGCCAACGTCTACGTTGCTTCCATTTAATGGAATGGTTGTGGATGTTACTCATAGAATTTGCGAAGGAAAATTTTGCTGGGTCTTGTGTTCAACACCCCCTGTTATCAGAGAACTCTGCCTAGCTCTAATCTGACATCTGCTCTGACCATTTGATTCATTTTCTCTTCTAACCTGAGTCAGTTTCTTACTTCTTAACCGATGTGTTTGTCTAATTTCCCTTTCCACACACCCCCCAACGCACCAGACACACACACGTACGTACTTCTCTCTGCTTCTACCTTGTACTTTCATTGTAAATTATGAGGAAAACAGAAGGTGGGCCTGGGCGAGGACAGAAGTAGGAGGAATATGTGGTCATCTAATCTGAGGTCTGTTACCCTGGACATCTTGTCAGCTTTACCTTTAAGATTACTGTTCGGTTATTGCCCAGATTTGCTCAGCAGTTGTTTGTGAAGCGAATTGGACTGTGTGTCTCTTAACATTGAGAGCTGTCTTCCCCCCTTCCTTCTCGGGGAGGTGGATTGGTAGTACACGATGAAATGCTCAGGCTTGGAATCAGACTCCTGGTTCAAGCCCCAGCTCTTATCAATTGTCATTTCATTCCTCTGCCTCAGTTTCCTTATTTATAAATTGGGGATTATAACGATGCCTATCCTAATACGGTTGTTGTATTAAATGAGTTTGAAGTATGAGGCACTTAAAACAGTTTCTGGCTCAGTTTAAGTTCTCAGTAAAAGTTAACCACAGAATTAGAAATAGTTGTTGAATTATTCTTCGCTGACATTACTTAGGTTTCAAATAATAATTTACCTTCCAAGAGTAGTGCATACAGTAATAGAATCTGTGCCATACAAAACACTGTGGAGAGGCTATGCCTGTTGGCAGATCTTTCTTTTTCTTTTGTTTTAAAGGAATTGTCAGTAGTTGAGCTTAATCAAGTAATTGCCTTGCAAACATTGTTACTTGAAAACTATGCTGGGGTAAGTTCTGAGAGCATCATGGTTTAGTTTCACTTTTCCCAGTGGGAGGGCACTCATGGGTTTTATGACCTTTTTGCTTGTTTTTAATGTGTATTAAAAAAAAAAACTCTCATTCAAAAAACTGATTTGCTGTATTTTCAGCTTTGTAAACAACCACTTTAAGATTTGAGTTCTTTAGCGCTATTTTTGCCTTATGTTTGTTGAACTGTGGTAAGGAAGACTGCATTTTCTCTTTCTATTTTGTAATCCTGTGGTCTCAAATGAGAGTCCCGTGACCTATATTACAGGTCTTCAGTGAAGACCTTTTGATTTCATGTACTGATTTATGACTTGGTTGTCGCCATTTAAAATGTTTGTGATCATGGGCATTTATACACTGTTTCTCAAGTTCATCTAGTCTCTCTCGAAAATCTTAAGGATTTCTTTTTTAATGTTGAAGATTTTTTCTTTATAATTTTAGTAATTCAACATTCCCCTTTTCAAGTGCAAGTCTTTAAGCTATTAAAACTGTGAAAATTGGAAGTAGATCATTTGACACAAGGGTCGATGATACAGCATATCTGGATACCTAGATGTTTGAAGGTTAATTTTTGTAATGTATTTATATTTGCATATTGACAATTAACTGTTTAATTACTTTGATTCAGTTTGTGTCATTGGTGCCATTTAAGAAAAAAAATGCTTAGTTTTCACATCTTGCAGGAAGACCTGTGTTGGAGACACAGTCTAACATAAACAAAGGCAATATTTGTTTTCATTTTTGAACGTCAAATCAGAACTTGGTAAAACTTCATTATTCTCTACTCTACATTAGGTGTTAGTAGTCTTTAGCTTGAGTAGTGCATTCCATATACGAAACATAACTTCATAGAATATTCAGAGAAGGATCCTTTGGTCTTGCAGCTGCAAATAAGAGGACTGATCTCATCTGTAACTGAATTTTAAAATCTGTGTTTAAGGAAGACCACAAGGCAGAATCTAGTTGTGTATTGTATGGGGTTAGTACATCTTTGGTGTGTGCATAGAACCTGTTCAGTTCCTATTATTATTTGAAAAATAAAATTGCTTTTTATTTTGTTATCTTAGAAAATGAAAGTTGAGTTAAGAGGCAGGCAGGGAGAAAAGTTTCACTTCTTCTCCTTTAACCTCAGTGGGCCTTCTGGGGATGCTTATTGACTCTGGACAGCCTGTCTCAAGGTACTTTCTGCTTAAATTCTGACCTGGAGATGCAGAAATCTGCCACTCGCTCCATGGTGCTCCACGAGCAGAGTCCACAGCGTTGGTGTTGACAGTGTACTATTTGAATTTCCTGCGAGGGGTTTCTAGATGTCTTTGCTGTATTCCTTGAATTTGTTAAGGTGATTTTTTTTTTTTTTTAAATACTTGTAATGTTGATGGCTGCTTCATAGAATTCTGGGAGATTCATTTCACTTTTAATTGGGAAGCCCTTTGAGAATGCCATTAGGATCATTGTCAGAGAACCCCCTGGGCATGTCTCCATTTCGCTGTTCAGTAGCTGTTTGCTCTGGGGTCTCTCAGCTGTGCTGTCCCCAGGAATTCGGAATGCCCCCAGTCATGGTCATTTGCACGTAGCCTCACGTCCACCCACAGGCAATGTTGGTTATCAGCGAGATGCCACTGTTGAGATCGAGAGTGCATCCATAATATCTCTCTCTTATTTGCTAGGCAGAAGATGGTGTTAGTGATTGCGAGCTGCTGGCTGGCACCCTTGCAGAGCAGGAGTAAGTGAGTGCTGTTCAGCTTTCCAGTCCTGTGAGTCTGATGCCTTTCATCCATGTTTTGGCATCGCTGCCAAACACATGCATTGAAATCCTTCATGATCATCAGTTTGTCAGATGATTGCACTGTTTCAAAGAGTCTGTCCAGGTCCTTTGTATCTTTTTTTTTTGTCACCTTAGTGTATGTCCATTGTGACGGGGACATGGATGATGTTGGAAGAAGGCACAGTATGTTATCAGGGCGAGACTAGCGACTTTAGGTTGAGTGAAGGATTACGAACTCCTCCAAGGGAGAGCATTTCCAGAGCGCCCGTGCCCTCAGCCCAGTGCTGCCGGAGCTGTTGTTCAGCAGGTGACCTGGGGGCCCGGTCCTGAGGTGCCGCGTGTGTTTTCAACAGTCCCCTCGTTTTCCTTGTGGATGCTCCATAGTGGGGTGTGCTGTTGCTGCCACACCCGCGTGACACGGTGAGAGGAAGCTTTCCGTTTCCTTGCACAGTGCACCGCAGAAGCAAGAGCCCGTGCAGTGCCACAGACCTGTGAGGCTTGGTGGCAGAAGGTGGGCCCCCTCGAGGGCACCTTTCCTGCCTGCCGTCGTCCTCTCCACGGAGTGAGTACTGCAGCCCTGAGCAGGATGATACGCGTGGCCGGGGACCGCAGAGCAGGCTGTAGAGAGGAGGCCCCTATTGGCACTGCACTGTGGAATGGGGGTCCCCCGCCATCCTCAGACTTCAGTTGTGTGGCCAGAACAGGGAAGGCTGACTCGGAGCCATCTGACCTGGTCTCGGTGGGTGAACGGTCGTTGTGCTGTACCACCAGGACCAAAAGACAGACCCATCACACATCTTCCCGAATCTTCATCTACTTTGTTGGCTGTTGAGCTAGGCCCTTACATTTGCTGTATTGTTTAAGTCCGTCACTTTAAAATTCAGTGTCACGGCCAGAAATTCTCTGTATACTAAAGAGCACTTCACTGTTAGAATCCTTGCGGCAACAATTTTTTGAGGAGGTGTGTGTAGCTGCATATGTGGCTGACAGTGGTGGTCACGGCATCACCCCGTAATTTGGTGAACATCTAGATTCCACCCCATGTGGGATAGCCAGGCACTTTTCCTTTTCCCTTTGTAGAAAAGTACTTTTGCAAACTTTCTTTGAAGTTGAGATACCACGAGGAGGCTAGCTCTGGATACATAAAGTTACCACCTAGGGTCCCACGTCCTCTGTCCTTTTGCATAGAAACTGCCCACCTGTAGTTCCCGAATGGAACTTTGTAAGAAAGCTCAGTGAGAAATTAGGATTCTTAATTGCGAGTATAAGTAAAATGAGCTTAATCTGCCCATATTCAGGTTTATGTAAATGTGTTTTCTGGATTCCTTATGCAATGTTGTCTTTCACTTGACTGTTAGTCAGGGGTGTTCTGCTAGGAGATTTCACATCCAGCGACTCCAAGGTAAGGACTGTAACAGGTAGACAGACTGCTTTCTCCCAGAGTGGGGGAGTGAATGCATCCTCTGATTTGGGAAGACCCTCCAGAGCCCCAGCATTCATTATGAGCTCAATTTAACAACATTTTTAGGTTACAAGAAAAACATTTACCAAAGAAATAAAAATTGGTGGAAAAATGATTTTTATCAAGGAAACCTGATTCCTAAGCATGGAATTAGAAACCTTTAAACTCCATTTAGTCAAGTTACGGGCTTTGGGATCAGTAATTATGATGTTGATAATAATCATAAATGTCAAACAGCAAGTTACAGATTTTTATTTATCGCATGAAATAATCATATAGAGATTGTTACCATGTAACTAATGTATTTTGCATTAGGGTGATCAATCAGTTGACATGACTCTTTCTCACAGTAAAATTATATAGTACAAAACCATGTACTCTTCCCACTGTGTCCTGACTACCTCCCCTCCCCCACCTTAGTCTGAATTCAGGGTTTTTATAGTGTATGATAAATGAGCTGTTTACTAATTTTTTTGTTGAAGTAAAACAGAAATTTGGATTATTGGGATTTATTATTTGGGGGCACCTGGCTCATCCTTGTTTTTGTTTGTTAAACAGGAAAAGGACCAGCGCAGCCTAGACATAAACACTGCCAAGTGCATGTTGGGACTGTTATTAGGAAAAATCTGGCCCCTTTTTCCAGTTTTTCACCAATTCTTAGAGGTACTAAATTGTTATTTTATGGAATGTATGTTTGCTTGCTTAGAACAACCAAGTATACTTTATTTAACTCTTTTATGTAATTTTCTGTTTGTTGTACTTTTCTGCCTGTAGGAACTGTGGTGATGTAATTGCTGTCAGTGAGCACTTCCCTGCGTTCTGAGTGTGCCCGTGTGTGCATTGCATGTGCCGCATCGCTCCCCAGTACAAACACATCAGAGACAGCGCGGCTCTGTCCTTTCCTCTCTTGTCCCCATTTTAAAAGCTAGTTTTTGTTTAGATTTTCTGCTCTTCATAAAAAGAGTAAAACAAGATTTACTTTCTTTTGTGGCTTTAGGTGAAGTTCTACTTTTCTGAAGCAAAGGTTAGAGAACAGCCACCTGCCTTCTCACTAAATTAAGTTTGTAATGTATTCTTATCTACGCTTATCTCCAAGTAACTTGGGGACCTAGATCAATCTAAGTGGCAAACTCCTTCAGACAGCATCTCCTGCAGTTTAAATTTTCTTCACATTTGTGTAAGAAGTAATCCAGCACTTTGCTCTCTCATTGTCGTTCGTTTGCTTTAAGTATTAGTGATAGAAATTTTGAGCTGTTGGTTATTAAGAACTGGCTTTGTTGCAGTGTAATAACTCTGCAGGACCTGAAAGAATCTGAGATGTAAGTTTGAGTTACATGGGTTGTCATGTCATATAGAGCATCCTTCTTGCCCTCCAGTCCCAGGCCCCTTTAAAAAATGCTTTCTGCTTGAAAGGATGAGGGTGTTGCATCTTTGAGAAGATCCTGGGCCTTCCCCTGACTCCAGCTTCACTCTTGAAATGATCTTCCTTACAACTTACTTGGTGTAATGGTCCAGAAAAACTTCCAACTGAAAGGATTCTTTGAGAACTATTACTAAAAATTGCTTTTCGCATTACTAACTGGGACTCCCAAAGAAAGGTATAAAAACTAGTTTTTAATATAAGAAGTACTTGTTTACTTGTACTTGTGACAACCCATATTTACCGGTGATCTGTTCCAGTTTCTCTGACAGCCTTAAGAAGTGTTAGCTTTGTTTGGGAAATGAGTAGAAACAGGTTCCTGTTCTCAGAGAGTTGGGCAGAATTTGAGCCCGGGTGTGAAGGGTTCTGTAGCTGAAGACCTTGCCGCCAGCAAATTTGACTTCGCACAGTTCCAGGGGCACCATCAACTGTTTCGGTGACTGGGTTTTGCTTTTAGTTGCTTAGAAAGTTAAACTTGTGGTCTGTGTTTTGTTCTCTCTCTTATATTAGTTTGCATTTTTCTTTGAAAAGGGCACAATAATCCTTTCATTTGAGCTTTTCTTGTGTTTGCATCCTCCAAACCGTTGGTGCAGCTCTCTTTGCTTTTAAGTACTTGTTTTGTTTTCCAGTGTTCCTGATTTTAGTGGCGAGGATTTTTAAACATTGTTGGACTGGGTTTTATTTTTAAATCTTTATACAGGAATACTGTATTTTAAAATATGCACGTGGCATATTTCTTGTCTGGGAGGAAGAGAAAAACTAGTTCATCGCTATTCTGAGTTCTTTTATGATCAGAGTCAAGTTCCGAATTATTAGAGGAGTAACCCTTCAGTGGCTAGACCGCCTGGTCCTGAGACCGCTTGCAGCACTTAGCGAGGTCTCGCTGAGTCAGCCCACCACTGCGTGCGCTGTAAGCTAACAGTTGACAGTGAGCATGCCGTTCATGTCAGGGGCTATTAATGGGAGCAACTCTTTATTTAGCACTTGCTGTGTGCCAAGCACTAAATAAAGTACTTTACGTGAATTAGAGAAGTTATCTCTTTAAATCCTTGCCACATCTCTGTGGGACAGGAATTATCGCTCTTTTACGTAAAAGGGTTTCTGCCAGTTTAGAAATTTCACTTCTGGGGGATGTAAAATTGTGTTTTTTTGATGTATTTGTTGTTTTGTGTTGAGCCCCCATAATATTTTTGTAATGAAAATTGTCATCTGAAGCTCCCCTCTTGCTCTCTCTCACCCTTCTCCTAGATTAGGGCTGACTTCCCTGGTGGTCCAGTGGTTAGATTGGTGCTTAGCGTACCTCAGATGGAAAGAGTTAACCTTCGTGAACTTTATTAAGTTGATTGTTACAGCAGGTGAAACCATCTCATTTGTTAATTGTGTGTGTCAGTAATTCATACTACTTTTCCCTCCACCAGCAATCAAAATATAAAGTTATTAACAAAGACCAGTGGTGCAATGTGCTAGAGTTTAGCAGAACAATTAACCTTGACCTCAGCAACTACGATGAAGATGGAGCATGTAAGTACGGGGCAGGTGTTCCCTCGCCCTCCCCCCGCCCCTGCACAGTTGCTCATCTGCCTCATTGTGAGAAGCCTCATAGCCGTGTTGTTCTCTCTCTCTTCAGGGCCAGTCTTGTTGGACGAGTTTGTGGAATGGTATAAAGACAAACAGATGTCCTAGGACTTTATGCATAGCAGCGAGAGAGTCACTGTTACCACAGTTATGTCAACCATTAGCCATAAATTGCTGTTTGTATCCAAGCGCATGCTGCTTTTCTTGCACTGTCTCCCTTTGGCAGGGACGTGTTGGTGTTTGCTATTGAATGGGCCAGCTCTGCTTGCTGTGTAGCATTGTTCTCTTGGAAGGCTGCTTTGCAGTTTGTATTTACACTACAGATTGGTGAATTTGCCAACGTCCTCACTGTGATTATGTGTATATTGCTGTTTAAATTTTGTATATGTGTATAAAAAGAAGAAGCTTCACCTAGAGATTATTTCTGCAAAAATGTATTGTAAAATAATTTTTGTGGCATATTTCTAGTCCCTTTTTTCAGATGAACCAATTATACATTTATTTGGTCTCAAATGTAGCATTTCAGAAAACAAGACAGAACAACTGTTACCATATGCAAATGTTGCCAGAATTAACCTTACTGTTAAAGAGGCCAACTTTGGAAGGAGGTGGGAGTCATAACTTTTCAGAGGCATATGCCAAATATAATTTGGTGTACTTAAATATTAGCATTTTTAAATGATGGAAGTTAGAATAATTGAACACACAGATACATACTATGCCACAAGTCATTTCCACCATGCAGGGTATAGGTTTTGATTTTCTAATGTGAAAGCTAGCGTGGTTTGCCTATAGGTACAGATGAACAAATTAAAATTGCATCTTTTTTTTTTCATTGGTTTTAAACTTTTGTAAACAACTTTAGCGTGTTTTTTTTTTTTCTTGTGCATTCTTCTAGTCAGTGTTTGGTCTGCTGATGCTTTCTATGCCGTTCTAAGTAAAATTTATTTTGCCGCCTCCACGATAACCTAGTGGTTTGCTGGCAGTTTATAACTGCAGAGCACCTTTAGTTGTGGCTTGAATTTTTAGTTAAGCTTTCATGGTGTTTAGTTCTCTAGTTTTGAGGGGGAAAGAACTATACTATAAGTGAGAGGTGTTTTGTTTTCCATTTTTGTTTCTTTCACGCTAGGCTTTTACTGGCAGAATGTCCATTGCAGGCAGTGGACACGACACCACCAGCATTGGGCTAAAATCTCTATTACACGGTAGGACCTTTCCTGGAGGGGCCGCTCATCATTACCTGAGTAATGTGTACAGAGAGGTGATAGCCATTATTTATGTGGATGAGGAAACAAGAGTAAACAGGACGGTAGTTTTAGGTTTGTACTTTATGTCTTCTTTTTTTTTCCCCCTTGTCTTACCCTTCTCAAGGAAATGTATAAATAACATGTTTCTCCCTCAACTATCTGGTGCTATTGAATGACTAATTTAGTCCCTAAAGTTTTGTGAAAACACAAAAGTCTAACGACTTAAACCAAGTGAAAGCTAATGGTGCATTTAAACAAGTGAATGCCTAGTTGTGAGCAAAATCCATGATTGAACGTGCAGCGGTTGGAAGAGGTTCCGATTATTTCAAAATCTGGCCCCCAAACCTTTTGGGTCAAATGTGAACCTCTAAATGGCATTAAATGAGTAAAGCACACGGACAGTGCTACTCTTGACCATGATTTCACAGTTTCTTTGCCAACAGTGTTCAGATTTTCATATATTATTTTTTTCCCTAACTGAACCACCAAAGACAGGAATTTTGTATGTATATACAGTGTGTGTGCATATACAAAATCATGATATGGTAGAATGAAATTACTTCCTTTTTCTACCGAATAGAAAGGTTTGGTTTGCTGTGAAATAAACCAGAAGTTGGAAAAACTCTGTAGTGATTAAGCATACTTAACCATTCCTTGTTGAGAAGTTGTAGACTCCCTTCTACCTTACACATTCACACCAGTTTGCACCAGTTTGCACAAATTGCTATCTGCAAAGCATAGAAGATGTTGAGCAAGCACTGCTCCTGAGACCAACGCGTTGAAAGGGCTTCCGTTCTGACGGGCACCTGCTACTCCAGTGGCGATTGGCCATAGGCAGGTTCCAATCTGTTGAAAACTTGAGTCATTTTCAAAAGGATCCAATAAAGTTAAAAAATTACACTTTAAAGGCAGCAGTTCTTAAATTTGATCAACTCTAGTTTTGTTTAAAGCAAATATAAATCATAGATGAAATTGGTTTAAAAGGTATTGTTAGAAACTGGAGGCTTTTTTAAACACTAAAGCACAGTTAATCCTAAAATAAAAGGATTGTTACAGGGAAGATGTTACATTTTAACCACAATGGACATTTTGATGATAGGGGTTTTGGAAAAGCCAAGTAAAAACTATTTCATGATGTACCTAATATGGAAATAAGTATTCCAAAGGGATAATCTTGCATATTTAGAGAAGTCCAAGTAATCTTTGAACTCCCTTGAAAAATAAATCTTTGTGACTGCAGAGTGCTTGCCCTTGGTTTTCTTGATTCTGTGCAGTTATTTTTAAGGAGAAGAAGAGGGGCCAGGGTAATAAGACACTTTTTCTTAAAAATGTCCCTCAGTTACACAAGCACTTGTTTATGGGTGAATGCCAAGTGAATGAGGGTGCCTTTTTCTGGTTTTTCTTTCTCACCTACGTTTCCCCCCTTTCTCTTTCCATCATGTTTTGAACTCCACGTTGCAATACTCTGTCATAATAGAATGCAACTTTTAGATGTTTACTGCTGCGGTAGGTTGGAAATTTCCTTATTTGATTTGCCATAAACACCTTCTATAACATTACATGCAGCTTATTCGAAGCATGACCTCTGAATTAAGTTTTTATAAATCTGACTAGACAGACCTCTAGATTCTGGATTAACAGCAAACTTCTGTTGCCTCTCAGTCTCCATCTTAACAGTGCTTTTGAAGTTTATACAGAAAGCTTTAAAAGTTAGTTTGTGCCCTTGGTTTTTATTCTTACAACTGCTAAAATACCTCTGTACGCCTTATCTTTTATTCTTTCATACATTGTATAATAAATGTATAGAATTCATTGACCAACTGAAAGGTTGGGTGTCTGTAAATGAGACCAAAACGTGGGTTGCTTTTTTTCATGAAGTCATTTCTCTTGGGGGTTACTGTTAGTGAACAGCAGCTAACCTGTAACTGTGAATGCTTCGTGTCGTCAGTATTTGCATTACCTTCATAAACGTGTGCAAGTCCTGTGACTCCCAGCTTAACTGAAATACTGTTATGCCATCTAACTTGAGTACAGCAAACTGGTTTTAGGTTTTAATGGAATTGATGTAAAACGATACCCCATAAATAAAAAGTATTTGTGTTTGGTTTCAGAACTGATTTGTCAATTCTTTCTTCTCTTTGACTTTTTCTTTAAAAATCACTTATGGTAGTTTCAGAGTATTTCGTTTTTTAATCTTTTTTGCTTTTCCCCAACTTTTTACATGGAAAAATTTCAAAGCTACGGATAAAACGCAAGAATAACATAATGAACACTCATATACCTATCACCTACGTTTTCCGTTGTTCACATTTTGCCACATTCTCTGTGCCACTCTGAGAGTGTGTGTGTGTGTATGTGTGTACTTCTCCCTATAGATACAGAGATGGAATTTTTTCTGAACTATCCTAAAGTAAGTTACATTATGACACTCCATATTTTGAAACAAGGGCATTCTTATAACCACAATACACTGCTCACACTCAAGAAATATAACACTGATACAATACTATTACCTAATATACAGTCCAGATGAAAACCTCCCCCTTGGTACCAGGAATGGCCTTGAGAATTATTTTATTTTTAATCCAGGGATAAGCAATGCATTTAGTCGTCATGCATCTTCAGTTTCCTTTAACTTAGAATAGTTCCAGATACAGTATTTTAATAAGACAGTACAAACAGTCCTCAGCCAAAGAGGAAAAAAAACTAAAATTCTTTTAATAAAATTAAAAATTTACTACTGTGGAGTATTTCTAAACATCTAGCTAATAACCTAGTGCTTACCATGTGCCAGGAGCCAGGTAGAAATGACCATTTTTACTATCTCCAAGGCTACCACCCACTTAGTTTGTAAGTGTGTGTCAGCATTGGTCACCACTTTCTAAAGCTGTCCTACAGTAGAATCTTACTTCCCTGAGGCGGGGCCTCCAGCTCAGAGTGGATGCCCAGAAAATGGATGAGGAAGGAAGCAAGTCACATGGCCAGGAATTGTCAGGACCTAAGAAACCTCGTGTAGAGATCAGAGAATACAGGAAGGACTGATACAGATGTTAAGATTTTTAGAAGCTTGAAAGCAAGAGAGAAGGTAGAGAACAAGATTCCTAAAAAACAGGATCCAGGTACACACTTTTATTTATTTTTTCCTTGCGGGCCATTTTATTTTTTTAACATCTTTATTGGAGTATAGTTGCTTTATAATGTGTTAGTTTCTGCTGTATAACAAGGTGAATCAGCTATACATACACATGTATCCCCATATCTCCTCCCTCTTGCATCTCCCTCCCACCCTCCCTATCCCACCCCTCTAGGTGGTCACAGAGCACCGAGCTGATCTCCCTGTGCTGTGTGGCTGCCTTCCACTAGCTATCTATTTTACATTTGGTAGTATATATATGTCCATGCCTCTCTCTCACTTCGTCTCAGCTTACCCTTCCCCCTTCCCGTGTCCTCAAGTCGATTCTCTACGTCATCTTTATTCCTGTCCTGCCCCTAGGTTCTGCAGAACCATTTTTCTTTTAGAATCCATATGTATGTGTCAGCATACAGTATTTGTTTTTCTCTTTCTGACTTACTTCACTCTGTATGACAGTCTCTAGGTCCATCCACCTCACTACAAGTAACTCAATTTCGTTTCTTTTGATGGCTGAGTAATATTCCATTGTATATATGTGCCACATCTTCTTTATCCATGCATCTGTCAGTGGACTCTTAGGTTGCTTCCATGTCCTGGCTATTGTAAATAGTGCTGCAGTGAACATTGTGGTACATGACTCTTTTTGAATTATGGTTTTCTCAGGGTATATGCCCAGTAGTGGGATTGCTGGGTCGTATGGTAGTTCTACTTTTAGTTTTTTAAGGAATCTCCATACTGTTCTCCATAGTGACTGTATCAATTGACATTCCCACCAACAGTGCAAGAGGGTTCCCTTTTCTCCACACCCTCTCCAGCATTTATTGTTTGTAGATTTTTTGATTATGGCCATTCTGACCGGTGTGAGGTGATACCTCATTGTAGTTTTGATTTGCATTTCTCTAATGATTAGTGATGTTGAGCATCCTTTCATGTGTTTGTTGGCAATCTGTGTATCTTCTTTGGAGAAATGTCCATTTAGGTCTTCTGCCCATTTTTGGATTGGGTTGTATTTTTTTTGATATTGAGCTGCATGAGCTGCTTGTATATTTTGGAGATTAATCCTTTGTCAGTTGCTTCGTTTGCAAATATTTTCTCCCATTCTGAGGGTTGTCTTTTCGTCTTGTTTATGGTTTCCTTTGATGTGCAAAAGCTTTTAAGTTTCATTATCTTCCATTTGCTTATTTTTGTTTTAATTTCCCTTTCTCTAGGAGGTGGGTCAAAAAGGATCTTGCTGTGATTTATGTCCTAGAGTGTTATGCCTATGTTTTCCTCTAAGAGTTTGATAGTGTCTGGCTTTACATGTAGGTCTTCAATCCATTTTGAGTTTATTTCTGTGTATGGTGTTAAGAAGTGTTCTAATTTCATTCTTTTACATGTAGCTGTCAGTTTTCCCAGCACCACTTATTGAAGAGGCTGTCTTTTCTCTATTGTATACTTTTGCCTCCTTTATCAAAGATAAGGTGACCATATGTACATGGGTTTATCTCTGGGCTTTCTGTCCTGGTCCATTGATCTGTATTTCTGTTTTTGTGCCAATACCATACTATCTTGATTACTGTAGCTCTGTAGTATAGTCTGAAGTCAGGGAGCCTGATTCCTCCAGCTCTTTTTTTTTTTTCTCAACATTGCTTTGGCTATTCGGGGTCTTTTGTGTTTGCATACAAATTGTGAAATTTTTTGTTCTAGTTCTGTGAAAAGTGCCATTGGTAGTTTGATAGGGATTGCATTGACTCTGTAGATTGCTTTGGGTGGTATAGTCATTTTCACAATGTTGATTCTTCCAATTCAAGAACATGGTATATCTCTCTATCTGTTTGTATCATCTTTAATTTCTTTCATCAGTGTCTTATAGTTTTCTGCATACAGATCTTTTGTCTCCTTAGGTAGGTTTATTCCTAGGTATTTGATCTTTTTGTTGCAGTGGTAAATGGGAGTGTTTCCTTAATTTGTCTTTCAGATTTTTCATCATTAGTGTATAGGAATGCAAGAGAATTCTGTGCATTAATTTTGTATCCTGCTACTTCACCAAATTCATTGATTAGCTCTAGTAGTTTTCTGGTAGCATCTTTAGGATTCTCTATGTACAGTATCATGTCATCTGCAAATAGTGACAGCTTTACTTCTTCTTTTCCGATTTGGATTCCTTTTATTTCTTCTTCTTCTCTGATTGCTGTGGCTAAAGCTTCCAAAACTATGTTGAATAATAGTGGTGAGAGTGGGTAACCTTGTCTTGTTCCTGATCTTAGTGGAAATGGTTTCAGTTTTTCACCATTGAGAACCATGTTGGCTGTGGGTTTGTCATATATGGCTTTATTATGTTGAGGTAAGTTCCCTCTATGCCTACTTTCTGGAGAATTTTTATCATAAATGGGTGTTGAATTTTGTTGAAAGCTTTTTCTGCATCTATTGAGATTACCATATGGTTTTTATCCTTCAGTTTGTTAATATGGTGTATCACATTGATTGATTTGTGTGTAATGAAGAATCCTTGCTTTCCTGGGATAAACCCCACTTGATCATGGTGTGTGATCCTTTTGATGTGCTGCTGGATTCTGTTTGCTAGTATTTTTTTGAGGATTTTTGCATCTATGTTCATCAGTGATACTGGCTTGTAGTTTTCTTTTTTTGTGACGTCTTTGTGTGGTTTTGGTATCAGGGTGATGGTGGCCTCGTAGAATGTGTTTGGGAGTGTTCCTCCCTCTGCTGTATTTTGGAAGAATTGGAGAAGGATAGGTGTTAGCTCTTCCCTAAATGTTTGATAGAATTCGCCTGTGAATCCATCTGGTCCTGGACTTTTGTTTGTTGGGAGATTTTTAATCACAGTTTCAATCACAGTGCTTGTGATTGGTCTGTTTATATTTTCTATTTCTTCCTGGTTCAGTCTCAGAAGGTTGTGCTTTTCTGAGAATGTGTCCATTTCTTCCAGGTTGTCCATTTTATTGCCATATAGTTGCTTGTAGTAATCTCTCATGATCCTTTGTATTTCTGCAGTGTCAGTTATTACTTTTCCTTTTTCATTTCTAATTCTGTTGATTTGAGTCTTCTTCCTTTTTTTCTTTGATGAGTCTGGCTAATGGTTTATCAATTTTGTTTATCTTCTCAAATAACCAGCTTGTAGTTTTATTGATCTTTGCTCTTGTTTCCTTCATTTCTTTTTCATTTATTTCTGATCTGATCTTTATGATTTCTTTCCTTCTGCTAACTTTGCGGTTTTTTTGTTCTTGTTTCTTTAATTGTTTTAGGTGTAAGGTTAGGCTGTTTATTTGAGATGTTTCTTGTTCCTTGAGGTAGGATTGTATTGCTATAAACTTCCCTCTTAGAGCTGCTTTTGCTGCATCCCATAGGTTTTCGGTCATCGTGTTTTCATTGTCATTTGTTTCTAGGTATTTTTTGTTTTCCTCTTTGATTTCTTCAGTGATCTCTTGGTTATTAAGTAGTGTATTGTTTAGCCTCCATGTGTTTGTATTTTTTACAGTTTTTTTTCCTGTAATTGATACCTAGTCTCATAGCGTTGTGGCTGGAAAAGATACTTGATATGATTTCAGTTTTCTTAAATATACCAAGGCTTGATTTGTGACCCAAGACATGATCTATCCTGGAGAATGTTCCATGAGCACTTGAAAAGAAAGTGTATTCTGTTGTTTTTGGATGGAATGTCCTATAAATATCAATTAAGTCCATCTTGTTTAATGTATCATTTAAAGCTTGTGTTTCCTTATTTATTTTCATTTTGGATGATCTGTGCATTGGTGAAAGTGGGGTGTTAAAGTCCCCCACTATGATTGTGTTACTCTCAATTTCCCCTTTTATGGCTGTTAGCATCTGCCTTATGTATTGAGGTGCTCCTATGTTGGGTGCATAAATATTTACAATTGTTGTATCTTCTTCTTGGATTGATCCCTTGATCATTATGTAGTGTCCTTCTTTGTCTCTTTTAATAGTCTTTATTTTAAAGTCTATTTTGTCTGATATGAGAATGCTACTCCAGCTTTCTTTTGACTTCCATTTGCATGGAATATCTTTTTCCATCCCCTCACTTTCAGTCTGTATGTGTCCCTAGGTCTGAAGTGGGTGTTGTAGACAGCATATATGTGGGTCTTGTTTTTGTATCCATTCAGCCAGTCTATGTCTTTTGGTTGGAGCATTTAACCCATTTACATTTAAGGTAATTATGTATGTTCCTTTTACCATTTTCTTAATTGTTTTGGGTTTTTTATTGTAGGTCTTTTCCTTCTGTTGTGTTTCCTGCCTAGAGAAGTTCCTTTAGCATGTGTTGTAAAGCTGGTTTGGTGGTGCTGAATTCTCTTAGCTTTTGCTTGTCTGTAAAGGTTTTAATTTCTCTGTCAAATCTGAATGAGATCCTTGCTGGGTAGAGTAATCTTGGTTGTAGGTTTTTCCCTTTCATCACTTTAAATATGTCCTGCCAGTCCCTTCTGGCTTGCAGAGTTTCTGCTGAAAGATCAGCTGTTAACCTTATGGGAATTCCCTTGTATGATATTTGTTGCTTTTCCAACTTGCTGTTTTTAATATTTTTTCTTTGTGTTTAATTTTTGATCACTTGATTAATATGTGTCTTGGCATGTTTCTTCTGGATTTTCCTGTATGGGACTTGCTGCGTTTCCTTTCCCATATTAGGGAAGTTTTCAACTATAATCTCTTCAAACATTTTCTCAGTCCTTTCTTTTTCTCTTTTTCTTCTGGGACCCATATAATTTGAATGTTGGTGTGTTTAATGTTGTCCCAGAAGTCTCTGAGACTGTCCTCAATTCTTTTCATTCTTTTTTCTTTATTCTGCTCTGTGGTATGGTAATTATTTCCACTATTTTATCTTCCAGGTCACTTATCCTTTCTTCTGCCTCAGTTATTCTGCTATTGATGCCTTCTAGAGAATTTTTAATTTCATTTATTGTGTTGTTCATCATTGTTTGTTTGCTCTTTAGTTCTTCTAGGTGGTTGTTAAACGTTTCTTGTATTTTCTCCATTCTATTTCCATGATTTTGGATCATCTTTACTGTCATTACTCTGAATTCTTTTTCAGGTAGACTGCCTATTTCCTCTTCGTTTGTTTGGTCTGGTGGGTTTTCATCTGCCACATATTTCTATGTCTTCCCATTTTGTTTAACTTACTGCATTTGAGGTCTCCTTTTCTCAGGCTGCAGGTTTGTAATTCCTGTTGTTTTGGTGTCTGCCCCCAGTGGGTAAGCTTGGCTCAGTGGGTTGTGTAGGCTTCCTGGTGGAGGGGACTGGTGCCTGTGGTCTGGTGGATGAGGCTGGATCTTGGCTTTCTGGTGGACAGGACCGTGTCCGGTGGTGTGTTTTGGGGTGTCTGTGAACTTATGATTTTAGGCAGCCTCTCTGCTAATGGGTGGGGTTGTGTTACTGTCTTGCTAGTTGTTTGGCATAGGGTGTCCAGCACTGGAGCTCTCTGGTCGTTGAGTGGAGCTGGGTCTTAGCGTTGAGATGGAGATCTCTGGGAGAGCTGTTGCCGATTGATATTATGTGGGGCCAGGAGGTCTCTGGTGGTCCAGTGTCCTGAACTCGGCTCTCCCACCTCAGAGCCTTAGGCCTGACACCCGGCCAGAGCACCAAGTCACTGTCAGCCACACGGCTTGATGAAGAAACGCCGCGACACAGTGATGGCGTGACCGGAAGTCCTCACTCTTTTAATTGGTGATGTAGCTGGTTCGTTCAACTATAGCTTGGGCCAAAAGCTATGGGTCAGACCAGGAAAATCTCTGGTCTTCCAGACATCCACAAAGATTGGGGATGGGTGGTAGATGTAGATAAAGGAAAATTCTGACCCTAAATTGATGGAAAGTAGTGGGAGGTAACAAATCTTAAGACGGAATTCTTAACCTGGGCTACAGCAAACAGTAGGAAGTCATGAGGCAATTATCCACTAATAGAAAATAAGAACACGAGGTGTATTCTCCAGGCAATACTAGTGGTCCACCTAAAAATTAACAGGAATTGAAATAAAGTTCTCCAGCAAGGTGTTTGGAACAAGGTAGACTGTAGAGAGATTAAGTCACTAATGCCTGCTCCAGATGAAAAACCCAGCTGAAGTGCATTGCAGACAGACCTATAAGGGAAAAATTTACAAGGAGGTCATTCTAAAGGAAGGGTGTTTTTAAAGATAGCTTTTTGAAATGATGGAACAAAGAGGAAAGAGAACCAAAAGATGAACCACATAACCCCCTGCCCCCCCCCCCAAAAAAAGGGAAGATCATTGAGTTGGCTCCAGGGCTATAAAAGTGAGGAGGAAAATAGCTACTTCTGGACTTTCTTCATATGTCTGAACGTACAGGAAGGCAGGACCTGTTTTCCATGATGCTGTAAGGTGGGTTACATCATACTGAAATGACTCATTTGAATGTTATCCCCAAATTCTGATGTGAAAAATAGCTTTTAGGCAGAAGCTTAGAGAAAAGCTTTTGTGATTCCTTTAGAAAAGAATTGCCTGTGGAACTTTGCTATAGCTAGAAGGGAAAAAAAAAACTATCACGTGAGGAAATAATACATCAAGCTTTCTGGCCCTGTCTACTTAGCTAAGCTTGCAGGGCAGAAGATTATCCAAAGTAAGGCACGCTCGCCACTTTTGGCACATTCAGCAGAAAGTAGTTTGGTTTTTTTCCCCCTGAATTTGTTCCTAACATTTATCTTCGATTGCCTTAACGAAAAATCATCCCAAGTATAGAAGTACTTGCTTAGAAATTATGGTGAGTGAGTAAGTAGGATGTGCTGAGAATAATAATGGGAAACTGAAAAAAAGTGACTCTAGTAATTAAATGGAAATTTTTTTAAAACACCGTTTAAAATGTAAATCTCTTTTCCCAAAGAAATGTATTCAGTCCATTGAAGGAAATTCTTTTGTAATCACTCTGAAGAATGTGGATTGTGAAGAACCCTGGCCATGAGAAGGTAAGCTGAGGAAGTTTGGTTTTTCCTCTGACACTTTCCAGCAGAGACATCTCAGAATTGCCTAAATTTGAATATCTGAAATTCAAACTACTGTTCTCTAGAAGTCTTAGGATAAATGTATGGTGATTAAAGAGAGCTGCAGCTGTACTCGTTACCAATGAACTAACTCACCAAAGAGTTTTGGACCAACTTTTAATAGTATATTGAAAGCCGCTGCATTTTGTCTCTAATTGCTTATTATTTATTTTGGCTTCATTACCTGTCATGGCTCCTACATGTTCCGTCTCAAGAGTAGGACTTGGACAAGGGTTATCCTTCGCATGTACTCCCAGAGTCACCGCGTAAAATAATAGGTACCTTTTAACAACCTATTCTGCATGTCTTAAAGTGCTCGTAAATCCTTCCAAACCTTATTCCTCCTCCATCAAGGTTGATTTTCAGATTCTCAATATAATCATCTTTATTAACTTTAATTGTATGTTTAGGCAGAATTCCTCTGTGAAATTGGGACCATAAGCATTAAAATGTATAAGCGTGCAGAGAGAGGACCAGGGTAAATAGAAAATCAACAGACTGAAGAATTAGGAAGGACCTCTGGATGGGTGGTCTTCTGCTAATTGGGCATAAGTGGCATCAACCACTTATAAATGGTAGACCAGAAAGACACTGACTCAGTTGGAGCTGAGAGTTCCTTTTGGAGAGTTGAGCATTATAGGGACAGATGGGGACTCATCCAAGGACTGTCCCTAGGGAGGTGCAGCAGTGCACACAAAGATAGCGATGGAGGTGGCAGAGAGGTTGACTGAAGAGTTTGTGGTTGTCACTAAGAGATAGCAATATAATTGATGAAAAGATGCCGACAGAAGAAATCTCCTTTAATGGTAAAGCATATGGAATGTACTGAGGCAGCCGCCTAAAGCAAGAGACGATAAAGCATGTTCCCTGGTGGTCCCTGGTGGAGGAACTGCTTCCCAGATCCCCAGAGTTCACCGTGGGGATGTCCAGCTCTAGTTGAGTGCAAGGATTCCAGCAGGCACGAGATGCTCTCTTTGCCCTCTCACGGGAGGCAGGGGGTGCATAACCGTCTGCTGTCCTCTGGAGCCTTTGGCCATAAGCCTGCCCACCCACCTGATGGGAGGAGTTGATGCAGGACACCCCAGCACGGTCCCTGCAGGAGGGGGTGGAAGGCCAGTTCTCCAGGAGCACCCTCCCCAGGCCCAGCTGCTAGGCATTTCATAGAGGGGAAGACACACATGAGAGGAAGACCCCAGAGGTTCTGGAAGGGGAGTGGGGAGCCGAGGTGCTGGGAGGTGAGAAGGGTCAGACAGCACAGCTTAGTGGAGGGCACCTCCGTGGGGAGAGGTGGGGAGCAATGGGAGGCCAGTGCTGGGCGAGCAGCAAGTTCACCTGAGACCCGGAGCTTGTATTGTGTTTGGGTCAAACCTCCCACAGAGGCATTGACTGCCCGCATTCAGTTACAGAGGGGGCATGCAGGCTAGCGGAGATCCTGTGCTCTTCCCTCTTCATCAGAAAGGGCATAATTTTCATACAGCATATGTTTCTCTGTGCAATGAGTGTCAAAATCTTTGCAGCTAGGCAGCTGCATTGCTGAGAACTCCCCCTGCCCCCCAGCCCCACCCTCCCTGCTATTATAAAAGAATAGGTTGCTGAAGGCACCTGTAACCATCTCATGCTCCAGAGGTGGAGATTCAGAGATAAGGGAGCAGACTTCCATGGGTCTTTTTAGGCAGAGTATTTTTAAAATTCTGACCACATGAGATGACATTGCAGGATCCTGAACAAGAGAAAATGAGACTTTTCGTCTTTCTGGTTCATCGCGGTCACCGTCGTGACTTTAGCACACTGATAGCACGTGCAGACACGTGGATTTTGTCTTGAGAGTTGGTTGCCAGCAGGCTGTAATGGATTCAAGGGGTGCAGTAAAGAAGGCCAGTTGTTGGCTTAATAACATCGTGGAGCTCCTTTCAGAAGATAAGGCAGCCAGCCAGGCAATGTGCTCTACACTGATCTACACTGGAGATCTACTGACTGATCTTCCAGGAGATCAGTTAGTCTCTGAGTAACTTGTCCTAAGTGACATAGCTGGAAGGTGGGGGAGCTGAGGTTTGAGCCCAGGTGGATGTCTCCACCCAGCAATTTGCTGGGGTGCCCATGTGGTGTGGAGAAAGTTGGCCAGGAGGCGGATGGAAGCGTGTAAGCCCTACGTGTGCTGCTTGTTTCTCTGATGGACTTGCTGTTGCCCCTCTCCTGCTAACTTTATAGAGAGTTTTGGCCAGTTTTTCAGAGGTGGGGTTGTTTAGGGATTGGGTGAGCGTCAGCCACGGAATTGAAGTCACTGGAGCGAGGCTGTTGCTGACTGACCGATTTCAGAAGTCTGGGGCTGCCTTCCAGAGGCATGGTGTGATGTGTGGCTGTTGGCCCACAGCACCAAGCAATTAATTCTGACATTGTCTACCCAGAGACAGCATCCGATCCCACAGGTTAAGGGCTCAGTCCCACAGGACTGCACCCGCACTTCAGATGCTAATCCCAAATCCAGGTTATCACCTGGGCTTCTAGTTAACTGGCTATAAATTTGCTAAATTTCCCACACCGCTTCCTTAGGTTCGATTAATTTGCTAGAGTGGCTCATAGAACTTAGAGAAACACTTACTTACATTACCAGTTTAGTGTAAAAGAATATAACTCAGGAACAGCCAATGGAAGAGATGCTTAGGACAAGGTATGTGGGGCATGGGCAGCTTCCATGCTTCCTGAGCACCACCGTCCCCAAATCTTCACGTGTCCATCAACCTGAAAGCTCTCTGAACTCTGTCCTTTTGGGTTTTTAAGGAGGCTTCATAATAATAGGCCTGATTAGTTAAATCGTTGACTATTGGTGATTGAACTCCATCTCCAGACCCTCTCTGAAGATGAGGGGGTAAGTCTGAAAGTTCCAACCCTCTTATCACAGGGCTGGTTGCCAAGGCAACCAGCCCCTCCTTAAGTTACCTAGGGGCTTTCTAAAACCCATCTCATTAACATAGCAAAAGACACCATAGTTTCTAGTCACCTAGAGAAATTCGAAGGATGTTAGGAGCTCTGTGTCAGGAACTGGGATGAAGACCAAATATATGTTTCTTATAAATCCCAGTATCTTATGTGGATCCTGATACAAGGCTGTCACTGATCAATAGAGACAAATTTAAAACGAGTTCTAGCAGTTACACATTCTATGGCCAATGAACAATCCGCTTTTCCCTCCTGTTTCGAATTCGGAGTATTTTCAAGATAAAGAGGAGAAAAGAGATGGTGATGGAGTGAAGGACTGAAGGAAGAAGGAGGAAGGACCCCAAAGCACAGGTGGAGGTTTAGGAGAGGGACCAGTTTTCCCCGAGACAGCAGATGTTTGTAAATGGGTAGGACGTAGTAAAGAGTTCTCGCCTTACGGCCTTGATTTTCTCAGAGACTGAGTCAAAGATTTCTGCTGAGAGGGAGAAAGAAGAGGTAGGAGTTTCAAGGAAAGAGATGAAAGTTTGGAAGAGCCTCTGGGGAGAATGAGAACAGATGATTAAGGAAGAGGCCTCATTGCCCTGAGAGAAATAAAAAGTAAAAATAAGACTAGGCTCTGTAACTGTGGCACAGGAAGAAGTGAAGGGTCCAGGACATTAGGTCCAGGTGGCATGGCCAGCAGGCTCCAGCCCCCAGCTGGAATTGATATAAAAGGCGGCAGGATTTGGACGTTGGGCTCCTCTGACCTGGGAAGCTCCTGTCTCTTTGCAGACTGCTGAGACTACCCACCTCTGGACATGCCTTTTGAGAAATAAGGGAGACCCAGTGAAGCCATGGCCCCTGACATCCTTGAAGGCTTGCATATACTTTGCATTGTTTTCTAGGTGAAGGGACGGCGAAACAAAGTAGAAGTTTCCATAGCTGGGTTGCCATTCCTACCAGTCTTCAAATCCAGACCAGCCCTGTGGTCATCCCTGTTCCTGTGGAATGGCCAAAAGACTGGGGCAGAATGACCTCAAGTGTAAGAAGTTAGCAGGGAAAGACTGAGGCAGGCATGAGAAACTTCCTAAGTTCCTGGAGTGCTGTAATCCAGCCAGGGCTTTCTGTGGCTTTTGAGCTGCAGGCATGATGGAAGATGGCATCTGTGTGATTATTTGGGGGCACTGGAGGGGATCAGCTGGTGGATTAAAAAGGAAAAGTGGGACAAGGGGCATGCTGTGCCTCAGAATTACAATTCCAGGAATACCAGACTACTCCTTACTAATTTGGAACAAACATCAGAGGAGGTCACATTTTTCCAAGGCACAGAGTGAGATACTAAGGTAGAAGGACAATTAATGACCGCTTAGGTAAAGAGGACTCATCCAGTGGTGCTCCAGTGGGCCATCTCCAGGGCTAGATTCCTGCCTGACATCTAGGAGATCTTGAAGGATGTTCTGGAGGAAGGAAGTGTAGGAGACCAAGACTCTAACTAGGTAGGAGACAGTCAGTCTGGTGGGGAGCAATCTAGAAATGGAACTGACGGTCAGTGGGAGGAAACGGAAGAATGGGTCTGGTGGCCTGACCCCAGGACTATGACATCGTCATAAGCATGACAACACATTTAAGAAATATAGAAAGAAGAAGGAAAGCTTGACCTTCTCCATCATTATCCCATCTTGTACTCCCCAAATCCAAGCTGGATGAGACTAGCTGGATGAGCTCCATGGACCCAGGTGGTCCTAATATCGGGCCCATCAGAAGACAGGAGACTGTACCTCTTTCAAGGTGTTAGTAAAGTGGAGGGGTTGGAAAACATATTCTGGGGTTTTTTTCAATACGAGAAGTCAAATGATAGCTGAATAACCCCTGTCATTTTCAAAATGTGTCTCCTATTTGATGAGAAGCTGGAAGGACACATTGCATAAGAGCCAGATTGTCTAGAACCCATTATCTGGTGGTTGTGATTGTGGGAGACCAGCCAGCATGCATTGTGGACCCTATTAGGGAACAAGTGGGGGAGTGACAGTTTCTTCTCTTACATGAAAATCCATGTCATAATGGTGGGTCAGGTCCACTCAAAACTTCTCACCTTACCTCAACTGTCCCATCAGTTTAACACTTTGTCATTACCTATACAGCAGGCAGAGTGGAGGAAATCACAGCCCTCATCAAAAACAAAAGTGGTGGTTGTGTAGAGGAGGACGTATATATCACACTAGATAACACTTCCATATTCCTTCATTCTTATTCATATTCCATATTTCACATTCATTCAAGTGTTCACACTAGATAACACTGCCTGCACTTGGGGTCTCTCTTTGAGACAATGGGAAAAGAGCAGAGAATGTACCGTATTGGCCTATGTTTTCAGAAGGCTCTTGAGAAAAACCATCAGGTGCAACAATTAATGTAAAAGTTAGCTCTAAGACCTTTCCTAATACGGAGGGACCAAAGACCCTGGGAAATAAGACCAATTCTTATTCTAAAATGATAACACTCTTGGGAAGTATGTGGATATCATATGAAGTTTGGCTTCCTGCGGTGGCTAAGTTGTTTTGGACAACCTCCTGCTAAGAATAACTAGAAAAGTTAGGCAAAATAATAAAAATCTGTTTGAAGGGATTGAAAAGCTACTAAGGAAGTGAACATTTGTTAGGTAAGATCTAGAGGAAGAAAGAAGCCAAGAGAAATGAGCCTAGTATCCGAGGCTCATCTTTTTCCTTTCAGACAGTTGTCAATTCTGAAAGCGAAAGCAGAGGCTGAGGGGCTCAGAAGACCTTTTTGGGGTTTCACAGGGACAAGGGGGACAAAACTAGAGTTCGGAGTGTCCCAGGGAGGATGGGCTCTGGTAACCAGACTTATGGTTAGGACCCTGAGAAGCTGGGGGCATGGTGAGGTCTACGAGTAAGGATGAGCTAGAAATAGACCAGTACTCACAGGACTAGAGCTCAGTTCCAAATCAATTCAGTCCCTCATGGGATTAGGTTAATTGCCTCAGTCTAACTGCCTGACAGAACCAGAAGTAAATTTTCTCTGGAAAAAATACGTCATCCACAGTGATACATAAATGAAGTAAAATTCTATTCACTCATGAAAAGAGAATTAAAACGGAAAGCAAAGAGATGTAATTTATCTTCAGGAACGCTAACAGACGAAGAAAATAACACAAAATCTAGTGATGCTGACATTGGTGTTTTCATACTAGATATGAGTATCTTTGGTTTCTGCTGAGACTTACTTCTAAGCTTGATCTTGCTGCCTTTTTGGAACATGTGAGTTCACACCTCTCCAGCTACGGTGACTGGACCTCGGGTACAAACCTGTCCCGACAGGTACCAGTCCACCACCTTGGCTGAGTCTTTCCTATTCTTTTCCTCAGGAATTTGAACTAAGATCTACTGAATCAGTCAGGAGGAAATAGGTGAGTATGAGATCTATAATATCATGAAGATTTGGGGTAGCTTGACATTTTACACTGTTTACATGTCAATAAGTCAGAAGTAAAAGCCGTTTAGCAAAGAGCAACAGTAAGAAGCAGGTATGGGATGTACAGTTGCCTGAGAGACGGATGGGGCAGCTTTGTGCCCACAGTTCCAGGTCTATAACCCATTTCCCCAGCTCTTTGTTCTGCTTTTCAATGTCTTTTTAATATCCATAAGACTACTGAAGACTTGAAATAAACTGTCTTTTATTAGTTAAAAAAATATCATACAGAACCTCATGCTATGTCTACAATTTCTTGTACACAATGTTAGCAATCAGTAAAAAATAACCAGGCCTACAAAAAGGACAAGGATTTTTTTAAGGGGGAAAAATCCATAGAAAAAAGATCCATCAGAGATTCAGATATTAGGGTTATCTGACATGGAATTTAAATAACTGTAAATGAATATTTATAAGACAATTTCAGCAGAGAACCGGAAACTCTAAAAAAGAATCAAATGGAAATTCTAAAACTGGAAAACTTAATTCGATGAAACTAACAACTCAGTGGATCGGATTTAACAGAAGATTAAACATGACGTAGACAGAATTAGTGACTAGAAGATGATGTCAGAAAAAATCTAGATGAAAGCACAGAGAAACTTAAAAAAATGTAGAAAATATAGAGACAAGTCAAGAGATTTATGGCACAGTGAAAAGCTCTAAAATACACATAATTTGAGTCCTAGAAAAAGAGGAGAGAGAAAGCAGAAGCAATATTTAAAGAAATAATGTTCAATAATTTCCCAAAACTAATGAAAGATGACAAGCCCCAATTAAAGAGTCCTACAAACACCCAAGCAGGACAAATATGAAGGAACCAGACTTAAGTACATACAAGGAAAACTTCTGAAAAAACAAAGAAAATCTTAAAAAGTAGCCACACCTGTAGGTAGCAACTGTAAAATATTATAGACAAATTAAAAACAAACAACAACCAGAGGCACTGGAGAGTAAGCAAAAGCAGAGTCTGAAGGGAAGTTGATGCCATTTTTTATAGCGTTTAGTCTAGGGCATGCCAAAGTCTGTACCACGTGGGATGAGTAAAACTTTGTTAGAAATCCTGCAATCTTTCAAATAACCAGAGGAAAGATTTCAGGGCAACCATAGCCCCTAGAAAGTAAGAGGGGAATCCCAGAAACAGAGCCAAAAGGAGAAAGCCCAAATTCTGAGTATAAACTCGGCCCAAATCTTCACCTAATCCCTGAACCATGCATGTGCAGTGCAGTTGGCAAGGAGCCCAGCTCAAGATAAAACTGCTGAAATGAATTTTGAGTTGCCACACAATAGAGTTTGCCATTTGAATGGAAGCAATTTAACACTCTATGGAGGAACTTAACAGAACCCAGAGTTTCCACAACAAAACAGTCACAATATCCAGGATACAGTCTAAAATTACTTATGAAGAACCCAGAAAATATAACGGAATCTCAAAAGATGACTATCAGCAGAGACTGGTCCTGAGATGATCCAGATATTAGAATTAGTAGACAAGAATTTTAAAGTGGATATTATAACTAGCTCAACATAGAAGAAAATGTGGTCATAATAAGGGAAAGGATAGGAAATCGCAACAGAGAAATTAGAATATCTTGTAAATACAACAAAATGAGAATTCTAGGATTAAAAAAATTCAAAACTGAGGGCTTCCCTGGTGGCGCAGTGATTGAGGGTCCACCTGCTGATGCAGGGGACACGGGTTCGTGCCCCGGGGTCCAGGAAGATCCCACATGCCGCGGAGCGGCTGGGCCCGTGGGCCATGGCCGCTGAGCCTGCGCGTCCGGAGCCTGTGCTCCACAGCGGGAGAGGCCACAACAGTGAAAGGCCCGCATACCGCAAAAAAAAAAAATATACTGTATCCTTTTGTGCACTTTCCTGTATGTTCTTCTTAATAAGAAGTCAACAACAGAAAAACCTTCCTACGAAAAAAAATGAAGCAAACCTTCAAGCTTGGATAACCCCACCAATGAATTCTTCCCAACATTTGAGGAAGAGATTACACTAACATTTTGAATCTTGTTTTACAATCAGTGTAATCTAAGAACTTTACAAGAAAGAATACTATAGGTCAACTTCTTTTGTGGCATATGTGCAAAATCTTAAAATATTAAATCAAATTTGATAAAGAGTATAAAGTTGGGTTTATTCCAAGAGTGAGAAGTTACTTTTGAAAATCAATCAATGCAATCTACTATATTTACAACATGAAGGGGAAAATCATATAATAATCTCAAGAGTTAAAAAAAATTTCACTCAAGCATCTGAGGTTCATTAATTATGTATCTGATGATTCATACAGCTAATCATCTGAGAAATACAAATTAGAACCCAGTGAGATGCTTTTATTCAAACCCTGGAGTGGCTACGATGAAACATAAAATGACTGACCATCCCCAGGTTAGTGAGGAGATGGAACAACTGAAACTCTTATCCATGGCTGGTGTGAGTAAACTTGGTACAAATGCCATGGGAAATCACAATCCCTGTGATTCATCATTTCCCCCCCAGGTATAACTCACCAGACATGCTCACGCACCTGTGCCAAATGATACTGAAATGCAAGTTCAGAGCAAACCACCCCTACGTGCAACAGCATTGGTGATTATTACAATTCTACTACCAAGTGAAAGAAACAAGATGCACCTCACTCTCTGTAATTCCCTTCAAAACCAGAAAAACTAATTTGTAGTGTTAGAAGTCAGGACAGTCGTCACCTCTGAGGAAGAGGGAAGGACTCGTCATTTGGAGAGAGAATAGGTGGTGGGTGGGGATGAAGTTCTAAGGTTCTGGTAGTGACTTGTTTGTCTTAGGATGATTGTCTTTTTTCACTTGGAGTAACTCGTGGAGATGTACACAATATTTGTGCCCTTTTTAGGTATCTATATTCTGCTTCAATAAAATAATTTGTATTAACATAATAGCATAGGAAATTGTCCATTTTACTGAAGTTCTAAAATCTTTGCATTGCCATACAAATACTATCTTGGTTTCTTTTTTTTTTTAAATTTATTTATTTTTGGCTGCGTTGGGTCTTTGTTGCTGCGCGCGGGCTTTCTCTAGTTGCGGCGAGCTGGGGCTACTCTTCGTTGCGGTGCACGGGCTTCTCATCGCGGTGGCTTTTCTTGTTGCAGAGCACGGGCTCTAGATGCGCGGGCTTCAGTAGTTGTGGCACACGGACTTAGTTGCTCCGCAGCATGTGGTATCTTCCCAGACCAGGGATTGAACCGTGTCCCCTGCATTGGAAGGCGGATTCTTAACCACTGCGCCACCAGGGAAGTCCCTATCCTGGCTTCTTTTTCTGAAAGGCAGCAACAATTCATCCTGTGAGTATATAAACCCTAACATAGCCCAAGAATCAAGGCAGTGGGCGCAATGTATGTGGAATGTGAAGCATCCAGATAGATTCCCTAGGCTGTCCCAACAGAGCCACAGGGCTGCCAGGAACCTCAAGGACCAGAAGATGATTTAAGAAAATCCTTTATGGGCCAAGAGCTTCGAAGAAGTCTCAGTTAACAAACATCCTATGGGCACTCTCCTCCTCTGCTGACTGGTCGTCATGGGTCACGAGCAATCGAGGCATGAAAAGTTTGCTGCCAAAATTACGGCACGTAATATCTGCTGAGCTCTTTTTATGGTCCAGGCCCACTTTGCAGGCAATAACTTTCTTAGTCCTCACTAGAACCTTATTATTCTCATGACGTGGATGAATATCAGAGGCACAGACTGGTGTAGCTATTCCCACAGGGTGAAGAGACAAGGTTTGAACCCACCAATCTGGCCACAGGGTCCCTGTGCCTAACTTCTATCCACGTAGCTGCTCCAGGCTAATTAGCAGCTTTACAGACTACCCTTGCACACATCTCAGTAATGGGATGGAAGGAATACAATTTTTTTTGTGCACTGGTAGAATGTTTTTCCCTCCCAAAGAAAATATTATATATTTTTTCCTCTGTTGGCTGTGGTTAGAAACTCATCTGCGTGGAAAGCCCTTGCTTTAGCAAGCTTTACAATAGAAAACTCATCTTCCTGCCTAGTCGAGGGGGAGGCTTGCAATTAGGGGAGGCTGCTGACCCACTAGAAGCTTCTGACCTCAGGAGAGCTTGGCTGTGACAGTGAGTAACTCTACCCGTTTCTGGAAGCAATAGAAACCCTCTCTTTACAAAGCCCTGTTCTGCTCAGCCGCCTGTCCAGTTCAAACCCTAATTCTTCAGAAAGAAGAGAGATTATAGGCTGTGAATCATTTTGTAACATCAGACTTTCCTCAGTGGAACACCGTTTAAGTGTTTTTGGGTTTTTTGGTCTGGGCTTTTTTGGTTTTTATTTATCTTTTTATTTGAAGATACATGAAATTCTGTGAATCTGTTTTTTGTTTCTCTGATGAGAACTGGGCCAATGTAGGGACCAGAAATCCAGATTTTGACACTTTCCCTCCTCCTTTAAGCTGTTAAAAACATTCTGCATTTCTAAAGTTTCACATTTTGGCTTGATCTGACTTTATCTTATAGTAACTGAAAGCTAGTTACTTCAAATTAAGTTCTAAGCAAGTAAGTGTCCAAGGATACACTAATAGCTAAAATATTATGCATCATGTCCTTATGACTCATTTCTTTCTGGAAATGTGTTTCTGGAAATAGTTGATTAAAGAAAGTGACTTAAGAGAAGATAAGTCAACCCTGACACAGCTCAGATTGTTTAGGGGTGCCGGGCTGTCTGGGAAGTCTGATTCCAGCCCAGGTAACTGTTGGGTGTCAGCAGATGGCAAAGTGTTTGCCGGGATAAATTCTGACTGAAGCCAATGTGAATTGTAACTGCTGCGGTGTTTCTGCTTGTCTGGGCAGCGATCTCAATATGTGAGACCTGCCAGTCTGGCTCATTTCATGCAACTTCATTATATGAATACTAATTGTATGGATTCTCTTAGATGCCTACTTGGTGCCACAAACAACTCAAATGTCATCAAATAGGTTAAGAAGAGGCATAAAAAAAAAAAAAAAAAAGAAGAGGCATAGAGGACTTCCCTGGGGGCACAGTGGTTAAGAATCCACCTGCCAATGCAGGGGGCACGGGTTCGATCCCTGGTCCAGAAAGATCCCACGTGCCGCGGAGCAACTAAGCCCGTGCACCACAACTACTGAAGCTCGTGCGCCTAGAGCCCGTGCTCCACAAGCAAGAGATGCCACCGCAATGAGAAGCGCGCGCACCGCAACTAAGAGTAGCCCCCCGCTCGCCGCAACAAGAGAAAACCCGTGTGCAGCAACGAAGACCCAATGCAGCCAAAAATAAATAAATAAGTAAATAAATTTATTGGAAAAAAAAAGAAGAAGAGGCATAGAATGACAAGTTTACTACGAGCCAGCCCTTCCCGGATTCTAGTTTCTGTTTCTTGGAGAAGAGCTGATTCCAGTGTTCTCAGTGGAACAGAATTTGGATTCTGTTGTTTTCCTGTTGCGTCCCCAGATTGCAGCAGCAACCAAGAACATACGACTGGGATGCTTTGCTTATGACCTAGTGATAAAATGTCTTGTCCCTTACCTAAATTTAATTTTTTTTAAAATAATAAGTGAGCATGGTTATGAATTATATAATTCAGAGAGGATCCTAATGAAAACCAACAGTCACCTGCATCACTCATTCATTCCCAGCTCAGTTCAAGCGAAACTGTGAAACTTTGCAAATGCAAGAATGTGCTTAACAGCTTAATATACAAGAGTTAATATGCAAGAGTTTTCTCTTGCTGTTTGATGGTTTGTTCTCCAATTTCTCTGTTTACTACTGAGTCATGTTATTCAGTTGGTTTATCCTATCTTTCTCTTTAATGTTTTGGGCCTTAATCAAATACGTGATGACCTGGCAGAAAATCTGCAAATTCCCTTTTCTTGAACCTATCAGAGAGCTGAGGTTGCAGGTCAACCAGCTATCTTGAAATCTAGGGAATTCCCTGGTGGTCCAGTGGTTAGGACTCCGTGCTTGCACTGACATGGCCTGGGTTCAATCCCTGGTCGGAGAACTAAGATCCCGCAAGCTGCGCAGTGCGGCCAAAAAAGAAAAAAAGAAATCTAAGGAAAGACGGGCACCTCCAAGGAGGAATGGGCTGCGAGCACTTGCTTGGCCAGGGCAGATGCTTCTAGATACAGTACAAGTTGGTAAGAAGAATCCAACTAAGATTTTTAATGAATTGCTAAGGGCTGAATGCGACTAGCATAAAAATATGAAACTCCTTGGAGCTACAGAATTTGCACCGATTTGCAGGTTCTTCACTGGAGCCCACCAGGTGCTCACAGAAAGGCTGGGGACAGGACAGTGAGGACGCTTTGGGTCACGGCCAGGAACACTGAGTTTAGGGAGTCACCTCCTTCAGAGCAAGCCTGCTCTTTGTCTTCGAGGAGGCGTCGCCTCATTCCTTGAGCTGCTCCCAGCAGACACAACCCTGAGAAGTGCCCTGGGAAGGGGGCTGAGAGCTTGCATTCCTGGTACACGCAGTAGGAACTTGCAGGCACCCACATGGCCGAGCACCTCTCCCGACAAGGTCAAGAACCAGTCTCAGAGGACCTGGCCCAGAGAGTTCTTCCGTTGAATAGGGAAGATCGCTTTCCTGCCCACCAGGCCTGGGCCACGGGCTTACTGTTTGAACAGGAGGATGTGAAATAGCGGAAATGAAAGGTCAGAACCTGCCCCTCTGGCCTTGAAGGATTGTAGGAAGGGATAAGAGACGAAGAAGGAGGAGAAAAGAGAGGTGCGGAGGGAGGGACTTGGGTTACACGAGACCAGGGGATGCTGAGGGCATCAGGTAGGATTCTGGGAGGGGGTTGCCTCAGACACTACCCCCTCCCACCGACCTGGGGCCACCAGAGCCAAACTGCCTCAGCCAGGCCAGGAGGAGGGAGCTGGAAGGTAGCTTTCCAGAGCTGCTCTCTGTACCACGGGGCTGGGGCTCAGACCATGCAATCCCGCAACGACCCAGAAGGGAGTGCACTGGACCTAACTTACCTGCCTCCCCGGATTGCTTTGGCCACGTGCTCCTGGGCCCAGCCATGGGGCTGCTGCCAGCCGTGCTGGACCCTTTCCACCCTCTGCTGCTCTTTTCTCGTGGTAGGCAGCCTGCGCCAGTAATGCACAGCTCCAGCAAGCCTGTTATTGTTAGTGACCTGTTACTGACCTCACCCCGTAACTGTTGAAATGTGGGCCCCATGGGAGCCATTGTGGCTGAAGCCAGGGCCCCACCATTTTCAAGTCCAGATGCAGCATGATTTGACAAGGGATTTGGCTTCCCTGAGTGCTGAACCGAGGGGCCTGGAACACAACGCAGAAGCGCAGGAGAGTCTTGGCTTGTGAGGTAGAGTTTGAACAGGGAGGGGCAGGAAGCGGAAGGAGCCAGCGGATGCATTCCTTGCCTTTCCTCCTTTCCCCTCAACCCACCCCCTCCCCACCCCACCTCTTGACTAGTTCATGACTCCAAGATCTAAGCAGCCGCTCTGGAGATGTCCGTGTGCCCGGGCAGCCAGCTGTGTTTCCGTGAGCATTGTCTGATATTTACATTCCCTGTCCCTTGCTTCAGTGACCTTTTCCTCTCACTCTGGCATCCCGCGGATTGTTCTCCAGCCCCATCCCTCCCTGCCAATAATACACCGGCTTTTAAGTTTTCCTGCATACCCGTTTTTTTAGGGACCCCAGGCTCAGGCAGCAAGTGTAGAGGTTGGTTAAGGTTTTTCCTGGGGATCTCGCCCCAAAGCAGATCATAGACGTTGGGCTGGGTGGCCCTCGGTGGAGGGCTTTAGGGCTAGAAGCGCAGGCAAGTCAGGCCGACCTCAGTGTTTGTGAGAGCCTGGGTGAGGATCGGCCTGTGAGGGACAGACCTTGACAAAGCCAAGGAAGGGACAGCCAGAGAATGACAATAAGATGTGCGGCCACTGGGCAGTCAAGGGACACCTTCTGCAAAGCCCAATTTGAGAACCCTTTCTCCCAAAAGCCCCAGAGACAGAGCGTGTCCCTCATATACCCAGGCACTGACAGGAGGAAGAGAACAGAGAGGAGACAAAAATCAGAGAGAGAAAGTCATTCTAACGAGGCTGCTCAAACCAGTCCTGACAGAGAGTTCAGTTACTTTTCAACAGACTAAAATTTTATTCAGAAAGAAGACAATTTAGATTGGAAGAGATAGAAATATTTTTTGATTGGCAAATCTAAGTTGTTCCTGCTAGCCCAGAAGAGTATCAGTTACGGACGAAAGAAAGAAAGCGCATTTACTCTCCAAGTCTGCGTGGCTTTTGAGTGATTTTGTGGCCCTGCTATAATTCACGGGAGTACTAGGTGAGAGCCAAGATTATAGGTCTAAGGAACATCAGAAGTGGCCCTGGATGGGCAGACAGCTGGCCAGCACTGCTGTTCACTAACTTCGTGACTGGAAGGTCATTCTTTCTTATCTTGAAATGTGGCTGTTTGGCCAGATCCGTGGTTCTAAGGCAGAGGTTGCAGACTGCAGGTGCCCACAGGGGCCAGGCAGGTAATGAAATGGGTGAAGAGGACCCGATGGGAACTGTGTGAACTGGAGTATGTTTGGCCCATATGAACAGGCAGCCACTCCTCGACTCCCACAGAAAAGAGGGTGTGGTGTTCCCAGGTAATAGCTTACATTTACTGAGGCAAATAGATGATCTCATTTTTTTTTTTTTTACTTCTTTATTAGAGTATAATTACTTTACAATGGTGTGTTAATTTCTGCTTTATAACAAAGTGAATCAGTTATACATATACATATATCCCCATATCTCCTCCCTCTTGCATCTCCCTCCCTCCCACCCTCCCTATCCCACCCCTCTAGGTGGTCACAAAGCACCGAGCTGATCTCCCTGTGCTATGCGGCTGCTTCCCACTAGCTATCTATTTTACCTTTGGTAGTGTATATATGTCCATGCCACTCTCTCACTTTGTCACAGCTTACCCTTCCCCCTCCCCATATCCTCAGGTCCATTCTCTAGTAGGTCTGTGTCTTTATTTCTGTCTTACCCCTAGGTTCTTCATGACATTTTTTTTTTCTTAAATTCCATATATAGGTGTTAGCATACGGTATTTGTCTTTCTCTTCTGACTTACTTCACTCTGTATGACAGACTCTAGGTCTGTCCACCTCATTCTCATTTTAAGCTCACAATAACCCTATGCAGGAGTTACTATCACTATATCCCTGTTTTTCGGATGGGGATGATAACTTGAGTTGCTTTGAGTCCTGAGGCACAGAGAGGTGAAGTAATCTGAAGGCCAAACAAGTAGAAAAGTTGCCGAGCTGGGCTTCAGACTTGAGAAGTTGGGCTCCAGAACATGCCTGGTAATGATAACACAGTTCTGCTGATTTTGCATGATTATTTGGAAATGGAGGTTTTAAAAAAAATTCCCAAAATGATACAGATATTTAAAAATGAACTTATTTACAGAATAGAGGCAGACTCACACACTTAGAAAACAAACTTACGGTTACCAAAGGGGAAAGGTGGGGATGGATAAATTAGGAGTTTGGGATTAACAGATACACACTATTATATATAAAATAGATCATCAACGAGGACCTACTATATAGCACAGGGAACTCCACTCAGTATTCTGTAAAAGCCTACATGGGAAAAGAATCTGAAAAAGAATAGATACATGTATATGTATAACTGAATCACTTTGCTGTACACCTGAAACTAACACAACGTTGTAAATCAACTATACTCCAATATAAAATAAAAAAAAGTTTTTAATTAAAAATAAAACATTTTAAATCTCCCAATTTAAATAGTCAGAGTTAAAAAGAAAAATACTCTGCAAGCCAAAGAAGACCGAAGTGTGGGCCAAGATATGGCCTGTGGGTCGCCAGCATGTGTTTGGCCTTCCATGAGTGTAAGTTAGGCAGTATCCTTGGAAAGCAAAGTTTTCGGGTTTTTCCCTCAGATATTCATAGCAGTGTTTAAACTTGTGTGTTTCTCTTCAGAGCAGTCACGTTGGGCACCTACACACTCTTACCAACAGTGCTTTCATTGCTCAACACATTTCCGGAATTCTTCTTTTGGAATTGCCTTCAGAAAGGTTTATAAACCAGCTATGTTATTTTGTAACCATATCTCCTTTTTTGATGAAACTAGCACTTCCCTGCGTGAGTCCAATCATCTTCACCAGATGTGGCTCTGAACCACTTTCAGTTATTTCCAGAAATCACATGCATTCCTAGTGCATGGCGACTTACTGCCAGGGGAATCATTCAGGAGAATGTGTTTCAAAAATCATTAAAATAAGTTTATAGCTTTCAGGATAACGACATTTAAAAGGACACACCAATTCATCCCTACATGTTCTTATTGGTTAAAAAACCAGCCACTAATATCAGGCTTCATCTCATTTATATTAGCTGGGTCAGACATTTGGAGAGATGGTAAGATATTATCCCTTGTAAATTCTGCCGTACGCAATCAATCATCTCTCTCTCTCTCTCTCTTTGGTGCTAAGAATTATGACAAGGTACAGATTTAAATGGTTTAGGTCTACAATAGGATAATATCTGAGATCTTGAAAAGACGAACAGTGTGCATTAGTTTACTTTTTCTAGGCTTTTTGCTATGTACGAGGTGGCTCTGTGCAGCACAGCATTTCTAAATGCACCTGTTATGTGCAGTTTTGTGATCTGAAACAAATTCCAGTGTAGTTACTAGCCGCATAGAGAGTGCAGTTTTCCATAAGTTATTTAAATGGGAAAAAAACTACAGAGGAATATGAAATAAAGAGGAACAGCAGCAGTGGCCGGTTGGACAGATCATCCTGTTTCTGTTGCATCCATTCTCAACTCACAGCCTCCCCGGAAGTGGGGTAGGAGAGGCAGGGCGTACTCAGATTCGACCTGCTACCCCTTCTGGATTAGAGTGAGTAAGACTGGTTTCCAGCTAGGAGGTGTTATTCTGTCTCTATTGCATCTATGCTAGCATCCATGTATTTTCTTTTTGTATTTTAAACCCATCTTCTTCTTACCCTAAGCAAGTATTAGTGCATTTATTGCTGTTTCCTGCCCAACAGTTTCTAGACTTGGATTTTATGACCTGAAATTTTTCTTTTAATGGCAGGGATTGACATAGCAATGTCAACTTTTAATTTTTCCATGTAAGGATATTAAAAAAAGTACCATCTATGATTGCCACCATTTGATGAAAGAAAGGTGATTTTAACCTTTAAAAAAGTAAAAGAAGACACAATCCTAAAATAAAGGATGATGAAAGAGATTTATCTCTTCACACCCTACATGATCACACCCATTCTTGAAAAGAAAATAACACGCGTTGGTGGGAATGTGGAGATATTGTAACCCATGTTCCCTGTTGGTGGCAATGTAAAATGATGCCGCTGCTATAGAAAACAATACAGTGGTTCCTCAAAAAATTAAAATTTTCATATGATCCAACTATTCTACTTCTGGGTAAATACCCATAAGAATTGAAAGCAAGGTCTTGAAGAGATTTGTACACCCATGTTCATAGCAGCACTATTCACAATAGCCAAAAGGTGGAAGCAACCAAATTGTCCATTGACAGGTAAACAGATGAACAAAATGTGGTATATAGATACCAGATAATATATTAAAAGAGAATGAAATTCTGACACATGCTACAACATAAGTGAAACTTGAGAATATTATGCTAAGTAAAATAAGCCAATCACAAAAAGACAAATACTATATGATTCCACTTATATTAGGGACCTAGAGTAGTCAAACTCAGAGACAGAAAGTAGAATGGTGGTTGCCAGGGGCTGGGGAGAGGAGGATATGGGAGTTATTGTTTAACAGGAACAGAGTTTCAGTTTTGCACGAGGAAAAATTCTGGAGATGTGTTGCACAATAATGTGAATATGTTTAACACTACTGAACTGCACACTTAAAAGTGTTAAGATGGAAAATTTTATGTTTTATATCACAATTAAAAATAAAAAGTAAAATAAAATAAATGAAACCATCATTCTCCTCTTCAAAACAGAACAAAACCCACCCTATGTGAGTGTATCTCTTGCATCACTCATATCTCAGCAGGCTGGTAAAACGTCATCACAGCTGGGCACTGATCTTCAGTGGCTGTTTGGGAATCATTGGGCCAAGAGGCCTCATGCTTCTAGGAGGGAGCCAAGGTTCTATGCTAGAAACAGAGAAGGAGCAGTGAAATGTCCCTTGCCTCAACCAACAAGGGAGTTTACCTGGGACAGGGCAGCTCTGTGGGAGGAGCCTGGCTATGTCCCCCAGGCAGTGGAAGTCTGCCAGTCTCTGGCCACTCAATTTCAGTTGAGGAATCTGACTCTGGAATGTGTAATCTTATTTATTTCCCTCAGCATGTGGTAACAGTCAACTATTTTAAGGACAACCATTCATCAGTGGAATGGATGCTGGCTGAGTGTTGGGGCAGGGATCTGGAGCGCCCCCTGCTGCTTTACCGGGTGCTCTGCCTTTGCTGGAGGGTTTCAGGAGGCTTGGGGAAACTGCTGAATGAATACCAGTGTTTCAATATCTTACACGCGCCCCTCCCAGCTTCATTAAGGTAAAATTGACAAATAAAAATCACTAGTATTTACAGTATACAGTGTGATGTTTTGATATATGGATACATTGTGAAATGATAACCATGATCAACTCACCATATCCATCACTTCACATAGTTACTATTTGTGTGTGTGTGTGTGTGTGTGTGTGTGTGTGTGTGTGATGAGAACATTTTGCCTGACCAAATTTCAAGTATATGATATTGTTACCTATAGTCACCATGCTATACATTAGATCTCCCCAATTTACTTATCCTGCATAACTGGTACCATTTTACCAACATCACCTCATTTTTCCTTCCCCACCCCACTCCCTGGCAACTACCATACTCAGTACTCTCTGCTAGTGAGTATGACTTTTTTAGATTCCACATATAGGTGAGATCATGCAGCATTTGTCTTTCTGTGCCTTGCGTATTTCCCTTAGCATAATGTCCTCTAGGTTCATCCATGTTATCACAAATGACAGGATTTCCTTCATTTTTTTTTAAGGCTGAATAATATTCCATTGTATATATACACTACATTTGCTTTATTTATTCATCCATCATGGACACTTCGTTAATGCCATATCTTGGCTATTGTGAATAATGCTGCCATGAACATGGGAATGCAGATATCTCTTCAAGATCCTGATTTCATTTCCTTTGGATATATACCCAGAAGTGGGATTTCTGGATCATAGTGCCAACTAAAAATAGGCATTTGCATCTGCTTCTACAAGGATTAAGTCACAAACTGCTGTACAGCTGACCTTCAATGCACTCTGAAAGGAGGTCAGGGTGGAGATCAGGAATGAGGCACTCTGCTCTGGGAAAACCTGGCAGAACAGGCCTTCAGATAGTTAGATATTTTCAGGAGATGATTTTATGAGCCCAATTCTTGCATCTCCTCATATCTGGAAAAGCACTAAAATCATTAGTGGTGACCTCTGCTCCTCGTGACTACTAGCAAGCCTCTGCCAACATGTGTGCTTAATTGCATATAACCCCCTTCACTAAAATCGTATATAATACTGACCTCTCCCCTACCTCTTTGGAGCAGTTTCTCAGAGCTATCCGAAATGCTGTCTACTGGGCTATAGTTCTCATTTTGCCCCAAATAAACTTAACTCATAACTCTCATGTTGTGCATTTTTTTTCTGTCGACAACAGATAGTTAAATTTTTAACTTTTTGAGGAAACTCCATACTGTTTTCCATAATGGCTGTACCAATTTACTTTCCTATCAACAGTGTGTAAGTGTTCCTTTTCTCTACACCCAAAACTTGTCTTTGGATAATAGCCATTCTAACACATGGAGGTGATACCTTATTGTGGTTTTGGTTTGTATTTTTCTAATGATAAGTGATGTTGTATTTTTTCATATATGTCTTCTTTATGACGTTTTAGGTCCTTTGCCTATTTTTTAATAGAGTTATTTGTTTTCTTGCTATTGAGTTGTTTGGATTCCTTGTATATTTTGAATATTAGCTCCTTACCCGAGGTACAGTTTGCAAATATTTTTTCCTGTTCCATAGATTGTCTATTTACTCTGTTGATTTCTTTGCTATGCAAAAGCTTTTTAGCTTGATTCAATCCCATTTGTCTATTTTTGTTTTTGTTGCCTGTGATTTTTGGGGTCATATCCAAAAAATAATTGTCCAGACCAAGTCAAGAAGCTTCTCCCCTATGTTTTCTTCTAATAGTTTTACAGTTTCAGGTCTTATATTTATGTCTTTAATCCATTTTAAGTTAATTTTTTTATATGGTATGGGACAAGGGTCTAGTTTCATTCTTCTGTATGTGGCTATCCAGTTTTCTCAACACCGTGTATTGAAGAGATTATTCCTTTCCTATTGTGTGTTCTTGGACCTTTGCCAAAGATCAATTGCCTGAAAATGCGTGGATTTATTTCTAGAGTCTCTATTCTGTTCCACTGGTCTATTTATCTGTTGTTATGCCATTACCATACTGTTTTGATTACTATAGCTTTGTGGAATATTTTGAAATCAGAAAGTGTGGTGCCTCCAGTTTTGATCTTTTTGTTTAAGATTGATTTGACTATTTGGGGTCTTTCATGGTTCCATATAAATTTTAAGATTGTCTTTTCTATTTCAGTGAAAAATGCCTTTGGAATTTTTTTCTAAATTTAATTTAATTTATTTTTTTATACAGCAGGTTCTTATTAGTTATCCATTTTATACATATTAGTGTATACATGTCAACCCCAGTCTCCCAATTCATCCCACCACCACACCCCATGCCACTTTCCCCCCTTGGTGTCCATACGTTTGCTCTCTACATCTGTGTCTCAATTACTGCCCTGCAAACCAGTTCATCTGTACCATTGTTCTAGGTTCCACATATATGCATTAATATACAATATTTGTTTTTCTCTTCCTGACTTACTTCACTCTGTATGACAGTCTCTAGATCCATCCACGTCTCTACAAATGACCCAATTTCGTTTCTTTTTATGGCCGAGTAAAATTCCATTATATATATGTACCACATCTTCTTTATCCATTCATCTGTCGATGGGCATTTAGGTTGCTTCCATGTCCTGGCTACTGTAAATAGTGCTGCAATGAACACTGGGGTGCAGTATCTTTTGGAATTACGGTTTTCTCGGGGTATATGCCCAGTAGTGGGATTGCTGGGTCATATGGTAGTTCTATTTTTAGTTTTTTAAGGAACCTCCATACCGTTCTCCACAGTGGCTGTATCAATTGACATTCCCACCAACAGTGCAAGAGGGTTCCCTCTTCTCCACACCCCCTCCAAAATTTGTTGTTTGTAGATTTTCTGATGATGCCCATTCTAACTGGTGTGAGGTGATACCTCATTGTAGTTTTGATTTGCATTTCTCTAATAATTAGTGATGTTGAGCAGCTTTTCATGTGCTTCTTGGCCATCTGTATGTCTTCTTTGGAGAAATGTCTACTTAGGTCTTCTGCCCATTTTTTGATTGGGTTGTATGTTTTTTTGATACTGACCTGCATGAGCTGTTTATAGATTTTGGAGATTAATCCTTTGTCCATTGATTCATTTGCAAATATTTTCTCCCATTCTGAGGGTTGTCTTTTCGTCTTGTTTGTAGTTTCCTTTGCTGTGCAAAAGCTTTTAAGTTTCATTAGGTCCCATTTGTTTATTTTTGGTTTTATTTCCACTACTCTAGGAGGTGGATCAAAAAAGATCTTGCTGTGATTTATGTCAAAGAGTGTCTTCCTATGTTTTCCTCAAAGAGTTTTATAGTGTCTGCTCTTACATTTAGGTCTCTAATCCATTTTGAGTTTATTTTTGTGTATAGTGTTACGGAGTGTTCTAATTTCATTCCTTTACATGTAGCTGTCCAGTTTTCCCAGCACCACTTATTGAAGAGACTGTCTTTTCTCCATTGTATATCCTTGCCTCCTTTGCCATAGATTAGTTGACCACAGGTGCGTGGGTTTATCTCTGGGCTTTCTATCTTGTTCCATTGACCTGTATTTCTGTTTTTGTGCCAGTACCATACAGTCTTGGTTACTGAGGTTTGTAGTATAGTCTGAAGTCAGGGAGTCTGATTCCTCCAGCTCTGTTTTGTTCCCACAAGACCACTTTGGGTATTTGGAGTCTTTTGTGTCTCCATACAAATTTTAAGACTTTTTGTTCTAGTTCTGTAAAAAATGCTATTGGTAATTTGATAGGGATTGCATTGAATCTGTAGATTGCTTTGGGTAGTATAGTCATTTTCACAATATTGATTCTTCCAGTCCAAGAACATGGTATATCTCTCCATCTGTTTGTATCATCTTTAATTTCTTTCATCAGTGTCTTATAGTTTTCTGCATACAGGTCTTTTGTCTCCCTAGGTAGTTTTATTCCTAGGTATTTTATTCTTTTTGTTGCAATGGTAAATGGGAGTGTTTCCTTAATTTCTCTTTCAGATTTTTCATCATTAGTATATAGGATTGCAAGAGATTTCTGTGCATTAATTTTTTATCCTACAACTTTACCAAATTCATTGATTAGCTCTAGTAGTTTTCTGGTGGCATCTCTATGTATAGTATCATGTCATCTGCAAACAGTGACAGTTTTACTTCTTCTTTTCCAATTTGTATTCTTTTTATTTCTTTTTCTTCTCTGACTCCCGCAACGGGAGAGGCCACAACAGTGAGAGACCCACATACCACAAAAAAATAAAAATAATATTTATTCTTCCAATCCATGAACATGAGATATATTTCCATTATACCTGTGTCTTTTTTTTTTTTTTTTTTTCTTTGCAGTACACGGGCCTCTCACTGTTGTGGCCTCTCCCGTTGCGGAGCACGGGCTCCGGACGCGCAGGCTCAGCGGCCATGGCTCACGGGCCCAGCCGCTCCGCGGCATGTGGGATGTGGGATTTTCCCGGACCGGGGCACGAACCTGGGTCCCCTGCATCGGCAGGCGGATTCTCAACCACTGCGCCACCAGGGAAGCCCTACCTGTGTCTTCTTCAATTCCTTTCATCAATGTTTTATAGTTTTCGGTATACAGATATTTCATCTCCTTGGTTAAATTTATTTCTGAATATTTTTTGGTTTTGACGCTATTGTAAATGGGATTTTTTAAAAGGTTATCTCTCAGATAGTTTGCTGGTAGTGTATACAAATGCTACTGCTTTTTGTATGTTGACTTTGAATCCTGCAATTCTACTGAATTTGTTTATCACTTCTAATAGTTTTTTAGTGGAGTCTTTAGGGATTTCTATATATAAGATCATGTCATTTGCAATATTTCAATGTCTTTATAACCAGTAGGATCACACTGGTGAATACCAGTTCAATACTAGCTTGTCCATTAGGTTCTTAATAAAGGTCTTTCAAAAAATTACGAAACTCTGCTGCACTGAACTGAGGAGGGAGATTTGTTTGTATCTGGAACAAGTTAGCTAAGGAAGACAAAGTGGCTTAGATCAGGTGTATGGGCTTAGTGGGGAGTCAGGGAGGAGGCATGGTGAGCGGCTGGCCAACTGGAAAATCATGGAAGAGCTAGGTAAGCTGTGGTAAGGATGTGGGCAGAAAGGTTAAGTTGGAAAGAATAAGTGGCCAAACACCTCTCCCTTCCCTCTTTTCAAGGGAGTGTGCAGAGCCTTGGCATACATGATGAACCTTGCAAACTCTAATAAAAGTAAGGACAGTTAATGGTGTATCTTCCTTCCACCACTCTGCTAGAGCTCAGAGCAAATCACAAAGCAGATTTTCTGAAGCCAGCAAACTAGACAAATGGCTGGTTAGTTCAGGGAAAAGTTAGCTTTCGTACACAGTCAGGCTCAATCGCTTTTTGGCATCTCATGGGCACATCTCAGTGTAACCTGCTTTCTCTTCTTCCATCCGGAGGGGATGATACTGACAGACGAGGAAAGCCGAAAGCCAAACAGGAGATAGAAATAGCAGCAAAGGCCTGGAGAGCATCCGTGAAGACCGAGTGGCAGGCAGCACCTTCCATCGGAGAAGCTCGACCATCACAGTTTAAACCTGAGAATCCTCCCACACTAGGGGTGGCGGTGAGCCCCCAGTTGGGGAGAGAGGCACAGAATTTGCTCCCCTTCGCCACTGGAGCCAGCACTAGCACGTCTGCTTAGAGGAGTTAGGCCACTTCCCCCAAAGCACTTCCCTGGGCACTAACAGCAGAGCCAGGGCTCAAACCGAGATCTCACCCCAGAGCTGTCCTCCTCACCAGTGCACCAGAGCACATTGTGATATATCACCCAGAGTGTAAAAAGTGTCCACCTGGAATGGGGGTTTGGGACAAAGGAGAGGAAAGGATGGGTGAGAGAGAGTTTTGCAGAAAGCACTCCAAAAGACAAATGTTATTCATTTTTCTCAGCCCAGCAGTCTGAAAAAGCATAGTTCAAAGATCAGTGACCAATTAGTATCCAGCTGCTGAAAGAAAACAGTGCTTTGACCTTAGCAGAAAGTTACATAAACTCTCCTCAGGGCAAGAGACTTCTTAGGGAGAATTAAGAGGTAGCATAAACACAGCGCATTTGGGAAGAACCGGAAGAACTTTCCTGTTTAATCCCTAGAATTCCACTGAAAGCTGCGGTGGTTGGGGCAGCCCAGAGGGGGACTCAGCAATAGCTCCGGAGGATCTGGGATTAGGCGATCAGGTTTCTAGAGGTATCTCAAGCCAAAGACAGTGGGATGGTGGTGGTGTTGGGGGTGATTTCCAAATTCTTCCTCTCTGCTTCTGTGTTGCTTCTGGACCCAAGCTTGATTGTTGCCGTAAAGGCTCTGGCTTGCTCAGGGTCCCTGGCACATGGTGCTTTGTTTGATAAGCACAGATGCGGTATGGCATGTGGGAGAGAACTCTGAACTTCTGAACTTCATTCTGGTCCCAGCCCTGAGTTAAGGGCTGGCTGACCTTGGCTATGCTACTCTGAGCTGACTTTTGTCATTTGAAACACAAAAGTGTTGAGCTTGACTAATTTTAAAAAATTCATTCCAGCTCTAAAAGGCTATGATCCTGTGACACAAATATTTTCATTTCCTAAGTGAAATGAAACTTTCCTAAGTTTCACACAGAAACTTTGATGAAGCAAATCTAACTCGCAAGTAGAATAACAGTAACAATAAACATTTGCTTGGTCCTTATTAGTGCCAGACATGGTTGAAACGCTTTATAAATGTTGAATCATTTAATTCTTACATTGGTCATTTGAAATAGGTAATATTATTATCTTCATTTTGCAGATGAGGAAACCAAGGCACAAAGTGGTTATGTCAGCCTATGGGGTAGGTGCTATTCTTATCCCTGTTCCATGGATGAAGACACTAAGGCATACAGGTGGGGATGTGCTGCTAGCTTTTGGCAGAGGGTGGAAAGGGTTCAGCACGGCTGGCAGCAGCCCCATGGCTGGGCCCAGGAGCACGTGGCCAAAGCAATCCGGGGAGGCAGGTAAGTTAGGTCCAGTGCACCCCCTTCTGGGTCGTTGCGGGATTGCATGGTCTGAGCCCCAGCACAGTGGTACAGAGAGCAGCTCTGGAAAGCTACCTTCCAGCTCCCTCCTCCTGGCCTGGCTGAGGCAGTTTGGCTCTGGTGGCCCCAGGTCGGTGGGAGGGGGTAGTGTCTGAGGCAACCCCCTCCCAGAATCCTACCTGATGCCCTCAGCATCCCCTGGTCTCGTGTAACCCAAGTCCCTCCCTCCACACCTCTCTTTTCTCCTCCTTCTTCGTCTCTTATCCCCTCCTACAATGCTTCAAGGCCAGAGGGGCAGGTTCTGACCTTTCATTTCCACTATTTCACATCCTCCTGTTCAAACAGTAAGCCCGTGGCCCAGGCCCGGTGGGCAGGAAAGCGATCTTCCCTATTCAACGGAAGAACTCTCTGGGCCAGGTCCTCTGAGACTGGTTCTTGACCTTGTCGGGAGAGGTGCTCGGCCATGTGGGTGCCTGCAAGTTCCTACTGCGTGTACCAGGAATGCAAGCTCTCAGCCCCCTTCCCAGGGCACTTCTCAGGGTTGTGTCTGCAGGGAGCAGCTCAAGGAATGAGGCGACGCCTCCTGGAAGACAAAGAGCGGGCTTGCTCTGAAGGAGGTGACTCCCTAAACTCAGTGTTCCCGGCCGTGACCCAAAGCGTCGTCACCGTCCTGTCCGCAGCCTTTCTGTGAGCACCTGGTGAGCTCCAGTGAAGGATTTCGGGGGGAGGCACTGATTTGGAGCATTTACCTCTTTTCTCATTTTAGGCAACTTGAACAAGTAATCTGATTTGTGATTTCATAAAATCTCCAACAGAGCAGTGGGAGGAGGCTGAATTGTTAGCTATCCTTACTTTTAAAGTTTTTAAGATGATTTTTTATGCCAGGGTTGTACATACTTCCTTGAAAAGAGTTTTCAAAGTGAGAAGACAGATGAAAAATCTCACAGTTAGATGCAGGGAGGCCCTGGGTTGCTGGCTGTCCTCACTGTCCCGGGTTTGTAGACTGAGGTGCTGAGACCCATGGAGGATTATAGAAACCTGCTCCTGGCCCTTGAGGAAGAATTCAACACATCCTCCCTGATGGGAATGACGGGGATTTATAATAAAAGGCTCCTACTGGGGCATGGCTGCATTTAGGCACATGGGTCATGTCGAAATCAAGGTGGGGGCCCAGTATGGGTGGGAAGCCAGGGCAAGTTCAGGGCTTTGGTTAAAGCACTGAAAGGGGCCGAGGAAGGTATGTCAGACTCAAGAGAGGAGGGTAGATACCACCGGGGACCTAGAAATCCCAGGAATCTTTACCAAGCCCTTTTAAAATACACTCACAAGTGGCTTTCCCTTTACCAAAGCATAGAAGAGTTGGGTCCAAGCAACCCTCTTCCAATGGTGAAAATTGTCAGAGAGATAGTACTTGGTCACTCTACCTATTGAAGTTTTATGAAAACGTTTTCAGCAAAGGGAAAGTTAGACTGAAAGTCAGGAATAGTTAACGTTCATCTAATTACAAAAATTTTTAGAACATGAGGATGCTTCCCAAGAGATCACAAAAAGTTATTATTAGAGGAGATTGCATTCTTCTTTAGTGATTTCTGCAAAGTGAACATTCTAAGACCTCCTTCCCATCACTAACATGTGTGTGCTTTCTCATAGAAGTATGTCAAAAATCACTTTTTCTGGCTTCAGTTGAAATGTATTTGTTCAATCAGAAATATTTATTGAGACACCAAGGGGGGAAAGGGGAGGTGGGATGAATTGGGAGATTGGGATTGATATATACACTAATATGTATAAAATAGATAACTAATGAGAACCTGCTGTATAGCATAAGGTACTCTACTTCACTTCGCTGTACAGTAGAAACTAACACAACACTGTAAAACAACCATACCCCAATTAAAAAAAAATGTTTGTAGAACACTTACTCTGTGCCAGGCACTGTCCCCAGCCCAGGGAATGTTCTAGTGACCAAAACAAATCCAATTTTTACTCTTACTGGGAAGACAGGCAATAACACAAGGAAGTATTTAAATAAACAATAATTTTATAGATAATTTTAGGAGGTATGAATGTGATAAAGAATGCTTTGGGTGGGATGTGCTACTTTATTTTTATTTTCTTTTATAAATTTATTTATTTATTTTTGGTGGCGTTGGGTCTTCATTGCTGTGTGGCCTTTCTCTAGTTGCGGGGGAGCAGGGGCTACTCTTTGTTGCAGTGTGCGGGCTTCTCATTGCAGTGGCTTCTCTTGTTGCACAGCACGGGCTCCAGGCACGTGGGCTTCAGTAGTTGTGGCTCGTGGGCTCTAGAGCGCAGGCTCAGCAGTTGTGGTGCACGGGCTTAGTTGCTCTGCGGCATGTGGGATCTTCCCAGACCAGGGCTCAAAGCTGTGTCCCCTGTAGTGGCAGGAGGATTTTCTTTTTTTTAACGTCTTTATTGGAGTATAATTGCTTTACAATGGTGTGTTAGTTTCTGCTTTATAACAAAGTGAATCAGCTATACATATACATATATCCCCATATCTCCTTCCTCATGCGTCACCCTCCCACCCTCGTGGCAGGCGTTTGTACTGCTGGTGAAGGAAGCTTGTCTTCCTGAGTCTTTCCCTCTGAATTCTAAGCGGTCTGAGGGCAGGACGGCGTCGCTGTGGGTCCAGCCCCGGCCCCCATCCTCCCTCATACGCCGCACCCCATCCTCACCCGGTGGCCCTCACTGCATTTTGCACACGAGAGGCTTTACGCTGAATGGAGGGGTAAATCCAAGCGCGTTTCCGTGCCTATTCGTGTACAATTTAGCGAGCCAAAGTCGGCCTGCCATAAATACTTAGGGGTTTAAAAATGTGCCACCGAGTTAACGGAAAGTAATTCATCCCAGGCTGCTGAGTCAGCCAAAGTAAAGGTGATACATTTTGAAGCCATGAGGTCGGGGAGTTGGTGGAGTTACGTGCGCGCTGTGACCTACCGCTGTTGGTAGGATTTACCGAACGGAAGGATCTTAGGAGCTTCTCCTACGGAAACTGCAAGCTTTTACATAACCCACTCTCCCTACAAGGAACTCTTTGCTTCTGTGCAAGGAAATGCTTTTGCATCTATTTGGTTTTATCACGGTTTCCCCCCACCCCCCAGCCTTGGCAACAGCGGGCAGGACTTGTTCTAGGTTTTCTGCTCCCTGGATTTGGGTGTGAGTGAATTTCCATTTTTACTGCTTGTAAATCATTGTCTAGGCTTTGACGAGACACTTTTGCTGGCATGCGTGGCATGTGCTTAAATGCCTCATGCAGGACATACCAGACATCTGATCACTGCCTTGGAGGCAGCAAATATAATGTTCACTGTCTCACACCCTTGCTGGAGTTGCAGACTCTCTCAGGACCTTGTGTGGAAGATATTTCAGCTCCTTTTTATTTGAACGTTAAACTAGGGTTGCCAGGTAAAACACAGGTCACCCAGTTGGATCTGAATTTCAGCTAGAAGAATATTTTAGTAAAATAAGTCCCAAAAATTGCATGAGACACACCTACATAGGAAGAGAGTATTTGTTGTATACTTGAAAGGCAAACTCAGCTGGGCGTTCTGTATTTTTATTTGCTAAACATGGCAGCCCTAATTAAAGAGAAAGACAAATATCATATGATATCACTTATATGTGGAATCTAAAATATGGCACAAATGAACCTATCTACAAAGCAGAAACAGACTCACAGACATAGAGAACAGACTTGTGATTGCCAAAGGGCATTGGGGAGGGAGAGGGATGGACTGGGGGAGTTTGGGGTTAGTGGATATAAACTATTTACACAAGGTCCTACTGTAGAGCCAAGGAACTATATCCAATCTCCTGGGATAAACCACAATGCAAAAGAATATTGAAAAAGAATATATATATGTGTGTGTATAAGTGAGTCACTTTTCTGTACAGCAGAAATTAGCACAACGTTGTAAATCAACTTTACTTCAATTTTAAAAAGGAGAATAAAAAAAAATCACAGTCCCAGCCAGCTCTGCGGGCGGACGTGCTCCCTCTGTAAGCGAGGCGCTGAGTGGTGAGTTGATCTCACGTCAAGATGTCCTGCGGCACCGGGTCCCTCCGTGCCGGGAGCGAGGCCGCGTGGGCAGCCGCGCCTGGGGCTGGCAGGAGGCAGGGAGGCTGCTCTCAGAGCAGAAGGCCTCTGCCAGCCGGGTCGCGGCTGTCTGTAGCAGGAATAGCTCCAGAACACACAAACACACTCAACTGCTTGAGTTTAAAAAAAAAAACAAAAAGGAGGGTGGGGAGCGGTTTAGCAACCTAGGGCTGTTTTAGATTTTACCGCTTTTGGGGTTGTAGAGTGTCCCGGTTGCCCCAAAGCTGAGTGCGCCCAGCCCACCTGAGGGAAGGAGCGGGGCGAGAAGGGATCCATCCGGAGGGAGAACCATCCAGAGAGGGAGAACCGCACGGCTCCCCTGGATCCGGAGGGAGCGATGGAACGGGGGGGGGGGGGGGGGGGGGGACGAGGAAGCCTTGACCCTCGTCTGCTCATCTGCAGAACGTAGGAAGGTGAAGTTCGGGGCTGGAACTGTGGAAAGCCCAGGGCTACACCCAGCTGCCGGGTACCACCCCCTGTCCCCGTGCCCGGAGCAGCGAGGACAACAGGCGTGGCGTCTGCTACAGCAGGCGGCCGGTCTTCTTGGGAAGGAGCGTCTGGAAGATGTTGTGACATCCTGAAAAGAATGTTTTCTAAATCTTCTGGGTGGCAGAGCCCCCGGTCAAGCAACCCAGCCAGCGGGAGAGGCAAGGATAAGGATTGTCCTCAATGGTGCAGGACATCCAAAGTGAATTCTGGTTGGAAACAAGGACTAGCTGGGTGACCTTGGGCACATCAATTTACGAATCTGTGCTTCAGTTTTCTCCTCTACAGCACAAGGTTGGAATCAATGATGGACTCTGCCTGCTCTGATCCGTTATTCACCGGGAAACGGCTCCAAACTGGAACAGTGCTTCCCCAAAGTCAGGTCAGTCAGTTACCTACGCCAGCTATTAGAAAGGAGAGAATAACAAAGCTGGGGGGGAAAAAAAAGAGGGGAAGCGGATTTGTTATTTCCTGCATAATTATCAACATTATTTCTTATCATCCAGCATCAGAAGTTTATTCCCCTTGCTGAGGGATGGCATTCTGAACGTGAGCAACATTAATAATTCAATGCTGAGGCAAAACAAAACTATAGTTATAGTGATTTTGGTATCTAAGGATGTCCATAGAGTCTGGAATCATAGATAAAACTGTTCTACGTTAAAAATATTTGGCAGATTGAAGATATCTGTGATATTATTCACCCATGTTTCTGGAATGTATATGTATGTATGTATGTATTTAGTGTGTGTGTGCGTGTGCATGCATGTGAGAGAAAAAGCAAATATGGCAAATGTTAATAATTAGTGAATCTAAAAGTAGCCAATGAACGTGTATGTAACTCTAGGTTTTTCACAGGTGTATTCAGGTAACTACTATTTAACCAGTCAAAACATTGCCTTTGAATGGAAAACGAGCTTTTAAATCAATGAGATCTAAGAAATGACTGCAATATTTACATTAGTTATTAAGGGCATTAAGTATATAGAAAGACGACTTTACATGAATGTAAAGAATTTATGGAAGGGACTTCCCTGGTGGTGCAATGGTTAAGAATCCTCCTGACAATGCAAGGGACACGGGTTCCAGCCCTGGTCCAGGAAGATCACAAATGCCAGGGAGCAACTAAGCCCGTGCACCACAACTACTGAGCCTGCGCTCTAGAGCCCGTGCTCTGCAAAAAGAGAAGCCACCGCAATGAGAAGCCAGGGCACGGCAACGAAGAGTAGCCCCTGCTTACAGCAACTAGAGAAAGCCCGCGCACAGCAACAAAGACCCAACACAGCCAAAAATAAATAAATAAAAAATAAATGAATACATTTATTAAAAAAAAGAATTTATGGGAAATATCTAGTCTTATTTTTCATTTTTGTTCATTTTGTAACTTTACATTTGATTTGAAAACATTGCTAATTTCTATATCACATCTTAGGCAAAAATTGCAGGAACCCACGGGTTCACTCCTTCTAGGTACATCTGCTATTGAATGAATGGGTTACAATCCTCCATCCAGAATTGGTCAAGGCCTTGCTAATTCTCCTTGTTTATGAGCTACACCAGATTACTTTTCATTAAAACTGAAGCATCACCTAAGTGTCCATCGACAGATGAATGGATAAAGAAGATGTAGCACATACATACAATGGAATATTACTCAGCCATAAAGAGAAACAAAACTGAGTTATCTGTAGTGAAGTGGATGGACCTAGAGTCTGTCATACAGAGGGAAGTAAGTCAGAAAGAGAAAAACAAATACCGTATGCTAACGCGTATATATGGAATCTAAAAAAAAAAAAAAAATGGTACTGATGAACCCAGTGGCAGGGTAGGAATAAAGATGCAGACATAGAGAATGGACTTGAGGACGTGGGGTGGGGAGGGGGAAGCTGGGGCGAAGTGAGAGAAGCATCGACATATATATACTACCAAACGTAAAATAGATAGCTAGTGGGAAGCAGCCGCATAGCACAGGGAGATCAGCTCGGTGCTTTGTGATGACCTAGAGCGGTGGGATAGGGAGGGTGGGAGGGAGGCTCAAGACGGAGGGGATATGGGGACGTACATATGAATATGGCTCATTCACTTCGTTGTACGACAGAAACTAACACAGCATTGTGAAGCAATTATACTCCAATAAAGATGTATATAAATAAAAACAAAACAAAACAAAACAAAACAACGGAAGCATCAACTCTGTGTTTAATTATTTTGATGAAATAATTCACCAAGTAAGGATTATTTGAAATCTGCCTTTTCCTTAATTTCTGTTCACTATTTAATGCTGGAACGTAGGGGTGGGAGTTACATATAAAGCATGACCCTTGCTCTCAGTGAGCTTGCAGTCCAGACAATATAGGACACGGGTTGCATAAGGACTGACGTTCTAGTTCTGGGGATGGAATTGGAAGCAGGGTCTTTTTTTCTCTAAATTGGAGTGGATCTTTACGCAGCCCCACGAGGTGCAGGTAAAACACCAATAAGCTTCAATGCCATCTCCAGCCCTTCTGGGAAGAGCAAAGCTTGTTGTCAAAGGAAAGGAAGAAGGACTAGTTCTGACAGCCTGGAGTCTCCGGGTGGTACCCAGTACACCACCCAGGGCACATCCTATTGCCTTGGGCTACCCTGCAGAGAAAGTCAGAGGGCCCTCTGTTTACTGCAGTCAGTGATGGAGGCCTGACCGTATCAAGAGAGGCCAGCTTTCAGGGCCTGGGCTGTGCAGCCACCATAGCCCACTAGTCCTATAAAAATACATGGCTGAAAGTCCCACGCTTACATTTCAAACATAATATTGGGGCCTACATTTAAGCTGCTATTTAGCAATCGAGTTTCATCAGCCAGCTTTTTGTCTCAATACATTTGGAGAACAGTCTGATGACTAAAGAAAGCAAATCTGAAGTCTTGTAACATGGTGTTTTAGGGAAGCTCCTGAAGGAGACAATCCAGGGACCGCTGCCAAGACACAGCCGGGTCAGAAAAACCATGCGGTGCAAGGCAGAGTGGAGTAAAGGCTAAAGAGAATTATAAGGTATGCGTTTGGGGAACACAGAGAGAGAAACGAGGAAGGTTGATTCTGGAACAATGAGAAGAGGCTTCATAAAGAGGGGAGCAGCTTTTGAGGTGGGTTCTGAAGGGTGGGTGGGATATTCACAGGCAAGTAATGGAGAAACATGATTCTTGCACTCGGGAACAGCCAGAGATGGAATAAAATGATACTAGGGGGAGGCAATTAGCCAAATCCGGACTGTAGGTCACTCTGCAGGAAATTTACCCTGTGTCTTCAGCGAGTCAAGGGTATGGAAAGAGGTGGTAGTGGAGTGAGGATTCATCCAGATTTAAAAAGACCTACTGCACCTCATTATAGCAGAATTCTCTGCTTTCCCTTCTTTCTTCTGCCTCCCCCTTCCTCCCTCCTCCCTTCATCCCCTCGTTCATGTATTTGACAAATATTCATTCAGCACTCACTATGCGACAGGCACTGGGTTAGTCAATCAACTCTGTGGATCCTACCCTCATGATGTCTCTCCAGTTGGTCCTTTCAGTTCCTCTTCCGCCAATCTTCTATCAATACCTTTTCCACAACCTGTAAAGCTAAGGTGAAAATTGATTTGGAATCAACAAATCCCACAGAGCCTGGACAGAGGCCATCTGCCCAGGGGAGGGCAGATGGCGTGGGACTTCACGGAAAGGGCTCCATAGAAGAGAGCTCACAGACAAAAATCATAAGACATGTGGGGAAGTCACATGGCAAGAAAGACAAATAGAATGTTATATACCCCAGAGTAATATAAGCCCCTTTTTGAGAGAAATAGGGAACAAAAAAATTAAGTCTCTTTAAGAAAGGAAAATATTTTAATTTTTGTGAATTGTGAAAGACAATTTGTCTTTTCACAATTCACAATTTGTGAATTGTGAAAGACAATTCCTGTCCTGAGAGGAAAGGAAAGTCCCTGAAGACTTTTTTTTTTTTTTTTTTTTTTTGCGGTACGCGGGCCTCTCACTGCTGTGGCCTCTCCCATTGCGGAGCACAGGTTCCGGACGCGCAGGCTCAGTGGCCACAGCTCACGGGCCCAGCCGCCCTGTGGCACGTGGGACCCTCCCGGACCGGGGCACGAACCCGTGTCCCCCGCATCGGCAGGTGGACTCTCAACCACTGCGCCAACAGGGAAGCCCTTTTGCCTATTTTTAAATCAGGATGTTTGTTGTTTTATTGTTGAGTTATAAGAGTTTTTTATATATTGTTGATACAAGTCCTTTATCAGATGTGTTTAAAATTTTTTCTCTCAAAAAAAGGGAACTGTGAGCAGATGCTCTTGCACCTAAATGTACATTTGTTTAATTGGGCATCATATGCAAATAATACCTTTGTTGAAAAGAGAAGGTGTTGCCACCAGTACATATTTGCTAAATGATAGGGTTGAGACAAAGTCTCAGGTGAGTGAGACTGCGATCTCTGGTGATAATTGTTTTTGGCTGTTTCCCAGCCATTCAGTGTAAAGCCATCAGAACTCTCTTGTTATCAGACTGTTTTATGATAAAAGCTTCTTTTGACCCACGTGAAATGTAAACCTGTATTGTTCATTTGGATGTCAATAATCATGAAACAGATTTTAGAGAAGTTTAAAAAGTCACAAAATACAGGTAAGAGATAGTAAATAGAAAAAAATGGTACTTGTTAATGACTGCAAATGTAAATAAACTTAAAACAAGTTATGTTTTCTCCTTTCTCTACTAAAAGCTGTTTCTGTTTCTACTAATACTTCAGGAAGTACATTATAATTTCTGGTATTTGAAACAGTAGCATGGTAAAGATAAGGCTTTCAACAATCTCAAAACCTAAACACAACAGGAAGCTTTGTTTATGTTTCAACCCCAATAAATCAAAACAAAGATAACAAAATAAATCAAAATCAAACTGATTGCTATCTGAGTAGCAATCAGTAATGGGATATGTACAAACACAGCTGCCGAACACCGCAATGTTAAACCTTATTAGTCATCCAGTAGCCTTATTATCTGTGTTAATATTAACATTTTTACTTTAGACTTATTTTGTGTGGAAGGATAAAACAAGTAGTTATATTATTTGATTTTAAGTTATAAATAAAGCTATGACAGCAAATTGTGAAAGAAAAGGAGTTAAAATTAAAGTTAGGAAGAGAAGCTAAAAGTTTTAGCAGGTATGTCACAGAGCAAATGTAAAACTAAACCTTAAAAGTGTCCATGTGAACTCATGTATACAAAGGAGACCTTTCCTAACTCTGCCCTTAAATAGCCCAGCTACAGTTATCCCAATACTACACTCAACACAGATAATCTATTCTCCACCCTTATGCCTAATTTTCATATGCTAGTATAGTATATTCCTTCGTGTTCTGGTCAACTACATAACAGACCACCCTAAAACTTAGTGGCTTAAAGCAACAATCTATTGATACTATTATCTCTCACATTTCTGGAGGTTGACAGGTTCGGCTGAGTTGTTCTGACTTTGGGTCTTATAGGATGCAGTCAGGTGTGGCCTGTGGCTGAAGTATATATATCTTTGTTATATATATATATATATATATATTTTAATTTGTCTGTGCCACGAGGCTTGCAGGATCTCAGTTCCCCCTCCAGGGATTGAACCCGGGCCACAGCAGTGAAAGCGCTGAGTCCTAACAACTAGACCACCAGGGAACTCCGTGAAGTCATCATCTTTAAATATCTGACATCCGATGGGGAGTCTGGAACAGTGGGGAGCTGGTTGGGCATCTCTCTCGCCATACGGCTAGCTTGAGCTTCCTTACAGTATGGTGGCCTTAGGGTAACTGAACTTCTCATGTGGTAGCTGGCTTCACCCAGAGCGAGCATTCCAAGGCACCCAGGCAGAAGCTGCAAAAGTTCTTATGACAATCTTGGAAGTCCTACAGTGTCGCTTCTGCTGTACTCTATTGGTTAAAGCAGTCACAGGTCAGCTCAGATTCCAGGAGGTGGGAGAATAGTCTCCACCTCTCAATGTACCCTGCATATACAAAGAGAGAAGAAATGGATGGTTTCACAAAGCATGTTTCTACCATATGAATTAGTTCATGTGCAATTAAAGAATGATGTCAGTCTAACCTAGAAGTCAAGTTTGATCATATCAGATTTTTTCTAGGCAAGGGGAGCCAGAAGAGGAGGAGTAGAATTGGAACCTTCAGCAGGAAAGAAAACAATCCCACAATTCAGTGCTGTACTGGGAGTAGGAATCCTTTAGCTGTGTTTTGTGAACATTGAAAATGAGCACCTGCATCGGGCTCTCTGGGGAGGCCCAGAGAGGTGCACCCCAGCCTTGTGCCACTTTTGGCTCCTGTGCCTGGGAAGTTCCTGGCTTGGAGACGGTTTGGGCTGGATTGTCCCAGCACCCCCACCCCCACCCCCAAGCTCTGCTCTAACTAAACTGTGGCCAGCATTGCCACTCAATGTTTATGTGAATTTTTAATGTCTACTGTTGTAGCCTCTAGGCATGTCTAGCTGCCTGCCTGGGTGGTCCAAGGTGATTTCCAAGGTACCAGTGATTGTTTTTCTTAGTCCTTTGGTTACAAGGTTGCCTATTTTGAGTGGTCTCCCCAACTTTATTATTTTTAAATTTATTTATTTTATTTAATTTTGGCTGTGTTGGGTCTTCATTGCTGTGCGCGGGCTTTCTCTAGTTGCGATGAACAGGGGCTACTCTGTTGCAGTGCGCAGGCTTCTTATTGCGGTGGCTTCTCTTGTGGCGGAGCGGAGCACGGGCTCTAGGCACGCGGGCTTCAGTAGTTGTGGCTTGTGGGCTCTAGAGTGCAGGCTCAGTAGTTGTGGCTCACGGGCTTAGTTGATCCACGGCATGTGGGATCTTCCCGGACCAGGGCTCGAACCCGTGTCCCCTACATTGGCAGGCGGATTCTTAACCACTGCACCACCAGGGAAGCCCTCCCCAACTTTATTTATCCCATAAGCCCCATGACTTTTAATGTGCCATTTTGTAGAATGTGAGGTTTTTCAGTAATGCACATTTCACCTTATAGCAGACAAACCAGAACTATTTATTCTCCACCAAATGAAGGCAGGTCTCCTTGGAGAGAAGCTAATTTCATTCTTGGGGTAATAGTCTAGGCTGACTTGGAATATTTATAGCCAGAAAGTAATGATGCTTTAGAAATTCAGAAGAAGGACACAGAAACCAGCTTAAAGGGGGATGCATTGACCAAATTGCAACAATTTGAGTATCAAAAAATAAAACAAAAAAATTATGGTAATTACAACATATTGAGTCATGAAAAGCCAGAGTCAATAACGAAATTCAAAGAAAAATAATGAGAATTTTCTTTTCAAGTAACGTGTTATATTTATTCAAAGGAGCAAAGATGTTGTTATGTTTAAGCGTACGAATTGCCTCAGGATTGCAGATACATAGACACACAAAGGCAGACGAAATACTCGTCGGCAAAAGACTGAAAAGATTTCTAGCCCAGGTTCGGGATGTCCTTGTTCATTCTGGCAACCGAAGTACATTTGTTATATGTTAAATTATAGAGTCCACAGAGCCTTAAAACTCATTAACACTTTCATTGCCCACATCACCTAGAATTTTCAGATAGCAGTAGAACATTTGAAAAATATAAACTGGCTGACGTTTATGCAGAAACCATGTTCAGATAGCCACAGTTCTTGCCCTCAAGTTCTCATGAATATAAGATTTTTCAGGCAACAGAAAGATGGCACTCTCTCCCCTTTACTTATTAGTGGATAGGCTCGTGAGCCCTCCTGCTGTTAAGTCTGTGGCCTGCCACTTACTTTATTTGATGACATGGTAATCTAGTATAAAGCACTAGTGAAATTCACAGGCTATAGGAACCCCTTCTTCCCCTCTCACCTGCATCTCCCTTGGGTCTGAAGGTACTTCAAAGAAAACTTGTAGCTTTGAGTTGAATGGATTTTGTCTTTCAAATAGACTGGAAATATGGCGATATCTCTTAGCTTGCATTTATTTGCCGTTTGGTGGTTCTAGCGGTTATTCCTGGTTGTTACTCCCTGGATTTTCTCCTTTGCCCTGCATGGCCACTGAAAAGAACTGGATGAATCTTTCCTGAGGAGTGAGGGAGAGGCCTGAGGCCTTACACATTGAACCATTCTAGAGGGTTAGAGGAAAATTTTGTCAACATGAACCAAAACTGACTTTATTGAACCTGAAGGGTAGAAGATAACATTAAAAAGACAATTAAATGTGGCACTAGTTGCTCTTCAAAAAAGAAAAGATTTTAATGTTTCATACGTTGGGTTTGCAGCCATTAGTCTAAGTTGTATTTAATAGTTTTAGCAACATGTAAAGGTAAATTATGCCAGGGATTTTTTGAATGTTTCTTAGATGAAAATATGCTATTATGGAATTGTTAGGCTGATAAAAAATTGAGTTACTCTGCTAAAGAAATGCAAAAAGACTTATCTTAATGAAAAGTGTGATGTTTCAAAGGTCATTTGTGTAAAAATAGAACTAGAGACATAATCCAAATAAGTGAAACTACAACAGAGGGGGAAATTGGGGTAAAGGAGATCTATGGAACTTAGGTAGTTTAAAGTCTGAGTCAATTTGGGGGCAGACCCCAAAGGTGAGACATTTTGGAAATCTGGAAGTAGCAGGCCTCAAATCTCACTCCCATCAAGCCGTGTTAGCCAAGCCTACAGCAAGGCGTAGTGAGAGGGGTTTTAAAGTTTTGTTTTTACCAGTGCTTGCTGAGACACAGAGCTACTAAACTGCAATGCCTGTGATGTTGATGCCACATTACCAGAAGCTTTTGTTTTGGAAGTGTGAACAAAAACAAACAAAAATAGTCAAAACTGTATATACTTTTTTCTCAGTGCTGCTGAAATAGTCATTTTTCACTGTATAAAGTAACTGCTAACTCTGAGATGATATTTCGGCTTCGTAGACTCTATGCGGGCACTGAACTTCACCCAGAAGTTGGATGTTGGCCCATAGAAGAGTCTCTAGTAGATCTCAATCAAACCACGTGAAACTTTGTTTTCTCCAGAATGCACAGCAGTGCAGTGGGGGCCGAAGGAAGGAAGGAAGTGGTCTGTTCTACTTGGGAGGAATAAGCCAAGAAAGGCTCATGGAGGAGGTGACCTTAAACAGTGTCTCGAAAACAGCAGAGATATTTGCCAGGCAGATGAGGCAGGGCTTAGCAGAGAGGCCAGATGTGCCCCCAGATGTGGGGAGCAGGTGGGCAAGGCGTGGTGGGGTGACATAGTCTGGTGTGTCTGTAACTGTGGCTTTCAGGAAGGAGGTAGGGCACAGAGAGATAAATGCCACATGGAAAGTTGAATGGAAAGCTGGGCCGGGTCACCGACATCCTTGTGTATCACACTAAAGAGTTTGTTTTCATTCATTTATTTAATAAATCCATCTATCGAGAACCTAATAAATGCCAGGCCTTTAGGAGACAAGACACATTTTTGTTGTTGTCGCTCTCACAGAAGTAGGGGTACAGAAGGGGCAGACAGACATTAAATCAATAATCACACAAGCAATTATTTAACCTTGCTTGTGATAAGCTCTCCTCTGAGAAGGACAATGCCTGTGTAAGGAAAGAGTGTGCAACAGGGAAGTCTAACTTAGTCTAGGGGGTCTGGGAAGGTTTCCGTGAGGAAGTGACAGTTAAGGCTGGGACCCAGGTAGGATCTACTGAGCTAAAGGGGGGCTTGTTTGGGTGGGCTTGTTGGGTGGGGTTGTTAAGAGCATTTCAGGCAGATGTGAAGTAGGCAAAGGTCTGGAGACAGGGAGTTATGTGGTGTCTAGAAAAACAGAAAAGCCTGCAGCCATGTAGACCCTACTCAGGGGAGCCACGTCATCATACTTGGGTTTTAGGAACCACCCCCCTGGCTGTAGCTTGGGGATAATAAAGGCACGTAGGACTGGAGGTAAAGAGACCAGTTGGTGTGTTGTCGTCACAGATCTGGGGGGAGTGTCGAGGTGAGACTGAAGCTGGGGCTGTGTGGACCAAGAGGATGGAATGGACTTGACAGATGTTGAGGGGCCAGAAGTGGCTGCACTCAGTGCAGTGAAGAGAGGAAGACTCCTGGGTTTCTGGATGGAGCAGATAGTGAAATGGAACTCGGGGGATCAGACTGGGTGGATGGAGAGGATTAGGGGTTGCTGCTGAGTTGCACTGTAGGCATAGGCATTGCTTGGTTAGAAGTGCCCACGGGGATATCCAACAGGGAGCTGGATGTGAGTGTAAAGCTCCAGAAAGATTTCAGAGCCGGAGATACGGAAGCAGGAAACAGCAGCAATTAGGTGATGGTGGAAAAGCCATGACAAGTGACACCTCACATGGGGAAAGGACATTGAGTGAGGAGACAAGGAGGTCCAGGACCAAACCCTGGGAAACGTAGATATTTACCAGGCAAACACAGAAAGAGGAGGTAGAAGGAGCCTGAGAGTGACCAGAATCGTAGAAGAATCAAAAGCAAGTACGTGCTGTATGGTCCCTATTTGCCCAAATCTCTTCTCCAAATTGACTTTCTCCCCCTCTCTGTCCTGCTCTGTGGCCTGGAAGGCTGACCGCTGTGGACTGCCCTCTGGCTTGCAGAGGTCAGCCACTGGGAGGCTGGAGGGTGAGGAGAGAGTTCAGGTGGTGATTCTCGTGGCTTCCTCCTACTGGACAATCGATTCCTGGTGGCTGTGTTCCTCTACCAAAGGCCACAGCTCCTGCTGTGCACCCGGAGCTGCAATTCCCCTTGTCTCTTCAGGCCTAAGTGTGGGGAAGGCTTCCCCCTATATATTACTAGCCTTTAGGTCCTTCACCTTCCCTTACTAATTTCCCTTCATCCTGTCCGGTTCTTTCCAAATGGTTCTTTCACTAAACTCTCTCTAGTCATCCCTGTGTCTTGCCGTCTGGGTCCTGCTGGGATCCTCACCTTTACAGAGTTGTGTCACGAAACTACAGAGAAAGAATGTCAAGTTGGGAGTGGCCGACAGTGTCCAAAGCTGCAGAGGTTTTACCTGATGAGACCGAAGAGTCCATGCATGTCCCATGGGAGGTTGTTGGTGACCTTTACTGGCATGGGTTAAAGGAACGGTGAGCTGAAACCTGACCACGGTGTGCTGGTGTGTCAACAGACAGTTGCTGACTATTCCTTGGAGAAGCCTAGCTATAAAGGAGAAAAGAAGGTGGTATTCTGAGGGAGCAGCAGGGTGGTGTTTCCGTTCTTCAATGTGAATGTTGAAGGGACTTGAACATGCTTATAGACAGCCAACAACCATCAGGTTTCTCTGGGTCTGCATTTGAGTATAAAAATTAGAATCATCTTTTCCTAACTGCAACATCATCAGTGTTAAGTTTTAATGTAAAATTTATTAATTGGAACCTTTGATGTTCAAATATCTCAGTGCTTTCCTACCTAAATGATCTGTCTTGTGAATGGTAGTTTTATATTAGAATTAACTAAACATAGGGAAGAATTTAGAGAATCAAATTCACTGATTCGGCTCTGAATGTTGAACCCAGTCTCTGTCACTGAAGTGCTCCCGTGTTCTTAGTGAACTGGTTTCATTTGGAAGCATCTGTAATAGTGGTACCTGGCTCTTGACACCATCTTCAAAATACCCCTCCCACCACCCCACCCCCTTTCACACTGAAGATCTGGTTCGTCACCAGAGGAGTGTAATAACTGTGTTTGGCTTATAACCTTTCTGGAATCACTGTCCTCAAGGGGACACACGAACCCCTCATCAGTGCCCATTCATGTTGTCCTCTTCAGAAACTTGTCGTGAGGGTCTTAAGTTTTTCCCCACAGCGATCTTGGAAGGAATATTGCTTTGAGCTGTGTCTACTCCCTGAACGTAAGGTTCATATTTACAAATGTCTGCATCTCCTTCACCACAGGCACTCTCATCAGGATCTGAGGGGACTTCAGCAGAACATGTTGGCGTTTGTGGTAAAACATCTACATTTGAAAACTCCAAGTCTCTAAGTGAGCATTGCCACTCTGCTGCCTTGGATTGAAGAGCTGTGACATAGTCGTCAATGGACATGCCTGGGATCTCATCACTGCAAGGACTGTTGCCCGGTGACCTGGGCAAGGTCAACGGATCCTCAAATATATTGGTGTTAGAGCCACTTTCCGGATGAGTCGCGTCCAAACCGTAGTCTGGATCAGAAATGAGAGTTTTTCCAGAATGATGTTCCTGATTCTCACATTTCCCCAGAATCTTCTGGAAGGCGATGCTGTCCTCAAGACTCTCTAATGACACGACATTGTCCCTCCTCTCCCCCGAGTCCTCATCCCCCAGGGGCTCGTTGGCTCTGCAGTTCTCCTCACCATGTGCCTCTGCGTCAGCCACACTTCTCCAGTCTTCTGAACTTGTTGAACTTAGAGTAAATAAAGACCCTTCGTCAGAATCGGTGTCCAGCTCGCACTGAGCGTCAGGCGTGTCCTTTTGTGCTAGTTCCTTGCTAGCAGGAGTCACATGCAGGTCATGACCCCACCCCGGAGCGAAGACGGGTGGGTCCGTGGCTCCTGGGTCACTGAGCGTGGCCGCTCCGTAGTGGGCGAGGGGCTCTTCCTCGTCACCGGTGCCCTCGAGCCTTTGCTGCTGTGCGCTTAGCACATTCTCCTTAGAAAACTCCGAAGGGCAGTGTGGACTGCCCCCTCTCCCCTCCTTCTCTCCAGTCCTCAGAGCTTTCGTACGAGCCACCATTTGGGAGAGAGGCGTGGTCATTTCCCTGGGGATGGGTGGGCCTAATTCGTTGGAATCCTCACAGATTGAGCCAGGGCTTGTCTGTAACCTGGCAGCCACGGCAGGGATGCCCACTGATCGCTCACCGAGGGAAGCTTCCCCGGCCACAGTGTCATAATTTACTTCTCCAGGAATATCATACCTGTAGATGCAGTCCTGTCCCGCCGGCATTAGTTGGGTGTCACCAGCATTCGGCCATCCGCGGAGAACGGGCCGGGCTGCACCGTGATTTGGGAGCGCGTTATCCTTCCCGCTTCCTGCCCCGGTGTGGTCCCCGCATCGTTCTCCGCCCTGCCCGCCGCCAGCCTCCTTTCTGCTCGGCGCCAGCGTTCTCGCAGGAGTGACAGCCGCGGGTGGGGCTTGGTTCTCACAGAGGTTTGGCTCGTGGAAAGTTTGGCGCAGATCCATCCTTGGCCGCTCCATGTTCCCTACAGCTTTGATCTCATCGTAGAAGCCCTGGTTTGAATACACGTTCCCTGAACCTGGACTTTTTTTCCGGCATCTCTGTTGCCACAGTCTGTCCACATAAGGCCTCGCAAAAGCCCCCAGGCAGAAAGCCACGAAGAACGTGATGGACACTGACAGACAGACGGCCAGGACCAGGTCCTGGGAAGCGTCCTCCCTTCTGCCAGCAGCTTGCACATCCCCGGTGCTCCTAACCCTTCCTGGCAGCCGCCTCTCCCTGTCACTGGTGTCAGAGCCCGCAGGGTCCTTCTTGCGCAGAGTGGAAAAGCGCACTTCCCAGGGCCTCTCAGCTGTGCTCGTCGCGAGGCTTCTCGTATGATTCAGATTAGTGCGAGGAAGGTGGGTCTCTCTGGACACGCGCCTTGTGGGCGTCCACCAGTATGCCTCCTCCTTCCCTGAGAGTGGGGGTAAAAGCACACGCTGAGTCGACACGGGAATGAGATTCCAGTGGTTTAAAAAGCATCTGTGGGCTTCCCTGGTGGTGCAGTGGTTGAGAGTCCGCCTGCCGATGCAGGGGACAAGGGTTCGTGCCCCGGTCCGGGAAGATCCCACATGCCGCGGAGCGGCTGGGCCCGTGAGCCATGGCCTCTGAGCCTGCGCGTCCGGAGCCTGTGCTCCGCAACGGGAGAGGCCACAAAAGTGAGAGGCCCGCGTACCGCAAAAAAAAAGCATAAATAAAAAAAAAAAACATAAATAAATAAAAATAATCTGTGAGTCCTCAGTCCTCGTCTAGCTAGATTTAAAGTGGGTATTACACGATTAGCAACTTTACTGACTGATTGCTTGATCGGTTGTCGATGCCAACAGCATGTGTCAGGCTCTGTGCACGCTTACATGAGGCTCTCAGGCTCGGGTCTGCTGCTCCCAGGCCCGGGAGACTGTGTTTCTTAGGCTTCCTGACTGACTGCTGCCCACAGGAGAAAGGAAGCCAGTCTGTAGGGACAGCCACGTTGCTCCTCCTTTCTCCACAGCCTTCCCTTACTTACTGCACATTTACGAGAACATTCCATCAACCCTCTGCAAAAATCGGCCTTGGCCACACCTGTGTTTGCTATATCACTTCCTCACCATTCCTCGGTGCTGGCAAACGGCAAAAATATTCGGGTTTCTCTGCTGGCTCCTGACATTCTGCCCTCCACACTCGGAATGCCCGTGTGGCTCTCACAGGGCGATGAACCAAGTGTGGCTGACACCATTAAGACTTCTCTCTAATCTTCATGGATTTCTCCTAAACCTGGTAAGCGTGGCCATGTCTCTACTGAATAGCAGTCCTGAATAGAACAGAGGCCAGGACTCACTTTTTAAAAAATGACTCTTTTTTTTCCCCCCCCAGTTAAGAGTTTGAGAATTAGCCAAGATAGTTAATAGTGTGCGTGTGGTGGGGGAAGCTTTCCAAAATATTCAGTTGCAGTAACATATTCTAGCAGTTTGGGAGAGTGGCAGGGAACAAATCAAAGAAAAATATACTTTTGAAATATGTGTGTTTTGTGTATGTGTAGGATTATACTTTCAGAGGGTTAGCCAGCATTTTAAATAATTATGTTTCAAGTTTTAGAAGTCCTTTCTTTGATCAGTTATTTTATTAATATTTGGGATAAAAAATATGACATTTGGGGGCTTTAGGGAAAAATTCTCTCTTTGTGAAGTTTCTGGTTTTGACCAAAGCCAGTGATTTCTGAGCTAGCTGAACTAGGTTTCTCTGACCACGTGAAGAAACTCGTTCATGAACTGAGGAGAACAGTTAGGTACCAATGATTTTTCTGTGATACAGCCCAAGGATGATTAATGCCATAGATCAGCACTCTTGCTTCTGGGGGGACTGTCATTGTTTCAAATGAGACTAAATTTTTCATGTCTCTTTTCTGTTTAAATGGAACCATTTCTGAGAGAAGAGGCACTACTGACTTACCAACAGACTTGTTGCAAATTGCATTCCACTTTTTTCTCCAGGATTCAGAAATAACATTTTGGAAGACTTCCACGCTATAGTCACACTGCCACTGGTTAACAGCCAAGTCAGCCTCCAGGTGGGGAAGTTCCAGAGCCACGATCATCATCGGCAGAATGGCGGTCAGAGCATTGTTGCTGAAGTCTACAACCTGCTTGAGAAGAAACAAATTGAGGACAGTCTGTGAATAAAGACATGTGGAGACAAAATAAACTAGTTACAGATACTGTCTATATCTCTATGGAAGCCATACGAATTTAGCACTGATTTCAGAGTCAGAATACTGGGTTTAATTCTCTGCTCTGCCCCTAAGGACTCTGTGAGACTTGGCAAATTGTTGACTCTCAAGGAGCCTACCTCCCAGGGTTGTTCTGAGGATTAAATGTACGTGAAAACTTTAAGTATGGTGCCTGTATTAGATGCCCCATCACTTTCCCTTCCTTCTTTCCTATGAACTGTGATTTGTACTGTTCAATATAACCTAGACTCCCCGTTGTTGTCAAGGTCTGGAATTAGAGATCAGGTCTCGAATGTCTAGAAGCACTGTGATCTTGAACGTGGCAGGAGATACTGGATGATGAGGACAGAGAGCCCAGAAGAACTGTGGTTGACTAAAAGTGGCAAAGAGAGCTCTTTTGCATCAAGTATTATCTTAAAGGTAATAGTACATTTCTCTGCATCCATGGCTATTCAGTATAAGCAAAATGACTAATTTTCCTAGTCTCATCAGAAATGAAGGGGAAACTGGGGAACAAAAAGGACTCAGTGACTCTAAAAACACAGAGTAGGATCTGTGAAGCTGGATATGGCGGTGGTGTGATGTGGCCAGGACAGCATAGTTAGGTGTAGCTCTAGCTACCATTTGCAGAGCGTTGCTGTGTACCAGGCATCCTCCTGGGTGCTTTACATGCATTATGTCTATTCCTCCCAACAACTTTGTCATTTCCTCCTTTTTACAGAGGAGGAAACTGGGCTAGGTCACAGTATATCCCATATAATCCCTACTCCTGAGGCTTGGTACCAGGTGCGCAGAAAATCATGGAGGAACGAACGAATGAATGAATGAATGAGTGAATGGCAGAGCTGAGATCTGATCTGGCTCCGTAGCTGTGTGCCTTCCACTCCAGAACACAGCCTCTCGGAGCCTGAGCTCCCACTGCACTGGAGTGAAGGGATGCACAGAGGAGGCCCGGAGCGTGAGCCACCACAGTGGGGTCATGGGGTTTGGGAGAAAATCATAAACGCAAACCTTGCTGAAAAGTAACAAAGAGGGCCATGGATGAAAACCATGGAGGCTGAATGTGATTCAGGTCAATTGTTTAATAAACATCAGGGAAAAAGCAGCACTGGAATCTTGGGTTATATAAATTCCTGAAAAGAGCTTTTACTCAGACAAACACTCAAACAGCACCATAACCAAGACTCAGTAGTGAGGGGGACCTTTGCACTGTTGAGTAACCAAGCACTCTTGACTCCCAAGGGAAGGCTGTCAAAAATAGGAAGTAGGAGACTGGGACCAGGAAGGAAAAAGAAACCCCCACAAAACTTTGCTTTGGCCTGGCCTTGACTAGGATCAATAGTTTTCTATGTACCCCCGCCTCAACAAAAGGGTGAAATATTCTAATGTTTTTTAGGGTATTTTCTTCTTAGTGCATGTCTGCATTTTTTTTCCCATCCTAGCAGCTGTTATATTATAAATCACGAAACTAAAAGCAACACAGAAGAGAGGACAGAGAGCTAATCAAATGATGCAGGAGGAATCATTTCTGAGAAAAAATTAAAACAGAATAGTCCAATTTGGCTAAAGAAGTGGCCATCCACTGTCATTTGAAAGGAGTGTACGTTATAGAAAGATTGGGAGAAGCATATAATGTTGCTAACGATCACTGCTCTAAGAAGAATGGCAGAGGAGAAGGAATGCTTATTTGAAATGCCAGTGAAACATTTCATTCTACCTCCACATGATGATGAATTTATGCTTTGAGAAATCTATCTGGTTTCTGAAAAGATTTCCACGTGGAAAGACATGTAATATAAAATGCAAGTATTAAATACGTCTCCTGGAAAAAAACCCAACTACATCCATGTTAATATTCGACTTTCTGGTACCAAATATGCTCATCATGTTCCCAAAGAAGTTTTTAGAGTTATTGCTGAACAGGCAGAAGGGTTAATAGAGAAGGAGAAATTGTATGATTCTGGGCGGCTCAGGTAATTTAGGATTACAGATGATTCAGAACATTCTTGGGCTTGTTTTTTAGTTTGCCTGTAGCATCTATGACCTGTGAGCTGCAGAAGACTTATAAAGCACAATGAAAATGCACAGGAAATAAAACAGGCATAGGGAAATTGCACATACAAATATAATCAGTATACAATATGCTAAATGAGGTTCCCAGGCAATCTGACGGCCTGTTTGTGGTGAACCGAGAGCACTGCCAAGTTAAGTGGACTTTCTCGTCTGCTCTGATAACTACGACGGCAGACAGGTCCCCAATAACCTGCCCCCATATTCACACCATCTGGGTCATCTCCTCCCCTTGAGTATAGGCAAGACCTGTGCCTCTCTTCTAACCGACAGACCATGGCAAAAGCAATGGATGTCCCTTCCACGATTACATTCCATAAGACTGTGATGTTCTTGCTAGCAGGCTCTCTCCTTCGGGCTCTGAAGCGAGCTGCCATGCTGTGAACTGCCCTGTGGGGAGGTCCACACGGCACAGAACTGACGGCAGGCTTAGGCTGATAGCCAGTAAGGAATGGCGCCCGAAGCCCAGTAGCCCACGTGGAACTGAATCCTGCCAACAACCACATGAGCTTGGAAGTGGATCCTTCTTCAGCTGGGCCTTCAGGTGAGACTCCAGCCCTGGCCAACACCTTGATTGCAGCCTTCTTTCCCCCCTTTTATTATTATTTTATTAATAAACTTTTTAAAAATTTTTATTTTTTTTTACATCTTTATTGGAGTATCACTGCTTTACAATGGTGTGTTAGTTTCTGCTTTATAACAAAGTGAATCAGCTATACATATACATATATCCCCATATCTCCTCCCTCTTGCGTCTCCCTCCCACCCTCCCTATCCCACCCCTCTTGGTGGTCACAAAGCACTGAGCTGATCTCCCTGTGCTATGCGGCTGCTTCCCACTAGCTATCTATTTCACGTTTGGTAGTGTATATGTGTCCATGCCACCCTCTCACTTTGTCACAGCTTACCCTTCCCCTTCGCCATATCCTCAAGTCCATTCTCTAGTAGGTCTGTGTCTTTATTCCCGTCTTACCCCTACGTTCTTCACGACATTTTTTTCCCTTAAATTCCATATATATGTGTTAGCATACGGTATTTATCTTTCTCTTTCTAACTTACTTCACTCTGTATGACAGACTCTAGGTCTATCCACCTCACTACAAATAGCTCAATTTCGTTTCTTTTTATGGCGGAGTAATATTCCATTGTATATATGTGCCACATCTTCTTTATCCATTCATCCGATAATAAACTTAAGAACAGCTCTAACTTCTCTCTCTCCCCCAAAGCAACTAAACCCAGCTAAAAGCGGGTGTGGCCTGGGGGGCAGAGGGCGCTAGGAGTCGTAATCCTCTTCATCCTCTGCCTCAGGTGCTGAGGGGCCCAGGGGGTGGGGTGCTGGGGGCAGAGGCAGAGTCGAGGTGAAGGGCATGAAGGGTGTCAGGGGGGCTCTGGAAGTGGGCAGAGAGGTGGCTGGCCTGGGATGGGGGCAGTGGTGTCTCTTCTTCCCCGTCAGTATCTGTATCCTCAGACATCCTCCTGCTGTGAGCCTGTCCCTGACAGCTTCTTGTCTTTGCCTCTGCTTCGCATCCCACCATTCTTCCGGCTGCTGCCTCCTGGCTTCCGGCCCCTGCGGGGACCCTTGTTCCCACCCATGTGGTTGTCTTCCCCATCCCCCTACATGTTAGGCACGGATGCCACCAGATCCTTCAAGAAGTCAAACTGCGGCTCCAGCTCAGTGCACTGCTTCCGGTGGGATGTGGTCACGGTCTTGGCGTTTCAGGACTGGGTCACCGGCAGGCTTTCTTCCACGGTGACTCCAGGAAAAGCTCGAGCGCCCGACAGAGGATGACAGGCACAGCCGCCGCCACCTTCCCAATCTCTTCATCCGTCTACACGATCTTCTTGATCCGGGCCGGTGGGAGCCACACGTTGTACCTCCTCTTGCTCGGAGTCTCGGGGCCTCTCTGGCTGCGCCGGGCACAGCGCCACTGCCCGCAGCCTCCCGGCCCCTGGGCCTGCTCGTCGCCCACCTGCCCTCCGTGGTTTGCCTGCAGCCTCTTGAGACACCTTCAGCAGAGGCCCCAGGCAAGCCTTGCCTGGATTGCTGACCTCAGCAATAGATAACTAATACACCTATCCATGATCATTATCTAGCCGTTCGTTCCTTTGTTTATTCAACAAGTGTTTGTAAATACATGGTATGTACTGGACATATGTTAAGCATTAGAAAACAAAATAGACACGATGTATGTCCTCAAAGAGCTCACCGTCTGGTAGAAGGGTTATGGGGATATAGGCATTAATGCCTAAGCCATACCTAGAATGAAATAATTTCAGTTTCCATACGCGCAATATGGAAAAAGCATAGTCTACTATACCTGTGTATAAAGGGAAACTAATTCAATCTGGAGACCCAGGGAAGGCTTCCTTGAGGAGTAGTAAGAGTTAGCTCTTCCAGGCAAAAGGATCAGCAATAGGGGAAGGCTTGGGGTGAAAACTAGGCAGGAATGCAGTCAGCAAGGGGAGGGTGGCTTGAAATGAGGCTGGGGGGGCAAGCAGGGGCCAGGCCCTTGTCGTGAAAGCTTACAATCAGATTTGTATGTTAAAATAGTAGAGCTGGGCTTCCCTGGTGGCGCAGTGGTTGAGAGTCCGCCTGCCGATGCAGGGGACACGGGTTCGTGCCCCGGTCTGGGAGGATCCCACATGCCGCGGAGCGGCTGGGCCCGTGAGCCATGGCCGCTGAGCCTGCGCGTCCTGAGCCTGTGCTCCGCAACGGGAGAGGCCACAGCAGTGAGAGGCCCGCGTACCGCAAAAAAAAAAAAAAAAAAAAAAAAAAGAGTAGGGCGTCGCAACCACTTTAGAATTTCTATACGTAGTCTACATTTATAAAGGGCTTACTGTATTCCAACTACTGTTCAAAGCACAGTCTATAGATTAAAACATTTAATTCTCACAAAACTCTATGAAGAAGGAAGCAACTTACCTCCCTTTTACAGATGAGAAAACTGAGGCACAGAGTGATTCGGTAACTTACCCAAGATCGTGTGGCTGGTGAGGGGCAGAGCCTAGGTTTAAACTCAGGCAGCTGGCTGCAGAGTCGACCTCCCTCACCGCTGCGTCACTAGTCTCCGAGAGAGGACGGGCTTGGAGGGCCATTCCGGTTGAAAGGGGCAGGGGCGAGGTTGGGCATTTGTCTTGCAGCTATGCTATGGCTAGTCCAAACTGGGATGTGCCGTAAGGGTAAGATACAGTCTGCCCTCCATATCTGTGGTTTCTGCATTCTCAGATTCAACCAACCATGGACAGAAAATAGTTTAAAAAAAAAAAAATGCTGACTGTTCCAAAAAGCAAAACTTGAATTTGTCCTGCACAGGCAACTATTTACATAGCACTTACATTGTATTTACATAGCATTTACATTGTATTATTATAAGTAATCTAGAGATGATTTAAAGTATATGGGAGGATGTGTTTAGGTTATACGCAAGTACTATGCCATTTTACATAAGGGACTTGAGGATCCACAGATTTTGGTACCCATGGGGGTCCTGGAACCAATCCCCTTGGATACCAAGCATCAGCTATACACACAGGGCTTTGAAGACTTAGTATGAAAAAAGAGAATGGAAAATATCTCATTAATAATTTTTACATTGACTACATGTGTAAAAGATAATATCTGGATATATTGGGTTACAAAATATATTAGTAAAATTAAATTCACCTGCTTATTTTTACTTCTTAAATCTAGTTACCGAGAACATCTAAAGTTACATATGTGGCCCACGTTATGCTTTATTGGATGATACTGGCCTATATAAAGAATGGGGGTGTGTGGTGCAGGTTATGGGGACAGGGGCTTCAAGCTTCGCCTAAGCCATCTCTAGGTCCTGGTGTTTCTAAAGGAGCACTGAGGGGAGATTCTACAATATCTCCCCATAGAGGAGGAGAGAGGAGGAAGGGGCTAGGAGGAGACGGGGCTGAAGCTGGCAAAGCTGGAGCAGGGCTCTAGGGGTTACTCACACTCCCAGCTGTCAGGACCTCGGTGAGATTCACTGCAGGGTGCCCGAGAGACAGGCACCATGCCTCCAAAATGTGACGTCGATCCCCCCAACCTGGCTCTGATGTTTAGAACTGCGTGTGGCACGTGGTAAGTGGGAGGCAAAGATGAGTTGGTATCATTATGATTTGTACCATTCTGTGCCCAATTTTGGTGTGGAAGCATCAGGGTCACTTGGCCTTCAGAGGCCCATGTGGTCCTGGGCTCTATGGGGTGTAGAGCCCATTTAGGCCCATATAGTCCCAAATTGCATAAAACCCGAGGGACCTTTGACTGACCTTGTAGTTCAGGGAGGGAGCCTTGCTAATAACTGAGATTTAATTTCTTGCCAACTGGTAATTGGAAGCTTGGAGTTGGGTTTAATTAGATTTAGGAAAAATAATGAACCAATCCTTGCTGCTGAGCCTACATGTTCAAATAAAATGTCCACATTCATGTCCACTACTGAGGCCTTGGATTTTTGAGGCAAGAGAGAGACTTCAGCTCTTTTAGGGGCATCTTAAAATAGACTTATATTTTTTGATTGGTAGCCAGTACTACTGGGCATGAAGAAACTCTTCAATGGAAGTATTCTTCTAATAGAATTGCCTATAGTTCTGCATATTAGAAATATTATAAACACTATTTTCTAACCTGTAATTTTTTTAGGTCCTTGAAGGCTTCTGGATGAATTCTGAATATCTTGTTGCTCCTTAAATGGAGGCTTTCTAGTTGCAGGCAGTTATGAAAATCAGACAAACCAATTTGCGTTATCCCATTGAATGACAGATCCAAACTCTGTAATGACTTCAGTTTCCACAGCCCTGTTAAAATTAAAAAGCAACTTGAAATATAAATTGGTGGTACTTACTGCAGCATTGTCTGTAATGGTGGAAAACTGGACACAACTTAAATGGTTCACGACAGAGAAATGGGCAAAGGATGGCTATATCAATACTACAAAATACTGTGTAGTCTTAAAAGAGAATGGGATAGATCAACCTGAAATAACTGAACAGGAAGGAAAAGTTAAGTTGCAGGAAAGTAGAGTATAATTCCAATGTTCTCGGGAAAAAAAGGCCACATGCAAACATACACACATGTTTCAAGCGAGCAGAGAAGAAGGCCTGGAAGGAGATGAACTAAGCTACCAGTGGTAGCTACACTTAGAAGTAGGATGGCGGAGGGAGGTGAAACTATGCTTCGATTTTATACACTTTTGAATTCTTCCTTTGAATGAACATGTACTAATTTTATAATAAAAGCATCAATCAAAAATCTAACCTTGATTGAATGAAACGGTAAATATGATACTTGCTTATTTGATTGAACTATGGGTAAAACTGGATGATCTTGTTATGGTTATAGAGGAAAAAAGTTGTTTTGATACTTTATTTACATGGATGAATTCTTCCCCTTTTAAGATGTCCTCCTTCTATTTTGTAGCTGTATCCTTTAACTACTTATCGTTGATATTATAACTATTTTTTTAATATTTTTTAAATATAAAATAGGGACCATGAGGGACCATGAGCTCACATCCCTGTACAGGTCAGGCAATTATCATGAAAATGTTAAGAAACTTCTTTCATATCAGCTTCTGTGTTGCATTATTTTTCTCAAGAAAAATATAATATTTTTTTAATATTTTTTTATAACAAAGGTAATATGTTAGAGCTAGAGGTTTTAGTTTCCGGCAAAATAATACAATTGAGTTTTGGTCTCTGCCTTTGTATTTCACTTGATTCCAGAAGTAACCATGAGGCCCATTTGGCACTGAAGGTAAAGGTTGAGAATGATGTACCAGCCGTAGCAGTCTTCCAAATCTGAGTTCCCATATGAGTCTCACATGGAAGCCCTGCATTTTTACATTTCCTTCTGCTCTGTTCTCAACACATAGTCTGCGTCTTTAACAAACGACTACATAGCAGATCAGGTTGGTTCAATTCCAGAAGGGTTTATTCCTTGTCTACTATCTGCAAACGATCAGTACTTACTGTAAGACTAATTATGCAGAGACATGATGACCTAAATGAAATGGTTGCACATCTATGTTCTCATTTGCTCATTTCAGCTGTGCAGACTAAGCAAGAGACCACAAGGACGACAACTCAGTCGAAATATTATGAGCATGGTACTTAGTGCTGAGGACAAAGACAGCGGACAAACTTTGCGTCTGGTTGCGTGATAAGACACACACACAAGAAAAACTTGTTAGTTATATAAAGCAGTTTTACCCCCACTATTGACTGTAAAATAATTGTTGTTCGTCAGCCTCTCCATCAGATGATTAGTCCTTTCAGGGCAGAATTCACACTTTTGTGAACACTTGTAATGCCCAATATATAATATACATTCAATAGGCTAGAAGTCACGGTGTTTGACCTGCACAGAGATTTAAAAGTTGTTGAGCCAACATCAAAGATTCAGTACGAACATGTACATTTCTAGCTTTTCTTGAAAAATAAGTCTCAACCGGCACAAGATATTTGGCTGGAGCTGAATGAGGGCTGCCTGCTACGGATGGGGCATGCACTTATAGAAGAATATGATGTCTCTATCAAAAATAGGAAGACAAAGGATAGGCCAAGAAGCCTGCATGTTTAAAAAAATGAGAGAGGGCTTCCCTGGTGGCGCAGTGGTTGAGAGTCCGCCTGCCGATGCAGGGAACGCGGGTTTGTGCCCTGGTCCGGGAAGATCCCACATGGCCGCGGAGCGGCTGGGCCCGTGAGCCATGGCCACTGAGCCTGCGCGTCCGGAGCCTGTGCTCTGCAACGGGAGAGGCCACAATAGCGAGAGGCCCACGTACCGCAAAAAAAAAAAAAAAAAAAAAGAGAGAGCCAAGGCTGAGATTCAGCCGGCATATGCTGGTGAGAAATACTTCCATATTGGTTCATAAATAGCTGCCGCTGAGCCACTGTGTGTTGCCCCGCCGCGCTAGGCACTTTAGTCTATTCTCCCTTCCCCCTCCAACCCCCAGCAGGATTCTGCTTCATCATTACAGCCAGAAGGCATCCAACTTGGGAACCCAGGCTAAAGGCCTCTTGTTAAATATTTTGAATATAAGCTCTGGAGAAAATACATTTCTTTCTGGACTGAAGAATATTCCTACGTGTTTTAATACGCAAATGTATGGGTCTTGAGAAAAAAATGCAACACAGAAGCTGATATGAAAGAAGTTTCTCAACATTTTCATGATAATTGCCTGACCTGTACAGGGATGTGAGCTCATGGTCCCTATCATATCTAGTACTTAATTGAATTGAATAAGTACCCCGGGAGTTCAGTGGAGAGGGAGACCATGTCTAGTTTGGTCTCTATCAATGGACAGGGGGGTGTTGAAATCTCCAACTGTAACAGTGGATTCGACATGGAGCTGGACCTTGCAGGACCTTCTCAGGGACAGTCCCCTGTGTCCCTGGCCTCTCATTTGTAGAAAAGCTTTAGCCTCCTAGGGCTTCCCCAAGTTCCAAAGAGCAAATTCAATCACAGAAGTGACAAAATGTAGAAACAAAGGAAAACAGTCAAGCAAGACAAAATAATAATAGTTTATAAAAATAGAATGACCATATGGTCCAGCAATCCAACTCCTGAGAATATACGTGGACAAAACTATAATTCAAAAAGATACATGCCCCCCTGTGTTCATAGCAGCACTGTTCACAACAGCCAAAACATGGAAGCAACCTAAATGTCCATTGACAGAGGAATGGATAAAGACGATGTGGTACATATATACAATGGAATACTACTCAGCCATAAAAAAGAACGAAATAATGCCATTTGCAGCAACATGATGCAACTAGAGATTATCATACTAAGTGAAGTAAGTCAGAAAGAGAAAGACAAATACGTGTATCACTTATATGTGGAATCTAAAATATGGCACAAATGAACCTATCTACAAAACAGAAACAGACTTGTGGTTGCCAAGGGAGAGTGGGGGAGGGAGAGGGACAGACTGGGGGAGTTTTGGGTTGGTAGATGCAAGCTATTACCTTTAGAATGGATAAACAACAAGGTCCTACAGTATCGCACAGGGAACTATATTCAGTATCCTGTGATAAACCATAATGGAAAAGAATATAAGAAAAGAATGTATATAAGTGTATAACTGAGTCCCTTTGCTGTACAGCAGAGATTGGAACAACATTGTGAATCGACTATACTTCAATTGAGAAAAATAATAGTTTAGCTATAAAAAGAAGTCAAAAAGACCTTTAGTTCCTCCTCAAGGGTATAGATAATATCCTGAGTCATAGTCTTGAGCTGTTTTGCAGATACTAAGACCCCACCAGGTGGAGGAAGTTAACTGCATGCTGACCCCATGAGCACATAGACCCCATGGTTGGAACCAGAAGGCTGATGATTCCTGAAACATCACCCTGTTTCTTTGCCATCAACCAATCAGAGAATTACGCATGAGCAGATCACACACCCTGTGACCCTCTCCCTCACCCTGTCTTTAAAAACTCTTCTCTGAAAACCATCGAGGAGTTCAGGCCATGTAAGCATGAGTTGCCTGTTCTCCTTCCTCGGCACCCTGAGGTAAATGCTGTCTGTGCTTTCCTTCACCACAACCCGGTGTCAGTAGATGGGCTTTGTTGCACATCGGGCCAGCAGACACAAGTTAGGTTTGGTAACAGATCTGCTCACTTCTCTGTACAGTTCTGTCAGGTTTTTCCTCACATATTTTGACAATCTATTGTTAGGTGTATTCACATTAGAATTATTATATCCCCTTCAAGAACTGATCCCTTTATCATTAAGTAGTGCTTTCTTTATCCCTGAAGTCTCCTGTGTCTGAAATTAATATGGCTACTCCACCTTTCCTTAGATTTGTGTTTCTCTAATGGCGAATCTTTCTCCATCCCTTTAGCTAGCAGTTTTATTTGTAATACCAAAAAAGACAGCCCAAGTGTCTGCTGACAGGTAAATGAGAGTATCCACACAATGAAATTCTACTCAGAAATAACAAGGAATGCACTTTTAATACATACAACGACATGGATGAATCTCAAAATAATTATACTGAATGAAAGAAGATACATCAAAAATAAAAGAATGTGTTGAACGATTGCATTTATATAAAATTATAGAAAATGCAAATGAATCGATAGTGACAGAAAGAAGATCAGTGGCTACTTGGGCAGGGGAGAGATGATGGGTGGGAAAGATCGACTGCAGAGAGGCATGAGGGAATTCTGGGGGGTGATGGACAGTTATCTTGATAGTGGTGATGGTCTCACAAGTCAGTGTGGTTCAGAGAGCCAGAGGACAGACCAGAGCACCCAGAACATGGAGAATCAGGGGTCTCCAACATTATACAGGCCTACAGAAGTATGAACTGTAGTGCAAGATTGTTGGTGAGCACTCTGAACTTTATACAAACTCTGAACAGTTGTAGAAAGAGAATGAAAATCACCTTCGGTTACTCATTGTACCAGAAATCAAGGAGGTGATGACTATTATAGCAAAGACTAGGATGGGAAACAGAATTAGATACTCAGGCTGATCAAATGGTCCTAAAGGAGAACTAACACTTTTTGAGCACCTGTTATGTACGAGGTACAATGAGAGATGTTTTATATATGTCATCACTCTGTGTGTTATAGTTTTTACAAATGCTATCTCTAACCCTCACATCAACCCTGTATATATCACTATCTCCAGTTAAAGATAAGGACCAGGAAGCTTTTATAGGTTAAGTGACTTGCTTAAGGTCAATACACAAGCAAATAGAGTAATACAAGGCGTATAAAAGATAAAGTAAAAGAGTAACTAGGAAGAGTGGGACCAGAACATGCCCAAGCATGGGGGGGATTTTGAACATGGAGAGTTATAAGAATATCCTCTTATTTGATTCCCTTGTTAATATCAAGCTAAGATCCCCAAGAAGAAGGGAAACTTCTGCACAAGGGAATTAAGACTGTGAAGTTCAGTTACTCCTTCCATGTGAAGATTTTCCTTTTACTTCCAATTTTAGGGAATTAAGGTGCAATGTTATTAAGAGAACTAGTGGAGTCCTGCAAATGACCTTTTTGTTTGGCGGTCTCTCAAGATGGAGTTGGAAAATTTGGGTAAACTCTTCTATGACACTTGGCTGTGGTTCTCAATAAGAGAATATGTTCTTTTACATATTTTGCATGGCGAATCAATGTTGAGGAGTATTCAGGTGAGTGAAAGAGGTTGCGAGGCGCATTAAGAGCTGGGGCTTGGACATCAGAGAGTACATTTTATGTTTTGAGAGAGTCCAATGTTGGGAGAGGCATATGGAGGCGCTTTTGTGGAGATGGGATTATTTATTGAACTGCTTTCTGATGATCACATAGGCAGGGATTTGATAAGCCTTTGCATTTAGAACGCCAGAGGCAGTTTCATTATTTCCAAGAAATTATCTCAGTGTCTATGAGAAAAAAAGGCCACAGAGGGCATGCCCAGACATTACACCATCTTAGAAACATTCCTTTGGACACTGAATTTCTTAAGTGGTCTCCCAAATGTGATAATCTGATAACATAAAATGATGATATTCAAGGGTTATGGCTTCAAGTTCAAAGAGTATTAGGAATTGGAATGGAGTCTGGAATGATCCTGGATAAGATATTTGAGTCATAAAATCAGCCCCTTAATGTGGTCAAATTTATATAGGTGAGCCAAAGACCTTGACCTCTTAGCTTAATGATATACATTCATTTTGTTACTTTAGAACCTGAATTGGTTTTGAGAACATTGGTTATTGGTACTTCCATAATCCAAACAGTAATCAGGATGAAAGGTTTAATTCCCTACAAATGAAGAGTACAATATACTTTTTTTTCAACAATACGCTGGTTATGTTTTTTTCTCCTCCACCAGTTTCAAAAATCAGGTATTATTTCATCTCATTGACAACATATTTATCTCTTGGATGCTGGAATTTAGTATGTTAATGTGAGGCTGTCACATCTGGTCTTTCAACCTAACTGGAAACTCAGTAAGATGTTGGTGCTGATACATTTTCAGGCACTTTGTGGGCACTCCAGAAATACTGTTTGATGAAAGTGGGATCGTTTAACTGGAGACCAATCCCCTTGTTCTCAATTTTTTTAAACTGATTTTTCCATTATTAATGCTGTACTCCAAGAATATGGGAGGAATGTGGTCATGAAGGTTAAATTCATGGCTGGCTTCTGTTTTGTGAATTGCATTGGCCAGTACCTCCTCTGGGTGTTTTCCCAACATGAAGCTTATTGGTAACATCACAGCTGATCAGCATCAAGAAAGGAAATCAGCTGACACTGAACTGGTTAGTCAATGTGATCTTTCACCCTTACAAAAATGGGCTTTCCACAGTCAAAGCAACTTTTCACTGGCTCTATAAACTGTCACCATATTAAGATATGTGAAACATGATTTATAAAGGTGCTATAGGCCAATTGCTTGACTGCTGCTTTCTGAGAAATCTCTAATTAATCATTATCTTTAGATGAGTGCAAACACCTATGTAAATAGATACAAATGATTCTCTGCTTATGAATTATAGTGGGCTAGGAGTCACATCTACTGCAATAATTATTTAACATTTTAAAAGATAACTTGAGATTCGGACAAAAACAAATTTATCATTTGTTTCTAAAAGACTGTTATTCTCAATTTGTGCCAAGAGTAATAAGAACTAATATTTGCAAAGTACTTTAGAAGTTTATGAAGTACTTTTCACATTTTAATAGCTACTGTTTATGATGTCAAATACTGTGTTAAGTTAGGTTCTTAAGATACGTCTTTCCTTTAATCCTCACACTTCTGAGTAAATATTACATTATCTAGGCATTTCCTTTAAAAAGGCGTAGGATAAAGGGATCAAAAAAGAACAAAGGTCAGGAATAGGATGGCATTTCAGGGAGCACCTCTCTTACCAGCTTTTTCCCTCGAAAATGGGATTTCAACGTCAGAGTTACCCAGCCATAGTCACAGAATCATAAAATGGGGACAGGACGCCAGAGGGGACTCTAGTCCCTAATAAGAACTGAAAGTGTATGATGATTACAGGGAAACAAACCCCAAAATGCTATGGAGAAAAGAACTCTGAATTACATCCAATTAGATTCAGGGCTTACAGTGGACCTCCATCATCAATCTGTTTCATTCATCTCTCCATTTGCTAGAATTCCATTAGAATTTCAGATAAAGGATTTACTCATTTCACATCTTTTTATCCCCTCCTTTGCAAGCTTAACATATTTCCTGATATTCTGGGAGGTAGAAGTTTAACTTGGGAAAGGAGGATGGGACTGCATCTGCATTTTATAGGGATATCTGGTCCTTACATGAAATGTATTCATCCTAACCTCCAGTTAGCTCTGGAGAATTCATCTGCCTTAAGGAGATATAGTCAGCGTTTCTCTATCTACTGTTATGGTGGGATAATATCTTGACATATTAAGCTTTTACCTGTCTCTCTTTTCCTTGTGTCCTTTCTCTCTGTTCAAGCAGTAAGTAAAAGCTCTGTGTTAATTGTTCCAGGGGAGGCACATGGCAAGGCAGAAAGCAGAGGCGAGCAGAGGCGACTACAAGTCTTTTTGGCTTTTGTTTTCCAAAGGCCTGAGTCTTTAGAGGAAAGGAATTTCTAGATCTAGATAGAGAGTTTTGAAGAAACAAAAGCACGTAAGAATTTTCTACAAACTGAAAGACTGAAAAGAAACATTCTCTGGCTAGAGGGGGTAAGGAACACACACCACACACACACACACACACACACACACACACACACACGCGCACACACACACACACACACACACACACACACACACTTTGATGCCTTGTCAGGGTATAAGATTCTAGAGCTGCGGTATAAATCTAGGAAAAGATAAAGGAAAGCCCATGAAAAACTGATGTTAAGTGTAAGTACCCATACATCCCACCACAACTGACGCTAGCAAAATGGGGGCTCCGAATCAGAAACTGTGCTGAGTTATAAACAGTAGAAGGTTATATCTCTAGTACGCTTGAATTTGTGGGTTGAGATTCACATCTACCATACTCGTTAGAAAACACAGTTATATCATGTGGATATGTGTAGCTTTAATGATGTTCGTCAGAGTTATAGCAAACAAAATGGAAATAATCTAAATGTTGTTTGATTGAACAGATTATAATATATTAAAATTATTCAACTATTTAAAATATTATTTATGAGATTGCTTAATTATGTAAAGATGTTCAAAATATTCTGTGATATAAAATTATGTTATGAAATATTATGGACAGTAAATCCAATTTTGAAAGAAAAATATATATGTAGGCATAAAGAATAAACTTGAAGAATACATATTACATGAGGGACTTTAATGTTTCCCTTTAAATTTTTCTTTAATTCCTAATATTTTACAAAAAACAGGCATCCTTTTGTAATAAGAACAATATGATAAAAATCATAAAATAAAACGCAATTAGTTTACACTTTGCACTGAAAATACTATACACTGCTTTTATGGGAAAGTTCAGGGAGAGAAGACTCCTGTCCTTCTCACACAATTCTGCTGCTGTGGTGACTGAAATAGTAGTCCCTTCACCTGCCAGGCTATTATAGTCAAAATTATGCTTAAAACAAGATACTGGAGAAAGAGCAAAAAATAAATGAAAAAACAAAAAAATAAAAGCATGAAATGAAAGAACTGAAAATGAGAAAAACTAAATATGCATAATTTGAGATGGAGAAAAATGAGAAAATCCTTACACTTTCTTTTTTTAGCATAAGATCTTATATAAAGTAAGTACTTAGCAAAGAGTGACCAAGACTGAAAATAGACAGGGAAAGGAAACTGTCTAGCACTCCTGAATATAAAAAGGAAGCTCTGGCTTATGAATCTGATACATTTTCTAAATAAAACATTGGTGGATTAGTTAAGGAACTCCAAAATGTAGATTATTGAGTGTTGGAATGGATGAGAATTTATATTTATAGGAGGGTATGTGGAGTTCTGATAAGGAGTCCTACTTTGATTTGATAATAAGGAAGTTTATATATAATATTAGCATATATGTAGTCTACATTTGGAGGAAAACCAGATAAGAAGGTGTAAAATGTATTCTGTAAAAATAAAAATTATAAATATGGCAACACTTAATTTGCATTGTTACCTATTAAAAGTATCTGAACTACTTATTTCTCAGTGCTTTTCTGTAATTAGTAAAAAAAAATACATAAATCAAAGTAGGTAATTTAAAATCACACATTATTATTTAGTACTTAAATACTTCCTAGTATCTCTTGACAAATCCATATAAGATTAATGTAAGTTATAGCAATGGGAGATTAAATTACATTGACTTTAAATTCCACATATTATAACTTAAAATTCCACTAAGAAACTCCTTTTATTATATTTGCTCTGATCCAACTGCTTTACTTTCAGCTCTTTCCTTGAAACTGAAAACAAACCTGGAATTCTTATTGACATAAAACATTAGCTCTCCACATACTCATTGTTTCTTGGTCTAGTCCATCTTTTAAAATTGTACTTACCCTTGGGAATGTCACTGAGTTTATTTCTTTGAAGAATGAGCAACTTTAGAAATGGAAGCCCATTTCTCAAGCTGCCTCTCTGGCGTTTCACCCACAAGGACTTGAAACTGAGTAGATCCAATGACACGGAGCGAATAGCGTTGTTGCTGAGGTTTAATATTTCCAAAGCACGAAAATGTGCAAGAGAGCTTAAGGTTATTTTCGATATGAGATTGTTACTGAGGTCCAGGTGTCTTATATTCCATTCTTCTTTTTTCATGTGAGTTTGTAAGAGAACCCTAAAGAAACTGGAACTTACATCCACTATGGCTGCCATCTGTGATATGTCCACAGGTGTTTCATGCTTTCCAGCAAAAGAACAATTTGTCAGAAGATATCCGTTCCATTGGCACTCGGAATTGAATAAAATACTTTTTCTTGATGGGTTTGTCATTGTGTCAGTAAAATAAAGACCTATAACCATGGTAACGACTCTGAGACGTAGGTTTTTCATAATGCCTGGAGAAAGAAAAATTGACTTATTCAAAATAACTTATGTAAAAACTAATAGCAAATAAGCAGAAATTTTAATTTTCAATTTAAGATTCAGGAAAGTTATCTTGCCTTGATTGTCAATTTACACGGATGTTTGATTTCTTAGACAGTGGGGCAAAATGTAGCTACCAAAATGGTAAACAGCTATAGTGTAAAATTACATTTATGCCACAGTTTTAAAGAAAGAACCCCTCCTGATTTGTCAGAAAATGTGTACTCACTTGGACCTCACCTGTGTCTGCTTTTCCAGGATTACTCACCCTGCAGTCTGCTTTGGAATGAGGGAAACCTACCAAGATGAAAAACTTCTCTGCTTCCTTCCTGGTCTTCAGGACTGAGCAAAGTCTATTATCCTTATTTTACAGCACGGTAATCAGCCATGTGCTTTATCACATGAGTGACAAGCCATATCGTTACACCAAACCGTGGAACTGTATCGGTGGAAAGTTCAACTCATGAAAGAGACTCGATTTTTTTTAATGACTAGAAGAACTACAAGCTTTGTCTCTGCGGCTTTTGTAGCTTTTCAAATCCACTTGAAACCATTTAGATACCTACGTTAAAAAAAAATCGGTTATAAAAAGGATGCTCTCCCTAGGACCCATGAAGATATAATTAGATACAGAAACTCAAGTATCTTTCTCACCAAAGATTCTTGAGAAGCAATTGAAAGCTTTAAAACAAGTATCTACAAATCACAATGCCTGAATGTATGCACAAAAAACAATTTTAAGAGTAGATGAGGAGGGGTGGGATAGGGAGGGTGGGAGGGAGGGAGACGCAAGAGGGAAGAGATGTGGGAACATATGTATATGTATAACTGATTCACTTTGTTATAAAGCAGAAACTAACACACCACTGTAAAGCAATTATACTCCAATAAAAAACAACAGAAGAGTAGATGAATAACTTTTTTGTGATTTATTTACTAAATTAATTACTAAATTTAATGATTTAATTACTAAATTCCATTAAAAACTCAGTGTGTGTACAAATAACCACATTACTCGGCACGTAGGTTTACAGCAAATTGTCCCTTCCGTTCTGTTCCAATGGCAAATGGCACCATTCTAGTTCTCATCACTAATCTGCAATACTAGCATGGGCTTAACTGGTTTTCCTGTCACTGCCTTTCAATTTTCCTTCTTGCTTCATCCAATGAAATTCCAAAGGGTTACTTCCCCATAGTACTGTTTTCCAATATCATATCCTCATTCAGAAGCCTTAAAGGGCTCTGCAGTGCCTACAGTCCAAATCCCTCAGGTTGGCATCCCAGGCTTTGTATTATTTACCTGAGTTCATGAACTAGTTTTAAAAGTACATGTGGAGCAACTACAAGATGGGGCTTGTGCACCTCGGTATATATGTAGATCTCATGCAAAAATTAGCTTTTACTTCACTCCAATTCCAAGCCCAATGCCTTTTCCTCTCCTCAGTCCAAATCCTACATATGTCCTTCCAGATCCATCACAAACCCTATGACCTGAAGACCCTTCTTCCTGCTTTGGCCTCTATTTTGTTCAGAAATCTTTCAGTAAATATTTATTGAATGAATGAATGCATGCTAGTAACATTCAGTTTGACAGAATATCAGTACTGTCCTATATGGCTATCGCTTTGCATTGTGTCTGTTTTAAACAGCCCAAAAGACTATAAGCTCCCAGATGGTAAGGGCCATGTTTTCATACATACATACATATATATATAACTTCCCCCCATGTTTTATATTTTTAATAGTCTTTAGTCTGTCATAGGACTATGCTATCTATATATCTATATATAGGGCTATATCTGTATTATCTACGTATCATCTATTTATCTCATCTATGTATATTTTCCCCCATGTTTTATATTTTTAATAGTCTGCAGTCTGTCATAGGATTATGCTCTGCTTGGATAAATGAATGCATGCAATGGATGAAATTTACCATGTAACTTTTTAAACTTTGGTTTCATACAAGGTCAAATCTGCCATATTTTGAAAGGCATCTAAGTTCCCGTACACGTGGCTATGAACTGCAAAGGTGCCCTACAGCATGGAGGAAAGATTTATTTTTAAAGTGTGCCTCTTATGCAATACCAGAAATTCAATTAATTTGTAGAGTCAGAAAGATATTTGTTACCATATTCAAAGCTGCAATCATTACATATGTAATTATATAGCAAGCTAATGTAACAACGTCAGCAACAAAAAAAAGATTCATCATTCATAGGCACACTACAATACTGAAGAGAAACATGTGGTTGGAAAAAACTTCTTAAGGGGACTTAAGTAAGACCTTCACTGGCCTGATTCTTTCTAAGTTGAAGAGATTTATCTATAACTAACAGTTTTGAGTTCAAAACAGCTAGATAAGGATAATCTCATGGCATAAAGTGAAAGGTATTCGTTTGTAAATTTTAAAAAATATTATATATATACAAAACAAACTTATATGTATTAGGTAAGGAACACCTGAGAACTCTAGAAAAATTTTCTGAGGATATTGGAGACAATTACGTGGAATGTAAATCTTTAAATGGACATATTCAAGCTGAAGTATGAGGAAGCAGAAATACTGGGTGTGTCAGACAGTGAGACAGGGAGAAGGCAGTAGAAAAAACAAAGTAGAAAGGAAATGAAGAGTTCATTCCTATATAAAAGAAAGAGAAGTTACAATAGTTAGAAGAAAAAAAGCAGGAGAGGCTAGTTTTGCTAAGATGTAGAAAGAACACAACAGTAACACTGTTTCTAAGGCATACCTTTGGTCCTTAGGGATTTTTCAGATGGATCTCTCTCTGAATCAAGCCAGGTGGGGATTTTAGACTTGAGCCTTTGAGGCTCCACCCATCTGCCCTGGAGCCTGCCCTGTGGCAAACCTTCAACCCTTTCATCTCCAAGCTCTGGCCTCTTGCAGAGGTGACAGCAACAGACAACAGTGCACATTCCCCTGGGATACTGGGGGAAAAGCCAACAGAGAGAGGCTTTCTGCAATGCAGAGGGTAGGAGTTTCCAGACTGGGTCTGTACAACTTCTAACTTTGAGCTCGAGGATTCCAGAGAGATTTATGTATAAATACTGGCAGCGTCCAATTCTCAAGCTGTATTTACATTCAGCACGTTTATATGAGTAAGTAGAAACCTGCTACTATTTTAACAATTAAAAAATTAACAGCAAACAATTTTACAGAATCTTTATTGTAAACAGAGGTCATTAATAGTTATTACAAACTGAATCAACTGAAAGTCAAATTGGTAACTCGACACATTTATAGGTTTATTTTTCTATGGCATAATTTGTAATCTTTGCCCCCTCAGTGCTTTAAAAAAGATTACTAAAATTATCAGCATTTCAATGTTCTCTTTTTTTTTTTTTTGTCAAGTTTAGCACCGTAACATTCTCATGATCTTTAAAAAAACTCACTCCAAAACTAGGTAGAACTTCCACTTTTCATTCAAAACTATCACGTAGAACTTCCACTTTTCATTCAAAACTATCACACACAATTTGTTTTTTCAATGCAAAAAGAATACAAATAAGTATATTTTTAAATATTACAGAGCACACATACAGTCCCTACTGTGTATAGTTTTTGCATTCTTCCTACCTGCCCATTAGAGAGCCCCTAAGATACCTTGCTTTCATTTCATTTGTCCCCGATGTCATTATCATCCACCTCTGAAGGACTGTAGTTATTTAAACAAGCATGTGTCTGCCCCATCTCCGGGGATCCTGTCTTTGTCCTCTACCTCCCCCAAGTCTGTTGCTTGTCATATCAGCGCTTGATGGAGGGGAGGAATGACAGCAGAAGAGGCAAAGTTAACAATTCAGTTTATAGAAAAATAGCATCTGATGGTGAGAATGAGTAGCTGAGGCTTTACTGTTATGCTAAACAGGTCACAGGTAAAATGGACAGTTTGTTCTTGTTCTGCTTCCCAGGGAATTTCCCAGGTCTACATTTCAATGCAAAAGCAAAAGCTACCTGTGAAGTGTCCTAAATTACTATACCTGTTACCTTAACAATCAGTTCTGTAAAAACATCAAAATATTCTCTCATGTCCAAAGCACTTAATGGAGATGTATCAAAAACAAGTATTTCTCAAAGAGGAGTAAAAATAGATTATTTCATGAATTACATTCAATAAATAATACTTTGTAACATAGTGTTCTGTGGTTTTTGTAAAAAATATTTATCTAAACAAACTTTCAAAACAAATCTAAATAGAGCAGACAAGTAATGAATGTAAAATTTACAAATACACTGAGCATCTGAACGAATATTCCAATGGATTTTTTCTGAACATTATTCAGATATTAAATGATACTGAATATATTCATATGGGCTCTGAATATCACTACAACAAATAACACCCAGAGGTCATGAATTTCACTCTCTCTCTTTTTTTCTTCACTTAAAAAATAACTTCACTCAGTAGCAGGTAGTAAGTCAATCTCTACTTTAGTATACTTTAATGACTACTCATAATCTCTAAAGTATTTGGTTTTTCTATCAGAGAAAACTTTGACAATATTGAATGCAAATTTTTTTTTTGTATCGATTTTCCTATCTATATCGTTCAAACTGGCAAGGACAGAATATTATACTTGAAGGCAGAATGGGGTTATCTCTTCTGCCTATTTTACAGCACACTACTTTGAGGTCTCTCTTCCTGATGTCGTGTGTATCTTAATAATACCAGCGAGTTCCTTTCAGGTCAAATATAAAACACCTTAAAAATCAACTGGCTTGAGGGTTGTAAAACATTATAATGGGTGGTGATGTTAGGAGCAGAGGTCAATCTCATACTTCCGTGAAAATTACTTATATTATGTCCTGCATTAGTACCCTTTAGTCCAGTGCTTCCTGACTTTTTTCAAGGTACGGCACATATTAAAAAGGGTAATATTTGTCTGGCTTGCTGGGGTAAATCCACCAGCCATTCTGGGCCAGCAGGACTCGTCTGGGGCATGGCCTCCCCATTTCCCACTGTGCTGCCCCGAGGGCTGAGGGTATACATATCTTGGCAACCGTTTTACCCATTCAGGCACCCCAGTTGGGAAACGGGGGTAACCCACAACTAGGCCAATTTGATCTCTCTATAATATATTTTAGAATTGGCTTAAGAAAATTTAAAATCTGACAGTGATTGGTCAGTTTTTTGACTGAGATTGATTTATTTCCTTTTAATTAGAGTAAGCATACCTGTTTTTTTGTTTCTTATCTGCCTAGGTAAGTCTGAATTAGTCTTTGTTCATCTTTGCAGAGTTTTAAATAATTAAAACTCCAGCGCAGATAGTGAAAAGAATGCGGTATTTAGAAACAGGTTCATCTAGGTTTGAGTCACACCTGAATTCCAATCCCAACTCTGCTATTTCCTCTGTAACATTAGGCAAGTTTCTTAACTTCTCTGAACCTCAGTTTCCCAATGGGTAAACTGGGATAACAACACCTGCTTATAGAGTTGTGGTGTGAATTAGAGACATTCCACGTGCAATGCCTAGGACAATGCCTAGCACTGTAAGATGCTCGATACATGACAGCTATCATCATTTAACAGTTAAAGCTGAGATGGTGCTTTAATTTCTACCACATTGTGAGCACAATATTTACCAATATTTAATGAGTATACATTCTATTAGAGTATTTTCTTCCTAGTGCAAAACTAAGGAACCATAGTTTCTTACTAACTCCCATATGTGAAGTTCTTTAACGACCTCACTTGCATGTGAGAATACGGCTGAAAGTCAATGCACTAAAAATCTGTCTTTCCGGGCTTCCCTGGTGGCGCAGTGGTTGAGAGTCTGCCTGCTGATGCAGGGGATGTGGGTTCGTGCCCGGTCCGGAAGGATCCCACGTGCCGCGGAGTGGCTGGGCCCGTGAGCCATGGCCACTGAGTCTGCGCGTCCAGAGCCTGTGCTCTGCAGCGGGAGAGGCCGCATCGGTGAGAGGCCCACGTACCGCAAAGAAAAAAAAAAAAAATCTGTCTTTCCTCTTAGAAGCCAAAAGACAGAGCATGTAACATTTACTGATGGTGTACCTTTAAACGTCTTAAGTGGGTCTATCCCCATTAGTTACCAAAAGCTTACTTACAGTGAGTCTAAACAGTTGCTTCAGACCTTTAGCCTTTAGACAAGGAAAAGTGGCATTTTAAAAACACTTCTTTAAAGATTAATATTGATTGTATTCACTTCTCTTAATTGTTTTAGAGAACTGTAAATTGAAGATCAGTGCAACTTAATGAAATGTATTAGAATTTAGGCTCTCTGAGACTATTTTAAACATGGAGACTATATAATAGATACAGCAGTGCTCTGCAGATAAAATAATTACGAGTTATCACAAACTCTGTAAAAACATGATTTGCATGCCTACTCTGAAAAAAAAAAAGTCAAGTCACGATCTGAACCTACTGACGCCCTCTCGGGTTCTTCTAGTGAGTGTCTCCACAGGGGTTGTCTGAGGTCTGGCAGCCCATGTTCTGGCCCGTCACCTGTACTTTGAAGAGGGTTCCGTCAGCGCACATACAGAGCTTGTAGCGCACCCAGTCACCACCACCAAACTGGTCTCCGCTGGAGGAACTAGGGAGGCGAGTTGTGCTGACCACCACAGTTCCATTCAGGATGATGCTGTTTTCCTATCAGGAGAAAACTCATATATGGCCTGTTTGCATCCACAAGTAGGGCGAGAACAAGATTAATGAACAACACTCACTGAAATATTAGCAAGAATAGAAGGCAGCAAGAAAAAGTCATGACCGAAACAACAACAACAAAAACCCCAAACCAATCAAAATTCACCTAGTGACCTCTTAGTAATTGTTCACAATGTATATCAGTACACTTGTTAATACAATTTATTTCTCAGTTAGTTAAAAATTATATCAAAATTCCTAAGTGCACAATAAGACGAATACTGATAAAGTCTCAGATCGTTTTCATTTATTATTTCCTAAGAGAGTTTTAACCAAGTTGCTGATTGATACATTTCAGACGCTAAGAAGAAAAAGACTGTTTTTCTCCTAGAGAAAAGTAATTTGAATTTCCAATGTTTTTGTGTGACACCATAAATGAAGATTCAAACCATACAATTTTGAAGCCCAGGCACTCAAAGAAAACTGCCTGGAAGTTCTCTTCTTCAAGCCCACTATCCCAGGAACATTCTTGTATTGCAGACCCTCTCGTTTTTGGAACTCCTAACCCTCTCTCTCCCTTCTTCCCTTTTCTTCTTTTTATTCATTCAACACAGAATTATTAAAGGTCTCCTATGTGTCAGATACTATTCTAGGTGCTGGGGATGCAGCAGTCAACAGACAGGCAAAGTCCAAATCCCCATTTACTGGGGAGGGGCAGACAACAAACACCTGAAGAGGTAAAACAAACAGGACATCATCTGAGAAAAGCAAGTCAGGGTGAGTGGAGAGAGAGTGACCAGAGGATGGTCAGGGAAGGCCTCTCTGATAAGGTCACAGTCTGATGGAAACTGGATGACATGAGGGACTAGGGCATGTGGGTAACTGGGCAGAGGAAAGCACATACGCAAAGGCCCCAAGGTGAGGATGTGCCTTGTGTTCTAGGAACAGAGAGGAGGCCAGAGTGGTTGAAGGACAGAGAGAGGGAGTCGACTAGTAGGTAGGAGATGAGTCAAAGAAATAACTAGGGGCCAGACACATAAGGCCAGGGTATGGACTTTGGCTTTTATTCTGAATCAGACGGGAAGCCATTTGGAAGGTTCTGAACAGAGAAGTGACGATCTTTTAAAAAGGATCGCTCTGGCTGCGGTACAGAGAACTGAATACAGGGGTGAAAGACGAAGCAGGGAGACCACTTTGGAGGCTATTCTAGCAGTGCAGGCAGGAAACGATGCTGGCTTACACCATGGTGGTGGTGGTGAGAATCAGCCAGACTCTGTACATCTTCTGAAGGTAGAGCCCAGAGGCTTTGCTGACGAAATAATGGGTACCATTTAACAAGATGGGAACACTGAAAGAAATGCATGTTTGGGGAGGGAAGGAGGATATGAAGACTTTAGACTTGTTGAGTTTGAGATGCCTATTAGATATTGAAGTGGACAGGTAAGAAGGCAGCTGGATATGTGAATCTTACTTAGTTCAGAGGAGAAAGAAGGAGTTCCAAAGTTGAGAGTCATCAGCTTATAGAGGGTATTTAAAGCAACGAAAGTTGATGATGAAGTAATGGAAACAGCTAACTGACTATGTAGTGATAGTATATGGAATTTTCAAATTTTGTTCTCACGCTGCCATCTTGTGGTTATGTAATTTTACTTTCTTTAAACTGCTAAAGTAGGTGTTTTTTTTTTTTAAATTGAAGTATAGTTAATTTACAATATTGTGTCAGTTTCAGGTGTACATCAAGGTGATTCAGTCATATATATATTTTTTCAGGTTATTTTCCATTATAGGTTATTAAATTCTTGTTGCTTATCTGTTTTATATATAGTAGTTTGTATCTGTTAATCCCATTCTCCTAATTTATCCCTCCCTGCCTTCCTTTCCCCTTTGGTAACCATAAATTTGTTTTTAATGTCTGTGAGTCTGTTTCTATTTTGTATATAGATTCATTTGTACTGTTTCTTAGAGTCCACATATAAGTGATATAATAATTGTCTTAGCAGTTTTTTTAAAAAAGCAGTTTGATTGATAAAATTCTAACGACTAGCCATACACTTAAAAACTAACCTCTGATATTAGCTGAATTATAAAGCTAATTATCTTTTCAACACTGGTTTATTTTTTTTTAACTGTGGAGAAACTGATATGTGTGTATATGTATTTCAAAGTATGTCATATTAACAACAGGTAGAATTTTCAGGTAGAAAAACTTAAAAGATTTAGGTGACTTGCTAATGGTTATAAACAAATCAATCACATCTCTTGCTGCTTTGAGTTTCTGATGCAGAGAACAACAGCCCCACTGTGACCATTCTTCAACACTATTATTCTCTCAGAGGAATGGCTTCTTTCTACAATGTATGCAAACAATACTCAGCACTACTATTGAGTTTCTGGCAAGAATCACATTTTATGTTGATGTTTATTATTTAGAGATTGGAACATATTCTTCAGGGGGAAAAGATATTTATGAAAGTGAAAGAACTTAATTTTCTAAAGTTTTTTCCTTCAAGAACTATGATTAAATTTTTTTAAAGGAAAGAACTATTTTATAAGTCCTTAGGTTTAACTTTTGTCATTTAATGCTTAGTAGCACAAATTTAATTAGCTTTAATTAGGTAGCATAGAGGAGATGCCCAAAGACATTTTGAATAAATATACTTTGACCAGAATTGTGAACAGGTAAAATGTTTTCGAACTTATGGCCCCCTTAAATGAAATATGTTACTTATTAAAGTTCAGATATAATCTGTGAGGCACAAAGAAAAGTTTACTTTTCAACAGGTATAATAAAGGCAAAATCTTTTTCCTTTACAATTAATAATAGATGTATAATTAAAAATACATTTAATATATTTGCTAATTGATTTTCACATCACTAGACACAAAACCCATGAAGAGATGTGAAAAATCTTTAACTGAAAAAAACCCTATCAACTTCAGGGCATGCATACTGAGAATTCTCTTTTGGAAGCTTTTTGCTTGTTTGTTTGTTTGCCTTTTAAAATAACACAGGCATCATTATGCAAAAAAAAAAAAATTTAGAAAATAACAGGCAAACAGAAATAAAATGAAAATCATCTGTTACCCTGCTACCCATAACTAACCATTGTTGACATTTTGGCATACCCTTCTAGGTTTCTATAAACATACACATAATCTGAAAAATAAAGATGAGATATTTCACAGATTGTTCTATAACTTTCTTTCACTTCATAATCCATTTTGAACATCTTTTCATGTCCGAAAAATACAACTACATTATCATTTTTCATAACTCTTTCTCCACATAAGGACTTATGTACCCAAGAATCTAAAAATTCTCTTAAAATCAAAAAATACTCACAGCCTTTAACTCCATATTACCACCCATGCGAAATTCAATGGTTTTGCCCATAATGAATACTCCTTCATTTCCACGCACAATAGCACGCCCATCAACTTTTATATTTAAATCACTAGTAGCATTGCTGGTAATCTGAAGATTAAAAAAAAAAAGTAGTGATGAAGATTTTCTAAATTAAAGTGTGGATTATTATTAGAGATAGAGGAGGAGGCGTTTCAATGACAAAATATGAAAGCAAGTGTTTTAATTCACATTTCACACATGTAGAGATAAAGAGAGATGATTTGATAATGGTCACATAAACTAGTTGATGACAAACCTAGAACTAATCCTTTCCGCTGCTCCGGAGTCACTTCATTCATAGCATTTTATCAGTAAAGCTGCCCCTGCCCCCCACCTCACACACTTTGTAACTTTAGATAATAATTCTCTTCCATTAATAAAAGCAAGGAAAATAAATCATACCCTTTCAGTAGATGCTTTTTGAACATTCAAACTTTTCACTCCACTTGGCAAACGAAACTCATGAGTTTCATAGTCTGTGCTGAATAAGATATTTTGAGTCCTTGGGTCGAAAAACTGCACACCAATGTCACTTATGATAGAAGTTTTGTTCTTTTCTACACTGAGCTTTGTCGTCCCTTGCTGAAAAACAATCTTCAGAAAAACACTTTATCATGAATATGCTTTCGAACAAGACTGCATCCAAAATTCATCAAGAACATTCTAAGAAAACTCTACAATAGCAGGCTTAACGCCTAATGATTTTAACTGCCTCTCTCTGACTCCCTCCACCCACTTGGGAGAAGAGTCCTTTAAAACGAGGGCTTAACATGCTTATTTGCTGTAATGCTTGGCAGACACAGATGGTCGCAGAGCACAGGGACCCAGAGCTAAGACGGGCAGGGGCAGTAAGGATGCCTCCTTGAGGTTCTGGTCAGTTGAAAACCTACGTTATAGTAGCCACTTGACAGGGGTTGCCACTGACTAGACTGGCATATTCTCTTCCAGACTCCCAGAGAGTAGAGGGTATTCTAACCTGGGAAGGTGCTTTTTTAAATGGTTTCCTCATATGGAGGAGAAAAGAGTAAACTATGTATTCTTACAGTAATTATATCTATCCCAGAAAATGCTACCATGGGACAAAATCTAGAATATTAAGAAAGTATCTAACAGTAATAGATGGATGAGAAGACCAACAATATTATTAAATATATTATGAATTTTCTTTAAAGGAAAATATCCATTTCCAGTAATCACCTCTAGGTTTTTACGAAGAATTTTTCTCTAATGTTCCTCAATTAATGTGGTTACTTACAGGTTGGTTGTTGCCAGTGATGACTAAATTTTCATTTCGCCTTCCTCCTACTGTGCTCTTATAAAGAGGGTGTATAACTCCCATGTCAGACACTTGCTTAAATCGAAGCAGACCACTTTCATGAAACTCCATGCTGTCACAGCCATTTGGTCCAATGCGAATCACAGCCCAGATAACAAGTGTTACCTAAAAAAGAAATCAAGCCCACTGATAATAGGTAGCATACATTTAACATAATCAGTAAACAAATAGGAAAGGTAGTTGCTAAAGGATTAAACTTCCTAAAATGTTTCATCAGTGAGATGAACACATCAATTGGGTTTCCACTTACAAACAAAACCAATTTTATTTTTATCAAGGTATTACATACCAATAACTAAAAGTCAAAAAGTGCTAAAGGTGGGCTTCCCTGGTGGCGCAGTGGTTGAGAGTCCGCCTGCCCTTGCAGGGGACACGGGTTTGTGCCCCGGTCCGGGAAGATCCCACGTGCCGCGGAGCGGCTAGGCCCATGAGCCATGGCCACTGAGCCTGTGCGTCCGGAGCCTGTGCTCCGCAATGGGAGAGGCCACAACAGTGAGAGGTCCACATACCGCCAAAAAAAAAAAAAAAAGTGCTAAAGGTTCTATAATTAAAAAAAAAAAAAGATTAGTTTATTTCTTCTACCTCCACTATACCTCGTCCCAGAACAACCACTTTCAACAATCTTAGCCGTTTCGTCTAGAATTTATCTCCATATTTCTAAATAATAAGTATATGTTATTTCTTCATTGATCAATTTTAGGTTGTATCTATCAATTTCCTATTTTAGCAGATGAGAATTTTAGCTCATTTATATTTCTTCTCCTCCAACTCCAATCTCAAGTTTTGGTTAAATCCATGTTCAGTATTTTCAGTATTACAACAATGTAAATATTGTTCACTGCTAAGGCAAATACTGCACTATGATGGCAGTTCCCTTCTTGTACTTTGTGTCTTTCAGAGTTTAATATTTGTCCTTCTTTCATTTGCTTAGTTTCTTTGAAAATCAGACTAAGTTTTTTCAAACTCTCCAACATTTCTGTAAAATGTCTCAATAAAATGTTCTAAAAGTCCAAACCTCCCAGAAAATGTATTAGCTCTATTTGCCTCTCCCAGGAAATCTTTCTGGAACGAACCCTCATCTTCTTGCTCCAGTCTGAGCTCCTGCCCTCTGGGTCTGTCGCACGGCTATAACCACGAGCTTTCCATTCACTTTCATGCTGGAACTTCCTTTCGTCTTTCTCCCATGCAGGATACCCAGTTTCCGGTATCCTTGTCTTCAACATTCTCGGTTTAGTACCTTCTTTTGGTAGAGCACATTGTCCCGTGGCTTCTTTCAAAAGAATGTATGTGAAATATTTTTTGAGAGTGTGCGTGGCTAAAACAATGTCTCTGTAATTCCTCACGTTTGACTGAGAGTTTAGCTTGGTATGCATTTCTAGATTTGAAATTATTTTCTCTCTGAATCTTGAAGGTCCTTGCTTTCTTGCCTTCTAGTTTCCAGCACTGCTTTTGACAGGGTCCGATGCCACTCTGATTTTGTGTTCTTTATACAAAACCCGTTTTTTTAATTCTCTGGAAGAGTTTAGGATCATCTCTTTATTCCTGGTCTTCTTAAATTTCACAGTAATAGCCTTGGTGTGAGTCTTTTTTTTTTATACATATGCTGGATCCAGAATGGTAGTTTTCAACCTGTCCTAGGAATCTTTCTTGGTTTATTTATTTGATAACTTTCTTCCCATTGTGTTTTTTCTTCTCTCTTTCTAAAACTCCAATTAACAGAATGTTCCTGGATTCATTCTTTAATTTAGTTGAACTTTGTGGAAGATTTTCTTTTATCTTCCAATGTCTGTCTATCTATCTATCCATCCATCCATCCATGTATGTGTACTTCTATGAGTTCTTCCATATTCTTTAACTGCTTCTTTTTAATGGCACAGTATCCTTGTTTAATGGATGCAATATCCTCTGACTTCTCTGAAGCTATTGATTGTGTGCTTTAATTCTTTTAAGTTTCCTGTCATTTGTTGCATTTTCTCCATTTCCCTGAATGCCCACTTTCCCCATGGTTTGGGTGCTTTTGGTCTCAATCATTTCTCAATTCTGGGAGCTTTCCATAAAAATCTACTGATCCCTGGTGGCTCTGTGTTCATAGTTAACAGAGCGGTTATAAAAAGTTCAGGGAAAGTTCTCTGGGTGGGGTGGCACTTGTGACTGACAGGCTTCACAGTAGGGAGATTAGGTGGCTTTTTCACAGGGACCTGCCACGTGTATCTTCAGGTTTTTTCTCTATGTTCTTCGGTTTCTCCAGAGCAGGCTATTTTATCTCTTGCTGGGGGATGTAAGCCTGGTACAGGGAGCTGGAGCTGGAGGATGAGGATACGGGAGCCTCAGTGCTCAGGATACAGACTTTCCTGCCTTCAGTGTGGAAACCCATCCCTACCCTCCTCTTGGCAATATCCTCAGGCAGAAAGAATCCCCTCTGGTTCAGTGTGGGGTTAGGAGGGCTGGCTGCCTAACTGCTGCCTGGAAGGAGAGGGAGGCTGGGGATTGCATGCCTTCTTCTATGGACTTTTCAAACAAGCTCTCTGTTTTCAGTTCCCCCTTCACTCCTACTTTTCAAGGCACTTGTACTTCCAGTTCCTGAGGCTTTTCAGGATTCTGCAAGACACTTCCACCAACGCCCCCTGCAACCCTCTCCCCCAACACACAGTTTCTCTTCTCTAGTAAGTTATTTGCCACTCCTCCTCCTTTTTGTCTTCATATATTATGGTTCAGGATTTCGGTTGCCTCCCACTTTCTTCCAAGGTATTTCTGATTCTTGACATTGTCACCTAAGGATCAGCTTTTAAAGCAGAAGGGGATGAAATGTCTTTTTTTTTTTTTTTTTTTGCCGTCTTAACCATAACTTTCCAAAAAAATAAATTTCTAAAAGAAAATAAATTCAGAACATGTGCTCCTAGTAAAGCTATTTACAGTATCAGCTCTTTTTGATTTAAGTGAGGAATTAGACACAAATGTTTTGGATGTACATAAAATACAATGGACTGGTTTGAGAGTATTAGAAGTAAAAAAATACAGTAGTAAGTGAAATTACGTTAGAACTGCTGCATCCATGTTCATGATTGGTCTCAGGGATACCAATAATCACTCTCTGAAAATATCTATCCACACACATGCCAGAGGGGTTCAAATTTAACCCCTTTCTTTAAGAAAGCAAATATCTTTGGAAAAGGCAACACACCAGTTCCTCACACCTTAGTGTAAACCAGTCTACCTCATATCCTTTCATTCTTTTATAACAGAGATTTAGGACTACAAAATATAACGCTTTACTGCCATCCAAGGTTTACAATTTTAAAATCTAGCTGAGGAGGCAAGAGCAAATTTTGGAAAAGTTGAATGAAAACAGGAAGGAGTATATTTTTAGGAGAGATGAAGGCAGTAAAATCATCTTGGCAAAGGTCTCTTCTATTGAGTTGACTCTAACCTTTTAAAAGTTGTCTTTTATTTTTATTTTATTTTTTAAAATTAATTAATTAATTAATCAATTATTTTTGGTTGCATTGGGTCTTTGTTGCCGGCGAGCGGGGGCTACTCTTCGTTGCGGTGTGCGGGTTTCTCATTGCGGTGGCTTCTCTTGTTGTGGGGCACGGGCTCTAGAACACAGGCTCAGTAGTTGTGGCGCACGGGCTTAGTTGCTCTGTGGCATGTGGGATCTTCCCGGACCAGGGCTTGAATCCGTGTCTCCTGCATTGTGGGAAGCCCTAAAATTTAAGTCTTTTAAAGGAAAGAGTCTATGAACATTTTTTTCTAAATAAAATTAGTGCGTGGCAATATTAACATACTAAGTTTTCATATAGAAAATATTCATTAAAATTCAATAAGAGATGAAACATATACAGGCATACTTCAGAGAAATTGTGGGTTTGGTTCCAGATAACAACAATAACGTGAATATTGCAATAAAGCAAGTCCACACAAACTGTTTTGGTTTCCAAGTGCATATAAAACTTATGGCTACACTATACTGTAGTCTATTACGTGTGCAACAGGATTATGTCTAAAAAAACTATGTATAGGGAATTCCCTGGCAGTCCAGTGGTTAGGACTCGGCGCTCTCACTGCCGGGGTCCCGGGGTTCAATCCCTGGTTCGGGAACTAAGGTCCTGTACAAGCCATGCGATGCGGCTGAAAAAACCAAAAAACCAAAACCCCAAAAAACCAATGTACATACCTTAATTAGAAAATACTTTTTTGCTAAAAAATGCTAACCATCACCTGAGCGTTTAGCAAGTTGTAATCTCTTTGCTGGTGGAGGGTCTTGCCTTGACGCTGACGGCTTCTGACTGACCAGGGTGGTGCTCACTGATGGCTGGGGTGGCTGGGGCCATTTCTTAAAGTGAGACCACAATGAAGTCTGCTGCACTGACTCTTCCTTCCACGAACGGTTTCTCTGTAGCATGTGATGCCGTTTGATAGCGTTTCAGCCACAGTAGAACTTCTCTCAAAATTGGAGTCAGTCCTCTCAAATCCTGCCACTGCTTTATTTAATCTCTTTCTTTTTGTAGGGGGTATCTCACAGGTGTGTCTATTCGTGCTCGAGGACAGCGGCACTGCTACAAGTGTGCATGATGTCCCACATTCCCACAGTACAGCCAGACCGATGTCCCATCCAAGTAAAGCTGGTTAATGATGACCATGAGCAGGCGTAGGACTGGAAGCTTTCAAGGCTTTACTGCTTTTATCAGCACTCCTGACTTTATAAACGATGAAGCCCGTCAACCCCGCTCCGACCCAAATCTCCTGGTAAACTTAGGTACAGCAGGGCTTCACGGAGATGCAAACATTCTTAAGGCTTGGAAGCAGCTCAGGCAGCCCCTGCCACTGCCTTATCAACTAAGTTTATGTAATAGTCTAAATTCTTTATTGTCATTTCAATAATCTTCACAGCATCTCCACCAGGAGTAGATTCCATTTCAAGAAAACACTTTCTTTGCTCATCCGTAAGAAGCAACTCCTTATCCTTTAAAGTTTTTTCATGAGATTGTAGCAATTTAGTCACATCTTCAGGCTCCACTTCTAATTCTAATTATCTTGCTATTTCTATCACATCTGCAGTTACTTGCTCCACTGAAGGCTTAAACCCCTCAAAGTCATCCATAGGGCTGGAATCAACTTCTTCCAAACTCCTGTTAACTTTGATATTTTGACCTCTTCCCAAGAACTGCTAATGTTCTTAATGGCATCTAGAATGATGAATCCTTTCCAGAGGCTTTTCAACTTACTTCACCTAGGTCCATCAGAGGAATCATAATCTATGGCAGCTATAGCTTTAAAAAATGTATTTCTTAAATAATAAGACCTGAAAGTCAAAATTATTGCTTGATCCGTGGGCTGCAGAATGGATGTTGTGTTAGTAAGCATGAAAACAACACTAATCTCATTGTACATCTCTATCAGAGCTCTTGGGTGACCAATGCATTGTCCATGAGGTGTAATATTTTGAAAGAAATCTTTTTTTTCTGAGCAGTAGATCTTAAAAGTGGGCTTAAAATATTCAGTAAACTATGTTGTAAACAGGTGTGCAGTTATCCAGATTTCGTTGTTCCGTTTATAGAGCACAGGCAGAAGTAGATTTAGCATAATTCTTATGGGCCCTAGGATTTTCCAAATGGCAAATGAGCACTGGATTCAACTTAAAGTCACTGGCTGCCTTAGCCCCTAACGGAGAGTCACCCTGTCCTTTGAAGCTTTGAAGCCAGGCACTGACTTCTCCTCTCTAGCTATGGAAGTCCAAGATGGCATCTTCTTCTAATAGAAGGCTGTTTTGTTTGCATGGAAAATTTGTTGTTTAGTGTAGCCACCTTCATTACTTATCTTAGCAAGGTCTTCTGGATAAGCTGCTGCAGCTTCTACATCAGCACTTGCTGCTTCGCCTTGTACTTTGATATTATGGAGACGGCTTCAGAGCATGAAACCTTAAACCTCATGAACCAGCCTCTACTAGCTTCAGACTTTTCTTCTGCAACTTCTTCACCTCTCTCAGCCTTCACAGAATTGAAGAGAGGTAGGGCGTTGCTCTGGATTTGTCTTTGACTTAAGGGAATGTTGTAGTTGGTTTGATCTTCTACCCAGACCAGTAAACCTTTCTCCATATCAGCAATAAGACTGTTTTGCTTTCTTATCATTCATATGTTCCCTAGAGTAGGACTTTTATTTCCTTCAAGAACCTTTCCTTTGCATTCGCAAGTTGGCTAAGTATTTGGCGTAAGAGGCCTAGCTTTCAGCTGATCTCAGCTTTTCACATGCCTTCCTCACTAAGCTTAACCATTTCTAACTTTTGTTTAAAGTGAGGGACACCTGCAACTCCTCCTTTCACTTGAACACTTAGAGGCCATTGTAGGGTTATCTCAGGGAATAGGGAGGTCCGAGAAGAGGGAGAGAAACGGGCAGCGGCCAGTCAATGGAGCAGTCAGAACGTACGCAACATTTATCAATTAAATCCACCATCTTACCTGGATGTGGTTAGTGGCAACCCCAAAACATTACAATAGTAACTTTAAAGATCACGGATCACAGATCACCATAACAAATATACTAATATTGAAAAAGCTTTAAATATTGTGAGAATTACCAAACTGTGACATGGAGACTGAAGTGAGCAAATGCAGTTGGGAAAATGGCACCGACAGATGTGCTTGATGCAGGGTTGCCACAACCTTCAATTTGTAAACAACGCAGTATCTGCAAAGTGCAATAACGCTAAGTGTGATAAAACACGGTATGCCTGTATAGAAAGCAGAAAGAGGGTCCTGAGAAAAATGATAGGAAGAGAGTCCATGATTTGACTAAAAGACAGAAGAAAAATTCCCCATGGTAATTAAGAATATTCTGTACTAAATACTCACAATTAAATTGATGACAGCCAGAATAAACAGGAGGATAATCACACAGATGGCTAAATTGCCCTTTCTCCCTCTCAGTCCCGTTTTATGCAGGCGATCTTCATCAATTGGAATATACCCGGCTTTAAAGTTACTGTTGTGCTCTTTATTGACATTCCTTCTTTCAACAGCCTTCTCACGCATGGACTTCTTTACAGGACCATTGGAACTTTGCTAAAAACAAAATACAACACAATGGAGCAGCTATACCCTCTCTTTTTGATGCATTTATTTGTTAGGTGCAAATTCATAACTAAAGGAAGCTGAATTGGATAGTGATATATTTTCCACCAATAAACCTCAAGTCGTGTTGAGCTGCAGGCTCCAAGTAAGGACATGACTGTGCTGAGAAGGGTCATAGAGCAGAACCTTCAGTGTGACCATCTGATAACATATTTCTACTGTCTGCTTTGAATAGTCCTACCGTCAGTAAACTGAACAGCTAGCTCATTTGGGGGAAGAGTTAACATACACATTCTACAGTGGGTAATCTTGTTTTAATTAATGATTTATAACGATTTGTTTAATTGTATATAGTTTTTCATTTATATGAAAATAATTTGGAAAGGCTAATACACTTTATTCATCACTCCAAATGGCTAAAGTTAACATTATCCTAGACAAGCAGTTTTCAAAATACGGGCTGGGAAGCCCTGGAGGGGTCCCCTGAACTCTTTCAAGTGTCTGGAGGGTGCAAATTATTTTCAAAATAACACTAAGATGTTATTTTCTTTTTTTACTCTTCTTCTCCCATGAATATGCAGATGACACTTGAACAACATGGATTTGAACTGCATGGGTCCACCTATACGTGGATTTTTTTGTGTGTGTGTGTGGTATGCGGGCCTGTCACCGCTGTGGCCTCTCCCGTTGTGGAGCACAGGCTCCGGACGCGCAGGCTCAGCGGTCATGGCTCACGGGCCCAGCCGCTCCGCGGCATGTGGGATCTTCCCGGACCGGGGCACGAACACGTGTCCCCTGCATCGGCAGGCGGACTCTCAACCACTGCGCCACCAGGGAAGCCCTATACGTGGATTTTTTTCAGTAAATATACAGGAAAAAAATTTGGAGATTTGCAACAATTTGAAAAAACTTTCAGATAAACTGTGTAGCCTAGAAATATCAAAAAAATTAAGAAAAAGGTGCGTCATGAATGCACAAAATATATGTAGATACGTAAGTTTAGTGATATTTAGTATAAAATTAATAATGCTAGTTTTCTTACTGTTTTATAACTTTGCTTTCAAAGAATTACATTACTGTACAGTCTCTCTCTCTCATAACTGGAGAAATTGTGTATCAGCCTATCATCCCATGTAACTGGTTTTTTAAAAAAGATATTATGAATATGACTGTGATACTCTATGCCATAAAAAATCTTATTACGATGCTTTCATTAGTGTATAGGTTAGGCTACTGTGAAGGAATTGTACTGATTACACGAGGCTACTGTAAAGCAACCATACTGCTGCTTCTTCGTTATCAATGCATGAAACCTTATGCACGTAAATAAATATGAATTTCTTTTCCACATTATCTTTTCATTTTTGATGTCCAGTGTTAGTAATATGTATAACATCTACAGTGTTTTGTACCATATAAGACAATATTGATGTAGGTGCTGACAGATGATTCATCTTGTAAACAGACGACATAAATTTATGGTATCGATAAAGACAGTACAGTACTGTAAATGTATTTTCTCCTTCCTTATGATTTTCTTAATAACATTTTCTTTCCTCTAGCTTACTTTATTGTAAGAATACAGTATATAACAAATATAACATACAAAATACATGTTCATTGACTGTTTAGGTAACCAGTAAGGCTTCTGGTCAACAGCATTCTATTAGTTTAGGTTTTGGGGGAGTCAAAAGTTATACGTGAACTTTTGACTGTGTGGGGATCAGCGCCTCTAACCCCTGCGTCATTCCAGGGTCAACTGTACAGTGAAGCTTCCAGAGGCTACATGACCATATGTGATGACACCATTGCTCTAACAGCTAATGGAATGTGTGTTTGTATACTCCTGTGTTTATAAAATTTCCCAATTTAAATTTCTAATATGGTAAATATAAACAGATATAACCCACATAAACAAAAGCTCTTTGGGATTCTCATTTTTTTTTTTGCGGTACGCGGGCCTCTCACTGCTGTGGCCTCTCCGGTTGCGGAGCACAGGCTCTGGACGCGCAGGCTCAGCGGCCATGGCTCACGGGCCCAGCCGCGCCGCGGCATGGGGGATCTTCCCAGACCGGGGCATGAACCCGCATCCCCTGCATCGGCAGGCGGACTCTCAACCACTGCGCCACCAGGGAAGCCCCCTCAGTCATTTTTAAGAGTATCAAGATGGGAACTTCTCTGACAGTCCAGTGGTCAGGACTTTGCCTTCCAATGCAGGGGGTACAGATTTGATCCCTGTTCGGGAAGCTAAGATCCCACATGCCTCACGCCAAAAAACCAAAACAGAAGCAATATTGTAACAAATTCAATAAAGACTTTAAAAATGGTCCACATCTTAAAAAAAAAAAAAAAAAACTTAAAAAAAAAAGAGTATAAAGAGAACCTGAGACCAAAGAGTTTGAGAACCTCTGACTTTCGACTATGGTTGAAAGACATTTTGGGTGATAATCTGGTACATCATGAACACAAAAGGAAGGAGTAGAATGGAATACTGCCCAATTTTCATATTTTTCAGAGCTCTGAGAAAATTAATTTATTGAATAGGCATTTATTAAGCACTTTATGCTTAAACACTAATACTATAAATAGGAATACAAAAGAAATATAGGACAAGATCCTTATCCTCCAGATACTACAAATGTGATTTGGGTACACAAAACAGTTAGCAATGCAATAAAATGCTCTGTATGTTCGGATGCCAAAATCAATAGTTGAGACAATACATCCTGTGGAGTTCATGGGAGAAGAGACAGGAGGGCTTGGAGTTGTCAGGGAAACCAGGAGGAGTAGGTGGGTCAAATCTGGCAACGAAGGCAGAATCAAGTTGGAAATGGAGAATAGGTTGTGAGTTTTTGGACATCTGGGTACAAACTCTAGTCTTTATGTCTGCTGATTTGGGAGTCACTGGAAATCTCTGAAGATGAATGACATACGTTTCAGGATGCTCAATGTGTGGGCATTTGTAGGAGACACGGGAAAGAGGAAAACGAGCAAGTAGGCTGTTGGGATGCTGTGGTAATGGAGGCCTGAAGTATTGAGGGCCTAAACTAAGGTGGAATGAAAAAGGATAGATTTAAAATATACTTCAAGAGAAGAGTTAAGTGAATTTGTAGCAGGTTAAAAAAAAAGCCCCTCATGTTTAGTGAATGGTGACTATTTAAATATGGGGAATGAAGCAGGGAGACGATTTTACACATGTTGTATTTGAACTGATTGAGAAATAACCACCTGCCTTAAAGGCAATGGGAAGGATGGGATGGGGTATTAGGTCGGTCAGGACTAGAAATACAGATTTGAGAGTCTTCACCTTCAAGGTAAATTAAATCTATGAGACCACATCAGTTTGCTGTAAAAAACACTATAGAGGAAGAGAATAAAAAGCCAAGGATGTACCCGTGGAAAACTTTAAACGTGCAGGAACAGTGGAAAATGAGACATACAAGAAAACTACGATGTGCAGTGTTGCTGAACTTGTCAAGAAGTGCCTCTGTGACTTTCAAATACGAACTCTGAGCAGCAAATTGGTAAGTAGGGATAGTCCTGAAAGGATGCCAGCATGTATGCATTTATTTTCGAGTCCAGAAAGACAGAAGTGTTAACACAGAAGACTAAAGAATTATGTACTGTTGGAGGAAAATTGTGCTTGTTCTTGTTGTTGTTAGTATCTCTTCATCCTCTCCTCACAACATTTTGCAGGAAGACTTGTATGTTTGATGGCAGAGGGAAAGATGCCAAGAAGGGCAAAGGTCAAAGACCTCAGAGTAGGGCAGAATAATGAGGGAAATAAGATCTTTCAGGAGATAGGAAAGAAAAGTGATAGCACAGGAGAAACCAGTCTTAAAGGATGCGTTCCCACCTCATTGAAATGGTTCACACCAAGAAGAGAAAAAAAACCAAAATTCTTCTTTTCCCTGGGGATGTAATAGGCAAGGTCATCTGCCGAGAAAGAGTGGAGAGGGCAGCTGGAATCTTATTGTGGTGGCACGGGTAGCAGGCTGGTTGAGGGCTTATGGAAAATGGAAAAAGACAGGAATAATCATTGTGAGTAATGCGGCAGACAAAAATTTTAAAATTCTACAAAGCGGTAAGAAAGGCTCTGTAGAAGATAATTCAATCTACTCAACAGATTTAACACAAAACAAGTTGCCGAATACAGTTGTGTAGGTTGTATATCTGCATGGGGTACAACAGCTACGAGGGTGCATTGACACTCAAACATTTTAGAGTTGAACATGCATTTTGACAGCCGAAAGCAGTAAAATATCTTAGGGGAAGCGTGCTTGCTTCTCATGTTCACAGACACAGTATGGGTTTATGACAGTGCTGACAGGTGGGCAATTTAAAAATCTTAGCCAGAGTTTGAACATAGGTCTACATAACAGAGAGCCAGGGCAAAACTTACCCTCCTGAGATGCACTCTTTAATTTTCTCTGCCAATTCCTGTTCATTTGACGCACTTACCATTTATGGGAGTTACTCTATGTCAGAGGCCCCGGACTACCAAGATGAGCAAGGTAGAGCGGCTACCCTCCACAAACTTACCTATAGGCCAGCAGAGTAGATGGACAGGGTCACTAGCAACTGCAGTTCAACACGGCAAGTGCTGTCGTACAGCAATGCACACAATACTGAAAGAGTGCGTAAGAGGAATGCCACTCGACTTAGTGAGCAGGGGCATCAGTTGAAGCTTTTTAAGAAAAGTTGGGGCTTCAGTTGAATCTTGAAGGACAAACAGGAGTTAGCCAAGCAAAGTACAGAGAAAGGCATTCCAGGCGGAGGGAACGGCATGGGAACTGGAGTATAAGTCATCTCTGCAAACTAATTTTGGTAGCTTTATGAGGACAGTGAAGAGGATGAGTATAGGAATGGGACAAAACTTGAGGTGAGATGTGGTTAGGGGCTACAAAATGAGTGGACGTAAGTATCACATCTAGAATGATGAATTTTATCCTGAAGGCAATGGGGAACTACTGAAGATTTCAAATAGGTCAGTGATATAATCAGATCTGCATTATAGCAAAACCAAACCAAAAAGAGATGAACTGGAATAGAAGAGTTTCGAGATGGAGATTTCAACAACAGGTTTCTCTAACAGTCCAAATGAAGGCTTGACTGAGCTTTGGCACTGCAGATGAAGAGAATATTGGGGAGAAGCCTTAAGAGGTAGAACCGAAAGGACCTGATGATTGACTGGGTGTGAGTGTGACTTAGAGGCATCTAAGATGACTCCCAAGTAGGACCCGCTACATAATTTGTGGGGTCCAGAGCAAAAAGAAAATGTGAGGCCCTTTGCTCAAATATCAAGCTTGGGACAGCAGAGCATTAAACCAAATGTGGGTCCCTTCTGAGTTCCCTTGAGCCTGCCCTGCTCCCAAATTTGTGGCGAGGTGAACCAAGTTGAATGGATGGCTGTAACCCTTTTAATGGTGCATATGATCCAATCCAACATTTTTGAGTTTGGGGTGCCTGTGGAAAATTCAGTTCAGTTCAGGCTGGAGACATAAACGCCTAACCCTGAAGTAGAGATTGAGGAATGGATCAGATTGCCCAGTGCAGGTGTAAAGCAAGAAAAGAAGTTCAGTGGAACTTCAAGCGCATTAACAGGTGATGCAGATGAAAAAAGAACCATCTAAAATGGGCACTGATAAATCAGGAGGAAAGCCAAGGGACAATTTTAATCTCAACAACTTCAAGAAGCTTTGTCTCCTTTCAATTTCACTCATTCCTTTAGATTTTATTTTATTGTTAGGACCTGTAGCTTGCCTACCATCTTTAGCTGATTTTTCTGCATTTATCTGTCAGTTTGACTTTAAGCTTTGAAGGCAGATGTCATGTCTTTTATTTTTTATGTCCCTCAGAATGACTGTTCCAGTGATATCTATCTACTAAGTCTCTAAAAGCTGTTAATTGCCTAAGAAAATCTTTCCAGTTCTGGAAACAGAATGTTGGCTACTTGACTTGTGTATTTTTTCAGCAGTGTTGAAGAATGAGACTTTCCCAAAGAAACTATCATACCACAGTTTCTTTTTAAAAGGAAATAACAGTTAAGGGGAAAAAGTGGCTATCAAAATTATATTTATTATAACAAATCACCCTAGTAACTACAGGTATGTATATATGTGTGTGTGCATGTCTGCCTATGTATAGCTTGCTTTTTGTAAGAAAATAGCCTTTTAAACTATTATTCTAAGTTACCCGTTTACAATGCAGATCAGGAAATACTTGATAAAGCATTTTAAAAAATGATTTTAAACCAACTGGATAGGAGACAGTTTTATATTGGTGACTGTCTCCAAACACCAAAGCGGGAGGAGAAACGTGGATGTCAGCATATGGGGATGGCACACACGAAGGGGCTGCAAGCTGACACCCAGGCAACAGCTGAGTGTTTCTTGGCTGGTGTCAGGGGAGGCTCTTGGATCGCTGGCTGGGGTTATTTTTGCCTGCATCTTCGCTGGCCACCGAGCAGGGCATGTCCCCGGCACGACCTGGCCCAGGCTCCCGGCTGCCACGGCCGCCTCCCGGGCCCTCAGGACAGCGACCCCTCCTCACCTCGCCGACGGACAGCCAGGCCAGGCCGAGGGCCGGGGCCGGCTCCCCCTTCTCCGCCCCGGGGCCCCTGCCTGGGGTCCCGCCCGGCCTTTGCCAGCATCTCGGACTGCGGACAGCTCCTCCCGCCCCGCCCCACCCCGCGGAGTCATCCCCGCCGGCCCTAGGCGGGCCCCGCCGGCAGCACCCCGGCCTCCGCTGGCCCTCCAGCGCCCGGCCGCGGCGGGGCTCACAGACCTGCTCGGCTGCCGCCACCGCCGCAGCAGCCGCCGCCGCTGCCGCCGCCGCCGCCGATGCCGCCATCTTCCAGCGCTGGCCACCGCCGCCGCCGCTGCCACCGCTCTCCCCGCCGCGGCCGCACCCCGCGCGCCTGCGCCTGCGCCCTGGAGGGGCGGGAGGGGCGGGAGGGGGGCCCAGCCCCTCACCGCCCCTCCCCACCTCCAACCTCGCCCCGCCCCGGCAGGGAGGTTCCGAGCCCGCGGCTGCCGCGGGGGCCCGGCGCCCAGGCGGTGGCCTCCGGGCGCATTTTCCCACGCGCCGGGATTGCTCGCGACGTCGGGCTGCCTCTGGATTCCTCCGAAAGGGCGCCCTCAAAATACGGAAGACGCCTCTCCCTTTGCCCTCCCTTCCCCATCACGAGGGGCTGGTGCCATCCCGAGTCCTCCTTGCTGAACGGGCCGGGATCTCCCTGGAGAGAGGAGAGTACGCGTGGACGAGGAAGGAGGTGGTGATAATGTGGCAAAAGTTAACAAGTTGCCGATTAGGTAGCGAAAATCTTGAAAACCGAGACCCCTTAAGAGGACATACAATCACTTCAGGGATGCTTCTTAGCTCTGGAGGGCCTGTGAAGTCTGATGCTTTTTTCTGTAGTATTGGACGTGGGTTGGAGATAGTGTCAATGTATCTCCTGGGGAACCCGATTTAACAGATATTTACTGCACACCAGGAAGCCACTCAGATACACAGGTAACTCGAGTAGACATTCCTTGTTCCCAGTCGAGTCAATATAATCCAATAATCCTCGTATTTAAAAAAAAAAAAGAGGGCAGTGGCATTCAAGGTGCAAGAACCGTTCCAAGAACTGTTCCTCAGGTAGCCGAAACCAGTTCTAAGCACCTTTGGGCCCTAGGCCTGCCTAACTCAGCAGGAAGCACCAAAGAGACCTACGTACTGGTCAAGTTTTCCTTTCTCTGGGAACTAGGTCAGTTTTGCTTTTCGAAGACTGGAGCCGTTGTTTTGCTCTCTGCCTACTTCGGAGGATTGCCGTGAAGTTTAAGTTAGACACTCTCTCACGTGGTAAGTCCCTCATAATCTTTTCCTTTCTCTCCTCTGGTTTTGGCTAATGTCAGTACCTACCTGGTCATCAGTCTCTGCCTATCCTTTCCCAAATGCTGGAACCAATTGATTTGCATCTCTAGGCTCACTCCTGCCTGGATCTCTAGGGCAAACCTCATCTTAGGCAGGAAGACTATAAGTTATAGCCCAGTGCTTTGGGAGTCAGCAGTAAGTCTCTTTGAATAGTCTTGACTGTGGTCCCAATTATCCATTCAGATAACAGGGCTTTTGACTGATCCTTATTTCCTGTCTCCAATTCTGGTCCTGTAGTCCTTACTTCCTATGCTTTGCCTTTTTTCCCTCTGCTTGGAAAATCCTTCTCTTTTTTTCTGGCAAGCACACTTTTTTTTTTTTTTTTTTTTTTTTTTTTTTTTTTTTTTTTGCGGTACGCGGGCCTCTCACTGCTGTGGCCTCTCCCGTTGAGGAGCACAGGCTCCGGACGCGCAGGCTCAGCGGCCATGGCTCACGGGCCTAGCCGCTCTGCAGCATGTGGGATCTTCCTGGACCGGGGCACAAACCCGTGTCCCCTGCATTGGCAGGCGGACTCTCAACCACTGCGCCACCAGGGAAGCCCAAGCACACTCTTATATGTCCTCCAAAAATCCATTCAAATGTTGCATTCTCTTTAAAGCCTTCCCAGGCGTATGTGCAGTTTTAGCTGGTCCGTCCCTTAACTCTGCTCCTGGTCTTCTACACGGACTTTAGATTGCATTGTATTCTATTTTGTTAACCTGTCTAATTTCATGTAAAAAACAGGGAGCTCTATCTGGAACGCCCGTATCTCACTCACTCTTTTATCTCCAATGCCTAACACAGTAAGGAAACTTAATAAATGTCTTAGAAATATACCTGATACCCCAGTTTCTAAGACCAGCAGCCCTGCCTTGATTTTGCCAACCTCTCTCGCACTTAGGTGGTGAGATACCTGATTTTCCTAATGCCAAATTCCCCTTAGGCTATCTGAAAAAAAAAAGTACCTTCTCTTGGATTCCTCCTTGCTGATCTCCAGCTCTGTGAAAGGACACCTCCTTGATGCCAATTCCTGTATAGTCTTTAAATTCACTCATAAGACCACAGCTTTGATGTAGGTCAGTCCCAAATGCATTATCTTCAAGCTTTTTTTTCCTGAAATAATATTTTAAGTCCAATTCTCCCAGCACTCTTACGAGATAGGTCATGTTATCCCCATTTTACAAATGAAGAAATCAAGGCTCATAGAGGTTAAACACCTAACCAAGCTTTCAACTACTAAAGAGACAGGATTGAACCTAAGTCCACTTGACTAAAGTGTTTGCTTTTTCTACCATATCACATAACCTTTAAGTCTGCGCTTCCTTTTGCCTGTTACATATTATTAGCATTTAGAAGTGCAAAGCAGAGCTCCGCAAGGCTAGAGTACTAGTCAGAACATAGAGACCATTATCCATTCATTCACATTACAGTGGGTTAAATAGTGTTCCCCCCGCAAAAGATATATCCAAGTCCTAATTTCCAGTACCTGCGAATGTGACATTTTTTGGGAATAGGGTCTTTGCAGATGTAATAAAGTTAAGGATCTCAAGATGTGATCACTCTGGATTTAGAGTAGGCTGTAAATGTAATGCCTGATGTCCTTATAAGAAGAGGTGAGGACAGAGACACACACATGGGAGAAGATGATGTGAAGACAGAGGCAGAGATTGGAGCCATGTGTCTACAAGGCAAGGGATGCCAAGACTTGTCACCAAAAACTAGGAGAGCAGCCTGAGACAGATTCTCCCTTAGAGGCTCCAGAAGGAACCAACCCTGCTAACTTCTAACTTTCAGAACTGTGAGAGAATCAATTTCTGTTGTTTGAAGCCACCAAGTTTGTGATCATTTGTTATGGCAGCCCTTAGGAAACCATCCAAAAATTAAACTCAAAAACTTCCCCCCAATCTACTTTTCCTGTGTTCTCTTAGTGAATGACACCACCATCCTGTCAAAAACCTCAAAAGTCATTTTATACTATTTCTAGTGTGATCCTTCTACAGTACAAACCTGATCATGTCTCTCCTCACCCTGGTGCTTAAAACCCTCCAATACCTTGCATGATAAAAATCAAACTCTTTATGGTAATATATATACATATATATATATATATATGTATATATATATAGTCCTTTACTTTTTGGTTCCTGTCTACCTCTTTTTAGCCTCCTTTCCTGCCCCTTCCACAAACTCATCCTTCACTCCTGCCGTGTGCAGTATCTGCAGCTCCCAAGTATTTGTCTGAACATATCAAGTTCTTCATGTCTCTGTGCCTTTGCATATGTGGATATTTCTCTTTTTTATCTAGATATTCTTCAGCTTGTCCACTAAAACGCAGCTCAAGGGATATTTCTTTTGGGAAGACTTCTTTTTTTTTTTTTTTTTTGCGGTACGCGGGCCTCTCACTGCTGTGGCCTCTCCCGTTGCGGGGCACAGGCTCCGGACGCGCAGGCTCAGCGGCCATGGCTCACGGGCCCACACGCTCCGCGGCATGTGGGATCTTCCCGGACCGGGGCACGAACCCGCGTCCCCTGCATTGGCAGGCGGACTCTCAACCACTGCGCCACCAGGGTAGCCCTGGGAAGGCTTCTTTAATCTTCCTCCCCATCATGAACTGCTGATTTCCGTGCCCCTGCCTGTGATCCTCAAGCATGCCTTTACTGTCACATTTCTTCCACTAAGCTGAAATTTATTTATTTGGCCATCTTTCTGGTCCATGAATTCATACCTCCCCAAATTCCAGTCATCTTTAGGCACCAACCTCAGTTCCACCTCTGCCTGACAATTACAGCCAATCATTATTATGCTCTTTTTAAAAAATAATTAATTGATTAATTTTTGGCTGCGTTGGGTGTTCGTTGCTGCGCGCTGGCTTTCTTTAGTAGCGGCGAGTGGGGCTACTCTTCGTTGCGGTGCGCGGGCTTCTCATTGCGGTGGCTTCTCTTGCTGCGGAGCACAGGCTGTAGGCGTGCGGGCTTCAGTAGTTGCAGCACGTGGGCTCAGTAGTTGTGACGCACGGGCTTAGCTTCTCTGTGGCATGTGGGATCTTCCCAGACCAGGGCTCGAACCCGTGTCCCATGCATTGGCAGGCAGATTCTTAACCACTGTGCCACGAGGGGTATCCCTTACTCTCTATTTTTAACTGTATGGCACCAATTTGCTATGACACCCATTTGATACTTAGTAACACATTATCTTGTGTTATTTTACTTTTCATGCACATAGATTGTGCTCCTGGGTAGACTGTAAGCTCATTAAAATATAGGGATAATGTGTTACTACTTCTGTGTTGCCCCAAATCCTGGACATATTAGGAACCAAGTACATCATATGTACTTAGTAACTTTGATGGGTGACTATTGGATTAATTTTTTTCTATTGGGTAAAAAATATTACTGGCACCTAAGTGTTGCTGATATGTGCACATGCATTACAATTTCCTTTCTTCAGGGGGATGGAGGAGGAAGTAGAGGAAGGTCAGTGTTTCCATACAATTTTATATTTACCCTATTGTAACTTGTCACAATGAACTATGGTTGTGTCTCTCTCTCCTGAATAGATTGTGAGATGCTAGGGAGAAGGGACTGAGTCTAATTTTGCCTTAGGATTAAGGCAGTTGTTTCTGTCACACTAGAAATTCAGTAAATGTTTATCAAATGTGTCGAAAAGATCTATTTCAACATCCTTCATCCTAGAGACTGTTCTCATGCTGTCCCACGTCCCTCTCCTCAGGTGTTTAAGGGTATCTTATAATGTAGATTATACCCACTGCACCTTTGCATCAGCTTAATGTGTCCTAAGCTCATACCTTCAATGACCATTTTCTCAGAGCCAAGTATTTGCCAAGAGTCTAGCGAGCAAAGCTGAAAAGCTTGAGGGCAAGGATGCCTTCTTTTTTGAACTAACTAAAATGATGGAATCCTGGGTTGAGATAGGAGGGGTATCTTGTAACCCTCAAAAATCACACCACATCTACCTTCCCCCCTCTTCTAATCTGTATTTGCTACAAATGTCCTATAGTATCAATAGTTTATTTACATGCTAAGGTGATACAGTTGTGATATATTAAAATTTTCCTCATTTTTGTAGTTTAATCAATAGTGGGCATGAAATAATTTTACAGAAAAATTCTGAACTGTTGCACTGAGTAGGGAATGCTTGTTGGTATTATACAGAAAACAGCATCCCTGCTTCTGTCCAGCGGGGGGAAGCTTCTTTCCAGTGTGGCAGAGAACAAAAAGATCCAAATGAAGTTGATAGTATGAGAACACAGAGCATTCAGGTTACAGAATGCTGAGTGAATGGACAAATTAGTGTTTTCTACCTACGAGTAGAGACAAAGTGCTTTGGCAATACTACCAATACAAATTGAATTTAAAGGACACTTCATGCAATCGGGTCAGCAAAGGCTAAAAGATTTTCTTCAAATGGTAATATAGGCCCTGACCCAAAGGACTGAGATTCTGACACGGACAGCCATAGGATAAGAATAGCATGGCACACACAGAAGAGGACTGGGGTGCCTGAAAAAGAATCCTGGCCAGAGCAGAACAGATTATGCCTTTAGCCACACTGGCTAAGGGTTTGCAACTGTCCCTAGTGAGGGAACACTGGAAATTATGATGAAGATCCCACTGTATATCCTTGTAGCTTCTTGCATACAGGTTTCTTACACACAAGCGTGAAAAACACACACAGCTCTCACTATACTGAGAGTGGGTTCTGTCAGTCTTTTGTTGGCTTCTTAAAATCCCAAATTCAAAATATCTCCAGCTAACTGATGTAGGTAAAATATGAACCAGACACAATTAAGGACTTTCAGAAAGCCTATTCCACCCAGATGTTTGACTCTTACACTTCTCTAGATCAAATGGCTCCTGGCTGGATGGTAGAATTATGATGCTCTAAGAACAACCAACTGGCTATTACATTTGCTTTTCTTCTACCTCAATGGGATTATGACATCAGATATGAAGCAGCCAATCATCTCCTTCCTACCTTCTTTCCTCTTTTCTTTCTTTTACTTCTGTATCTTTTTGTTAACAATTCAGTTTATCGAACATTTATAGAGGGCTTAGAAAGTGTCACTTGCTGTGCTGAGGAAATTAAGCTAAATAAACCTTTGCCCTTTTCTTTAAGAAGCTCACAAGTTTATATAGGATGCAGACAAATAAGTTTAATGTAGTATGATAACTTTAAAAGTATCAACATGTCTAAAGTTAGAGAGAGAAAGTATAAAGAAGAGAGTAATGAGCTTTGTGGGGTTGGAGGAGTTAGGAAGATTTTGTCAGTTTGAGCTGGATTTAAATTAATTAAAAGTGCAACTAGGGCTTCCCTGGTGGCGCGGTGGTTGAGAGTCCGCCTGCCGATGCAGGGGACACGGGTTTGTGCCCCGGTCCAGGAAGAGCCCACATGCCGCGGAGCAGCTGGGCCCGTGAGCCATGGCCGCTGAGCCTGCGCGTCCGTAGCCTGTGCTCTGCAATGGGAGAGGCCACAACAGTGAGAGGCCCGCGTACCACACACACACACACACACACACACACACAAAAAGTGCAACTCTAGTGAACCCACTTGTTTATTTCCTGGAGGTTAGGTATATTAGTTATTCCAGAAAGTCTGCAGATTAAGTTGTATGCAAGAAAGAGGCTCAACTTTTGCTTATTGGCTAATGCTCTCAGAATCAAGGCTTGACCTCAACTGAACTGTGAACCAAAAACTGAAACAAAGGGCAAGATTTGCTCAATCCGAACCATAACCAATATGTTAAAAGGAAAAAAAAGGAAAAATAGCATTAAAGTATGTGAGAACTGTAAGAGATCTTAGAGCTCATCTAGTCCATGTTTTTCATTATATAGGATGGAAAAAACATGAGGTTCAGAATGATTAAAGACTTATGTAAAGTCGTGAGAAGCCACTAACTGGCAGAGTGTGAGATAAAGCAAGAGTATCCATGTTCCAAGTTCATTGTTCTTTCAACTTCTCCATGTTACCTGATAGTGTACCAAAAAGAAAGATTTGATTTTTATCTTTTCTTCCCAAATAATTGCCTACTTGATAATATCCTAAAATAATCAAATTGGAACAAAATTTAGAGCATCAAAAGATTCTCCGAATAGTACCTTTACTTAACTGATATTTTCTTTCATATATACACATAAAATAGACTTTTATTTATTTTTTTTAAATTTTTTTGCGGTACGCGGGCCTCTCACTGTTGTGGCCTCTCCCGTTGCGGAGCACAGGCTCCGGACGTGCATGCTCAGCGGCCATGGCTCACGGGCCCAGCCGCTGCGCGGCACGTGGGATCTTCCCGGACCGGGGCACGAACCCGTGTCCCCTGCACCGGCAGGTGGACTCTCAACCACTGCGCCACCAGGGAAGCCCTAAAATAGACTTTTAAAGCAGAATCTCAAACTTGTTGAGTGCATACTTGTAGTTTGAAGCATATGGATTCCTCTTTAATCAGCAAAATCGACTGTTTGCATTCCAGACTCTAGCTCTCTCTTAAATTGATTACCATCCTACACCCATAAAAAGCTCTGAGGAGGAGATCATCATTAAGGGCACTTATGAGGATATCCACTTATTCCTACACGTATGGAAATTCTAAGCTTGTATCAAGTAACATCACCAGAGAGCTAAGAAATGGGGTGTCAATTGCTTGGCTCTCTCTTTGATGGCATGTGTTCTAGTTTTACCCCCTTAGCATTGATCAAAGGTGACTGCAAGAAACAATCAAATTAAGATTGTTTCTATATTTTCTAAAAAAAAAGGGGGGGTTATTAAGGACAGCTTCATCTATGTTGTTCTATACTCTTTGGAAAAGAATAAACATATTTTAGAACTGGTACCAGAAAAATGTGTTTTCATTCAAAAAATTAGTATGTATACTTTTAAAATCAAATAGTACTAATCATACCGCCCATTTTCCTTTTTGCCTTGACTACTACAAAGCCCAGAAATAAATGTAAAATAAGGCTCAATCTTAGTACATAAGCTTAAATTGGGGGCATATTTTTTCCATTAAAAAAATTTCTAGGGGGCTTCCCTGGTGGCGCAGTGGTTGAGAGTCTGCCTGCCGATGCAGGGGACACGGGTTCGTGCCCCGGTCTGGGAAGATCCCACATGCTTTGGAGCGGCTGGGCCCGTGAGCCATGGCCACTGAGCCTGCGCGTCCGGAGCCTGTGCTCCGCAACGGGAGAGGCCACAACAGTGAGAGGCCTGCGTACCACACACACACACACAGATTTCTAAATCTAACAATGATATTTTCCACAAGCCTTTTACTGTAAGCCATCTCAGATCCTCTTTTGGAAGTTTTGGGGGGATAAATAATGAATAAGTATGCATTTCCTTTGTTTTGAGTCCTTAAGAACTATGCTTGTTGTTAGTGAGCATCAAGTTCCTGCTATGGGCAGCCATGCTCCAGAATTCTACAGAAACCAAGAAGTGTATGAAATGACTGGAGGCCTGAAGGGTCTTGAATCTAGCTGTGGGGCTCCAGTACTGTAGAGATAAATAACATCAGGTAGCATATTGTAAAGTGATTTCAAAGACCCATTTTATCCTAAGACTCTATAAGTCTATTAAATTAGACTTGGTCAAAGTCTAATTTAATAGACTTATTTGGTCTATTTGGTCAAAGCATATTCTGTTTTGAGTTGGCTTAAATATTGATATTTTGACTAACATTTTTCTGAAGGTGGTAAAGTTTTTGGGTAACTTTGTTTCTGAGTAAGTTTTCATAAAAGCAGTTTGTGTTCATGGTAGAAATTTGGAAAATCAGAGAAGTATAAAGGAGCAAATTAAAATCATCCATAGTCATGCCTTGGTTTCACGTTGTATAATGTAACACAATATATATAATTTAGTGTCTGGCTTTTTTCACTTAACATTATGTAGTAAGAATTCCTAGATACTAGATATTCCTCAATAACAAGATTTCTAGTGTGAAAATTTCATTGAATGGTTTGCTCAGTCATTACCCTATCATTGATTTACATTGTTTCCAACCTAGTTTTCTCTGTTTAATATAATACTGTGATCTACATTCGTCGTAATAGTGATCATAGCATTTAGGAAGCACTTGCTATAATATATGCCAAGCACTGTGCTAAGTATACTTCACATGAATGATCTTATTTAGTCTGTAATATTCCTGTGAAGTAAGAACTATTGTAAGATGATATAAACAAGGATTAGCAGTTAATTAAAGTGTCCATAGCAAGGAAGAGGATTTAACACAGTCTAATATAAGCAAATATTCCAACTTGGTTTTTATTAATAAGTAAATCCGACTGTTCAAAGATTCCAATTGCCTATTAAAGTGTGCAGTTACTGGTCCTAAATTAAGAAACCTATGAGATTCTTCTCCATTCCCTTCCTCCTTCTTTATAATTTTTTAAAGGAAGAAAGTCTCTAATGAATAGTGGTTTTTTTAGTTTAGTAACTGTTATTGCACCATGATAAAATAATGTGTGTTCTTTTTATATTCCTTAGTTTTTCTCTTTTTGTAGAGATATAATCAAAAGAATACATTATGTATGATTCAATATTTGTATATTCTGTGAAACGATCACCACAATAAATCTAATTAACATCCATCACCACACATAGTTACAAGTTTGGTTTTTTTTTTTCTTGTGATGAGAACTTTTATAGTTCTTATTTTGTGGTCTATAGAAGATAGTAAGAACATAGGCTCCAGAAATGAGCCTTTCATTTTTATTAGAGGACATTAAAACCATTGTAATTAAGAGGAAAAAAGGGGAGGGGCAAAAATTCTGAATATTACGGTAGGTGGACATGTGCAATGTTCATATATTCTCATATACCTGAAGAAAAGGAACTGAATTAAACTAGCTAGTTGAGGCCCTGCTCCACCCACACTGTTTTAATGAATAGATAAGGATGATTTGCAATCTGCACATCATTTGATGGCATAGAAAATAAGGGTTCTAAAATGCTTAATGATGGTTGAAATGGTTTCATTTCTTAAGTAGTTCAAACTGTCACTGTGGCTTAATACACCCTTTTGAAATAGCGCCAAACCGGCCCTGAACTTGAACAAAGTCTCAATTAGAGAATTCATAATTAAATGAAGCTTTAGAGTGTTAGTGATTCTAAAAATAGACCAAATCTTGTTTAAACCTGATTAATTTGTGAACATCCTGGAGCTAACATCTATTTACCTGGGCACCCACAAAACCCTAGGTGTTAACAAATGAAGAATTAAAGCCTTGAGAAATGAAAGAATAAAGGAAGGACCCAAACAGGTGCTTTCTTCAGAGCCTAACCAAAGACGTCTAGGGAGAAACGACCTTTGCTTTTCTAGACAAGAGGCCTCCAGCTGACCCCCATCTTACACTGCGGGCGCGTCTCAGCCCATCAGCGGGTAGGGCAGCCGCCGTCCGTAGTCTTAGCGTCTTCCAGCCCCCGGCCCAACCTGGAGTCTCACTGGCTTTGGGCACCCTCGCTTTCGACCACCAGCAGCACCACCAGCATCGGGAGGAACGGCGGCATCGCGCGGGGTGCCCGGGACCCCCGGGGTCGGAGGGAGGGCGCCTGGGCTGCAGGCGGGCGGAGGGCGCGGCTGGGGCTGGGCGGCGCGCGTACCTAACAGCCGCGCGCTCACGTCAAGGTTTGTTTCACAATCACCCGGGTGTTCTGGCCGGGGCTCCGGGCAGCCGCAGGGGAGCCTGGAGACCGCGCGGGGCGGCGTATGAGCTGCGGCGGCTGTGGCCCAGGGCACCTCCCTCCGGCTTCCCGAACCCTGCCCCGTCCGACCGGAGAGGGAGGATGGAAACACCAGCCGCGCTCTGAGCCCCTCCAGAAGATAACACTTTTCCCGCCACATCGGCTCGCGGTCCACGAGTCCATCTCCCAGAGCGGGGCCGAGCGGAAAAACGAGCAATGGCGGATAACCTGAGGAAACTGGTCTCCAACGAATCTTTAAGATCGATGCAGAACCAGCTAGAGTCCTGGCTGAGGCAGTACAACGTGAGTCAGGGTGGGAGACCCCCGGGGCTCGCCCCTCCCTCTAGTTCCTCGCACGACCCTCGGCGGGGACTTCTTAGCACTGGTCTCCGGGTGGCCGCTTTGCCAAGTCCCGCGGTTGTGATGCCTAACTAGGGCCCAGCATCGGACCCGCATCGCCGGGAAGGAAGGAAAGTGCGGGTTCCCCTTTCTCCGTGCGGAGCGCGGGACTCGGAGTCTGGGAAGAGAGCACGCATTTTACCCAGCAGTAGCCAAGGACGCTGGCGGCCCTAGCAACGCGAAAGCCCTGCGAGCCGCCGGGGTGTGGTCAAGACTGCCACTCTCCCACCTATCCCCTCCGCCAGCAGTCTACCCTCATACCCCCGACTCGAATTATTATTATTATTTTTACTACATCCCTCCTCTTGCCTTTCCTCAAGTCTCCCACTCTGGGGATAACTTGTGGTTGTATCAGGATGGATTTTTATAAAAATACACCCAGGAGTTAGTACCCAGAAATCAGTGAAACGGGCAGTTGTTACTGTTGCGGGTTTCACTTGTGTTCTGGTCAGCATGGCAAGTAAGGCACAGTTTCAACACCAGGGCAGATTTCAGAAGGCCTGTTGCCAAGGCATGTGTAAGCCCATATTCTCTCATCAAACCCAGAAGGGTTCTTCAAATCTCCTTAATCCCCACTCCCACTCCAGTTCCAGTTAATCTCCACCACCCAGAGAGTAGAACTCCAGCGCTGAATTTTGCTTCGGTTGGTCTGTCTTAAAAAGGGGAGTCCTATTTTCACACAGTAAGTAGAACAGGGAGGCAGAGAGAGCTGGGGACACGGAATCAGTCCCCCTAGCTTCTAGGTCTGGCTCTGCATAGAACTAGCTGAATCAACTTATTTAACCTCTGGGTCTCAGTACCTCCCCTGCTAAATGGGAGACTGGAATTAGATGATAGGTAAAGTTCCTTTTTAGATCTCAAATTTTTGAGTCTAGATCAGCTTGTTTCTGAAATTCTACCAGGAAAAATGCAACTGGTTGCTGTCATGAGTCCCTGGGCTTTCCTATCCACCCTCTAACCAGGGCTCCTGGGAGGAGGGGAGCTCAAAGCATAGCTACAGCTTTCTTCTTAGCCTTCCTTCCTAGGGTTTACCCCCTTCGCGCACATTTAAAGAACGAGCACTGATTATTCCTTCTCCACCGAGATTGCAGGAAAACTAAAATTCACCTCTAGCACAAAGCCTTGGATTCCCCTTAGCACCTACCTTTAAAAGTGGCTACTTGTTACCTAGTCTCAGAAGGTTGAGAATAACAAGTCCTATACATGTATTCACCCTTCTTAAAACTCCCTCTTACAAGAAAAAATGTTTTTCTTGCTTGTGGTCTAAATTAACTCTGAATATTAAAAAGTGTATTCAGTTTGTCACTAGACAATATTTAACACAAATGATACTAGTAGTGGCTGGACCAAATTAAATGATTGCTTTGAAAATACCTGTAAGTACTGAGAAATGCCAAAGTTTATTGCACTTTCCCTTCTCACTGACACTGGTGCATCCCATTCCTCTGTTCTCACTGAGACCATTTTAATCTAGATTCTTCACCTGTCCCACCCCGCCCCCTAAAACACACACACACACACACACACACACACACACACACACACACATGAATAGTAGAGACTGCACTCTAAGAGATAAATGGCTTTCCAAATTTTGTGGCCATTCCCTGGGCAACATCATTTCTTCTCAACTCTTTGGCGTCTCTGTCACATTTGACTCTCGACACCCCTATTCTTCTAAGGCTCTAATAATTTGTCTCCTTGCCTCACCCACTCCCCCCTTGTAACTGTTCTTCAAGGGCCAGACTTTAGAAATCTTCTCTTCTACCTCCATTCCTGCTTCATCTCTTACTCCTATGCTGATCCTCTCATATCTATATTCAGGTCCTATTCTCATCTGAGCTCTCTCTTCTCCAACTGTACATTGGACATTTTCAGTTGTGCTATTGTCATCTCAAAGTCAAATCAGCCTGAGACTGACCCTAGCCTCTCCCATGCCCCAAACACCAACTTCTTTCCTAACTTAATAGTCTTTATCATGACATACTCCACTTTCTTCTCACCAGCAGAATCTGTGGGTACCAGTTGTAAATTCGTGCAGAACCTGATCACTTTCCACCACCCCTGCTGCTGCCACCCTTGTCCACCTTTGGTCATCTTTTATTTGGATCATTAAAAAAATAACCCAAAGTGATTCTTCTAAATGTCAAGTCAGATCAGGTTACTCCTCTGGCAAAACTCTCCAAACTTCCTGTCTCAGAAAAAGAGTTCCTACAATGGCCATCAAGCTCCTATACAACTGTGGTCCTTTAAATTCTGTGATGTCATCTCTTACCCTCTCCCTTGCTCAACCACTCCAGCAATACTGGCAGTCTTAGAGCAAAGCTGTCCAACAGAACTTTCTATGATGACAGACGTGTTCTGTATCTATATCTATATCTATATCTATACCTATACCTGCACTGTCCAATATGGTGGTCATTGGGCACTTGAACTCTGGCAAGTGCAAACTGAGGAACTGAATTATTTTTTTTTTTTTTGCGGTACGCGGGCCTCTCACTGTTGTGGCCTCTCCCATTGCGGAGCACACGCTCTGGACGCGCAGGCTCAGCGGCCATGGCTCACAGGCCCAGCCGCTCTGCGGCATGTGGGATCTTCCCAGACCGGGACACGAACCCATGTGCCCCACATCAGCAGGCGGACTCTCAACCACTGCGCCACCAGGGAAGCCCTCCAGTCCAATTTTTATACAGCTGTACAGGGGATCGTTTTGCGGGGGCTCCTCATTCCCCATACCAGTGGTTCTCAACGCAGGCAAAGCCCTATGCCCTGGGACAGTGTTTTTAAAACTTACCCATAGAGATGAATGCATTTTACATCACGACATAGCACACATACACCCTTATATAACTGAAGTAGAGGTTCATAAATAGTTCTTCTCTTTAGTAATTGTGATATACTCTGTTTTCTTTTTCATTAATTTTTTTAGGGAGAGCTGAACGAGACTCACTAAATCAATATCACTTCCCATTAACGTTGTGGTCTTGGTTACACCTACAAATCATCTAGAAAACTTTTTAAGCTTTCTAATGCCCAGATCCCACACTAGAGCAGTTAGAATTTTTAAGAGTGGGAGCCCACAAGGCTCCTCGGGTGAAGGCTTTCCTGAATCTTCCTGGCTTCTTACCACTTCCTCCTTTGAGCCTCACCTCTGAATTCTGGACCTACCTTTATTATAGCAGGCAGTACTCGATTTTGCATTCGTTTACATGTTTATCTGAGACTATAAGTTCCTTGGGGGCACGAGACTGTCTTGGGTTCCTAGCACCCAGCACACCGTAGCCTCCTCCATAAAGATTTGTTGAGAACGTAAATGCATGAGTGAAGCAGAGAGTAAACCATCGTCTTTGGCTTCCTCGTTCTTCATCCTTCTTTCTGGGTGTCCTCTTATTTCTTACTGCTCTTGCTTTGTTTTTCATTCACTGGCCCCTCTTCCTCAGCCCACTTCTGAAACAGTCAAATTGCCCTCTGCCCCGCCCTCAGCCCCCTCCCCACTCTCCCCTCTCGATGGGCCCTCCTCTGTGCACGTGGCTTCCATTCTTCCTCTGCTGGAGGCTTCCAGAGCCGCACCTCTAACCGTCACCTCTTTTCTGAGATCCAGATGACTTTCCAACGGCTTCTGGTAAAGCTTCGTGTTAGAGAGCTCGGCTCCAGTTCCAGAAGCTGCAAGGATGGGTTTAGGTTCCAGCTGAACCACCATGTCTTCCAAATTACTTAAGAGCTTTGTCTTCCTCATTAGTGAATTTGAGATGATGGACGGTGTCCAATTTGTAGGGTTGCTTTGAGGATTAAATGAAACGTTTAAACATGCATTTAAAGCTCTTAGCACAGTGCCTGGCTGGCAAAGGGTAGGTGCTCAGTAATGGTTACATATTCTCACTGGACTTCTCTATCTGGAGCTCCTTCAAACCCTTTAAACTGTCTGAAAACAGTATCTTCCCTCTCATACCTCTTACCTGTTTCCAAACATCCTGACTTCCTCCTCAGGTAATGCTAGAATCAGTGGGACCTTGCCTGATACAGATGTAATTTGGGGGCTGGGAAGGACTCTTAGGGGACCCTTGTCATTGCCACAGCTCTCAGCATCTCTCAGCCAGACAGCTACTACCGTCTCACAGGACTCGCTCTCTAATCCAAATTATCTGGTCTGTTTCTGCCAGAGTAATTCTTGTAAAATCAAAGCAAATCTTCCACTTGCTCCATTAAACTTTTCAGTGATGGGATAAAGCCCAAAGCCCTTCATGTGGCAAATAAAGTCCTTCATTACCTGGTCGCTGGACCCTGCATTCCCTTCTCCTGTATAGTATGCCTTACTGTTTCTTGCCTTGGTACCTGTTGTTTTTCGTTTTGAAGTGTCCTAACCTCTTACCCTCACCCCTCACCAGAGTGTATCTTGCTCCCTCTACAGCTCATTGTCTTCCTAGAGCATTTAATAAACACTGAGGGAATTATTATTATTTTTTTTTGCGGTACGCGGGCCTCTCACTGCTGTGGCCTCTCCCGTTGCGGAGCACAGGCTCCAGACACGCAGGCTCAGCGGCCATGGCCCACGGGCCCAGTCACTCCGCGGCACGTGGGATTCTCCCAGACCGGGGCACGAACCCGCGTCCCCTGCATCGGCAGGCGGACTCTCAACCACTGCGCCACCAGGGAAGCCCTAAGGGAATTATTTATCTTCTGTGTGTTTCCCATTCTCCATCCTGGCTTCACCAGCTGGTGAGCTCATTGAAAGCAGGCAACTTTTTATTTTTTAATGTAGTTTTGTTTCCTGAGCTGCCAGCCCAAAGCTTACAAATGAAAGGAACTCAGTGATTTATGAATGAATGAGCTTTGGAATTAGGAGACAATATAATTAGTTCATATCCTTGCTCTATTTATCTTGTGGGAGTAATTGTTTGGTAGAATACTGTGACTCTATTGCAGGTTGAGTGTCTTGTGCAATGCTTTGTGTTAGAAACAGCAGCATGTTGTAACATGTCTTGGGATCAGGAACTGTCTGACGTGGTATATTCTCTTCTGTTATTTAAGTCGTGTGTACAAACTCATTTGACAAACACTGAACCCCTGCTTTGTATCAGGCATTGGGCATAGCACAGGAACATATAGTAATAATACTACCATAATGCTAACTATTACATACCTCCTCTACTCTGCACCTAAGTAAGCTGGTGAGATCAACCACCTTCTAAATATGAGTAAATGGAAGTTCATATTTAAAAGGTCCTTTCTAGGAGAAAAAGCTAATAAGTGGAGAACTAGATCTGAACCATGGTCTGCCCTATTACTCAGTTCATTGCTCCACTCAGTTCTGTGTAGTGACTCGCAGGTACCAACTGTTGAACAACTTTTGCCTTTAAGGTGCGGAACGTGCATTTTTTTTGATTTAATTCTCTTAACACTCCGCAAGGCTTTATCCCATTTTCCTGGATAGGAAATGGGATCAGAGAGGTTAAATAACCTGTGCAGGATCACACAGGACTGTGGCAGGTAGCAGAGCTGAGGTACTCAGGTCTGCTTGACTCCCAAGCCCCTTCTCTGTCCACTTAGCACATGGCATGATCTAGCCAGAGGGCAAATGGCTGTAAGTGGGGAATTGAAGTTCACTGTGGTAAGTGCAGGGATAAAACAGCAAGGGCAAGGAGCTGCTGGTTCAATGAGGAAGGAATGGAGAGAGCTGTTCAGACTGTGGATTCCATATGTTCTGATCATGTCAATATTATGCTAAGTCACTCACTTGCTCACTCATTCATCTAATATTTTGAGCCCTTCGATTTGCTATGGATACTAGCGATGATTGATACAAACATGAGAAAGACAAAGTCTTTAAAAAAAACTCAGTCAAAACCAAACCAGGGAATTCCCTGGCAGTGCAGCACACTTCCACTACAGCGGGCCCAGTTTCGATCCCTGGTCGGGGAACTAAGATCCCCCAGACTGTGCAGTGAGGCCAAACAATAAACAAACAAAAGAACCCCAACCCAAACCAAACCCAAACAAAAATACTTAGTCTTGTAAGGAAAAGGGGATAGAAGGATGAGACAGAAGAAGAAATGGCTACAACAGAAATCAATGCTACAACAGAGCTAGTCCCCAGGTACCGTTAACCAGGCATGGAAGGTAAACCAGCAGCTTCCTCTCAGTTACAACGAGTCCATTCCACCTGGACTGCTTACCAGGCCTCCTGGGCCCTCCAGGATCTGTCCTGCCAACCTCTCTGACCACCTGTCCTCTGCCACGTGTACCTACTTCTGGTTCAAGTTTGCCAGGCTCCTTCCTGCCGTTGGGCCTTTGCCCTTGCTGTTCCCACAGCCCGACCTGCTCTTTCCCTGGTGTTCTGCATCCGGGACTTAGCTCCAGTGTCTCGTCCTCAGAGAGGCCTCCCTGAGCGCCCTCCTCATTCATACTTTGTCACATCATCCAGTCCTTCTCCTTTTCCTCCCGGCACGAATCATGATCCAAAAGTCACTATAGTTTAGTAGTTAAGAGCATGGGCTCTGAAACCCTGTCTCAGTTCCGGCATTTTACTAAAGTAACCTTGGCCATGTTATTTAACCTCTCTGGGTCTCAGTTTTCTCATCTGAAAATGGGGATGATGACAAAGGCCCTCCAAATCTCCTAGGGTACTATAGTGGGGTTAACTGAGTTTACGTATGTAAAGCAGTAACAGTGCCTGGCATTTAGGGGGGGGATGTAATAAAGACACAGTGAGTGAATCGCCTCATTTTCATTCATCAACCCAATACATGTTGAGTTTGAATACAGACAGACAATAGAATGCAGGGCTGGGAATGCAACAGTGGACAGGCCAGGCATATCCTCTGTCCACAAGAGCTTACTGCCTGTCTGCACCATTTCCCTTGTTGACACAGATCTGCATTTTACTTGTAAACTTTTACCTAGAGGTCATCTGAACCTTTCCCCTTCATTCCAGTTTCTAGTTCCCACTTCCTGCCTCGGGATTCGTAGTACCCGGAAGGTACCCCCTGCTAGCGCCTTATTATGGCTTGAGGTCACACATAAATCTATGCATTTTTATACCCACACAATTTGTTGCTTGTAGTTGCGTTCATTCCTTTGGAGTTAGAATCAGTTAGAGGTTTGGCTAACGAGGAATTGGTGAAAGGTCACCAAGGAGATGAGAAAAGCAGAAAAAGAGCTGAGAGGTCTACCTCTTAGCTTCTTCTTTCTGGGGACAGACTTTCCCCAAGTCTGCCTAATTTCTTCTCACCTAGATTTCACTTTGTCTTGGAAGCCTTCCCTGACTTTCTAAGACAATGGGCTCTTGAATAGACCTTGTGCTCATCCCTATAGTAAGACTTCATTCCACTGCAGGGTAACTTGTCTACTCTGCTCTCTCTCCCACTTGTCTGGCTCACCGTATGGCCTGGGCCATCTTTTTGGTCTTATTCTCCATTGTATCCTCAAACCAGCAATACCTTCTTATTGTTAGCAAGTAGTGCCCTTTATGCACGTATTGAACTTAGGTAGAGGGTAAGAACCAGTAAAGTGGGTAAATTAGGAGGCAGTGATTTAAATTGTGTTACAAAAGGACTATTTACTTTTAAAAGAAGTTTTTTCAGGGTTCCATTGAGTAGGGAGTCAGGGTTATTGCTATAGAAACAACCCCCAAGTTTCAGTGGCTTATTGCCCACCAAAAAACTTTCTCAGTGATGTGACAGTTCAATTCAAGTGTTCAGTTAGCAACCTTCTAAATCCTGTGGTCCACCATCCCTTATGCCCTTGGGGTCCTCTGCATTTGGCTAGTAGACGTGGGGAGAGAGGAAGAAGACAATCATTGAGGACAATCACATGACTTCCCATCCCTAACAGGGACTGGTTTACACAGCTGCACCGACCGCTAGGGAAGCTGGGGAAAGCAGTCTAGTGGGTGCCCAGGAGGAGAGGGAAGTGTGTTTTGTGAGCACACAGCAGTCTCTGCCCTGGGAGCACACCAGAGCCAGCTGGCCCTGTGTAAAGTGAAGTGCTTGATCACCTGCAGTGGGTCCCAGAATAAGGAAATTGCACTGATGTCTACTGTTCTGGCTTTGCAGAAGAACTCATGTGATCAAAATCTAAATCATTGCCTCGAACTCATTGAACAAGTCGCCAAAGTGCAGGGACAACTCTTTGGGATCTTCGCTACAGCAGCCCAAGAAGGTGAGAATGGCCCATGCATCCCCGTCTTTGCTTTCTTTTCTTTGTCCCTTCTCTGTGCTCTCTGACTGGGTTGCTGTGGTTGGATTTCTCTCGCTGACCTGATTTGTGGATTCTTCTAGGAGGACGTTATGATGGTGTGGAAACAATCAAATCGCGCCTTTTGCCTTGGCTGGAGGCCTCCTTTACTGCCGCTTCCCTAGGAAAACCTGTCGACAGCAAGGTCCCCTCTCTACAGGTAGGGATGCTAAAGGATCCTCCTAGGTGTTCACCACCTGATCAGGCTCTGGGGACTCAAACATATGTAAGACATGGTTTTTACCTAGTGAGGGGCTCAACTCTAGTTAGTGAATTGAGACATGGGTTGAAAAGGTGAGTTTCTATATACAGTAATACGTGGCATAGTGGATTAAGCTTTCTCCTAAGACAGATCGGCATTAAAATCTCAGCCTTGCCTACTTACTGGTGGTATGGCTTCAGGCAACTCAATAAGCCCCTGCTTCCTCAGCTGTGAAAAGGTCCTGGTGATGGTCTGCATCTGGGACATTGCTGGGCCCACATTAGGCACTAAATAGTAACTTTTAAACAACAAGTTAGCCACCCAGACAGGGTACCACCGGGCGGAGTCAGAAGAGAAAGAGATCATTAGATGGGGGAAAGCTCAGTATTCTGAAAGAGTAAAACAAAACTACTTGGAAACTTCCAAGATAAGAAGAAAACTCAATTCTGGTAGATCGATCATGAGTGTCATCATTCGTGGTTGATATTGGTGGTTTCCATGCGACAGTGGCAGTGTTTAAACAGTTGAGGACCAGACTGGAAAGACAACGCATGCTTTGCTGAAGGCGCTGGTATCACTATGTCTGGACAGGCAAAACATTTGTAACCTTGATCTTAAATGTTTATATGGATTTACATAAAATCCTTTCAAAAACTGAACCATTTAGAGCAGGCCGTTCTAAGCAAGAGGGCCTTATGAGGTAGTGGCCAAAGCACTCCTGCTTAGAGATCACTGGACAGAATCCTAGTCTATCTTCTATGGTCCTGTGTAGGTTGTCCAACCTGTTAGGTCTCAGTTTCCTCATCTGTTATATGGAAACAATGCTTTTGCTGACCTAACAGGGTCACTGTGAGAGTTAAACGTGATAAACCTGCGAAACAACTTCCATGTAGTAAGGGCTCTGGAGACATCAGCTGTTGTTAAACAAATTTTTATGTGGGGATTTTCATATGCCTCTTAGATTTTTACCCCCTGTGGATGTTATTTTGGGTATAAAGGTGTAGGATGATATTTCACTGTCTTTTTTAAAAATCTGAGGTATCATTTACCGGTAGTGAAAACCATAGGTTGGTGAATTTTGACAAATGGATATATTCTTGTAAGTCACACCACTATCGAGATAGAGAACATTTCCATCACTTCAGAGCATTCCCTTATGCCACTTCCCAGTCCCCTCCTTCCACCCTCAGGGCAACCACTCTTCTGATTTTTATCACTCTCCATTAATTTTGCCTGCATGGGAAATTCATGAAGATGGAACTATACGTTACGTGCCCTTTTGTACTTGACTTCTTTTTTCCAGCGTAGTGTTTTTGCAATCTGCCCATGCGGTTTCATGTATCCAGACTCTGTTTTGATTTGTGTACCATTCCAGGACACGTTTGATAAGGACGGACGTAAAGAGTTTGGCGCTCGGGATCGGGACATACAACAATTAGATGCTGATTTGAATGCAACTCGTAATCAACTCAACCAGGTTCAAGACGAGTAAGAGGAATGCAAGTTATTTTCTTCCAAAAAGAATTGCCTGTTCTTAATTTTTAAGTTTGAAAGGAGAATACTGGCTCATGTAAAATGTAGACATTTGCAAATAAGTCATATGATGTGTGTATATGTGTGTGTGTGTGTGTGTGTGTGTGTGTATGAGTTGGGAGGCAGTGTCTTTGAATTTGGGGACAGGATTCCTATATTACATTATGATCCCTAAGACCCTGGTCCCCTTGGCTTCATTCCTGGGGCCCTCCTTTTCCATAGGCCCACTATCAGTCCATATGTATGAAAGAGAAAGATTGTTGCATGAAAATCTAACTTTGGGGAGGAAAATAAGAAAAGAGGCAGAAGAGGAAGGGTTAAAGAGAGTGAAAGATCAGGTAAAGAGAAAAATTAAGAGAAAGAGAGAAAAAGTAAGATGAAGCAGCCTTCATCTATCTGTCAGTTAGAGGTTATACACGCCTAGCTGAGAACCATTCAAGATTTTGGAATAACTTTTAGATATAAAAATGTATTTTTAAAAAGTTAAGCAATGTCTGGCAGTAACAGATCTCAGATGTACGCTGTGTGCAAAGCCAGGGTAGCAAGTTCAAGGAATCACTGCAAAGAAAATTGCAAACTTTGGGTTGTACTTGAGGGAGATAGACAGATGTGATGCAGCTGCTTTTAACATATCTAATAAAAATCCATCAGTAAGGTGTTTCTCCTACCACAGCATTGCTCCATGGCTGACATGTAGAGGATGGCAAGGGATTCTTTTGTCACTAGTTAAGGCTTGTGATGGAATAGGGTATGGCATTCTGCCTTGTTCTCTGATTAGATTTCCTTCTAAGGAAAACATCTCTATTGATTGATTTAATTTTGTCCGATTATAAAAGTAATACACATTTCCTTTGTCAGAATGCATATAACAAATAAAAGTATAAAGATGAAAATCAACTGTTAGTTCATGCCTGTTAACATTTTGGCATATTTTACTCCAGACATTTTTCCTTTCTCACACACACACACGGTAACAGGGTTACCTCTACACACTCCCATTCATTTTTCCAACTGGAACCACTGTCAGTGTGTAGTTTTACAGCTGCAGCAGTCAAAATTTACAAATGAACTGTGCAAGATGCCTAATTCCTCTGAATTCGTATGACTTATTTCAACTAACGTCAACTGATTTGGAGAAGGGTAAGAAGGAACCTTAAATCTGCCACTTCTTTTCTGGTTTATCGTAGTTCGTTTTGTGTAAATATGCAGTTAATTCCAAGCTCTGTTCGGGGCTGTGTTTGCCCTTTCAAGGGGTCTCATTGTCCTCCTCCTTCCTTAGACAGGCGTCTAGGGGTGAAGGGCTGTTTCCGTGCTCTCCTGGTGATGGAGGAGAGGGGCTTTTTGTCTTGTACTGCCCTCTGGGTTCTTGCTGCCTTGGTTCTACCTGGGCACTGGAGTCTTGTGCTGATGGGCGCTGAGTTGTGGCTCATCTGGTTAAGTTTCCTCACGCATTCGCTGGCCCCTGCTGCTGCCTCCATTTGCCTCTGGTTGTGAGGCAAAGCTTCGCAACTTTGCTGATTCTTGTCTTCGGTCAGAATCCGTAGGAGCCAGGAATTCCTACCTGCCTCTCTTGTCACTATGGCTGTGTAGTTACCCATCAGGGGCATCATGGACCAAAAATGATGACTAAACGCTTTTTTTTTTTTTTTTTTTTTTGCGGTACGCGGGCCTCTCACTGTTGTGACCTCTCCCGTTGTGGAGCACAGCCTCCGGACGCACAGGCTCAGTGGCCATGGCTCACGGGCCCAGCCGCTCCGCAGCACGTGGGATTTTCCCGGACCGGGGCACGAACCCATGTCCCCTGCATCGGCAGGCAGACTCTCAACCACTGAGCCACCAGGGAAGCCCTGCATGCTTTTTTTTTTTTTTTTTTTTTTTTTTTTTGCGGTACGCGGGCCTCTCACTGTTGTGGCCTCTCCCGTTGCAGAGCACAGGCTCCGGACGCGCAGGCTCAGCAGCCATGGCTCATGGGCCCAGCCGCTCCGCGGCACGTGGGATCTTCCCGGACCGGGGCATGAACCCGTGTCCCCTGCATCAGCAGGCAGACTCTCAACCACTGCACCACCAGGGAAGCCCCCTGCATGCTTTTTTAAAAAAAGCTTTTTATTTGGAAATAATTTCAAATACAGAAAATTTGCAAGAATAGTACTAAGAACACCCATATACCCTTTCACATGCCCCTTGTCCTGTTTGCTTTATCATTTTTTAATTAATTAATTAATTTATTTATTTTTGGCTGTGTTGGGTCTTCGTTGCTGCATGCAGGCTTTCTCTAGTTGCAGCAAGCGGGGGCTACTCTTCGTTGCAGTGTGCGTGCTTTCCATTGTGGTGGCTTCTCTTGTTGAGGAGCACGGGGTCTAGGCATGCGGGCTTCAGTAGTGGCGCACGGGCTCAGTAGTTGTGGCACACAAGCTTAGTTGCTCCGCGGCACGTACGATCTTCCCGGACCAGGGCTCGAACCTGTTTCCCCTGCACTGGCAGGCGGATTCTTAACCACTGCGCCATCACGGAAGTCCCTGCTTTATCATTTGTATGTATACTTTCCCTATCTGTATACACACTGCCCTCCGCCATTTGAAAGTTGCACACAGGAAGGTTCTTTTCCCTTTTGCTTTTCCCTCTTTTTGTTTTTTAACCCACGTGTGGTTCATGTTCCATTTTTTAAGGCATCAGAAATGATGGAGGCTGTTCCCCACATTCTATGGTAGCCAGCTCTCTCCTCCACTACTCTGCCTACCTGTCTCTAAATCCAGGGTGCTACCTAATGTGGAATGAGGGGCCCACCCCAGGAGGTTCCCATGTCTAACCCCGTGGAGACCAGTTTAGCTGTGACTCAGTTGCAAAGGTGCAAATTGCAATAGAGTGCTGAATGGGGACAGGTCTGCTCAGGTTTGACGAGCCCTGGACAAGGGAAGACTGCTGGATTTTATGTTGGGACTCTGGTTAGAAATCTCACCTGTCCTCATTTCCTATATCCAATCTATTAGAACATCCAGTGGAATCTGCCTCCTAAACGTCTCCCACACATGCTCCTTTCTATTCTACTACCACTGCCCTCATTCAAGTCGCTGTTACCTTTTGCCTCAGTCAGTTGCCTTCCAGCTGGCTTCCCTGGGTCCATTCTTGCTGCACTACAACTCATTTTCCACACAGCAAATATAGATATACTTTTATTGTAGCAAGTCACCCCCTGGCTTAAAAGCTGTTAGTTGCTTCTTTTAGTACTTAGAAAAAAATTCTAAATTCCTTCCCAGGGCTCTCCCAGCCCTGCGTGATCTGACCCTACCTCTTGCTCCACCCTCATCTCATGCCAAGTTCCCCTCACCTAGTCTTCTGTCTACTTCCTCACCTCGAGGCCTTTGCCTGTGCTTTTTCAGAGAAATGGAAGTCGTCTGCTGGCTCTTGGCATGGCTGGCTTTTTCTTGTCCTTTAGGTCTCAGCTTAAATGTGACTTTCTCAGAGTCTGCGACCCCTATACATTGAATGGTCTTTCCTCTCCCTCTCCTCTAATTCTCTTTCACAATCATCTAAGAATAGCACTTATTGCAAGTTGGAACTTTGAAAAATTTGTGTGAATATTTATGATCCAGTAGACTGGAAGCTCCAAAGGGTTACTGTCCTGTATCGCTATTCTGACACTTGTATCTCCAGCATCTAGCATCGTAAATTCTCTATAACTTGCTCAATGAAGGAATAAATCCATAACAAAAAATAAATATGTTAGCCTGCTTAAAACAATGCTTGTCACATGAAGGTATCTCCTTTCTTCTCTCTGTATATCATCCAAGGGGGCCAAGTTCGCATATATATTTGCTTGTATATATATGTGCTCACGCATGTATGCCATGTCTCGAGAGAAAAAAACCTGATTACTGTTCACACTCTTGTTTCTTTCTTGGTCTATTTTCTTCTTTTAATTTTCCACAGTTTTCTCTTGATAAAAATGTTCATTTTCCCATATATACTTTAAAAAATCTATAACATATTCACATTGAAATTAAATCACAGCAATTTCCTTACAATAGCCAGCATCCCTATCGTGAAGTTATTGCTCCTCTGGTTTTATTTTAGACTTCAGACATTTCATTCATGCATTCATTCATTCAGTTTTTCCATTTTTTAAAAAAATCTATATGACAGGTACTGTTTTAGGAGCTGGGGATAAAGAGATGAATAAAATGAAATCTTTGCCTTCAAGTAGTTCACAGTGTGTTTGTAATGAGATTACAGATGTGAACAAGTGTTGGAGGAGCTCAGGAGAAGGGAAGACAAACTTTTCTTGAGAGTCAGGTGTGGGCTTTGGAGAGGCACTCATTGGATGAGTGGGCGTTTGTTAGAGGAGAAGGGGATGAGACGGAATTTGGGGAAACGCACACCACCTCCTGCATTGCCTCATCGGATCTGTGAGGAATTGATAGGGATCCTGCTGTCCCATTATTTCTCAATCTGCTTCACTGTATAGGGGAGGCCAGTGTTTGACCTTCCATGCTTCCATCCAAGTGTAGGGAGGAAGACCGGTGTGAGTTTGGATAACAGTTGCAATCTCTTAGCTACAGAACTACTGTGATGAAAGATACTTGGTGCTCCAGGGATGCAAGGTCAGAGAAGTCCCAAAACCTTTGCCAATCCGCAATCTCTCACTGTACTAGGACAACCTCATTGAGAACCATTGGTCTTCATCCAGTGGCATCCATCACATTCTCATTTCCTAAAGAAATAGTACGATTTATTATGATTTGTCTACAACGAGGAGAGTCCTTGAAACTAACAAGGACTAAGCTAGTTGAAAACTCAGGAAAACTGTGCTCAATTAGTGATGGAAGTCAGAGGCAGGAAGACACGAAGTACTTGGTAGTCGAGTGTAATTGTGGAGGACTTTTTTATAGGCGGGCAAATAATTTTTCTATATTTAGCAAATCTGGGAAAATTAAGTCAAATGCAACTCTACAGTGCAAAGTAATAAGAATAGGTATTAGTATATTACAGAAAAATGGAGATTTTATAGAGAGGCAACCTGGGGATTCGGTGTAATTAGAGCAGATGAATTAGGAGGGTGAGAAGGAGAAACTGAACAAGTTTGTCTTTTACATTCTAATAACAGTAATTATTACCTAGCCTTTTAGAGGTAGTAGCTCTGTAATTTCTTTGTGTTTGACATCGAGGAAAGATGCTAGCATGTTTTTGCATACTAGTGTGCCATGATATTTGTAATATCATCTAATTGAATGCAGATGTCTTATAATTCGATGTTGTTTATATTGAATTTATATCATACGGCAAAAGTTCCCAAGAGAACCTATGCCTTGATTTAGAAAGTCTGCCAATTTTGGAAAATCTGTCTTTAGTTACTGATTTCTCTTACAGTATGGCTGAAACTGAAAAGACTCTTAAAGAAACCAAGAACAGATCGGCCATATCCCTTCTGACTGCAGAGGGGGAAATAAATCAGCTAAGAAAGCAGTAAGAAAAAAAAAAAAATGACAGGATTATTGCAGGCTGCTGATTAACCTTTGAATTTAGCTTTTTTTGGTGCTCCATTACAATACGAAAGAATCTGTCCATAAAGAGGAAAGGCAGCAATGTTTTTATTAATGTTTTATATATTTTTCTTACTACAAAACAGTACTTATCCACTATAGAAAATCTTCAAAGTACAACATGGTAGAAAGGAACCTTAGCCCTCATAATTCCAGAGCCAGTTACTGTCACCATTTTCTATTTCTGTCAATTAGTACATTAAAAATAAAGTTAAGACAACAAAATGTAAGTATACAACTGTGGACCCCATTTTTTCATTTAACATTATTTTTTTCTATTACTAAGAAAAAATAAAGCAGAGCTTAGTCTTAAATAGGTACATCATATTTCCTCATTTGGGTATTTCCCTAACATGGAATATTTACTTTGATGCCAATTTTCAACATTGGAAATAATTTTTTTGTGGCCAATCTTAGTTTAAATTTCAGATTATCCTCTGAAGATAAATTTCTAGAAGGGGAAAATAAACACTGATCCTTTAAGGGTATACTTTTTTCAATCTTAACTTTGATTTTTCTTTCCCCAAAAAAGAGCAAATGGGAGTTGCAGTAAAAAAAAAAAAATATATATATATATGTATATATATATATATATATACATATATATATACACATACGAACATACATACCTTTCTATTGCCTTCATACATGTTCCAATTGTTCTGATTTCTTCAGGAACATCCATGAATTTTAGCTTGGAACACTATCTCATCTCCTAGTTGATATAGCTTCTCAAATTCTTTGATCATATTACTCAGCAATTCCCTATCGCACCAGTTCTGTTCTTTACTGTTTCTAGGGCAGCTTTGAATTCTGCTATTGCATTTTTAGCTTTTCTACATCCTTCTTAATCTTACACCTTCCCTTTTCTTCTTACACCATTGTTATTTTCATCACAGCATGTTCTCTTCTTATGGCTTTTGCTCCCTTGTATCATGGCCATACTTCTTTTTATTAATGAGGATGCCAGTTTTATTTCTAAAGCTTTACTCCTTTCCATAGTAGTACATTATTTTCATAGGTCCACACTTCTGCTTAGTGTTGTGGATGTTACTCAATTTCCACTGCAGTTTCCCCCCACGTTCCATCTGTTCAGAGAATAGAAGAGCTAGTGAGAATAGATTATCTCTTTGACCAGCTTCTGGACTAGGTTTTGGAGATCACAGGCTTCCAGAGTTTTATGCAGTGAAGCCGTCCAACGTAGAATAGTATGTCTCTGCTTTGCCTCTGCAAAGACTTCATGACTCTGCCCACTCTGCTTTGGCTAGAGGATTTGCATGCCTATCTTTTCTTCAGGAGCCTTTTTCCATGCAAGCTACAGGCATGAAGTGGCACCCTGACCCTGGCAATTCTGCTCTTTGTTCATTTGTGTTTGATCCTATGTATTTCCATCCGAGTTTCCCAGGGCAATAACTGCACACTAAATAAAGCAGCCTCCTTAAGTAGGCCAATTGCCGTTTATTACCTTTCCTCCATCCCTCCCTTTCTCTCTTTTCTTTCAAACCTTTTTTTCTGTTCAGGCTTACATCTCTTCAAGCCCAGGAGGAATCTCGCCACAGACACTCAGAACATAGGAGCTCAGAGAAGCGGGGCTCCGAGCGTAGGAGAGAGGAGCTGCGGGGCTCGGAGCCCCAGGGCCCGGAGCAGATGGGCGCGGACAGGTGGAGCGTAGACCAGCGGAAGGCAGAAGAGATATGCGATGATGAGAAACAGCTCCGAACGCTGAAGGACGAGATAGCTGTTCTGTCTGCTGAAAAATCTGTACTCCAAGGAAGGTCTGACAAATTCTCACAGATCTTTTCATTTAAGCTCCTTTTGTTGAGTTAGTGATAAAAGCCTGGCTTGGAAAAGGAAAAAAGAAAAAGAAAAAAGAAAAATAAAATGATATCCTGAGCGCGAACCCCAATAATATGGAAAACTTTGAACCGTAGAGGGATTGTTTTCTCTAACTTCACCCTTCCATAGAGAAAATACCTCGTGGATTGACAATACTTGGGCACTAATTAATTTCGGACTGACATTGAAGCTTAAGGAATGAAACTAAGACGTGCCAAAGGAAGGTTCTTTGTCTTGTTACCAGATTTGAGCGCCTATAATGCAAAAGGCGGTACCCATGTTGAAAGACTGTTCCATGATAGGGGGAGGGTCCTGTTCTCTGAGTTCTAGGAGTTCTCTCGCCAGGATGACCAACTGTCATTTCACAGGGTATTGCCTTTTTTACATCTCACTTTGTTTGATGGAATGAGTAGGTAAGGGAATGTGAAATTCCCTTCTACTGATGGAGAGAACGTTAAGACAGGTCATTCAGACAGTGTTAAGTGAGGACAAAGTAGATTGTTTCTCTCTTTGGAGTTTCTGCATTTTCCTCGTTCTTTCTAACACTTCCCCTCTTCCCCCCACCCCCAGCCCCACAGTGTGCCCAGATTCAGGCTATCAAAGCCACCCCTAACCCTGTTCTCCATTCCCCTAAATGTCACCTTGGGCTTTCATTTTGGGGAGTCACTCCATCAGTGCTGTGCGAGTGCCAGCTTGTACTGGCTCTGGGAACTGATTCTGTGCATTTCTACCTAACTCTGGTTTCAGCGACGTCACATTGATAGTTTGAAATTGGCTATGGTGAGAGTATTTGTTGCATCATGGAAACTGGCGAACACTATAAATGAGGGCTTTTTTTCCCTTTCCACCTTCGGAGAGTCTGCTTTGTACTGCCTTTTGCCCCACAGTTCCTTCTACAAAACTTCTCTTTTTGGTGGCCCATTCCCTTTGGACTAGCTAGTCTGATCATTTACTTTGTACTTGGTAGCAATATACGTTTCACTGACGGAATGCTTTTCGATTCACCAAGTACTTCCACATGTATTAGCTCACTTGATAACCTCCCCACCATCCCGAAACAGGGCACAAATTATGTAGGTGAAAATGGAGGACCTGCGGAGGAGAAAATGACTGCAAATGGTTCCATTGCTATGGAAGGGGAACACAGAATTTCTTTCTCATTGTTCAATCAGTGTTCATCTCATTTTATACCAGAAAGCTCAGTGATGTGTTAGTGGCCCAAGGTTGGGGTAAGAAATACTGAAAATCTGACTTTTTATTTAACTCTCGCTCTTGCTAGCTGTGTTACTCTAGGATAGCCTTCTTAGCATTTCTGAGCCTCAACTTCTTCATCTGTAAAAGGGCCAACAATCAATGCTAACCTTACCTGGCTGCTTGAAGGATAAATTGATGTGCTGAGTGAGTGAACGTGTGTTATAAATTCTAATGCACCAGGCAAATATAGAGTATTGTTTTTTGTTTGTGGTCCTATTTGAGGCCTTATGGTGACACAGTGCCTCTCACAGGGAGCTGCTCTCCCTGTTCCCGTGGCTTCTGGTTTATGGGGAGAGAAGCAGCCGAGTCTAGGAACAAGAGAGTGAAGGGAATCAGAGCGCTTCCCTGCCTGATTCCTGTTCACCAACAGGTCCGCCAGAATCCGGTCTCCGAGCCCTGACCCTCGCAGCCGCGGCCGCAGCCGCAGTCACAGCCGCAGCCGCAGTCACAGCCGCAGCCGCAGACGGTCCACCAGCCCCTCCACCGCGGTCGCGAAGGTCAGGAGCCCGTCTCCGAGTCGCGCCAAACTGTCCAGCGTGGCGCGCAAGGCCGCCCTGCTGTCCCGGTTCAGCGACGTCTACTCCCAGACCCGCCTGGATGCGCAGTGCCTGCTGCGGCGCTGCATCCACAACGCCGAGACGGTGCAGCGGATCATCTACATCGCGGCAGTGGTACGTGAGCCTCGCGCGCGCGCCGCTGCACTTCCGCGGTCCAAGGGCGCTGCGGCCAGGCAGTGCTTGGGTAAACTGAACAAGACAGCTTAAAAAAGACTTGGTAGGGCCTGAGGTCACTGAAGGAGGGTGGGTTTCCATCTGTCTCCTCCCTCCCTCCCTCCCTCCCTGCCTGCCTTCCATTACAGATATTTGCGCTGAATTATTTTTCACACTCAATAACTATTCATATATGTTAATATCTATTTTGACCAGACATTTGTTGAAGCATCCATAAATGTAGGACTATCTCAGATGGGTATATACGAAGTTGATTCGCGCTGGATCTTCTATTGTAATATGGGTATATGTACGCACAATGGATATATTATTGCTAAGGGCTATCATTTGATTGGTTACCTTCTCTTCTTAGAAAAATCAAAAGGCTGTGATTGTGTTCACTCTTCTGTTTATTTAACTAAGAGGAGTCACTAGAACTGCTAACTACTTGAGTATGGCAAGATTAAAAAGTGCTCATATATAATCTCAAAATCCAAAGCAAATGCATTTATTCTGTGGGTACCATACGGAGATACTAAGAGTCTGTAATGAGAACAGCTAAATATTAACAAACAAAACAAAATATTGGTGTGAGAGCGGAATTATCAGAATCTACCGGACTTTATCCTATATTTATTCATTTATATCGGGAGTCAGCAAACTGTGACCCCTGGGCCATATCTGGCCCTGATCTGTAATTCTAAGAGAAATACCACCCAAGAGCTAACATATACGAATGGTTTTACATTTTAAAGCGTTGTAAAAAAAAAAAATGACAGAGACAATTATGTGACCGGCAAAGCCTAAAATATTTACTATCTGGCTTTTTACAGAAAAAAGAATTTATATCATTAAGAATTATTTAATTTATATATAATTTATATAAGAATCATGTACTGAGTTGGTTAAAGTTCTGTAATTGTAGAGGCTATATCTTTCATGCATAACTGAGGTTTCCCCGTGCCTGCTATATTACAAGCATTTAATAAATATTTGTTGAATTAATATATGCCAGGAAACATGTCAGACGCTTGATATGTGTCTATGTATGACGTGACCACTAGATTGATAATTTTCTCTTATTTCTTGACCAGTAGTATGATATTGCTGTGGGATCAAAGCATCAACTAGCATATTTCAAGTATTTATGTAACCACAGGTGATTTTATTTCCTTGAGTGCCTGCATCGTCCTGCTCCTTGCAATCAGGATTACCAGAACAGTGGTCAACTGTCTTGAAATTAGTGAATATGGGTAGTCTTATATGTATTTATGTACTTTCCAAGATTTAGATATGTATTTTCTCCCAGATTAAAAGTAGTTTTGACCGCTGGATTTAGTTACCAGAAGTCCAATATGATGTTGAATTTTTGTTGGGCATTCTTTCTTCATTCCTTGCTTTGGACCTCTTTACCCCCCTCCTCCCACCAGATAAATTTGCTGTACTTTTATGTGCAGGAGGCGTTCCATGTAGCTAAAACGGCATTCAGACACTTTAAGATCCGTGTGAGGAAATCGCTGACATCGTCTTATGCAGGGTCAAACGACTTTGAGGATGATGTCTTGGATTATATCGTTTGTCATCTTGATCTATATGATTCGCAAAGCAGTGTTAATGTAAGTGTTGGGTCTTTTATTGGGACTGGTTTGCTGCTGCTGCTGTTTATAATGAATACTAATAACTCAGAAATCCATCCAGCTTAGTGTCGCATCTATGTAATGGAAGAGCGGGAATGAGTATCCAATATATTTTGTAGAACCAGTCATTATTGGCTCTTTCTTTCTTAGACATATTATGAGGAAAATATTTTGAGCTTTCTAGTTTTATTCTTCAGACAGGCTCTTAAGATTGGAAGATAGAATACCATAGTGCTTAGGAGCAATGATTTTGGGAAAGATAGCTATGGATTTGCATCCTGGTTCTGCCACTTACTAGCTGTGTGACCTTGCACATTTATTTAACCTCTCTGTGCTTTAGTTTTCTAATCTTAAAATGGGAGCAACAATGGTCATGACCCCATAGAGTTTTTGAGAGGATTAAATGAAAGGAAGCAGGTAATTTGCTTAGCACAAGAGTTGGCACAGAGTAAACTCTCAATAAGAGCAAGCTATTATAATTATTATTATAGTTTATGAACAAGTCAGAGTCCTGTGTTGGCGATTATATAACTTGCTCAGAATAGAAAAATAAGGAAATAATAAATAAAAGCTACTAAGGGTTTTTGCTTTAGTTTTTTGTTTATGGAGACTTTCTTGGCCTTTAGTATGTCATTTGTTCTCTGTCATCTTTCCTCCTTCTCTGTTTCAGCACATGCACTTCTCTTCTAGTTTACCTTGTTTTCACTCACATGCTCTTTCCCCCTCCCAGCAGTCATAACGTCCTTAAGATTTTCAGTGTGTATTTCACAGGTTGGTAACAAGGTGATGCCATCTTTTTGTTTTTCAGGATGTGATCCGAGCCATGAATGTCAATCCCAAGATTTCATTCCCTCCTGAAGTTGATTTTCGCCTCCTCAGTAACTTCATCCAGGAGATATGTTGCATTGCGTTTGCAATGCAGACTTTAGACCCACCCCTCGACATTGCAGTTGGGGCCGATGGAGAAGTTTTTAATGATTGCAAGTAAGAGACATAGGAGCAGAAGCTAAGGGATTCTTTATAAATAAATTATCTTGTCTGTATTCTCTGGGAACAATTTAGGGAAAAGAGCTCTGGGTGGGGAAATCAACAGACATTACCTGATTTTCAGGCCCAGCCATATACTTCTCTGTACTACAGGGCAGGGCCCTCTTCTGGGGTCATTTTCCTTCTATATCAAATGTGCTTCAGAGGTGATGTTATGATTTCCATTGAACATATTGGTCCTGGGGAGAACTAATGAGTACCTGGAGTCTGTTTGGAACTCTTTAAAATAGAAGTGCTAGGGAGGAGGTATGGGGATATATGTATAGCTGATTCACTTTGTTATAAAGCAGAAACTAACACACCATTATAAAGCAGTTGTACTCCAACAAAGATGTTAAAAAAAAAGTGCTATAGAAATACAGACATATATTGCTTTTTATTGTTTAAAATTTTTTTTATTGAGGTAAAACTGACATATAAGATTGTATTAGTTTCACGTCTACAACAATAATGATTCTACATTTGTATATATTGTGAAATGATTATCACCATCAGTCACCATATATAGTTACAAAACTTTTTTTTCTTCCAATGAGAACTTTTAAGATCTATTCTCTAAGCAACTTTCAAATTTGCAATACAGTATTATTAACTATATTGTTAACACTTATACGTCTGCATAACATTTCTTTTGTAACCAGAAGTTTGTACCTTTTGACTTCCCTAACCCATTTTGCCCCCATGTCCAGCAATCACTAATCTGTTTTCTGTATCTGTGAGCTTGGTTTTTGTTTGTTTGTTTGCTTTGGAGTCCACATATAAGTGAGATTGTATGGCATTTGTCTTTCTCTGTCTGACTTATTTCATAATGCCCTCGAGGTCCATCCACGTTGTCTCACTTGACAAGATTTCATTCTCTTTTCTTTAAATAGCAAAATAGTATCCCATTGTATAGATACCACAACTTTATAAACCATTAATCCATCAATGAACACTTAGATGTCCATCTTGGCTATTGTAAATAAAGCCGCAATGAACATGGGGGTGTATATATCTTTTCAAATTAGTGTTTAGTTTTCTTTGGATAAATACCTAGAAGTGGAACTGCTGGATCATATGGTAATTCTGTTTTTAATTGCTTTTTAAAATAAATCTATTTATTTATTTATTTTTGGCTGCTTTGGGTCTTTGCTGCTGCGTGCGGGCGGGCTTTCTCTAGTTGCAGTGAGCGGGGGCTAATGTTCGTTGCGGTGCACGGGCTTCTCATTACGGTGGCTTCTCTTGTTGCAGAGCATGGGCTCTAGGCACGCGGGCTTCAGTAGTTGCGGCACGCGGGCTCAGTAGCTGTGGCTCGCGGGCTTAGTAATTGTGGCTCACGGACTCTAGAGCGCAGGCTCAGCAGTTGTGGCGCACGGGCTTAGTTGCTCCGCGGCATGTGGGATCTTCCCGGACCAGGGCTCGAACCCGTGTTCCCTGCACTGGCAGGCGGATTCTTAACCACTGCGCCATCAGGGAAGTCCCCAGCATGAGAAATCTTATAGGTTGCCTGTGGGACTTAGATGGTCTCTGTCTCTAGCATTTCCCTGAATTACAATTCTTGTAATCCTGAGAAGGAACAAGACTAGTCTTTTTTTTTTTGTCAGTTTAAAAAAATTGAAGTATAATTGATTTACAGTATTGTGTTGGGGTGGCTCCATTGTGCAGTGATAGCACGTTGCACTTCTACAATGCTGTGTTAATTTCTGCTCTACAGCAACGTGATTCAGTTACACATATGCATATCTCTATATACATTCTTTTTAAAATATTCTTTTTCATTATGGTTTATCATAGGATATTGTGTATAGTTCTCTGTGCTCTACAGTGGGACCTTGTTGTTTATCCATCTAAATATACTAGTTTGGGGCTTCCCTGGTGGCACAGTGGTTGAGAGTCCGCCTGCCGATGCAGGGGACACGAGTTCGTGCCCCGGTCCGGGAGGATCCCACATGCCGTGGAGCGGCTGGGCCCGTGAGCCATGGCCACTGAGCCTGCGCGTCCGGAGCCTGTGCTCCGCAACGGGAGAGGCCACAACAGAAAGAGGCCCACATACCGCAAAAAATAAATAAATAAATAAAATAAAATAAAAAATAAATAAATATACTAGTTTGCATCCGCTAACCCCAACCTTCCAGTCCATCCCTCCCACAACCCTTCCCCCACGGCAACCACCAGTCTGTTCTCTATGACATGACTTGTTTTTAGTGAGCCCATGTCGGGTCCTTGTTATCAGTGGTTCCTATTCTAGGAGCCCACAACTATCTCTTTAATAATAGAATCAGGATCCATATTTATCTAAGTGTGAGCAGAATAAAAGATGAGAATTTACACTGATGTCCGCTTCCCTCCCAGTTAGGTTACATAACTGCTTATCTTCTCTTTCTTGTTCTTTTGTGTGTTTAAAATAGGTACCGTCGAAGCTATGACTCCGATTTCACGGCTCCCTTGGTCTTCTATCACGTGTGGCCTGCTCTCATGGAGAATGACTGTGTCATTATGAAGGGAGAAGCTGTCACCAGGAGAGGGGCTTTTGTATGGTGCCCTTGCATAATGACAATTCAGCCCAAGTGTTTGATTCACAAGTTCGAGAACATTTATAAACCCAGAGATTCTATAAAAGAAGTTCATAAAGGGTTATTTGATAAGATTTCGTACAAAGGAGAGGAAAGGGACTGGCTGGGAAAGAACAGATTCTTTTCTTTGATTCTTCTTCATCATTTCCTGACAGTCATTTCTTTGTTTATTGCTTTATTTACAAGATAGAACTGGTCCTATTTGCCTCCTCTGTCTTAGAAATATTATGCTATTATAAGGGCAAAGCCCCTTGAGCTCAACTTTTAGAGGCCCTCTACAGTTCTAAGCATTTAAAAGTGATCGATTAACTATCAGAAAACAATTGGCCCGATTTTTACTGATAGTTCTGTATTTTGGGATATGATGAATGTGTCCTGTTTTTCTCTCCTTGGTACGATGTGTAGGGAGGGGAGGGATGGAGAAAAAGAGGGCGGAGGAGGTGGGGAGAGAAGAGCCAATCAGTTTTGGAGGGTTGCTTCCTATATACATTGGCTGTAGAATGTTTTGAACATGTTAAATAATTGGACAGCCTTCAGAATGGAGTCTTAGGTATGCAAGTGTGTAAGTGTGTGTGTTAAGGTGGGGAGAGGATGTTGGAACTGGTTGCTACGGGTGCTTGGATAGTCTATATTGTGTTCCCATTATGGAGTTTTACCCTGCCCTTCCTAGAAGTTAAGTGAATTCAGGAGAGGAGCTCCCAGGTCCAGAGCAAAGCCACCATCTGGGTGGTCTCAGTTCCTGTTCTCTTTGACCTGGAGGATAGGGGAAGTGCTTCATGGCAGCTTTTCACACATGAAGTGGAGAAGCGGAGTAGTGTATTTAAAAGAACTTAAGCTTAAACATCCCACTGTAGCATAAAGTATCTCAATGAAAATATTCTGTGCTGTAAGAGTTGAGCCCATAGAAACTGGGTTGCATTGACTTGGCAATCGCACGTGCTCTACAATGAATGAACTCATAAAACGTGCTTCTTTGCCCTTACAACAATTACCGTCTGTTAAGGAACTCTTGTAAACTGTCTGCAGTGCAATTTGGAGGGGAGGGAGAGGAAATAGCCACTATTCTTATGTTCTCCATCAAATAGCAAATTGCCTTTAACTTCCTTCTTCTCTCCCCTCCAGTGTGTCACCAATATTCACCCAAGCTTAGACTCCTAAAACAAAGAAAATGCCCTAAAAGCAAGAACCTGGGAAAGGGTTGAATGACGGGAATTGATGAGAAGACTTTGACTAGTAAAATCTCATTATAGGAAATAAAATTTTCTTTTTGTTCATTAACTTAGTTGGACAGTAGGTGGGCCACAGTAGTGATTCATTCACTCACTTATTCATTAATTCATTTTATTCAATAGTTATTTATGACCCAAGCTCTGTGTTTAGGCGCTGGGGATTCAGCAACGAACAAAACAAACACAAATTCCTGACCAGATGGAGCTTACGTTCTCCAACACTTGCAAACTTGAATGTAATTTCTAACAGTTTACTCATCAAAACAAAGTTCCCCTAGCATCATGAATTTGAATATCCCAAAGTTCATTGTAATGGGATTTTATTTGAGAAGTACCCTAGAGCTACTGTCAAATATTGGGCAGCTATAGCAAATGAGTGTACTTATACTGGCGACCAGTAACGGGCAAGTGTAATCATATCAGGAAAACCTCTTGTTCGTTCTATGGGATATGAGTATTGTTTTAAGCCACCTGGGCTTTCACAAACTATTGACTATTTTTCTCTTTCTCTTTTTCTAGTGGAATTCAGTGCGATCTCTAAGTCGATGTCGAAGCAGGAGTTTAAGTCCCATCTGCCCTCGTAGCCGTGTTAGTTTAAGCACGGTATGTATCTGTCTAATCATTTTTACACAAAATCATCTTATGGTTGACGGGTTTTTTTGTCCACAGTCACCTATAAAAGAGGCGAGGATAAGTTTGTAGGTAGAAAGAGAACCTACTACAATCACCCCAGATGGATATTTATACTACCTTGGCTAAGGAATTTATCAGTCTAGAAAGAAGGAAGTAGAAGTAGTTTTTTTCCATTAGTTGAAAGAATAATAGACTTTAGTTATTTCGTGTTTTATTTTTATCTTTAAATGAAAATGGGCTATTAGCTATGAGTGTCCTGAGCAGAGACTAGGACATCTTAGTCAACTGATCTCTGCACACATCAGCCTCTGGTATCTCTAGAACTTCTTGTATGAGTTTGGAGAAATTGCTCAAATGGTCTGGATTTTAATACTGTATAAAGGGCATTGCAGGTCTTAATTTTCCTCCAAACTTCAGAGTAGGAAGAATTAAGATTAGTCTCTGTGTATTCATTCTTAGGATTACTAACACATATATCAAAGAAAAAAATAACAGCAAAAACATCTCTGAAAACTGTGGTTATAATATCCCTAAAAACTAACATTATTATGATTCACCACTGTTCATTCATTCAACACATAATATTTAGTCAATGCCTTTTGAATAGAGATCTAGACCAAGACATGTTAAGATACCAGATAGGCTAACAATTTGCTGCTCCTGCAAATAAAAATTCTTTAAATATTTGTTCAAACTTGTTTTAGGGAGAGTGGTAGAGAAGGCAACTTCTCTGAAATTATCTCTAGCGATGCAACTCTAGCCCTAGACTTCTAAACCCCTCTCAACAAAACATTATGTTTGATAACATTCTTTTTTTTTTTTTTATAAATTTATTTATTTTTGGCTGCATTGTGTCTTCGTTGCTGCATGCGGGCTTTCTCTAGTTGGGACAAGCAGGGGCTACTCTTCGTTGCAATGCACAGGCTTCTCATTGCAGTGGCTTCCCTTGTTGTGGAGCACGGGCTCTAGGCATGCGGGCTTCAGTAGTTGTAGCACACGGGCTCAGTAGTTGTGGCTCGTGGACTCTAGAGTGCAGGCTCAGTAGTTGTAGCACACGGGCTTAGTTGCTCTGTAGCATGTGGGATCTTCCTGGACCAGGGCTCGAACCCGTGTCCCCTGCATTGGCAGGCGGATTCTTAACCACTGTGCCACCAGGGAAGCCCTGATAATGTTCTTATCAAACATTTTTTCCGTTATCGGATGGATGCTAGTGTGTATGTGTGTGTGGGCGATACAGAAATGACTAAAACATGGTTTCCTCCCTGAATGTGTTTCAATATAGGAAGATCAGTATGATTTCAACAAAGTAACTGAATGTTACAGCTGTCGGAGGAGGTAGAGATTCCCTCTGGCTTTAGTTCACGGTGGAGTTGTTATGTGATTTGGCAGAATTTTTGTGGGCTGGGAAACTGGGGACAACTATCCCCATGAAAGAAATGGCCTGAGAATGGAAAGCCATGTGTCAGACACAGTTCTTTAGCTCTTGCTGATTTTAATATAACTTAATTATCCTTATTGCCAAATAGGTATTCACAGTAGGAAAAAGCGAAAGGAGAGTGCATTTAATGGGCTGATAAATGAAAAAGACATATTATGAGTTTTATCCTGGAAGAATCACAATGCTCATTCTAAGAGGAAGTGTTCTGTCAGAAGAAAGAGCCATATTAGACACCTGTGGCACTCACAGCCGTGGCAAGTTTTAACTCTGGACCATCACTGGAAAGCTTAGCAATGGGCAATGTCCCTCTGGAATAAGTACCTGTATATGTTTGAACCCATCCTCTCTTTTTCCTACTTTGTGCCGAGGGAGAGCAAACTTAAGCTTTTGATAGACTAAAGTAGATGCTCAAAGGTGAAGCTGCTGCCCAAATCCTGTCCCTTTCCAGCATCATCTCTTTACGACGAGCCCGGTACAAACATTTTTTTTTTTTTTTTTTGCGGTACGCGGGCCTCTCACTGCTGTGGCCTCTCCCGTTGCGGAGCACAGGCTCCGGACGCGCAGGCTCAGCGGCCATGGCTCACGGGCCCAGCCGCTCCGCGGCATGTGGGATCTTCCCGGACCAGGGCACGAACCCGTGTCCCCTGCATCGGCAGGCGGACTCTCAACCACTGCGCCACCAGGGAAGCCCCCGGTACAAACATTTCTGGTTAATCTGGTTGACTTGTTTGAGACCTCATATCCAGAACAGCTTCCATCTTTGTTAATGTCTATTTATCTAAAGTGCTTGAAAGCTCACAGCAAGAATGACAATTGTGGTCAGTTATTTCCGAGCCATCGCAGGCTTGTAGGTATGGGGGTAGGTTTTCCTCAGTGAAAGCAAAGGTGAGATTTGAAAAATGGCTCTTTTCTGGCTTCCCAGTGACCCTCCTTAATAGGACAGCATTTTGGACACATGACATAATTCATATAAAGGATGTGCCAGAGAGTATTGGATCATTTTAGCTTTCATTAATAATAATAAGTATTTTCTGGAAAGCATAGACTTCAGTATGGCCAGTGAGCATCCAGTCTCAAAGTGTTTAGCAACCACTAAAAACAACCACAGCAACAAAAACCAATAAACAACTAGGCCACGGAGCTCAGCTTTTAGTTAATAATATAATTTAAGCTAAGTTGAGTGTCCATTTACTTCAGGAAGTATAAAAGGAATCACAGCGCTCAACCTTAGGGGGAAACCATCATAGTTCTAAACTGCTTCAGATAAACTCTTAGGTGGTCTTAGGAAAAAAACATCAAAAGGATTCTTTCTTTGAGCTCCATCTACTGTGTCATTCGCACTACATTTTTATATTTTCCAGATATCTCGAAGCCGGAGTCCTTCTCCAATAAGGTGTGGATTGCCAAGTAAGTCGGATGGTCTAGATGGAACAAAGTTTCTGCTTTTTATTGTTGCTTTTCGAGCTCAGCATCGTGCAGCAAAGTGAATGTTTTGCTCCTTGGAGAACATTTCTCACCTCCACTTCACACCTTTTATTTCTGGGCCTTCTTGCGGATGGTACCACAGCAGGTGCCGTGGGTGACACCGGAAGAGGCTCTCATGGAGAGATTTGATTGATGTAAACTTAGATTAACCATCCACCTTTCTTTTAGGTCTTCCCAAAAGAAATGGACCATAATAATGAACCATTTACTTTTCTCCCTAGGGTTTTAAAACCACCAGCCATGTTCCTCTGCCCAGGACGTCTGCAACGGCCAACTTACCCAGTGCCTCCACCTGCCTGCTGTCTGCCTCAGACCTCACTAAAATAATGTGAAAAGGCAATTCTGTGTATCACTTCACACAGAGAGTTAAATGTTTTGGCTTAGCGCATTTGTACAGATATATAGCATTTTATTTTATTTTATAGATACAGATTCCATTAATTTGATAAAAAACAATTGCCTAGGGCTTCCCTGGTGGCACAGTGGTTGAGAGTCCTCCTGCTGATGCGGGGGACACGGGTTCGTGCCCCGGTCCGGGAGGATCCCACATGCCGCGGAGCGGCTGGGCCCGTGAACCATGGCCGCTGGGCCTATGCGTCCGGAGCCTGTGCTCCGCAATGGGAGAGGCCACAACAGTGAAAGGCCCACGTACAGCAAAAAACAAAAAAACAACAAAAAAACACAATTGCCTAGGTATTTAGGATCATATTCATTTGAAGCAAAGTCCATTACACAGGTTCAGGATTCTCATCCTGAAATACGAGGCTCTTTTATAGCAACTACAAGAACTAAAGTGGAAAATCTTTACCGTGCTGAGTCCAAAAGACAAGAGGAGTCATTTCAGTTTATAAACTGATCATAAATATTATAATTGCTGGTTTTAGCTTTAACTGGAAAACAATCTGGGGTGTTTTAATTTTCTTTGGGGGTTTGGAAGACAGCCCTAGTCTCAGGTTGGGGAACTTATAGCATAGCAGTGACTTCAGGCTAAAGGTAGGTGATGATGATTTAGGAGAATATAGTTCATTGGCCTGCTTCTCTTTTCTTACTGTGAAGTGCCCAGTGTGGCTGAGTTGAGCACTGTTTGTTGAAGCTACTTACTTGAGAGAATTCTCTTGCTTCATAAATGCTGAGCTGTGATTTGGATAGAAGCCAGTTTGGAGATAACTGTTAATTACCTTGTGTTTATCTCCCGGGAATATTTCGGGCAGTTTTAATGTACGTGTGAAATATAAAAGCTTCCTGGGACACACCCTTTACCTATTCCACCTGGTTGTTTACAAACTCAGACCGCGTAAGAACTCCATCTGACTAAAAACACTTAAACTCAAGGCTAAAAGCTAAGGGTACCATTTATGGATTTTAAATTGAATGTCTACCCCTTGATTTCTTCACTGTGAAGTACTGTTGAAAAAGTTCACATTCAAGATTATAATGGAATGTTGCTTTCTCAAGATGAATACTGTTCTTTCTGTTTTTTTTTTTTAAATTCTTTTCACTTTAATGCTGGTTTTAAACACAAGCTTTGCAAATGACAGCTTTTGCTGTGTGCCTTTTAGAGAGAAGCGCTGAACTGGTCACAACTCAGTTTGTGTAATCTCAGCACCAGGACCAGCACCTGGGGCTTTTTAGGTGAAAACAAACAAACCAAAAACCCCCCAAAAAAACAAAAAAAATCTTCTCTAAAGCATCTTGCCTCTTGTGCTGGGACACAGGGATGGGGAGAGACCTCCCCAGTCTCCACCCTTTGGGTCTAATGGTCACCAACTCATTCTGAAGCGTGAACTTAATTGTTCTCCCTCTGCGTTTATGTAATCATCACTTTGAGGCAGGGCCGCGTGCTGGAAGGAGAACCCAGTGCCCAGGTAACTCCAGTTCTGACTTGGTCATCAGCTGGCTTGGTGGCCTTAAGCAAGTTACTGCGTCTCTCTGAGCCTCAGTTTCACTGCATAGCGAGGGTGGATGGGATCAGTGGTTCTCTCAACCCTCCCGGACTCACGCCCTCTTTCATAACAAATATTTTATTTTGGCTATTCTGAAATGATGTTCAAAGTTAATATGATTTATAGGCATATATACTTTTAAACAATGAATATAGTACTTGAACTGTAATATAAATCGGAAAAAAGGAAAGCAGTTTTTAATAAAATAGAACGTATTTCAACAAAAATGCTTGGGTATGACTATCCCGGAAGATAAAGTCATCAGACGCTTACGCCTTTATGTAGAATTACTAGCTACAAGTGCAGATCAATGTGCGTTGTACTGGCAATATCATAAACACTAATGTCATGGGTTTTCTGAAATGGTGAAAAACTCTTGGTAAAGTTTTGAACAAAAACTTACAGCTGTGCCTTAATTTACATAGTAAATGCATTCCTGGAGAAGCTGGTGTATATTAAAACCATAGAATGTGTTATATGTTAAAAGGTCTTTTCTAAAATCTCACTAAATAATGAGAATGCCTACATATCAGAATTTTTTTAGGAGTGAAATATGGGAATGCATCTGATTGGGAAAAAGGTCACATGTACTCCGTTTATTTGCTTTGTACCCTGTCTGGCCACTTGCCATTTCTCAAGTCTCTGATTTGATCCATAATTGCACAGGCCATGGCAGTTAGTCTAGACTAATTCTTGGAAAGGATCCACAAAACCAAGGGAGGCTGACCTCTACTCATTTCATCAGGGTGTGCACCTTAACCTTGGTGACTTTGACAAGTGATAAACTCTTTCTTTGTAACCTGGATACATGTTCGTTTTTGTATTATCAGTTTAACATCTAATCATGAAATTAAGAAAAAAAGTGCTTCTGTACTTGTAGGTTCTTTGCAATGAACTGCTTTCCTTGCAGACTCCCTTCACCCATCTCCATTTTCTGAGGTCTGAACCAGGGCCACAAATTCCCTCAATAAATATCAATGGTGCCTCTGCTCTGGGGTTGACTCCATGATGCTGTGATTCCGTGCTGCAGCTTAATCATCAGCTTCAGGTTATTTTATTCACAATTCATTGTCTTCATAGTCAAGACACTCTCTGAGGAGTTCTATACTGTTTTTATGTACATTATTTCAGTTTCTCCCCACGAGAAATCCAGGTTGTCTTCAGTGTAAAATAGGTTAGGAACCTGTTCCTCCAATACACCATGTGGTCTTCTTCCAAGCCTTTTTATTTCAGAATAACATTCTCTCCTGTTTTCTTTTGTTCCTCCATGGCCTATAGCATCAGTTCGTTTGTTTATTGGTTTGTTCGTTCCTTCATTCATTCATACATTCACAAGTTCATTGAGCACCTCCCGTGTGCTAGATACAGTATGTACTGCTAGGGATGTAGTGATGGACACGGTTCGGGCTCTCCTGGAGCTTAATGTCATGTCCAGTTGCATTCCTTTGTGTTTTTCCTGTCGTAGAGAGCATATATGATGGAAGAAAGAAAAAAAAAATACAGCCAGTAGAGCAAATTTAAAAGAGAGAGTGCCACATATCAATTGAAGAATTCATTTGGGGGGCAAATACCTATATATAAGAAAGTTATGCAAGACAATGGGAGAAATATGGTGAACTCCACAAAAGAATGTAACTCAGTTATGTCATCCGCAGGTGAATTACTCAGTCTTTTTACAAGTATCTACTGAAACTATAATCCTAAGATCATCATCAACCATAAAATGAGTGTGGGGGGAGGGGCCCAGAGATCCAGCTAATACTTCCAATTACCGCAGTGTGTCCTCCACCTGCCATATTCCTAAGAAATGGCAAGTTGCAGAGCATTATAATTCACTTTTAGGCACCTGCAAATCCTTCCCAAGGCAGATTGCTGCCAATAGTGTTCTATAAAGTTTGGGTTGAATGGAAGACTTCTTAGTAGTATGGCTTTGAATAATATCATACCTATAGTTAAGGGTAATGTGTTATGGAGATTTTAAGAAGCTAGCATTCCAAACTGCATTAGGTCATTGAAATGTGAGCCCAGGAACCATACGGGTAAGTGACATTCCGCATATGCCATTTAAATACCAAAACGGTGAAGGCTGTTGGCCTTAATACATTGAGTGAATAGGGGCATCAAAAATGAAGCAGGAACTAATTTTCTTTCAAATGCAGTGTGATGCGATAATTTCACGCTTAAAAAATTGACCCCCATGGGCTTCCCTGGTGGCGCGGTGGTTGAGAGTTCGCCTGCCGATGCAGCGGACAAGGGTTCGTGCCCCGGTCCGGGAAGATCCCACATGCCGCGGAGCGGCTGGGCCCGTGAGCCATGGCCACTGAGCCTGCGCGTCCGGTGCCTGTGCTCCGCAACGGGAGAGGCCACAACAGTGAGAGTCCTGCGTACCGCAAAAAAATAAAAAATAAAAATTGCCCACTGGGTGCCAGCATGAACATCATACTTTCCATAGTATTACTGGCAATTAGTGTATCAAAACCAGGCAGCCAACAAACACATGGAAGGATGCTCAACATCACTAATCATTAGAGAAATGAAAATCAAAACTACAATTAGATATCACCTCACACCAGTCAGAATGACCATCATCAAAAAAATCTACAAACAATAAATGCTGGAGAGGACGTGGAGAAAAGGGAACCCTCTTGCACTGTTGGTGGGAATGTAAATGAATACAGCCACTATGGAAAACGGTATGGAGGTTCCTTAAAAAACTAAAAATAGAACTACCGTACGACCCAGCCATCCCACTACTGGGCATATACCCTGAGAAAACCATAATTCAAAAAGAGTCATGTACCACAATGTTCATTGCAGCTCTATTTACAATAGCCAGGACATGGAAGCAACCTAAGTGTCCATCAACAGATGAATGGATAAAGAAGATGTGGCACATATATACAATGGAATATTACTCAGCCATAAAAAGAAACGAAATTGAGTTATTCGTAGTTAGGTGGATGGACCTAGAGACTGTCATACAGAGTGAAGTAAGTCAGAAAGAGAAAAACAAATACCATATGCTAACACATATATATGGAATCTAAAAAAAAAAAAGGTTCTGAAGAACTTAGGGTCAGGACAGGAATAAAGACGCAGACGTAGAGAATGGACTTAAGGATACGGGGAGGGGGAAGGGTAAGCTGGGACGAAGTGAGAGAGTGGCATGGACATATATACACTACCAAATATAAAATAGATAGCTAGTGGGAAGCAGCTGCATAGCACAGGGAGATCAGCTCGGTGCTTTGTGTCCATCTAGAAGGGTGGGATAGGGAGGGTGGGAGGGAGACGCAAGAGGGAGGGGATATGGGGATATGTGTATACGTATATCGGATTCACTTTGTTATAAAGCAGAAACTAACACACCATTGTAAAGCAATTATATTCCAATAAAGATGTAAAAAACCCCAAAAACAAACAAAAAAACCAGGCAGGTAACTCTATTTGTTATTGGGTGAGCAACAAAAAATATGATAAATGGGCATATTATAGCTTTATTTCAATATAGTTTAAGCCATAATTTTAGGATACAACCAAAATAATGTCTTGAAATGTGATGTGAAATATATTTTGGAAAAGGTAGTAATCGGATAATTGTCAGAAGCTCTTGAATGCCATTTGATGAATTGGTCCCTTTCACAATTAATTTCTGATGTTGGGATGCTGGGCAGATGTGGCATTATACACCCCTCTTACTTGCTTCTATCTTAGACCAGGGAACAAAGTTCAGAGCTGTGTCTTCAGAATAACAGACTTTAGGATTGGCCTGGCTCTGTGGGTCACAAAGTTGAAATGAGAATGGAAACAGTTATTCGTTCATTCATCATTGATTCATTTAGGAAGCATTTGTCTATGCTTTTTTTTAAAAAAAATTTATTTATTTTTGGCTGCATTGGGTCTCCGTTGCTGCATGAGGGCTTTCTCTAGTTGCAGTGAGCAGGGGCTACTCTTCTTTGTTGTGCGTGGGCTTCTCATTGCGGTGGCTTCTCTGGTTGCAGAGCATGGGCTCTAAGTATGTGGGCTTCAGTAGTCGTGCTTAGTTGCTCCATGGCACGTGGGATCTTCCCAGACTAGGGACTGAACCCATGTCCCCAGCATTGGCAAGCGGATTCTTAACGACTGCGCCACCAGGGAAGTCCCTTGATGTGTGTTAAATGATGTTCCAGTCATGGTGTTAGGAGGTTTTGGAGTCTTTTCAAGAAGTCATATGGATGGAGAGGGAGATGAAGGACTATTAGGACCTTTAGCATGTGATTAGGGTTGGCAGGATATATAATGGAATTTTACCCTTTGAATGGGATGGTCAAGGGCATGAAAACCAAGTTACACCTATTACACTCTTGAGTTTGGCACCAGTAGAGTTTTACTAGGCAGGAATCTGTGTTTCCAGAAGGCGGCTTCATCTTAGAAATGGTTGCTTTAGACTGGATATTTGTGTCCCCGCAAAATCCATATGTTGAAACCTAAACCCCAATGTGATGGTGTTTGGAGATGGGGGCTTTGGGAGGTGATTAGGTCATGAGGGTGGAGCCTTCATGAATGTGATTAGTGCCTTTATAAAAGAGACCCACTCGAGCTCCCTCAGCCCTTCTGCCATGTAAGGACACAGCAAGAAGATGACCGTCTATGAACCCAAAAGCGGGTTCTCACCAGACACTGAAGCTGCTGACACCTTGATTTTGGACAACCCAGCCTCCAGAACTGTGAGAAATAAGTGTTGAGTAAGCTCCCACTCTATGCTATTTTTGTTATGGCAGCCTGAACAGACTAAGATAATGGTTATCTTTATCTAAGACCCGTTTGTATCCATTCTATCCTGTTGTTTATGACAACTCTCTGCTGTATATCACTGGCCTGGATGTGATGTCACTGATTTCTGACCTTTCTTGGTTTGATTTGAAATTGCCTAACTGAAAATAAAAAGGGTTGGGAGTGGAGGGAGGAAAAATAAAAGAAAAATTTTCAGGTTTTCTTTCATTGGAAAAATAAATTTCTTCTGATGTTAAGAAGAGTGATGGCATCCTTTAATACATATGCTTCATATTGATAATTTGACAGAAAGCTTAAGATGTTTCTCAGAATAGCCTTTGCAGAATACAAGTAACTAGTACTTAATCCAACATTTTTTATGTGCCAGATGTTGTGCTAAGCATTATTAAACCCATTTTACAGATGGGGAAGCTAAGGTTAAGTTATTAAGTAACCTGACCCAGGTCACGAAGCACGTAAATATTGGAGCAAAAGTTCAACCCAGGTTTTCTGATGTTGAACCCCACCCTCTTCTCCCTGATTCTACAGAATGTTAATAAGATGTGAACTGAAAAAATGTGTCCTGTGGCCAACTAAGTTTGGAAAATAATGTGTTAAGTGTGATTCGAACAAATCTCTATAGGACTTCAGAGCCTTTAATCTACTGTTTGTGGGGAACTTCAAGGAGAATGTCATGTGCAGACTCTCCAAATTTATTTTGCCATGGAAACCTTTTTTTTCATGGAATTCTTGAAGAAGTACGGTTCTAGAAGACCTGTTTCAGGAAACTCTTCCTAAGACCTATTGGTTTTCTAGAATTACAGATGCTGCTCACCACTGGGAGTTAGATTTTATGAACTTTTACAAGTGAACGAAGAATTCTGACTCTGATAAACAGACTTTTCACTCAATAAATTCATTATGGAATAAAAGGCTCAAAATGGAAATCTCTTATTTATCCCTATTCTTTATACTTCTGCTTATCTTTCCCTTTTGCCTTATTTGCTTCACCCTTCTATCAAGTGTATCATAAAATAAAATTCCCTTGAACCCAGTATTTATGTCAGTGTTGCTTTTCCAGCATTCATGTTTCTCCTTCAGTCCCTCACATGTTATGCCTTTGCATCTTTACTTCTATTTTCTCTTTCTTATTCTCTTCTGCTTTATCAGGGTTTTGTTTTCCTAGTTAGTCTCTCTAATGTAAATCTATTTACATTTCTTAAAAACAGGTACCTAACCTTTAATGTAATTATGAATCAGTGAAAGAGACAAATGGATATTATTCAAAATTAGAACCCACTGAATAGCATTCCCTATAAAGATGAATTTGTATCCTGATTCATATAATGCATGCACTTTATGAAATTTTAAAATAACTATTTTCTAAACTTTTGCATATTTGGGTTATTAAAAATGACAATTCTTAACTTATGTGTAACTTCCAATAAGTCTGAGTTGTGATTATACTTACATCTGAAGTCACTTCAATAAAAATGTTGATTAATATTTCCCCAATTTGTTTGATGATGAAAATCACTTGGCATACTTATCAAAGATAGATTCTTGGACTCTACTCCAAGCATACTGAATCAGAATCTCCAGGGGCATCTGTATTTTTAACATTGGCAGACAAGTTTGAAAAGCACTGCCCTCGATCCAGATTTAATGACTCACAAGGAGAATATTGCAGAAGTAATTTATTGCATGTATTATGCTGTCCTTAAATTTCTAAATGGAAAATAATATATTAATTTCAAAGCCTCTGAGAATATTATTTGCCCTACTCCAGTAATAGGTAAGTTACTGAAAATTTAGTATATGTATTCTTGATCTGTGTACATACATATAAAAAGATTGCTATATAATTAGATTTTCAATAAAAGAAAGAGGAGGACAAAAAAGAATAGAAATTTTATTTTTCTTCCCTAGAGGTTAAAAAATGTCCTTTCTTGTGTTTCGTATTTGGATAGCCTCTTTGTTGAGCTGTCGGAATGTGTATTTCATAAGTCATTCCCTTCTACCTGTTAGAAACACAGTTTCTAAACTGTGTTAGAAACACGGAATAACGAGTCCCCATTGGCCACAGTTTGCCTACTCGTGGTTGTCTGCCAAATGGAGCTTGTCACCTGGATGATTCAGACTTTGGAACAGTTTTATGATTATTCACATGAATCTCTAGAGAAAATCTAAAATAGAGTGAAACTGACATCCAAATATTAGACCTCACAGGTGGCCCACCTCAACTGGAATTTTCCCAAACATTAAATAGAAGAGAGACATTTGGCTTTTTCTGTTTACTCACCAAATGTTCCAAAGAGAAGATTGGAAATGAACCTGTTTCAGTTTCTATTCGTAAAATCTAAAGCACTTTTTCTGTTTTCAGAGCGCAATATAATCTCTCATCACTAGTGTCTTAGTGTTGAAAATTAGGTTCTCAAAATCTCCAAGAAAGAGATATTGATACAGAGGGGCTAAATGTAACTTCAAATTGAATATGCCAGTATTTGAAATACATGGTGCTTTCGTGGAAATAATGATAGATTTTTAAATTTTTTCTTAATGTTTTCCTTGTTTGGTTCAGCTTTTCTTCATTGAATAGCTAGAAGTGGCCTTGTAAAACAAAACAACACTGATTATTGGAAATAAAAGTTGCAATATTTGGGGGGGGGGCAGGGTAATCCCTTTGTCCTTAACCAATTTGATCCACAATTAAAGGAAATTGTGGGACATAAATCAATTCCAATCTTGAGGTCTCTTTAGTTAGCGTAGGCCTGGGAAATGTATGAACAGCCACCAGATGGCAATGTTGCTTAAGAAATAGGCCACTCTCCCTCAGTACTAAGACAAACTGGGAAATAGCGATTCCTTAGGTAAAATCTATAACAATGACCAGTTTTACTGCTCTCCATAAATTTAGAGAATAAGTTAAATTGATGGAGGATGGCCATGCATAAAATACAAAAAGTGTGATAGAAAATGTGAAGTGTTAAATAGCTATCATTATACCTAATAAAGTATTTATGTATTTGATCCCCAAGGCCTGGGAAGAAATTCCTCTGCTAAAACAAAGCTTTCTGTGTGTTAATTTTTAAATTTCCTTATGCAACCTACCACCACCATCTTGTTAGCTTGGAGTTCTTAATGAGGCATGACTCAGTTTGTTAATAAATATTTTGAATATAGTTCTTTGCTTTTAAACATGGAATAGGAGAAACTGAAGGTTTAATCATCCTTGAAGGTTTCCAAACTTTTTCAGATTGTTAGCTTTTCCCATGGCCCAAACTCCCCAGGTCTGTCCTGAGCAGGGAGGTCAGTTTCAGAGACCCTTAGGGTTATTCCAAGCAAATATTTCAGTTTTCACCTGGAAGATGGAATAATATTGCTGAGAAACTCTCTTAAGAAATTACAGGAACTCACAAGAATAATATGGGAGCGTTTGAAAAAGGTCACAAATGAAAGGAAGAAAATTCTATAGCATTAATTAAAACTATTTACTTAAAAAATAAATTTTGAAGAAGTAGAAATGTTTCCTGTCAAAAATGTAGATTTCCAGGATGGGGGGTGGGAGGAGATAAATTAGGAGTTTGGGATTAACATATACATACTACTACATATAAAATAAACCAGGACCTACTGTATAGCACAGGGAAATATACTCAATATCTTGTAATAATTTATAGTGGAAAAGAATCCGAAAAAGAATATATACGCATAACTGAATCACCTTGCTGTATACTTGAAACTAACACAACACTGTAAATTAACTATACTAACACAACACTGTAAATTAACTATACTAACACAACACTGTAAATTAACTATACTTCAATTAAAAAATGTAGATTTGCATTTTAGCTTCTCTAGACGCGCTTTGGTATTTTTTTTCTATTTTCTTTTTTAACATATAATTTTTTCTGAGAGCATTGATCTTAAAATTTATGTCTTTAAGGTCAGTGAATGTATCAGTTAAATATTCCTTCTGCCAATGACCACACACCTAAGTTTAAGTGAAAATTCTAGTCTCCAAACAAAATTTTACAAAGGATTTTATACATCCCCCTCCTTCACTGAGGCTTTAATCCAGGTCTTTAGGCTCTGTATCACCTGGGTCAGACTTTTGGGTGAGGGGATCAAATCCCCAATTTTTCCGCTATCCTCAGAGATATAACAGTTTCAGGATATTGTCACTGATGGCTGGGAAAGGAAACTCTTCCTTGGTGTGCGTTTATTATCAATAACAAGGATGCTGTTAATTGATGCTACAAGCCATCAGGAAGCCAAGAGCTTATTTGTATTTAGTTTTAACAACAGAGCATCCATCTACTTAGTATTTAATTTTAATAAATAGACATTGTGCATGGTCCCAGGAGGACAGAAGTCACTGTGGGTAAGGTACCTATCTCTCTTAAACCAGAATAGTGTAATAGTGACTTTGCCCCAGAGTCAATCCAGGAAATGGAAAGGAAAAGTTCTGAGTGTTAAAGATATAAGGAAAAGGGGTTAGGATTAAAGAAGAAGTTGAAGGGGGTCTGTTTCCAAGGACATCTCTTTGTTACTAGTTTTGCTTCTGGAGCTGTGTCTATCAAGAAGTCGAGGAGAGGTGAAAACAGGATGTCGGCGTTCAGTGGTGCAGATTTTGCTTTTCCCAACCCCAGGGAGCTCCTCTCACTTGGATCACTGCTATTCAAAGTGCCAATCAACAAGGAGCTGGGACCTGATTGTAAATCAATGAACTGCTTCCTTTGTTGAGAAAGTTTTGCTATGGGAAAAAAAAAAAAAAAAAAGCTGCACTAAACAGCATGCTTAGGGATAGAGTTGATTTAAATTCTGATGCAAGCTCCTTATTTAATGGTGGACCTAAAATCAATAGCTTGTGGGCTGATAGCAGTCCTGAGCAGCACCGATTAGACTCTGATGAGAGCAGTGTTCCCTAGAATTGTGCATTGCCCAACAGTGAACCTTATCCAGCAAACTTGCATAAGAGAAAGTGGCTCTAGTATTGGTTTAGTAGCATCTTCAAAGTTCCTGGAAGGCCTCATATAGAAGAGATTATCAGAACCATTTTTGCTGTTCCCCTGCTGAGGGGAAATAAACCATATTCTTCAAACGGGGCTTCTCCCTTTCTTCTGAGATGCTTTAGGAAGAGAAATATGCACAGGATCTGGACTAGGGTGAGGCAAGCCGTTGCACTGGGTACCAAAAACTCAGTAATAAAATAACATTTTAATGCAATATTAAAAAAAAGTCAAAGTTAATGAAAAAAATCCATGACGAACAAAGAACTTGCACTTTAAATAAAGATAGGGATGATATTGATAATACATTCTTTTGAATTCTGAATGCATGCTTTGAATTGTCTGCAGATTAATTCAATATGGCTAGTATCTCTGGGCTTTGATGAGAGAATCTCATTGTGATCTGTATCTGTTCAAGAAATCAGTTTGGAAACAAAACAAGACCAAAAGTAACAGGTCTCTTGGAACACATGAAACTGCATTTATCAGCAACTTTTCTCTGTAGCCACAAAAATAAAAAATGCTAGATCTAAGAAATAATGAGGGTTTGCCCAATTTCAGTTTCTGATCACATGAACTTTGTTACACAGGTCTGATCAATACACTTCCTTTTAATCCTAGGCGTATTTCAGACCAACATGGACATTGGGATGGAGGTGCCCGTCTGATGTGTGGACATCCGTACTGGTGGACCTAAAAGGCATTTCTAGTCAAGCGTACAGTGAATAAAAATTTAAAGACATTTAACAACTTAGAAACTGTTATTTGAGCAAAATATAATCTCTGACCTTCACACTGAACGAGAACATCTTGTGTCAGGAAGAGAGACATTTCCTTGGAAAAGTCAAAGATGAGGGGGAGTTGTTAATTACTGGATGTAATCCCATTGTCTGTTCTTTGATGGGGTTTTCTGAAATACTTATCTTGTTTGGCTTTAGTCTCTGTGGACTGGAGAGTTGCCTTAAGAAGAGTTAGCCCTCCGTCAATTACAGGATGGTGCAGAGTACACTAGCACTTGAGTGATCTCTGCTTTGAAGAACAATAAGAACTTCATAAAGAAACTTTGGAAAGTCATTCCCTTTGGAGATAATACCCATGTCCTGCTAAGCCTCCTCTCTTGGAACACCCCTTTCCCCAGAGCCACAAATAAATTTAAATGAACTTGTTAATTTCTAAATATTCTTAATTATGACAATAGAGTCATTGAAAACAAAAGAAAGCTTATTCTTTCCTTCTTCTTATGAACCTGCAGATCTATGTTTGCTTAAAACCCCGAGGGACAACAAGAATGCTCTGTTTTCTTTTTTTTTTTTTTTTTTTTGCGGTACGTGGGCCTCTCCCTTTGCGGAACACAGGCTCCGGACGCGCAGGCTCAGCGGCCATGGCTCACGGGCTCAGCCACTCCGCGGCATGTGGGATCTTCCCGGACCAGGGCATGAACCCGTGTCCCCTGCATTGGCAGGCGGACCCTCAACCACTGCGCCACCAGGGAAACCCTGTTTTGATTTTTATATTTGGAAGTAGAGGACCAGGACCAATCTTGGGCTGCTGCTAGTCAGACTGACCATGAACTAGGGTATCAGCAGAGCAAGGTCACCTCCCAAGTAAAATAACTTAGTGTCTGTTACTTTCAAAAAGCATTATAAGTAGCTTTAGGGAAAAAAAATCAGAATTTTGTTGGACTTCCTCAAGCTTTTAGACTGTGAAAAAAATTGAATTGTAAATGGGTGGAGGGGATGCGTCATAATTTCTTCAAAGTTTAAGGTCTTTGAAGAAAAAATAACATGTACGGGGCAAAACATGAAGCCCATCTGTCCACTGAGGCTTTTCGAGAAGATGGTCAGCTTGCACGTTTCCCACAGCTACTGTGCTCGCCTCTCTTCAGAATTTCCCACATGGGAGGGGACTGGTTTTGTTACTAGAAACTCTGACCGGAAAAGAAGTTCTCGATGTCTGGACAATTCCCTTTCCTCTTGCTCTTTACTGCCCATGTGATGGTCCTGGCTGCCAGCAGAAGCCCTCTCCACAGGACCCCTGGCAGGGAACTCACTTCAGTACCAGCCTCAACCCCACAGCATTTGTCTGAGGAGGGAATTCTAGCCACAGAGGCAGCTTTGCACACGGTGTCTCTGAGCCTTGCGGGAGCCACACCAACGAATGTGGACACTGAATGGGGACTAGTGTGGCACTGTTTGCATAAATAGAATACTTCTCCAGGTTTTACTGAGAGAAGAGAGCTGGGTTATCCACTCCATCACTTTTCCTCGGGCTCAGCTTTGAGCGCAGCAGACTGCCGATGCCCTGTGCAAAACGCAGGGCCAGAGTGACCGAGGGAGGTTGGGAGGTGATGTGAGGACAATACTTTTTCACTGGGCTGCTTCCTCTGCTGGTATATGACTCAGAGACAGGCATTCCAGAGCCAGCCGAGTGAGAGATTCTGTCAACTGCTCACAAACACATGGACACACACCCTGTACTGCATGCAAACGTGTGCTGATAAAGGTTGGAGTCTTGGCTGGGGGCAATTTTACTCTGAATATGTAAAGTCTGCCTGCTGGGACCCTGCCTCAGAGAGGAAGTGTCCAGAGAAAGTCTACCCCAGGCCATGACTCTTTGAAAAAAAATTCACTCATGTCTCATGAAGTAAAGTATTTGCTCTTACTGAGAGTAGCATGAGAATTGAGTTGATGCCAGTTTTTAGATAACTGTCAGTCCAGAAACTTCAGAAGTGGGTTGCAATGATTCCTGTGAGAGAAAAAAGTCTTCCCAGGAGTTTGCCCTCTCAAAGTCAAATGAAGTGTCTGGGGGTGTTCTAGCTTTCTGAGGCCTGTCCTTGGTGGTTCTCTTCCTCCTGGGAGCATGGGAGAAGTGACACGGGGCCTCACACAGCTGCAAGTAGAGGTTTGCTCAGGGACCATGTTGTACTCAGGCAGCCCTGTCCAGAGCTTGGGAGGTTTCTGACAGGTCTCAGGCCAACCCCACATCTCAGGGAGGTGGGAGACTTCACCCCAAGGATCCGAGTCTCCAGCCTGGAGACATTGGATGGATGAGAACTTCCACCATTGCCCCACAGGGTGTGTTAGAGGAATGACCTCATCCACAGGTGGCTCCTCCTGCAATTATGTTGGGGCTGGAGGATGGTCACTAGCTAGAGCTGTGCAGGGCCTGGTTTCTGTTGAGGAATGCCGGGCCTTGCAGGGAGATCTGTCAGGAACAAGAGAATACAGAAGGAAGACAAGAAGGGACTCCCTGATGGTGGCCCCTGCGGAGGTACCATCTTGAAGAAATGTGGCGTCAGTTTGGGTTCCTTACCTTCTCTCCTTTCCTTTCTTCCCTCTTCTCCCTCTCCTTCTTCACCCTAACTAAGAAGAATCCTTGGCTGCAACAAGACTTTCCTACCAGTAGGTGGGAGTTCCCTTTGGGCGCCAGGAGGAGGGAGAGAGTGATTTGGGTGGAGGAAAGAGATGTATCTGAAGCCAGCACAGAGAGAGAGGGGTAGGGAGAGAAACTGGTAGGATAAAAATCATGGATAAAAGGAGTGGCAGACTACTGGGTAGGTCTGGAGGTCTCAGCATGTACGGCTCCCTCTGAGTTGACAGCAAACTGTCCACTCCCTCTTGTTACCTCCCCTCACTCCATCCCCCAGAACTGCTGAGCCTTCCATAGCTCCATGACTCAATGGGGACCAATTCTTGACCCTCTGGGCAGCATTTCCAGGTTGTTTGGTCTGTGGAACTAGTGCCCAGGGCTTGGCATCAGTTCTTTGGCGGTGGGAATCCCTATGCTGCCTGTGGTTTCCTTTGTGAACTCGGGCAATTCATTTAACTTCCCAGAGACGCACTTTCTTGATGGATAAAATGGGATATTTTAAGAACTAAATTTGAAACAATGCAGAACAGGTACTAGATAAATGTGTTGAGGACCCAAACCTCCGTAGAACATTGAAGAAGCAGCTGGAGAAGTTAAGCTGTCTCTTGCTGACGACGCTCAGCATTCCGTCTCCGCACACCCCACTCCAGCCCCGTCCCTTTCTTCCCCAGTGCTGCGGCCCCTTTCTCTGATTCCCAGGCTCTCAGTTTTCTGGTTTTCGTTCCCAGGCAGGGTCACTTCTAGGAATCCTGGGATATTACTTGTGAGAAGCTGTCAGTGAAGGCAGGATACTGTTTGCCAAGGAAAACCCACTGTAGAGTATACAGGCGGCCAGGGCAAACATGGTTCTGCTCTGGGCTTTGGTGAAAAAACATTACCGCTGTTTCTTTAGAAAGAATTAATATTTTTGAGAATAGTTAAGGATTGTGCATAAGAGAGAGGACTGAATAGCACATTGTTTTGGCAGGAAAGGATGCAGACATCTTAAAAAACAGAAGCACCCTGCTGCAATACTATCGTACTGTTTTGAAATATTCTACACCATTAAAATAAAAAAGCAAACAATTTATGAAGCTGGGGAACTTCACCTCTAAAGCTTTTCTCCTGAGCGTAAAGAACTCTGAACATTTAGGACAAGACCTGTGAATCGATTCCTTCTGTAATGAGACCTCTCCGCAAATGCTCTCCCCATGCCATGTCTGTAGAAGTAACCAGTGTAATTTCTGGTCTGGTCTGGCCTGTAGCTTTGACGACAGGAAGAGAAGCTCCATTTCCTCTTTGCATGGCTAGTTCTTGCAGCGTTTCCCGGAAACAGTGTTTTGTCTAGTCCTAACGGAATTCGAAAGCTAAAGGCATTATTCCTTCCACTCTGCAGATGCAAAAGCTTAGTAACTTGTGCATGGTCTCAGCTCCAACCCCTTCTTTTCCTATTAAAATACGTGACAACAGAGAGTCCCGACCCTCAGAGACAAAGTTTGCCTCTATGTGTTATTGTAATACTGAGCTCACTAAATCCCTTGCCTGGCTCGACTCACTTTTAATAATTAAAAACTCAATTAACTCAAATATATAAACACAGGGACTGTGCAAGCTCATGTTTCATTCAGAGCCCAACTTCAATGCAGACAGTTTATGGGCTCTTACTTTCTTCAGTGTGAACCTGTAGGGGCTGATTGCTCAGTCTCTGCATCTCTGACTGCCGTATGCTTTCCTCACTGCTACTTTAATCAAGACCAGATTTTGCTTGATGTGAAATGAGATCTGAAGGCCCTGAGAAGTCATCCTCATGAAATTTGAGCAGCTGGAGCCCACAGAGTGAGAGAATCTGATTTAGAAACATCATTTCCATGCTAGATTTCCAGTCCATCTTAAAGGGAACACAGCTCACATCTCTGGACTCTGAAAAAGTTGCATGAGATCTGGGGGTTTCCTGTGAACCTGAACCTGACTATATAACTAGTTTAGGAAGTGAGAAATAAAGTTTTGGATGATCATACACTTGGATCTGCAATCTGTCGGGTTCAATGGGTTTAAGTACGTTTTTCCAGTAAATTAGCAAAAGAGAACAATGAATATTGTTATAGGTCAAGTTCTTTGTATGAGTTTTCTCAGGAATTTATTTTAATTAAATCAGATCAACAGAGCTACAGTGAGGCCTTGTGAGAGTTGAGAAAGCTGCAAATAAATTGTCCTTGCCACACAATGAAATAAGAAGTGGGGTCTGGAGCTTTAACAGGGTTGTGGACGCTTAGGGGGAATAGAACACTGAGACCCAGGCCAGCTGGGTTCTTTCTCCCAGGCCTTGCTTGGCCTGGATGGGGGCATTCTCTGCCCAGGAACTTACTGTTTGGTTGAAGTGAGAAACCTCAGTGTGTCCTGAGAGCAGTGCCCATGATGTGTCCATTGTCCCAGAGAAGCTGTTTGTCCAGTCTTTGGTGGCAAATCTGGAACTTTTCATACTCATTCACTCGGTGGAAAGAGAACTGCCACTTCCTGGTTCATGACCCACATCCTTTATCTTTCATGGTTTGTGCGAGGGAGGTAATAATGTCTCCAGACCTACCTCAGGAGAGACTCGCATGAGACAGCAGTTATGGAAGGAGGCAGAACATTGGACCCTTAGATTATTAAAGTGTTCAGCAGTTCTGGTGAAGTCACAAAAGGCCTCTTCTTAGTCTGATATGCAAAGGAAGCTCCTGTATTTATATGGAAGCGATAAACTCTGAATCACCATGTGATCCCTGGAGGGCCTCACTCCAGACTTCTTCTACAAAAGAGAATACATTCTTGTGTGATCAATACACTAGTTTTTTTCAGGTATCAGTTTACTCACAGCTGAATATAATGCCTAACTGATAATTATATTTTCTGAAACATAGTATATGGAAATTTGTCAATATTCGTATCATTCTGATTGAAACGTATAGAGAAATAGTCTTTATTATTTAAATCTTTATTGGAGTATAATTGCTTTACAGTGGTGTGTTAGTTTCTGCTTTATAACAAAGTGAATCAGCTATACATATACATATATCCCCATATCCCCTCCCTCTTGCGTCTCCCTCCCACTCCCCCGACCCACCCCTCTAGGTGGTCGCAAAGCACCGAGCTGATCTCCCTGTGTTATGCAGCTGCTTCCCACTAGCTATCTGTTTTACATTTGGTAGTGTATATAAGTCCATACCACGCTCTCACTTCGTCCCAGCTTACCCTTCCCCCTCCCTGTGTCCTCAAGTCCATTCTCTATGTCTGCGTCTTTATTCTTGTCCTGCTCCTAGGTTCTTCAGAACCTTTTTTTTTTTTTTTTTTTTAGGTTCCATATATATGTGTTAGCATACGGTATTTGTTTTTCTCTTTCTGACTTACTTCACTCTGTATGACAGACTCTAGGTGCATCCACCTCACTACGAATAACTCAATTTCGTTTCTTTTTATGGCTGAGTAATATTCCATTGTATATATGTGCCACATCTTCTTTATCCATTCATCTGTCGATGGACACTTAGGTTGCTTCCATGTCCTGGCTATTGTAAATAGAGCTGCAATGAACATTGTGGTACATGACGTTTTTTGAATTATGGTTTTCTCAGGGTATATGCCCAGTAGTGGGATTGCTGGGTCATATGGTAGTTCTAGTTTTAGTTTTTTAAGGAACCTCCATACCATACTGTTCTCCATAGTGGCTGTATCAATTTACATTCCCACCAACAGTGCAAGAGTGTTGCCTTTTCTCCACATCCTCTCCAGCATTTATTGTTTGTAGATTTTTTGATGATGGCCATTCTGACTGGTGTGAGGTGATATCTAATTGTAGTTTTGATTTTCATTTCTCTAATGATTAGTGATGTTGAGCATCCTTTCATGTGTTTGTTGCCAATCTGTATATCTTCCTTGGAGAAATGTCTATTTAGGTCTTCTGCCCATTTTTGGTTTGGGTTGTTTGTTTTTGTGATATTGAGCTGCATGAGCTAATTGTAAATTTTGGAGATTAATCCTTTGTCAGTTGCTTCATTTGCAAATATTTTCTCCCATTCTGAGGGTTGTCTTTTGGTCTTGTTTATGGTTTCCTTTGCTGTGCAAAAGATTTGAAGTTTCATTAGGTCCCATTTGTTTATTTTTGTTTTTATTTCTATTTCTCTGGGAGGTGGGTCAAAAAGGATCTTGCTGTGATTTATGTCATAGAGTGTTCTGCCTATGTTTTCCTCTAAGAGTTTTACAGTGTCTGGCCTTACATTTAGGTCTTTAATCCATTTGGAGTTTATTTCTGTGTATGGTGTTAGGGAGTGTTCTAATTTCACTCTTTTACATGTAGCTGTCCAGCTTTCCCAGCACCACTGTCTTTTCTCCATTGTATACTCTCGCCTCCTTTATCAAAAATAAGGTGACCATAGGTGTGTGGGTTAATCTCTGGGCTTTCTATCCTTTTCCATTGATCTATATTTCTGTTTCTGTGCCAGTACCATACTGTCTTGATTACTCTAGCTTTGTAGTGTAGTCTGAAGTCAGGGAGCCTGATTCCTCCAGCTCCGTTTTTCTTTCTCAAGATTGCTTTGGTTATTCGGGGTCTTTTGTGTTTCCATACAAATTGTGAAATTTTTTATCCTAGTTCTGTGATAAATGCCATTGGTAGTTTCATAGGGATTGCATTGAATCTGTAGATTGCTTTGAGTAGTAGAGTCATTTTCACAACTTTGATTCTTCCAATCCAAGAACATGGTATATCTCTCCATCTGTTTGTACTATCTTTAATTTCCTTCATCAGTGTCTTATAGTTTTCTGCATACCGGTCTTTTGTCTCCTTAGGTATGTTTATTCCTAAATATTTTATTCTTTTTGTTGCAGTGGTAAATGGGAGTGTTTCCTTAATTTCTCTTTCAGGTTTTTCATCATTAGTATATAGGAATGCAAGAGATTTCTGTGCATTAATTTTGTATCCTGCTACTTCACCAAATTCATTGATTAGCTCTAGTAGTTTTCTGGTAGCATCTTTAGGATTCTCTAAGTATAGTATCATGCCATCTGCAAACAGTGATAGCTTTATTTCTTCTTTTCTGATTTAGATTTCTTTTATTTCTTTTTCTTCTCTGATTGCTGTGGCTAAAACCTCCAAAACTATGTTGAATAATAGTGGTTAGAGTGGGCAACCTTGTCTTGTTCATGATCTTAGTGAAAATGGTTTCAGTTTTTCACCATTGAGAATGATGTTGGCTGTGGGTTTGTCATATATAGCCTTTATTATGTTGAGGTAAGTTCCCTCTATGCCTACTTTCTGAAGAGTTTTTATCATAAATGGGTGGTAAATTTTGTCAAAAGCATTTTCTGCATCTATTGAGATGATCATATGGTTTTTCTCCTTCAATTTGTTAATATGGTGTATCACATTGATTGATTTGTGTATATTGAAGAATCCTTGCGTTCCTGGGTTACACCCCACTTGATCATGGTGTATGATCCTTTAAATGTGCTGTTGGATTCTGTTTGCTAGTGTTTTGCTGAGGATTTTTGCATTTATGTTTATCAGTGATATTGGCCTGTAGAGTTCTTCTCTGTGACATCTTTGTCTGGTTTTGGTATCAGGGTGATGGTGGTTTCATAGAATGAGTTTGGGAGTGTTCCTCCCTCTGCTATATTTTGGAAGAGTTAGAGAAGGATAGGTGTTAGCTATCCTCTAAATGTTTGATAGAATTTTCCTGTGAAGCCATCTGGTCCTGGACTTTTGTTTGTTGGAAGATTTTTAATCACAGTCTCAATTTCAGTGCTTTTGATTGGTCTGTTTATATTTCTTCCTGGTTCAGTCTCAGAAGGTTGTGCTTTTCTAAGAATTTGTCCATTTCTTCCAGGTTGTCCATTTTATTGGCATATAGTTGCTTGTAGTAACCTCTCATGATCCTTTGTATTTCTGCAGTGTCAGTTGTTACTTTTCCGTTTTCATTTCTAATTCTATTGATTTGAGTCTTCTCCCTTTTTTTCTTGACCAGTCTGGCTAATAGTTTATCAATTTTGTTTATCTTCTCAAAGAACTAGTTTTTAGTTTTATTGATCTTTGCTCTTGTTTCCTTCATTTTTTTCATTTATTTCTGATCTGATCTTTATGATTTCTTTCCTTCTGCTAACTTTAGGGTTTTTTGTTCTTCTTTCTCTAATTGTTTTAGTGTAAGGTTAGGTTTTTTATTTGAGATGTTTCTTGTTTCTTGAGGTAGGATTTTATTGCTATAAACTTCCCTCTTAGAACTGCTTTTGCTGCATCCCATAGGTTTTGGGTCATCATGTTTTCATTGTCATTTGTTTCTAGGTATTTTTTTATTTCCTCTTTGATTTCTTCAGTGATCTCTTGGTTATTTAGTAGTGTATTGTTTAGCCTCCATGTGTTTGTATTTTTTACAGATTTTTTCCTGTAATTGATATCTAGTCTCATAGCGTTGTGGTCAGAAAAGATATTTGATACGATTTCAATTTTCTTAAATTTACCAAGGCTTGATTTGTGACCCAAGATATGATCTATCCTGGAGAATGTTCCATGAGCAGAAATAGTCTTTAGTATCAAGAGCTTGGGATAAAAATTTCCACTAGGTCAAGATGGCAAAATGTCCTGTACTCTGAAGACATACTTTTAAAAGTAAAAAGCTCAGTGCAATTTAAGGATTTCTGTTATTTATACTTCATCTAGAAACCTCAGACAGATTCCATCTTCTCTCATACAACTACTTATTCAAATCTTGGATTACAAACTTCTTTAATTGCAGAGATTGTTGGGAAAATACACTATCAAGGCCCATGCATTTATTCTGTCTGGACACTCTGCTCCCCAGCTAGAGTCAAATACCTGTGGTTTGCATTTGCCTGGGGCAGGGCAAATGGAACCAGCTGGGAGATTTCAGTGGGAAATTCTTGATTAAACACAATGGTTGTGTAACTCAGATATCATCTGAAGTCTCCTGAGCCCTTATGATCTAGACAGAAATAGCCTGAGCCCGCAAATAAAGACCTCAGCTAAAGTTCAATGTCCACCCAACATTCTGAAATTCATTGTCTCTCCTTCTGATTTCCTGTGTCCTCTGAAGTCTTGTTTTACATTCTGACTCTTAGTGTTATTTCTATTTTCTTTGCCCCATTTTACTCCAAACTTAGAATCTTCCTCTTGATGTCTCTTCCCCAAACAATTGTGAATACACAGCTGTGGACTGTAATAGAACTTTCACTAAAGGTCTATGAATTAGTATGAGGGAGTTCCATAACACCACACTGCACAGTAATCAGTGTGAAATTGCATATTAAATAGTTTTATTCTTTTTTTTAAACTTTATTGGGGTATAATTGGTATACAAAAAATTGCATACATTTAATGTATATATCTTGATGAATTTGGACATATGCATACACCTGTGATATCATCACCACAAACAAGGTACTAAATATGTTTCACCTCCAAAAATTTCCTTTGTTCTTTTGCATTTTATTTTTTCTGGTAGGAATACTTCATGAGATCTATCCTATTAACATATTTTGAAAGTGCACAATACCGTGTCGTTAGCTATAGATACTGTACTGTACAGCAGATATCTAGAACTTATTCATCTTGCATAACAGAAACTTTATACCTTTTGAGAAACAATTCTCCATTTCCCTCTTCCCTAGCCCCTGACAACTACCATTCTATTCTTGGTTTCTGTGAGGTTGACTACTTTTTTTTTAAAAAATTTCTATTGGAGTATAGTTGATTTAAAAATTTAACTATTTTTAGATACCTCACATAGGTGGTATCATGCACATTTATCCTATGATTGGCTTATTTCACTTAGCGTAATGTCCTCTAGTTTCATCCGTGTTGTCACAAATGGTGGGATTTCCTTTGTTTTTTAAGGCTGAATAATATTCCATTATGTACGTGTATGTGTGTGTGTGTGTGTGTGTGTGTGTGTGTGTGTATATATATATATATATATATATATATATATATAAACATTTTCTTTATCCATTCATCTGGCCATTTGGGCTGTCTCTATATCTTGGCTATTGTCAATCATGCTGCAGTGAACGTGGGGGTATAGATATCTCTTTGAGATCCTGATTTCAATTCTTTTGGATATACACCCAGAAGTGGGGTTGCTGAGTCATATGGTAGTTCTATTTTTTAATTTTTGAGAACTCCCATATCGCTTTCTATAGTAACTGCACCATTCTGAGTTCCCACTAAAGTGTGCAAGGGTTTCAATTTCTCCACATCCTTGCCAGCACTTGGTCTTAGATGTTTTAAGACACCTATCACCACCAGCACCTCTCATTAGCTCTGCCGCACCATATAATGCCTAGGCTTCATGCCACTTTGCTAGCTCTTCCTCTCTCTCAATTTCCTTTCTTTCTCCTTCACCAGCATATGGCCCAAGGTACCCATAGGGACTCCATGCTCCTCTAGCTCTGTTCCCTCCAGCCCCTATTCCCAATGTACCCCCAGGCCCATTTTCTCAGGACCAGAATCCATCAAGGTGTTTGGCTGAGTGAAATTGTCATCCTTTAGGCAGACCATCCTCCTTACAAGGAAGAGAGCTCTCGCTTCTCAGTCTGCTGGCCCCTTGATTGATCTCGGACTTCTGGCCTCCGGAACTGTGAGGAATAAATGTTGTTTAAACCACTTAGTCCAAGCTGAGACAACTGCAGTGTGAGAACTCAGGCCTAAAATTGCCACACCCTACAATATTTAAAAGAAAAGCTGACATTTTCTGGTATTTAAAACAGCAGGTGAGCCAAATGAAACAAAACCGTAGGCTGAATGTGGCCTCTGGATCACCACTTTGCAACTTTTCCTGTAATAATTAAGAGTTTAGGCTCGAAAATCAGAAAGGATGGGGTTTCTGGAGCCTCAGCACTTATTAGCTGTGTGTCCTTGGGCCAGTTAACTCATCTGTGAGTTCAGTTCTCTCCTCTGTAAACTAAACATAATAATAGCACCCTCCGGGGTTAAATGAGATCATTTAGGAAAAGTAACACAGTGCAAGACAAATAGAAACTGTTCAAATGAGCCAATCTGAAAAGGTTACATACTGTATGATTCCAGTTACATGACATTTTGGAAAAGACAAAACTATGGAGACAGTAAAAAGGTCAGTGGTTGCCAGCGACTCAGTGGGGGAGGAAAGGAGGAATGAATAGGAGCACAGGGGATTTTCAGGGCAGTGAAATTACCCTGTATGATACCATAGTGGGAAATACATGTCATCATACATTAGTCAAAACTTGTAGAAGGTGCAATACAGTGAACCCTAATGTAACTATGGACTTTAGTTAATAATAATGTATTAATATTAGCTCATCATTGTAACAAATGTGCCACACTAATGTCAGATGTTAATAATAAGGGAAACTGGGGGTGGGATGAGAAGGTATATGGAAAAAAATGTGAAAATGAATGATGGTTATTGATGATGTAGATGATTATGATGTAGATGATGATGTAGATGATTATGCTTGTATCAGGTAGTTACTGCTGTATACCAAGCCACAACAAACCTCCATAGTTTAAGATAATAACTACATATTATTGCCCACAAGTCAGTGGGGCACCTGTGTGGTTCTGATGATTTGGGCCAGGGTTGGTTGATGTCAGCTGGGCTTGCTCATGCCTGTACAGAGTCAGCTGCAGATGAATAAGCTCATCTTGGCTGGACTTTGTCACATGGGGCTCTTGGACCCTGTACCATGTGTACCATAGGTACCAGCTGGGATTACAGTTGGTAAATCAAGTCAGCTGACCATGGACCAAGTGGTCTTTCATTCTCTAGCAGGTTTGCCCTGGTTTGTTCACAAGGTCAAGGAGAGGGGGAGAGTGCAGGTCCTTGTACACTGTCACTTCTTCCACATTCTATTGGCCAAAGCAAGTTACAAGGCCAGGTCAGATCCAAGGACTGGGGAAACAGGCTGTATCTTGATGATGGCAGGAGCTGCAGCATCACATTGCCAAGGGCCTGGATGCAGGGAGGGGAATAACTGCAGCCCTTTTGTTTTCCAGACATCCACCAAACCGATGATAAAGAAGATTTTCTTCTTACCCATCCCAGTGAGGTCACCCCTCATCCACACTCCTAAGACCCCTTTTCCAGATTTGGTTAGCTACATCTCTAGTACATTTTCTTTTATCTAGCTGGAGGTTTGGATTGGAAAGCTGAACTTGACCAGAGCCTAAGATTTTAATGCGGAGAGACCAAGGGAATACAAAAATCACTCAAGCCTGGTACCCAAGTCAGTGCTGGAAAAAACATGGACCTTAAAATATGGGAGATGTCCTGAAAGGGACCTATTAACCTATTCGAGGCCCTGTGAACATATGTCATAACACTCATGTTTGTGTTATCAAGAACAGTGATTTTTGTTGCTCAATCACATAGGAAAAAGAAAATTTGACTCCATTTACCACAATTTGTGAAGCCCTGAGTCACCCAAACGTGACTCATAACCTTTGCTGGGGGCAATAAGAGTAACAGCTGCCCTGGGAATAAATGTGGCACACATATGGTGCTTAACTTGGCTGCAGAAATTCGGTGACATTTGAGGGGGAAGTGTTCTTACAACTTATGCACCGAAGGCCACGGGTGCTCATCATTTGCCCTTGAGCTGCTGTTTACTTCTGTGGACAAGCAGTGTGCAATTTACTGGAAAAGTACTTTAAAAAAACCCCAAACACTCACATTATGGGGAAATAGGGTTGAAAATGTTCCAGTTTTGTAGTTGAATTTATGGTCTTAGCCCTAAGAGAATATTTAGCATCATCTTCATGAACCCCGTACTTCAGATGCTTCAAGGGAAGAACCCTAAACACCATTAGCTGCTGAAGCCCAGTGTCGGGTCTACCACTGCCCTGGTAAGCACTCCTGAGGAGTGTTTAAGCAGAATGAGCTCTTTGTGTCATTGGAAGTGAGGTCTCAGAAGCCAGAAATGGACATCCCACTGCAAGTCGTTCTATTAACCCTCGGTAAGGTTATAACCAGTTCCTCAGAGAGGTGGACTACTGAGTGATGCTAGAACTCACCATCTTCTATACATATTGTATATATGTGCAATAGTAGTATTCTACTAGTATCACTCTAGATGGAAACGTCTTAAAAGCAGGCACCATGTTGGGTTGCTTTTTCTTTTCTGACACTTGCACAACTCTTGGCACATAGTAGGTGTTCATTTTACATAAAAGAAAACCTTGCCGGGACTTCCCTGGTGGTGCAGTGGTTGAGAATTCGCCTGCCAATGCAGGGGACACGGGTTCGAGCCCTGGTCCAGGAAGATCCCACATGCCATGGAGCAACTAAGCCCGTGCACCATAGCTACTGAGCCTGAATTCTAGACCCCTCGAGCCACAACTACTGAAGCCCGCGTGCCACAACTACTGAAGACCGAGTGCCCTAGAGCCCGCATGCCACAACAAGAGAAGCCACCGCAGTGAGAAGCCCACGCACTGCAATGAAGAGTAGCCCCTGCTCACGGCAACTAGAGTAAGACCGTGCAGCAAAGAAGACCCAACACAGCCAAAAAAAATAAAACCTTGTCTAAGATTTCACTTTCTATTAAGTGATAAAGCCAGGATTTAAAGCCGGGTCTTAAGGCTATAGAGTTCATAGCCACCAGGCTAAACTCTTCTCATTGCCTTCACTGGGTGTATGTTGGCAATCTTTTTTATCACCTTCAATCATGTTCCCTCCAGTGAGGTATTTATGTTACATCTTCTTTTCTTTGTTAGAAAATACTTTTAAGTAAATCCCTTACCACATGGATGTTTTGGCCTTGAGTTGCCATGTCTCACAAAATGGGACTTCCTTTCTGCTTTCTTTGTTTTTATTCATAGTTGCTGACTGCCAGATTTTATTACCTTCCCTGCCTGAAAAATATTAGTGTCCAGAAGCTGGTTTCCCCATTGCTGACAGAAGGCAAACTAATTAGAAGTCTGCTGAAGCAAGTTTTATGGGGCAATATGCATTTTTAGTTCAGCCAAAGAACTGAGTCCATCTTAAATAAGAAGTAAAAAGTAAGAATATCTTCTGGATTAGCAAATATGTGAATTAGGAAGTTAACCTTAAACACCCCAGGTGCTTTGATGGTAACATGGGTGCTCCCAAAAGAATTAGAATGTGATCCTTTGGTCTGTGGATATACTTCCAGGTGGGATCCTTCATGGATCAAAGAAATGGGGGCATCCTATAAATTCTGCTAAATCAAACATCTACAGCATACTGGTTACCCAGATAAAGTCTGAAACTAGGGAAATGGGAAATAGAGGCACAAAACAAGATTGGCACTCTGTTACGGAAGCCACATGATTCTGAAATGATCTTTAACTGCTCTCACTACTTTTAACATAGCAGGCTCTGGAGTCAGGCTGTCTGGGATCTAATTCTGGCCCCTCAATTTACTCAGCAAGTGATTAATTTCATGAACCTCTGTGTTTCAGTTTCTGCATCTGTAAAATGATGCCTACAATCACAGGTGCCTTGTAGTGGTTTTCTTAAGGCTCAAATTAATTAATACCCATAAAGTTCTTAGAACAGCACCTAATGCTCAATAAATGTCCTCTATTTTACTTCATAAGGCCCAGGATACTCTTTCACTAGAACTTTGATGATTGTTTACATGAACTGAGCATGCCTGCTACATCATTTGGGGGGCCCAGCTCAAGATGAAAATGTGAGGTCCCTTGTTCTAATTATTAAGAGTACTAAGATGGCGACAGCAGAGCATTAACTCAAGCATTGGGCCCTTCAGAGTGAGGGGCCCTGTGTTACTGGACAGATCACACACCCATGAAGCTGGCTCTGGAACCAAGTTATAGAAACTAGGTTTCAGAAAAAACCTATGTACAAAATAAACTTATACACTTTCCTACATGGGCAAAAGCCAATGACATTTGTTTTCTTAAAAGAAAAAGGGGGACTATATATGAAGTATAAACCCATTTAAGAAAATAAACTCCGAATTGTCCCTTTATAAAACTCAGTGTGTTGGCCATCTCTGCTGAAATGTGCAATCCCCACTAGATTCACAGAGAAAATAAAAACATAAAAAAAAAAATCATTAGGAGATGATTCCTTCAGAATCCACTTTTTGATTTTCCACTGTAAATGAAATAAGAGAAAGAAATACTCTTTCCTCCAAATACTCTTTAAGGCTTTAACGACCAACAAATTTAGTATTCACTCTTGGTTGTTGATTGCCAGGAAATAATCCTGGTTTAATTTTCTCTACATCACATATGTCTTTCCAATAAAACAGATGTTGAGCCAAAGAAATAAAGAACCAAACAAATTGCAAATAATAACCTTGATGAGTGATGAATGAAGAGAAAAATCAAACTTTTATTTATTTCTTGCCAAATCCTTTTAGTTTTGGGATATGGCGAAGGTCACAATTACTTGAAACTTATTACACAGATCAAGGCAATCATGAAGAAATTGAATCCCAGATAAAAAAATGTATCTATGCCACTGGACATTGGGTAACATATAAATATAGATGTATACATTTAAATTATATTTGGAAAGCTCTTCACGCACTGTTGTCTAAAATTCTTTGAAGGCAACATCTGCTCACAATGAGGCAGCCATCCGTGGGCAAATGTTTTTCAGCTGAATTGTATAGATTTCATGGTACTATAAATGAGATTTAATAATTCCTTTATTTTTGTGTGTGTGATGCTTGCATTATCCTTTCTTTTTTCATTTAATAAGGTTAAGCACAGTTGACCGCTCATTTTCGTATGGATTCTGGAACTAAACAATTGTTTGAAAAAAATAACAATGATTTTATTTCCTTATTTGCCTGCGAGTAACTTTTGACATTGACTGTTTAATAGCTGACCTACAAGAAAGTAAGACAGGGGCTGGCAAGAGGGGGAAAAACAGAAAAAGAGAAGAACAGATAAACGTCTTGAATATTGGTCATTATCTATTAGGAATATACCAATAACTATGAAGTGGTTAGCACTTTTAATCCATTTTATGAAGGTATTACAAGACTAAAAATTCAGCAGGCTATATCAGAAAACTGGAACTGAAATAAGCTTTGTGAAATTCAGTAAAAGGTCTAAGAAACTAGGCGGAAAAGTCCCAAAAAAGATTCTGCATCTTTGAAGTCTCGTTATTTTATGTACTTTTTCTCTTGGATGAGGAAGCTGTGAGGTCTTAGTTCCAGGTTTCTGAATAAATATACCTTTTCAGAGTTTTCATTAGAAATTCTCCTTTTCCTCAGTCCCTAGGCAGAAGTTTTCTATTTTTTTAAAGATTCAGAAAGATTTTGATATAGATTATCAAGTTAATTTTTAAAAGCTCCTTGCTGTACTTATTCCATCTGCCTATTTCTTTTCCATGGTTTTCCACTTTTTGGAATCCTTCTAGAATATCTTTATATATATATGAGCAAATATATAATATATCGAATATATTGGTAATGAATACAGATTCTTATCTCTAACATTTAAACACACACATGTAAATATAAACTTTTAATTTAAATTGCAGAGGACAAAAGTCAGGATCCCAAATCAATGGGCTTCTTTAAATAAACACTTGAATATAGTTCCCTAGTATTCTGGAGCCTCCAGACTTCCCCATTCAGTACTCATGGAAGGGAGTGTGAATGTCTACTCAAGATCAGAGCTCTAGAAGAATCTTCTGACCTTGTCTTTTGCCCTTATCAGAGCATCTTGGAGATCTTTCCATATATATTTTAATATATAGATGCCCCATAACATATTTATACAGAACTTTATTAATGGTATGGATCGTTTTCTATTTTCTATTAAAAATAATGCTACAGTGAATAAATTGCACAGTCATCGTTTCACAGACTTTTAAAAAATTATTAGACGAGTTGAAAAAAAAATCTTCATTGAGATATAACTAACTATGAACAAAGTTATTTAAAGTGTACAATTTGATGAGTTTTTTTTCTTTACCATGTTGCTTCATTTTTAAAATTTTTAAAATTTTTTTAACATCTTTATTGGAGTATAATTGCTTTACAATGGTGTGTTAGTTTCTGCTTTACAACCAAATGAATCAGCTATACATATATCCCCATATCTCTTCCCTCTTTTGATGAGTTTTTGACATATGTAAATCCCCATGAGACTATCATTACAATCAAAATCATAAACATGTCTACAAATCCCCAAAGTGTCCTTGTGCTCCTTTATAATCCCTCCATCACAGCACTCTCCATGCCCCCAGGCAATCACTTATCTTCTTTCTGTCATAAATTCATTTAAATTTCTAGAGTTTTATATATATGGAATCATACAGCATCTTTCTCTCTCTCTCTTTTATTGGTATAGCTTATTTTACTCAGTATAATTATTTTGTGATTCATCCTTTGTGTATATCAATAGTGCATTCCTTTTTATTGCTGAGTAGTATACCATTGTATGGATATACCACAATTTGTTTATCCATTCACTTATTAGACATTTGGATTGTTTCCAGTCTTGGGCTATTACAAATAACACTATAAACATTTGTGTACAAGTCTTTGTTGTGAACATATGCTTTCATTTCTCTTGGGTAAATACTTAGGCGTGAGATGTCTGGGTCATATGGTAGCTGGATGGTTAAATTTTTAAGAAACTAACAAACTACTTTCCAAAATGTTATACCGTCTTACATTCCTTGAGCAGTGTATGAGAGTTTTGGTTGCTCCATATTCTTACCAACTCTTGGTAAGGTCAGTCTTTCTTATTCTAGTAGGTATGTAGTGGTGGTATCTCACCATGGTTTTAATTCACATTTCACTAATGACAAAGGATGCTGAGGATATGCTCTTCTTTCTTCTTTCTTTTTATTGCATCCATATATCTTCTTTGATGAAGTTTCTTGGTTTCTTTGTTGACTTTTTATTTGATTGCTTATTTTTTTACTATTTAGTTTAGAAGATTCTTTACAAATTGTGGATGTAAACTCTTTATCAGATATATGATTTGCAAATATTTTCTCTTAATCTGTGAATTTTCTTTTTATTCTCATAACAGTGTCTTTCAAAGGAGAGACATTCCTAATTTTGATGCAGATCAAAAAAAGTTATACATTTTTATTCATTTAAGGCTCTTGCTTTTGACGTTACCTAAGAAATTGTTGCCTAACTCATGGTTACAAATATTTTTTCCTATGTATTCTTCTAGAAATTTTAGTTTTAGGTTTTACACTTGGATCTATGATCCATTTTGAGTTAATTTCTGTATTTGGTGTGAGATTTGATATGAATTCAAGTTAGCTTTTTTTTTTGGCATATGGATATCCACTTGACGCCAAAATATCTGTTGAAAATACTATTCTTTCCAGACTGAATTTCCCTTGTGCCTTTGTAAAAAAAACCAGTTGACCATACATGTGTGGGTCTATTTCTGTACTCTATATTTTGTTACATTGATCTTTGTTTACTTGGGCACCAATAACATACAGTTTTAATTACTGTAGCTTTTAAATAAGTCTTAAAGTAACGTAGTAGAAGTCTTCCAAGTTTATTTTTCTTTGTCAAAGTTATTTCTATGTGAATTTGAGAATCAGTTTGTAAATTTTAACAACAACAACAAAAAAAAAAACACCTGGGAAATTTGATTGGAATGATCAAATTAGGGATCATTGTCCTTTGTTGCTTTGTGTCCAATGTCTTGAAAGTTTTGCTTCAAAAATTTTGTCTGGGGGCTTCCCTGGTGGTGCAGTGGTTGAGAGTCCTCCTGCCGATGCAGGGGACGCGGGTTAGTGCCCCGGTCTGGGAAGATCCCACATGGCGCGGAGCGGCTGGGCCCGTGAGCCATGGCCGCTGAGCCGGTGCGTCTTGAGCCTGTGCTCCGCAACGGGAGAGGCCACAGCAGTGAGAGGCCCGCGTACCGCAAAAAAACAAAAGAAAAAAATTTTGACTGGTTTTTAAGTTGTCCAGGCAGGAGGGTAAACCTGATTCCTGTTAATCCATGACGACTGGAAGTATCCCCCAGATAGAGTTTGAAAGACCAATGTTCATTGAGAACTACGATCTGGTGCTTGGTACTCTATGTGGTATGTCTTAGTGCATCCTTAAAAATAAAACAGAACAAAACAAAGGTGTAAAAGCAAACAGGAAAAAAAAGAACTCTGAAACAGATACTATTAGAATTCCCTTTTTATAGATGAGGAAGTCCGGGCACAGAGAGATGAAGTACTTTCTTCAAGATCATAAGGCTGATGTACGGTGGGATTGGGATTTGCATCCAGATCTGTTTGATTGCCAGAATCATGCTTGTAACCAGTCTCCTCCCATACTTCCTACATCTAGCTCTTGCTGCTTAAATGAAACTGTGAAAAATGATTTGCCTCTTCCTGTGCCCACCTTCTGCAGATACTTATTCTTCTGGACTTTTCATTCTCCCTCTGAGCCCCACATGGAGAACTCTACAGGCTCCATAACTGTAGAGACTGATTTCAGATTTCCTTTTAGTATAGAATACCAGCTTATTTGGCATCTTGACTTTTTGTCCCTACAAACAATGAGGCAAATTTAGGTTGAGAACTTATAATATGTTTCCATCATAAACATATTAGCTTTGGCAAATGATTACAAACTTCTTTGAAATAGAAGGGGAGAAAAAAATCTCTCTGAGAGCCATGAGGATGCCCCTGAAGTTGAATGGAAGGAAGACTGAGGCCTGAATTTCAAGTTAGCTTCCAAACTTTAGGTGAGAACACACCAAGTGAGGATTCTCTGCTTGTTCTGCAACCTGATAAATAATTTCTAGCTGAAGACAAAGGGCCTCTAATATTCTTCAGATTAATAAAGAGTGAGAAAAAAAGGCTTCTGTATGGGAGATCGAGTGATGCATGTTTATAATGCGTCCAAGAATCCTCAATAAAGCTCCGTAGAATGAAAACACGTGCAAGTCAACACAATTGGCACAATGATAGAGACAAGATTATTAACTATGTTTTTGAGGGAAATATTGACACATAATCAAGGGGGTGATTCCAGGGCAATTTTGAGTCTGTTAGAATGCTGAAGTTCTCAACACATGGAACTAATAAGATTTTGCCCGAGTTTATCAGTTGAGGAGACTCATGAGTGTTAATCTAGTGCTCATGTGTAAATCTTAAACTCTCAGTTGTAGGATTTGAACTCCTCCCTTTTCCCTTTTCTCTTTTTCATGCTTCTTGACTTTTACATAAATACAATCTGTTTATTGTCGAAAAGGTAGGAAGTACAAATAAGCGGAGAAAAAAAAATCACCTATAATCTTACCACTAATCAATAATCACAAGGAACATATGGGCGACTTTCCTGATGGTCTTTGCCTTCCTCTTATGTAAATAAAATATATGTGCGTGTGTGTGTGTGTGTGTGTGTGTGTGTGTGTGTGTGGAGTGGGGTGTATTTAAGAGTGTGTGTGTTTTTATGTACAGTTCTAGAATAGTTTGTAATGCCATAAGATAGGGATCCCTAATGTATTTGGGATCATGGCACAAGATGGGGAAGACCTTAGTTGAAATCTGGGTGAGAGAGGCCCTACCAAGGCATGGTACGCTCTTGTCAATTGTTTTTTCTTCTGGGTCTAAGTCTCTCCAACGTTTCACTTTTGAGACCTCCCAGAGATGGGATGTCTGAACCTGTGACTGGAGAGTGATCCTTTGCATATAAGTCCCAAAGGTGACTCAGGCTTAAGGCCTTAGCTGGAAACAGCCAGAACAATATTTCCCAGACCCACAGCTGTGCAGGTTCCAATCCCCAGAGGCCTCTGACTGTGCCTCTGATTACAGAGAGCAGTTTACTCTCCCTGGATCATGCGAGCCCTGGAAAGGCTGCAGCTTTCATAAACTGAGAATCAGGATCCTGAATAGAAGCTGCTAGCAGACGAAGGGGCTTTATTTTATTGAGATGGTTCCGTGCCATTCGGCTAACTCACAGGCCGCTGAAGAGTCTTTTCTGCATTTAGTGTACTTAGTTGCATGCCACCGACATGAATTCTGACCGATTTAAGCAAAAGACAACATTGCTGTAAGACAATTGCTGGCAAGGTGAGAGAATGAGGCTTAGAGCGTGCGCAGCAGGGGCATTAAGCAGGTAGAGAATTTTGGCAAACTGTGCCCCAAATGATTTGGTGAGGCCTTGCCTGTTTCTCTGCCTCTAGCACCAAAGGCCTAGCCTTTTCTTTGCTTTTTTTTTTTTTAATGGCGATATCAAGAAACCTTTATTGAATATCTAAACATTTTAAAAGAAAAAGTACTTTCTATAAATTCCCATTCTGTTAATGGGCATTTTGTCAGAAAAAGGCTATCATAAATATTGGCTTCTAAACACTTAATTCACCAATATACATTAAGGACGCAATTAGTAAGCCTGCTAGATTGTGGAACTTCTCTCGCTAGCACTAATTTATCATGGTGCTACTTAAAATAATTCTCTGAGGCCAAGCTTTCTCTTCACCATTGCAGGACTTGTGGTAAGGGTACAGATGGAGACCCAGTACCATATGTCTAAATATTGAAAAATTATAAATAAGGTATAAATCAATGAACAACGTATTAAATAAAATATGTTACATCCTCCTTTCTTTACAGTCTCACCTTGGACACACTCGACAGAGTTCGTTGTACATGTTGTGTGCTCAGAAAACAGTTATGAATTGATTTCTTTTTGTTCACCTTGAGTTTGATTCAGTTCAAATCTTACAACAAGTATGAGCTGTTATGCTTGGAGCTGCAAGGCATGTGTGATGAGACACTGTTGCCCTGCAGAATGTGCTACAATGAGTGAGATGCTCCTGAGGGAACAGAGGCAGCACTGCCTCCTTCTCCCATCTTCTCATCAGGGAAAACAACTCTGCTTACTTCTGGGCATGTGTTTTTTTTTCTCTCTTTTTTTTTGCGGTACACGGGCGTTTCACTATTGTGGCCTCTCCCGTTACGGAGCACAGGCTCCGGACGCGCAGGCTCAGCGGCCGTGGCTCACGGGCCCAGCCGCTCCGCGGCATGCGGAATCTTCCAGGACCGGGGCACGAACCCGTGTCTCCTGCATCGGCAGGCGGACTCTCAACCACTGCGCCACCAGGGAAGCCCTGGGCATGTGTTTTCATGGAAGTCTATAAGCCTTTCCGTTTTTCCTTTGACGGGCGGCCAGCACGCTCCTGGTGACTTGCCCACCGAGACTTTCCCTTTGATTTGTGAGTAAGAAGTGCTCCTGGTTTGACCCATTTTATTTCCCAGCTGGGACCTGCCTGGTGTTCACGTTCCCCTCTACTCCTGCACCTCCTCTTCCAGAGTCTCAGACCCTCACCTGGGCCCCAGGGGACTCCACACCTGCCCTCCTGGCAAGCGGTGATGCTGTAAAGGGACACCGAGTCTCCATGCTCCCTGACTGCCTTTGGCCCCATCTTCCCCATCTTTTGGTTTCGAGCCATATGCTAAAGTCAGGCCGTCCCCAAGGGTTCAGATTTTATGGGCCACATAAAGGAAAAGCAGGGGCTTCCCTTGCTGTGCAGTGGTTAAGAATCTGCCTGCCAATGCAGGGGACACGGGTTCGTGCCCTGGTCCGCGAAATTCCAATATGCTGCAGAGCAACTAAGCCCGTGCGCCGCAACTACTGAGCCTGCGCTCTGGAGCCTGTGAGCCACAACTACTGAACCCATGTGCCACAACTACTGAAGCCCGTGCGCCTAGAGCCCGTGCTCTGCAACAAGAGAAGCCACCGCAATGAGAAGTCTGCACACTGCAAGGAAGAGTAGCCCGCGCTCACCACAACTAAAGAAAGCCCGTGCGCAGCAACGAAGACCCAACGCAGCCAAAAATAAATAAATTAATTAATTTAAAAAAAAAAGGAAAAGCAGCTTCATGTTAAAGGATGCTGGGCTAGTACTGGTATCCTAAAATCTGGAAGAGAAAAGCCCTAATTTATCACCTCAACATGCTGTCCCTAGATAATAACAAAGCCAGGGGACGTATGCCTCATTGATAAAGATAAAATGAATCTTCCTATATCTATACAGAGTTTACAGGTGCTTCTACATATGCCATCTTATTTATTTCTTCAAGAAATCTGTAAGTTAGGAGGAATAGGTAGTATTATTTCCCTTTTACACGTAGCGAAAGAGGAGCTCAAAGCTTGTCTGTGAGCACACATCTGACAGAGAGCTAGAACGCAAACTCATGTCTTCTGACTACAAATCTCTTACTATGCTATTCTGTTATCACACCACTCAAAGTTACAAGGTTTTAGGTAAACCATATGTGCCACAATTTCCACGTAAATATAATAACCATGTATTATAAAGTACTCATTTGTATAATAAGCACATACACCATATTGGTCTTATTCCCACTCACCCTTGGTCAACTCCTCTCACACCACCACACACATTTGTAGTGTACCTGTCACTGTTGCCATTTTCCATCATCTCGTGCAATAATTTGATTCATGCATTTTTCTTGCACTGGACTATAAGCTCCATGAGGGGAGGGAGCATATCAGATTTTGCACATCTTGAATTCCCAGGAGAGTTCTTGACTCTCATTAGGTGCTCAATAAATATTTGCTGAATGAATGAATGAAAAATCAAAGTGAAACAGCTAGTGCTTGGATTTGGGGCTCCACTCTCAACCAGAAATCAGTGGGGCCTGTGAGAGACTGAAGGCCAAAGGAAAATATTCATAAAAGTGTTTCTAGGTTGTTCTTGGACCCTGGGGTTAGCAGGGGAGAAAGCGGGGCATCTTTCCAACTCATATGAAAGGGAATGCGTGTGGCTCTTACTCCTGGGAGGCCCTTCTGTGACTCCTTCTTTTCCTCCCTTGGCTGGAGGTTGAGGAAGGAGAGCTAGGGCAGGGTGTAGAAGAGCAATGTGGCCCCCGAGCAGGCGAGAGCCGGCAGTGTTACCTCTTCTGGGTCTCTGGATCTGCCGGCACTCAGAGGGCGTGGCCTCTCTTCTGGATCCCTGACCCAAGTCCAGAGGCGACGTCCAGGCCAAAGTCAATTCAGCTGCTGCCTTGGGCATGGAGAGAGGTTTTTATTGCAACACCTGAGCCTTCGGGCGCATCTGCCATCTATTTCTTTTGGCATCGCCAGAAGAAAAGAAAACTCTTCCACTCCAGATACTGACAAGCCCAATCGTTCTCCTTCAAGGGGAAAGGAGGAAAACTTTTATGCTTTGGAGAGACTTACCTTAAACGGATGGGGAAACACGTTACACATCTGTATCAAGTCTGTGTTTGCTATTCTTGCCGCTGTCTCCTCCGAATGACTTTTCACAAACTGCAAATGAAATAAATATTATCTAAAAAGTGACCAAAACATTCATGTACCTAAATATAAAACTGGATCTAGATTATGAACAAATGTAAACTCAAGATCAGCCCACATCAAAGACTTGCTCTTAATGAGCACGTATCCATCAACACTTATTCAGAATGAACCACACAAGATGCCCTGCTCTGAGCAGTTAGTGTTTTTAAAGGTCTCTCAGAAGCTTGGCTAAAGTCATTCATGTTCTCTGGTTCCTGTCACAGGTGGGGCAGAAGCAGAGTCACCTATTTTAGTCTGCCAGGCGGACAGCCAGATTTCTTTGGGCTGCCGCCCTGAAGGGTCAGGTCTGCTTTTAAGAGTTTTCTCTTTGCTATTGGTTTTCAGTAATTTTATTATGATGTGTCTTGGTAAAGTTTTATTTCTTGTGCTTGACGCTCATTGAGCCTTGGATTGGTGGCTTTATAGTTTTCATTTTGGGTTGTGTCTCCATGGTTACTCATATTTTCTTCTGCAATATTTAATATACCATGAATCTCACCCAGTGTATTTTCCATCTCAGACATTTTAGTTTTCATCTCTAGAATTTTGATTTTCTAAAATTATCTTCCATGTCTCCACTTAACATATTCTGTCTTTCCTCAGGCTTTCGGACATATGGAACACAGTTATATAATTGTTTCAATGTATTTGTCTGCTCATTCACACATCTGTGTCAGTTCTGAGTCAATTTTGATTGATTGATTTCTTTTTCCTCACCATGGGTTATATTTTTCTACTTCTTTGCATATCTAGTCATTTTATTAGATGCCAGATAGTGTGGATTTTAATTCAGTTGGTGCTGGATATTTTTATTTTCCTGTGACCATTCTTAAGCTTTGTTTTGAGATGTAGTTTAGTTAATTGGAAACAGTTTGATACGTTTGGTCTTGCTTATAAGATTTGTTCGGAGGGATGAGAGCATCGTTTATTCTAGGGTTCATTATTTATCGCCGTTGAGGCAAGACCCTTCGGAGAACTCTACCTGGTGCTCCATGAATTATGAGATTTTTCAGTGTAGCTGGCAAGAGTGGGCACTCACTCCTGCCTCTGTGAGCTCTGGGAACTATTCCCTCAAATCATTTTGGGTAGCCTCAGATGTTTCCTCAAACACATACACTGATCAGTACTCTGCTGATACTTGAGGGGACACTTCTACACATCTCTGGACTCCTTTGTGTACCTCTTTTTCTCAGGTCTTCTGCCCTGTGAACTCCAGCTTCCTTGATCTCTCTGGTCTCTCATCTTTGCCTCCTTCACCCAGGGAATCTGTGGGCTCTACCCTGTTTCCCCCACCCTGCTGCAGCCTGGAAACTCTAGCAAGGGAATAATCTGGGGCAATTTTAGAACCTATCATGCTGGTTTCTTGTCTCCCAAGGATCACTGTTACCTCATGTCTAATGTCCTGGAAATTGCTGCACCATATATCTGTCCAGGGTTTTAGTTGTTTCATGCAAGAGGGTAAATCTAGTCCTTGTTATTCCGTATCAGCTGGAAGTGGAGGTCTGCCATCAGTAATTTTAAAAAAATTTATTTATTGAAGTATAGTTGATTTACAATGTTGTGTTAGTTTCTGCTATACAGCAAAGTGATTCAGATATACATATACTTTTTATATACTTTATGAATATGAAAAGAATATGAAAAAGTATATATATTATAAATGATATATATATATTTTTTCATATTCTTTTCCATTATGGTTTATTACAGGATATTGAATATAATTCCCTGTGCTCTACAGTAGGACCTTGTTGTTTATCCATTCTATATATAATACTTTGCATCTCCTAATTCTTCCCTCCTCCACCCCCTCCTTGGCAACCACAAATCTGTTCTCTATATCTGTGAGTCTGTGTCCATTTCATGGACATTCATTTATGTCATATTTTAGATTCCACATATAAGAGACATCATATGGTATTTGTCTTTCTCTTTCTGACTTACTTCATTTAGTATGATAATCTCTAGGTCCATCCATGTTGCTGCAAATGGCATTATTTCATTCTTTTTTATGACTGAGTAATATTCCATTGTATATATGTACCACATCTTCTTTATCCATTCATCTGTTGATAGACAAATTTAGGTTGCTTCCATGTCTTGGCTTTTGTAAATAGTGCCATCACTAATTTTTAAGGGCTCTTTAAATATTAAAAGTAGTAACCCTTTTCTCCCCATCCCATATGCTGGAATTTTTCCTCTGGATTTTAATTTCCACTGCCTTTTAAAAATCATATACTAAATTCTTACAAACTCTTGAGATTTATATTTTGATCAATTTATCTGTTATTTAATTCTTCAGTAGGTATAATTTAATAATTGTACCTATTTAATATATAGAAGGCAAATGATATGATAGACATTGCTAACAGTCCTTCAAAAGCCATTTTTGGGACTTCCTTGGTGGTCCAGTGGTTAAGACTCCACACTTTCACTGCAGGGGGTGCGGTCCGATCCCAGATAGGGGAACTAAGATCCCACGTGCCATGCCAAAAAATAATAAAAGATAAAATATTAAAACAACCCACTCTCACCTTCTTTCATACTAATAAAACCCTCAGGTTTTAGGTGAGTACCTGCTGCCAGGAATAATGACTACAGTTCCAAACCTCCCTGGAAGTTAAGTGTGGCTGTATGATTGATATCTGGCCAATGGATTTTAAGTAGAAGTGGTGTGTTCAATTTCTGGGGAGAGTTCTGAAGGAAAGGAACATGCCCTCCCCACTCTTCCTTTTTCCTCCTGCAAACAATCACCGCTGAAGTTTGAGCAGCCATCCTGGACCCGAGGGGAAGCCACGCACTGGGAATGACAGAGTAATAAGGTGAAAAGGGCCAAATCCCCAGATACAAGAAGGGTTAGGTCAACCCTATGCCTCTTACCTAGGGGTTCTGCCTACTTGAGAGAAAAATAGTCTAAGTTTGTTTTTGCCACTGTTATTTGGGATTTTCTATTAATCAGAATTCACCTTAAACCTGACAGATAAAAACTTTAGAATTATTTTGACAAAAACAAATCCCATTGAGATTTCAATGGAAATTACATTAAATGTATATATTAATTGAATGAGCATTGACTTCTTAACCATATTGTCTTCCTATCCAGGAACACGCTCTGTGCTTTCATGTATTCATGCCTTCTTTTATGTTATTATAAGCATTTAAAAAATCAAAAAACTATTTTCTTAGTTTTTCATGTTGTGCGTTTCAAGCATGTATTACTCTTTGAATTATAAAATGGAAATAAAACCAAATGAATTAAAGTATTATAGAACAATGCAGAAATGTAAACCCAGGGTGAGCCTAAATCAAGGAAAACTATCTCTTTTTAAGTATAAGTTTTTTTTGTTTTGTTTTGTTTTTTTTTGCGGTACGCGGGCCTCTCACTGTTGTGGCCTCTCCCGTTGCGGAGCACAGGCTCCGGATGCGCAGGCTCAGCGGCCATGGCTCACGGGCCCAGCCGCTCCGCGGCATGTGGGATCTTCCCAGACTGGGGCATGAACCCGCGTCCCGTGCATCGGCAGGCGGACTTTCAACCACTGAGCCACCAGGGAAGCCCTAAGTATAAGTTTTTTGTTTGTTTGAAAATTTCATGACATTTCCCCCTCTACATGATTTCCAGAAAGCAAGTTGATGGCTGTTGAACACTCCAGTGCTCCTCAAAGCAGCCCTTTTAAGCGTAATTGTTTACCAGAAGTGCTTGGAAATTCATTTGCACTGTAAACTTCTATTCTGGTGTCTTACTTCTTAATAGGATCTCATCCTCCTTAACTAAAAGCGGTAGGTGACTTTTCTGACCAGTAAGGACAGAGGATGGAATGCATAAGGATTCACTAGCTATCAGGCTTCACAGCTAAGAACACACTTGGTACTTCTAATCAGAGGCGCTGGGTTTGAGACTTGGAGTAAGTAAGTTCCTAAGAGTTGTAAGGCGATGAACAGGTCACTTACCACCCTGGAGCCCCACTTTCCTCATGTATATAGATGTTTATAACTTGGGAATGATAAAAATACTAGCTTAAACTTCTTTACAACTTTGCTGTAAAAGCAAGAGCATGGGTATGAAAATGTTTTATAAATGATAAAGTCTATATAAATGTTAAGAATGGGTTGGTCTTTTGTAACCATAAAATAGCGTATTTCTCATTATCTTCAGCCATGGTTTTTTTATTTTTTCAAGTGCAAGGATCCTTCTTTAAGATAAAAAATTTATATGAACGCTCTTACAAATTGTGGTATTTTTACTAGCTCTTGGTTGAGGAAATAAATGGGATAGGTATTATCAATACTTTAGTAACAGTTGTGAATGAATATTTTTCAATCTCAACAGCACTGGAAGTAGTAGAAATTATATGAGTAATTCATATTACCTGTTCAGTCTATAGGTAATATTGTTGAAGATTCTTTTTGCAGCAAGAAACAGAAAACTTAAAACACATTGGCCTAAACAGAAGGAAATACCTCGTTAATAGCTGTGCAGAAGTAAGATAGGATTCAGGCTCGGTGGATTCATGTGCCCAATAATGTCAGGAACAGGTTCTTTACAACTCTTCTCAATGCTGGCTTCCTCCTCAATTAAGGGGCAAAATGGCTGCAGCAGCTCCAGCACTCACCACAAGACGTGACATTGTCCCTGGAAAAAGAGAGACAATGTATTTTTAACAGTAAGAAACTTTCCCTAGAATCTTCCTTCCTTTCTGACGACCTCTAACCATAACTTAATTGCCATAAATTTCAGGTCCATTTCTGAAATCACTGTAAATGTAAATGAGATTATTTTATATCAGTCTCAGTCATCCTTAAAGCTATGGGTGCCACATTCTCCTGAGGCAATAGTGTTTTGGGGAGCAGTGGATATCTGGACAAAATTGGTATTTGCTTATTGTAGCAGAGATGATTGATACCTGCCCTCATCTTGTTAGGCACCATTTTTCATGCATGCTGATAACTTCCTAGGCAAGTGTCTGTTACTCTCTCTCTCTCTCTCTCTCTCTCTGTGTCTCTCGGAGGGATTTCTCTGGGATTTGCTCTATCTGAGGGATTTCACAAGAACATGTTTGGCTTGCATGTGGGGCAGACTGAAAAGTGCTGAGGAATTGATTCTCCTGGAAGCAGCCCTCAGTCACCAATGGATGAGAATTTATGTTGTCCTTTGGAGGGAAAACTCTTAAGTGTGTTCCACCATCTCCTTTAGGTCCCCAAGGGTACCGAGTTCGTTGCTCACAGTGATAATCGGCTCATCCACACACTGTATTTACTTCCTTCCCTTCCCTTCCCTTCCTGTGTCACGTCCTCACACTCCTACCAGTGTTTCCTCATATCACCTCTCAAACAAACTCCTAGCCCACAAATCCCTGCCTCAGGTTCTGCTACTGCGGGAGCTCAACCTAAGTTGGTAGGAAGGAAGAAGGAAGAAAGATTCTGTGCAGGAAGCTAACAGTGCCCAGTACAGGCACATGGAGAGCTCGGAACCACTTGTAAAACCCCTTAGGATACATATTTATTGGTCCCCAACCATAGTCTCCCCCAAAGACCCCCAAAGTAGGACTGAGACTAAGTATTCCCAAGAATATATACAAACCTGAAAACTTCTGACAAAATGCAAAATTGTATACCTTCTGGAAACTTGATGGCTATAATTATTAGTAGATATAAAGTATTCTGAATAAGCCTCTGAGACTTCATTAGCCAGAATGCTTCAGATTGAAACTTTTTGAATATAGATTTGCTTTCCAGTGTTTCTGTCTTTCCCTTCCTGAGAAAAGTGTGTTTATCTCTGGAGATTTGGGGTTATTTGAGATTTGGATTGTTTTCCTAAATCTGCTTCATAGAGATTTGGGGTATTGTTATTATGTGATACTTTTAAAAATAATTTTATTTCTTCAAATAAAATCTTTGGCTCATTGGTTTACAATATTCCTGGAGGTTTAAACTTTAAAATATAAAGTTCAAAAGGGATATAACCACTAGAGGGATAGGAAAAATTGAAAGCTTGATTTTCATCAACTAAGATTGGAAACCAGAGCTTTATCACTCATATTTGCACAGATGCCATGTGTCTGGAACCTTGGACATCTGGGATGTGGGCGTCTCAGCTTTTCTTCAGCTTCTTACTAGAAACCGAGGAGTTTTCTTGACAGCAGTAATAAATCAAACATCCACAAGAAGCAAAGAGATAATTGAAGTGAAACACAAACTGTAAAATGTTCTCCCTAAAATTATTACAGCCTTTCTCAGTGGTTTCTTTCCTTGGATCTGCTAGAGTCATGAGTTTTCAGGAGAATGCATGAATTGGAGATGTGAAAATTATTTGCTTTTGTGGAAATTTTAATTTGTTCACAGTGTACACAGATGGAAGCTAACTTACAGAGCACATCCCACGAACTCTAGGTAGCCAAATTTGTCTTAGGCTATTACAAATTCATGGTATTTTTTGACTTCCTGAATTTACATTTTGACCTGTTTTAGTGTAAACGTCCTTCAACAGGTATAATAAACATTCTAAAGGGATTTGCTATACTTCAAAGGACATACATGTGTATTCTGAGAATTTCATTCTGACAAACTGATGTATTTGATGTATTGAAAGTTAGATATAGCTGTTGAACTGTGGACTTTTCTGTAGGAGGACCCTGAGATGACTATTTTCTGTGGTATCATATTCATAAACAATTTCTGTTCAGTTGGATGTTTCTAATGTATTTTAATCCGATTTTTTTTTTTTTTTTTTGGCTAAGGGTAAAAGATTGGCTTGGCTATATTGGGAATCAATAATTTAAAAACATTTTAGATTGATTAAGTAATATTTAAAAATAAAACCAATTAATAGATATTTTATGACTTTCCCCCAAATTTCAGAAGCAGCAACTCTTTCGTGAAGAGGAAAAATTGTTGCCAGTACTCACATAAGATTATTTAGTTTTTTTTTTTTTTTTTTTTTGCGGTATGCGGGCCTCTCACTGCTGTGGCCTCTCCCGTTGCGGAGCACAGGCTCCGGACACGTAGGCTCAGCGGCCATGGCTCACGAGCCCAGCCGCTCCGCGGCATGTGGGATCCTCCCAGACCGGGGCATGAACCCGCGTCCCCTGCATCGGCAGGCGGACTCTCAACCACTGCGCCCCCAGGGAAGCCCAGATTATTTAGTTTTAATGCGATTCCTCTAGGAAGAACTATAAAAATGGTTGATCTTTCTTCCTTTTTCCAGATTGAAATCATCAACCATTGCTTCTTCCTCATGGTTCTCAGGGCAGTCTAACCAGCTTCTTGAAGTCAGAATGCACTTGAGGAGGCTGAATATCTCCATAAAACGGTGGCTTAATCAATGAAAATGAAATATTTTAAAAATTAAACTGGCAGAATGATTCCCTTAGTTGTAGCACATTTAAGCACGATCAAATGAGACAACACATTAGAATGCAGTTTTGAAAAACTACAAATTCACTCCTGTTCACAATTCACACAAATTCATTATTGTTACTCTCATCGTACACCTCCATATTGAGTTAAACAAAACATTATTTCTCAAGCTTGAGGCATAAACATCATTCCATATGTTAGCTTGAATGCAGGGTTTTGGAGCTTGTTTGATCTGTTTAGAGATTCCTTAATATTTTTGCATAATCCATTTCTATTGCCCATAAAATCTCCTTTGATTCCAGAGCAATATGCTCCCACGATATTTCCAGACTTGTTCTAGCTAAGGGGAACAAATCTGTTATTATTCACACACACCTACCCCATTTACAAAGATCTGAGGTAGAAGACTAGGGGAAACTACTGATTGCCTACCTAGTATCTATTTCATCCCTTTCCCTCAAATATGATTCCAGTTTTGAATAGGCAACCCCCCCCCGCACCTTTCCCTGCACAGTTCAAAAAACTGACCCTGTCCCTCCCTCCCAATGGTATAACCTGTGATATAGGTTGGTGATGGAAATCCTGGAACTTGGAAGCTTCTGTGAGGGTTTTCTGCTATCAAAAGGTGGAGATTTGGAGGCGGAGATCCTTTGTTTAGTAGAGCACACTAACTGGGGGTATTTGGAGATGCAAAGTTAGACCCAGAGAATAGTTTAGAGTGTGTGTGTGTGCGCATGCGTGCGATGTGGTAGGTAACGGCATTACGTCAGAAAATAAGCACTATTTAGGAGGGTTGAAGCTGGGAACTCGAGTTCATAGGAAAAGCGTCTCAGGAGGGTAGAGGAAGGCAAGACGTTGGTGACAAGCTGCAGTCTGGGGGACAGACCATGACCAGCAGGAAAAAATTCCCTACCCCAGGGAACAACCAAGGGATGTCTAATACAGTTTTATTTGTTGCCATTTACCTTACTGTGCTGTCAGTTCCTCCTATGTCCCCAACTTCAAAGCAGGCGATGCACAACAACCCTGGGTTCGTGATTCTCTGGGGGACAAAGCGCATTGGGTTGTGTTCAGCAAGGCATGAAATAGGACAGTGAGAGAGGGCGACCTCTGTAGAGCTGAATGTGATGTCCGGAAAGAAGGCTCAGCCTGGACAGGTCTACAGAATGAAAATCTCCCCCTGCCCCCCAAGCAATTCCTGGCAGGGGTTGGAGTCTTTCCCACAGCACGTGGGATGGAGGTTCCAGCCATTTCATTTGGATGTTAAAGGGTAACATCAGAAACTAGGGAATCTGGGGACAGCAGGTTACCAACGGAATCATGCTCATTACGTACGTTCAAACATATATTTGTGTCTTTGCTGGAGTCATTCTTCTTGTTTTAGTCCTTTGCCGTTTTCTTCCCCAGCAGATAAACTTTTGTGGCAAAGATCTTTAAATTGTTAATTTAGTACATTCACACAATAGGGTTGCTGCCATGTGTTGCTTATCATAGGAAGTGCAAATGATCAGAGTCAAACAGAACATTTTTGTATTTAGCCTGTTCCACAGAGCTGTCTTCTTATAACCTTTTTTTCATTAACAATGGAGAGAAAAATACACTGACGTCAGCTGTGGATGTTGCCAAAGAAGACATTTGCTTTCTGTTAGCCTCAATCCTCCTCTCCGAGGCTTACCGCATCTCATGATGGGCTCCCAGGGCAGGATCTGCTTTATGTAGGGCTCCCAGAGATAAGGATGGGAGAAACTCCTGTTCAGAGCTCAGCTGTCCCATTGGAGCTCTTTTTCTTCCTCTTCTTGTGGAACATTTGGCAACTTCAGTCAGAGGTCGCTGAGCCCACCCAATCCTGAGATACATATTCCAGGCACGGCAGTGTGGCTAATGTGTGCAGCACCAGCAGGGCTTAGCTTACGACATCTACGTTTTGGGAGAAGCAGTTGGTGTGTTCATCTCCAGATGTGGCCCATCTGTGCTCTGGAAAGGAAGTAATGTCCTTCAGTGAATGCAAATGGTGGAGGGATATGCAGTTTACGCCCCTGGTCACTTTCATGGAGTGGGAAATGGCCCAGTGAGACCTCTTGGGGTCATCTCAGGAGAGTGTCCCAAATGGCCAATCAAGGCTGGATCCTGGCAGTCCCTTTAGTGCAGACTTTGAGGAGAGGAGAATGGGATTTAGTCTGGGTAGGGAGAAATTGACGATCGTAAGATGGTTACAGTGGTGCTAAGGGTCTGAGAGATCAATAGGCCCCTGGTACAGAACGAAGGAGTAACTGTGCAGTAACCTCTGGGAAGGCAGAAGGACCCACTGCTAAGGAAGCCCTAGGTCACGGACATCACTCATGTATGTACCTGTACGTGTACCACATGAGTGAAAGTGGGTGTGTGCTGGGGGACACCTATTCCTAAGTTCTTAGGACCTATTCCCTCTCTCCCATTCTTTTTCTGTATTGAGTTAAAATTCACATAACCTAAAATTAACCACTTAAAAGTGTACAACTCGGTGGCATTTAGTACATTCACAATGTTGTGCAACCCCCTCCTCTATCTAGTCCCCCAATATTTTATCACCCTGAAAGGAAACCCTGTGCCCCTTAAGCAGTCTCTCCCATATCATCCTTCTTCCAAGACTCTGATGACCACTAATCTGCTTCCTGTCTCTATGGCTTTACCTGTTTTAGATATACCATATAAATGGAATCGTAAAATACGTGACCTTTCATGTCTAGCTTCTTTTTTTTTTTTTGTGCGGTACACGGGCCTCTCACTGTTGTGGCCTCTCCCGTTGCGGAGCACAGGCTCCGGACGCGCAGGCTCCGCGGCCATGGCTCACGGGCCCAGCCGCTCCGCGGCACGTGGGATCCTCCCGGACCGGGGCACGAACCTGTGTCCCCTGCATCGGCAGGCGGACTCTCAACCACTGCGCCACCAGGGAGGCCCTAGCTTCTTTTTAGTACAGTATTTTTGAGGCTCATCCATGTTACAGCATGTATCAGTATTTCATTTTTTATGGCTGAATAATATTCCCTCATGTGGCCAGACCACATTTTGTTTATCCATTCATCAGTGGATGGACATTAGGGTAATTTGCACCTTTTAGCTATTTTTAACAGTGTTGCTATGAACATTTGTGTACTAGTTTTTATTTGAATTTCTCTCCCCATTTTATAGTGTGCCTTTCTCAGAGAGAACAAAAGTTACAAATGTTAAATGAAACATGATCACACATGAAATCAGTGATAGAAGATGTTATGGTTCTATTTATTTTATGACCACTGTTGTAGACCTCACAAAATATTCATTGCCACAAACTAAAGATAAGTGATAACTACGTGTGTTAGACAAGGGCTGGAAAAAAAGGAATAGAAATTCAGAAAAATTTTGTCCTTTAACTGATACGGAAGTGTCTTTAAATTTCTGTTCATCTTTAAAAAATTGAAGTTGGGAATGTCAGGCAATGAATTATGGGTATGGCTGGTGACAGACGATTTTACAGGTCATCAAATAATGTACTCACACCAAAAGAAAAGGCCTTGGCCTTACACATTGACCAATACCTTGTATATTTATATATTTATGTTTTTTTCTATTTTTATGATGATGTATTATATATTTAATATACAATATATATTGTATACAATTTAAATGGTACACTTATATATTTTTAAGTTGAAATAAAGTGTTTTAAGACTTAGAAAACAGATACATCATGACAGCCATTAGATTGTACCTACCCCTCCTTCCTCTCCAGTTACAGATTTGTTGATTTAAGATTTGATTCTCTAACTGGATTGCATGGAGGAGGGAAGAGAGGTAAAAATGGAAAGGTAAGTGTAGAGCCAGAGTGCATAGACTACTCTGGTGTGTCCAGGAGCCAGAAGACAGGAAGACAGGACACCCGGCTCCCTAGCTCCTCATCGCATAATCAGTAAAGTGTCGTCAGACACACTCAGAGACGGGGTCCTTCTCAGAGAGGTCTTGAGCCTCTGAGCCTTGAGGGCTGCTTTTATCAAGGAGGGAGCTGTCGCCAAAGGTCCTGTGCGGACCCAGTGACAATCAGTGCTGGCTGAGAGAGTGATGGTGGTGATAATAGCACAGACCACTGACCTGTTCCCCTCCCCTTCATCCTCCAAATGCCAGTCCACCAAACTTGCCATCCAAGTAATGCTTTGAGTACAAGGAGAGAGAGGAAATGCCTCTCTGGGGTGGTTGATAGCACATTTCCCTTGTGGCAGGTAACTTTCGTATCTGAGAAAGGGTCATCAGCAGGGAAGACCGTAGTGGATTGGTAAGATCTGATTTTATTTTGCCTACAGCATCTGTGGGTGATACTGGAACTCCCCTTATTCAATGGCAGCAGAACCCTGCTTTTTCCTTGGGAGCTAGGAAAATGATGACTTTTTAGTTCCCTTGTAAGTGGGAGTCTCAGCTCACAGCCAGCACTGACTGCCAGCTACCAATGTATGAAGAGTAAGTGACCATCCCTGACCAGATTGTTGCTCAAGAAATGGGATTCTCTGTGCCCTTTGACCTTTCCCAGCCAGTCCTATGTCTTACTCCAACAAATTTATTATAATAGTGACATCTGTAAGAAAAGATGAGATATCTGGAAAAATGGTAAGACATGTAATTCTAGACCAGAATTGAGGGAAAACTCTTGCTTCCCAGGCCAAACACGATGTGAGCCAAATAAAACTTTTAAATCCAGCCTTTTAGCTGAAAGTCCGTAATTTTTCCTTTCCCTAAATCTTTTTTTTTTCTTTTTGGACAAGGCTCATCTGGGAGTCACCAAAGTCAAAAGATAAACAGCAAGGAGTATTTATTAAACCATCTGAAATTCTCAAAACCTGAGAACACCTTTGAGCAATTACAATGGAGTTACGTGTAAAGGTAACTTTTTCAGATTGGTCAAAATTTTCACTGTCTTAGACAAATGAATGGCTGATATATTGTTTGATATTATAGAAACCTCCCAATTACTGGCTAGGGAAGGTTGTGCACAGCTTGTTAGAAGCCCAAAGGCTTAAGGGTTTGTTTGTTTGTTTTTTTATAAATTTATTTATTTATTTTTGGCTGTGTTGGGTCTTTGTTGCTGTGCGTGGGCTTTTCTCTAGTTGTGGCGAGCAGGGGCTACTCATCGTCGTGGTGCGCGGGCTTCTCATTGGTGGCTTCTCTTGTTGCGGAGCACCAGCTCTAGGTGTGCGGGTTTCAGTAGTTGCGGCACACGGGTTCAGTAGTTGTGGCTCGCAGGCTCAGTAGTTGTGGCGCATGGGCTTAGTTGCTCCGCGGCATGTGGGATCTTCCCGGACCGGGGCTCAAACCTGTGTCCCCTGCATTAGCAGGCAGATTCTTAAGATTCTTAACCACTGAGCCACCAGGAAGTCCAGGGTTTGCTTTCTGACTTGAGGACTGAAAAGGCACTGTACATAGGGTGTGTGTGTGTGTATTTATGTGTGTGTGTATGACATTTCCCTTGCTGAGGCTAGCTCAAAGAAGGGTGCAGCAATCCTTTCACAAAATCCCAGCCTATGGACAGCCAGTTGCTCATGTGTGGATCACGGCACATGTGGATCATGGCAACAACACAGAACCTCCAGTCAAAAGACCTGGCTCAGCATCCTGGCTCTGCCAATTGCAGCTGAATGACCCTGGACAAGACACTTAAGCACCTTTACTCTCTCTGCCTCATCTGTAAGAAGGGTGTCTGTATTTGATGGTCTCCGGGGTTCCTGCTGGCTGTAAGAGCTATGACCATTTGTTTGAGCCAAGGCTTTGGCATAGCGACAGACAGCTGGCTTTAGAGACCCCGTTTATCAACAGCATCTGCATAATTTACCACTTCCTTAAGTCCCAATATTTCTCAGATGCTCGCTGTTCTGTGGAATCCACAGTGCTCTCCAGCTGAAAGGGCAGGCAGAGAAGGAGAGGGGCAGAAAGTCTGGTTAAAATATTGAAAGTGAGAACTGATGGTGTGAGACAACTCCATATATTGATTTTAGACAGCTTCCTCTGTCCTTGGCCACAGAAGAGCCTACTCCACTGCTTCCCTCTGGCCCACATTGACCCAGAGTGAAGCCATGAAAAGAACACTGCTTTTTCTGGCTTCATGCTGGCCGAGGCGGGTAAAAAGCAGCTCCTTTCCACAACATATTTCCTTGCACCTCCTGACAGTGTCTCCTTCAGCTACTGAAAAATGGAAGACCACAAACCAAAAGGCTGTTTCAGGAACCAGAGTTGAGAGAACCTGGAAAGGGACCCCAAAGGGAAGTCATTCTGGAGGGATGGCAATGGGTCCTTGAGCCAGAGTCAGCAAGGGAACCAGCAGCATCTGTGACAACGCCAAGCACAAACGGAAACGATCGTTCGAGGTCTCTGGGGTCACAGACACGGGGCTCCCTAGCTGAGGGTTTGATCCTTCTCCAAGGAGAGCCTAGGAAGAGAGAGTGCTTGCTAAACGATGGCTGCCTTCCCAGGATAGCAATGCGACTTGTTTTTCTTTTCTGAATACCTGCTGGGTTTGTCTGTGGTCCATTCAAGTCTGCGGAACCCTCTTGCCCTTCCTGTTTTGCCCCGGATTGCCTGTATCTTTCTTCCTGTATCTTTCTCTCAGTTTGGCTCTGGGATAGCACTTGACTTTTACAATTAGAGAACAGGAATTACTCCATTTTGCTCCCATCTCAGGGGACAAAACTCACTGAGATGCCTTTGTGACGTCAGAGACGCCACACAAGTCCAAATGCTCTGGTTTCTGGAGGTGGTTTGCCCTTTGCTTCTCAGCAGAAGCTTCTCTGGACAGGCTGTGAGAAGAGTGTCTTGAGGAGAATGTAGCTTTGTGAAATGTTTGCAGACATGGGCTTTTCGGTTTGGGGCTTTTCTTCCTGTGGGTTACTAGTGTACCTTGTAGTTTGTGGCTCTTTTATAGTTAATTTTTTTTACACTAATAAGAGTTAATAAATTTGTTAAATTAATACTTTCTGGTTCAGTATTTAGCACAGATACCTTCACAATACTGATAGTTGAAACAGAAAGGACTAATTAAACTAATGCTTAATAAGTCGGTTTTTGTCCCAAACTGGGTATTTCTTTATATTTCTCCAATACTTATTTATGGAATCCTTCAAGCTTTTCCAAGGATATAAATATTTTTGGAGAAATTTTTCCACCTATGGTTTCAATCTTAGGTCAAATCCAAGCAATATTTTATTAAATTAATATTATTTGGGAGTTTTAATCTAGGTTTTCATGAATAAACTTTTGAGCTCTCAGGAAGCTTTGGTAGATCAGCACTTTTCAGAAGCAAAATAGGATATAAAAATGCAGCTTGTTTGAAAAAATTCTGCTTGATAAAACCAGCACAAAGCCAGGAGACCAAAGACAAACTGTATTTACAATTCATATCACAGAGGGCTTATTTCTTTAGTATAAAGAGTTTTCCTACAAATAGGTATAAGGAAGACCAACCACCAGTGGAAAATTGGGCAAGCATGTTAACAGATAATTCACAGAAAACAAAATTTTATATAACTCTTAAAATATGAAAAGATCCAGTCGTTACTCATGACAAGAGAAATGTCCTTAAAACTAAAATGAGTTATATCTTTTACCAGATTGGTAAATATGAAATTTTTGATAACACAATGTTGTTAGTGTAGGGAAACAGAGAATTGTATAGTTGAAGTAAAACTTGATAAAATCTCTAACAAAATTATATTAACAATATCTATAAATAGCATACAAATCCTTTGACTCAACAATTTCCTGTTCTGGGAATTTAACCTAAGATATAACCACACACATGTGAAATAATGTGTACAAGTCTGTTCATTGCAGCATTATTTTATTTTATTTTATTTTTATTTTATTTTTGCAGCATTATTTTAATAGTGAAACAATGGCAACAATGTAATTGTACAGGTCAAAAATTATTGTACTTTTTGCACATCTATAAAACCGAATATTATGCAACCATTAAAAAGAATGAGGCAGGCATATTTGTACTGAAATGAAGTTCCAAGATACATTGTGAGGTATAAAAAGCAAAGTAGAGAAGAATATGTAAAATAAACTATACAAAAACAAACAATATATGAAATACATATTGTATAATTACATAAAGCATACATGTCTACTTGACCTGTATTCTGTCAGATGGGTCTGTGTGTGTGTATGTGTGTGTATTTATACATGTATAGACTGTCTCTGAATGGATATACAAGAAATGGGTAATAGAGGAAAGAGAAAATGGGGGAAGGAGGATTGCTTTTCATTATATGTATTTTTGTATATCTTAAATTTTGTACGATAAGCAATTGTTCCCATTTAAAACTATCAATAAAATAATTTCTAAAAATAATTTTTAAAAGGATAAACTACTATTTTCTCTTTCAATATTCTGAAGTCCTTACATTTTTCTTGTGACCTCTAGAAGCAGGTGTCCCTGTCTCTTAAGCACAATTACTCAACAAACTAAAGAAGTCTTCATCTTATTATTCCTTCTTAAAATAAAAGGCTTTTCAAAGTTTATTTAGCCACAGCCCCTAGAGTAAATCTAGAAAAATTCCTGAGCTCTTTCTTCGCATCTGTGCCTGATCTTTTGATTCCAAGTTCTCTTCTAGATGGCTAAGTTTCTTTTTTCTTCAGGCAAAATTCAAGACCTCCTTGCTTTCTCTCCTTATTTTCCAAATGGAATAATGATTCTGGACCAGATACTATACAAATTTCTTTACCGTTATTATTTTTTTATTAAAAAAATTTTTTTTTTTTTTTTTGCGGTACGCGGGCCTCTCACTGTCGCAGTCTCTCCCGTTGCGGAGCACAGGCTCCGGACGCGCAGGCTCAGCGGCCATGGCTCACGGGCCCAGCCGCTCCGCGACATGTGGGATCTTCCCGGACGAACCCGTGTCCCCTGCATCGGCAGGTGGACTCTCAACCACTGCGCCACCAGGGAAGCCCTACTGTCATTATTTTTAATCATCACAACAATCCTGTTACAGATCCATTTTACAGATGAAGAAATGAAATACAAAGAGTTGAAGTTACTTGCTCAAAATTGCACAGTTAACAAGGGGCTTTTCAATGCTCAGAGAGATTAAAAATGACAACAACAAAAACACGTATAGCTTGGGAATAATTAACTTCTTCTACTTGGAATGAGACACAGAATGTTTAATACAAGTTGTCAGCTTGGAGGTGTTTGAGAAAATTCTTCGAAATGGCTGCATTCTTGTGTTTTTATTTCTCCTGACAGGGGAGCATATAAAATGGTTTGCTGATAACAATCTGGTGGAAAATTAATGTGACCTTGAAAACGTTGAGCAGCGTGTCCTGGGGAGGACCTGGAACTCTCCTCTGAGAATTGAATCAGTCAGGGTTCAATCAGAGAAGCATATATCTATATCTATATCTATATCTTACTTGTGCATGAGATATATTTTTATGTCTAATCACGAGCTTGAAGTTCACAGGGCAGGTGGCTGGGAAGGGGGAATGGATGTCAAGCGGGAGAGAGCAAGGACAAGCTGGAACCCATGAAGACTGACTGGAATTCAAGTCAGTTCTCCTTGCTTCCAACCTTGATGATGTGGTATCTTGCAGGAGAAGTTAGCGCCCTGCACCAAGGAGCTAAACACACACCTAGCCCAGGAGAAGAAACGCTGAAGCAGGACCCAGGGGACCAGGGGACAGTCGCAGAGCTGGCTGCTGCCTGACAAGGAGGTGGGTCGGCAGACAGAATGATACACAAGAGCAAGCGCCCACCTTGCTAGCACAGGAGCCAATATGACTGCCTCTTCACTTTCGCTCTCCAAATCTCGCACCAAAATGTCTCTTATGGCCCACCCTACCTAGAAACGCGCAGAAAAGGGAATTCTGGGAAGTGTAGTTCAGCCAAGCCGACACATTGCAGAGCCATCATGAGTGTGTTGAAGGAAGGCAGACCACAATCTTTGGGGCTCAGGTCTCTCCTGACACGCAGCTTGAGAGGCAGCCTCCTCTCCCAGCTTCCTCTAGACCCCGGGCTCATTCTCGTCTTCTCTCCTTGCTTATAGCCAGAGAAGAAGGAAAGGGGAAGTTCGGAAGCATCCACGTTTCCACCTCTGTCTCTGTCCAGTCATCATTTATTGAAGGTAAGACACAAAGACGAGGTGGTATTTTCTTTTTTTTTAATTAACTCAATTACTTGCCACATGTTTTTTAAAATTTATTTATTTATTTTTGGCAGTGTTGGGTCTTCGTTTCTGTGCAAGGGCTTTCTCCAGTTGCGGCGAGCGGGGGCCACTCTTCATCGCGGTGCGCGGGCCTCTCACTGTCACGGCCTCTCCCGTTGTGGAGCACAGGCTCCAGATGCGCAGGCTCAGTAGTTGTGGCTCATGGGCTTAGTAGCTCCGCGGCATGTGGGATCTTCCCAGACCAAGGCTCGAACCCGTGTCCCCTGCATTGGCAGGCAGATTCTTAACCACTGTGCCACCAGGGAAGCCCAAGGTGGTATTTTCTTAATAAAATAAACAAGTGAATTTCTGGTTTCTTTCTGGAGGAATAGTTGAGTACGGGGAAGTTGTTTTTCTCCTGTGATAACCTCTGTAAAGCTCTTAGTAGCTCTGCACTATGCCCCATGTACAAAAGACTGGCAGTGTCATCTGTATCACAGTGGTCTTCCTGTTGGTGGTCAAGCCCACACCTGCAATCTTGAGAATGTTCAATTCATTCTTTACTTCTGATTCAAGAGTTATCATCCTGTTCACAGCAGGAGGGGAACTGAGTCTGGTTTTGCTGGCCTGTCAGCCTCCCCTGTGTTCTGTCAGACCCTAGATTTTTTTTTTTTCCTTAGTATGCGTTGTGACCATCCCTCCCAGTCAGCAGACAGCATCTCTTCTGGAATTTCTCTCTTTCTGCCTTTTCCCTCCCTCTACTACAGCATCTCTGTCTTTTTTTATCCCATTGTTTCCTCCTCCACTGATATTTAACCCCTGTTCAAAGTTTTCAGTCATTTCTTCTCTCTGGTTGGCAAGGTGGCTTCAGATTACAAGGTAGGGGACAGGAAAGGCAGAGTGCCTCAGAGTGGGCTGGGCTCTGAGTAGAGCATCGTGAAATTAATCAGACTCCTTGGATTAGAAGACTGAACTCCTGCTCCCCTAGCTCACGTACCTCTTTTTGCAAGTTGGGCTTCATTGCAACCACTCGCTTCTATTCCTTTAGCTTCCTCCTGACTCATTTGGGGGTGTGGACGCTAATCAAGAGTGCCTTGCTAACAGCTTAGCATCTCTTACTAGGCTCTGCCCCCAACCGGTCTCTCTCAACCTCTGGGATCCTAGTTTTCTGTGATTGTTAATGTTATGTGTCAACTTGATTGCACCAAGGGGTGCCCGGGTAGCTGGTTAAACATTATTTCTGGGTGTATCTCTGAGGGTGTTTCTGTTAGAGATTAGCGATTCAATTGGTGGGCTGAGTAAAGCAGACAGCCCTCCCCAATATGGCTTTATACAATCCATTGAGGGCCTGAATAGAGCAAAAGGGTGGAGGAAGGGAGGATTTGCTCCCTCTGCCTGAGTGCTTGAGCTGGATATTGGTCTCATCCTGCCCTCAAAGATCCTGGCTCTCAAGCCTTTGGACTTGGACTGGAATCTACACCATCAATTTTTTAGCTCTCAGACTTTCAAACTATACTGCTGGCCTTCCTGGGTCTCTAGCTTGCAGATGGCAGATCATGGGACTACTCAGCCTTCATGATCATGTGAACCTGTAACTTCTTTTTTTTTTTTTTTTTCCTGCGGTACGCGGGCCTCTCACTGCTGTGGCCTCTCCCGTTGCGGAGCACAGGCTCCGGACGCGCAGGCTCCGCGGCCATGGCTCACGGGCTCAGCCGCTCCGCGGCATGTGGGATCTTCCCGGACCGGGGCACGAACCCACGTCCCCTGCATCGGCAGGCGGACTCTCAACCACTGCGCCACCAGGGAAACCCTGAACCTGTAACTTCTAATCAATCAATCAATCAACCAATCAATTGACAAATGATTATCTATCTATCTATGCATATCCTATCGATTCTGTTTCTCTGGAAAACCCTGACTAATATGGTTTCTGTTCCATTGCCTAGTGGAGAGCCAGACTTTCAGCCTAGTCTTTTTGGATGGCCCCTTCACTTGGTCTAGCTATTTCACTGTCCCTGAACTCGGATAATCCTCGACCCCATACTCTGGGCTCATAGATCAGTCCTGTCCTTCCTTGCGCTCAGGCCAATAAACTATAACCCCACGTGGGACCCAGCGTTCAGACTTCCCTTTCTGGGAAGAGCGTTCAGGCATCAGGCTGGGCTTGGAGCTTTTGAAGAGCTACTGCAGATTCAGCTTTGGGGCAGTGAGGAAGGTGGGTGCAGGGTGGGGGAAGGTTGTTTTTAAGATGCCCAGCAGGCTCTAACATAGGTGGCCTTGATGGAATCTTCCAACTTCAAGAGTCAATAATTATGCAGTGGAGCCAGGAAGGATGGCTGGGTGGCCCCAGTGGGCAGATACCTGGGATTATGAGAGAATAGGTACTGGGATGATGGCAGAAGGAGAAAAAGCACACTTCTTTCTAGGAAAGTAGATTAGGTTTTGTTCTGTCTCCTGGGATAAGATAATGGGAAGAGACTTTAGTTATGTAACTCAAACCCAGGAAGGACCTAGAATTCCAAGCAAGTCCTGATATGTATGGTCTTTCTATGTTTTCCTTGAGAGGTAGTTATGAACTCATTCTACCAGCGATGGAGAACTCACTTCATACTTGATCTTTGGGGAGCTCTAATTCTGAACAAATTCCTTAATATATTGTATCAAATCCATCTTCTCATTTATTGTTAATTTTCTTAGGTGTGGATAATGGTCGTGTGGTTATGTAGGAGAAAGCCCTTATTACTGGAGATGCATTTTAAAAATAAGGGTGAAGTATTATGATATCTGCAACTAACTTTAAAATGGTTCAGGAAAAATAGCATATATGCTTATATATAGTAAATAAAATAAATATGACAAAAAATTAATGGCTGAAGGGAATAGGTATACAGGTGTTCATTTTACTATTCTCTCAACTTTTCTCTATATTTGAAATAATAAAGGACTAGGGGAAAAGTCAGCCTTCCAGTAATTTCCACCACTAGTCCTTATTTTCTTCTCTGGATGAACATGGAACTGATTTAACTCCCTTTTCTTGTGACAGCCTTTTAAATGTTGGAAGACATTGTACACAATGGAGGCGCTCTATATCTATTACTCTTATAATGAGGATTTGGGTCATCTAAGCATCCTGAGACGTCAAGTGCCCCCAGAGCTTCTCTGTTGAAATGTGGGCCAGTGGAACTTATGATGGAATGTGATGGGGAAAGGGCCACAAAGTCTGGGGCAACAGTTTATAGCAGTGGATAGAACTCATGAACTCCTTGGATACATGGCAATTCGTAGCTGTCACGGTTAATTGCATGGACTCTGAAGTCAGACTGCCTGGGGGTGTGGCTCCCAGATCCATCACTCATCAGCTTCGTGACCTTGAACAGATGACTACCCTGTCTGCCTATTTCTCTCATCTGAAAACTGGAGAATACAAGCAGAACCTTCTATTGGCTATTGCTAATAATTGACATTCATATTGGTCATACTAATAGCCTCTTTTTATTGTATAAGATTAACAAATTGAAAAATGTTTAAGGACTTAAAATATTGGCTGGCACTAGCAGCTCTCGATAAATGTTAACTATTATTGTTATTTTTTATTATTATTTTGTTTCGAGTTTTATCTTTTTTTTGCCACTAAACTAATCAATTCAACAAATGGTTATTGAACACCTGCTTCTTTATGTATCTGGTGATGGAGGTCCAGAGAGAAATCAGATTTTGTTATGCCCTGCAGGAGGTTACAGGCAGTAAGCAGGACCTAAAGCCAGTGGCTTCCTGGCTGGAGGGGAGGGAGGCACTGGACCTACAGCAAGGACAAGTTCAGTCCTTTGTCTTATCACCTCTTTCTGAGGGTTTAAGACCTCCTGGATCCAGAACACTGCATTGGCCTTGGAAAAGAGTAAAGAGCTCCCTCAAACTAAAGTTAATGGCACAAGAAGGTAATATTTTTGAATGTTTTCCCAGAAGACAAAGAAAATTAACTTCAGCCTGATCTACCTGATAAAACCCAAAGAATAAGTATGATTCATGTTTGCTTTTTCAAGTTCCCATATTTTACCAATTAGTTTTAAAGGTAAATTTACCAATTAGTTTTAAAGGTAAATAAAACCATGACTATTCAGGAGAAATAAAAAGCAAAATTAACATGAGTCAAGGCATATCCAACTAAGTCTGCTGCAGATAAGGGAATGTTTAAGAGAAAATATTTCATTTTGCAAAACATCATCCTTTTGACAAGTGTTCATGGCTTGTACGTGAAATAGCTTAAATCACTGATCACACCAGCAATAAAACAGGCCTGAACTTCAAGTCTTTTCATGTATTTTAAATGGTCCTTTTTTTGGGGGTCTCTCTAAGGGAACTAAATGAGTGAGATCAAATAATTTTAATAAAAAGAGGATTCAACAGTCCCTTGAGATACAATAGAATGCATATGACTGCTGATATAATAGATTCCCATCTTCAGCAATGATAAAGCAAAAAGAAGTTGGAGAGGGTGCAGGCAGTGGGGAAAGGTGCTGATCCAACCCAGGTTGGATCCTCCTGCCTTGGCTTTCTGCTAAGTGTGCTTAGTTGGTGGTTGTTTCCATTCTTTTGTGTCTTCACCAGTTGGTGAGTGCTTCCTTTGTGTAGTATGCCTTTCCAACATTTAAAAGGTCACAAGAAGTCCTGTTGAGTTCTTCAGAATTTTTTAAAAAAATAAAAAGATTTGAACTGACCTCGTAGCAGTTGCATAAACACGCTGGGAATATGGGCACAAATTAACTTGCTTGCTGTGATTTTATTCTTTAAGGAAAATAGATGGTGTACATTTTTCAATCCTCGTTCTCCCAAGATGCTAACACCTTCTTACAGCTGAATTTCCTGAAAAGACATTTGTTCTAAACCAAAGGTCAGATGAGGTTCTTTAATTAGAAGTTCCAGAGAGTTCTTGTACACAGGTCAATTCTGTAGCCGTTTAACTGGTTTAGGAAGAGCTATTGACTGCTGACTATTTTTACAGTTTTTTTTCTTTGCCTGTTTCCTTTGAAAGTATCAGCTGGAACAACTTGTGAACACACTTTAGATTATGCGAGGTCAGCGTCTGTAGATCTTGCGTTTTATGTGCTTGAATGTTCAGGAAGAAGGAATCACAGTATGTTGCTATGACTCTCATTCTCATCAAATTAGAAGGAACATGTCCTTCACATAGAAATACAGTATTTCTTGGTCTTTTATAGTAAGCTGAAAAGCTTTATCTTATCCTTAACTTCCTGTTTGTGCTCTGTGAATATTTTCAGCGCTTGGGTTGTGGAGTCAAGAAGCCACACAAGTTTGAGGTAGGATAAGGTGGGGAGTCTATTCTGCACCCAAGAACTTTAAAGTTTCATATAAACGGGTGCGTGGAAAACGACCATTGTCCATTGTGAGCCATTGTGACAGTGACCATTACACAGATTTCATTTAGTAGTAAGACTGTTAGCTCACATCTGTTTGGCAACATCTAGAGGATCCTGTTCCTTGAAAGAATGAATGAAAATGTAGTTCAGGTGTTGTGGTTGTCATCCCGTTTTATTCATTCAGCTAAAAATTACTGGCCATTCTCGGAGTGCCATGCGCTTTCCGGGGACTGTTTTATTCCTTTATATTTTTGTGAGGGCTGCTGTTTCTCCTCTTTGCCTTTCTAACCTCTGCTGGTCCTGCAGGCCCCACCCCCTCAATGACCCTCCCCTGACTGTTCCCTTGTGAGTTGCCTGGCCTTTCTAAGGCTTCTCTTGAGCTCCATGCAGCCCTCTCACGTAGCCCTGTATCATATTTGCTGATTTCTTTGCAGCTGCACCCCCAGCTCCCAAGAGACTGTGGGATCCGTGGGGCGGGGCCGGTGTTGTATTCAGATTTGTGCCCCAGCGTTTGGCAGAGCGCCTGGCACATGGTAGAAGCCTAGTGAATGGTTGGTGAATGAACGCGAGCAAGCGTCCTGCGTTCCCTACCCTTGGGTAAACCTGAAGAAAGATGAACTAGATTTGAGATCTTACTGCATAATTAAATTACCCTGTCCAAATAATTTTTAAAGCTGAGAGGAAATTCAGAGATCGGCTACAGGAAATTGAGGACTAGAGAGGTGAAGAGAGTTGGCCAAGGTTATGCAGCTGTTTAGTGGCAAACTGGGACTGAAGCCCAATCTCCTGCTGGCCAGGCCTAGCCCAAATATGGGGAAGATTAGTTGTTATTTCCTCTTCAAAATTACCTTGGAATCCAGGCAAAATGACTTAGCAACCTAAAAATGCTAATGGGGAGACAGCAAATTAAAACTATTTACAGGAATGAATCTAATAGCAAGTAAGCAAAACTCTCTGGAAAGAGGAGAAGTGGAGATGGACTCACAGTTGATTTCTTCTGACAGGGTCAAGGGCCTGTAAGCCAGTGTTTGCTGGCCAAACTCTTAACGAGGGTGGATGTCTGAACATGCCCAACTTAGCATCTGTCTCTGACACAGATTTGGGTTGAAAGACATATGTCAAGTTCAAAAAAACTAATCGATGCGTTTGTTATCCCTAAATGTATCAAACAGGGGACCTGAAATGTTTCTCATTTTTAGTGTTGAACAATGATGGATGTAAAGAACAAGTGATTTTTATTTTCCACCTTGTGATTTTAGAAACCAATTTAGTCTATTTCCAGAACAAGGCCCATAAAGAAAAAAATCTGATTTGGGGATGTGCGTTGAAGTCAGTATTGACTAATGAGTGGTTAAGCGTTGGGAAGGCTTTGTGAATATTTAGCAGAAACATGGCAAATTGGTACCAGTGACTCAGAATTTACCTGCACATGTGTTTTGTTTGGATGGTCCAGTGTTTTAACATTGAAAACATTGTCGACCTTTAAAAATAAGATTTCACGTGTAAAAAATTCTGGATTTCTACCTAATTTTAGAAAGTAAGAGAATCCGGTAACCCTGGATGCACTTGTGTATTAGTTTTCTAATATACAAACTAGGTGTCTTAAAACAGATATCTATTCTCTCACAGTTCTGGAGGCCAGAAATCCAACATCAAGGTTTTGGCAGGGCCCCTCTCCCTCTGAAGTTTCTAAGGGAGAATCCTTCCTTGCTTCTTTCGGCTTCTGGTGGTTGCCAGCATTCCTTGGCTTATGGCTGCGTAACTGTAAACTCTGCTTCTGTCTTCACGTCACCATCTCCTCTTTGTGTCAAAATTCCCTCGGCCTCACTCTAGTAGGAACCTTGTCGTTGGATTTAGAGCCCACCCAGATAATCCAGGATGATCTCATCTCAAAATCTTTAATTATATCAGGAAAGACCTCGAGCCTGCCCACATCCTTCATCCAAACACTGTGATAGGCAGAAAAATGGTCCCCAAGGATGCCTACGCCCTAATCTCTAAAACCTGTGAATACGTTACCTTTACAAAAGGGGCTTTGCAAATGTGATTAAGGTTTAGGACTTTGTGAGACTATCCCATATTATCTGGGTGGTCCCCGTCTAATCACATGAGTCCTTAAAAGCAGAGAACCTTTCCAGGCCTGTGCTCAGAGAGATATGTGAGGACAAAAGAAGGGTCAAAGGGACAAAGCATTACTAGCTTTGAAGATAGAGGAAGGGGAGGCCATGAGGTAAGGAGAGCAGGCAGCCTCTAGAAGCTTGGAAGGCAAGGAGATGGATGCTCCCTAGAGCCTCTGAAAGAAACACAGCACTGCAGACACCTCGATTCTAGCTCAGTGAAAGTCACGTCAGACATCTGACCTCCAGAATGGAAAATAATAAATTGTACTGTTTAAGCCACTAATTTGTGGTAATTTATTACCTCAGAGATAGGAAACAAATATGCTGATCAGGCAGATGGCTTGCTCCAGGTCTAATTGAAGGGTTTTGGCTACGACAGCCATTTGTCCTCGCCATGTCTTTTCCCTGTGCTTCCCCTAGAAACCTGCACGGTTTGCTTCCTCATTCACTCAGGTGTCTGTGCAAATGTCACCTAATCAGAGAATCCCCAAGAGACCCCTAACCTTAAAACAAAACAGAAACAAAGCTAAACAACTCCTACCATTCTTTTTACCCACCTTTATTTTTCATCATAGCACACATCTAATGTTGTACATTTAATTGTGTCTATTGTCTGTCTTCCCCTGCTAGAACTGGAGCTCTATAAGGGCAGGGTCTTGCTAGTTTGTTCCTAGCTGTATCCCCAGGGCCTCAAATGATACCCAGCAAGCAGTGGGCCATCAATACATATTTGAGTGAATGAGCGCATGAATAAATGCAGACTTCCCATGCTCCCTGAGGCCCTGTTCATGTACTTCCCTTTCATAAGATTTCCTGGAATTCTTCCCATCAATTCTCTTCTAAACTGAGTGGATGAGGGTGCCCCACCTAAGCTACCATCCATGCAGAGGGTGTCCACTTGGAGTCCTGGGCCCCTCTGTTCTCCTGCTGTCTCTCTTTCCAGTCCTTGATATGAACTTTGGGGAAGGATGTGCCCATGATCTCTGCACTGCCCACTCCTGTCTCCTGGGTATTATCTCTGCCTCTGTTCATTCCCTGTTGGTGCTTTTGTTTTTAACCTTTAAAACACTGTCTGAACTGGAGTTTTCCCAAAAGCAGACCCAGAAGCAAGGACTGGAGTGCAGGTCCTCCATTTGGGAAGGTGATCCCAAAGAACAGAGTAAGGCAACAGGGAAAGTGAAGGAGGGAAGTGGTCAAAGCTGATACGCAGGGCAGCAATGAGGACTTACCACTGTCAGTGACTGAGTTCAACCTCCTGGGGGCCCCTGGAGAAACCACGTGGAATATGTCCTAGAATTGACCTCCATCAGAGGCAAGGAAGCTGCAGTATTTATCCATCAGCTTCTGTCCTTCATGAATTGAGAGTTATCTTTGGATGGGCAACATCCCTGGCATTTGCGGTTGCCCTGCAGGAGGGCTGCACAAATTCCCTCAGGGGGATGGAGAAAACCCTCAGGCAGATAAGCAAAGAGAGGCAAGTAGTTAAGAAGGCAGCTGACAACCTGCCTCAAATTGTCTAGGAGTGGAGGGGTGGAACGGCAACCGTTGTCTGTTCCAGTCCACCAGGTTCTCATAGTTCTTACTGGATGGGGAAGGACCGAGACCCGTACCCCATGCCGCCCCGTGGTGAATTCACCCACTGCCGTACACTTTCCCGCCTCCACCATGAAGACACGACCTTAGCTTCTCGTGGCTTGGCTCCCTGCAACAGTAAAGTCGTTCCTTGTTTGCATCGCTCAGATCCATGCATCCGCTCTGTTATGCTTCGAGGTGGTGGCCGGCCAGTCTCTAAGAAGAGAAAAGGACGAAAATCGGGAGTGCTCACACAACAAGCTGCAGTTCCTGTGTTGCAGCTGGACCTGAGGCCATACTTGAAATCCATCACACACACACACACACACACACACACACACACACACACGCACGCACACACGTCCTTCTATTCATTCGAGATTGCTGTCACTCTGAGCCATCATTTCATGCCTAGGCTACTTTCCTGATGGGATGGCCCATAACCTCATCCCTGAGGTGTCGGAGCCCCGGTTACCTCGTCTTTGTCTGTGATTGCTGCAATTAGGTGCTCAGAGTTCTGACTGCGGGGGGAAGGGCCAAGACCCATACCCCACGCCGCCCCCTCCCCTGTGGGGAAGTCACCCACTGCCGTACACTTTCCCGCCTCCACTATGAAGACGCAACTTTAGTTTCTTGTGGCTTGGCCCCCTCCAACAGTAAAATGGCTCCTTTTTGGCCTGTGGGCTTACAATCATCAGGTTCACAAAATGACCAGGTGACAGCTGTAAACTTAGGTTTAAGTGGAACTCTTATTATACGTCTTGGTGGAAGCATCCTCTACTTCCTCTTGGGGCTCATGATCCTGCAGCACCTAAAATTGTGGCGGTGGAAGCACAACTCCCCGAAGCAGGGACCGGGAATGCAGGACGCTGCCGCCCCCTTGGTTCCTAGCATTTGTCTTCTGGCTGTTAGGGACATGGCACTGTGAGTGGCTGTTGATTCCACATATAGACTGCATTTGGGAAGACAGTGCCCCAGCTCTACAATGTGTTTTCCTCCAGCGAGAGCCTTAGCTGAGCCTCTGAGAGCCCATTTCAAAGCTCTACCAGGGCAATCAAGAGATTCTGCATGATGGTGCTATATGGTAAGAGCAATGAATTCCATGGTTATGTGCCCTTTATCAGACTTCTTTTACCATAAATCACTGCTCCTTCTAGAGTAGAAGGGGTCCCTTGTAATCAACTTGACATCAAATGTTTGGTCGGTCTCAAAAGGGCTCCTGATAGGTCGGTTACCCATCGGTGACAGTACCTCTAGCAGGTTTGGTGAAAAGGGACTCATGCGATCGGGCACATGCATAGCCCTCATTTCTGCCATGGTGGGTACTCTGGTGCTGGAGAAAGCCCTCATACAGAAAGGCAGAGAGAGGTGGTGCTGAGGTATGCAGCTGTCAGTGTGCTAAGCGCTAGTCCACCGGAGCTGAAGGTGAACTCGGGGGTGGGCCAAGGGGATATAGGGTCAGCCATCGGGAGCGGCTGACACTTGCACCTTAGGATCCCTAGCTAAGGGCTGCCCTCCCTAGGAACACTTGCATGGTTAGGGCTCCCCCTTCTTCTTTTCATTGTTCCTTTCCTGGGAATCCCAATGTACACTTATATTTTAAAGTTAGTTTTCTCTCAAAGAAGTCTCTCTCTCTCTCTCTCTCTCTCTCTCTCTGTCTCTCTCTCTATATATATAACACATATGGAATCGGCCCTCCATATCTGCAGGTTCTACATCTACGGATTCAACCAACTGCCGATTGGAAGTATTAAAAAAAAAAAATTCTAGGGCTTCCCTGGTGGCGCAGTGGTTGAGAGTCTGCCTGCCGATGCAGGGGACACGGGTTCGTGCCCCGGTCTGGGAAGATCCCACATGCCGTGGAGCGGCTGGGCCCGTGAGCCATGGCCGCTGAGCCTGCGCGTCCGGAGCCTGTGCTCCGCAATGGGAGAGGCCACAACAGTGAGAGGACCACGTACCGCAAAAAAAAAAAAAAAAAAAAAAAAAAAAAAATTCTAGAAAGTTCCAAAAAGCAAATCTTGAATTTGCCACGCCCTGGCAATATTTTTCATAGCATTGACACTGTGTTTATAACTATTTACATTGTATTAGGTATTATGCCTACTGTAGAGAGGATTTAAAGTATACAAAGTATACGGGAGGTTGTATGTAGGTTATATGCAAATACTGCATCTTTTTTTTTTTTTTTTTTTTTTTGTGGTACGCGGGCCTCTCACTGTTGTGGCCTCTCCCGTTGTGGAGCACAGGCTCCAGACGCGCAGGCTCAACAGCCATGGCTCACGGGCCCAGCCACTCCGCGGCACGTGGGATCTTCCCAGACCGGGGCATGAACCCGTGTACCCTGCATCAGCAGGCGGACTCTCAACCACTGCGCCACCAGGGAAGCCCAATACTGCATCATTTTATATGAGACTTGAGCATCCTTGGATTTTGGTATTTGCGGGGATCCTGGAACAAATTCTTCATAGATATTGAGGGATAACTGGAGAGCAAAAGAGAGAGAGAAAGAGAGAGAGAGAGAGGGAGAATATAAAACATATTTTAAATATATATATATACATGTATTTTATATATACATGTGTGGGTAGAAAATAAAAACACCATAATATTAAGAACGACCGTATCTGCATGATCAACATATAGGTGACATTTTTTTCTTATTTTTGGATACTTTTATAATTTTTAACTGTAAAATATATCATTTCTGTAATCAAAAGTGAACAGTTACTTTAAAAATTTGGAAGAATCCACATTTGCATTTCAGGTATAAATTTTGGACCCTTTTGTCCTCAGCTTGCCCAGTGTTTTCAGTTGCTTGGAAAAGGGGGATTTACTGCTATGAAACAGCTTTTCAAGTAGACATGAGAAATGAATGAAGACTTCAGTGCAGTCATGTCAGAAGACAGACACGAGGTCACATTATTTCTCACAGTCTGATACCACGTAGTTTCTTTTAGAGTAGATTTCAGAGTGAAGAGTGACATACTGTAGTTGCAGGTATTTACTATGAATAAATCTGGGAGGTCCTGTGAGTTAGAAATATAATTATGCAAAAACTTTTGCAGGAAAAGACTGCCACTCCAAGTGAACTGGAAAGAAGGCTTAGTCTTTTTGTTTCACTTTATTTTTGAAATTGAATCTAAGCACACTTTTAGTCTTGAGTGAAAAAAAGTATTTATTATATTATACATTTGTATTATATTTATTATATTATAGGTAATAGTTAAATATATTTTAACTCTTGAGATAACTACCTATATTTTGTTTTAAATCCAAAATTTGAATATCTTGCACTTTTGAACTTCATTTTCTTGCTTGAGATGCCTTTACAAATGTAGAAAAAAATAGAGAGAGAGTTCAAATTCATGAAAATCAGAATTAATAGTTATAACTCTTTTAGTGCATTAGGAGTTAATATCACAAAAATTAATAATTTTCTGCTTAAAAGAATGCCTAATTTAACAAGCTGATAACATAATTTGTAATGATGTGTTTTGTGCATGTAAATGGATCATGTTATTTTGACTTTGAAAATGCTTAGAGACAGTGTTTAGCATAAATTTGAAAAATCTGCCTGTTTGCATTATTAATTTGCTTAGTGGAAAAAGAAAGCACCAAGTTTTCATAGAAACAGAGTGCAAGAGTGGACTTGGGGACTTCCCTGGTGGCACAGTGGTTAAGAATCCACCTGCCATTGCAGGGACACGGGTTCGAGCCCTGGTCTGGGAAGATCCCACATGCCGCGGAGCAACTAAACCCGTGTGCCACAACTACTGATCCTGCGCTCTAGAGCCCACGAGCCACAACTACTGAAGCCTGCGTGCCTAGGGCCTGAGCTCTGCAACAGGAGAAGCCACCACAATGAGAAACCCGTGCACCGCAACAAAGAGTAGCCCCCGCTCACCGCAACTAGAGAAAGCCACGCACAGCAACAAAGACTCAATGCAGCCCAAAACAATAAATAAATAAATAAATTTATTAAAAAAAGAAAAAAAGAATGGACTTGGGAGGTTAACAAACCCCTCTATTTTATAGCTGATATAGATACCTAGAGTTAAATAATCTGTCCAGGTTAACAGTTAATGTATAGCAGACTTGCTACTAGATCTCTCACTAGAGTGGAGTGCTAGTATCATTTCATTTCAGGCAAAGTGAAAGAAAAATAAACATTTGTGGGCATCTATTATGGGCTCTTACAAAGATTTTCCAAGAAATTTTCTGAAGTGAAAACCGATCGGCTTAGGAAGGTCACATACTTTGTCCAAGGTCACATGGCTGACTAAAATTGGAGCTGTGATCCCAAACCAGGACTATCTCAATCAATAACACTTGAGAAATTATTATTTGGGAGAAAGTACTTCCAGAATTGTGGAATAAGGGCATCCAAAAATCCACTCCTCAATGAAAGCAACAAAAACATTGGTAAAAATTTTCACAATTAAAATTTTCAGTTCTCTGGAAATTAATCAAAAGTTTGCACAAATCTAAAGAGTGCTTATTCAAGAAAAATGGCTGTATCTTGATAAGGACAGCATACTTTGTGGCATTTTAACTATCCCTATCTCATTTTCCTCTCTCCAGTTTTATGGTAGCCTTGAATATGAACAGCCTTACAACCATGACAACAGCTATGTCAACAGCCTCATGGCCCCTAAAGAAGGCAGATGGATTTGGAGCTCCCCCAAGTCCCATCTCCAGAAATTTGTCATAAAATGACCTGTCTGGCAGCTCTCTGAAAACCTCCTTTGCAGAGCTTGTCTTTGTTTAACTTGACTCAGACCTAGCTCAGTGCGAAATCCCTTTTCCCAGGATGTTTGTTGTAAATGATCAATGGCAATTGTTTAGCATCACAATGGCTGGAGGCAGTGATACCAGGTGGGGACTTCCAAAGGGAAAATTGGAATGGGGGACTTTGAAAAGCTCCAGCATATTACTGGGAGCCTGGAAGGACACACACATGTGCACTATCAGGAAAGAGAAGGCTCTAATTTCTAGCCTCTGTCTGACCTTGAGGCTCTGTATAAGCAAGTAGTAAAGGCTGAGGCAGAACTGTAAACTGCCACAGCGGTGAAGTCATGCCACAATATACACACAGAGCTCCTCAGAAAAGAGTGGGAAACTTACTGGTTCAAGGCATTTAAGGAAATCTCTATACAATCATTAGCTGACCACTAAGCTAATACGGTACTTCAATGGCTGCAAATAAAAAATAATATAGATTTTACAGAATTAGTAAGGAAATGACTAAGCAAACAAATAGTAACAACAAAAACGAACAGCAACAATAACATCCCTGGAGAGGAGGAAAACCTTATTTTTGGGATTGCCACATTATATTATTTAAAATATCCGGTTTCCAACTTGCAAAGAAACAGAAAAGTATGGTCCATACAAAGGAGAAAAAGAAGTCAATAGAAATGCGTCCGGAGGAAGTCCAACTGTTGGACTTACTAGACAAAGACTTTAAGTCAGCTATTGCAAATATTTCCAGAGAACTAAAGGAAACAACGTCTAAAGAATTAAAGGAAAATATGAATGCAAAGATCACATATCATATCACTCCATTTGTAGCAAATGTCAAAGATAGGCAGATACATAAAGACAGAAAGTAGATTTGTGTTTGCTAGGGCTTGAGGTAAGGGAGGAATGGGAAGTGACTGCTGATGGGTCTGGGATTCTTTTTAGGGTGATGAAAATGTACTTATAATTAGTGGTTATGGTGAATATACCAACTCTGTGAATGTACTAAAACCCACTTAATTGTATACTTAAAAAGGGTGACTTTCATCTGGGCATGGTTTTACATGCCAGGACCATGTAATTTGTCATCTAATTGTTGAACTGTTAAGTTGAACATATAAAATCATTAGAGCATATAAGTGCTATCAAGGAATCAAAGTACTCCAATGTATGTCTTTAAAAATGTATCAGTGTTTTTCTGAATTCTCCCCTATCTTGCTTTAAATCTAATCTCTTCACTTTCTAAACATATTTTATTATATTTTTGAAATTTATGAGGATTCTGTTCTGTTTCCTATCTACAGAGCTAACATTTAGTTGGGTGTTTTCAGGCAGATTCTTCAGGCAAAGTGACCTTCTCTACACTGCCCCTTCCATGTCTTCACATTCCTATGGCCTTTTAGAAATCTACACCATCTCCCATCAATATCTGTACAAATGAGTTTATAAGCTGACATTTGGGCCTAGAGTAACCTTGAAGAGATGCCAGAGGCACTTGGTTGAATTAAAATCATAGCATTAGCAAGAAGTGATTTTCCTAAGGAATTCAGATGTGATAGACAAGGCTTCCAGACCTATCAGGGAGAATTTTTTTTTTTGCTCTAGGAAATGGCATGTGAAGATGAGCCAGCATGAGACTTGCATGATTAAGGGAACTTACAGGAAAGTTTAGGTTGAAAAAACCTACAGGGTTTTCTCCTCCGACTCCTCATCCTGGAAAATTTTATAGAAATTAAATGGGATCTAGTGAACATTAAACACTTTATAAGGAAAACAGATTTTTCAAGTAAATAGAAGATAATCTACAGTTTTATAAAAATGTATCATTTGAATTCTACTATTTGTTTTAGTCCAAAGAAAGTTTCAAAATGTCCCACTAGATTTGAATAGAATTATACTAGTAGAGTATGTAATACCAACTTTTTTGGACTGAATTTTTAAAAATATCTATTGGGGTTTTCAAAAAGGAATGTAATCTCCTATGATCGCACACATTAAGGGGATGAATAAACAATGGAAGGGATCCAACTGACTCAAGGATTCTAAAATGCTAAGCACCTGAGATAATGATCATCACCATAGGACACACATCTGGGAGAGAAAGAATAATGCTAGGGTCAAGTCTATCCATCCTGGGCCACAGTTGGACTCTCTAGCATGACCAAGCTTGAGATTGTACTCATGTGTAGCCAAACAACCGTGGAAATTCACATTCTCAGCATGGCTTTTTTACAAATTCATCGAGTTTAAAGAAAAAGCCTTTTTCCTCTACTTTGAGCTATCAGTGTTGTTGCCAAGTGTGGTGTGTCTTGTTTAACTTGGGGGATAATGGTTTACAGACCTCAAATAGCATCTCAAGAAAGTCTTCAACATCAAATGCACTTCTGTGGGGACTTTAAAATGTGACCTGAGGGAGAATATTCAACATTGTAAGCAGGTTTATGTGTCACTAACAGCAATATGTTAACACATTTCCTGTTACGTGTTAATGATGGTGGTGATGTCTATGTAGAGCGTAGAGTTTACAAGGCATTTTTACAGACATAATTTTACTTAATTCACGCAAAAGCCTGTGAGATATTCAGGGCAGATATTTTTGTCTTCATTTCACACACGGGAAAACTGCAGTTCAGAGGAGTTGAACTCTCTGCTTGTCGTTACTAGAGCTGAGGTCTGGACCCAGGGCTCTTGACTCCAATTTCAGAACATTTTGCAAACCCATGTTCTCCGTCTGGACTGCACATCAGAATCTTCTGGATGATGTTAGGAATAATCTTCATGCCCTGGCTGAACCCCAGACCAAGGATATCAGAAGGACTTGTCATAAGACCCGGGCAACTGTATTTGTCACAGCTCTTCAGATAACACCAATGTTCAGCCAAGTTTGAGAACCTGATTCTACTATATCATGTTTCCTCCTTATGGGAAATGTGGCATTCAAAAACTGAGGCCCAGAGGCCAAGATGTGGTGCTTCAGAGATTTTAAGGTATTCATTGTCTCATTCAGCTATTATTTATTGAGAGTCTTCTATGTGCCTAGAGGCACTTTTCTAGAAGATACCACAAAGTTCCTGGCAGTCTGGTTATTTCACAGGCATGATTATCACCTTGGTTAAGTGTGGAGAGCTGCCCTCATGGTGCTGAATCTTCCTCACTGTTGCCCCACTTCTTTTTTTTTTTTGCGGTATGCAGGCCTCTCACTGTTGTGGCCTCTCCCGTTGCGGAGCACAGGCTCCAGACGCGCAGGCTCAGCGGCCATGGCTCACGGGCCCAGCCGCTCCGCGGCATGTGGGATCTTCCCGGACCGGGGCACGAACCCGCGTCCCCTGCATCGGCAGGCGGACTCTCAACCACTGCGCCACCAGGGAAGCCCTTGCCCCACTTCTTGATTTGACCCTGATGCTGATCACTTTCTTCCTACATGAGGAGTTAGAGCACCATGATGGAGGTGGGATGTACGGACACTTGCACTGTGTAAAGACGCATGTGAAAAATTCCACTCAGGGCCCAGAGTAAAGAATTTTTAAAAATTAAAAAAATATTTTTATTGGAGTATAGTTGATTTACCATTTTGTGTTAGTTTCAGGTGTACAGCAAAGTGATTCAGTTACACATATACATATATACACTCTTTTTCAGATTCTTTTCCCATATAGGTTATCACAGAATATTGAGTAAAGCAAGAACATCCTTTTCTGCTACCAGCTATGCTTCCTTTTGTCAGATAAGGAGAGCGTGTAATCCATCGTGCTCTTCTCTTTGACTTGGCTGCTAGGAGGCTTGGAACTACGTAATGTGTACAAGTCTGGTTGGTTTCCTTCACTGCATCTCTCTTGGCGCATTTGCCCCCACATCAGGCAGAGTCTTGGCTCTCCTGACACTTTAACAAATCATTGTCAAGAGTTTAATGAAGGTCTGGGGAGGGTTAAGGGAAACCAGTGAGTTATGGTGGGACCTCCTGGGGCTGGCTGCAGCTGGAAGGAAGCCACTGCAGCCAGAGCCTGGAGGAGACATGAGAAGCAGTTGCTGGTACATGGAAGGAGTCTGCAGCTGTAGGAGATGGCTGCCTGACAGGAGGTGTAGCTATTGGTGGAGGACCGCAACCACTGCCAACGCAGTAGGGAAGGAACGTGGAGCAAAATATCCCAACATCTTTCTCTTCTTGACCTTGAATCCCTTGCCAGGGACGGCCATTGGCCAAAACAGACAGGAACCAGGGGGCAAAGAAGCCCAACTGATAGACTCCATAGAGGTGAGTGTCCCAGGACACAGAGCAGGGTGAAGGGTGGATCTGGAAGGGCAAGCGAGGCAACCCAGCACCCCATCTCAACCAGGCAATGAGCCTTACACTTTACGTGCCTTTTATTGTTTGCTACTTCCTTTGTTATTTTGCGCTTTAAAATTAGGCTGAGTAAAAAAAAAAAAAAAAAAAAAAGAGTAAAAGTTTAGAAATGGCAGTAAAACCCTAAAATAACACTATTTACTGTGGTATGACCACAGTATATATGACCACCACCATCTTCCTACATGTCCATGTCCAAGTTTTAGGAACTCTTGAGGGAAATAAGCCAACACTGTCATCTTTGTGATTGAATCATCTCTCTGTGTCTCTCACAGTCATCTACACCAGCCATATATCTTTGTATAAACTAGAGAGCTGATTTTTTTCTGACAGATCTATATATTGCTCTTTAGGGATATGACTGGAGTAAATTCTCCTGTCATGTTTTTTAAACTCAACTACACTACTGCATGAGCTATTATTTTTGCTTTTTTTTTAAAGCGTGTTCTTTAAGATTTTGAAAACACAGAAACGGTAAAAAGAAAATAATGATTCCCCAACTCTGCACCTAGAGATGACCACTATAAACATTTGAGCATATTTTCTTTATATCTCTATGTTTACTTATTTGTTTCTTTTACCACCACCAGCACGACAGCACTTATTAAAAGCTTGGCACTATTCTAAGCACTTTACCATATAAAGTAAAAACTCTTGTGATCTTCATTTTACAGATGAGGAAACTGAGGCAGACAAAGGTTATATAATTTGCCCAAGGTCACAAGGGAAATAAGTGGTGAGACTGGGATTTGAACCAGAACACTGTGCTTAAGTACCCACACTCTAAGTCACAGAACAGAGTGATATGACATCAGTTAAAAACAGGAACAGTGGAAGGAAAAACAAAGGTAAGACCATAAAATGGAATCAGGAATTGACTAAAAATTCCAAACCATAAAAACCTTCTGGTTTTTATGCTTCTGGCATTCCACAAAGTTTGCTCTAAGTTTGTAAGCTTCTAATTCCAAAACGGGGAGCATTGTCCATTACAAAAGGCTTGGTGTTCATAAGATTAAAAACAGATCAAATTGTCAGCAGAAATACTGCTATTGTTGATATTATGACCAGGCAGAAGTAATCTTATAAATACTTGGCTATTGTGTAATGTAATTAATGATGCTATTTATTCTTTCATTTATTTTTTCATTATTATTAAGCACCTACTCTGGTTCAGGCAGTTCTAGGTGTTAGGAATACAGTATTTAATAAGTTTCTGTGTTAGGGATCTTACATTCTAGTGAAAGAGACAGACAATAACCAAGTAAATAAGTTAAAAATATATCATTTCAAGTAGGGGGAGAGTGCCAGAGTGGAGAAGGGAAGGCCTACTTCAGGAGCATCCCAACTGGGACAAAAGATGAATTTTGTGGTCTGTGTTTCGTAGCATCCCTCAAAAAAGACCAAGTTGAGTTCAGGAAAGGCAGTTAACGTGAGAGAGCAGCACCATCTATGGCGGTAGATTTTAGATTCTGAAGAAAAATAGATGGACTTCATATCCTGTAATTAATCATCTGTAAATATAGTTTTAAAATGTTTTTCATCCAAGGACTGGTAAGTATTGGTGAGTACAGTAGTGAGGTCTACTACCAATGAACCCTGGAGTTAAACATGGAACGGTGGTTCTCAAACTTGTGCTTACATCAGATTCCCCAAGAAGGCTTCTTAAAACCTAGATTGTCAGCTCGCCCCAAGAGGTTTTGCTTTAGAGGGCTTGGGGTGGGGTCCGATAATTTGCATTCCTAATAAGTTCCCATGTGCTGCTGCTTCTGTTACTTCAGAGATCACTCTCTGAGAACCACTGATATGGACGCATTGGTCTTAAGAGACAGTTTGGGTGGTGACCATGGTGGGGATTCCAGGAGTTGGGGTAAAATAATGAAGGTAGGGTTGAAATCCTCTTGGAAAAATCAAGTGGCCTAACCTTGCCCATCTTTTTAGAAGACCATCCCATTATTTATTTAGAAGTGAGCTGAAGAGGTGCTTGTTCCCAACGTTTTTTCCCTGGGGAAATTGTTTTCAAAGGGCTACAAAGCACAGACAAATGGGTACTTGAAGGTCCAAGTTCTATTCCATTAGTCTGGCCAAAACTGTTTTGGCCTGGAAAACTTTCAGGAAGATGCAAATGAAACATCTATGTTAAACATATATTTTATACTGGTAAAAATACATCACAGAGTCATAAAATTATATTTTATACTGATTAAAAAAATGCTTTTAAAATATGAGACCTTTCCAAATTAATCAAAGTCTCTTTGAAAACATCATTTTAATAGATACATACATAACATTCCATCATGTGATTATATGTACCGTTTACTGAACCGTTTCTCTTTTGAAGATTTCCACTGATTTTGCTCCTACAAATCTTGGTATAATGAATACCTGTGCACATAGATCTTTGCTTACATTTCTAATTACTCTAGATTACTCATAGTGGAATTGCTGAGTCAAAATGAACATTCCTATATGTGCTTGAAATATATTTCCACTTGTTTCTAACCAAGAGCTATTTAAATGTGAACAGTGTTTCAAGGACAGCGTGATTTTGACTTTTTCTTCTTTGCCATTTGAATGAGACTAAGCCTTTGTGTTCTCAAAATAATAAGCATGTGACTCATCTAGGAGGAAACAAAATTTCACATCAAAATGTCTGGAAAGAAAATTTATGAAAGTCTCTTTGAAGAGGCAGTAAATGGAAAACTGCCACATAGTACACAGCAAACATTCCTAAACCCCATCTTTAAACATCTCTCTCTCCCCAGAGTTGCATCTTTACAGCAGCTGCTCCCCCTGACAGTCTCTAGTCTTTGTCTTTCTCTCCAGCCTCAGCTGATCTCTCTCACCTTCCAGACTGAGGTCCATGCCTCTCTCGTGTTAATAAATGTAAGCTCTTCAGTTTAATGTCCAGCCATAGCCTTAAATAGTGAAATTAAGGCCCAGAAATGAATTGAGCGAAGAATTCTCTTTAAGAGGCTTTGGAGGGAAGCCCTGTGAACATTGCGGGAATGCATTGCAGGTTGGCTTTGGTCAAAAGTTGCCCCTTAACTTCGACATCGGTCCCCACTGTTGGAAGGCTGAATAGCCAAATGCCTCTTCAGTATCATTTTTGGCCTTCCTGAACTTGGCTGGTCTCAGTGAGTGCACGATTGGATAAGTTCCAATCACGTCTATCACATCTAATCATTGTAACAAAGTCTATATTGTGAACAAAGCAAATTTATTAACAACTGAATACTCACTTTTAAATGTAGGTAAGCACTGTTGATGTAACCTGGATGAAAAATCTCTTTATGTGTTTTATATGTTGAAATTCTATTATTTCTTTGAAGTAGGTGTACACTTACTAATTTCAAAGAGTGTAATATTATATTACTAATTATTGTGAAGGTTGTTAATTTTACATACAAAAACAAAAAGAATGTTCGAACAGTTAAATAGGTAAATTGATTCATTGTATGAACGTTAAGAGAATGTATTAACTACACAGCTTTAGGAAGAAGTTTATATCCTTTTCTAGCCAACAAGTGCTTATAAAAATTAAAACAATAACACAAGGCTGAATAATCAAGCTCGATTTTATTCATAATTAGAATCTTTGTGGAATCGTTTGGTGTATTAGCATTCCTAACATTAAACAAAATAATCTTAAAGAAATTATTTAATTTTGAGTGATTTAACCCCCATTTGGGTTATTTCTTTGAAGGCAAAGACCATTTAAGAATTTGGGTGAATGAATTAAAAGCAGAATGCCAACTTTTTCATCTCAAAATTATGTAAGGAGGAAAATCTTCATAATCATGTACAGCAGCATCTATGAAAAATTACCATTGATCCAGATGTAAGAAAAAATATACACTATGAGGAACATGAGACAGTACTAGAGAAAAATGAAGTATCTAAAAACCTTCTCCCTCCTTTTCTGCTATCAGTTTAAAGTCAATGGCTATTCAGTGCGGCAAACATGAAGGCAAGTAACCCCAGGAACAATCTAGCAACTGGCAAAGCTCAGAAACTATTCCTCTAAATCTTAATGGTAAATGTGTACAATTTAGCTAATAAAAGGTTAAATAATAAAGGTTTGATAATAATTATTATTATTTAGATTTATTGTGGTTATCCCAGAAGTATGTTCTCTGATTAGGATAATTTGGCTTTAGGTGAATTTTGCTTTTTTTTTTTTTCTTTCATCCAGACATTTGTAATTCAGTCAAACTGTGTATTTGCCACATCTGTAATTTACTTTAATATTTCTAATCCTGTCAAAACTCATTAGCAGAAACTGCTGTTGACTGCAGCAGCAAGAGACTGGGCCAAAAGTGCCTTATTAAAACACTCCCATCTGGATGTGCGTCTTTCAGCTTTCCTCAGTGAGGCCTTCAACTGGCAAAAGCAGAGATTTGCTGTGATCAGGAAAGTTTTCTTGTCTCCAACGTTCTTCTCTTCCAAATCTTCAAGTACCTGACATATTGTTTCTAATTTGGAGTGGTATTCTCTTACTAGACACCAAGAGGATTCAAGTCCCTATTTTCTGCTAAAAAATGCCTACTGATGTTCACCGTGGCAAGAAAGCTTAGAGGACATTGGATCCAAATCCTCACTTTGCAGATGAAGCAACAGGCTTGAGGAGGTGAAAGAACTTGTCCAAGGTCCGACAGCTAACTAGGGAAGAACTGTCATGGGATCCAGCCTCCCAAAATGCAACCCTGCACTCGGTCCAGAGAAGCAAGTTGTCACCTTTCAATCTTTCTTTTTTCTCTTTCTTAGTGCCATGCTCCCGACCACAGTTAAGAAACATCTTCCTATAGTAAACCCCTGTTTAGAACAGTGTGCCGGTTTTTTGGGTTTTTTTTTTGTTGTTGTTTTTTTAATGATGTTGCTTTAAATAGACTACTTTCTCTAAATAAGTCATATTCCTTTGGAATAATCCTCCAAAAAAAAAAGAAACATCTTCCTTTTTCTTCTCCAATCAGTCATATTTCAGCTTTCAAACACTGATGGGACAGAGCCTCTTTGATCTCTTTCTAAGTATTTCCTGAGTATTTCAACCTGCTGCCTCATGGGTTTAATGAGGATCACAGATGATCCATTGATGTTTCTGGCTCAATGAGCCATTCATTATTATAGTGATTATTACGAAATGCATTTTGGCAAGCTCTCCTTCCCCTTAATTTTGAAACCCATGTGTATTTGACAGGAAATCTAGTCCGTGTGTTTTTGACTCATTTGCACCCAAGTCATTAGAATGTGGTTGGTCAGAGCAAACTGGACACTAAGTAGTGCTCTGGGCCTTTTCATAACACGTTGATGATCTTAGCTTCTGTTAGACGTCATCAGCCAGATTGTATGCAGCTAGCGTTCCAACTCCAGCTCTTCGAAGTTGACTCTGACATACTCCCAGGCACTTGTTCTTAATTAACTCCATATTTGTGATATTTTCTTTGGATGACTATGTGAGACTGAGACAAGCTTGAGCACACTATCCTCCTTCTAGAAACATGTAGAAATAGTAATATAAATAATAATACCAAACGTTTATTGAGTATTTACTATGTACCAGGTACAATTTTAGGCATGCTACCTGTATTCAGTTCTCACAATAACCCAGTGACATGGGTAGGATTATTATTTCCATTTTAAAGACTGGAAAAATAGAAGTCCCAGGTCACAGCTAATAGGCACCGAAGCCACAGATCGGATCCAGTCAGTCTAGCTCCAGAGCCAGAGCTTTTAAAAACTGTGTAGCCGTTGTGTGAAACTGACTCTGTGTCCATGAGAAACTGTATTTCCTTCCACTGGATTTGAGATGCTTCAGTGAATAGGCCTGCCAACATTAGCTTTCTTAGATGGCTATCTCAATGACTCAGATATGTTAAAATTTGCAATCACTGTGGCTACTGTAAATGCCCATATGGATTCCTTTGGCCAAAAAAAGAGCAACTGAAATTGGACCCATCTGCTTGGGTGGATATCTTGCTGTGCCACTTGATCCCAGAGGATATCTGAAGACTCTAGAAGACTCATGTACAATTCAAGGTGAGAAAGGCTGCTCTTGCCTGGAGACTTGATGATATGCTGTTGTCAGGGCCACATGACCCAGGCAGAACCAGTACCGTGCACCTAGGAACTACTATGGGCACATTGAATTGAACGTTGAAAACCAGAGACGTCATTGGAAGAACACAGGATAAACAAGGTTGTACCTTTACAGGAAATTAGGGAGGAGGGCCAGCTTACCTCAAGCTAGGAAAAAGTCCTATCCTCATAGCTCTGCCCATACTCATTTGCACCTTAAATTGCTTGTGGAAATCTGGGACAGGGAGACAGTTACATTTGTCATGCATTAGCTCAGCCACATCTGTGTCCTTTCTCTGAACATCAGTCAAATCAAAACATGTTTGGGGAAGAGAGACCAGAGAAGCCACTATCTTTGAACCACAGAGGACCGGTTATGGGTTCTTGAGGCTGTGGTAGGATCCTGTTCCTGATTCTTTGGTTTACCCTTTGCTCACATTTTAGCTACACAACCATAGGCCCCAAAGACATAGTCAACCTCATAATTAAAAGTGATAAAGAAATATTTTATTTGGTCTCCTGATCAAAGGCTTAGGATCTATGTACCCTTCTTGGATAATCTCAGCAGGTCATCTGCCATCTCTATTCTTCCTCCCAAGTCTGAGCCCGTAGCCCACATCTCTTTGCTGTGTTTAGGAACTGCCCATCCATTTTTCCACTGCACACCTCTATGCGGAGGTCCCATAGGATCGCAAACTCAGTGTCTAAAATTGAACTTATCCACCCTTCTTCCCAGCTCCCACAACAGGCTCCTTCCCTTGTATTTCTCTCTCATAAATGACTCTTAAGTTTCCTTTCCTTCCTCACCTCCTTTACATTCAATGTATCCAGTTTTGTCATCTACCTGTTTACACTGTGTTAAATCAGCACACCTGCTCTAACTGCCCTTCTCCTTCCATAACTGTCCACTGCAACCCCTTCCATCAGGCTGCAAATATCTCACTGGCATTGCCATCACCTCGCTCTGCCTCCAATCCATTCTCTACACTCTGTGCACGTATGATGGTCTCTTCACTGGCTCTCTATTGCCCTTGGGGATAAAATCTTAACTCTTACTGATCTGTCTTTTTCTCTAGACTGTGAGTTCTTTGAGAGAAGGGATGTAGTCCAATTCATCATTAAATATTCATTGAATCATATTGGTTGAGTGAATGCAAGTGCCTACACTGGTTCCATTCAATGGCAAAGCAAGTCTCCTTTTTCTTCTAAAGGTTGAGGGAGGGGGTCGAGGGGGAGGGCAGTCAGGGATGATGATCTCTTGACTCACGTGTTTCAAAGAGGAAAGAAGGAGAGTAACACTCAGCTTCCTATGTTCTGGTTATGTGCCACTAGATATTTTAAAGGGATAAGCTCACTGTATCCCAGCAGACACCCTGTGCATATTACTGTCTTCATTTTTGAGATGATAAACTAAGGTCCAGTAAAGAATATGCCCAAGCTCACAAGTTTAGTCATGAACCAAGCTTAGTAATTGACCAAGTCATCATTCAAACCTTAATCTGACTAACTCCAAAGCTGGGCCTTCTTATGCCCATCAACCATATAAAATTCATTCTAAAACTAAGTCCGATAATCTTGTACATGAACCACATCTGATCCAGGCATCCTGCCCACCCTCCCTCAAATGTCCTTTGCCAATACACTCACTCAGTCCTCTATTCCACCCATCACAGCCTCCCAACCACAGTCCAACAGGCTCCAGCAGAGCTCAGAGTTTGCCAGTCTGACTTGGAGATAAGGAGTATCTTATGGAACTTTCCTGATCCAATAATATCCCCTTGGTTTTCCTGGATCAGATAGGGAGTTTTAATTGAAATTAAAACCTTATCTGTAATTGCTTAGTTAGAAGACATATTTTCCTCTTTCACAGGTTCTGATTCTTGGGAAGAATTTAGAGAAGCTAAGTAAAAATAAGCAGGGTGCAAAGAGGGAAGTGGATTTCCTCGCATCAGAGTTTGAGACTTTCAGAACTTTGGATTCAGGTGCTGAGACGAATGGGGCAACTTGAGCACTGTGAGATTGAACACAATTCCTTGAGGAGCACAAGTCTGTGCGTGAGGGAGAGAATAACGGTGGGGTCATATGTTCAGGGAAAACCAGTGTAAGATGGGAGCTATTGTCCAACGCAATGCACTTTAAAATTCGACCATGTTGCTAAGCACTTACTGTGTAACCAGCACTGAATGTACAAATAAATAAGACACAGTTCCTGCTGGTGAGTTCACGATCCAGTTAAGGAGACAGCCATGAAAACAAATAAGTAACAATTTGTTATGATAATTATGCTGAGTACCTGCAATGGCACAGGAGAGCAAGCAATGGGGTTGTTTTTGAAGTATAGTTGATTTAGAGTATCATGTTAGTTTCAGGTATATACCGCACAACAATTCAGTTATACATACACATGTCTATACATTCCTTTTCAGCTTCTTTTACCTTATAGGTTACTACAAACTATTAAGTATAGCTCCCTGTGTTATACAGTAGGCCCTTGTTGGTAATGAATTTGTTTTGAGAATCCTAGGGGATTTAGAGTTCAGGATTCGCAGAAGAGGTGACATCTGAGTGGAGCTGTGAAGGACAAATAGGAGTTCATCAGACCGATAGGGAGATAAAAGTGCTTTAGGCAGAGGGAAAAACACATGCAAAGTCACAGAAGCCAAAATGAACAAACAACAAACAAACAAAAGCCCATGAGGTGTGTAGGGTCTGGCGAGGGCTGCCTAAAGACTATGTGAATGTGCATATAGGGTAAGTGTACATCTGTGAAGAATCAGCGTCTTCTTCCATCTTCTAATGACAGATGTGTAGGGTTAATTACCAGCAATGCTCTCCCTTTTGCATTCTTGGTATATTTCCTAAAGATTGAGTCAAGTCTAACTAACTGTGTATGTATGAATATATATCGAGGAAAGAATAACACAGGAGGGAGAGGGCCTTGTAAATGTCACGGCGCTGTTCATTTTTACATGATATATGAAATAATATAAATTCACTGCTCTCATAAATTTAGAGAGAAATCCAGTTTTAGGGCCTGTTTACAAGGGCTGTTGGACTTTGTGAACAAAGCATTCTCGTATGCTCTGGGGGCTTTGTGATAATTGCCTTATTAGGTTCTTATGGAATGGATTTGGTGGTCTAAGTCCTTGGTGGGTTGGGATATGCAAGAGAACTTTGAAACCAGCTTGTGTGATTTGCCTGGGATGTCAGTCAGCACTGTCCGTGGTAGCCCCTGGAGAAAGTTGGCATTGTCCTGCTGCATGTCTCATTTCTAACAGGCTAGTTCTCCTGCATGAGGCTTTCTACGAGCCCCAGGATAATATGGAGATGCCAGTGGATTGATTCTACTCAATTTTGCCGGCTTTTCCTGAGCTTAAAAGGATGCCAAGCTCAACATCGGCTACTGCTTTAGGAGGTGAGCTCTTTGTGTGATGAAAAGTTCCCTGAGTTGGAGTTCAGAAGACTGAAATCTTTTCCCAGTTTTGCACATACGAGCTAGTGAGTTGGACACACAGAATTTTGCTTGTTAGTGTCCTGTTAGAACATATCTGTGTTTGTAGCAGAAATTGAGAACTGCCACCTATTCTCCCCTCTTTCCTTGGAATTACCACCTTGAAGACTGTACTCCCAGTTCCCTTCAGTCCAGAGCAGCCAGTGAGATATAAGCAAAAGTTGTCAGGTGGGGCTTTAAGAGTTGATAAAACCACCATTTCCCACATCTCTCCATTCGTCGTATTTCCTGCTTGGAATCATAACCTGATGGTTGGCGCTCCAAGTAGCCATCTTGGATGACGAAGCAAGCTTGATGATGGAAACCATGCACTAAAGACAGAGGAGAAGAAAGCAAGCCTGCATCCCCGATGACATTGAAAGCCTGCATTCCAGCCATGGACTGCCTACTTCTGCACTTCATATTATACAAAAGAAAAGTTTAACTCCCTAAATCTTGTTGAAGGCTGTGTTATTTGGGTTTTCTATTATATGCAGTTGAAAACAATTCCTAATGGGAAACAGTTTAGTATTCTCTTCTACCACATATGTTTCCTTCAAACAGCAGGGAACACAGCTGCCAGCAATTCCAGAGAAAATAGACAATAATTGTTCAGAGCTTGGGTTCAGGAATCAGACTGCCTCAGGCAGCATCCTGGCTCTACTGCTTACAAGGTCATGACCTTGAGCAAATTCCTTAACTATCTTGTGCCTCAGTTTCCTCTTTTTATAATAAGGACAAAAACAGTACTTACCTTTATAGGGTGATTGTGAAGATCAAGCTAAAAGAGATAACCCATGTAGAGTGTTTTGAGAATGTCCAGCATCTAATAATCACTCAACACATATTAGTTATTACTATTGTTTCTTTAAGTGTTTGTTTTATTTTAGCTCTTTGAACCTAGAAGACACCAGCAGAGAACTCCCAGGGAAGGGCTGGGGTTGTTCCAGCTTGGGTGAAGGTCCATGTGGCCAGCAAGATGGGACACTAGGATTGGCCTAGCCTGGGTCACCCACCTTGGTGGCAGTATTGGCGGGAGAGGGGGTCAATCGAGTATGGTATCAGAAAGGGGCAAGGAGCTGAGTGCTGGTAAACAAACACCAAAGCTTCCATACGCCCCTAATTTGCCTCTTGAGGATATTGAGAGAATACCTGTTTGCCAAAATCCTCGAAATTTTTTTGTGTCAGTGATATACGGAGTTGCTATCATCAGTATTCTCATCAGTCTGCGAGGCCTTTTTTCTTTCCTATCAGACTTACACCAAATTTAGATCTCACCTTTCTTTCAGGGCTGGGGCAGCTCCTGAAAGGCCCTGAAAAGCTAAAACCCTGGACGCCCCCCCTCCCCTCCCACCACTACACTGGTGATAAAAACAACATGAGATGCGGAGACAAGACAGCAACATCCATTACCGAGCTAGTCGCTTGCAGGGGGAAAAAAGCATCTACTGCCAGCAAAGGGTCTATGGAAGAAACACAAAACAATCCTGAAATCAAACGGATGCCTGATGTAAGGTATTATGCTGTAAAACTTCCCAGCTCTGTGTGTGTGTGTCTGTATGTGTCTTATTTTCTGTATTCTGATGATTTGACATCTTGGGACCTTGCTGGCCCTGGAGGGATTGCCCTTCCAGGGTTAGCTAATTCCTAGAGATAGCACCCACTTTCCCAGGGGTGTGCCTTTCAAATGCAAACCAATCATTGCAAAGTCCACCCTCTCCCCCAACCACCTTCTCTACTGGATTCTCACACTCTGGGCCACTATTTACCCTCCCTGATCACTCCAAGGCCAGATACCAGACAACCAGGGACAGCCCCTATGCCCCAGAACTCGCTGAATTTATTCAAACTAGCCTAAGGCTGCTTACCCTTCCCACAAAAACCACAATAAAGGCTCTTGCCCACGTTTTCCCCTCACTCCTTCTGCCTCCTCACCAACCCTAGAGCTTCCCTGGGTGGCCCTGTGTGGTGTCTCATGCCTCCTGTTTCTAGGAATCTGTGAGGATAAGAAACTTCTTCCTTCATGACCGTCATTTTCATGTTGTCATGTCTTACCATACATGATTAAAATAAATTCTGGGTACCCTTTAAAAAATGTGTGTGTGCGTGTGTGTAAGCACACACTAGTCTGCAATGTTTAAGAGATGGGGACACAGACTGACTTTTTTTTTTTTTTTTTTTTTTGCGGTACATGGGCCTCTCACTGTTGTGGCCTCTCCCGTTGCGGAGCACAGGCTCCGGATGCGCAGGCTCAGCGGCCATGGCTCACGGGCCCAGCCGCTCCGCGGCATGTGGGATCTTCCCGGACCAGGGCACGAACCCGTGTCCCCTGCATCGGCAGGCGGACTCTCAACCACTGCGCCACCAGGGAAGCCCCAGACTGACCTTTTCTATCTCTAATTTTCTCACAGACTTGCATAACAGACACCAGGCTTTCCTGATGCTCATGGCCCTGTTTTCCAGGTGTTTATCAGCCCTTACTCCAGGGCCTGGACGTTACTTCTCCAAGAACTATCTCTCTAATAAATCACGACATTGGCCTCTCATTTTATTTTATCAGATTAACTCTCCTGGGAATATATTTTGTGTCCAAAGGAGATAATATTGAAAGTGTTCAGTAAGTCAATTTTGTTGTTATATCTTAACACCTGAAAAGTTTCTCAGAGTCTATGGCTCTTTCTGGTGATTTTAGCATCTTAGAAGAGAACTCTACCAGGCGTGTCTGAAAGTGCAAGCTGAAGGTTATGACCAGCAGTTAATTATGAGGAGGTTGGCAGAGGGATGGCATTTCTGGGGAAAAATGAAGCTAAGCTTTCATCAAATCCAAAAGACTCTGGCACTGGTTTTGTTTCAAGTACATGACTGAAGGCGAAATGTTTGAAATGAGACACTGTTTACCCTTTAAAGAAAAAAAATAATGATACAATGTATATAAGTGCTCATGTCTCCAAGGTCTTTTCTCAGTCCTCACAGACCCACCAGGTGTTTGACGCCACAAATGTCCCCATCACTGTTACCAGAAGTTCTAGGAGAATAGGATTGGCTCTAATAAGGCTCTCCTGAGATGAAATTGTCTCCCAGGTTTCTGGGAGGCCTGACTCCATGATCATATCACCCATATGGTTCTATGGTGAAATTTTCCACATGATGGTTGGAGGCAAAGGTCAAAGTTCAACATAGCTGAAGTGCTGAAAGAACAAGGGATCTGTCATTTCCTCCTGCCATAGCCACAGCTTAGAGCTCTAGATCTCACTAGATTCCCACTGAATCAGAAACATCTGGACTTTAACCAGCCTTCCAGGTGATTCTCATGCACATTGAAGTTTGAGAACCACTGCACTGAGCCATACTTTGTCTCCTTGTTTTTCTTTTCCCAAGCACAGGGTCTGAAGCTAGATGAGCTGGAACACCACTTTCTGATGAGGTGACCATGGTCAAGTGGATGTCTTTGAGTTTCTATGTACTTATTAGGACAGTAGGAATAATAATTATATTTCAGGGGTGTCGCTGGGATTAAGTGAGTTCACGTGTGTAGGACACTTAGTACTGCACCTGGTAAAGAGAAAACATTCAATAGACACTTGCTATGACTATTACTACTACTATTATCATTTTCTGTCTCTTTGCCACACCAATGACAAACACAGCCAGCAGAACGAGGAAGAGCAAGAATATTTTCCAGCTCTGCGAACTTGGGCAAGTTATGCAGACTCTGGGCCTCAGGTTCCTTCTCTACTAAAGAGATACCAGCACTTGCCTCATTGGATTGTTGCGAGGGTTTAATGAGTTAGTATAAGTAAAGCATCTTAGGACAGTACCTGGCGTGCAGTAAGTGCTCCATTAAACATTAGCAATGGTGAGGGTGGTACACGAACCCATTTGTCTACTTAGTTTTGCAGCTCTGACGTGACTGTCAGGAAAGTGGCGGAAATAAGTGAGATTCTTGGGTAAACAGCATGCTCCGCGTGAGGACTTCCCTGCCCCACCGAGCAGAGTGAGCCATTCCTTCCTCTTTGCCGAGGCATCCATCCTGTTACTTCTCACACTGCCTTCTCTCCTCGTGTCTAGTGTTTACGTCCCTGGTGCAAATTGGTGTTCAATAAATGTCTGTTAATAAAAGCCTGTTTAATCTCCAATTGTAATGTATCCATGTCACCTATGGGAGAAGAGTAATGACCTCCCAAAGAGGTCTACCTTCCCATCCCTGGGGCCCATGAAGATGTTAGGTTACATGTTGTGGGGAAAGTGGGAGTTAGGCTTGCAGATGGAATTAATGGCTGCTAATCATCTGACTTTAAAATAGGGAGATTATGGTATTTCCATAGAATACAAAAATATAGGTAAGAGAATAGATCTTCAAAGTTCTCATTATAAGAACAAAATTGTAACAAGGTGAGATGATGGATGTTACCTAAACTTACTGTGATGATCATTTCACTATTTATATCTATCTATCTATCTCAAATCATTATGTTGTACAACTTAAACTAATACAATATTCTCAGTGAATTATATCTTAATGAAATGTCAGATGTATCTCAGTGAAACTGGGAAAAAATAAAATTTTAAAAATTGCCAAGAAAAAAAATTAAAAATAAAATAGGGAGATTAACCTGGGTTATCTGTGTGGGCCTAAGGTAATCACAAGTGTAAATGTGGAAGAGGGAATCCGAAGACAGAACCAGAGAGATGCTCGGTGAGAAGGACTTGCCTTACTGTTGCTGGCTTTGAAGGTGGAGGAAGGGTCCATAAGCCAAGGAATGCATGTCTAGAAACTGGAAAAGGCAAGAACACCGATTTTCCCCTAGAGCCTCAGGAGGAATACAACCCTGCTGACACCTCGATTTTAGCCCAGTGAGACCCATTTTGGAATTCTGACCTCTGGGACTATAAGATATTAAATTCGTGTTGTTTTAAGCCACTAAGTTTGTGGTAATTTGTTAACAGTTGCAGTAGAAAACTACTCCATCATCCTTGGCTCTGTTATTACAACAAGGTTAGAACTGGCTCTTTTAAAAATTATTTAGCCTAACCACTTGTACTCCCCCTTCTTATTAGCAATAGCACCTCTAACCATGGTGCTGCGGCACTGAGAAGAATTTTCCACTGTAGAGTCATCATCTGAGAAAACCCATAGACATAAGTTTAGGTCTTCAACTCAAGGTCTAGGGCATGTCCAGCTTCTCAGGATATGGTACTGGAGTGCTCACCGGCGAGGCCAGGGCCCTTCTTGTGTATCCTTTGAACTCAGCCTCTGGTTGCTCACCAGGGAAGGTGTGAAAGAGCAGCAGACGGGCAGAGGGTTAATCCAGCAGGCCTCTGCGCCGGGGGCACCTCCTCCTCCAGCATCTGTCTGCATTCTGTTGGGCAGGACCCCTTCAAAGGGGATCCGGTCTCTCCTTTATGCCAGCTTGAGGGAGAGCCAAATGTGGCTCTGTCAGCATGTGGGAGATCAAAGGGCTACCAGCCCCAGCCCCAGCCGAGCTTCAGAGAACAGAGCCACATGGAATACCTTGCTCCCCCCGGAAGGGTTCTGCGGACCATCTCCTGACACACACTCTTTCCCCCTGGCCCCTCAGAATTTGAGAGAGACCTTGACCACTCCCATAGTTTGAGGTTCATTTAAAAAAAACAGACATATCCAAACATGTTTATAAAAATCGTAGTATATTGTAAATGTTTACATTTAATATATTAGCACTTTTTTTTTTTTTTGGCGATACGCGGGCCTCTCACTGTTGTGGCCTCTCCCGTTGAGGAGCACAGGCTCCAGACACGCAGGCTCAGCGGCCATGGCTCACGGGCCCAGCCACTCCGCGGCATGTGGGATCTTCCCCGACCGGGGCACGAACCCGCGTCCCCTGCATCGGCAGGCGGACTCTCAATTGACCACTGCGCCACCAGGGAAGCCCTATATTAGCACTTTCAACACATGAAAAAACAATGCAATGTAATGATGTTATTCATAAGAAATTCAGAATTTATTAAAATATTAATTCATAATATATTAGAGGCACCATAGACAGCTAGTGGGGTATACATGAAATGGATGTAACGAATAACGCCTTTGAATCTTCCCAAACTCTATGAATTCCATGCTTTGGAGATAAAGTTGAGTGTATATTTGAGGCCTCAGACGAGTAGGCCTACCGCCCCATACCCTCTCTGCATCTGCCTTGCCATCCACCTATCCTCACTGCCTGAAATGGTATCCAACATTCCTGTCTCCACTGGGAGCGACAGCAAGTAATTTAGCAAAGACCTTTTTTTTTTGGCCGTGCCATGCGACATCTTAGTTCCCCGACCAGGGATCAAGCCTCTGCCCCCTGCACTGGAAGCGTGGAGTCTTAACCAGTGAACTACCAGGGAAGTCCAGCAACAACCTTTTATGATGAGCTATCAGGGGCTATGAGAAGCATACCACTCCCAGGAAAAAGGGATCTAGTCCTGAGATGGTTATACAACCCCCATGGATGCAGATTCCAAACATATATTCTCTCCAACTGGTCATTCATTTCAGGAAACAGCTTGGACTAGCAACCTAGGCTTGGAAAAACATAACTCTCAGGCAGAATTTATGAAGTTTTTAAGGGTAGTTTTTGATCCTGCAGGGAGGCTAAATGCCAGAGAACTCTCCTGTACCAGGGAAGAAGAACGTTCGTCCTGTCTTTTATGTCCCACTAGTTTAGGAAAATCTAAGCTCAAGGAGGTGGGTGGCATCTCTTAGCTCTAATGATCCAAGTGAAGCCAAGAATCTATAACAGAGCTGTGGTCTCTAGTTAAGGCTAACGCAAATGCATAGAAATCATCTGTGCTTCCCTAAATGGACTAACATGAAATTGAGAAGTCTCTCCTCTGTCCCCAACCACGTGCAGTTGTCTGTGGCTCAATATTTTTATTAACATGGGTAAACAAGTAGTAATACCAGAAAATGATCTATCTCAGCGTTGACTACACTCTCTGGTCTAAAATGTTTATGACTTTCTTTTCTACTTGCATAAACTGTAGAAAACCACTTTCACTATGCAGAATTATTTCTGCACAAGAGAACTGAAGAGCTACTTTTTTATTGTTAATAGAGAGGAAGTTATGCATACATGAAACCCAAATTCCAAGTCTAATGAACCTATAGCAATGGTCTGAAATGCATTTCCTCCCTTCCTTCTTTCCTTCCTTCCTTCGTCCTCCCTTCCTCCCTCCCTTCCTCCCTCTCTTTCTTCCTCCCTTTCTTGCCTTCCTTTTTCCTTCATTAGTGGTAAGTCTCAGGTCATGCTTATAGTCTAAGCCTCCTTAAGTCATTCATGGTTACCAGATCATAAAGTGGGAAGTATGGACGTGTAGGCAGGAGTACTTTAGAATCAACAGGAGAGCTTTAAAAATACTGATTTCCACCTCCAGAGATTCTTACATAATTGTAAGAATTTGTCGAGGGAGTGGCTTGGGTACTAGGACTTATAAAAGCTCCATAAGTGGTCCCAACATAAAGCCAAAATTGAGAACTACCGATTTAAGTGAAATCAATGCTAAATTAGTGAAACCATTGATTTGTTTCCCCGTTGGCAAAATTGAATAAATAAAATGATAGTGTTGGGGGGTTTGAATAGACATGGCCTAAAAGTGATGATATTTGACTATTCATGGATTAGTTTATTATAGGAGGAATTTTCAAATTCAGAATGAGGCAGAAAGGCAGAAGAAGGCTCTTTGGTTTGAAATAACACAGTTTCAGTCATATTTTTTTTTTCATGTTCTGTCCTTCAATCTGCCAGTCTGCTTCAGACTTGCTAAAGTGATAGTGTAGGTGGAATTTCATTGTAGGCTGATGAGGTTTCTGGGCCGTGAGATCTGGTTGTGCAGCACAAATTCAATAAGAACCCTCACACGACCACTGGCCGATTCTAGCCCACTGCAAAGAGTGTGAAGTCAATTCCTTGGAGTACTGCCAGCAAATATTTTTGGCACAGTTCCTGGATCATCAACAGGATTCTGTCCTTGACATCTGGAACACCCATCTGCGAGGCAAGCAAATAGTTTTGAAATGAAGTTAGGTCTCTTGACCAATTAAAGACGTGTGTTTGACAGCAACCCTGTGCAATTCATTAGCTGTCTGGCTAGTTTCCAGCAGGTATGAATTCCTAGTGATCCTGGGTTACTGATTGTTGGGTGATCAGTTTGGAAGCTGGAAGGTAATGTGGCGTGCGTTCCAGCTGGGGATGGTCTCATTAGGATGAGAGAGTAGGTGACCAACCACCTGTGAGCAATTACTGGCAGTGCCTCTGCATGAAGCAGAGCCCAGGCCTGATTCTCTACCCTTTGTTCCAATCTGAATGTGGCACGCCTCTCCCATTTTAGAGCTATACTGTTGTGCTATCAGTTATTACAGTACCATAGAGTTTTACCTGTAACAGGGAGGCTTCTGGACATTGCAAATGCAATGTGCTTTCCATTACAGCAGGGTTTCTCAACCTCAGTGCTATTGACATTTTGCAAGGCATATTTTTGTTTTCAGGCGTTGTCCTGTGTATTATAGGATGTTTAGCAGCTCCCTGGCCTCTTCCCTCCAGATGCCGGGAGCATTCCTCTGCTTGTGACAACAAAAGATGTTTCCAGATGTTGTCAAATGATCCCCAGGAGGTGGGGACTGGACAGTAAAATTGTCTCGATTGAGAACCAGTGAGAGGTCCCCCAGATTTCATAATATGAGAAAAATAAGATTTCCTACACAAAGGCAAAATGATGAGCGTAAAACCGTTTCCTAAATGTCATTCAGTACAAATGAACCGTCCTTTAGCTGTCATACACAACAGGTTTGATTGTTTTAGTCATCTTTGTATGCTCGCTGGTGCGCAGCCCAATGCTCTATTCACATAGTAGGTCCTCAATAATATTCATTTTTTAAAGTTGTAGTTGATTTACAGTGTTTCACGCGTACAGCCAAGTAATTCAGTTATGTATAAATATGTATGTATATATTATATATATATTAGATCCTTTTCCATCATAGGTTATTATAAGATACTGAATATAGTTCCCTGTGCTATACAGTAGGTTCCTGTTGTTTACCTATTTTATATATCGTAGTGTACATCTGTTAATCCCAAATTCCCAATTTATCCTCCCCCTTTTCCCTTTGGTAACCATAAGTTTGTTTTCTATGTCTGTGAATCTATTTCTGTGTTGTCAATAAGTTCATTTGTATCACTTTTTTAGATTCCACACATAAGTGATATCATATGATATTTGTCTTTCTCTGTCTGACTTACTTCACTTAGTGTGATAATCTCTAGGTCCAACCATGTTGCTGCAAATGGCATTATTTCATTCTTTTTTTATAGAATAATGTTCATTGAATGAGTAAAATATCTAGTCTTTCCCCACTTCTGTCTGTGTGGTCTGGGTGGGTCTCCTGGGAATTGACTTGTGGACCGGCCCAGGTCAATCAGACTTTCTCATTTCTCTGGACATAAGAGGTCCTGAAGCCAGTTTTATCAAAGTGAATCACAGGGCTCATTGGAATGTTGGGACAAACACACTCAGCTCAACTTTTTTTTTTTTTTTCTCGTGATGGTTTTGAACCTGGAAGGATGTAGTCCCCCAGAAATTCTGGAAGCCAACTTGATGTTATAAGTGAGAATCACTCAAGAGAGATGGAGCAGAGCTGAGGGATAAAAAGGAAGAAGTCAGATCCTGAAGCTATTGTTTGTGACTAGATCCAGTGGTATTTCTAGCCACATCCACAGCTACATGACTTTTCAGTTGCTTGAGCCAGTATGTTCCCTCTGGTTTATTTATTTCCATTTTTATTAGTTTTTGCTTAGGCCAGTTTGAGTTGGGCCTTCAGTCATTTGAGATCAGAAGAGTCCTCCTTTAGACACTGCTCTACTCAAGAGCTGGCCTGCTGTGTGTGTAACATGACCTGATAACACACAATGCAGATGCTGACTCAGGACTGCATAATCCTGGTATTGATGAGATCTTAGAAGTAATGGTCTGGCCATCACCTGATGCAAGGGTCTCTCTACCACATTCCTTGTCAGAAGAACACTGGGCTATTGCTTGAATATGTGGGGACGTTCAGAACTTGCCCATTTCTTTGTTAAGTCAGCTCAAGCTGTTGGAGAATTCCTATTTATATTAAGTCAAACCTGCTTCTAAGAAGCTTCCATCCTAGAATCAAGGTCTGTAGCTAAATAGGAAAAAAAAGTGTTTTTTTCTTACAATGAAGACAAATGCTGTGTCTTGTCTTTGTCAATTCTTCTCCATCTTGGCCATTCTCAAGTTCTCCCAGCCTCTTCTGAAAGGTCATGTTCCAAATCTCTGTAACTGTAAAGAGGAGAGACTTTGGAATGAAACACACCTGAGGCTGTAACTCATCTTCATAGCTTTTTAGCTGTGACTTTAGAAACTTTACCTATAGTTCTCTAGTGTTTGTGTTTTTGTCTGTCCCATGGGGACCACTAGCTCTCTTATGGGGTTGTGGTGAACATTCCATGGGATGATGCTTATTCAGTGTTTTTTAGCTCTTAATTCAGAGCTAAAAACCTGAATTTAGCTCTTAATTCCGAGCTAAAAACCTGACACATCTGTGTGCTGTGGTCCATAAATTATCATTATCTTTCTCATCTTGTTGCTATTCTTGGGACACAACTTTAGGATATTCACTTAAAATATGGTCTCCAAAATTCAACACAGTATGCCAGATGGGATCTGACCATCCTAATATTTTGACATCTCTGCTTGGTTTATTTAAGGCTTCTCATTTGCTTTAGTCATCCAAACTGGCATGGGTGGTCCTAACAGTCACATTGTCAGGGTCACAGAGAGTGCAGATGACTTGCAGTCACTTTTCTTGCCATGCTGTTGATTGAAATCCACATCATCAGAACTCTGATCTTTGCCCAGAGACCATCAACACTGAGGTCCAGCCTCTCAGCTCCTGGCTGCCCCAAATCAAGGTTGCATCTAAGTGCAGGTCAATAGGGCTGTTTTCCTTTCCATAGCATAGCTTGCTGGCCTGAGGAAAGAGGATGCTGATGTTTCCATTGGCAGATTGTAGCTCCTAAAGAATGAAGCAAACCCGATTGTATGATAGGGGGACATCCAGGAAAATAAGCATAGGACAGGGCTCTGTGGCCACATGGGGACTGTCAAGGCTCAAAACAAGCTCTTTCATGTCCAGCCAATGTTCGTAATACGTGAAAGAAGTTTTTTAAAGTCTGTTGATTGGTTGCACTTTGTCCTATGAGAAGAACTTTTCCTTACTTTTCCAAAATAGCACATATATCCCTTCCACAGTCAACAACAACAACAAAATTTAGTACCTATCATACGCTAGACATTGTCAGAATAGTAATAGTAGAAGAAGAAATAATAAGAGCTACCACTTCTTGGGCAATTACCACTGTGGTTCATATTATTCTCCCCATTTTACAGATCAGGCAATGAGGCTTAGAGAAGGTAAGTCACTTGCCCAAGGTCCTGTAGCTTAAGAAGCAGGATCAGGATTCCAATTTGGGTTGTCTGACCCCAGAATGCTGCAGTTAACCGCACACTCCCTCATCGCTCTGCCATCGTAGCCATGTGACGTGATGGTGGCATTAGCTAATGCCATGGTTGTAATCATTTTGCAATATACAAGTGTATCAAATTAACACGTTGTATACCTTAAATTTACACAATGTTAAGTCAATTATATCTCAATAAAGCTGGGGGAAAAATGTTACCTGGACAAAGGACCCTCAACAGCGATTCCTCCTTCCAGACTCAGCCCAAGACTAAGGTCTGTCTCTTATGTCGTCGGTTCTGGGAATTCCTCAAAATTCTGTTTTCTAACCCAAACTCCCTAACTATACATTGCTCATTCCCCATTGAGGGCTTTCTCTTCGGGTTCCAGCCTTGCTCTCTGCCCATTCCCACTGGTTTCATTATTAATATCTTCCCTTGCTATTTGCTCCTGTCCCATGTAGGATAGGAACATCAGTTCCCTTTTATTCTGCCGGACCTTCTTTCCTTGCCTATACCTTAACTGCCGCCTACAAACACGCAGGGAGAGTCCAAGGCCAGCCGCATCTCCTGCACCTCCAAGGCAGGAAAAGCCCGAATCTAGCGGTGAAGTCACCAAGCACATAATCACCGATCTCCACAGGCTTTGCGTCATGATGCAGCATCATCAGGTTTTATTATTTTTACATCCTGAGAAGGGAAGCTAGTAGGGTTAGAAAGGGAGAGAGATGCGTGTGAGGGTTACAGGAAAGAAAAGAGAGGGAGGGAAGGAAGACTGGAAGTAGAAAAAAAGGAGAAAAGGGGAAGAGAGAAGTTGAGACTGGTTTAAGTGACCTCAGGGGCATGTTGCAACAGTTTGGTGGTATTTGTGAATAATTAACAATTTGTTATGGTAGCAACAAGAGAAGAGGTCTGCAGGTGCTGCTTGGTTATTTGCTGCAGAGGGAATATTGAAATATCAGTTACTATGAGCAGAAGAAAAACAGCATGTGAAGAGAAAGTCCCAGGTTGTGACAAAGCATGGGTTTTTCCAGCTCTCCAGCTTAAATTTCTCTGCAGGGGAAGTCCAGTCCCCCTGAAAACTTGTAATAATAATAAAGTGATTGGAAGATGTATTTGAATTTCCCGTCAATGAAAACATTCGTTAGTCCAAAGTACTAAGAGTTGAGGCTAAGGGAGCTATATTTTCTTGCTGAGCACTTTTGGTGGTGGTGGTGTTAAACTATATTGTATTCTTCTTCAATTGCAGTTGACCGAATCAAGGGTTTCTTGAGTCCTGCAGTGTCCCTGACATGGTTGAGGCAGGATGGAGGATACAGAAGGAGAAGGTATGATTTATGCCAAAAGGGGCTCAGCATCCTCAGGGGAAATTTGGAAGACAAGACCAGATTCCCTCCCCCCTAAACAATAGGGAAAAGAATCCCCAAAACACAATGTAGTATTTTTTTTTAACATCTTTATTGGAGTATAATTGCTTTACAATGGTGTGTTAGTTTCTGCTTTATAACAAAGTGAATCAGTTATACATATACATATGTTCCCATATCTCTTCCCTCTTGTGCCTCCCTCCCTCCCACCCTCCCTATCCCCCCCCTCTAGGTGGTCACAAAGCACAGAGCTGATCTCCCTGTGCTATGCGGCTGCTTCCCACTAGCTATCTACCTTACGTTTGGTAGTGTATATATGTCCATGTCACTCTCTCACTTTGTCCCAGCTTACCCTTCCCCCTCCCCGTATCCTCAAGTCCATTCTCTAGTAGGTCTGTGTCTTTATTCCCATCTTGCCCCTAGGTACTTCATGACCTTTTTTTTTTCTTCTTAGATTCCATATATATGTGTTAGCATACGGTATTTGTTTTTCTCTTTCTGACTTACTTCACTCTGTATGACAGACTCTAGGTCCATCCACCTCACTACAAATAACTCAATTTCATTTCTTTTTATGGCTGAGTAATATTCCATTGTATATATGTGCCACATCTTCTTTATCCATTCATCTGTTGATGGACACTTAGGTTGCTTCCATGTCCTGGTTATTGTAAATAGAGCTGCAATGAACATTGTGGTACATGACTCTTTTTGAATTATGGTTTTCTCAGGGTATATGCCCAGTAGTGGGATGGCTGGGTCGTACAGTTGTTCTATTTTTAGTTTTTTAAGGAACCTCCATACTGTTCTCCATAGTGGTTGTATCAATTTACATCCCCACCAACAGTGCAAGAGGGTTCCCTTTTCTCCACACCCTCTCCAGCATTTATACAACGTAGTATTAAATGAGATAGTACTCACTCCTTTTGTAGTTCCAAGCACAACCTTCATTCATTTCCTCAGGGATGTGTTCTCTGGCCTTTAAAAGTAGATCAAACCACTTGTTTTCATAGTACCTCATAGATTTCCTTTATAGCACTGATCATAGTTTGTAATCATATATATTTATATATTGCATTATAGATATATATTATAGTTACATGTTTGTTTATGTGGTTTTCAAAAACTTCATTTCTCTCTGACTCACCAGACTATAAACTCCATAACAAGTTTGGGTCTGTTCTGCTCAACCATTGAATTCCCCAGCATCTGACACAAATGTCAGGTACTCAATAAACATTTTGGAATGAAAGACAAATGAACATGTTAAGAGTTTAGAAAAAGGAAAGAGCACATGTACTGGGCTGTTGAGGAAGATTCTATGGCTAAAACTGAATTCGCCCAGACCTCCTTTATGAAGAATTATGAAAAAAATTACTTTCAGGTCTTAATACTAAGAAAGACTGATTTCCACTGAAAATGTGTTCTGTTCTTATGTTTATGATTTCTGTGAATTTCATACATTAAGATGTTTTTCTCTTTGCTTTGGCCTCTATGAAGCTTAGAACCAGTTTTGTTAACTATTTCTCACAACTGTACATTATATTTTAATGTACTAACTAACCTTGCCTTCAAATATTTTACTACGCTTAATTTTCTCTTACTAATTTTCTACATTTCTTTATATTTTAATAATGTAAATTACACCCCTTTTAAAATGAGATTTGGTGTGAATTCATGCTTGAATGGTGATTATTGATGCCCAAATTAATGTATGGCAAGCTTTATACAGTATTGATGCTTTAAAGTGGGTTTTGGCATTTTTAACTAATCTTTTGTTAAAGACCCCCTCCAGGAATTATTTAATAGAGATACCTAGGGTGTGACTGTTGAAGTTAAGATTTCAGCTAGGAGCAGAACTTTATATAAGATACAAACCCTCTACAACCTTGCTCTGAATCCTGAGACAGTATCATAAGGAATATTTAAAATCTGCAAATTTAATTAATTTTGGCCAAGAGAATTTGACTTTGAGTGCTTCCTGCCCCCTTCCTGCTTTGATCTCATGCCACCAACTCATCTGCTGCCAATGGTTCTGTCATGTGTCACGTTTGATCCGGTTGGGGGAGGCATATTGATATTATGTTTTAGCTACAATGAAATAAAATTGTTGCTATATTCCCTCAGGGGATAATTTTAAAGGAATTAACGTCCAACTATTCTTTGTCACCTCCCTTTGGGTTCAATAATTGAAAACAATAATTTAAAAACTTATGTTCACCCCAACCAAATAACCACAATCTGCTCCTGCTATATGGCTCTATAATTGAGTTAGTTCGAAGAAATACAATAAAATACATTCTATAGTATTGTTTTTGTATTTTACTGTATGAAGCCATTCCCTGTGGTGAATGAATCACATATATGTGAAGTCTTTATTTTCTTCAGTTTAATAGTTATGTTGCCAAGGTTTTGGAACATATTATATTTTTGTTGATTTTTAGCGCTTCATTGTAATCGTTTATGAAACCACCCCTAGTAATTATATTTTGGTTAAAAGATTCAGCAGATATTAATGTTTTCCTAAGGAAGATATTAATGATCATTTAAGCAATTACTTTGAAAATTAATTGTGTGGGTGGGCAAATTAGGACAAGGATGGGCAGATTACTAAAGATTGATGGCCACAGCCAAATTTAGTTTGTTTGAAGGTAAATAAGAATTCAGGTGGGCCTTCTGAGCGTGAAGTAACATACATCAGTGTGGTAATAATGGAAGCATTACTTGTAATCCTCAAAGTCATTAAGTTAAAAAAATATATATATATTCAAGTGTAGTAGAGTCATAAGTGTATCCTAATGTTTCCATTTCTCATGGGGTCTGTGGGACATTCAGCAGGACATTTGGGTTCTATCGGCAGGAAGACCCCTTAGGCATCCTGGAAAATTATTGAAGAGATAGCACTGGAAATTTGGAATTCATACTCTGAAACAAAGAGAGATAATCCCTGCTCCAACCTTTGAGGAAGAGTCTTGGAGGTTTAAGGAATCCAAGAATATGAGAGTTACCCATAGGCTCTTTGTGAGGTTGGTTCCTGGTCTGTGGGGAAAAGGACTTAGTGGGGCCATAAAGCAGACTCTGGCCAAGTTCCCTAAGAACATATCTCAAGGTGGGAGGCTGGAAAAACTGAGATTATTAACATTTTTAGAGCCAGTGATAGATACATTCACTAGTTAGTGTGTTCATGAGCAGATCAGCCTATAATTGTAGCCTGATTCTTCACCAAAATATCACCCACCCCAGTGTTATTTCCTATGATTCTCCTCCTTAAATCTCCCAAACAAACCATCTTCTCACCATTCCCAGAACGTTTCTACAAAATGACACACATTAACTCAGAAATGAGGATAACTGAGGGTTTGGGAGAAGGTAGTGGTAAAGGTTGACAATGGTGACAGCCAGTGTTGATTGGGAGGCAGGGTTGGTGTGGCAGTATGTCAGTAGGTGCCTGACAGTAAGTGCACGGACCCTGGAACCCGACTGCTGTGACTCTGAGTCGTGGCTCTGACATCTACTAGCTTGATAACCTCAGGCAAGTTATTTGTCTCTCAGTTTCCTCATTTATAAAACCGGGGCAATAACAGCTCCTACCTTGGAGGGTTGCTTTATTTGTAAAGCACTTAGAACAGGCACATAGGTTGCACTACATACTTTTATTTTAAATAATTTGAGCAGGTTATACATGCACTTTGGTTATAGAAAGAAATCATGAAAAGTCTAACAGAGTATTCTACCAGCTATATTGACAATGACTTGAAGACAGAAGAGACAAGAAGGCATGAGAACAAGTCAGCAGTGGGAATCCCCAAACATGACATATTAGGGCTTATATAAATTACAGTGGCAGCTTCAGAAAGGAAAAGATCTGCTGAGCTTCATGAAAAAGCAGTAAGCAAAACATGATGATAGATTGGTTGGGGGGGATGAATTTGGAAATAAACTATCCTAAGCTTGTAATCTTGAGGGATTAGAAAGATGACGGTGCTGTTGACAACAATGGAGAAATTTGGAAAGAGATGCCTGTTTCTGCAGGAAAGACAGGAAGCTTACGCCACATCAATGTAGAAGAAACAAATGGACCATGGGAGTTAAACTTACCATGCCCTGTTCATTTGACAGATGGGCTGCAGCTGAATCAATTGTGATGCTTCATTAGGAGGTCTGATGTGTCTGTGATGTCCCATGCCACGGTCTGGTGGTTTTGCCACCTATAAGCACACCCTCCATTCTGCGCTTAGGTTGGGTTTGTTTTGGGGATCCTGTTTCATCACAGAGGCATGTCATGTGGTCATATGTACATCTTGCAAAACAGAAAGATGTACTGATATATATATATATATACACACATATATATATATATATATATATATATATATAATATATATATACTTCAAAGCCCTAAGTCTTTTTTTTTTAACATCTTTATTGGGGTATAATTGCTTTACAATGGTGTGTTAGTTTCTGCTTTATAACAAAGTGAATCAGTTATACATATACATATGTTCCCATATCTCTTCCTTCTTGCGTCTCCCTCCCTCCCACCCCTCCAGGCGGTCACAAAGCACCGAGCTGATATCCCTGTGCAAAGCCCTAAGTCTTAAGCAAGTATAATTTACTTAATTCCTGCCCAAAAGGATTGCAAGACTATATCCTAATATATATATATATATATATATATATATATATATATATATATATCTCCAAAGTTTAAGTCAATATGTGCTTGCATTAGAAAACAGAACTTGGCTGAAAAAAAGATGATGATGGTTTCATTTTTATTTGTATCTTCTTAACATCATGAGAGATACTTTCAGCCAACACTTACATAGTGATTGCCAGAGATTGTTCTAAGCTCTTTATACACGCTAAGTCATTTAATCATCACAGTCATGCTAGGAGGTAGGTAACATTACTGTCCTCATAATAAGGAAGAGGAAATTAAGGTGCAGTGGAGGCTGGTGCTCTTAGGTTGGTTTCAGCAGAATTCTGAGATAAGGGTTTATGTGCAAGCGATTTATCAAGGAAGGGTTTGCTCCCAGGGGTGACCAAAAGGGAATAGGGGAGCAGAGGCGGGAAGAGGAGAAAGCCAAACAAGGGTCCAATGGAGACAAAGTCCTGTGGAAGGAAGCATCATCGTAATCCTGCAGGGGAGCTCTGGGGTGGATGTTCCAGCTCAAAGTCACCCCAATCCAAGGCAGGGGAGTCGGGCTTTCATACTCCCATGCCAGAAAGTCAGTAGTTAAGGGCTGCCTGCCCTAGGCGGGATGTACCTCTGGTTCTCTGCACCTGTCAGCAAAGTGTCTTCAGTTGGTCTAAAGCGTCCTGCACAGAAGAACTGCAGATTCTGCCTGTTGGAGGCCAAAGTACAGCAAAGGTGGGAAACTGGGGCAGAGGTAGGAGTTGGGAGGCCCAAGAAGAATTGGGAGGGGAGGGGACCTGGAGGATGACCCTGTTAGCCTTACCAGTGTCTATCACATAGCTGAAGGGGATCCATCAGCAGACTGATTTTTTGGAGGGGGCGGGGGCTGTTATTTTAATTCATCAATTTGACTCATCCTTGGCTATGTAGATAGATCTAAGATATGTAAATCTACGTCTGTGTAACACACATACACCCCCCCACACACACAAGCACACACATATATACACACGAGAAATGCAAAGTTGATGCAGCCCAGATGTTACATGTCAGATATCATAAACTGGTGACTCATGAGTTGAATGCAATCTACAGACATTCTTGGTTTGGCCCTGTCTGAGTCTTTGGGTTGAATTAATAGCCAGTATTTTAAAAGTTGGGAGATTTCAATGAAAACTCCTGATTCCTGACCTCTGCTGACATTCTTACCTCACATAATTGACTGGAGGAGGGTAATAGATGCTGCTTCTTGAATCAGGGCACGTGCTGTCCAATTTGTCACGTTCTTTACCACCTGATTATAACTCCAACCCTCACCTCTCTCGCATGTCATCTCTGTGGCTCCTAAGGATATTTAAACATGCGACTCCTGTTATAAGACATTTCTTGACCATGACAACCTTTACTCGTTTCTTGAGATGAACTACTCCTATCAGGTTCTCATAACTTCTTTCCTGTTCCTACTTCGAGGTTTTGACTATTGTGCACCCTTTCAGAGGAAGTATTGTATTAGGTTAATTAAGTCAATGTAGTCAGCAAGCAGACCAGGTGGCTGTTTAATGACCTGGGTTGGCTTCTTCCTCATTGAAATTAACACAGCAATTGACAAACTGTTCCTTTGCTCATCGTGCTAAAACTTCTATGGGCAGAAAACACAAACTCTTAAGAACACACCAAATTGGTAGGTAGTCAATTTCTAATTATTTCTTGCTCAGTTCAAGATGTCCTAATAAATCTCTCAGCAGCTTCCAATATGTTTATTTTCTATGTCAAAGGAAACAGATATGAAAATGAAATCCTGAGCTGGATGGGAGTTGAAGTAAATTATAGTAATTTTCTGTTCAAACAAATAATTATATTGTTTCAACAAATAACCATCATTTTCCCTCATTAAAACCTTTGCTTTTAGGATTCCAATGAAAACATATATTAATGGGTCAAATCTTAAAACTGATGGCCTGGGAAAATCCTTAAGTTCTAAATACCACCCTACCCCTTCCCTTCTCATTTTAAATTTTAGGAGTGTTCTCTTGGACATTTTTTTGTAATCAACTCAGTGTAAAAAGATCAGATTCCATAATGAAGATGAAGTTAAAAGTTCTTCATAAAGATCTTTTAACTTTTTTTCAGAAAGTTTAATCCTGGTTATAGGTCAGATGAAGCACAAATGTCTGCTCTCTTTGATTGCTTTTTAAGCTATAATTAAAGAAGTTGAGATTATGCTTTTTAAAATGAACCAGGGTATAGGTAATGACCCTTTCACCAGTAAAAACGCTCTTATAACATTTATTAAACAAATCATGATTCCCCTAGATGAATAAGGAAAGGTACATTTCCCCCCAAATATTTAAACCTGTTCATATAAATTCACTTTTTAGTGCATAGTTATTATTAAATTTTATTCAGAATAAGTTGACTTTATAGTACTTTAACTATGAGACCTCAAACATTTTTAAAAGCCTTTGGAAAGGTTGAAATTGGGTCAGAAGTCTGAATTGGGGCCACAGTTGTCCCCAAATAAATCCTTTTAGAAACCCAAATGAAAGCAAATGTTCTCTCCCATAAGCTATCTGTACTCCCCGCAGTTATTCTTTTTATAATTTTTTTACTATTTGTCTGGTCTCCTGGGTTTTTTGTTTGTTTGTTGTCTTTGCTATTAAATGGACAAACTTAAAATTAGATGCTTGGGATCTGTCTACAGGGTAAAATATACTGGAGGAAAAAACTCTAACTTTGGGGGGTGATATATATATATATATTTTTTCTTTTTGTTTGGAAACAGAGAAAAAGTTAGTTGTTTGTTACTTTCCAATGACCGTTTTTGCTAGGGAGTTGGATTTTTGTAATTTGTGGTTTTAGAGGCTAGGGTAGCACAAATTTAGAGAGACTACTCAATTAATTTCCCTGGGATTGAGATCAGATCATGCCTTTCTCCCCTCCCCTTCCCCCAAATAAGGAGAGGCCTTAGTTTTTTAAGGAACCTCCATACTGTTCTCTATAGTGGTTGTATCAATTTGCATTCCCACCAACAGTGCAAGAGTGTTCCCTTTTCTCCACACCCTCTCCAGCATTTATTGTTTCTAGATTTTTTTATGATGGCCATTCTGACCGGTGTGAGATTACCATATGACCCAGCAATCCCACTACTGGGCATAGACCCTGAGAAAACCATAATTCAAAAAGAGTCATGTACCAAAATGTTCATCGCAGCTCTATTTACAATAGCCAGGACATGGAAACAACCTAAGTGTCCATCGACAGATGAATGGATAAAGAAGATGTGGCACATTTATACAATGGAATATTACTCAGCCATAAAAAGAAACGAAATTGAGTTATTTGTAGTGAGGTGGATGGACCTACAGTCTGTCATACAGAGTGAAGTAAGTCAGAAAGAGAAAAACAAATACCGTATGCTAACACATATATATGGAATCTAAGAAAAAAAAAAAAAAAGGCCATGAAGAACCTAGGGGCAAGATGGGAATAAAGACGCAGACCTACTTGAGAATGGACTTGAGGATATGGGGAGGGGGAAGGGTAAGCTGTGACGAAGTGAGAGAGTGGCATGGACATATATACACTACCAAACGTAAAATAGATAGCTAGTGGGAAGCAGCCGCATAGCACAGGGAGATCAGCTCGGTGCTTTGTGACCACCTAGAGGGGTGGGATAGGGAGGATGGGAGGGAGGGAGATGCAAGAGGGAAGAGATATGGGAACATATATATATGTATAACTGATTCACTTTGTTATAAGGCAGAAACTAACACACCATTGTAGAGCAATTATACTCCAATAAAGATGTTAAAAAAAAAAAAAAAGGAGAGACCTTCTTATCTACCTTTGGAGGACACGTCTTTCAGTGTCCTCTGAAGCTGGGAAGGCAGTACTGTGAATGCAGAGAGATTTGCAGGAGAAAGAGCTCTGAGATGGAAGAAATCTTTTGTTTTTGTCCTGGTCTGTCCCTCACTAGGCATGTCATCTTGGGAAAATCGTTTCCCCATTTGTGAAATGAGATTGATAATCATTGCTCTGCTCTGCTTGCAGGGTTATTGCAGAAGGAACAAATGAAATGTTACATAAAAAAGCCTTCCACTGAAGGATTTCCATTGCTATGGTTTCTCTTGACCTATATGGATACATAAATATTTTACTTTTTAGTGTATATAACAATGGAGAGTGTTTCATTGCATAGAATGTCATTACGTTTTTGTGCAATAGATGTCAGTAGAGCTCTATGGTCAACTGGTAACACTGCTTGGTTAGGATGATCTGTTCTTGGAAATTTTTCAAAGCAAACTCATTGTGCTTTTGCTTTCTTGCATTTTTTTACCAAATGGCCATGAATTCATGTGTCCTTGCCCCATACCCACCCTCATATCCGTCTCACTAGAATTCTGCTTTCAGCACAATTTTCTGCCTTATTGGAGCTTTCCTCCTCTTCATTTTTCTGGAGGGATTTCTACAAAATTATTGTTTTTCAAGAGCTCCTTTAGCGGAAAATGTGAAAACCAAGAGAAAACCTGCTACATAGTAAATTCACAAAAACAATTTAGAATAGTTATTGCAGACAGATTTAGTGCTTTTAAAATTAAATGTCACCAAAAAATCCTGTTTGCATTTACTTTTTCCTCACTATCCTCCCCCCTATTTTAGGTTTCATTCTAATTGAGAAATAAAGCAGATATACCAGGGGGCGCTTTGCCTTACTCAGAAATGCTTAGCAGACAAACCCTCTGTTTTTCAAAAATGCTGACTCTCTCTATAGAAAAGAAAAATAAACCTTTTGAAAATGTAGTTATTCTTGCTTTCTTGAAATAGCTACAAAGCTCGAGTTAAAGCATATGGTTTTAGGGCCATTGCCCATTCTTTGGGGAGAATTATGCTTTTTCCAAAAGTACAGAACCAGTTGTGAAGCAGGGCCGTGTTTTAGCTGGCTTCTTCCGCCACAGAAGATTTCACTAATTTAATTACGTTTTTGATTTTCAATTTGAAAATCATTTACAAGTGTAAAAATTAAGGAAGTGCAGGAAGTGTTCAGGATTTTTTTTTTCATCTAAGAAGAAAGTGCACTCAGTGTTCAGTGTCTGAAATTTCCCAAGATCTCTGTGTTACATTCAAATATAGGAATTTAAAAAGTTAAATTGCTTTGAAGTGAGACATGCCATTCATTTTCAAATATCACTTTAAAAAAATATTAATATCTACTTATATAAGGCAACCCAACAGTGTTGTATTCCATTCTGTACAATTGCTGTTAGTTGGGATGAGAATTATTCAACCATTTTTACTGGATGTCTAGTATTAAATAGGCACTACCTCATATATATGTGCTAAATGCTGAAGATAAATGGTGAGAAAACCCAGCCCTCTTGGAGCTTACAGTCTAGTGGAAAATACAAGTATTAATCAAATAACCATACAAACAAATGGAAAACTGCAAATCTGACACCCTCCCATGTATCCGTTCCACTTCCCTGCTTTATCTGTTTTTAAAATACTTATCATCCTGTGACATTTATATTTATTTGTTTGTTTATTGTCTGTTTCCCATCCTAAAATGGCAGCTCCATAAGAGAGACATTGTCTGCCCTGTTCAGTGATATAGCTCTAGCACCTTGTACAGAACTTGACACATGGTAGGTGCTCAATAAATATTCCTTGGATGAATACATTAACAGAGTACTGTCAGAAGTATTCAGTGTTCAGAGATCCCTTATTAAAAGAAGTTGATCTCATCAGGGAGGTCAAGAAAGGCTTCCTTGCCAAGGTGATGCTTGAGCTAAAAAGAAAAGTAGGCATTGATTAGGCTGAGAAAGGATGGAAGATCATTCAAGGCAATATGTGCAAAGACCCTGTGGCAAGAGGGAGTGTGAAAAAGATAGGACAGAAAGAAGGCCTGAAGGACAGAGGAGGAGAGACCAAGTGAAACTGGATTGCAAGATGAAAGAGGAAGGGAAGGGGGAGGCCAGACCATGTAGGACCTTGTAGGTTGAATTAAGAAGTCAAGAAGTTATCCTTATTCTAAAAATAATGAAAAATCATTTGAGTATTCTAAGCAGGGAGGTGACTTAATCAGATTTGAAAAGATTACTCTAGATTGCTCACCTAGAGTGAATTTGGGAAACCCAGCTAAAAGGCAGTGGTCCAGATGAGCAATGTGGGTAGTTTGAGCTAAAGTACTAGTAGTGGGAATCGGAGTAGATACATGCAGAAGTAAATGCTTCCATGGAAATTTAAGAGGTAGAACCAATGAGATTTGGTGAAGAGTTGGGTAAAAGGCGAGAGAGAAGAAGGTGTCAGGGTTGAGCTGAAGTTTATGGCTTGAATGATGGAACGGTGGTGCCATTCAATGAAACAGGGATGCTTGAAAGAGCATCAGGTTTGAGAGAGAAGATGATGAGTTCAGTTCTAGCTATGTTGATTTCAAGGTTTCTTGGACACCCTGGAGGACATATTAAGTTGGAGATAGTCCAGAGTTTGGAAAGTCTGGGCTGGAGCTATAAGTATGTGAGTTTTCCAGAGAAGGTAATTAAAATCGTGGGCTAGAGAATAGACTGAGGAGAGGAGAGACTCGCAGTTTCATGTAAATATCTCTGATTTTAGGTGAAGGATGGAAATGCAGACCAAGCCCTGATGCAAGCTGGCAGGCCTGGCCATCCATGCCCACAACGGAAGCATAGTGGATGACTTGGTAGAGAGTTCAATGGACCATAGACAGCAACCTTCTGGACCTTTCTAGATTCAAGCATAGCTGAAAATCAACTTCTTCTTCCTCCTTAACAAGGGACAAAAGAGAAAATCTGATGGTATTTTTACCTTGATAAAGTATTTTACCAAGCCTATACTTTAAAATATTCATTCTTTATGGTATGTCTATTCAAAAAATAAAATCACTGTTGTAATTTTTCATTGATCAGATATTAATTTTGCAATTAAAAGAATTTTTAAAAAATATATTATTTCTTAAGCATTTAGAGGTAGATGTGTTTGTGATTCTACACAGGCGGTTGACCAGACACTTGAAAATTAAAATTATGTTCATAACTCACACCAACTGAGGGGTTATTATGAGCCAAGTGCTGTTTTAAGGGCTTTATAAGGTTTACTTCCTTTACTCAACCCTAGGAGGTGGCTACTATCATCCCCATTAGATAGATGAGGGAACTAGCACAGCAGGGTCAGCAGATTGGTTCAGGGTCACACAGATGATAAGCGGTAGGGCCAGGATCTGAACCTGAGAAGTCTCCTTCCGAGGAAATACTCATAATAACTGTGGCAGACTCTATTAAAAATCCACTATGCACATTTTTAAATGTTTCGTATTTTGAGTTCGACTGAAAGCCTTTAGTAAGAATTTTATGAAATACTTGGTGATTTGCAGGTTCTGGTGAACATTAAAGAACCTGTTTAGGCCTGCTACCCTGTTTCCCAACCAAATTCCCTTTGGTTGCCTGGGATGAAACAGCCCCATAAGGCCACTCTAGCCCCTGGGTTCGTTCTGGCTTGTAGAATAATATGTGATACCCTGATTGAATTTTAACATAATGCTTTGGGGCCTCTTAGTCATAGGACACAGATCTTCTCGACTCGAAACAGAGGTGTGTCCAGACATGAGGGCACAGGGAAAACATTTAACAAAATTCCCCATAAATATGAAGGTGGAAGATTTGGTGGTTTATGTCATCTGGCAAAACTTTGGAGGAGATGTCACAGCCATTTTTGAAATAATACCTCAAGTCCTAACAACCCCAAAAGGCAACTGCAATACCTATCACACTGCCACTTTCAAGTGTTCATCTGAATCCCCGCTCTGGGCACAAAGGAGACTTCAAGGGGAGACACAAGAGACCCAGTTCAGACCCCCCTCCTTCGTTCTTCCCCTGCTGCAGGCTCCCGACCGCACTCCCTCCCCTATTACAGCTCTAAATCCTGCAACGTTCGCTGGTCCCTCCAGCCACAGGATTTGGCAAGGAAACTGAAGTGGAAATTAATTTCAGTTTAGATCCAGAGCAAAGACTTCATTTCTGTTTTCCACTCACTCATCATCTGATGAATGGTAGGGGGAAAATGGGCTAGAAAAAGAGGATAAAAGAGTTTCTGTATAGTCACTAAATTTTGAGAGCAGTGAAGACTATCTATGGCTGAAAGAGTCTGAAATTCATGCCTTCCTAATTCTGTAATAGTAATGATAACTTTATTTTTTCATTTTATTTTTGTCAATTTTTATTGAAATATAGTTGATTTACAATGCTGTGTTAGTTTCAGGTGTACAGCAAAGTGATTCGGTTTACATATATATGTATATATCTCATTTTTAGATTCGCTTCCATTATAGTTATTATAAGATATTGGGTATATTTCCCTGTGCAATAGAGTAGGAACTTGCTGGTTATCTATTTTATATATAGTAGCGTGTATATGTTAATCCTAAACTCCTAATTTATCCCTCTCCACCTTCCCCCTTTGGTAACCATAAGGTTGTTTTCTATGTCTGTGAATCTATTTCTGTTTTGTAAAATAAGTTCATTTGTATCATTTTTTTAAAATTCCACATATAAGCGATATCATATGATATTTGTCTTTGTCTGGCATACTTCACTTAGTATGATAATCTCTAGGTCCCTCCATGTTGCTGCAAAATAGTAATAATAACTTTAAAACGATAATAAATGTTCAAGAGCCTTCCCAGTTCTGTAATAATGATAATAACTTTAAAGTGATAATAAAGGTTAATATTGATTAAGTGCCAGGAACACCTCTGAGCATTTTTTGAGTATTACGTCTTTTAATGTGAGGACAACAGCCCTAGCAGGTAGATAATATTATCCCTTCTCCTTTTTTTTTTTTTTTTTTGCGGTACGCGGGCCTCTCACTGTTGTGGCCTCTCCCATTGCGGAGCACAGGCTCCGGACGCGCAGGCTCAGCAGCCGTGGCTCACGGGACCAGCTGCTCCGCGGCATGTGGGATCTTCCCGGACCGGGGCACGAACCCGTGTCCCCTGCATTGGCAGGCGGACTCTCAACCACTGCGCCACCAGGGAAGCCCCCTTCTCCTTTTTTGATGCAGAAACCAAGGCACAGAGAGGTTAAATAATTTGTCCAAGTTCACACAGCTAATTATTATCAATCCGCAATTTGCACCCAGGTGGATTTGCACAGCTCACACCCCAGAGCCTGCCCTCTTGACTACCACGAGCATTCAGTTACCAAGGTGTGCCCGTCCTCGCGAAAGGCCTGGGCAGGAGGGGTTTGGTCAGGACTGACTCACTCAGTGGGCCTGAGAGCACAGTTGGGGTGCTTGCAGCATGGGAGAAGGAACCAACATTTCTCTGAAGAAATAAGGAGCAATCTGACTCCACTGCAGGTGACATAGAATGGGCGCATTCTGGCACGTTCTGGGAGCATGGGGCAGAGAACACAGGCATAGGAGCAACGGCTGGGGGGGGTGGGCTCCTTACGAGGGCTATGAGATAAACCCTCCTCTCCCTGGCATGAGGCTGTTGCTTCATAATTCCTTTTCCTTGTGAAGTCTGTACTTTATAAATCAAAGGGGTCTCCCCAAGGGCTCTTTCACTGTGGGAGCATCCAATCCTGGCCCTAAAAACTCCCAGGACAGTCACACCACATGGACACACGGCCTGCTCTGCTTGGTTCAATCCTGCTCTTTGGATCCTTGGTGTAACGTTTTTCCTGCAGCTAGACACAGTTTGGCCAGGTGTCATGTTTTCCCTGCCTGCTCCCACAAATAAGGCAGATTTGAAAGATTTGCCATTAGTGGAATTTTGCCTTGTGGCTGGCACATGGTAACAGACCTCTAATAAATCACTCTGTGTGTAAGCAAATGAATAATAGAACTGTCTGCGGCTCTGCGTATCTCCAATCTGGCCACAGGACATTTATTTTCAAGATGCTACTAGTCTTCGCTCTCAGGGCATGAGTAGGTCCAAAACCTCATGATAATATCACCATGAACTTTAGCTTACCAACGTTTCTTCCCCAGAGTACTGCCACAGAGGCAAACACTAACTTCCTGTGTTGGAGGTCAGACATTCTGAACCACCCTCACATTCACGTCGGGCACTTGAAAATTTATTCTGTTTCAGAGAAAAACAACCAGTCTGTGCACCATGGCCCTTGGTTAGCCTGTTTTCAAGTGGAATGTTAAGTTTCTCACCAGGCCGCACCCTGAGCATACCCACTTAGATTATAAACATTCAGAAAATTGCAGGCCTTCACCATCTAATTGGCAGTGCTCTTCTGAATAAAAATACGGCCACCCACATGCCACATTTGCTACAGCTGGCAATGAATCAAAAGGCAGGGACACTCCCAACAGTGACCACAGCTCTGCTCCACTGGGTAGAGAATTTTTCTAATGACCTTTTGTTTCCCCAAGCATCTCAGTAGCACTTGGGCTGATTGTATAGACCAGGTTATTAAACAGAATGGTAAGATGTACTGTGGTGTGTTTTTGAAGTGTTGCCAGGATCATCTGATGCCAAGAAGAGAAATGGCCAGTCTGGAATTGTGCACTCAGCAGGAATTCCCGGGGCCTCACTGAGTGCACTTCCCGCACATAGACTACACTTTTCTCCTAGACTTTGTTCTCGAAGATCCTGCAGCTCAGATTCAGACATTTCCTTCCTAGCTGCTACCAGGTAAAAAAAGGTACCCGTGTATCGACTGACAAGCAGACATGGAGAGATGTTTATGACAACTTGCTAAATGAGAAAAGCAGGTTACAAATGTTATACGGTATTTGATTCCAATTTTGTAAAATAACAACATAAATACATACAGGGAAAAGCTGTTAACAGTGATTATCTCTGTGTAGTGATATTATTAGGTTTTTATTTGATCATTTTCATTCATTGATACTGTCTACATATATTTATTTCTTTATAACAAATAAAGTAAATTAATAAGCAAAAGAGGGACTTCCTTGGTGGCACAGTGGTTAAGAATCCGCCTGCCAGTGCAGGGGACACGGGTTCGAGCCATGGTCCGGGAAGATCCCACATGTCGCAGAGCAACTAAGCCCGTGCGCCAAAACTACTGAGCCTGCGCTCTAGAGCCCACGAGCCACAACTACTGAGCCCGCGTGCCTAGACCCCGTGCTGTGCAACAAGAGAAGCCGCTGCAATGAGAAGCCCGCGCACCACAACAAAGAGTAGTCCCCACGAACCACAGCTAGAGAAAGCCCGCGTGCAGCAATGAAGACCCAATGCGGCCAAAAATAAAATAAATAAATTCATAAAAAAAAAACTAAGCAAAAGAAAAGAAAACCTACCATCTTTTATGGCCCGTTTCAAATCTGACTTTCTTTTAGAATCTTTCAAGACAGCGCTATCTGGAAGGACTCTTTCCCTTATCTAAACGTATATAGAAGATGCATAAACACGGTAGGATACATAGAATTGCATGTGTGCTTCTATAACAACACTTACAACTCCTCTCCTTGAACTATAGTTTCGAAGAGCGTCGTCCTCTCTGGCTTCCCATGGTAGCTCTTAAGTACTTTGAGAGCAAGGGCTGGGTTTGAGTCTTTTTCTGTCTCCTATAGCAACTAACGCTCACTTCCAAGCAGCTGTCAATGATAGGCAGACAGGACGTTCTTTTCGAGTGAGTAAGTATGCACGTCTTTGGGCACATTCTATGTTTATGAAAGGTCCCACCAAAATTTACTCTTTCAAAATTAAAAATCCTGTCTTTTCCAAAAACTCTAATTCAAAAAGATACATGCACCCCAATGTTCATAGAAGCACTATTCACAATAGCCAGGACATGGAAGCAACCTAAATGTCCATCGACAGAGGAATGCATAAGGAAGATGTGGCACATATATACAATGGAATATTACTCAGCCATAAAAAGGAATGAAATAATGCCATTTGCAGGAACATGGATGGACCTAGAGATTATCATACTAAGTGAAGTAAGTCAGAAAGAGAAAGACAAATATCATATGATGTCACTTATATGTGGAATCTAAAAAGTGATACAAATGAACTTATTTACAAAACAGAAACAGACTCACAGACATAGAAAATAAACTTCTGGTTACCAAAAGGGAAGGCGGGGGAGGAATAAATTAGGAGTTTGGGATTAACAGATACATACTACTATATGTAAAATCGATCACCAACAAGGACCTACTATATAGCACAGGGAACTATATTCAATATCTTATAATAACCTATAATGGAAAAGAATCTAAAAAATAATATGTATGTATAACTGAATCATTTTGCTGTACACCTGAAACTAACATGACATTGTAAACCGACTATACTTCAATTTAAAAAAAAATTCTGTCTTCTTAATGAAGTGAATAACTAAAAAACTTCATATAGGTATTTTGCCATGGCTAATATATTCAAAAATAACAAAATCAATATCACCAAATAGAAGATGCAGTGAACTCCTGGGATAAACCATAATGGAAGAAAAATATTAAAAAAAGAGGGCTTCCCTAGTGGCGCAGTGGTTGAGAATCTGCCTGCTAATGCAGGGGACACGGGTTTGAGCCCTGGTCTGGGAGGATCCCACATGCCGCGGAGCAACTAGGCCTGTGAGCCACAACTACTGAGCCTGCGCATCTGGAGCCTGTGCTCCGCAACAAGAGAGGCCGCGACAGTGAGAGGCCCGTGCGCCACGATGAAGAGTGGCCCCCGCTCGCCACAACTAGAGAAAGCCCTCGCACAGAAATAAAGACCCAACACAGCAAAAAATAAATAAAATAAATGAATAAACTCCTACCCCCAACATCTTCTTTAAAAAAAAAAGAAAGAAAAAGAAGATGCAGTGAGGTTAGCTCTGGGACTCCAAAGAACAGTAACATTGAGAATTACGTGGATGCTTTGTTTCTGATGGCTGATGCCTGCATTTCTCAAACCATAGATGCTGCTTTTCATTTCCCAAAGCTCTTAATTTATCCTGAGATGCTAAGAAATAAGTCGAAATTCCAAAGGTTAGCCAGGAAAAGGTGAAGTGAAATTCAACTTGTGATTATTTCTAAAAGGAATCGTGACCTGTGACTTATTTAGTGTGTTGGCTTCAACCTAGTAGAATTCCTAGAAGATAATCACAGATTTATCTACAATGTGCAAAATAGGATGCAGAAGTAAATCAAGGCATTTATGTGCAGGCTTAGCAAGTGGGGAAGATCGGATAGGCCTTTGTTTTCCCCAACTGAGGAAAAGACCCCGGGCTCGGATTTGGGGACTCTCTACTCGATGTTCACAAGGATCCTCATTCAGCTCACATTCTGATCAGCTTCTCAGGGCCTGTGGAACCTGTTTCACGTATACCTTCACCACATCACTCCCAACTCAGCCCGCCTCTTTAATTTCCAGCTCCGGCCATGCCTTAAACATCTTTCCAAACTCAAAGGTTTTATCGGGATACCAGACATCAGGGTCTGATTCTTTTACAATTTGTATTTTTTCATACACTCAGCAAACATGTATGGAGCACGTACTATGTGCCGGGCTAGCTGCTCCGGATAAAGTAGTGAGCAAGATAGGCAAGCGTGCCTGCCTTTGGAGAGCTTCCGGTCCAGCAAGGGAAAGCAGACACTGTGCTCCAAATAAAAGCCAAATAGTTGTTTCATTCTGGTTGTCACAAATCCTGTGTATGAAAAGCACAGTGAAGAATGACAGCGAATAATCAGCATTTCTTTATCAATCTGAGGAGTCGGGGCAGGCCTCTCTGAGGAAGCCAAGCCCTAAGGCTAAGTTCAGAGTCACCTCCACAGAGAGGAGAACACATGTAAAGGCACTGAGGCCAGGACTGTGGAGCGTCCTAGGAACTGAGAAAGGCTGCTGTGGTCACGTTAGGCCTTGCAGGTCACACAAGAAGATATTTATCCACAGAGCAATAGGGAGCCATGGAAGGTAATGGGGCAGGGAAGCAACACATCCAGATTGCAGCTCTTAAAGACCTCTCTGGCTGCTGTAAGGAGAATGCATGAGAGGGACTAAAGGCAGCAGGGTCACCAGTAGGAGGCCATTGGGTCATCGAGGTAACAGGTGATGGGGCTGCAAGCAGCGTGCAGCATTGTGGAAGCGAGGATGGGGAGAGGTGAAGGATTCAGGATGTGTTTTAGAAAATATAGGCAAACCCCAAAAAACAACAACAACAAAAACATAGAATCTGTGTCACCATCTGTAAGATGTACTAAAATTAATGCTGGACATAACAAAAGATTTCAGTCTGACCCTTCAATCCAATCCAGTTTACTTTCATAGGTTTATGAGACTAAAGACTTCACTGGACAATATAATTATATATATTCCACTAGTTGATTTGTTTTCTTAAAATTCTTCTCTACACTTTCTAAAGGGACACTATAGACCACCACTCCTGGAATTATCAAGTTTAAATCAGTCAGGCTTGTTGAGCTCCAAGTATGTGCAAGGCCTTCTGTGATATTAAAAAATATGTGGGGCTTCCCTGGTGGCGCAGTGGTTGAGAGTCCGCCTGCCGATGCAGGGGACACGGGTTCGTGCCCCGGTCCGGGAAGATCCCACATGCTGCGGAGTGGCTGGGCCCGTGAGCCATGGCCGCTGAGCCTGCGCGTCCGGAGCCTGTGCTCTGCAACGGGAGAGGCCACAACAGTGAGAGGCCTGCGTACCGCAAAAAAAACCCAAAACAAACAAAAAAGCATGTGGCCCTGTCCCCAGTGGGCTTGTCGTCACTGGCAGAAAAATCTTTACCTATTGATTAATTTATATTTTGCCTTGTTCCAGAAAAAATTTAAGGAGGCTTCAAGGGATTCAAATATATAGGAGGAAAACGTAAATTGAAAGAGGAATGAAAGGAGAAAGAAAAACAAGGGTGGTGCTCTAAAATGAGGCCAGGAGTGCGGCTAAGTATGCATACAGCTTTGGCCTCACCCAAATGAGGGAATTCGATCAAACAGAATGAACTCGACAGCTGCAGATGACCATCCAACCCCTTTCTGTAGCTCTTCCTCTCTTTACTCTATTGTAATCTTGGGTCTTTTCCATTTCAAAGTCCAGATTGTGCTCCAAACTGGGCCAGTTTGTCAATATTTATGGAGTTTTGTTATTTGAAAGGCATCCTTAATTAAGAGGTGGACAGAATGAGTGCCAATGTCTTCATGCAAACTCACCATCACCACCAGAAAGACAATTCAAAGCTTATGACCCTCAGACAGGTCACTACCGGCTCCTGTGAAAATAAACGTAGGAACATTTGGGCGTAATATATAGTCTCTTGGTAAGCAGCAGGGGATGGAAAAACGGAGTTGTTCCAAGGATAAGTAACAACTTGAATTTAGATCCAAGAAGAAGGAAACTACAGTAAGAGAAGCAGCAGCAGCAAAACACAGCAATGCTTATCACCTGGCTCCTGGCCATCTGCCTCACTGGACACAAATCCTCTCCAAAGCCCGGCTTCCATCCACTTCTCCATGGCACTGATGTAGGCTCGGTTCATAGAAGATATTCAGCGCTTGGGGAACAAATACATGTTGAATAATAGAAAGAAAAGCGTGCCTTTTGCCTCCAATGGGTGTTTAAATAGTTACAACTCTTGAAGCTAAGCAGGTAACTCTTCTGGGCCTCAGTTTTCTCATCTGTCGAAGTAGAGTGTATGCAGCAAAGATCGCTAATTACCGCTCCACCTTCCTTCCATCTTTGCTACGGTTGTTTCTTATATGAAGACTCTTCTTCTCACAGCAGCTCTCTAGCGATTTTGCAGACTGGCTCATAGAGAATTCTGACTTACACTCTAAAGGAGACTCACTTAATCCTAGAGTTGAGAAGGGGATAGCCCTGGTGACATCCCACTGGTACTGAAGGTCAGCTGTGCGACAGCAGATTAACCATGACGTATGAGTAACTAAGAGCTAGTTTGCAAGCCTTGCTTTAAATGACTTTCTAACTGGAAATACCTAGAGAAGAGCAGGTATGGTCGATCTGTAGTGCCCAGAACGTATCAGGGACTTCATGGCTTCATGAAAACACTTTGAGCAACGAGTGAAAAAACATTGCCAATATTTAGTACATGGATGCTTTGAAAGCTGTCCCTTGATATCTTCGTTTTTTAAAAATATCCTTTGAAAAATATTATGAGATGGAATGTAGCATTAACAAGTGATAGGAAAAATACATTGCTATTTTGAAAAAACATTGAAGGACTTTGTAAATAACATTGACGCATTCTGACGTTTATGAATAATAAGATTGTCCACTATTATAATAGAATATTTCTTTTGTAAATGTAAATGTTTATTCTCCCAGGCCCACCAAACAAAAAGACTCACAAAGTATCTTTTAAACAACATATTGCCCTGGAGTTTATAAAATATAATCCAGTATCCAGAAATTAGAATTCAAATAGATATGCACCTATCACAAGGTCCAAAAATGAATGACTATTTCAAGGTATTGCCCTAAATAACATGGTAACATGATCTATGGAAAAACCATGTGACCATATGAGAGAACTTGGCCTTACATGCCTAGCTATTCAATGTCAAAAACACAACCACCAACAGCATTTTCAGAACCAACCCTCACCACAGATTATATGCTCTATATAAGTCCCAAATTTCTCCTGCCAAAGCAAGAGAATTTTTACGTTCTGTAGATGTTCTGAAGGGGAAGACCTCTCAAGCTTCCTACTTAAATAGATATTACTAAACACACACACACACACACACACACACACACACACACCCCTCAACATTAGGGATTGATTGAAACCAACTTAACACAAATGAACTCCCTATCCTAGGGGGGCCCAGCCAGCCATCGAGGAGCCAGATGAAGGACACTGGGCATCTGTTAAATAAAACCTGGGTCAGGGGCCTGCATACTTACCAGTTCCTTCAATGCTTATGCAAGATACTGTTGCTTTATAGCAAAATGATTCCATTCTTGGCAGGGTGCGGTTTTTAACACGCACAGGCGACGCTCCAGTCCTTTCCAGGCTTTCCTGCTCACCCCTATTTAGCTCTAGCTGGCGGCTCCCGCTCTGTGTCAACATTCTGCTTGCCGGCCAGAGATGAAGTCACCGTACTGGCTTTATGAGCTCTCACAGCTGCACGATACCCCCCCTAGACTCTCACTGCAGCAAGAAAATGTGCCTGCAGAGCTTCCAGCCACACTAGTCAGTTCTGAAGGTGTCAGGGAGCAGCCCTCTTTCTTCTGAGGGGGCTACATGCCTCTGAAAGGTCAGCCTCCAAGCTTCCAGGCCAGTGGGCCGGGCCAATGCCACTCCAGAGCCTTTCCCAAGGCCCTGCCCTGTGTAGCTGTTGAGGCCAGGGTAGAGCTTTTTCCATCTGTGTTCTATTAGTTCCTCTAAGCTGGAGCCTCATGGGGCCAGGTTCCCAATGGATAAAATATTCAGATGAGTGTTCACATCGTTTTAGAGTTTTTGATTTCTCCTGGTCCATTTCATGTCCTCTGTTGGAAGGCAGTGAAGAAGCCTATTTTCCTCTGTCTTTGAAATTAGTCACTTTCTATAAAGCACTAAACAAAATGGTCCTCCTTTTAGCAAAAGAATGGGGAAAAGAATTCATTTAGCAAAACATTGGGATGAGAGCTGTAAGGTAGGATGCGGATAATGGAAGAGAATGACAAGTCATCTTCATAATACCACATAAAATATTAGAAAATATTCGACAGAGAGCTATTTCCTCAAGCAGCAATCAGTATCAGGCATCTACTAATATGGAGGTATGAGTATATAGCTACTAATATTTAGTTGATTATAATACACTAATGAAATTAAAATTAAAACATAGAAATGGAATTTTTAAATATACCAACAGAATATTGATTTTAAAAATGGGTACTTAGAGGGCTTCCCTGGTGGTGCAGTTGTTGGGAGTCCGCCTGCCGATGCAGGGGACATGGGTTCATGCCCCGGTCTGGGAAGATTCCACACGCCGTGGAGCGGCTGGGCCCATGAGCCATGGCCGCTGAGCCTGCACGTTTGGAGCCTGTGCTCCACAACCGGAGAGGCCACAACAGTGAGAGGCCCGTGTACTGCAAAAAAAATAAATAAATAAAAATAAAAAAGATCACAGACAAGGATAGACTCAACAAACTTACTATAAAACAGAAGGACTGGTATCTGTGGCAGGTAGGAAGGAAAGGGTTTGGTTGGGGACATTCAGGCCCTGGGTGGGACTCTTTGTTGAGGAGGTCTCTGACACAGGCCTCACAGGCTAGCTGGATACCTCAGAGGTGACCATGTCTTGAGGTACAGCCCACGTTCCACCTGTGTTATCCCAAAGGCATCTGGAATCCTGCAGAAGCTCAGCCTCCTGTAAGGGGAACTGGAAGCAGATGCCATTATCTGTTTTCATCTGAACTAAAACCAGGAATCACCAAAGTCTTGACCAAAAGCAGACTGAGGATGCCCACGAATCTGCAAGATGCTCATCATCTAACACTGGGGATGGGGAGCTTTTCCTCTAGTTGACAGGAAGATCTGTTAGCAGCAAACATTCCCTTTACAAGAAAAATGCAACTACTTAGAGCAATTTATTTATGTTCAAGCTGAAGAAACAGACGAAGTAGTAAAGGCATCTTGCTTCGATAACACTACACTGGAATAATATAAATGATATTTCAAAAGCATTTAACTGCAGGCAATACTAAGGCACCCCCATGCCTCACTGCTGGGGAGGATAAATTGGGCAAGTCTTCTGGAGGACAAGGTGCCAATACACATCACAAATGTTAAACATATGTAACCCTCACTCTGGTAATTCCACCACTAGGAATGGATACTATAGAAATAATCAGATATACCCACAAAGATCAATGGGCAACACTGCTCCTTGTAGTGTTATTTTTAATGGAAAAAGAAAGGCAAAAAGTATCTAAATCTTTCAACAATGAGGGATTGCTTAAAAACTTGTACCTACACTTTAGAAAATTAGGCAGCTATATTTTATTTTATTTTATTTTATTTTTGCGGCACACGGGCCTCTCACCGTTGTGGCCCCTCCCATTGCGGAGCACAGGCTCCGGACGCGCAGGCTCAGTGGCCATGGCTCACGGGCCCAGCTGCTCCACAGCATGTGGGATCATCCCGGGCCGGCGCACAAACCCGTGTCCCCTGCATCGGCAGGAGGACTCTCAACCACTGTGCCACCAGGGAAGCCCAGGCAGCTATATTTTAAAGGAATCCAATGAAAATTCTTTTAAATTATTAAAAATATTTTTGTAGAAAAAGATGTTCAATGAAATAATGTTCTTGATATGATGTTGTCATTAAATAGATTTTAGGTTTTAGATAACAAAACAGTATATACCGTATGAGCTCACTTTTGGAGAAAAAGTCAAACTACATATTCATTTATTTATTGAGCACCTAAACAGTGAAGAGAAAGAATTCAACAACATACACATAGAGGGAGGAGCTTCAAGATGGTGGAGGAGTAAGACGTAGAGATCACCTTCCTCCCCACAAATACATCAGAAATACATCTACATGTGGAACATCTCCTACAGAACACCTACTGAACGCTGGCAGAAGACCTCAGACCTCCCAAAAGGCAAGAAACTCCCCACATAGCTGGGTAGGGCAAAAGAAAAAAGAATAAACAGAGACAAAAGAATAGGGACGGGACCTGCACCAGTGGGAGGGAGCTGTGAAGGAGGAAAGGTTTCCACACACTGGGAAGCCCCTTCGCGGGCAGAGACTGTGGGGGGCGGAGGGGGGTAGCGTTGGAGTCACGGAGGAGAGCACAGCAACAGGGGTGCGGAGGGCACAGTGGAGAGATTCCCGCACAGAGGATCGGTGCCGACCGGCACTCACCAGCCCGAGAGGCTTGTCTGCTCCCCCGCCGGGGCGGGGGGAGCTGGGAGGTGAGGCTCAGGCTTCAGTCTGAGCGCAGGGAGAGGACTGGGGTTGGTGGTGAGAACACAGCCTCCAGGGGGTTAGTGCACCACGGCTAGCCGGGAGGGAGTCCAGGGAAAAGTCTGGACCTGCCAAAGAGGCAAGAGACTTTTTCTTGCTTCTTTGTTTCCTGGGGCGCGAGAAGAGGGGATTAAGAGTGCCGCATAAAGGAGCTCCAGAGACGGGTGCGAGCCGTGGCTAAAAGCGCGGACCCCAGAGACGGGCATGAGACGCTAAGGCTGCTGCCACCACCAAGAAGCCTGTGTGCGAGCACAGGTCACTATCCACACCCCCCTTCCGGGAGCCTGTGCAGCCCACCACTGCCAGGGTCCCGTGATCCAGGGATAACTTCCCGGGGAGAACGCACGGCACGCCTCAGGCTGCTGCAACGTCAAGCCGGCCTCTGCCACCGCAGGCCCGCCCCGCACGCCGTGCCACTCCCTCCCCCCGGCCTGAGTGAGCCGGAGCCCCGAGTCAGCTGCTCGTTTAACCCCCTCCTGTCTGAGCGAAGAACAGACGCCCTCCGGAGACCTACACGCAGAGGCGGGGCCAAATCCAAAGCTGAACCCTGGGAGCTGTGAGAACAAAGAAGAGAAAGGGAAATCTCTCCCAGCAGCCTCAGGAGCAGCGGATTAAATCTCCACAATCAACTTGATGTACCCTGCATCTGTGGAATACCTGAATAGTCAACGAATCATCCTGAATTGAGGACGTGGACTTTGGGAGCAGCAGTATATATATATATATTTTTTTTTCCCTTTTTCTCTTTTTGTGAGTGTGTATGTTTATGGTTATGTGTGTGAATTTCTCTGTATAGCTTTACTTTTACCATTTGTCCTAGGGTTCTGTTGGTTTTTTTTGTGTTTGTTTGTTTTTTTAGTATAGTTTTTAGCACTTGTTATCATTGGTGGATTTGTTTTTTAGTTTGGTTGCTCTCTTCTTTCTTTCTTTTTTTTATTACTTAAAAAATTTTTTTTAATAATTATTTTTTATTTTAATTATTTTATTTTATTTTATTTTCTTCTTTCTTTCTTTCTTTCTTTCTTTCTTTCTTTTTTTTTCCTCCCTTTTATTCTGAGCTGTGTGGATGACAGGCTCTTGGTGCTCCAGCCAGGCGTCAGGGCTGTGCCTCTGAGGTGGGAGAACCAAGTTCAGGACACTGGTCCACAAGAAACCTCCCAACTCCACGTAATATCAAACAGCAAAAATCTCCCAGAGATTTCCATCTCAAAGCCAAGACCTAGCTCCACTCAATGACCAGCAAGCTACAGTGCTGGACACCCTATGCCAAACAACTAGCAAGACAGGAACACAACCCCATCCATTAGCAGAGAGGCTGCCTAAAATCATAATAAGGCAACAGACACCCCAAAACACACCACCAGATGTGGACCTGCCCACCAGAAAGACAAGATCCAGCCTCATGCACCTGAACACAAGCACTGGTCCTCTCCACCAGGAAGCCTACACAACCCACTGAACCAACCTTAGCCACTGGGCACAGACACCAAAAACAACGGGAGCTACGAACCTGCAGCCTGCAAAAAGGAGACCCCAAACACAGTAAGTTAAGCAAAATGAGAAGACAGAGAAACACACAGCAGATGAAGGAGCAAGATTAAAACCCAGCAGACCTAACAAATGAAGAGGAAATAGGCAGTCTACCAGAAAAAGAATTCAGAATAATGATAGTAAAGATGATCCAAAATCTTGGAAATAGTATGGAGAAAATACAAGAAACGTTTAACAAGGAACTAGAAGAGCTAAAGAGCAAACAAACAGTGATGAACAACACAATAAATGAAATTTGAAAATCTCTAGAAGGGATCAATAGCAGAATAACTGGGGCAGAAGAACGGATAAGTGACCTGGAAGATAAAATAGTGGAAATAACTACCACAGAGTGGAATAAAGAAAAAAGAATGAAAAGAATTGAGGACAGTCTCAGAGACCTCTGGAACAACATTAAATGCACCAACATTTGAATTATAGGGGTCCCAGAAGAAGAGAAAAAGTAAGGGACTGAGAAAATATTTGAACAGATTATAGTTGAAAACTTCCCTAATATAGGAAAGGAAATAGTTAATCAAGTCCAGGAAGCACAGAGAGTCCCATACAGGATAAATCCAAGGAGAAACACGCCAAGACATATTAATCAAACTATCAAAAATTAAATACAAAGAAAGCATATTAAAAGCAGCAAGGGAAAAAAACCAAATAACACACAAGGGAATCCCCATAAGGTTAACAGCCGAACTTTCAGCAGAAACTCTGCAAGCCAGAAGGGACTGGCAGGACATATTTAAAGTGATGAAAGGGAAAAACCTACAACCAAGATTACTCTACCCAGCAAAGATCTCATTCAGATTTCACAGAGAAATTAAAACCTATACAGACAAGCAAAACCTAAGAGAAGTCAGAACCACCAAACCAGCTTTACAAGAAATGCTAAAGGAACTTCTCTAGGCAAGAAACACAAGAGAAGGAAAAGACCTACAATAACAAAACCAAAACAGTTAAGAAAATGGTAATAGGTACATACATATTGATAATTACCTTAAATGTAAATGGATTAAAGCCTCCAACCAAAAGACATAGACTGGCTGAATGGATACAAAAACAAGACCCATATATATGCTGTCTACAAGAGACCCACTTCAGACCTAGGGACACATACAGACTGAAAGTGAGGGGATGGAAAAAGATATTGCATGCAAATGGAAATGAAAAGAAAGCTGGAGTAGCAATTCTCATATCAGACAAAATAGACTTTAAAACAAAGACTATTACAAGAGACAAATAAGGACACTACATAATGATCAAGGGATCAATCCAAGAAGAAGATATAAGAAGTGTAAATATTTATGCACCCAACATAGGAGCACCTCAATACATAAGGCAAATACTAACAGCCATAAAAGGGGAAATCGACAGTAACACAATCATAGTAGGGGACTTTAACACCTCACTCTCACCAATGGACAGATCATCCAAAATGAAAATAAATAAGGAAACACAAGCTTTAAATGATACATTAAACAAGATGGACTTAATTGATATTTATAGGACATTCCATCCAAAAAACAACAGAATACACATTCTTCTCAAGTGCTCATGGAACATTCTCCAGGATAGATCATATCTTAGGTCACAAATCAAGCCTTGGTAAATTTAAGAAAATTGAAATCATATCAAGTATCTTCTCCGACCACAATGCTATGAGACTAGATATGAATGACAGGAAAAAATTGTAAAAAATACAAACATATGGAGGCTAAACAATACACTACTTAATAACCAAGAGATCACTGAAGAACTCAAAGAGGAAATCAAAAAATACCTAGAAACAAATGACAGTGAAAACATGATGACCCAAAACCTATGGGATGCAGCAAAAGCAGTTGTAAGAGGGAAGATTATAGCAATACAATCCTACCCTAAGAAACAAGAAACATCTCAAATAAACAACCTAACCTTACACTTAAAGCAATTAGAGAAAGAAGAACGAAAAAACCCCAAAGTTAGCAGAAGGAAAGAAATCATAAAGATCAGATCAGAAATGAAGGAAATGATAGCAAAGATCAACAAAACTAAAAGGTGGTTCTTTGAGAAGATAAACAAAATTGATAAACCATTAGCCAGACTCACCAAGAAAAAAGGGAGAAGACTCAAATCAATAGAATTAGAAATGAAAAAGGAGAGTAACAGCTGACACTGCAGAAATACAAAGAATTATGAGAGATTACTACAAGCAAGTATTTGCCAATAAAATGGACAACCTGGAAGAAGTGGGCAAAGTCTTAGAAATGCACAACCTTCTGAGACTGAACCAGGAAGAAATAGAAAATATGAACAGACCAATCACAAGCACTGAAATTGAAACTGTGATTAGAAATCTTCCAACAAACAAAAGCCCAGGACCAGAGGGCTTCACAGGCGAATTCTGTCAAACATTTAGAGAAGAGCTAACACCTATACTTCTCAAACTCTTCCAAAATATAGCAGAGGGAGGAACACTCCCAAACTCATTCTACAAGGCCACCATCACCCTGATACCAAAACCAGACAAAGATGTCACAAAGAAGAACTCTACAGGCCAATATCACTGATGAACATAGATGCAAAAATCTTCAACGAAATACTAGCAAACAGAATCCAGCAGCACATTAAGAGGATCATACACGATGATCAAGTGGGGTTTATCCCAGGAGTGCAAGGAATCTTCAATATACACAAATCAATCAATGTGATACATCATATTAACAAATTGAAGGATTAAAACCATATGATCATCTCAATAGATGCAGAGAAAGCTTTGGACAAATTCAACACCCATTTATGGTAAAAACCCTCCAGAAAGTAGGCATAGAGGGAACTTTCCTTAACATAATAAAGGCCATATATGACAAACCCACAGCCAACATCATCCTCAATGGTGAAAAACTGAAACCATTTCTACTAAGATCAGGAACAAGACAAGGCTTCCCACTCTCACCACTATTATTCAACATAGTTTTGGAAGTTTTAGCCACAGAAATCAGAGAAGAAAAAGAAATAAAAGGAATCCAAATCGGAAAAGAAGAAGTAAAGCTGTCACTGTTTGTAGAAGACATGATACTATACTTAGAGAATCCTAAAGATGCTACCAGAAAACTACTAGAGCTAATCAATCAATTTGGTAATGTAGCAGGATACAAAATTAATGCACAAAAATCTCTTGCTTTCCTATATACTAATGATGAAAAATTTGAAAGAGAAATTAAGAAAACACTCCAATTTACCATTGCAACAAAAAGAATAAAATATCTAGAAATAAACCTACCTATGGAGACAAAAGACCTGTATGCAGAAAATTATAAGACACTGATGAAAGAAATTAAAGATGATACAAATAGATGGAGAGATATACCATGTTCTTGGATTGGAAGAATCAACATTGTGAAAATGACTATACTACCCAAAGCAATCTACAGAGTCAATGCAATCCCTATCAAACTACCAATGGCATTTTTCACAGAACGAGAACAAAAGATTTCACAATTTTTATGGAAGCACAAAAGACCCCGAATAGCCAAAGCAATCTTGAGAACGAAAAACAGAGCTGGAGGAATCAGGCTCCCTGACACTGGTCAGAATGGCCATCATCAAAAAATCTACAAAATGCTGGAGAGGGTGTGGAGAAAAGGGAACACTTTTGCACTGTTGGTGGGAATGTAAAATGATACAGGCACTATGGAGAACAGTATGGAGGTTCCTTAAAAAACTAAAAGTTGAACTACCTTATGACCCAGCAATCCCACTACTGGGCATATACCCAGAGAAAACCATAATTCAAAAAGAGTCATGTACCACAATGTTCATTGCAGCTCTATTTACAATAGCCAGGACATGGAAGCAACCTAAGTGTCCATCAACAGATGAATGGATAAAGAAGATGTGGCACATATATACAATGGAATATTACTCAGCCATATAAAGAAACGAAACTGAGTTATTTGTAGTGAGGTGGATGGACTTAGAGTCTGTCATACAGAGTGAAGTAAGTCAGAAAGAGAAAAACAAATACCGTATGCTAATACATATATATGGAATCTAAAAAAATAAAAATAAAATGGTCATGAAGAACCTACGGGCAAGATGGGAATAAAGACACAGACCTACTAGAGAATGGACTTCAGGATACGGAGAGGGGGAAGGGTAAGCGGGCACGAAGGGAGAGAGTGGCATGGACATATATACGCTACCAAACGTAAAATAGATAGCTAGTGGGAAGCAGCCGCATAGCACAGGGAGATCAGCTCGGTGCTTTGTGACCACCTAAAGGGGTGGGATAGGGAAGGTGGGAGGGAGGGAGACGCAAGAGGGAAGAGATATGGGGACATACGTATATGGGGACATAACTGATTTACTTTGTTGTAAAGCAGAAACTAACTCACCATTGTAAAGCAATTATAGTCCAATAAAGATGTTAAAAAAAAAGACCAAAAAAAGGAGTTATACAGCAGAAACTAACACAATATTGTTAAGCAATTATACTCCAATAAAGATATTTTTAAAAAAAAGATACACAAAGAAAGTTGAATATGATTATATTAAGTAGAAGGAAATGTTACAAATATTCATAGTAGTTATTTCTGTGGCATGATATTGCTGGTGCCTAATTTTCTTCATTGTTCTTTTTGTATTTTCTGATATTTACAAAAATGAACAGGTATTATTTTAAAATCAGAAAACAAATGGAAAAAAAAAAAGTTATATGTGGTTTTCCATTGAACTTTTAAGAATACCGTATCCGAGAAAACACTAGTTTGGGCTTCCCAGAATTTCCAGATACTCTTTCCTTTGCTGGGGAGGCCAGTAGGGTCAATCGCACACCGAGGAGGGGAGGTGGAGCCAGGGTGGGGCAGAGCGAGGAGAGAAGCCGAAGAAAGTGGCCACGTGTAGTGACTCCTGATGGCTTCCGAGGAAGTAATGGGCCAGGGTGAACCGAGTCCATCAAACCAGGGCTAGAAGTGGGGACTCGAAATCCTAAGAGCTTCATCCTCTCCCATTTCTTGGGTCTCAGTTCCTTAATGTAATAAGGGCTAAGTCCTTCTTGCCCGGTAAGCTGAAGAGTTGCTCTGTGCTTTGGGGTCTTTCAGTAAAGAGTGCTCCGGGGCTTCCCTGGTGGCGCAGTGGTTGAGAGTCCGCTTGCCGATGCAGGGGACACGGGTTCGTGCCCCGGTCCGGGAAGATCCCACATGCCGCGGAGCACCTGGGCCCCTGAGCCATGGCCGCTGAGCCTGCGCGTCCGGAGCCTGTGCTCCGCAACGGGAGAGGCCACAACAGTGAGAGGCCCGCGTACCGCAAAAAAAAAAAAAAAAAAAAAGAGTGCTCCGGTGTAGACAGTTGAGCTTGGGCCTCTGGGAACTCTGGGAAAATGTACGTGGATAAATGAATAGGTGGATTAATGTGGAGTTATCCAAAGAATGTCAAGAGGACCAAGGCTAGAAGAAAAAAATGCTTCCAATATTTTTAGATTCAGAAAAGTCATATTCTTCTTGGCAAGTGACAAAAATGCCATGAAGGCAAAGCTTAAGCAAAGTTTTGTGAAAGGGAAATTGCTAATACAAAGATAAGCCCTGCAGGTCTTTTTCTTTTAAAAACATATTTATCCCTCCACTTAACAAATATTCCTGAATACCTTCCTGGTGCCAGGCGCTGCACTGGAGCAGGGTTACCGGAGAGAATGAGGCGGAGGTGACTGTGGTTGGAGCTGTGAGCTGTCATGGAAAGTGGCAGTTTTTGTTTTCTTTTCGTGGATTCACTCCTCATTAATTCAAGAGACATTTATGGACCCCTCACCATCTGCACCAGGCACTGTGGTTGGCGCGAAGAACACACACACTGTCTTTTCTCTTCATGGTCAACCGGCCTGGGGGATGGGGAGAAGTGTGAGAAAATCAATATCTGTAATAAGAAGCCCAGTTTAGCTGGGAGGGGTCGGGGAAAGCTTCTGCAATGAGGTGCTGCTTGTGCTGGGCTGTGGCGGAGCCATTCATTCATTCACTCTTCTATTCCACAAATACAGATTTGGGCTGCACACGATGCCCAGGTGCTGAGAATAGAATGATAGTCTGGTGGGAGAGAGCAATAATAAATACACAAACAAGTACATCAAAGGATCATGGCTATGACACAGGGAAGGATATAAATGGGATACTGTGATGGAGAACAGCAGCGGTGGCAGCCAGGGAGAACGACACTCTTGAATTTAGAATGTGTGGAAGGACAGTCAGCAAAGGGCTCTCTGAAGAGGCTTTATTTAAGCTGAGACCCAAAGGTTGAGAAGCACCTAGCCATGCAAAGAACTAGGGCATTCCCGACCAAGAGAACAGCAAGCTCAAAGGCCCTGAGGTGGTGACGAGAGACAGGAAGGAGGCCAGTGTGGAGGGAGCATGGGTACTCGAGGGGAAGGGTGGACAGGTGAGCTGGGTCAGGCCGTGCTGGGCCTTGTGAGCCATGGTAAGTGTAGGCCATCAGGGGCAGAAGAGTGACAGATCTGGTTTATGCTTTAGACCACAATATGCTCCTCTCAGGAGAATGGATTGGGGGGAGATGCATAGGGTGGATGAGAGTAGGAGCAGAGAGATCTATGAAGTGGCTTCTGCAGTAGTCTTGGTTAGACTATGGTGGCGTGGAGATGAGAGTTAATTAGTAAGGAGGATTGGGGAAAAGGCAGTGGGAAGTCTTCTGGGTAGAGGAAATAATTTGTGCAAGTAAGAAGAGTGAACAGACATTTTAGGAAATGACAAGTAGTTCTTTGTAGCTTGGAGATGGAGGTAGCAATGTGGGAAAGGGTCAAATCATAAATGGTATTCTATACCAGCATAAGGAGGTTAGATATTATTCTGAGGGCAGTAGGAGACCACTGGAGAATTTTCAGCAGGAAGGTTCCCTGAACAGAAATGAGCATTGGAAAGATGTATTGGAGGAGGGATTCAAGGCAAGTGGAGGGGGCCACTGACGGTAGACAAGACCAATGGTATTGAGACAAGCTAGGAAACCATTGCTCTTTAGAAAGAATGAGACAGGGAATCCTGGCTCTGCTACTTACTGCCTGTGACCTTAGGCAACTTACTTAACCTCTCTGAGCTTCAGTTTACTCAACTACACAAATGGGAATATTACTTGACAAACTTTTCATGAGGTTTACATTAAAGAGTAGTGGTAAAATTACCATTTTATCATTTCATGAGGATTACAGTAAATGGTAGGGGAGAAAGTGTGGCTTGTAGCAGACACTCAGTCTTAATCTCCTCTCCTTCACAATCTCTATCCTGATTATATGATTCCAAAGTGCATCCCCAAATAGTGTTGCAAAATAATTAGCTATCCATCTACAGTATGATAACATCACTCCTCCATACAATCTGAATAAAGCATAAAAAGGAAAGTAAAAAAAAAAAAAGAAGGTACATCAAAACTGGAAAAAAAGAATGGCATTTCCTGCTTCCTCATAAACTGGAAATAAAAAGTTGGCTAAATGTTTCTTTATCCATGAAATCAGCATTAAAAAACCAGATAAAGAAAATAAATGTCAGTTGTATCTGTTAGATGAAACTCTATAACCTCGTTGAGAGTATTAGAGAAAATCTAATGCCGGGACAGCAAAGAGAATTTTACTCAGTTAAGACTGTGCATTGCATGGGTGGCAAGGACAATTCTGAAATACATGATATAAATCCCTTATCTGAAACTCATGGCCAGATGTATATCAAATTCAGAATTTTTCAGATTTGAGAGAGATAATGTGCTGTGTATTCCATAACACCCCTGGTGTGGGGTTATTACTATTTCTTCAGTGAAATATGAGAATATTCATACTAAGTGGGATAAATAGAAACCCATAAAGACCTTCAGCTTAGTATAGGTGAGGTTTTCCTATTAAATGAGTTTGTGTCCGAGTTGGAAATAACTTTTCTTGTTCAGACTTCGGGGATTTTTGAATTGTTTTTAAGAGGTTGGGGATCTAATGCCCTTCCCTGGATTTTGTGTACCCCTTAACCCAACCCCTTCCTTCACAGGGCTCACAGTGGCTGCAGGGGGCCTGGGTGGTAGGGGGTTCAGACCCAGCCCTGCCTTAACCCTGACGCCCTCGTCCTTCTGACCTCCAGGCCCTACTGCTGACCTCAGCCGCCACACTGGAGCCTTCTTCATTCATGAGGTCCTGGAGTCGCCCCCTGAAATCAAACCTCTGACTCTGTCCCACCCCGTCTACCACTCATGTCTGAACTGCAGTCCTACATAGCTCAAGTGTCCTCCTCCGGGACCCCCGACGTCCGGGTATGTATTTTGGGACAGCTAAGTGATTTGGGGTCTGCACGGCAAATCTCTGGGGCGGGGTGAGAAGCAGCTTACATCATCAGTCTGCATTTTCTAATCCGGCTCCAGCGTTTCCAGACACTTTTATATGTAAGTTTTGGGGTGGTAATTCATTCAGACTACATTCAGATGTGCAGGGAAAAAACAGTAGTTTCTTTACTAACTGATGATTGATTTGACTTTCGTCACAAGCTTCCTACCTTGCTCGGTAGAAATGGGGGTCGGATAAATTTAGTCCAATCTGATCAACTCTTCCATGTTAGGGACAGTCTGTTTAGGTAACAGAGTCCCTTGTGGATCTATATACCCAGTTTTTCAGACTTTTTCCTCATCTACTTCTCATTCCTGAGGTAGCCATCAGAGTATGATGGACAGTCGGGTCCCTTGGTTACAGCAGCAATTTTCCAATAGCAGATACAGGGAACTGATTATAGTTAGAGAAAATCACACCCGGCCTTACGCTGAGTAACTAAGATTTATCAAGTGGGCAAAAGTCCTCTATCCTTGGGATTCCTCTCATCCTACCTGACATATCCCTCTGTCTTGAAGTAGAGAGACTGAGCTCTACAAGTCTTATCCCACCTGTTTCTCCCTGTTTCTCTCCATAGTTTTTTTGCACATGGATGTGGGCTTTTGACTTTCTCCCCTCTTCCAGTTATAAAATAAATAAGTCATGGGGATGTAATGTTGAGCATGGTAACTATGGTTGATAATACTGTATTGCATATTTAAAAGTTGCTAAGAGAGTAGATCTCAAAAGTCACAAGAAAAAAAATTTGTAACTACGTATTGTGACAGATGGTAACTAGACTTACTGTGATCATTTCACAGTATATACAAATATTGAATCACTATGTTATACACCTGAAGCTAATATAATGTTGTTTGTCAATTGTATCTCAATAAAAAATCCTCTCTCCTTGAACAAATCTTGGCTCTTACATGCACTGTCTGCAAGATCCTATTTGAGTCACGAACATGAAAATGCAAAAGAAAATACTCATTAATAGTTTTTAAAATATCACCTCTCATGATACATACAAAAAAAAGGGGGGGAAAGGATTTACATCAAGGTATTTATACTGTTTATAACTGTATGACAAAATTATGTGATTTTAAAATTTTTCTTATTTTTGTTATTTTTTGACTTTTTTATGATGAACATATACTGCTTAGTTAAATTTTTTTAAGTTCTTTTAAAAATATGCCTGTAGCACTATCAGTTAGGAAAAGGCAAATTATGGTCTCTGTTGGAACAAATTTAAACTTGTCAGAGCAGTTAAATTAATTAGGTCTTAAGTGACATTTAATAGCCAGGGTGGTAGGCCTGATACAACTTAGCAAAGACTTAGAAAATTAGGCATAATAGCGTACAGATTGTACTCCTGCAAAGCACGCTCAATTCAGGGGAAACAGCGCGTCAAGCAGGGTTCCTCAAAATGCTTCTGCGTCTTAGTTTGTTCTTTCTTTTGGAGAGGGGCATGGGTGAAATTTCTAAGATGAAACCCACGCCCATTTTTGTTGGCATCCCTCCTTCGTGTATGATGACAAGGGAATCACTGTGGGCTGTGCTGGAATATGTCATGTATGGATCATTGTAAGTAAATCCTTTTTTCCCCGTAACAAAGAGGGACATAAAGCTCCCTTTTTTTGGTAAGTAGATTTCCTTGAAAAAGTGAAATATAAGAGTTAGATTTATAATGTCCAGGAAGGTGTGAAACTCTCGAAGTAGAAGGAAGAGAGGGGCTTTGTTGCCATCACGCTCATCCTGCCTGGCCAGTCTGGGACAGATCTGGGTGAGGGAGGAAGGAGAGGGACCAAGCATGCCTTGTAGAGTCATCTGAAAGAAAGTGCAGCTGAATGTCCCAAGCAGGAAATTTAAACCTCAGCCTTCAGGAAAGGAAAAAAGTTCAGAGGAAATTCTAAACTATATTTTTCTTCAGGTAGGTCTGGTGGGAGCATCTTGCCCCTTGCGTGTGTGAAGCAATCCGAAATAGCCCCCAACTTCAGAGTGCAACGTTACTTGCTAAGGGCTTTTCATTTTCCACTGTGGAAACCTCCACAGCCATGTCAGACACTGAGTCAAAATATAGCAGAGGGGGATGCCAGACACTTCTAGGGCAAAGGTTTCTTTCTGTAGCTCTACCGGGCCCCGACTATTACCTGTCTGCTGCCTTCCAGACTGGGTCTTAATCGCTTCCAGCTGTGTTGGCTCCTACAGTCCCTCTGGCCCCTCCCCGTCTGGCCTCCCTGCCCTCTGCCTTTTGTGTAGGAAAAATTAAGTATCACACTTAAATCCCCCCTTAGGACTTGGGGATCCTGAGCAGGAGCCTGGCCACAGTATCCGTCTCCAGCAACAGATGAGGGGGCTGGCTTGCCTCACATGGGGTCTCCTTTCTGCCCTGGGGCTGAGTCCTGTCCCTAAACAGTTACAGCTAAGCACACAAAGGGACGTAGGTACACAGGGCTCCAGTGCACACCCCCCCTCCCCTCAAACGCCACCCTGGTACCCTGAATGCCCTCAATTCCTTCCTAGGGATTGGTTCTTTAGGGCTAAATTTAACCCTCTCCAGGTTGTCATCTTTTGAAATATACATTTTTCTGCCAGGGTGGCCGGTATCTCCATCAAACCAATGCCACACAAGCCTTGGTGAATTGGGGGGATTGAAAATCTGTGGCTGGAGTGAGACTGGAAAGGGCCTGGCATCGTGCCACGAATACCCTATCCCTTACACATGTAGACAGCATAGTCAATAGTGGAACGGTTCTCCTGCCCAATACACCAAGGCTAAGGCTTCAGCACCCTCAACACAGCACATCAGGTAGACACTAAAGCCTGGAATGATTGACAGATTGTATGAAGTCCCTGCCATCTTTGGGCTAAACCATAGGGTGTATGTTGGGCCGTAGGGAGCTACGAGTCTGGGTCAGTGGGCAGGGATTGCCTACATTAGTGCATCTCAAACTTGGCCTTACATCGGAAGCACCAGGAGAGCTTGCTAAACACAGATGGTTATCCCCACCCCCCCACCCAGAGTTTCTGATTCAGTAGGTCTGGATGAAGGTCCAGGGTCCAGCACGCTGCTCCTGGTCTGGGGACCACACTTTGAGAACTGCCGGTCTGCATGATATCAAGGCACTTGAACTCTGTTTATCAGGCAGTGTGGGATCCTTGAAGGACTTTAATCTGGGTGCAAGCGGGTCGTGAGGTCAGGTTTACACTTTCCAAAACTCAAACTGCCATAGCGTGGAGGGTTGCCTTGAAGGGAGTGCAGTTGGGGGCAGGAAGGCTAAACAGAGGCTGTTGGCATGATCCAGATAATCTTACAGAAGGAGATCCTGGCAGCGAGGTTGCACTGGGCAGCCTCCAGAAGCCTGAGAAAGATAGAAAGTTGAGAAAGCACGAAAAGGAGATAGGGAGCCTCAAAGACATGGTGGCCATTCCCCAGTTTTGCCAAGGGTGGGCTGGTTCCCAGAACAGGAGACTGTGACCCTGCAGAGGGGTCTGCAGAAGTGACACTCGCCAGGCAGACCTGCCAAATCCGTGTGGCTGACTCTCTCCCTCCTCCCCTCCCTCTCTTTCCTGTGGGGAGATGTTACTGGGGGTAGGGGGGGGCTGCTTAGAGAACAGGTGGTGATGATTACCAGGAGACCAGCAGTTTCCCTGCCTCATCTTTCAAAGTGTCAAAAAAGGCTGACTGAGGAAATTATGGAGTGTAGGAAGCTTCCCCGATTTGTTCAGTTCAGTAATATTTGGCGGAGCCTGGTCATTCCGACTTAGTGGCTGATGTATAATTCTGAAAGGACACTGAAAAATATCTAAACTCTACTAGCAGTGCTTTCCTAAGGAGGGTAGGCCTAGAATTACCAGCATACACACAGTAAAAGAGAATTCAGAATTTTACTACACATTCCAGATACGTAAGTGAAGCTACATCAGAATCTGAACGAATAGTAATAATAATAATAATAATAGCTGTGAAAGGTATCATGTCAGGCCCCTGATCATCAATTATCCATGGATTCATGTGGCTTTTGATCTACCCTGACTCATCTACAAGCCACAAAATAGGTCAGACTGGCCTGCTACACTGCTCGGAATCTTCTGTGTGCATTTTCACCTCTGGCTCTGCCCAGGCAGTTCTCCAGCTGTAAGATTCCTGAAACTTCCCTCCTTGCCTTAAGGTCTCTCTTAAGTTTACTTGCATTCATAACTTTTCTTTGAGCCACCGACTCATGGCCATTCCTCTCCCGTCTGAAGTCCTATGACATTTACTGGCTGAGTGTACCCTTTGGGCCTTAGTAGTGGCCTTCTGGTATTAGTTCCCTTTTCAGGAGGAAAGTTCTAGCTCCCCCGTGGATACTTTGAAGCCTGGAGCAGCCAGGTCTCATTTGTCTGAAAGTGAAGCATTACACTCACATGAAACTTGCATGGGTGACATGGGGAATGTGGTGAAGGTCCAGGGGATGGACCTTCCATCATAAATCTCAGGAAGATGAAGTCTGCGGTTGGGCCCCACCTGGAACCAGGGACATGAACACTGCCAGCATGCTCTCTCTTCTTCTCCATCTCTTGTTTCTGAAACTTGCTGCATTCTGTCAAACTGGTGTCCTCAACAGCACTGGGAACTTGGCCATCGACAACTCTCTGGCTCATTTTGACCATCAAGACACCAGGGAGGCGGTGGCCTCCTTCCTTGTTTTCAAGCTCAAAAAATTAGATTGACCTGGCTTAGGACATTCCTAGCCTTGGACTAATGAGTGAACTGTGGCTGTAGGGGAAGGGAATGTCTATTTCATGCTTGCTTCCTCCTTTCCAAAGAAGCCCAGTTTGGTTATATCATTCCCCTCCTCCAGGTGGCTAAGTGTTTCAGGGGCACCAGCCCCAGCTCCAGCCTTGAGGGTGGTCCTGAATGGTCAAAGCCAGGAGTCAGCAAACCTTTTCTGTAAAAAGCCAGAGTAAATATTTTAGGCTTTGCAGACCATGTCTCTGCTGCAGCTACCCAGCTCTGCCATTGTAGTGTGAAAGAGGCCATGGACAACGTAAATGAATGAAAGTGTGACTCTCTTCCAATAAAATTTTGTGTATAGGCACTGCAATTTGAATTTCATATACTTTTAACATGTCATGAAACATTATTCCTCTTTTGATTTTTTTTCAGCCATTTAAAAATATGAAAACCATTCTGACCCCTGGTCTAAGCTAATCATCCCCCTTGCCAATGGCAGGTTTAGACCAGAACACGTGATACCCTTGGGCCAGTTGGATGTGCAATGAAGTCTGCTGGGAATCTTCGGGAAAGGTTTCCTCACATGTAAAAAGACGCATGGCAGACACATCTCCTTTCTGTTCCTGGGCTGTGTCTAGCATGGATTTGACTGCTGGGAATCCCGGGGCCACCTTATGACCAGCTGGGGGGTTGGGCTGAGGACAAAGCCCTCATGCGGACACTGGCCAAGCTGAAAGATGGAAAGTGACTGGGTCTTTGACGAAGTCTTTGAGCCACTGAATTAACCACCCTGGAATGGCCCCACCTACAGCCTTCTTGTTCTGTGAGTTTATAAATATCTTTGTTGTTTCAGCAATGGAGTTAGATTGTAGCTATTAAATTGTAGCCGAAAGCAGCCTCATCTGTGAATACCCCAGGACACCACGAATGGGAGCTCCCAGAGTCTCCCCTGATTGGAGTGAGGGGCGGGGAGCAGAACACCTAGAGACCAGTCTGGAATCTCATTTTACATTTCCTCTTACCTTGTTAGACTACACCCTCACTATTACCATTTGACTGAGCGCTTCTATTCCCTGAAATTCTATCTCTTCGACATTCTCACTGTCCTGCCACTGCGATATTGATGTTTTTAGTTCCTGCTACCGACTGAAATATTCCCAGAGATTGCTCCAAATGCACATCTGAAGCCCCGTCAGAGAGAGGCTCAGCATGACCTCAGGTCTCCCAGATCACTCACCAAAGCACAGCCCAGAGAACGCCCTCTTGTGACCCGTGGCTTCAAGCATCTTGCCCTCCGCCCTTCCTGATTCCAGCCTCCCCGGCATGATGCATTCACTTCTTGAGTTAAACTCCTCTTCCCGGGGTTCCAGCCACCTTCCACCACATCCTTCCGCTCTCCCCAGCTTCTCCCGGGGAGAAGGTGCGCTCAGGTGCTTGTATAAATACAAGGCAGCCATTGTTGCTCAGCGTCTGACCACAGAGATGGCACAGGCTCCCGGTCCCAGAAAACACCCTGATTTGACCTCGGACGCAGCAGCAGATCCGGTTAGGCGGGGGGTCTTCTCCATTTACATCTCAGGCAGCTATTCAGCCCACTGCCCACATTTTCCCACCAGCAGCTGCTTTTCTCTCTTTCTCCTCTGTGTTTATTTTCTTTGCCTGCACACCTTGTTTTTCTTTCAGGGGACCCCTACCCAGACCTGCCATCTGGTTCCCCTTGAAATAAAGTGTGGAGTGTGCAGAGGTAGCTGGGGAGTCGGGGGCGAGTCCGTTGGAGCTCAAGCGGCCGCCTGCAGAGAGGCGCTGAGCCCCAGCTCTGGAGAGGAGAGGGGGTCCCAGAAAAAGTCCAAGGCAGGCCACACACCTCATTAGTTCATTCTGATTAGTCTCTTTTATCTGGTTGTTAGGAACGATGAACAGTGATAGATGAGGCAGTCCTGAGATTTTTATCCCCTGAATTATATACAATTTGGCAAGATTAGATAAACCATGGAGAAAGTACACAGAAGTTGACACGTATATACAGGCTGACTTGTAAGATTATAGAAGATTGCCTGAAATCCCAATTCCACAGCCCTTCCTCGTTTTTCCTGCAAATTTGGAGGGGCTTATACTTTGTTAGTCTTCTTTGCCTTTTGGCTCCTTGCCCATTTGTGCTGTTTCTTCTTCCATCAACCTGGGCTGAGAACCAGGGCCACTGTCCACCTAGACACAGCATGGACCCTGCACACAGGCGCCCTGTCCAGAGACAGGATGGCCACTAAATCTAGCTCCAGCTCAGCTCTCCAAGGAAAGCCCAGAGGAAGGAGTGTTTTAGATAACTCCTCCACCCAGAGAGTATACCATTTTGTAATTTGTTTCACCTGAGGGGTATCTTTTCTAATTTGTACAAAGATATCACATAGACTGAGGGTCCTGTGCGGACCTCAGCCCTTCACTGCTTCCTAGAAGGGAACATCCACTCACACCAGACGTAAATGAGTTTCTAGTAAACCAAAGATTTGAAGGGTCCTGGGTAGGTGGTCACTTTGCACAATACACAATCTCTCACTCTTGTTCTATCTCCTTTGTCCCCTTCTCCTTTCTCTGGGGGTTGTCATCCTTGCTGCTTGAATGTGCCCTTGGGAATCTCACCCTCCATTTTCAATGAGTTATCCAAGGAGTTCTTCCAAATGAATGCAAAGCTCTCCTTACAGTGGTGTCTGGTGAATAACATTTTCTCTAACTCAGTGTGTTGGCAGAATCCAAAAAAAAAGAGTTTATCTTTGCTAAACTAGAATACACTGCATGTACCACATTGCTAAACAGCATTGGTCGTAGAAGTAGAACTGGTGAGTTTAAGAGCAGGAAACAACGCAATTATTCTCCCCTCCTTTCTCCCCTGACTCACTATTCAAACTTGTTCTATGTAACTACTACGTTTTCCTCACAAGATGTGTGTTTATTTTCATTATAAGAACAGTTGCAAAGCAGAAACTAACACACCCCTGTAAAGCAATTATACTCCAATAAAGATGTTAAAAAAAAAAAAAAAGAATAGCTGCACTTCTGTGATTAAACTTTAGTCCCATCTAATAGTGAAAACTACTTCCTTTGAAGTGGAAGCTCCCATCCCCAACCCCTACAGGTGTGCTTGATGAGATTCCCCTGCCAATGCTCTGCCCGCCACCTCTGCCCCCAGCCCACCAGGTGGCCCTGGGTCGTCCAGGATTGAAGTGGAGGAATAGGGGGCATCAAGGACAGGAGAGGTGTGTTTGACACCCGTGTAATCTTGTGTTGGTTCCCTCTGGCCCTGGCAGAAGGTTAAAGCTGAGTCTCTTTGAGCCTGCTGGATGTTCAAAGCTTTTCCCTTTATTTTGAAGTGCATTTGTGGGCTCTTGGGGGTTCCCTTGCTGGACCCCACCGACTGTAACTTCAGCAGACAATCCTCCTCAGCTTTGCATCGGAAGGTACTTCTCCAGCCTCCTTTTTGTTGTGGTTTCTACCAACATTTACTGTGTCTTCTGCATTTACTCTATCTTCTGCATTTCCTGTAAAATAGTACATAGAGTTAAAGGTTTGATCAGAACCGGTTTCCATGTTCTGCAAGATTACTCTTGGAGATGTTGAGAACTTCCTATTGCGTTGCATAATGTCTGGCAGTCTTTCTTTTTTGTGAGGTCAAGATTGGTCAGTGGGCTCAGATGTTATCAGCCTGATCTGGGCATCTGCTTTGACCTAATGATTTTAGCAGTTATTAGTGATTATTACCTAGATCCATAATTTCATTAGAATATCACCCTTTTATACCCACTCATGAAAAAAAGGAGTCCATTCTAATTCTAACATCCCAATGCATTAATTGGCCTAATTTCTCCTGTAAAGAAGGACTTTCCTTCAACAATTACTTGGTTTCCCTGGGATACAATCCATACAGGAAAGGCAGAATAAATGCTTGATTGTTTCCCTTTATTTACCAGTTTCTAGAATAATAAGTTGGTTCCCTAGCATCCTCCAGAAATTACCAATTAGAGGGGTTTTTTTGTCTCATTATAAACTAATAGATTCTAATATATTTGGTGTGTCTCAATCCACTGCAGTTATTATTTTTATTGCTGCTTAAATTGTCCCATCTTTTGTCTGTGGGAAGCTCTTCAGGTTGGCTCCTGGGTCAATGTGACATGACATTAATGTTCTTTAATACCTTCCTTCCTTTCTAGTAGAACAATTAATTTTGGCCCATTTAAAATATTTTCTCTCCCAGACCCAAACTACTTTTTCAAAGAGCCCCGGTTCTTTTCAGTGGGAAATAGTATTTAGAGAACACATCTGGGCACTACAGATACTTATTGTTATTGGGTGGGTCATTATTTCTATACCTTTTCATTGGTCAAGGCCAGGAACCTGTATTTAAGAAAATATTTATTTAAGATGGGAAGGGAACCAGAACAGTTTTTTAAAAGTAAAAGAATTGAATGGGAGGATCAGTGCATTTCATAGGTAAGAAGGGTAAGTATTCATTTATGAAAATTCTGTTTTATTTTATTTTATGTGCATGTATACCAAAGACAGATTATTCAATATCTAAAAATTATATAATTTAAATCATGGGTCACACTCCAAGAAGAGATTTGAAAGCGCTGGAAAAGATCAGTTGTTTGAGCTGCGATAAAGAACAGCCCCATATATTGGAAGATTGCTCATCACCTTCAACCAAAAGATCAATCAGGTGTTGAGACTTGAAAATCAAGAATCCCTTGTCTAGGTTGCCCACTCTCACCACTATTACTCAACATAGTTTTGGAAGTTTTAGTCACAGCAATCAGAGAAGAATAAGAAATGAAAGAAATCCAAATCGGAAAAGAAGTAAAACTGTCACGGTTTGCAGATGACATGATATTATACATAGAGAATCCTAAAGATGTTACCAGAAAACTACTAGAGCTAATCAATCAATTTGGTAAAGTGGCAGGATACAAAATTCATGCACAGAAATCTCTTGCATTCCTATACACTAATGATGACAAATCTGAAAGAGAAATTAAGGAAACACTCCCATTTACCACTGCAACAAAACGAATCAAATACTTAGGAATAAACCTACCTAAGGGGACAAAAGACCTGTATGCAGAAAACTATAAGACACTGATGAAAGAAATTAAAGATGATACAAACAAATGGAGAGATATACTATATTCTTAGATTGGAAGAATCAACATTGTGAAAATGACTATACTACCCAAAGCAATCTACAGATTCAATGCAATCCCTATCAAACTACCAATGGCATTTTTCACAGAAATAGGACAAAAAATTTCACAGTTTGTATGTAAACACAAAAGACCCCGAATAGCCAAAACAATCTTGAGAAAGAAAAATGGAGCTGGAGGAATCAGCCTCCTGGACTTCAGACTATACTAGAAAGCTACAGTAATCAAGACAGTATGGTATTGGCACAAAAACAGAAAGATAGATCAATGGAACAGGATAGAAAGCCCAGAGATAAACCCATGCACCTATGGTCACCTTATTTTTGATAAAGGAGGCAAGAATATACAATGGAGAAAAGACAGCCTCTTCAATAACTGGTGCTAGGAAAACTTGACAGCTACATGTAAAAGGATTAAATTAGAACACTCCCTAACACCATACACAAAAATAAACTCAAAATGGATTAAAGACCTAAATGTAAGGCCAGACACTGTAAAACTCTTAGAGGAAAACATAGGCAGAACACTCTTTGACATAAATCACAGCAAGATCTTTTTTGACCCATCTCCTAGAGTAATGGAAATAAAAACAAAAATAAACAAATGGGATCTAATGAAACTTAAAATCTTTTGCACAGCAAAGGAAAACATAAAGAAGACAAAAAGACAACCCTCAGAATGGGAGAAAATATTTGCAAATGAAGCCACTGACAAAGGATTAATCTCCAAAATTTACAAACAGCTCATGCAGCTCAATATCAAAAAAACAAACAACCCAATCGAAAAATGGGCAGAAGACCTAAATAGACATTTCTCCAAAGAAGATATACAGATTGCCAACAAACACATGAAAGGATGCACAACATCACTAATCATTAGAGAAATGCAAATCAAAACTACAATGAGGTATCACCTCACACCAGTCAGAATGGCCATCATCAAAAAATGTACAAACAATAAATGCTGGAGAGGGTGTGAAGGAAAGGGAACCCTCTTGCACTGTTGGTTGGAATGTAAATGGATACAGCCACTATGGAGAACAGTGTGGAGGCTCCTTAAAAAACTACAAATAGAACTACCATATGACCCAGCAATCCCACTACTGAGCATATACCCTGAGAAAACCATAATTCAAAAAGAGTCATGTACCACAATGTTCATTGCAGCACTATTTCCAATAGCCAGGACGTGGAAGCAACCTAAGTGTCCATCAACAGATGAATGGATAAAGAAGATGTGGCACATATATACAATGGAATATTACTGAGTCATAAAAAGAAATGAAATTGAGTTATTTGTAGTGAGGTGGATGTACATAGAGACTGTCGTACGGAGTGAAGTAAGTCAGAAAGAGAAAAACAAATACCGTATGCTAACACATATATATGGAATCTAAAAATAAAAAAAGAAAAAGGTTCTGAAGAACCTAGGGGCAGGACAGGAATAAAGACGCAGACGTAGAGAATAGACTTGAGGACACAGGGAGGGGGAAGGGGGGAAGGGTAAGCTGGGATGAAGTGAGAGAGTGGCATGGAAATATATACACTACCAAATGTAAAATAGATAGCTAGTGGGAAACAGCCGTATAGCACAGGGAGATCAGCTCCGTGCTTTGTGACCACCTAGAGGGGTGGGATAGGGAGGGTGGGAGCGAGGGAGATGCAGGAGGGAAGAGATATGGGAACATATGTATATGTATAACTGATTCACTTTGTTATAAAGCAGAAACTAACACACCATTGTAAAGCAATTATACTCCAATAAAGATGTTTAAAAAAAAAGAATCCCTTGTCTGTATTTTATGGGGTTTTTTATTACCACACATCATATTTGTAATGAGAAAATCAAAACAAATAGTAAGGGGAAAACTTTACAGGAACAAAAGAGTGAGTTTAGTGTCACACGGATGCCGTCTGAATGTTTTTTCTAGACTTTTAATGTGGTCATAAAGCTAATTTGTTCTAGTTCTTTCTTGGAACTTTAAGAACCAACATTTCAAATGTTTTAAAAGGTAAGAGTAATAATGGTCCCTAGCCTGGAGGGAAGAATATATGGGAGAGGTGACAGCCTACTCACTAGGTTGACAACCAGTGACTTTGCTGTCCTCGAGACTTTACTATACCCTCGCTTCCACATTTGAAAAATAGCTTGCCCATTAACCACTTTTAGCCTCATTGAAGTTGTTAAAAAGAGAATTATACAAAGTCCTTTGAAAACTATAGTGCCTTCTGCTACTACCCAGGAGACAGGAGATAGGAGTCTGGGGTCAGCTTTGAATATGAAGGTAATTCAATCAGGCTTAGTTTTCATATGCCATAAAGATGGACATCAAGCAGTGGAAACAGGGCCGTTTCCTCTTCGTTCTAATGTAGATTGCAGGTGCACGTATCAAAAGATAATGAAACTCTAAAAGCCCTAGGAGAGCCTAAAGCTACACTGGATTGACTGTATAACAGAATTCAAAACTGGAATAACGGACAGGAGAGCTATAAAACTGACGGGACTCATTTTTAGATATGAAGTTTAAAAGAAACTGTTCTTGAAACTCAACGTTTGCGAGCCCTGCCGCTTTTATACATTTTAGAAGCAGTGTGTGAAAACTCACAGACATTTTCTTTCAATAAGTCACACCAGGAAATGTGCAATAAAACTCAAAACTGCACAAATACCTGCCCAAAGGCCCCTTACTCTATACCCGTGCTTCGAGCCACCTGCACTTTAAACAGCCCTGGGGACACCACTCACCAGACAGAGGGGGGTGGGTGTTTTAGGAGAGTGATCTCTCTCTGTCTTCTCATTCTTTCATTCATACACATGTCACTTCACTCTTCCACGCCTGCGTGCTCACTAGCTGTCCCTCTCTCCCCTCTGTGCGGTCATGGGGAACTCAGCACCTCTTTGAATCCACTCACACAAAAGCATTAGTAAGAAAGGCAGCTTTTGCTAAACACTGAAAGAGAGACAGAGGAGAGGGTTTGCAACACCCATCCCACAGGAAGCCACTTTAAAAATTCCTTTAAGATGTTCACAGATATAAAGAACAGACTTGTGGTTTGCAAAGGGGAGGATGGGATTGTGAGTTTGGGATTAACGGTTGCAAACTATTGTATAGAGAATGGATAAAAAAACAAGGTCCTACTGTACAGCACAGGGATCTATATTCAATATCCTGTGATAAACCATAATGGAAAGGAATATGAAAAGTATAACTGAATCACTTTGTTGTACAGCAGAAATGAACATGACGTTGTAAATCAACTATACTTCAATAAAATAAATAAAAAAAAATGATGTTTATGTACTCCAAAGTCCTGTCTCAACCTCACCCTCCATCCTGAATGATTTTCTCCCCCCTCTTTTCCGTTAAGTGCCCCCTGTCCTTTCTCCATACTCTCTCACTAAGATGATCCCAGGAAGTTCAAACTCTTCCAACTTCTATTTGACAGATCAACTCAGCTGCCTCTGTTCCTGCCTCTCACCTGAAACTCATTGCAAGGACCCAGCACAAGAAAGGATTCTCCAGTTAATAGAACCCCTACTCCTTAGAAAGCAGACTCCATTATTCATACATTCAACAAAGACTTACTGAGCGCCTGCCATTTGCCAAGGATTATTCTAGGAGGTGAGGATATAGCAGTCAGTGACCATCATTTTCTACGTGAGCAGGCTTTTTGGTGTCTCATCCCTACCCCATCCATCTCATCAAGACATTTCTTCCTAACACACATAGTATTCTCCAAGAGAATTCTGATGGATGAAGTCCACATCTCACTGTATTTATTAATGTTTCATATATTCTTTTATATTGTTAATACATTTTTAATTAAAAGACAACCCCAAACTGAGATAATACTATTTCCTATCTAACATAGTAGAAGAGATTTTTTAAAGTAATACAAGCTGACTTTCAGTCCCAAAACGGACTGGGGTGAACACAAGCACTGGTCTGAACTAACCAGCCCTTTGGCAAGAAAAGAGAACTCTCATTCAGAGTTTTGGAAAGCAGCCTGGCAAAATGGATCAAGAGCCTGAAAACTTCCCATATTCTTTGACTCAGTAGTCCTGCTTTGGGGAAATCTCTCTTAAGAAGTAATGAAGTAATGCTAAGTCTGAGAGAGACTTATGCATCAACTTGTGAAGTTAAGAAATAGAAACACTCCAAATATTCATCAGTAGAAGAATGGCCAAGTAAACTCTGCAGTATTCCATCAAAGGAATATTGTGAAATCACAAGGTATGATGGTAATATATTAGTCTTCTCCGCTGCCATAATGAAATACTAGGTATTCTAACAATAAACTAGGTAACGTAAACAACACTAATCTATTTTCTCACAGCTCTGGAGACTGGAAGTTCAGATCAAGGTCCAGCAGGGTTGGTATCTGGTGAGAACTCTCTTTGTGGCTTCTGCTGATGAGACAAATTTGCAAGTGGAAGCAAAACTGGTTTCTTCCACAATGGGGGAGGAAAGTCAAGTGAATGTCTACGTATGCGCGCGTCTATGTACAAGAACTATTTTTGCATTGCTATCAGTTATTTACAATTTGCAGAATTGTAAAATAGCTCAAAGACAATGGAGGGTTAGAACAGGATAATTTGGAAGGGTGTGATCTAAACAATGCATAGCTTTGAAGTGCAAATTTTTCCCTATCTTAGCAAGAAAAAAACCCAATATTTATTTATACTTATTATAAATAACTCCTCCTAAACCTATGCATATTAAAAACACTAGTAGAAAATCTTCCCTCATTAAAAGAAATATATATATACATACACACACACACACGTGTGTGTGTGTGTGTGTGTGTGTGTGTGTATGTGTATGTGTTCGGGGGGGTTATTTTACTTTTCTGTAATTAAAACATTTTTTTTCCTTAATGAGCCTGCATTATTTTCTTAAGAAAAATAATTTTGGAATCTTAGTGTATGAAAGAAATTCTGTCTCCAAACCTTACTTCTTCCATGAAACTTTCCTTGATTAATTTCAATCATTTCCCTTCCGTTTTCTGCTGACTCCACACTTTCATACTGATTTTCATCTGTTTATTTGTGGATATTCCCTGTGTGTGTTTCAGGACTGCCCTTCCTATTAGATTGAAAGCTCTTCAAGAGGAAGAATCGGTCTTCAGTTCCCTGTGTATTTTGTTGTCTACCTATAAAACTACTACCTGTTTGTTGAGCAAATACACTGATTAGATTTTACTAGGTCAGCATTTCTCAAATTGTGTGCCAAGAGATCCTCCACAAATGAAGAGTTTCCTAAACAAATAACTTTGGGAACACTGCACACTTTATATCCCTGTTGAGGATTCACAATGCGTATTAGCACACTAAAGGTTCTGAAAAGTCCTGCAGTAAATAAACCTGCTTAACTTACTTTAACTCAACACTTCTCAAACATATTTCATATGAACACTTTTTTTTTAAATGATACCTATTGACATTGGGTGTTTTCTGGGATACTTTGAGGGAAATAAATTATTAACTCCAAGAAGACAGGGATAGAGATTATATCTTATTCATCTTTGTACTTGACCTTTCATGATGTTGTCTGATACATATTAGTGTTGGACAAAAGTAAGTATTTTTGTGTGAGTGAAGTAGTGCCTGAAGGTGAGCTTCTATGAACCAGTGTGATGTGTGTTAAGCAGCTGTAGGGAAGGGAGGGATTGATCAGGTTTTAAAATACATTTAGGAGTTTGTTGGGGGTTTCTTTTGCGGTACGCGGGCCTCTCACTGTTGTGGCCTCTCCCGTTGCGGAGCACAGGCTCCGGACACGTAGGCTCAGCGGCCATGGCTCACGGGCCCAGCCGCTCTGCGGCACGTGGGATCTCCCCAGACCAGGGCATGAACCCGTGTCCCCTGCATCGGCAGGCGGACTCTCAATCACTGCGCCACCAGGGAAACCCTAAGAGTTTTTTTTAACCTGAGTCCACATGAAGCTGGCCAATAGAAAAATGTATGAAAATATCCCAATCCCAGGATGAAGACTAACTCAGACCTGGAAGATTTGCTAAAGATATTGTAGCTTACGGGACAGGAACCACGTATGCACAGAATATCCAGACTGCAAGCAATATATAAGATCACCAAGTTCAATTCTTCTCAAATTTCTCCCTGACATACGCCTGTGGGCCAAGGATAGTGAACACGTACTCTGAGGGAGGTCTCTGGGAGAAATCTAACTGGCCAAATACAAGCAGGAAGCTTTTTGGAGTTTTGTATTTTATCTTAAAATAAAAATGTCAGTTCTATGGATAAAGAAGATTGTGGTATATATATACTGTGGAATATTGCTCAGCCATAAGAAGAATGAAATATGCCATTTGCAGCAACATGGATGGACCTAGAGATTATATACTAAGAGAAGTAAGTCAGAAAGAGAAAGACAAATATCATATGATATCACTTATATGTGGAATCTAAAAAATGATGGAAACAAACCTATTTACAGAAGAGAAACAGACTCATAGACATAGAAAACAAACTTATGGTTTCCAAAGGGGAAAGGAGGGGGATAAAAAAAAAATGTAAGTTCTACAATTGCTCCATAGTATACCTGAGTTTGTTTTAATAAAAAAGTAATGCTTTACATTTTTTAGTTGAGTGGTATAATACTTCCATTCAAGATGCAAGGACTTATTCCTGCTCTCTCATTTAACATGGGAGAAAACTCACATCCAGAGAAAGGAAGTGACGTGTTCAAGACCATACAGCAAATCTCTGGCAAACCTGGGGTTGGAGCCCAGGTCTCCTGAATGCCAATTCCGTGCTCTTGCCCGACTAGATGCACCCTTCCACCTCACACTACACCCACAAAATGCCATTTGATCCAGTAATTCTACTCCTAAGAATCAAGCCTAAAGAAATAGAGCTTCAGGGAAAGACCCGAAGATGTTATTTATATTAGCATTAAATTAGAAACTACCTAAATCTTTAACAATGAGAAAATGGCTAAACAAAATACATGACAGGATATTTTGTAGCTATGAAAAATGATGCTTAGAAGAATTATATACAGTGTTGTAGTATTAAAATATATAGTATACTATATATTAGTATATAGTATTTTAAAAGGAAACAAAATCAAGCTTTCCTACTCTGTATAAAAATATTATATAGACATCTATTATTAACTTTTCTATCTCAAATGCAATACCTTAAAACATTGAGTTGTCATCTTTAGGCAGTAAGTAATGGATGATTCAATTCTTTTCTTCATACTTTCCTACGTTTTCCAAATTTTCTGCAATAACCATATTATTTTTATATTTAGAATTAAACAGAGCATGATTTTAAAATATATTTGTAATTCCCAAAAACAAAACTCATGGAGAGACAAACGCAATGCTTGGCTATTTTAGCCGTGTGATGCCAAGTTCCCTTCCTGGTCCTGCTTTCTCTGATCTACCACCCACTGGGCCCCAGTTGCATCTGTTTTCTCCCAAAGGCTCCAAGCCTGGTGGTAAAGACCGGGCAGCTGATAAGACAGGGTGCTCTTCTCAAAGGTAGCGCATGCCTGAGTTTCCCAATGAACCTTGGAGGAAAATCCCTCACGTGGCTGGCTTTGTCCTGATACTTCCCTCTTTCACCATTCTTTCTTTCTTGTCTCTCCGGTTGGATTTTCACTCTAGAAAGAGCCAGCCTGTAGGTTGTGCACTGTCTGTGGGTGTCCTGGGAGGGTCTTGCCCATTAGTATTTGTCAGTGAGGTAGACTCATCATCCCAGGAGGCTGCAAACACATGTATGGTTTCATTTACAAACAAATGAAGCTGGACTCCTATTTCCAGAGGGGAGAAACAAAATATCCTGGAAGAAAAATGTCTTGAAATAAAACACAATAACACCGCAATACTCTAGCACAGTGGTTCTCAAATTTGAGCACGTGCAGCATCACCTGGAGGGCTTCTGGAAATACAGATCGCTGGGCCCACCCTCCGAGTTTCTGATTCAGTAGATGGGGGAGAGGTCTGGGGAGCTGAGAATTTGCATTTCTACCCAGGTCCCAGATGATGCTGAAGCTGCTGGTCTGGGGGCCACACTTTGAGATTCGCTGCTCTGGCAGAATCACAGACCTGGTTAAAACAAGGGAGAGGGGGCTTCCCTGGTGGCGCAGTGGTTGAGAGTCCGCCTGCCGATGCAGGGGTCACGGGTTCGTGCCCCGGTCCGGGAAGATCCCATGTGCCGCGGAGCAGCTGGGCCCGTGAGCCATGGCCGCTGAGCCTGCGCGTCCGGAGCCTGTGCTCCGCAACGGGAGAGGCCACAACAGTGAGAGGCCCGCGTACCGCAAAAAAAAAAAACAAGGGAGAGGAGGGCATCTGTGACTTGGGACCCATGTATGGCTTTTAGCAGAGGAAGCTTTTGCATGTGTTTCTTTCCTTTCTTTAGCCTAATTATTCTCTGTATTTCCATATTTCAATGACATTCATTTACTCATTCAACAATTTAAAGGGTACCCATAATACACTAGACACTAGAGATACAGCAATAAACAAGACGGACAAAGTCTAACTTGTGGGAGCTTCTATCCCAATGGAAATGGTTTGCGTTAAACAGTTGTGATGTGTGTTTCCAGTATCATTTGAGAATATTCGATTCTACTATAGGAGATGTGAAACTCATGAGATAACACAAGTATAGATAATGAGTAAGCAAGCACCTTGTGAGATGTAGTCAGAGTTTTATAAGTTAAATATTAAGTTAATAAGCAAAACAAGCCCATCAGCGTTGAACATAGAAAGGGACGGAAGGACCAAGAGAAACCTAATATTCATGAAACACTAAATAGACACCAGCCATACAAGGCCTTTAATATTCATGGTTTTAATGTGAGAAAACCATGGTGAGATCCACTCTGTTTCCATGTATCCTCTGCCCACAAAACACGAGTACACTCCAAAGGCGCTCATCAGGGTGATTGGCAGGCTACCGCTGTGGCCAAGGGGACTTGTTCCTGCATCTGTCCCATAAAGCAAGTGTGTATCTTGGCCCCAAGTACAGGCAGACCTCCAAGATATTGCAGATTCAGTTCCAGACAACTGCAATAAAGCGAATATCAGAATTAAGTGAGTCACATGAATGTTTTGGTGTCCTAGTGCATATAAGCTATGTTTTCACTATATTGTAGTCTATGAAGTGTACAAGAGCATTATGTCTAAAAAAAGCAATGTGCCTTCCTTAATTTAAAAATACTTGTTTGCTAAAAAATGTTGACCATCAGTGGAGCCTTCAGTGAGTCATATTTTTTTTTGCTGGTGGAGGGTCTTGTCTCGATGTTGACGGCCGCTGACTGATCAGGGTGGTGGTCACTGATGGCCATTTCTTAAAATAAGACGACAATGAATTTTGCCACATTGATTGACTCTTCCTTTCACAAACGATTTCTCTGTGACATGTGATGCTCTTTGATAGCATGTTACCCACAGTAGAACTTCTTTCAAAATTGGAGTCAATCCTCCCAAACCCTGCCACTGCTTTATCAACCAAGCTTATGTCTAAATCCCTTGTCATTTCGACAGTCTTCACAACATCTTCACCAGGAGTAGATTCCATCTCAAGTAACCACTTTCTTTGCTCAGCCGTAAGAAGCAACTCCTTATCCATTAAAGTTTTATCATGAGATTTGCAGCAATTCAGTCACATCTTCAAGGCTCCGCTTCAAATTCTAGTTCTCTTGCTATTTCCACCACATCTGCAGTTACTTTCCCCACTGAAGTCTTGAACCCCTCAAAGTTATAAGGGTTGGAATCAACTTTATCCAAATTCTTATTAGTGTTCATATTTTGACCTCTTCTCATGAATCACAAATGTCCTTAATGGCATATAGAATGGTGAATCCTTTCCAGAAGGTTTTTTTTTTTTTAATACAGCAGGTTCTTATTAGTTATTTATTTTATACATATTAGTATATATATGTCAATCCCAATCTCCCAATTCATCCCACCACCACCACCCCCACGCCGCTTTCCCCCCTTGGTGTCCATATGTTTGTTCTCTACATCTGTGTCTCTATTTCTGCCCTGCAAACCGGTTCATCTCTGCCATTTTTCTAGATTCCACATATATGCGTTAATATACAATATTTGTTTTTCTCTTTCTGACTTACTTCACTCTGTATGACAGTCTTCAGGTCCATCCACGATGTCTCTACAAATGACCCAATTTTGTTCCTTTTTATGGCTGAGTAAAATTCTATTGTGTATATGTACCACATCTTTTTTTTTTTTTTTTTTTTTTTTTGCGGTACGCGGCCCTCTCATGTTGTGGCCTCTCCCATTGCAGAGCACAGGCTCCGGACGCACAGGCTCAGCGGCCATGGCTCACGGGCCCAGCCGCTCCGCGGCACGTGGGATCTTCCCGGACCGGGGCACGAACCCGTGTCCCCTGCATTGGCAGGCGGACTCTCAACCACTGCGCCACCAGGGAAGCCCATAATCAATGTTTTTAAATCCACTACCACCCCCTTCCCCCACCAAAAGATGAGCCCCCTTCTAATTCACTAGGAAATCATAAGAATTCCCTTCGTATTTGAAATGTTCTATAGCACTGACATCCATGAGCTCCACTAAGCAGCTCTCTGGGTTGGGACAGGAAAAGCTGGAACACCTTTAGCAAGGTTTTGTTTTGTTTTTTAAAATGCAGTCTTCAGGGATCTCCCCACTTCTTGAGCTGAGGAACTAAGCCGTTGAACTCAGCTGAAAGCAGCAGCTCGTAGGAGCAGCTGAAGGTTATTTCACAGTGAAGCCAACCTTGGCAGGCCTGGAAAACTCCATATGGGCTGCAGCTCTGGTCTCCAGGAAGCACCTAGCTCATTGTCCCCACTTGGTTTTCCTGGCATATAATCCCAGAATGTGTGCTTGAAAGGCAACTGTATAGAAAAAATGACTTGCTCTGCATTTTTTTCTTTTTCTGTTAACCTTTATGTGAATCATTCATGGAGATGCAATTTAATATTTATTCCATCTACGTATTCTCTATCCATTTAGGTTGTAAGGTAGCTAAGCATGTCCCGAGTTAAGAAGGACTCAAGGAGGAAAACATCACTGTTACCCTCAAGTGGCCAGCGCATGGGAAATGCGTCTACCTGTACTGTGGAGGCCTCCACAACACTGAGTCCTCCTTCATTCCCCAGCTCTCCCACCTTGCTTCCCAGAAAATGACTCTCTCCCAGCCCCCAATCCAAAGCCCTTATGCACATAGAGACCAGCTCTTGTCAAACCCACAGAGACAGACGTGGACTCTCTCCTGCCTCAGCCCATGCAGAAAGCACCCTGCTCAGACTCCAACCTGATCTCAACGGAAATGTAGATCCTGTGAATTACCTTAGAGAATCTGCTCTCACCTTTCATCACTTGATAGAAAAGCAGAGAAATTTCAGTCCTTCTTTACTACCGAAACTCAAGTGTTAGGTCCATGCTGTGCAACAGAAATAGAATACAAGCCCCAAATGCTTGCTGTCCTTGGACGAATGTGGTTTACAATGCTCTAGAAGACACATTAAAAAAATTAAAAGGAAATAGGTAAAAATTAACTGTAATAATACATTTAATCTAACCCAATATATCCCAAATATTACCAATGCACCCTGCAATCAATACAAACAATTATTGATGAAAAAGTGTTCTCTGTTATACTAAGTCGTCAAAATCTGATGTGCCTTTTACACTTAGAGCACATCTCAATTTGGACTAGCCACATGCCAAATTGCCACATGTGACCAGCTGCTACCATATTGGACAACGCATGGGTGTAGAAGTTCAAAACAAAATGGGTGGGGGAAGCAGAACCTCTGAGTGAGAAATTTCAGTGGAAATAGCATCCTCTTTTATATGTTTGGGAATTCCCTCCTCTGGAGAAGAATGTGTTCATCAAATCCTAACGCCCTTGGGATAAAGCTGGCCTGTATCTGTAGGAAAGAAGCTGGCTTCTTCATCTGCCCCCTCTTTTCCAGAACAGTGTTCCTCTCACTCTCCTGGGCACACAAATGCCCCAGGACCTTCTTAAAATGCAGATTCTGATTCAATAGATTTAGAGTTTTGCATTTCTAACAAGCTCACTGATGACCCCATTGCTGGTCCTTGGATCGCACTTTGAATAGCGAGGTTCTATAGGCTGATGCCCTCCAGAGTCCTGTGTGTGATTAAATGGAGGTCGTATGTATTGAGGTTGGAGGAACGTGAACTTGGAGTCAGACCGCCAGGGCCTGGGGCTTTGGTTCACCACTTAGCTGTCTGGGTTGGGCAGGCTGCTTACCCCCTATAATCCTCAGTCTTCTCATCTATATAAACACAGGCAGTGACAGGGCTGCCATGTTGGATGGTGCTGGTACACTAGGAAACAACCAAGGTCAAACATTTTAGCTTTTGGATGTGAAAGTACAAGCTTACCTTGAGAAAAGCAGGGACTTAACTTTCCTTGATTTAACCCGAAATGGGTCCAATGTAAGCATCACCTCCTCAAAGAAACCTTCACTAACCTTCTAGTCTGATGAGGATGTACATGAATTCCCTGTTTCTTAAATGCTTATATCTCTCTCATAGCCTTTATCACAGAATACTGTAATTATGAACTTAGTTCTCAGTCTCTCCCACTGGAATTGAAGTAATTTGTAGGCAGCAAGAACAGCCTACAGTGTCCTTCCAGTGCCTTCTAATTGCTGGAGGACCAATTCTGGTTTAGCTGCATAAAATCCCTTGAGGAATTTGTTAAATATATAGACTCACAGGCTCCATCTTGATAGTTGGGTTCAGTGGGTCTCATTTGGATCCAGACATCTATATATTTTTAAGGCTCATCAGAGTTCTGCTGCCCAACCAGGTTTGGGAACCACTGCCTTCTTCTACTTTGTATCCTCAGTACCTACCCAATGCCTGGCATAAAGGCAGCTCCCAATAAAATGTTTGCTGGATGAATCAGTCATCCTTTACATCGACATATGAGTCACAGCTTCCAAAGGGCCATCCCATATATTTTATATATAATCTTATCTTCAGGGGTAGATCATGTTTTGTAGACCTGATCCTTATTCAATTTGGAAGGACTTCTTTAAGTAAAGAATACAAAATTAGATGTAAACATGAATATTTACTTAGAATGAGAAAAATCACAACAAATTCAAGTTTTGAAAAGCTGACAATACATCACAAAAATCAGTGAATACTTTAATCAATTACCTGATACATCTTTATATTACTTTTTCCCTAACTTTTTTTTGGCTGCATATTCTTTTATCACTTCTTCAAGTCACAAGTTTCATAATATTATAATATAATTTCTCAATAGAGAAATAGCAATATAATTTAGTCATTCCTCTAACATCATTAATCAAAAAATTTTTTTATTATAGGTGACCTAGGATGCCTAAAACCTGTGATTTTCCTAAACTGGAATGACTAGAAATAACTTTATTATATCTGAAAATGACTGAAAATCTAATAAGTATTCCATTAAACCTAAACTAAATGTATTCTTAACTTGGCTTCCCCTGAGCTGAGCTCTCAAAATACCTTTGGCCGCTCCATTTTCACCCAAGACAAGGGAAAACGTGATAAAGGGAAAGCCAGAGTGGAAAGGAGCAGCGGTTGTAACCAATTACTATTAAAATCTTCCTTTTGCGGTGAAAACATACAACCATGTGAACACACTGCCGGGGCTCATATGAGTGCCTTGGAAGGGGTCCTGATGCCCAAGCTCAGAGAGCTTTCCCAGTGAACCTATCTTTGCCCATTTGATACTCACAATCCCTGTATTAGTTAGAGTCCCCTGGTTGTGAGCAACAGGAACAACTCTGGGTCAGGAAGAAGGCATTTATTGGTTGTGATGTTGGGTCCTTGCAGAACTGAAGGAAAAAGGTGAACAATAATTTCTCAGAAAGCAGCACTGGTATCCAGGAAATAGAGACAGATAGTCTCTTCATACTTTCCCTGTGAGGATAAATGAGATACGAATGTTTTTCAGCCTTTGCTTCCTTAGCTCAAAAATGTAATTCTAGGGACCAAATGGCTGATTGGACAAGCATGGCTCCCGGGCCTGCCCTCAGCCAGGAGAGAGCTGTACTGCTTGATGGACACTTCCACCAAGACTGGGTCCAACGGGAGAAGCCTAGTTACCCAACGCTGAATTGGGTGCTGCTATCAGAACAAAGGGGACTGGGGTTCGGTGGATGACCTCCACATCTCCTCTTCTGGGCTCCCATCAGGCTTCATGTAGCGTTTATCACTTTATGTTATAAACAATTGAGTGTATGTGTGTGTTTCCAGTTGAGTTTGCATCATGCATCTTCCATTCGTATGTATGGAATACATGTTTATTAAATGAATGAATATTGTGATGAGGTAGTGGAAAGGTATTATTCCTCCAAAGTTACTTATGAAGCAGTGTGATCTAGAGAAGGTTTACTAACTTTCGCAGGGCCACATGATCAGAGAACGTTCAGAGATAGAACCAGATAACTGACGTGGAGACAGAGGGAATTTGCTGTGTTCTCTTCCCATTGGGGTTTGAACCTGGGTCCACTAGTAAATGTCTAGAAGCTGAGGAGACTCTCATGAAGGAAAAGTCACAGGTTCTGGAAACTTCAGTGCCTGTCCACCCCGCCTGCCTCAATCACATCCCTAGAGGACCAGCCAGAGAGAGTACTGCTTCATATCATGCCATACCTTGTGGCAGGGCCATGGACCATGGAGCCAGCCCCTTGCAGGGAAGCGTTAAGCTCACACTCCCCTCTGCTATGAAAAAATTTGTCATTCAAAATGCCTGGGGGTTTCCCTGGTGGCGCAGTGGTTGAGAATCCGCCTGCCAAGCAGGGGACACGGGTTCGAGCCCTGGTCCGGGAAGATCCCACATGCCGCGGAGCAACTGGGTCCGTGAGCCACAACTACTGAGCCTGCGCGTCTGGAGCCTGTGCTCCGCAACAAGAGAGGCCACAACAGTGAGAGGCCCGTATACCGCGATGAAGAGTGGCCCCCACTTGCCGCAACTAGAGAAAGCCCTCGCACAGAAACGAAGACCCAACACAGCCAAAAATAAATAAATAACTAAATTTAAAGCCTGATCACATCTGAATGTGTGCCATCTGGCGGCATTTCTCCCCCCAGGTGGCTCTCAGCAAGGCGTCTTGTAATAAGAGGTCTAAGTCATAACGACATTTGCTTTCTGCAGCTAGAGGTTGCCTAAGCTCCTTGAAGCATAGAGCTGCTAGCAGGGAGATTCCTGGGCTGAAAAGATTGTCAGGAGTCCCCACAGCTGGGCCCAAGCTAATGCTTTTCCAAGTGCTATGTGGCAAAATCTGAGTTGTGACTATTGTTCAGTCAGCGGTTCTCAAACTACAGCCTGGGTTTGAATCACCAGGAGGGCTTGCTAAAATGCAGACTGTCGGGGCCCACCAACTCTGCATGTTTGGAGTGAGGGCCTAGTTTTTGCATCTCTAACAAGCTCCCCGGGAGGTGCTTATGCTGCTGGTCTGAGGACCACACGTTGACAGGAACTGGTTTAGATACTTCAGGAGCTCCCCCTCTACCCCACCCCCTTTGAAACTGCTGCAAGGGATTTCACACCCTCTACCTGGCTCAGCTCTCCAGGAGAAGATTTCAGGGTGTGTATCAGAGGATTAGCAGCTATCAAGTCACCCAACAACTGCTCTCTGGCTTTAAGGCGCAGGGTGTAAACATATGTACACATCAGGCGTTCTCCATCTCAGAACTATTGACGTTTTGGATCCGGTAATTTGTGGTGAGGGGCTGCCCTGTGCACTCTTAGATCTGTAGAGGCACCCTGGCTTCTGCCCTCTGGGTACCAGTAGCATCTCTGCTCCCTCTCCCACAACCATGACTGTCAAAACTGTCTCCAGACATTGCCAATGCCACTTGGGTGGCAAAATCGCCTCTAGTTGAGAATCACTAGTATACATAAAATAACATGCTTTGGTGGGGTGGTGAAGGACATTAAAGATTTCTCCGGCTGGGTTCCATACAGCCCCCTGAAATAAACTATAAACTCTAATAAATAAACTCCATGCAGCCCCCTGACATAAACCACAATGATGCCTTTCCTCTGGAACACACCTTTTAGGGCTGTTACACATATTCAAGTCCTTTGATCCTGACCCGTTTGGAAGAGCAGATATTACCACTGTCTCCGTTTTAAAGACGGGGAGACTTAGTCTCAGAGAGGTTCGGGATTCGCCCAAGTTTACACAGGGAATAACTCTCAGCAGAGGACCAGAACACACATCTTCTAATTCTTAGGTGAGTGATTTGTCCATCCCATGATACAACCTTTGTTCAGTCTACAAACATTCCATAAACAGTACCAGGTAATGGCATTTACATAATTTTTGGTGGTTGAGAGGCAGAAAGGACAGGAGAACATTTGTTTGTACAGACTGTGGGCTTGGGGGCTTCGAAAATCCCAGGAGGGGGCTAATGAAATCTATATATCCCGGGGACAAATTGATAGCTGTGGAGGCTTCTTGGAGTATGGGATCAGGTAAGCCTAAAGTTCCCTAGGAAATATGCCTGACCAGGCTGATGAGGTTCTTCTGATGACTGATCTGGGTCCTGCACCCATAAGCAGAGCAGGGACACCCTTCCTCAGTGTCCCCAAATTACCCCTACCCTTTCCTGTGTGTCAAACCACCTTTTCAATGGATGCCATCATGGCCAAGTAACATCTATGAAACAAATTCTCTCGCTCTCTCTGTCACGCTCTTAGTTTATTCCAGAGAGGATTTGATGCCAAATCCCCAGTTAGAATATTGCTCCAGACAGAGAGCCCAGGAGGTACTAGAAATTGAGGGTGCAATGTGTAGACACTACATTGTCACCTCCCACCATAGCTACCAATTTGCACTGCATTTTGCTGCTCTGGTTTGCTGGGATGAGCATTTAGGCAAAGACCAAGCCTTGGGAAAGTATTTTCACTATTATTTCAATTTAGCCTTCCTGCCTATCTAACTTCCATGTAACTTGCAAAGAAATTTAGATAAGAACAAATCCAGGAAATCTTAATTAAGATGAGCAAGATACAAGTATGGAAACCTAGCACAGTCTTTGTGTTTTTACGCTAATTTGAAAGTGTCACTGTTAAAGGGATCGTGTGTGTGTTTGTGTGTATCTATGTGTTTATGTATATATGTAATGTATGGTGTATGTGTGTGTATGTGTCAATGTGTGTGGTGAGGTAGTGTGTGTGTGTGTGTTTGTGTGTGTGAGTTTTGAGGGATTATTATGGGGGAGGAGTAAGACTTACCGGTTAGAACACTATAATTGAGACACAGTTTGCCCACAGTTTTCAAAGCTGGGTGCTGTTTACGTCTCCTGCTTCCTTGGGTCAAGAAAAGCTTTCAGTATGAAGCTAAAATGGTTGAGGGCTGCTGAGTGAGCCCATAGGGCCATCCCAGAGAGAGTAACGGACTTCACCCCTAGTGAGATCAAAACAGACCTCTCAGCTGGAAAGGACCCCCATAAGCCCCAGAGGAACCCAATAATGGAAGAGCTTGGATTCCCCCCGACCAAGGTGAGATTGTCTCAATGTACCTGCATGCTATTGGAGGCTCTGGTGATGCCAGGCAGATGGAGTTGCAAAAATAATCACTCAGCCAGAACACTCCCTGCCATGTGGCAATGAATTCATGTCACGCCTGCACTTGCCAGTGATTTACCCTCCAAACAAGATGAAGTGACTCTAATGGCTTCCACTCAGCTCCATATGGCCTCTCAGTATTCATTATTCCCTTCAGTGGGCTTTTCTTTGGTCATATATTTTTTCTGTGAAATCTGGGAAGAGGAATAAAGGGAGAAAGGATGAACTCCTAAATCCTTACTTACCTGAGTGTGGTAGAAAAAAGGAAAATTCTATGGAAAATATATAGAAAGAAAAGATGAAATGAAATTAATACTTTTTCAGACTTTGAATACATCTTACAATAATAACAAAATAAGAGCCTCGGGCTTCCCGGGTGGCGCAGTGGTTGAGAATCTGCCTGACAATGCAGGGTACATGGGTTTGAGTCCTGGTCTGGGAAGATCCCACATGCCGCGGAGCAACTGGGCCCATGAGCCACAACTACTGAGCCTGTGCATCTGGAGCCTGTACTCCGCAACAGGAGAGGCCGTGACAGTGAGAGGCCCGCGCACCGCAATGAAGAGTGGTTCCTGCTCACCGCAACCAGAGAAAGCCCTCGCACAGAAACGAAGACCCAACGCAGCCAAATAAATAAATAAAACGAATTTATAAAAAAAAAAAAAAGATAAGAGCCTCTTGAACTACTATTTTACAATTTTTTTTTGTTCTGGGTAGATTGTGTGTTTCTGTTAATACATGTGAAAAACGTTGTGTCAATATATATCGAGATCTGAAGTCATTAACAACATTAATTTCATTGGAAATGTTCTAATAATTGAGGTGAGAGGTTAAGGGCAAGTATGTTGAGTTACCAGTTTCACCCTTGCTAGCTGTGGCATGTGGCCCTAAACTAGGCATTCATTCATTCACTTATTCATTCATTCAATTGTTTATTCACCACACATTTATCAGGTTCCTACTATGTGCTGGGCACCATTCTGAGTACTGAGGATATAGTGGGAAATAAGAAAGACAAGGTCTCTCATGGAATTGACATTTCTGATGGGGTGTAGAGACAATTAAAATATACACAAATCAATAAATGAAAATACCAGCTATTGAATGATACTTACTAATAACTCTTTCTTGTCATTCAGACCACAGCTGAAATGTTGCCTCCTTAGAGAAACTTTGGCTTTTCTTTTAATCCTTCCCTTTGTATTTGATCTAAATTAAAAGGAAGGACTGAAAGACAAGAAAGTGTCATCCATGGACATGTGGGGGAATAGCATTTGAAATCGAGGGAATAGCAGATACAGTCACTTAGATGGAAGAGAGCTTGGAGTGTTAAAGAATGAGAGAGAAATTCAGCCTGGCTGGAGCCCAGTGAGGTGGGAAGAGGGTGCTACAGGAGTTGGTCAGCTGGAGAGATAGATAAAAGGGAGTTTTAAAGGCCTTGGTAAAGGATTAAAGACTTCATTCTGAAAGTGTTGGAAAGTATATACATTATGTACTGCTGTGTAACAAATTATGGATTGCTGCAGTAGAATTGATGTTCCCTCAAAGCCAATTTAAAATTTTATTCTTTGTCATTAGAAGAAGCTGAGAATTTTCAAAACCTGCAAGTCCAGACTCCTTTTGTTTAAAAATCCTTCCTCAATTGTATCTCTTTCCTCTTGCATTTAAATATAAGCAGGAAGAAGAAAGCAGGAGGCTCCTCCAGCACTGCCTGGAAATTTCCTTCCCTAGGTCAGCTAGTTCACTGGGCACATATTTTTTTCCCACAATCCCACTGTTTAGGGTTGCTAAATTTTCTACCATTGCGTACCTCTTTCCTCCAGTTTCCAAGGCCATTTTCTTCCTTCCCTTTAAATTCTCTCTGGTAGCCTCCTCTAGGACCAGTGGGCTTCTGCTAAACCTTAGTCAAAACTCCTAGGTTTTCACTAGCACAATTTCCTAAAAGTTCTTTCACCCACTTCCTGATTACAAATTTACTCCTTTTGTCAAACCCAAGTTCGTGTGCCTGACGCACAGTGAAGCCAAACAAACTTTGAAATGTTGTCAGAGTTTGGAGCAGAGAAATGTTCATGCAAGGGCCATATAAGGAGAATGGGTGGCTCGTGCTCAAAAGACCTGAGCTCCCCAATGGGTTGCAGGGAAGAAGTTTTTATAGACAAATTTTGGTGTGTAACACTTCTCTGATTGGTTGACAGTGAAGTAACAGGGTGGTGTTCCAGGAATCTCGATCATCAGTCTTCTGGTTCCAACCAGTCTGGGGTCCACATGCTTGTGCTCAGCCTCAACTTACCATCCTCCACCTGGGTGGGGTCCTTAGTTCCTGTAGAAGAACTCAGAGATTTGTATCAGGTTGTTGTGAACATGCCCAAAGAAGGAACGGGCCCGGGCCCCATCGAGGCACTATTGTTTCTTTCTGCATTCCCTCACTCTCCTACACAGTGATTGTTTATGTGACTTTTGGAACTCAGGGAAGGTCTAAGAGGCTGAAAGCCTTTTTCCTACAAACTAGAAATTGGGGACACAGCAAGGCCTTTATATTTGGGAGGTCCCCACAGGGTCCTGCTTGGTTTCAATCCCACATTTTGTTTTTGTTATGTTAGCACCTGACTTCCATGTACCAAAATCTATAATGGTTATCAATTACCATGTAACAAATTTTCCCAAAATCTAGTGGTGTAAAGCAACAGATATTTTTTATTTCACATAGTTCCTGTGAGTCGGGAACCTAGGAGCAACTTGGTTGGGTGGTTTCACTCACAGTCTCTCATAGGTTATAATCAAGGTGTTGGCAAGGGTTGCAGTCACCGAAGGCTTGATTGGAGTTGGAATATCCACTTCCAAGATGGTGCACTCAAATAACCGGCAAGTTGGTGTTGGTTGTTAACAAGAAGCCTCAGCGCCTTGTCATGTAGTCCTTGCCAGGGGCTGCTTGAATGTCCTCATGACATGGCAGCTGGCTTCCCCCAAAGCAAGTGATATGAGAAAGAGCAAGATGAAAGCTATGGTGTCTTATGTCTTAGCACTGGAATTTTCAAAGCATCAGTTCCACAATATCCTAGTGGTTGCACAGGTCAGCCTTATTCAGTGTGAGAATGGAATCCACAAGGGCATGAATATAAGAAGGCAGATATCATTGAGGCCATCTGAAAGGGTGACTACCAGAAATGCCCTGAGGTTTTTAAGCAAGTGAGTGACATGATCTGATTTATATATTTAAATGTTAGTCTGCTGATGTGAAGAGAATGGATTTTGTAGGGGCAAGAGTAGAAGGCCAGAGATTAGACCAGAGCCCAGCAGAGTAGAGAGATGTTGGTGGCTTGGATTAGGTTGATAGCAGGGAGGGAATTTAAGTAAATGGATTCAGGATAGGTTTTGGAGTTGTATAATCAAGACTAGCTGAGGGATTGAAACCATTCAGGACTCTGTGGGGCCCTCCCCAATACAAAGGTCTTTCTGTGTCCCCCATCTCTTGTTTGTAGGAAAAATCTTTCAGCCTCCTAGACCTTCTCTGAGTTCCAAAGCGTAGATTCAAACAGTAATTAGAGGAGTGAGGGAATGCAGAAAGAAACAACAGTGCAGCATGGGGCCTGGGCCTGGTTCCTTCTCTGGGCCTGATACATATCTCTGAGTTCTTCTACAGGAACTAAGTCCCCCACCCAGGTGGAGGATGGTAACTTCAGGCTGAGTACACTGACGTGGACCCCAGACTGGTTGGAACCAGAAAGCTGAGGGTTGAGATTCCTGGAACACCACCCTGTTAACTTACCACCAACCAATCAGAGGAGGGTCACATACCCTGCATCCCGCCCCCAAAATTTTGCCTATAAAATGCTTTGCTCAGAGAGTTCGGGCTTTTTGAGCACTAACTGTCTTGGACTACTTGTATAGTGCCTTACAATAAATGCTGCACTTTCTTTCACCACCACCCGGTACCAGTAGATTGGCTGTACTGGGCATGGGTGAGTGGGCCGAAGTTTGGTTTGGTAACAAGATGTGGGAGGAAAGATTATAACTGAGGATGGCAGCTGAGTTTTTGGCTTGCCCAATTAGGTGAATGGTGATTCCAGTTACTGGGATGGAGAAAAGTGGAGAAGAAGCAGATTTGGAGAGAATCAAGGGTTCAATTTGAGATATGTATAGTTTGAGATGTCTACTGTAAATCTAAGGACAAAGCTGCCGACAAAAATCAGTTCAGGGGAAATGTTAGGGGCACAAAAAGGTTCAGGGGAGATGTGAAGAACTAAACAATATGGTACCAAGTGGGTATTCAATACGTCCAGAAGATACTGTAGTTAGGAAACTTCCTCACTGATCTTCCTCAAAATACAACTGTGCCTGGGATCTCAGATTCCTTTTTCCTTTTTTTAAAAACTGCTTACTATTAAGACATAATTTACTTACCATAAAATTCATTTGGGGGTTAAATTCCATTTGGTCATGTTGTATAATCCTTTTTAAAATACATTGCTAGATTCATTTTATTAGTATTTTGTTGAGGATTACTGCATCTATGTTCATAGGGGTGCTGGTCCCTACTTTTTTTTTCTGTGATGTCTTTGTCTGGCATTGGTAACAGGATTATCCTGGCCTCATAGAATGAGCTGGGGACTATTTCCTTCTTTTCTATTTTTTTGGAAGAGTTTGTGAAGAACTGGCATTACTTCTTCTTTACATGGTTAGTAGAATTCAGTGGTAAGTCATCTGGGCCTGGCCTTTTCTTTGTGAAAAGTTTTTAAATTACTAAGTCAATCTGTTTACTTGTTCTAAGTCTATTTAAATTTTCTACTTCTTCTTGAGTCAGTTTTGGTATTTTGTGTTTTTTAGGAATTTCTCCATTTCATCCAGATAAACTGATTAATCATAGTATTTCCATATAATCATTTTTATTTCTGGAAGGTCAATTCTAATATCTTCTCTTTCATTCCTGATTTTAGTAATTTGAATCCTTACTCTTTGGTTCTTGTTAGTCTAGCTAAAGTTTTGTCAAGTTGGGTGATCCTTTAGAGGAACCAATATTTGCTTTTGTTAATTTTTCTCTATTGTTGTCATATTCTCATTTACAGCGAGAGGCTCAGATTATCCACATTTGCACTCCAACTATACGACATCACATTGTGTAGAGCACTATAGAGTTAGCAATCAATCTTTTGTGGGATCCTTCTCCCAGCTTGTGTATAAGGTCAAATTCCAAAGAATTTATATAATCTTCTGCAGAGGTCCAAAAAGACCAAGAAAGTCAGTAGGGAGAAATGGATGCCCAGTTCCTATGCTGACGTTATTCCCTGCATCTTGAATGCTCCCAGTTTGTAACAGTGAAACATTTCCACTGGGAAATCCTTGTTAACTTCAAGGCATGTACTCATCATTCCAGATAATAGCTATAAAGTTTCCCCTAGTAAAAAATGAAGTTCCAGCCAACATTTAAGATGAGCTCAACAAGAGACAAGTAAACAAGTAAAAAAAGTTTTACTTGAGATTTGCAGGTGCATATTTTAACAATAGGAGTCAGTACAGAAATCTGTAGTGTTGGAGAATAACTAAAATTGTGATTATCCTTACCAAAACATTAACACAGTCACTGATCTTTGCACACCAGGTGTTTCTAATTACCTCACCCATTTACAGACTCTGTCTCTCCTCATAATTCTCTGTCCTCTTCCCAAGAACGATCTTTATGCCAATATGTTATAACCCTAATGCTTTGGGTTTGCCACTCTCTCCTACTAATCACTGAATTTCTCATCAAAACTCTATTGACAGGAGATTGTAACATTTATTGAGCGTTTACTGTATGCCTGTAGGGCAGTAGGCACAATAAAGGGAAATCTCAAAGAAATCAAACACTTCAACAATAAATTTAGTATGTGGGGGGGATTATTGTATGCTGGAGGATGAGTTGAACTTGTACCTTTCTCAAAATACAGAAAGAGAAAAAATGTGTAACATTAGAAACATGATAGAACTGTCAAAAATACACTAAATATACTGTGATAAATCAGGACTGGTTTTATTTGTTTCTTCTACAGTGTAAAAGTACAAATTGCTCTTGGAGAGAGAAACAGAAAGCAAGGAAATTTAGTGGCACTTTGCTAGGACAACTGACAATGAGACTTCTATTGAGACCAGTAACTGATATAATATATGCTAGTGGTCCCAGGACCATACTTTGGGTTACTTGGACTCACTGTGGTCCTGCTCTATGCAAGGCATAGTCTCTGTCCTAGAGTAGCTGAAAATCTAATTGGAGAGTAAAAACACAAAACAAAACAAATGATAAAGAAAGAAATAGCAATATTTATTCACTCAACAAAATTTATCAGGTGCCTATGAGCCTGGCAATTTACCAGCAAAATAACGGGGTGTTAAAATTGGATTCTTCCGGGACTTCCCTGGTGACGCAGTGGTTAAGAATCCACCTGCCAATGCAGGGGACACGGGTTCGAGCCCTGGTCCGGGAAGATCCCACATGCCGCGGAGCAACGAAGCCCGTGCACCTCAACTACCGAGCCTGTGCTCTAGACCCCGAGAGCCACAACTACCGAAGCCCGCGTGCCTAGAGCCTGTGCTCCGCAAAAAGCGAAGCCACTGCTATGAGAGAAGCCCGTGCACCGCAATGAGGTTTAGCCCCCGCTCGCCGCAGGTAGAGAAAGCCCGCAAGCAGCAACAAAGACCCAACACAGCCAAAAATAAACAAATTAGTTAATTAATTTTAAAAAAATTGGATTCTTCTTGTTACAGTTTACCTGAGGTGTCAAGATACAGAAGCCACATTCCCAAGTGAGATGTGAGACCATCAGGCAGGACTTGCAATAGGAAGTTGTGGAAAACTGGGATTTTCCCTTAACTGACCATCAATCTCCAGCTTTTGAAGCTGAGGAAAGAGTTGGAGGCATGAGAAAGCTTGTCGGAGACAGAATTGCTGGTGTGCGGTAAGGTCCACCCTCACTTCCGGGCAAGGGTGCTTCCTCCTAAACAAACGTCAAAAGGCAGGGGCTCTGCGAAAGTTAACATGGGTCCCTGCAGTTGGGGGACAAGCGGATTGTCTTCTAGCTAATACCCGGGGAACCTAAGGGGTGGGAGGGGAAGGGCTTTTTTGCTGGAGGGGTCTTTCTGCCACAGCTCTTCCTTTTTCGCTGAAGGGGATTTCTCTCTCCTGCCCACTTTTGTGGCCCTTTTCAACCAAGGGCTTCAATGTGATTAATTGTTGAACTCTTCGATACCCTGGTGAGAGAGTTGGGTGTCATTATCCCTAATGTCCAGCTGGACAAACAAAGGAGGTTGGCTGTGTTGACCTAGATCACACAGGGGCAGGTTTGGGAAGAGAAATGGGCTGTATCCTCCTGCAGCCAGAGTGGGAGCTTCGGTCAGGCCTCCTACAGAAGATCTCCAGTTCCTAGGCCAGGACTTTGAACGTGCCTCCTTCAAGTGCAATGGTTCCTGGGACATTCTGTAATTGCCGGGGTGTGTGAGCTGAGAGCAGCTGTGTGATGAAATCTGAGGGAGGGACAATTTTTCTAAAATATCCTGTTTCTAATTTGCACCTGGTTGGCAGAGAGGAAGAAAATCTTGCTGCTTTAATTGGCAAGGGAAATGTACACCCAAGAGACTGGTGTTCCCTGGCTTTAAATTTTCAATTAAAAGATTTATGTAATGTTTGAATGAACACTTACACACCTTAGCTTGCAAGCTTTTGGCAGCAACAAACAGTGTCCCTAGAGCTCTCTAGAAACGCTGTCCTGTGCAATGGGATGCTTAATGACTACAAAACAATTCAATTAAACCAACACTGAGCTAGCATGGGAGTGGAGTGGGGGGGTAGGCGGACACAGAGATAAATGTAATACAGTCCCTTCCTCCAGAAGCTTACAACCTAAATGTGGATAAACATAGTGGAGTTCCACTTTAATTGGGGTTAGCTTCTAAAATGAGTGAGTAAATAGAAAAATCTCACTTAATCAAATTAATCATAATTCTTACGTCCTTCAAATTTTAAGAACTGTAGGAGTCGTAATCTGAGGAACAAAAGAAAGATCGTGTCGTTTATCTGAATATTCAAACTTGCCTACCTGTAAGACAGCTAGCCAAGGCCCAGCTGTAAATGGGGCGCGGACTTTAATATCATACTGCGGATTGGCTTAGATTCTCTGCATAACAAACAACCCCAAGACTCAGTGGGTTACAATAGCAACAACTTATTCTCTTGGGGCTGATGGCCAGTTGAGTGTCAGCTCACTTGCCTGGACTGGGCTGGGACAGTTCAGCTTTGCTGCATAACTTCTTCATCCTTCCCCTGAGACTAGGGAGATAGCCTAGGCATGTTTTTTTCATGGCAGTGGCAGAGGCTCAAAATCACAAGACCAGAGAGTCATGGGCATAGAGAAGATAGTAACAGAAAGAGCCTTTAGTTATAATAAAACTAAGGAAACTTACCTCTGGTGTGCAATTGCCTAAAAGGCAAGGAGCTCATCTCACTCAGCATCAGGTCCCTACCCTTGCCGCACCTTGCTCTTGGTAGGCGCTCAATTAATAGTTGTTGACTGATGAATGTTATTTACATTGGACCCTCAAGGACCTTCATTCATGCTGGTCCCGAGAGCCAAGTGGAATCACACACTGGTGCCATCTGTCCAAGCTGGGATAGGAACACAGGCCTGATTACCAGGAAGCTTAGATCCCAAAGGAACTTGTGACATGTTCTGAGAAACTTGAGCTTGTGAGCTCATCGAGGCCAGGCACGTCTCTTAATTACCATCTTTCCAGAGAGTAGCACAATGTCACAGGGGAGCTAGACCTTTACTTCTATACTTATCCATAACCCTGTGTGATCGGTGACATATTTTCATGAAGAACGGAACCCTCTGGAAGCAAGAGCATTCAGGTTAATCCTACGTGGGAACATGGCTATAAAAGGGAGTTATTCAAGAAGATTTCAGAGAAAAGGTGAAGGCTTCCTAAGGCTTCCTCTTCTTTTCCTGCTGAAAGGCAAGTCCATTGTTTGTTTGTTTACTACAAAACACCTGCACCTTTGATCTCAAATTACATCTATGGATAGAAAATGAGCACTTTGACAATCTTCAACAAGGGAACAGAGGGCTAGTCTGTGCTGTGTATAAAGTATCACATGTCTCCTGAGCTCTGTTCCTTCAAGCCTTCCTCTCAAAACAGCACAATCCAAACAGACATCAGACAGCATCTAATATCAGGACTGAGTGGAAGTAGAGGCAGTTTCACTGCATTTATTTCAGGCAGCTGGGAAACACAGTCTGGCTTTCAGAGAGCCTCGTTTCCTTGTCTATTAAATGGATTGTAAATAGCCATGTGCTTGACAATGTTGACAAGGCAGGAAGATTGCTTCCCAGGGAGAAACTTGACATTGACCTTCAGATCAGGATGGGACTTAAAGTTTGGGAATCGTTCCCCAAGTCACAATATTTTATAGAGAAACTAAGAGTTGAACAAAACCTTGAAGTCTGTAGAATTTCGATAGAATTTAAACAAGAAGAAAGAGAGGAGAATGCCTCTGGGAGGTGAAATAAAGAGACTCAGATGGATAGCTGGTGAAAATGAGTAGGTAAAGAGAGGCAAGAACTTAACAAGTCACTAGTGGGAATTCATTAAAGGTTGTTAAGAAGGGGAAACTATAAGTTCTATGGAGACCCAGACTCTGTCTGTTTTGGTCATCATTTTTTTCCCAATATCTGGCACATTACAATGCATGAATGAAGATAGATAGATAGATAGATAGATGAGATATATATCTATATACATACATAGATAGATATACCTATATACACACATATACATATATATATATGTATATAAGTATAGTTCAAATTTTTAAATTATATAAGTAGTACATGAATTGATTTTTATGAAAAAGTCAAACAATAAAGAAGTATATTAAAAAGTGGAAGCTCTTCTTCACTAACCCCCAATTCCACTCTCTCTCCCAGAATTAATTGTGGCTATGAATTTCATATATGACCTTTCAGATAGCTTTCTTTGCAATTATAAAAATATATTTCTTTATAGCAACACGTGTTTTAAAATTTTTTATAATGGGGTTATACTGTAATTATTGTACAGCAATATCCCTTTCTTATGTAATATGTCTTGAATCTTTTGATTGTAACATATATGTAAAGCCATCTGATTCTTTTTAGTTCCTGCATAGTATTCCATTATATGGAAGCACAGTAATTTAGAGTAACTTACTGAATATCTGCTATCGCCACAACATCACCACTAGCTCTTTCTGGAGACTACAGTTCCCAGAATCCTCTTGCCCAATGGTTCTCCTGTTGGGATTTGCTAATAAGAGACGCTCATGTCAGTTTGAAAGCCAACCTAGAAGGAGAGGCCGTTAAGCCTGGAGGCAGCTGCGCCAGAGGAGGAGCTTGTGCACTTCGTAGTGGCTTAAGGGGAATGAGCCTTTGAAAACCAGCCACTTCACTGCTACAGACAAAGGCAGTGGCCAGAACTTCCTGGGGGTTCTTGAGATTTGCAGAGGCTTCCCGGTGAGCTCCTGAGAGCCACCTGCCTCAGGGATGCAGGCTCGGATGATCAGGGCGGCTCCCCCAGCCTGTCCAACAATTCTGGAATCCTCGTATTCCTTGTATTAAAACCTTCTTTACCTGGAAGACAGGAGGTGTTTTTGTTTTCCTGACTGAAGTCTGACTTTAAAATATTACATTTTTTCCCTCTGTGTCTATATTTATTTACTTTTATATTATGGGCCCCATCTCAAGTCGTTAAACATTCCTTGGAAACCTACTGTAAATGAATATATCATAACTCATTATATGCATTAAAATGATTGATTTAAACCATTCCTCTATAGTTGAGCATTTAGGCTGTTTCCACATATAACATATATGTCGTGGTAAACATCTCAATATGTATATCTGACTCTCTATTTTGAGGCTATGGAGACTGGCAGGGTTTTAGTCTGAACACTGAAATTAGAAGAGACACTGAACCGTGAAGGGAAAGACAGAAGATGAGCTCACGTTTAGTAATATCGAGTGTAAGCTACTGAAAAAGACATCCAGGGCTTCCCTGATGGGGCAGTGGTTAAGAATCCACCTGCCAATGCAGGGGACACGGGTTCAAGCCCTGGTCCGGGAAGATCCCACATGCTGCGGAGCAACTAAGCCTGGGCACCGCAACTACTGAGCCTGTGCTCCAGAGCCCGCGAGCCACAACTACTGAGCCCGCGTGCCACAACTACTGAAGCCCATGCACCTAGAGCCCATGCTCCTCAACAAGAGAATGCACGGCAAAGAGAAGCCCGCGCACTGCAATGAAGAGTAGCCCCCACTCGCCTCAACTAGAGAAAGCCCGCGTGCAGCAACAAAGACCCAGTGCAGCCAAAATAAATAAATAAATGAATAAAATAAAATACATTCGTGAGAAAAATAATTCTTTAAAAAAAAAAAAACTCCAGGGACTTCCCTGGTGGTCCAGTGGTTAAGAATCCACCTTCTAATGCAGGGGAAATGGGTTCGATCCCTGGTCAGGGAACTAGGATCCCACATGCCGTGGGGCTGCTGAGCCCACATGCCACAACTAGAGAAGCCCGTGTGCCACAACAAAGATCCCTGTGTGCCACGACTAAGACCCGAAGCAGCCAAGTAAATAAATAAATGAATAAAAAGTTGTTTAAAAAAAATCCAGGTGTGCTTACCTAGCTGCTGTTAGATGTAATGGACCAGGTCAGGAGCTAGATTAGGGTTGACAATCAGTGTCTAGAGAGTTGACTCCAGTGTCAATCAATACAATGTCTGCTGTAAAGATTATGGAAAAGTAAAAGCAGTAGAATTGATAAGGGACAAGACAGAGGGTGGAGGGTGCAGATCTAGGATAATATCTATTTACCAGCTTAAGTAAAATGTACTTACTTAAGTAACATAGTGCTTTTCAAGTACTACTGTGGTCTCTCATCTACCATTCCAATTCAGAGTGCTTAAATAAACTCCATCCCTTGACAACTGTGTCTCTTTAAATTAGTCAAGGGACTGACTAGATTGCATAGAATGTGAAATGTAACTCACTCTCCACCTGATTGATTCACATTACTGCATAAATCATGTTGAAAGCAGTAAATTTATTTGTAATCTGTATTCATCCTTCATTCATTCATTAAATGACACTTTGCTCTTTTTAAGCAGAGCATACTATGCCAAAGCTTCCAAGGAGGTTGGCCATCCTTAAGATGTTTGAACCTCACTTAAAATATCCTATTAGAGCTATTTAGTCCTTTAGCCAACCATAAACATTGTGTGTGTACTCCAAAATTCCCTTTTTTATATTGAAGTATGGCTGATTTACAATATTATATTATTTTCAACTATACATCGTAGCAATTCAGTATTTTTGTAGATTATGCTCCATAAAAAGTTATTACAAGATAATGGCTATAATTCCCTGTGCTATACAATACATCCTTCTTGCTTATCTATTTTATACACAGTAGTTTGTATCGCTTAATCCCATACCCCTAAGGTCCCCCCTCCCCCTTCCCTTTCCCCAGTGGCAACCACTAGTTGGTTTTCTACATCTGTGAGCCTGTTTATGTTTTGCTATATACATTTGTTTGTATTATTTTATAGATTCTACATATAAGTGATGTCATACAGTATTTGTCTTTCTCTGCTTGACTTATTTCATTAAACATAATATTCTCTAGGTCCATCCATGTTGCTGAACATGGCAGGATTTTGTTCTTTTTTATGGCTAATATTCCATTGTATATATATACCACATCTTCTTCATCCATTCTTCTGTTAATGGACACTTGGGTTGCTTCCTTACTTTGACTCTTGTAAATAGTGCTGCTATAAACTTTGGGGTACATGTATCTTTTCGAATTAGAGTTTTTGTTTTTTCTGAATATGTGCCCAGGAGTGGAATTTCTGGATCATATGGTAGCTCTATTTTTAATTTTTTGAGGAACCTCCATACTGTTTTCTATAGTGGAAATTTACATTCTCACCAATGCAATTCTCCACATCCTTGCCAACATTTGTTATTTGTACACTTTTGGATGACCGCCATTCTGACAGGTGTGAGGTGATATCTCATTGTTTTGATTTGTATTTCCTTAATAATTAGCAACGTTGAGCATCTTTTCATGTGCCTGTTAGCCATCTGTACATCTTCTTTGGAAACTGTCTAGTCAGATCTTCTGCCCATTTTTGAATTGGGTTGTTTGTTTTTTTTAATATTGAGTTGTATGAGCTGTTTATATATTTTGGATATTAACCCCTAAACATTCTTAAATTCTCTAAAATTTAGAAAGAAATGCTTTTGAGGTTAATCCTACATTCTTGATGTTTTAGTTTGCTAGGGCTGCCGTGATAAAGTACCGCAACAGAAATTTATTGTCTCACAGTTCTGGAGGCTAGAAGTCCGAGTCTAGAAGTCCTCTAAGAGCTGAGAGAGAAGGATCTTTTCCAGGTTTCTCTCCTTGACTTGTGGATGAATGTCTTCTACTTGTGTCTCTTCACATTGTCTTCCCTCTATGCATGTTTGTCTCAGTGTCCAAATTTCCCCTTTTTATAAGGATACCAGTCATATTGGATTAGGGTTCACCCTAATGACCTCATTTTAATGTGATTACCTCTGTAAAGATGTTATCTTCAAATAAGGCCATATTGTGAAATACTAAGGGTTAGGACTTATTTTTCAGAGGACACACAATTCAATCAATAAGACTGGACGACCTCAGATAATGTGTAAAGCACTGTCTGAGAAATCATTCTTTTAGTTGATTTCAGTTATTTTATTTAGAGGAAGTCAGACCATTAAAGGGCCTGAACTACATTATTTTGGCCACTTGTAGCTTGGCTTTTATAAACATCTCTCACCCATTATCAGGCACTTTGTTTATCAGATTTTTTTTCATAAAAATGCACATCCAGCTTAGCTAATGAAGGAGATAAGATGGGTAGGAAGGCCACCCTCTCACCACGCACCCCCCCCCCAACTTTAATAGATGAATTCTGGCTACACCAGAAATTAACTTCACTACATTGTTTACCTCTATTTCCCCCAAAGCCTCACCCAATTCAAAACAGAGTGGTTTGAACTTTGCTGGTTGTAAACTAGTTTTTTCAGTGAACTGTTAAATCTTACCACTTCCCAGAGAAAGCTGTACTTCAGAGGTGGGCATTTGGTTCAGACGTGTCACTCCAAAGTGATTGGTGGAGATGCCACCTCCTCCACAGACTGACCTTGTGGAACACATCCTTTGGAACATGGAAGCTAGGGGAACTATTGAATTGAAAGGTGGGATTCAACATGAAACTTGTGGAAATGTATTGACATCTGTGACTTCAACTGAGACAGCCGATGTACCCTGCCCAAGTTTACTGATACGTTTATTCAGCGACCACTTTGAAGGAGGTGATTTCTCTATGCCGAATCCAGGAGATGATAATGTTCCTCCATTAATTTATTCTGGTTCCAAATTTTATCTCAATGTCTAATGTCTTTCTTCCAAGAAATTTTCCTTTATTTAAAACTCTTTGCTGGTAAAGTTGCACCAAGAAGGAAGAGACCATGGAAAGCGGGAGTGACCACTCTCGCACATTAGCTACGGGAAGGAGGACCCCCAGTTCAGTACTAGCTCCCCAACTAGTACTCACGAGCTTTTCACAAACTCCTCAGAACCACCAAATGAAAATTAAAGTTTGTTTACACGTATGGCAAACCACTTTAATTCAATCAGTAGTAATTCAGAGACTGTTTTAATGGGTCAGGGAAATGAGGGAGGAAATTTTGGAAGGAAGACCTGAGAGGGACGGAGAAGTTTTAGACAGAGAGAGAGAACTCCCCACTGAGGTGTATTAGTTTCCCGAACCTTCCATAATGAATTACTACAAACATGGTGGATTATAACAACAGAAATTTGTTCTCTCATGACTCTACAGAGCAGAAGTCTGAAATCAAGGTGTCAGCAGGGTTGGTTCCATCTGGAGGCTCTGAAGAAGAATCCACTCCATGCCTCTCTCCTAGCTTCTGGTGGCTGCTGGAAATCCTTGGTATTTCTTAGCTTAGAGCTTCATCATTTCAATCTCTGCTTCTGTCTTCACATCACTTCCTGCTGTCTTCTTCTCTTCTTATGAGAACACTTATTATTGGATTCAGAGCCTTCCCAGGTAATCCAGGGTGATCTCATCTCAAGGTTCTTAACTTAGTAACATCTTGCAAAGACCCTTTTCCAAAATAAAGTCACATTCACACGTTTTAGGTGGATATATCATTTAAGGGCTCACCATTGAACCTACCACATAGGGAGATAAGGAAGAAGAGGACAGCTGTGGGAATGGGATTCAGAAAAGAGCATGGGAGTGTGCCAGGGATCAAATTTGCCCTCTATAATTTTGCCTTGAAACCTGAGACAGCTGATGTACCCTTGCAAACTGCTGCCTGAAGTTACTGATACCTTTATTTAGTGACCAGAATTAGTAATGCAGCCTCATCTCAGGGCTGCTGCCTCACCTGGTTTTCTTATCATGAGGCTACATTACCATTACTGGCTCAAAGTGTATAAAATTTTATCAGGGCAAAGTGCAAACTTGTTACACTCTCTGGGTGAATCCAGGCATTGAAGGCAATCATCTATGCCCCATATTACAGAGGAGTGGGGCCCAAATCAACTTTCCCAAGGCTCCCAGGGAGGGGAAGAGGGGAAACCCTGCTATTTTGTAAATGCGCCTAGTGGGACTTTTTTTAGCATTTTTATTGGAGTATAATTGCTTTACAATGTTGTGTTAGTTCATGCTGTATAACAAAGTGAATCAGCTATACATATACATATATCCCCATATCCCCTCCCTCTTGCGTCTCCCTCCCACCATCCCTATCCCATCCTTCTAGGTGATCACAAAGCACTGAGCTGATCTCCCTGTGCTATGCGGCTGCTTCCCACTAGCAATTTATTTTACATTTGGTAGTGTATATATGTCAATGCCACTCTCATTTTGTCCCAGCTTACCCTTCCCCATCCCTGTGTCCTTAAGTCTATTCTTTACGTCTGCGTCTTTATTCCTGTCCTGCCCCTAGATTCTTCAGAACTTTTTTTTTTTTTACATTCCATATATATGTGCTAGCATAAGGTATTTGTTTTTCTCTTTCTGACTTACTTCACTCTGTATGACAGACTCTAGGTCCATCCACCTCACTACAAATAACTCAATTTCTTTTTTGTTTTATGGCTGAGTAATATTCCATTGTATATATGTGCCACATCTTCCTTATCCATTCATCTGTTGATGGACACTTAGGTAGTTTCCATGTCCTGGCTATTGTAAATAGTGCTGCAATGAACATTGTGGTACATGACTCTATTTGAATGATGGCTTTCTCAGGGTACATGCCCAGTAGTGGGATTGCTGGGTCATATGGTAGTTCTATTTTTTAGTTTTTTAAGGAATCTCCATACTGTTCTCCATAGTGGCTGTATCAATTTACATTCCCACCAACAGTGCAAGAGGGTTCCCTTTTCTCCACACCCTCTCCAGCATTTATTATTTGTAGATTTTTTGATGATGGCCATTCTGACTGATGTGAGGTGATACCTCATTGTGGTTTTGATTTGCATTTCTCTCTCTAATGATAAGTGATATCGAGCATTCTTTCATGTGTTTGTTGGCAATCTGTATATCTTCTTTGGAGAAAAATCTCTTTAGTTCTTCTGCACATTTTGAATTAGGTTGTTTGTTTTTTTGATATTGAGCTGCATGCACTGCTTGTATATTTTGGAGATTAATCCTTTGTCAGTTGCTTTGTTTGCAAATATTTTCTCTAATCCTGAGGGTTGTCTTTTCGTCTTTTTTATGGTTTCCTTTACTGTGTAAAAGCTTTTAAGTTTCATTAGATCCTATTTGTTTATTTTTATTTCCATTTCTCTAGGAGGTGGGTCAAAAAAGGATCTTGCTGTGATTTATGTCATAGAGTGTTCTGCCTAAGTTTTCCTCTAAGAGTTTTACAGTGTCTGGCCTTACATTTAGGTCCTTAATCCATTTTGAGTTTATTTTTGTGTATGGTGTTACGGAGTGTTCTAATTTCATTCTTTTACACGTAGCTGTCCAGTTTTCCCAGAACCACTTATTGAAGAGGCTGTCTTTTCTCCATTGTATATTCTTGCTTCCTTTATGAAAGATATAGTGACCATATGTGTGTGGGTTTATCTCTGGGCTTTCTATCCTGTTCCATTGATCTATATTTCTGTTTTTGTGCCAGTATCATACTATCTTGATTACTGTAGCTTTGTAGTATAATCTGAAGTCAGGGAGCCTGATTCCTCCAGCTCCGTTTTTCTTTCTCAAGATTGCTTTGACTATTCGGGATCTTTTCTGTTTCCATACAAATTGTGAAAATCTTTGTTCTAGTTCTGTGAAAAATGCCCTTGGTAGTTTCATAGGGATTGCATTGAATCTGTAGATTGCTTTGGGTAGTATATTCACTTTCACAATGCTGATTCTTCCAATCCAAGAACATAGTATATCTCTCCATCTGTTGGTATCATCTTTAATTTCTTTCATCAGTGTCTTATACTTTTCTGCATACAGGTCCTTTGTCTCCATATGTAGGTTTACTACTAGGTATTTTATTCTTTTTGTTGCTGTGGTAAATGGGAGTGTTTCCTTAATTTCTCTTTCAGATTTGTCATCATTAGTGTATAGGAATGTAAGAGATTTCTGTGCATTAATTTTGTATCCTGCTACTCTACCAAATTCATTGATTAACTCTAGTAGTTCTCTGGCAGCATCTTTAGGATTTTCTGTGTATAGTATCATGTCATCTTCAAACAGTGACAGTTTTACCTCTTTTCTGATTTGGATTCCTTTTATTTCTTTTTCTTCCCTGATTGCTGTGGCTAAAACTTCCAAAACTATGTTGAATAATAGTGGTGAGAGTGGGCAGGCTTGTCTTGTTCCTGATCTTAGTGTATATGGTTTCAGTTTTTCACCACTGAGAATGATGTTGGTTGTGGGTTTGTCATATATAGCCTTTATTTTGTTCACGTAAGTTCCCTCTATGCCTACTTTCTGGATAGTTTTTATCATAAATCGGTGTTGAATTTTGTCAATATCTTTTTCTGCATCTATTGAGATGATCATATGGTTTTTATCCTTCAATTTGTTAATATGGTGTATCACATTGATTGATTTGCATATATTGAAGGATCCTTGCATTCCTGGGATAAACCCCACTTGATCATGTTGTATGATCCTTTTAATGTGCTGCTGGATTCTGTTTGCTAGTATTTTGTTGAGGAGTTTAACATCTATGTTCATCAGTGATATTGGCCTGTAGAGTTCTTCTTTGTGACATCTTTGTCTGGTTTCGGTATCAGGGTGATGGTGGCCTCATAGAATGAGTTTGGGAGTGTTCCTCCCTCTGCTATATTTTGGAAGAGTTTGAGAAGGATAGGTGTTAGCTCTTCTCTAAATGTTTGATAGAATTTGCCTGTGACGCCATCTGGTCCTGGACTTTTGTTTTTTGGAAGATTTTTAATCACAGTTTCAATTTCAGTGCTTGTGATTGGTCTGTTTATATTTTCTATTTCCTCCTGGTTCAGTCTTGGAAGGTTATGCTTTTCTAAGAATTTGTCCATTCCTTTCAGGTTGTCCATTTAATTGGCATAGAGTTGCTTGTAGCAGTCTCTCATGATCCTTTGTATTTCTGCAGTGTCAATTGTTACTTTTCATTTCTAATTCTGTTGATCTGATTCTTCTCCTTTTTTTTCTTGATGAGTCTGGCTAATAGGTTATCAGTTTTGTTTATCTTCTCAAAGAACCAGCTTTTAGTTTTATTAATCTTTGCTATCATTTTCTTCATTTCTTTTTCATTTATTTCTGATTTGATATTTATGATTTCTTTCCTTCTGCTGACTTTGAGGGTTTTTTGTTCTTCTTTCTCTAATTGTTTTAGGTGTAAGGTTAGATTGTTTATTTTAGTTGTTTCTTGTTTCTTGAGGTAGGATTGTATTGCTATATACTTCCCTCTTAGAACTGCTTTTGCTGTATCCCATAGGTTTTGGGTCATCGTGTCTTCATTGTCATTTGTTTCTAGGTAATTTTTGATTTCCTCTTTGATTTCTTCAGTGATCTCTTGGTTATTAAGTAGTGTATTGTTTAGCCTCCATGTGTTTGTATTTTTTACAGATTTTTTCCTGTAATTGATATCTAGTCTTATAGCATTGTGGTCGGAAAAGATACTTGATACAATTTCAATTTCCTTAAATTTACCAAGGCTTGATTTGTGACCTAAGATATGATCTATTCTGGAGAATGTTCCATGAGCACTTGAGAAGAAATTGTATTCTGTTGTTTTTGGATGGAATGGCCTATAAATGTCAATTAAGTCCATCTTGTTTAATGTATCATTTAAAGCTTGTGTTTCCCTAATTATTTTCATTTTGGATGATCTGTCCATTGGTGAAAGTGGGTGTTAAAGTCCCCTACTATGATTGTGTTATTGTTGATTTCCCCTTGTATGGCTGTTAGCATTTGCCCTATGTATTGAGGTGCTCCTATGTTGGGTGCATAAATATTTACAATTGTTATGTCTTCTTCTTGGATTGATCCCTTGATCATTATGTAATGTCCTTATTTGTCTCTGTAATAGTCTTTGTTTTAAAGTCTATTTTGTCTGATATGAGAATTGCTACTCCAGCTTTCTTTTCATTTCCATTTGCATGCAATATCTCTTTCCATCCCCTCACTTTCAGTCTGTATGTGTCCCTAGGTCTGAAGTGGGTCTCTTGTAGACAACATATATATGGGTCTTGTTTTTGTATCCATTCAGCCAGTCTATGTCTTTTGGTTGGAGGCTTTAATCCATTTGCATTTAAGGTAATTATTGATATGTATGTTCCTATTACCATTTTCTTAATTTTTTTGTGTTTGTTATTGTAGTTCTTTTCCTTCTGTTGTGTTTCCTGCCTAGAGAAGTTCTTTTAGCATTTGTTGTAAAGCTGGTTTGATGGTGCTGAATTCTCTTAGGTTTTGCTTGTCTGTAAAGGTTTTTAATTTCTCCGTCGAATCTGAATGAGATCTTTGCTGTGTAGTGTAATCTTGGCTATAGGTTTTTCCTTTTCATCACTTTAAATATGTCCTGCCACTCCCTTCTGGCTTGCAGACTTTCTGCTGAAAGATCAGCTGTTAACCTTATGGGGATTCCCTTGTATGTTATTTGTGGCTTTTCCTATGCTTCTTTTAATATTTTTTCTTTGTATTTAATTTTTGATTGTTTGATTAGTATGTGTCTTGGCATGTTTCTCCTTGGATTTATGCTGTATGGGACTCTCTGTACTTCCTGGACTTGATTGACTATTTCCTTTTCCATATTAAGGAAGTTTTCAACTATAATCTCTTCAAATATTTTCTCAGTCCCTTTCTTTTTCTCTTCCTCTTCTGGGACCCCTATAATTCGAATGTTGGTGCATTTAATGTTGTCCCAGAAGTCTCTGGGACTGTCCTCAATTCTTTTCATTCTTTTTTCTTTATTGTGCTCTGTGATAGTTATTTCCACTATTTTATCTTCCAGATTACTTCTCCGTTCTTCTGCCTCAGTTACTGTGCTATTGTTTCCTTCCAGAGAATTTTTAATTTCATTTATTGTGTTGTCATCATTGTTTGTTTGCTCTTTAGCTGTTCAGATCCTTGTTAAACGTTTTTTGTATTTTCTCCATTCTATTTCCAAGATTTTGGGTCATCTTTACTATCATTACTCTGAATTCTTTTTCAGGTAGACTGCCTATTTCCTCTTCATTTGTTTGGCCTGGTGGGTTTTTACCTTGCTCCTTCATCTGCTGCACATTTCTCTTTCTTCTCATTTTGCTTAACGTACTGTATTTGGGATCTTCTTTTCTCAGGCTGCAGGGTTGTAGTTCCTGTTGTTTTTGATGTCTGCCCCCAGTGGGTAAGGTTGGTTCAGTGGGTTGTGTAGGCTTCCTGGTAGAAGGGACTGGTGCCTGTGTTCTGGTGGATGAGGCTGGATCTTGTCTTTCTGGTAATCAGGACTGCATCCACTGGTGTGTTTGGGGTGTCTGTGAACTTAGTATGATTTTAGGCAGCCTCTCTGCTAATGGATGGGGTTGTGTTTCTGTCTTGCTAGCTGTTTGGCATGGGTGTCCAGCCCTGGAACTTGCTGGTCATTGGGTGGAGCTAGGTCTTATTGTTGAGACAGAGATCTCTGGGAGAGCTCTCGCTGATTGATATTACATGTGGCCAGGAGGTCTCTGATGGTCCAATGTCCTGAACTCAGCTCTCCCACCTCAGAGGCTCAGGACTGACACCTGGCCAGAGCACCAACACTGTGTCAGCCACATGGCTTCTTGACCCCCAAGAAAGCTGCTCACTGGACACACCATTGCAGTGGGGATATGAGGGGCTGCCTGGGAACAGGAAACGATGCCACCGCTTGGCCTCAGGCACCTGAGGGATGACCTGGATGCTCCAGGGGCACTGTCCAGGGCAGGGTGAGAAGAGCTCCCGTATGCATGCCTTGTGTTTTGTAATTTAAAATAATGAGTAGCTTCTGTCTCCAATGGTTTTAAATATTAGTGAATATAGTGTATGTGTTTGTATCTGCACAGGCTTTATTTTGGTCTGAGGTTTTTCCCAGACTATATTATCGCATGAATCAAGAACATATATGTTTCATCTAGGGAAAATAACTTCTGCACTTCTATGTTGGGTTTTAATCCTGAAATGTCTGTACAAATTTTCCAGGATTACTTATTACATTAATATGGAGAACTAAAGCCAAAGCCTTCAATTTTAAGTAGTCTTTCTTCAATGGTGAATGGATTCTGCCTAAATAGGAAATGTTACACAGGGTTATAGAAAACCAGTAACTTTGAAAGAGAATTTATAATAAAAAAAAAAACTATAAAATTTCCAAGCAACTAAAGAAAATAAAAACCAAATAAAAACAATAACCTATTAGAAATTTTTTGAGAGAAAAATAAGTTTTTCTTAGTAAATAGAATAAATATAAAACAAACTTTTTCCTTTTTCACGTTTGGAGAAGATTTCTACTTGTAAAATAACACAGTACCTCTTTAAAAGGCACTAGCACCAAATGGGTTTACAGGTGACAGATAAAATAATGTCCCAAGAATGTATAATTCTCATGTTACAAAAATTGTCCCAGAATATGAAAAAAAAAGAAAACACCTGAACTCAATTTTAATGCCAGCCTAACACTGATTCTAAAACCAGACACAGCTGGTACAAAGAAAGAAAATAGCAGGCTAATTTCATTTTTAAACACTGATGCAAAACCCTAAATAGAAGGTTGGCAAATCAAATCCTGTAGTGGGTTGAAAGAATATCACATCATAACTAAGTAGGATTTAACCTAATAATGCAAAAATAGAGTTGAAAATGTTAAAGATCTTATAATGTTACTCATTGTACTAACAGATTAAAGGATAAAACCACATGAGCACCTCAATAGATGTGGAAAAGCATTTGCTAAACTTCAGCAGCCATTTCTCATTAAATAACCACAACACATAAACTAGGAGCATGAGAAAGTACCAGAAAATATCATGCTAAAACATGAAATAAACAAACCAATGATCTTCCTATAGAGCAACAGTAACTGGTTAGAAGGAAAATGATCTCAATCACAGCAGCAATAAAATGTGCAAGAGGTACAAGAAGAAAGCTATGAAACCTTACTGAGAAGATATTAAGGAAACCTTGGAGAAGTGGAGTGGTAGTCCATGTTTCTAGAAGGGAACACACAATATTATAAATATGTCAACTCTTCCGAAGTTAACTTACAAATTTAATGCATTTCAATTGAAAATATTAACAGGATTTTTCATGGAAATTAAAAATTTTTCTAAATGTCATCTGAAAAACCTTAAGTAATAGACTTTTGGAAAACAGTGATGAGAGAGATCCTAGGCTGCCAGATATCAAAATATATTATAAAGTCATCAAACTCAAGACAAGAATTAAGACACAATACACACATAGATCAGTGGCCAGACAGAAAGTATGAAAAACAGATTCACATATATTTGAAAATATAACAAGCAATGAAGGTGACATATCTAATCAATGACCTCAAATTTGGACTCTTTAACAGACGGTGTAAAAATTGGCAGTCCACTTAAAAAAAAAAGAAAAAGGAGGTCCTTAATTCACCCCATATATAAAAGTAAATTAATGATAGATTAGACAATCATGGGTTTGAGTGTGGTTACAGGCATCTCAAGAAATTATGGGGGAAGGATATGCCTCTAAGATCACTCGTGGTGGTTGGCAGGATTCAGTTTCTTGTGGGCTGTTGGACTGAGGTCCTCAATTCCTCACTGGGAATCTCACAAAATGGCAGCAGGTTTTCTCAAAGTGGGCAAATGAGAGAGAGCCAGAGAGTGCATCAAGACAGATGTCAGAGGTTTTTGTAACCTAATCTCTGAAGGGACATCCCATCACTTTTCCTGTGTTTTGTTTGTTAGAGGTAAGTCATTAGGTGCAGCCCACGCTCAAAAGTGATTACACATGGGTGTGAATTCACACCATTTCCTGGCTGTGAATAGCAAGAGGAATAATCATGGGGTTCCGTCTTACGGTGCACGTGGTCCACAGTAATAAGCAATGGTTACAAATGGGAAATTCACAGAAGAAAATGAAAGCCCAGCACACAGAAAATAAAATGGATATTCTCACACTGACCAGAGCAATTCAAATAGAAACAACAGCATTCCACTTTCCTCCCATTTTCCTGGCAAAACACAATTCTGGGCTCATGTTGGGTGAATTACTATCCCAGCTTCACCACTTAGTAACTGTGTGACTTTGGGCATTCACTTAACTTTTCTTGCATCTATTTCCTCATCTGTAAATAGGGGATAATAACAGTACCTACCACATAGCATTGTTCTGATAATAATTAAATTGATATACACAGAGCATTTTGTTCCTGAGATATAGTAAATATTCAATACATGTTTTTAAAAAAACGTTGCTTTCAAGGTACAGAAAAATGACATACATCACTGGTAAGAATATGAATTGGTAAAGTATTTTGAGCTATATATTTGGAAGACTTTTTTACTAGTTAATTGTATATCCCGTTCCACCGAGCAATTTTTCTTGTCCCACAGTTACTTGAAAACACATGTTTAAGAATTTTTATTGTAATCTTGTTTATAATAGAGAAAAAACTGTCCATCAAAGTGTTCATTAATAGGGAAAGGGTAAATATACTCTAATATATTCATACTTTGTAATTTTTTGCAGCAGTAAAAAAAAAAAGATCTTTAAATGTAGCAACTAAACGCCCAAAGTTACAAAATGACAGCAAACACTGAAACCTGTTTGTAATCAAGGTGCTTAAAAAACAAAGCAATAGCTTTGAAATGCTACAAAACTTCTGCTCATATTTCACTGGACAAAGTAAGTCACATTACCAATTCTGATATCAAAGGGGCAGGAAAACTCAATCCTCTCACAGGGAGGGGCAGCAAATAATCAGGAATGATAATGCAATCTATCAAATTATTAATCAAATGTCAAAGCTGTGATGCATAAGGCCACATTTTTTGACATCTGTGATTTTGCTGTCCATGCCTGCAAAAGTGAAAAATGGTGGAGGGGATGTTAAATTCATCCACATCCTATGTTCTTGTTTTTTCTTCCCTTGTTTTAAGAGTCTGTGACAGGATTCTATATATTTTCTTTCTCAATCTTTCCTTCTTCTAAGGATGTATGGGATGTGGTTTGATGTTTCTTAGCTTCCAGGAATATAAAAAAAATTTGGCGGGTAGATCATATTATTGCTCTTAGCCCTTCACTCTTCCTTCCTATGGAAGAATTGCACTTCTCGTCTGTTGCCATAGACTTTCCGTGACTCCTCTGAGAAGAGGAAGATACAGTCCCATCCCCTCAACGTAGGGCTTGGCCATGTAACTTGCTTTGGCCAATAGAATGCAAGCGGATATGAGTTATGCCACCATTTAAAGAGAAGTCCTTTGCCATGAGAATTACATGTTGTAAATAAAGGCTCCTCCCTCAGCCTGTAACCCAAATAGAGCAGAGTCCAGCAGGGTCATAGTAGACAGAAGTAAACCTTTGTTTTTGCAAGCCACAGGGAACTGGGGGTCACCTGTTATCACAGCAAAGATGCTCAATGTGCCTTTGGTTTAACCACCTCTGGTATTCACACAGTTACCTCTAGAGCCCGAAGATGGGAGGTAAAAAATCTCTATTTACTGTTCCTCCCTCCAGTGACCAGCAGCAGTATTCTTCACTGGGAAACATTGTTCCATGAAGCGTGGAGTTTAGTTCTTTTTCCAAATGTCCATATTTGCCTCCTGTGAAAAGAGACTCCTAGGAGAGTAACACCAACTGTAGTGTTGCCTTCTTTTTCTCTGTGTCAGAAACTAATACTCATCTATGATATGAGATTTGATTCTCCTTTGATGCTTTGAAATCTTTAAAAAAAGTTTTCCTGCTTCCTTCTTGGCTGTCTCCTTCCATGCTCTCCAGAAGCACTTAATCTTCTCTGATGAGCTGCAGCCACGGAGGGCAGGTGAACATAGTGAACAGCAGACAAGGCCCTGCCTCCAAGAGCTTACATTCCAGTGGAGAAGACACACAAGAAACAATAAACAAGTAAAAATGTACCATACTGCCAGGAAGGGGTAACTATGTAGAAAAATGAATAAAGGAGAAAGAGAATTGCAGGAAGTTTCACCTTAGATGGGGTGATCTGGAGCGATTGCAGGTATAACGGGCTTTGACACAGGGCCATCTGGGTCCACACGGGTAGACCACACCGCTACACTGCGTGCTGTCACCAGCTAGCGCTCCGCAGGACTGTCCGCTCCTACAGCACATTCCACCCCAGCCCCACCTGAGAATATCCCCCTAGATTCTACTCGCTGCTCTGAAAACCTGAATGGGGCTCCTTTCTTAACCGTGGGCCAAGGTATCCGCGACTGACCTCAGGTTTTGCTTATCATGTTATTTTAAAATATTTCTCTTTGTGCCTCAGATTTAGAATGGAACTCAAGAGGGCACTGGGGAGATGATAAATAAGTGAGAGGAAATATTTTTATGGATTGAAAAGACAGCAGCCGAAAGCAGCCTTGACTGTGGTCCTTCAAGACTTTGCTCCTGGGGTTGGGGTTCATTGATAACAAGGAAGCAGCCTGATAAGAAATGAACAACTTTTATCTGTAATATTTTACTTTTTTTAAAAAAAAAGACTGGAAAGAAATATGACCACAAGAAATGACTAATTTTGCATAGTAGAAAGGTGGGTGTTTGTTATGTTCTCTCTGCATTTTAAAAATTTCTTAAAAGAAGAAAAAGAAAGAAAGGAAGGAAGAAAGGAAGGAAGGAAGGAAGGAAGAAAGAAAGAAAGAAAGATGGAAGGAAAGAAAGAAGAAAGAAAGAAAGAAAAAGAAAGAAAGAAAGAAAGAAAGATGGAAGGAAAGAAAGAAGAAAGAAAAAAAGAAAGAAAGAAAGAAGAAAGAAAGAAAGAAAGAAAGAAAGAAAGAAAGAAAGAAAGAAAGAAAGAAAGAAAGAAAGAAAGAAAGAAAGAAAGAAAGAAAGAAAGTTTCTTAAGGAAAAAGAAGAAGATGAGATTTAGCATTCAAAACCTTTGGTCCTGCTATTGCATTACCCTCTGCTGGCCGTGTGTCCTTGAGCAAGTAACTGAAATTCCATAAGCCTTGTTTTCTGTGCCTGTAAAATGATGATAAGGTGTGCCGTTTAGGACGTGATGGATGTTAAGTGAGAAAATGGATGCAGAGTGTTCAGCATTGATCAGTCCTCAACATGTGGTGGCTGTATGGCTTTGTGATTTCCCAAAGTGTGTCTGTGGGACATTAATACCATAAGAGGTTTCCAAGTAAAGGATTCCAAGGTCAAAAAAGTTTGGGAAACTCTACATATTACATTCCCTTCTTGGGGACTCAGAGTGACATTAGGATATTAAGGCCACTGAGAATATCTGCTGTAAAGACATCTGTTTTGTTTCTTCATTTAAATCAGTGTTTTCCAGATGTTGAACATGAAACGCTGGCGGACGGTATCCTTGCCTGAAAAGAACAAGGGAGATACACGGGGAGTTCCTGAACTTTGTGAGAAAAGACTACGTTTCTGTTCCTTGAAGAGCTTGGTGCATAGGGTAGGGGTGCTAATGGTGAGGATGTTCTCTCCACGGGGATGTGGCAAACTGTAGAGAGGGGTGGTCACTCAGAGCTGAACCTGACGTGGAGGCCACCCAGAAAAGCATCGAACTCTACTGGTGGGTGCCCGTTAGCTGGTTGAAAAGCTAAACCTGGTATCTTTACAGTTGGGAAATGATGGGACTTTTTGAAGATCCCACAAAGCAAACAAAATATCCATTTTAATGACTTTGTATTTCTAGCTACTGAAAACTACCCAACAGGCAAGAATCAGCTTCTACCAAAAGCACGTGATTTGTGCCTTGTTTTGCCGGGAAGAGACCGTTAATAACAGCCCTACCACTAATCCTATTGGCAGAGGGTCACTCGGTGTGAAAAGGACAAATATAGATGGGTGTCATGCTTGGAGCTCATTTTTATGATCCGCTGGAGCACTGAAAGAGTTTTATCATGAAAGGGATTCATCCTCCCTGCTCTGGGTTATGCATCTGAGGAGGAAAGATGGGCTGAAAGGAACCTGCATTATTACTGGCAGTGGGTCCTGGGACCGTTGGCCGAGTGTGACCTCAGAGGAGGCAGACGGATCTTCAAAATCGAAGGCAGCATGTCTCCAAAGAGGATGAAGAGCCAAGGAGAAAAGCAACACGTTCAGCAGCCTAGGCAGGAGCAGAGGGACGCAGACGATAATGTCTCCTTTCCAGAGAGGAGGTTTCTTTCCCATGCATTCGTCTTTTCTAAACAGGGAAGGGCTGAGTGTTAGGAAGGGGTGGAAGGAAACCCTTACTAGGAGTGGAAACTCGGGTCAGGTAATTATCGTCTCCAAGGCTTGATTTCCTGATCTATAAAACTGAGATACTAGTAATTGTATCTCCCTTGTGTGGTTGTCATGCGGATTCTATGAGATTAAATCTGGAGTCTTAGCATGGTACCTGGCTTCTAGGAGGAGTTCTGTTAACATTGGATGTAATTTAGATTGTGATAAAAGAGAATTTAACTGGCAGGTCCCATGTCATGTGCTGGCCACATTTACCCTGCTTTTCCCAAGAGGCACCTGTGTCCCAGCAGGCACTTGGCTGAAGCATGCTCCTCGTAATTGAATCTAAGGTCTGGTCATGCTGTGTAAAGATTAATTGATATGCAGAGACTCTGAAACAAGCTTTGGGAATCAAACATCTGGTTTGGAAGGCGGCCTTGTAGGCCAACCCCCTGTAGACCTGGGTAGGAGAGGAAAACAGGAAGTTTTATTCAGCTTAACTTTCTTGGTTTTTCAAGTTATGGTCTCCAGCTGTTTACATCAACTTTGTTTTTCCTAAAGTAAAGAGAGAGAGAGAGAAAGGGAGAGCCACTATAAAGAACCATAAGTCACAATCTTTCCATGAAGTAGCCCTTTGTAGAAAATCAGAGTTATTCTTTTAACTTGCTAGCTCAACTTTTATTTTTCTCTATTCCTCCCAAAGCAAATATCATTTCCCTGGCTGCTTTTCAGGCCTAAATAAGTTGTGGAGAAGAAGGAGAGAAAGGAAGTCTACGGAGAAGGTAAGGAAGAGGCAGAAAGAAATAGAAAAAAAAAAAAAAAAAGCCTGGAGAAGAGGAAAGAAAGAGAAAGAGTTCATGCCCCTGAAATTAGAGATGGTTTCAGAACTGTAGCTTCCACCACAGGAATGGATGGATGGATGTGAATGCGGTGGGGCATCACAGATGTGGGTAGTCGGCCTCAGAGCTGAAAAGAACAAGGGCAAAGAAGCCCTCAGAGCATAAGCGAAAGACTGTTGCTGTGTTTCTTGAAAATAAATGATGTTTAAGTTTTTTACCCCGAAGTTAACGAAACACAGGGCAAACATTTAATGTGGTATTTCCTAATGTGCCCTTTGTTTGTGGACCTTCATCTTCTAGAATAGGGGAGAAGCCAATGTTGCCTATTGTCCTAGACTACAGGGGCTCAAACCCCAGCGGGGCTACTTACTTGCAAGCTAGGTGACCTTGAGCAAGCCACTTAACCTTCTGGATCACAGTATCTTCGTTTGTAAAATGGGGATAATGGTGGTGATGATGACGATGAAAGTAAGAGTTTATCTACAGCTTAGGCTGCTGTGGGGATAAAGTGAGTTAATATATGTAAAGCACCTAGCCCCGAGATAAGTGCTCTATGAATGTTAACTATTATTGTCCTATCCCACTCTAATGCAGGTATTTAATCCTATGCCACAGAGTGGCATGCATTGGCCCTTTATAGCATTTGCAGGCACTGTCCTGAACACTTCACACACCATTTCATCTCACACCAACCCTGGGAGGCAGGTGTACTATCATTATCTCCCAAGTGATAGGTGAGGAAACTGACACACAAAGAGATGGTCACTTGCTTAATTTCATACATATGATAAATGGCTTAGCTGTCCTTAAACCCAAGTAGTTTAGCTTAGAAAGGGGTCTCAGAGAAGGCATGGAAACTCCATGCCCCTTCCCACATCCTCGCTCCATGCATCTCTCCCATTTGGTCGTTCCTGAGTTGTACCCTTTATAATAAACAAGTAACTGTAAGTAAAGCATATTCCTGAGTTCTGTGAGCCATCCTAATAAATTATCAAACCAAAGGAAGGGGTCATGGGACACTCCCTCCTCAATTTATAGCCAGTCAGAACCTGGGACTTGCTCTTGGCATCTGAAATGGGAGGAGCCTTGTGGGACCAGGTTCTTGACCTATAGGTCTCTACTAGCTCCTGGAGGTTACTGCCATTATTGAATGGCACACCCAGCTGGTGTCCAGGGAGTTGGAGAACTGGCTGATGTAAGAAAAACTCACACCTCTAGCATCAGAAGTGTTGAGAGTAGGAGAAACAGGTTTTTCTTTTATGTATATATAACATTATATTATAAACTTTTGGGGTCCATATTAAAATTTGCCTTTTAATGTCTTAAAACATAGTGAGTAACACCAGAGAAACAGATGTGTAACTGATGAAAATATGAAAAAGATTTGTACAGGTTAGGATGGCTCATTTAGTTTGGCCAATTTTCTTCAAGGAGGGCTACTCAGGGATGACTCCAGAGTTTGCAACAGCTCATTCTTTTTTTTTTTTTTTAATTATTTTGAATGTATTTAGAGTTTCTTTATTTTAATTTTTATTGGAGTATAGTTGATTTGCAATGCTGTGTTAGTTTCAGGTGTACAGCAAACTGAATCAGTTATACATATACATGTATCCACTCTTGGAACAGCTCATTCTTGAAAAGGTGGCATCCCAGGGTTTGAAAGAGCAGAGGTTTATTTTCCAGGGAGATGTTTACTTTTACTTTTCCTTCCCCATAAGACCTGACTCATTATTATTCTTTCATCCCTCCCTCCTTGTATATAACCTTTCAGTAAAGGATCAAACTCTGGCCTTGTTCCCCCCTGACACCAAGGAAGAAAAAAACAAGGGAAAAACTTGGACCCGAAGAGGTCCAGGGAGACCTTCTGTAACTAGGAAATGTGCTATTTGCATTTATTTATTTTATATATGGTTTTGAATTCTTCAAGATCCTCAAGGACTTTGGTTTGGCAGACTTTGGGGCACATCAAAAGAAGGTCTATGTGGTTCAGCATTTGGTTGGCTACCTCTCCTGGTCTCTGCTTTGCTATTCTTCCTGAGACCTGCTTTGGGCTGTAGACAAACATGAGTGGACATGTGGGAATTGGGCGTTACAATGGAGTCCAGGAATTAGGTGAAACTTAAAATGGACAAAAGTTTAAAAAGATGAGCTATTCATCTCGATGGCAAGTGTATACCTCATTCAAAAAGGAAGTATTTTACATGTAAAACTGTCTCATAGTAAGGAATATACAATACCTAAAGATCAAATTAAGTAAAGCTCAACTGTGGCTTAAAATGTTTTAAAATAAATGGTCGGGGTGCGGGAGAGAGAGAGAGAAAGGGAAAGATGTTAAGAGTCTGTTGTATAAAAGACATTATGTTATATTCAGCATAAATCATGTAACCGGAGGATTTTTGGTGTCTCTGTAGGTTTTCCCTCCTCCCTAACTATTTTGAACACTGTCATTATATTAATCTTCCCAAAAGATTACTTCCATCTTTAAAGAGCCAGAAAATATTTGCTCCAACCATCTCATTTTGGATTTTAGAAACTGAAACCCAGAAAGGTGATTTGGCCAAGGCACACAACTGCTGCATGAACTGAAGCCCAGATTATCTCATTTCCAAGTGCAACACTATACTTCCTGAAGACAGAGACATTGCAAGGCAGTGCAGGAGACCTGAAGAGATGCGCAGAGGAGCTAGGAGTCAAGAGACCCGAGTTATCACCCAGGCGCTGCCATTCCTTAGCCGCATTTGGAATAAAATCTAAAACCCTTAGCCTGGTGATTGGTTCCCATCAGAAACTGACCTCAATCTCCTTTCCCACCCACCTCCAAATAAATTCTCAATTCAAGCAATATGCATCTAGTTATTCTAGATCATTCCCCTTGTCCCCCTCCATGCTTTTGCTCATTCAGTTCTCCCAACTTTTTCTCTTCTCCATCCTTCAAAGCCCCCCATCCCTTGAGACCCAGTTCAAGGGCTCCATACCTATTATATCCCCACCCCCATGCACCCCTGGCCCACCAAAACACCAAAACCTCTATCTTTCACAGCAAGAGATGACCAGAGACTATTTCCATTTCTTACCTGATCTACATTAGAGTCATGGCCTTCAGAGATGCTCTAGAAAGTTTATTGCTGCTGAATGTTTGTAACTATGTCCATCATTCTCTGTCTACTAGAGGGACAAGAGGATGATCCAGGAAAGGACCACAGGGCTCCTTCTGGGTTGTTTGCCAGTGGCCTCTCCAGGGCAGTGTTGGTTTTTACCCAAGCAGTGCCCAAACTAAACTTTCCATGGGACTGGGAGCTTCCTCTCCCCAGGAGGGGGGCATGCTGTACACACACACCCCATACACCACGGGCCCCCATGGAATCCAAGTACTGAGCATCTTGCGTTCTGCAGCTTCTCCTAAACGTCTGGCATCCAATTCAGACAGACAATATCCACTCCCACTCAAGCTGAAAAGCCTCCCCCTCAAGTTCAGCTCAAAAAAGGGGGAACCAGAAGAGGGCAGAGCACCTCTCCTGGAGTGTAGCCCTATGTGTTCAGCAAGCTGGCCTGACACTTCTCTGCAGAATGGAGAGAGATCCGGGAACCACGTGTGTCTTATCTTACTAATCCTTGACTTCCAATCTGACGAACCGTGTTCTGTGACTCCCATGGCATGGCACTGCAAGAAGCCTCTTCTCCCTCCTGGCCACAGCAACTCAATGCAAATGGTCCCCAGCAGACTTTGGAGTCTCCAGAGCTTCTGCTGTGAATGCTCTGAGTTAAGCTTCCAATGAGTTCTCCAGACACAAATCAAGGTAACGGACATTCTGTTATGCAACTTAGCATGCAACGCTCATAACTTTGGAACTTGTCATATCAATAGCAGCTACTTTGAACTGAACGTGTATTGTGTGCCTACTCCCAAGATTTTTTCACTTAATCCCCATAACAATCCAATGAGGTTGGTACTATTTTTTTATTATTATTCAAACAGAAAGTCACAAAAATTATAATCATCCTCATCAGTTCACTCGGTCCCATGTAATTAATTTTTTTTAATCTTGATCTTTTGTTAACCCTTTTATGAATTCACCAGTTTTCCACTAGAGTTCTGAAAATGCTTATTCATTCAGTTCAGCAGTCTAGTCAGTTACCAGAGGTTGGTGGTATTATTATCTTCATTGTATATTTGATAAAACTGAGACTTGGTATATTCAAGAAAAATATATAAGCTCAAGGCCCCTTAGTAAGTGGCAAAGACCAAACGCTGAACCTATTTGACTATATGCATATATATATATATAATATCATTAATATATATATCATCATTATCATGAGTTTGTTGTATATCCTTATAGTTATATTTTGTAGTTTTACATAAATATATGTAGATCCATTAGCAATACAGTTTACCATGTGTATGTTTAAAGGTTACATAAATGTCATCAAAACAGATATAGCTTTCCTAAAGCCTGTCATTCTCACTTTCTTCGTCCTCACCAATTGTCTCCTCATGTCTTTTTACAGAGCAGCGTGGTGATGGGGATGAGTGGACAGAGGCTGTTCTTAGATGGCTGTGACCATAAAGCAGAGAAATCGTGGTTGTACTGCAGGATGCCTTCACTCTGGAACGCTCTGCTGTCCGGGTCAGTAGGCCCTTTAACTGTATGTATGTGTGTATTAGTGACTGTGTATTAGTGGTGTTTGTGCCAAGGTGGTTTGAAAAGCTCCAATTCAATAAGATACTACTGGTCAAAGTTGGACAAGCCTTATGGTCTATTCCAGGGTCGTCTGGTGCTAAAATCCTGGTAGATTCAAATTTGTTTCCATAGATGATTGTGGGTCCATTTGTAGCCTTTATCCATAAGGTCGGTGCTGTATCTAGTAGCCAGATGCGAGTCTGGGTTCCAGTAAACAAACAAACACAACTTCCAGAACTATAAAATCTACTTTTTATTGATTCATAGGTTTGAGCTGCATTTCTTAGGTTGATTTTTTTTCCTTATTGCCTAGTCATCCTTCAATAATAATATTTTTCCCCAATAAATAACATGCTGCTGAAGTGTGTCCTTTACCTTCCAAAGTCTACAGAAAGCTGTGGGAAGGTTCTGGCTTTCTAGCCCTGGCTAGAGAGTGAGGCATCCCATTTTCCAGGGCGTATGTCAGCTTACTCACAAGCCAGCGTGTGGTTAGCCATGAACTGCCCTTAGATGATTTTGTTCATTTGACTTCAAAGCTCAGTTTTTAAAAATGTAATATCAACTTTTCCCCTATCATCCAGGGTTAATAACTTAACATTTAACTAAACACACAATGTGTATCCATTAGCAGTATAGAGCTTACCTTGTTTATGGTTTAAAAATGACATAGAATGTTAAAGATTGCATAAAAGATTATATACAGGGTAATCTATACTGGGCTAGGTTTTAAAATCAGCACATAAGGGAAATCACATAGAGACATGTTCTCCCTGGATCCTCCTTAAGTAGCCCATAAAGTACAGCATGGAAATGTGACACTCAAGATTTTTAACAACAGGTTCAGCACAGTCACTGGTCAATAAACACCCTGGTTGTAAATACCTTGGGGGTGCAATCACACCCATACATGCAGGTGCATCTCTGCATGGCACAGGGCACCCCTGCACATCAGTGGTTCTCAGCTGGGAGGGAGCATGCCGCCCCCAGGGGACTTAGGCCATGTCTGGAGACATGTCATGACTGGGGCTGGGGATGCTACTGGCATCTAGTGGTTAGAAGCCATAGATACTGCTAAACATCCTACTATGCACAGGAGACCTCCCCCACTGCCCCCCACCTGCCCCAATCAACAAAGAATTACCAGCTACAAAATGCCAATAGTGCTGTGGTTGAGCCCCACTGGTGTATATGACTTTGTGTGCAGTGCTGTGTTTGCATAAAGGTACCATATTGACAGTCATGTATAATTGAAAACTATCACTTTAAGCACACAGGGAGCGACACAAGCAATAAGCCTAACCTCAGCGTTTCCAGCTCCACTCTCTGAGGCGTTTGCTCATGGAGTGAGTGACTGGTGGGTGGAGCTATTTGCTCTCCTAGATTTTTCAGTGTGTGGTCATGCATGTGCTTCCTCTTACAGGTTCTTTCTTCAGCTCTGGAGTGAAAATTTCTTTAATGGTAAGGCCTTAACTATGGACATCTTTAAAGAATCCACAACTGTAAAATGGTTTATATCTGGAATATTTCCCTCAAAATTTTAATGATCAAAATAATATATCATAATTATGGAAAACTTGGATTATGTAGAAAAGTAGAGAAAAGAAAACAAAAAACTGCCCATAATGCCACCCATCACCCAGAGAATTGACAGTGAAAATCTTAATGCTGTTCTCTTTTGTATTCTTTTGCTTTTTTTCCAGGTTTATTGAGATATAACTGACGAATAACATTGTGTAAGCCTAAGTATACAAAGTGATAATTTGATATGACATATGTACTGTGAAACGATTACAACAAAGTTAGTTAACATATCTATGGTGGCACATTGTTACTTTTTTTGCGTGGTGAGAACTTTTAAGATCTACTCTCTTAGCATCTTTCAAGTATAGAATACAGTATTACCAACTAGTCACCATGTCTTGTACATTTTGTATTTAATGCATGTATATTTTCCTCTGCTTGAGATTCGACTATAGTTTTACTCTGTCCCTTAACTTTATGAACAGTTCATGGCTATATAATTAAATCATGTGGGTTGCAACTTATTTTACGTATCAATTTTCTTTTTGTGAAAAATTTAAATTCTTTACACCTTTTTCTGATGTAAGTTGTACTGCAGGGAATACTTTTGTATATGACCCTTTTCCTATATTTTTTGATTTTCAATAAATTTCCAGAAATTTATTTATTGGAACAAAGATTATGCGCCTATTTAAACCTATCATTGTGAAAGTGCTTTTGTGAAAAGTTGTATCCACTTTATATTCCCAAAAGTAGTGCAAAAGTGCAGTCACCTCCGCCTCCTCTCCTGTGTTGAACCATTCATTCATTGTTGTCTTAAAGCTTTGCCATTGGAGAGGTGAAAACTGGTATGTTGTTGTCTTAATCTGCATTTTTCTGATCTCCAGTGAGGTCAACGTTTTAAAATTAGTGTGTTAGCCATTTTTTCATGTTCTCTTGATGATTTCCCCTTGTCTTTTTAGGATTGGGTTCCATAGGCTCTTTATCTGATGTCAGTACTTCATGATTCTGAAAAACTATAAACATTTCTATAAATTTACAAGAAATTGACTCACCAATCCTTTAGAAATAAGCTTACTCACCTTTAAGTTTGACCTTGGGGAAAGAGGGCAGCTTCCTCTTTCTTTGCATGCGGTTTGGGAGTTCTCGAACTTGTTCTTGGAGATGAAACACCTGAAGATCGTGTGATCCTTATGGAACAACCTAAAACATTGACATATTCCTCTTAAAATAACAAAATAACTTTATGCTAAATCAGTTGCCGTCTTTCCTTAAATCTAGTATTAAGCCTTAAGAAGAAATTTGGGTAAAATCTTTAACATTGAGACAGTGCATCCTATTAACACACTTTATCCATTAACTGGGGCAAAACCTCTACTGTGCACTTGTTTTTAATGGGAAAACACTGACCTAAAACACAAGCATCCCACAAAAGCGTAATTTCAGATATAATGACCCAGGCATCAAATCCTACACGTTGCACTAGAGTGGAAAGTCCCTGAAGGCAGGGGTTTATGTCTGTTTTAATTACTACTGAATTTCAATGCTCAGAATAAGCCAGGTACATAATAGTCGCTCAGTAACTATTTACTGAACTCATAAATTCTGCCTCCGTCAGGAGACAGTGTGGTGTCTTGGAAAGAGCATTGTCTTTTGGATTACACAGACCTTTATAGAACTATGTCAGACGCCTACCTGCAGCCTTCACCAACTCATAGTCATCAGAAATAACTGCTAAGTACCAAGGGTACCACACCTGCTTCCCTTCACTCTCTGAGCTAAGAAAGACAAGGGCTCTCCCAGGGATTTCTGGGAAAATCCTCTGAAGCAGCAGCTCTATCAGGGAAGAAGAAAATGATTGCATATAAAACTTGTGTATATTATCTTCTTCCCAACTTGAGTACAGTCCTTTGTAAATATTCAGGCTATTTGTAATGGAGTAGATGTTTTGTTTTGCATTTTTATCATCGCAGACCAATACCTTTATAACGTACAATACAAATGAATTACTAGCAAAATTAAACTTTAAAAAATCAAAATATATGGCCAGTTTTTAAATTATTAGATTCAACAGACATAAAGTTACAGTTCAATAAACGTAGTCAGAACAAACATAATATAGGGGAAAAGAAAAAAATCACCAAAACTGTGAATGCTGTTCATTGAAAGAGTAGGCATAGGTGATTAAAACAGAGTTGTAATTTACTTGTAAATTTCTATTTTCAGCAAGAATAATAAAGAATTCATGAGTGAAATAACCCATATTAGTTATCTGTATGCACACTTAGAACAAACCCCATGTATATCAATTTTTAAAGTATTAATGTGACCAAATGAGCTTGTTTCTTGCTGGATAATTTATGTCATCTAGGTAGGATTGACGGCAAATGACCCTCACAGAGGATACTATATATCTAAATAGTTTATACATTTTGTTTTAACACTCATAGTAGAGAAACTAATCTCACAGAGGCATGTTGATAGAAATGGAAGAAGAGATATTAAAGCAGCTTCCACAAGCTTAAGATGTTTATTTTTAGGGACTTCCCTGGAGGTCCAGTGGTTAAAACTTCACCTTTCAATGCAGGGGGTACGGGTTCGATCCCTGGTAGGGGAGCTAAGATCCCACATGCCTTGCGGCCAAAAAACCAAAACATAAAACAGAAGCAATATTATAACAAATTCAATAAAGATTTTACAAATGGTCCACATCAAAAAAATCTTTAAAAAATATTTATTTTTAAATTTTATCCAAAATTAAGCAAGTAGGAGGACTTCCCTGGTGGTCCAGTGGTTAAGAATCCACCTTCCAATGCAGAGGACACGGGTTCAAGCCCTGGTGGAAGAACTAAGATCCCACATGCCGCGGGGCAACAAAACCCACGCGCTGCAACTACTGAGCCCGTGTGCTTTGGAGCCTGCGCGCCACAACTAGAGAAGCCGGTGTGCTGCAACGAAGATACAAAAGAAAAAAAAGGCAAGTAGGGCTATAATTTCAAAACTTTCATCAGTAACCGGTCCACACACACACACACACACACACACACACACACACACACACACACCCCTTGGCTCTGCTTAAGAGCCTCTCCCACCCCTGAATCTGACAGAACAAGAGCTCAGAGCCATAAGTGAATTTGAATTATGGAAAATGTACAAAGTTATATTTCTTTTACACTGAAGTTTGCGAAATGAGATTCACATCCATTAAATATTTCATATATCAAAAAGTGATTCAACGGTATCTTGAGAAACTTAAAAAATATCTACCAAAGACAACTGTTTTGTTTGATGTAATCAGTGAACAAAAACCTTCTGAAATGTAACCTTTTCGAAGACAATCAGCTTTGGTAAAATGTCTTCTTTAAGTGAAACTCGTTCTTTGTATTTAATGTATGGAAGAAGCATATGTTTTAGAGAAAGGTATATTTTATAAGGCGTTAGGTTGGGCCCCCAGCCAAATGGAGCGGGGTGAGATGTAGAAAGTGTAGCAGCCAAAGTGACTCTGACCAGTTACTCTTTTTTTTTCGGTACGCGGGACTCTCACTGTTGTGGCCTCTCCCGTCGCAGAGCACAGGCTCCGGACGCGCAGGCTCAGCGGCCATGACTCACGGGCCCAGCTGCTCCGCGGCATGTGGGATCTTCGCGGACCGGAGCACGAACCCGTGTCCCCTGCATCGGCAGGAGGACTCTCAACCACTGCGCCACCAGGGAAGCCCGTGACCAGTTACTCTTGAGCACCTTCTTCTAGGTCCATTTAAAGCCCAAATGAAGCCCAAATGAAAAGCATTGGGAAAAAGCGGGAAAAAACATCCCTTTTTCCATCATCTCATTTGGTTACAACTGAACTCACTTAGCCAACAACAAAAAAGTAAATTGAATGAAGTTGTTCTTTCTAATAGCTGACATTGCTATTTTGATCTTTTCCCATACAACAACAGGGCAATCGTGCAATAATGGTTTTTATCCTGTTCACTGACATTTTCTTGAAGGAGTGCCAAGTTTAATAAAGTGAAGAAACATTTCTACCAATCTCCATAAAGCTTTGTCTGTAAGTAATAAAATATAGGAGAAAACACCTCTATATTTAGTCCAATGTTGCTGTGTTTCCCCAAGGTGGTTGATTAACAAACACATGAAGTCAGCAATAAAATTCAATGATGTGTCCACCAACAAGACAAAAATTATGGCTGAATCTACTGTAAGAAATAATTAATGTAAGGCAAATAATGACACTGTGGGATTAGGAGGAGGGAAGAAAACCCACTTGGTATGGTTTTTAAAATACTCTTGGTGTACTTAAAGGAGTTTGTATGTTTAAGTGAATTACACTAGAGAACATTTACGCTAAGTATCTGTTTTATTATCCACTAGGAACCTGTGCAGATACCTTGGCTAACCTCTTCCTTGTCTGCCAAGGTAAACATGCCAAAAAATGGACTGGGTTTGGCCAGGAATAAGCCTGCTCTGCTCCATCAAGCATTTTTTCTTTGTCGTGAGGCAGCACTCAACAGGTATTCCAAAGGCACACGTGCAAAATAGAATTCTCTCTGCCTGGTCGTGGTGCCTCTTCCTGCCTCAGGACACTTTCAGAGGGCTGCATCTTTCCCCAGTGGGACCTGGATGATTTATAACTCTGGAGAGAAGCTTACACTCCATCTAATCGGGTGGCCAACATTTGGACTCAATTTTGAAAAATTTTTTTTTTCTGTTGTCCTTATAAACCAAACAGGATAAAAACAAGTATAGTTAATTTGGATGTGTCTGGGCTGTAATTTTTATCCATTTGTACCTTGCAGCTTAAATTTTGAAACAATTGAACCAGAAGACTTTTGCTGTTGAAAAATTGCTCTCTTAAAGGATGTGTGTGTGCGTGCATGTGTGTGTGTGTGTGTGCGTGTGCGTGTGTGTGTGTGATTCCAATAAAGAGACATAAGGAATCATTAAATTGTAAGTTTCTTGAGGGTATGATCTTGTTTTATTAAACTTTGTATATTTTATGTCCCTAATTTAGTAACTGGTACAGAGTAGGCACTCATAAAATGTTTAATTCCGTCACTTTAATTCATTCCTTTTAATCAACGAATATTTACTCTTTTCCTAACACTACCAATCAATTGATAAATGAATAAAGAAATAAATGAACAAATGAATGAATAAACCACCAGCTCCATGATATTACCATATCTCTCTAATATTACGTGCTCTTGATTTTCATGTCCTCAGAAAATATAACAATTTTTTAAAGCCTGTTACAGTCCATAGACCTTATACTTGGGAAATAAAAACAGCAGTAAATGTCACTAGTATCAAGGAAAAACATTTTTAATGTACAGTACACGTAGCTTCATGGTAATTAATGATTCAGTTGAGTACCTTCTGGCTTTTCACACACTGTGGGTATTCTAATATCAGTCAACATTAAGCCTTTACTGGGGATGAAGGAATATTCTAAATTTATGTATATTTTCTAATGTAATTCTCATGACAATCCTACAAGGTGGGTACTGTTACCTCCCCTTCAGAGTTGGGGAACTGAGGTGCTAGTACGTGAGGGAACCCTGGCAGTCTGACTCTAGCACCTTAATCAGGCCATACTTCCTACCCTCTCTGTAGTGCCATTGACCGGTCCAAGCACAGTAAAGAGTCTGGCCTGTTGCAAAGGGCTCTATCTGCTTAGAGCAAACTTTCTTCTTTACCCATAATCATCATAATCATAAACTTCAATAAGGAAACAGAAGGTTTGAGTTGTACTGACCAGCAAGCAAAAAGAGCTCCATGAACCGACATTAGCGTAAAGATTTCATTTGTGCAACATGGTGTGTGCCCGTGTGTGTGTGTGTGTGTGTGTGTGCAAGCTCGCTCATGCACATAAAGGGATGCACAGAAAAATAGTTACCAAATATGAACGTACATTATCTCAAGGTGATGGCATTTCAGGTGAATTGGACCCTTCCTCTTACATTTTCCTGTGTTGTTTGAATTTTTACAACGAGTAATATGTCATTTATAAAATCAGAAAAGAACATACTAAATTATTTTTGTTGTGGAATAAAGAGTGGGGCTCTGGAGTCAGCTTGGGTTTGAGTCACTGTGTTTCTGAGCTTGGGCAAGTTTCTTATCCTCCCTACCTTGGGCTTCCTTATCTGCAAATAGGGCTAATGGAAAGCACCTGCTGTGGGAGTGGAGGGAAGGCTATGACAGAGCAGTGTATAGTGCGGAGTCCCAGTCACTCTCACAGGCCTGAGGAAGAATGTCAAAGGAAGATGGACCCTGCATTCAGGGAAACTCCTGCCGTTGGCTTCTGAAGAAACAAATAAAATTTGCATCCCTAAGACCTGCCACTGGGTCTCATTTCCAAGGAAGACCAGGCCACCACCACAGGTCAGGCAGTTAGATTTGTTTCAACTCCAGTTTGGATTGTCAAAACCCCTTTTCTGTTTTATATCAGGAGTTCAAAACAGCTCCAGGCAGCAGTGGTCCAAATGACTCCACTCTTGGCCATCCTTGCATGGGAATCGTGTGGGAACAACATTCCAGAATGTTTAATCCATTGGTCTCCTTTTGTCTGGCCAAAGAGGAGGCGTGTCACATAAAACAAGTATAGCAGTTCTTGTCTTTAATGCTGACAATGCAAGTTTGCTCTTTGAAAAGAGCAGTGATTGGCAGTAAAATCCATCCGAGGACCTGATGATGGAGACAACTGGCAAGACTGGTTTCACTGCTGCTTGTGGGTGGAGGATACTCTCAGAGAAGATCGTGGCAGCTGAGAAAAGAAAAATGCAGGAGCCAAGGGCCTGAGCAATAATACCACACTCTGTCACCTTCCCTGTCCGTGGAAGAACTTTGCGATATTTGGAGGAATTCCCGGACGTCTATGGCCAGGTTCAGTGAAAACCTGCAACCCTTGGTTTCCAAAACAGCCAGGGCAGGGCATGTGATAGAGGCTCCTCTAATTGGGCTCACTCGGGTGAGACTTCTACTTTGCGGGATCGAGTCTATTGGTAAGCGTGGCACAGGGGGTGTCTGGCTTCCACAGGTGCCAGAGGTTTACAATGTCAAGTTCCTGGTGGGGCAGTAGCCCCAGTGGTTTCTCTAGTGTCTGCTGGAGCAGCAGTTGCAGTTTCCTCATCAGGCCATCCTGGGCTTGGTTTTGTCCATGGCTCCTGGAAGCCTTGCCTCAAGTCATCCAGTATCTTTTTACAAACTCCTTCTGCTTAGTTAGCAGCAAGCTTCCTTACAAATAACTAAGAAGCCTGAAAGATACAAGTGCCGAATACCAGGGAATTGTCTTCAGCCTTCCAGGAGCCTGAGAAGCACTGCTGGGCAGAGTTACTGCTAACGAGTCATATGCACTTTGAGACTTTGAGCACAAGTGCACTCTTCACCCGCCTGTTTATCACTGTCCAGAGCAACGATCTTCTGAAAGGGATGGTTTACCACTTCACACACTCGGGGATTCTGATGCCCTCATTCTTTTTTTTTTTTTAAGCTTACATATATATTTTTTGTAATTTTTATTTTGTATTGGAGTAGAGTTGATTAACAGTGTTGTGTTAGTTTCAGGCAGAATGGCCGTCATCAAAAAGCCTACAAATGCTGGAAAGGGTGTGGAGAAAAGGGAACCTGACGCCCTCGTTGTTCTTCACATACGAGTTTCTGTTCCCATATCAGTGGTTCTCAAATTTTGTTACACATTACAATCACCTGGGGAGATTTAAAAAATCTCTTCTGCCCAGGTCAACTTCCATACAAATTAAATGAGTCACTGGGGGTGGGGTGCAGGCATCATTAATTTTTATGTAGCCAGGTCTCAGAGCCAGTTATCTAATCTAATCAGTGGTTCTTAAAGTGTCCTCCCCAGACCAGCAGCACCTGAGAGCTTGTTAGAAATTCGGATTCTCGAGCTCCATTCCAGACCTACTGAATCAGAAACTCTAGGGACTGATTGCCACCCCACAGCAGCGATCTGTGTTTTAATAAGCCCTCTTTGTGCCTCTGTTGTACACTCAAGGTGGAGACTAAATCGCTCTCGTCTGTCATGTAGGCATTTTTAGAGCTTACTCTTTCAGGTCACTGCTTAAGAAAACTTTCATTATTTCAATGAATACATCGGGATTCAAATTTCTTCACAGACAGAATTTTCCATGTCCCAGAGTCAGTACAGATTCCAAACCAAACTCCATCCCTGATAAGTTTTGATGAATTCATTTTTTAAAAAAGCCTAAAATATCTATTTCATTGTGTCTATTCCATGAGACTTTGTTTACTTAATTTGGAAATGTTGACCTAAAAATAAAATAAGAGGAGTTGCTTAACATAAAGAACACAACCAGAGACTTGAGCTCTAGCAAACACACACACCTGTGCGCCCATGCACACAAATGCACACATGAACAGATTCTCATGTGCACGCACACAGTTCCATGAGGTGAATGTCACCTGTACCTAGCGGCACTCCTGGATCTAAGGGACAGGATGAAGTTGGTAGCTGACCAGGAGAGACCTGTGTGAGACACTGTATTGCCTGGCACAAAATCGTAGAGTCCTAGGTGAGGACTGTGACCTTTTATCCTGTGACCTTTTCTGTAATAGATGATTGGACTTGCTTTCAAAGCCAGCTTCTGTCACTTACCAGCCGTGACATGAGAATACTGATGTTCCTCCTCTAGTAACAAGTACCATCAATCAACGGTGTTATAGCTGTTCATTTTATTATTGCTCTTAGCATCATAACGGCAGTGGGCACCGGGGGTGCTTCCAGATACAATCGCCCACTTGAGACTTGCAAGCACAGAGAAGGATTTCCCCATCCAACTTATTTTTTGGTTCAATCCTGAAAAAGTAGGCTTCAAGAAAGCTTGAAAGAGAGGAGAGTTTGGATAACTTTTCAGTACAAGCCACCCTTCCCAACCTCTAAAATAAAATAGAGCACCTGGGTTACAGGAAATCATATAAGAAAGTGAGTAATCAGCTGAAGAATGTTCTAAGGTGTCTATTCTCTATGTAATGTGCTCACATTTGCTATTTTGAAAACAGCATAGTGATCAGTAGCCAACACCCTTCCATGAAGGACCTATTAAGGGACTAGTGGGAAAAGAAGAGATGTTTACATCACATCTTGCGCAGTGAAGTCCTTAGAGTAGATTGCAGCAGCTTCAAAATGAAGAAAGGGAACGCCAGGGGTCTCAGAAGTGATAGTTGATAATCACAACCAACATTAACTAAACACTTCAATAATGCAAATTAAGCATTAATTGTCAGGTTCTGGGATAAGAGTTCCCACCCATTTTATCCAGGTACCATCATGAGCCCCCATGTTACGGATGGAAACTGAGGCACAGAAAGTTTACCTAAACGCAGTTTCCCGATTGGCGAATGTCTGAATTTGAAACTATTTGCCACGCTTGACCAGCCAAAGAGTGAGAGGTGACTTCCATCCCCGCCCCACCCCTTAATTAATATCTCCAGGGTCCTGTTCATCTCTTCTCTACAGATACCGTCGCTTTTATTGCCTACCAATGATGCAGCGAGTATTGTCTTAGCTCGGAGTGGAAATAATGGTGGGTAAGACAGGCACAGGCCATCTTCAGGTGGGCGTACAGGAAATAATGGCAGTCGGATATGATCAGTGTCACCCTGGGGGCTTATTAGTGGGAGTTACAGCTGAGCTGAGAGCTAAAGGAGTTATCACTGGCCGAGGAGGGTGATCCCAGGCAGAGGGAATAGCCTGGATGAAGCCTGGAGGCTGGAAACCACGGCCCTTTAGCAAGACACAAGAGTTCAACATGGCTGGAATGCAGGTCAAAGGCCCTTATTAGTTTTTTTAAGGGCTTTTGGATAGGGAGGGTGGGAGGGAGGGAGACGCAAGAGGGAAGAGATATGGGAACATAGGTATATGTATAACTGATTCACTTTGTTATAAAGCAGAAACTAACACACCATTGTAAAGCAATTATACTCCAATAAAGATGTTAAAAAAAAAAAAAAGAGATTTTGGCTTGAGCCTGACAACTAAGGAGTCATTGAAGGCCCTTAAATAGGGAAGGGTCTTGATCAAATTTGAGTTGTAGAAAAATTGTTCTGACTGCAGCATAGGAAATGTGTTGGGTTTGCGTAGTTCCGGACCAGGGGCGTGGGGAACATTAACAAGTATCAGTCGAGTGTTTCCTCGCCATGTGCCCATCACCACTCTGGCACTGGGTGCTGTGGTTAACAAGACAGCAAGAGCCGGGCTCTCCTAGGACTCACATGTTAATGGGGGGAGGAAATCAAGCAAGTCTCCACATACACAGAGGTGATGGTGAGAGGTGTGGGGTGTTTCCCCCATGCTTCTCAAACTATCTGTACTGAAGATGAGAAGTTCTTTCCAGTTCAGCCTAGACCAATATGTGATTCTAATGGGCACGATGAGCGCACCCTTACACCACATGTGACCCACCACTTGGGCTTGTTCACACCCGAGTGTCCTCTACTCCATTCCAGGAGACCAGTTCATTGATTTTGCATGGCTGTGTTGCAGCGATGTCAAACTGCAACCAAAGTTTTTACACCTTTACTCTCATTTACTCACAACTAGGGAGGGGTATGAGATAGAAGCAGATCTGGAGGAAGGTTCTATGTTGGAGATATTGATTACGGGGTACTTAGTGGAGTACGAGAGTTGGCGGGACAAATGAGTAGGTGGGCTTGAACTTGAATCCCCGTACTCAGACGGGAAGAGCAATATGCATTGTCCTTTCCATTCGTTCCTTCACATCAACTTAAATCTGAATCTGATTCACTGTCCCAGAATTTTGGATCAACTAATTTAGATGATAAAGCCAATTTCAACTGACTTCACAGTGAAGAAGAAACACTATTGCTAACCGAACTATGCTCGTGCACCTACTGAGTGAGAACGTAATAGGGAAGAGAAATGAGAGAAACAGACCCAGAGGCAGCAGGATCCCCAGTATACACGCATAGTGAACTGGCCCCTGCTGGTAGGAAACTGCTTTTTCCCAAAAGGCCTTGACTCTCCGGATGAGGTCAGTGGTCCGCATCTTGAGCATAAATCCTTGTTCGTCAGTGTCAGGAAGCAGAGGCAGGCCCTGGCTTTCTCCTTTCAGGTAGCCAGCCCCGCAGGCGCTATCTCCGTGGCCTTCCTTCTGCTCTTGCAGCCAAGTTCTGGGATCAGGGCTTGGCTGCAGGCTCTTGTGATGACCTTCAACCCTGGGCCAGCCCAGAGAAGATGTGAACAGAGGCACGTAAGAGGCCTTCCTACCCCCATCTTTTCTAAAAGTGCTGACATCCAAGGGAAGAGGGTCCCACAGCTTTTCACTTGGTGGTGGTGTACTGGGGAGACTGACCAGGGACGGTGCACCCCCTTCCTCGTACTTCCCGTGCCTCCTCCACTGCCCCTCACTGGAGGCCCTGTGAGTGCGTCTCCTCAGTGCTATCCCTGGGAGGGAGGGAGGCCACTGACCTCACCTCACCATGCCAAAAGCCTTGCCATCATCCCAAAGGCGGTGCTGGATGCAATTAGGGACCAAGATGGATTATGAATGAAAGAAAACTACTTTGTCTTCCATCCCTAGACTGAACTGCCAGCAGTGTACTTTCAATCGACACTTTCACAAATCTAATTATTTTGTGGAAGCACCGTTACAGTATTTTGTATTTGTGTGTGTTTAAAATACGAATCAGCTAAATATAAACACGTTTTAAGTATCACAACTTCCATTTCTTCATTGTAAAAGGTAAGTAAACTGAGAATCTCAACTAGTGGAAATTGTCTGACCCTATCTCCCCCTAAGATGCTTGCTTCTCCCTCACCCATCCACCCCCAGGAACCTGCCCTTTTATTTCCTTAGTGAAAGAAAAGAAAGAAAGAAAGAAAGAAAGAAAGAGAGAGAGAGAGAGAGAGAGAGAAAGAAAGAAAGAAAGAAAGAAAGAAGGAAGGAAGGAAGGAAGGAAGGAAGGAAGGAAGGAAGGAAGGAAGGAAGAAAAGAAAGAAAGAAAAAGAAAAAAATACAAGCAATAGTTTTCCCAGCAGGGGGCAGCAAGAGACAAAAAATATGATGCTCCATTGGGCTTCCCCAGCCCCCAACTTTGTCTGAAATCCTAGATTTAAATTGGGAAGAGGGTGGCGGTGGGGGAACAGGGATGCAATCCAAACCACAGAACCCAAATTCATAAAGTTAAGTGGATGCAGAACTTGCTGGAACAAGATTTACTGAGGACAATAGCAAGATTGCTTTTTTAAAAAAATTTTTTAAAGCTTTATGGAAGAAGGCGGGCCAGTGGAATTTTTAAAAGAATCTGGTTCTCTGTGGTGACGTCCACAAACTTGGTAATATGATTGTTCTTTAGGAAATATCCCATATAAGAGGAAAACATGTTGTTCTCTTTGAATAAAATCCCCCAACCTACCTTCACACAACTATGAGCTGGAAACATGGGTCTCACAAGCCAGAAGTACCTGGGTAGCTGGGATATACAGCACCCAGCATGGGGCATCTTAAATAGGACTCACCTGATCCGGTGAGAAGTAATATGGGATGCTGGAAAGAGAGTGAGATCAGGTAGGCTTTGTGGTCCAGGACTGAACCTCTCACTGGCCCAAGAATCCTTGTGGTATGTAAAAATGTCAGCCCTGATACAAAAAAGCCTAAACCAGAAGAAGAGCGTAAGGAGAAACAGGAAACGAAATGACTGCAATGGGAGGGTTCTGCTTGGGAAATACTTATCCGGGCTCCCAGGCTGTAAATGTTGTAATTATAAGTCCTGGCAACAACAGCTGGGAGCACTTGGGCTTGTGTCCCTTTCAGGGAATCTTACTAGTTTCTTAGGGCTGCCATAACAAAGTACCACAAACTGAGTGGCTTATAACAACAGAAATTTATTCTCTCGCGGTTCTGGAGGCCAGAAGTCCTAAATAAAGTGTCGGCAGGGCCACGTACCCTCTGAAGTCTCTAGGAAAGACCTGTTCCTCTCCTCTTCCTAGCCTCTGGTGGCCCCTGGCATTCCCTAGAGACCCTTGGTTTGTGGCTGCAGTCCCTGCCTCCATCCTCACGTGGCCTTCTTTCCTGTGTGTATGTGCCTGTGTGTCTGAATCTCCTTCCTTTTCCTCTTATAAAGACACCAGCCATTGGCTTTAGGGCCCACTCTAGTTCAGTATGACCTCATTTTAATGTAAATCCTTACATCTGCAAAGACCCTATTTTCCAAATAAGGTCACATTTTGAGGCTCTGGATAAATATAACTTTAGGGAACATTATTCAGCCCAGCACAGACCCCAAATAGCACTTATGTTATGGTGATAAAACTAGACAATGCTGCTCTCAAATCCTGGCTCTGCCTCTTCCTGTCCCTTCATCCCATGAACCTTGGCTTTCTTATCTGCCAGATGGTAGCAGTAATCCCCAATGGGACTGTGGGATGGGTCAGAGGTTCCATGCTTGGTACAGGTGGTATAAGACAGTAGGGGAGGCTGGTGGAGCTGCGGTAGGGGCTCCTCTCTCCCATTCACAGGAAGCCCCAGGGCACTTGCCCAGGCTCGTCCTCAACTGCTTTGCCCCAAACGCTCCTCTCAGGAGCTTCGCTCACCAACTTACCAGCTAGAAATCTGGTACATCGATCTTCGTTGATGAGCTGTTGTTCGTCTCCTACTGGATGAGATACATTTAAAGGGATACTTCCTACTTAGATTCTGCTTTGGCTTCTTGGGTGATGACAGGTGCCTCAGAGACTGTTACAGACCAATGAAGGAAAGGGGGCTGGGGGACATTTGAGCAGGGCCATGATTCCTTGGCCTCTGATGGCATCCAGTAGTGACACCTGACCTTGCTGCTGGTGGGGCCGGCCTGGCTATAGCGGGGTTTTGTTTTGGAAATTTGGCACAATCAACAGTCACCAGTCCTGTGGGAAGAAAACAGGCACATCCTGAGAATTGTGCTGCAGGCTTTTATAGGAATATTTCTAGTTTCCAGGGGCTCTTACCTTGGGGCTCGTTCGGGCACCGTGTTTGGTAGGGCCAGGAGCATGGTTTCTCATCCAGTGTCCACACTGGATGCCCTGAGATGGATAACTGCAAAGGTCCTTTGATATTTGATAGTGTTATTCACTCATTTACTCGTCTGAAGTCCTTCTTGTGTCTCTGTTGGGCCAATTTATTGATTCCAAAAGGGAATTTTTTTTAATGTGCAAATATGGTCACCTAGGATTTATTTATAATCAGGAAAAATAAGAAATAGCTACATAAGCATTTTGGCCAAGGAAGGTTAAAAAAATGCAGAATTTTTAATAATCTTTTCTTAAAAGCAACCTGTCAATGTGCATTGAGATATATATATTTTTAAGTATTTATACTCTTTTTAAAAATTTTTATAAGTATAGTTTATTTACAATGTTGTGTTAGTTTCAGGTGTACAGCAAACTATATCAGTGATACATGTATCCACTCTTTTTTTAGATTCTTTTCCCATATAGGCTATACAGAGTACTGGATATAGTTCCCTGTGCTATACCGCTGGCTCGTATTAGTTATCTATTTTACATATAGTAGCGTGAATATGTCAGTCCCAGACTTCCAATTTATCCCTTCCCCTTTCCCTCCCCCCACCCCAGTGGTCATAAGTTTGTTTTCTACGTCTGTGACTCTACTTCTGTTTTATAGATAAGTTCATTCGTACTCTTTTTTTAGATTCCACATATAAGCGATATCGTATGATATTTGTCTTTCTGTGTCTGACTTACTTCACTCAGTATGATAATCTCTAGGTCTGTCCACGTTGCTGCAGATGACATTATTTTGTTCTTTTTTACGGCTGAGTAATATTCCATTGTATGTACATACCACATCTTCTTTATCCATTCGTCTGTGGATGGGCATTTAGGTTGCTTCCATGTCCTGGCTATTGTAAACAGTACTGAAATGAACACTGGGGTGCATGTATCTTTTTGAATTATGGTTTTCTCTGGGTATATACCGAGGAGTGGGATTGCTGGATCACACTGTAGCTCTATTTTTAATTTTTTAAGGAACCTCCACACTGTTCTCCATAGTGGCTGAACCCATTTACATTCCCACCAACAGTATAGGAGGGTTCCCAAAAGGGGATTTTTTTCTTGGGCTCATATCAGTCTTTTTTGGTTTATTTAAGGAAAGGGGTTTTTTATATATGTATATGCCCAAGATTTTTATAAGCCTGAACCTTCTTGAGCTTTTAGCCTAAATATATAAGATTCATGAAACTGACCAAAAAAAGTGATTTGGAAGAACTTTTAATTATGTGAGATATTTCTGACTGCTTGGAAATGGCTCACTAAGAACTTGAAAATATGCATAGATTTCAGAACAAAAGGTGCCTGGAAGTTGGATTAGAAATTATTTCAGATGAGATCAGCCTCTATAAAATTCAACTTTATTAATGGAACCACTGTAAATAAAATTAGAAGAGGAGGTAATGAGGTCATCCCACCCATTTCTGTTACTTCCTTTTCCATCAGTAGTATGTTTTCTGCTCTAGAGTAATTGCAAAACATACACTATAAATAAAGTACACAAATAATATTTGTGCCAATAAGAATAGAAAGACTTCGAAGGAAACCTCTTGTTAAAATTTTGGGCCAGGATTCTCCGACTCCTATGAAGTCAAGATCCTGAACTTTAGGATCTGTTGAAATTTCCTGATTTTCTACTCTGTTTATACCTATGTTCCCAAATTTAATTCCAGAAAATTAGCTTGCTACCCAAATGCACTGGAGAGAGGCAGTTGAATCAAAGCATCTCGGGTTCAGTAGAAGGGTCCAAACTGGATGAAATGGAGTGGTGGAGAGAGAGTAAAGAAGAAATCCAAGGACTGTGGGCTGATAAACTCCAATGTTAGGAGGGCTAGAAGCAAAGGAGAAACTCAGAAAGAAAACTGAGAAGGTCCAGCTCGGCCCCATCCAACACAGGATTCACTGGGAGGGAAAAAATGTTCATATTGATTCATGAAGATTGTGTCCTTGGTTCTTTCTACCCTCCATCCATGCTCTCACCCTTAGTTATTTCGTTTATTCCCTTGACTACTATATATTCATTCCCATGAAAATGATTCCAAAATTTATGTCTTTATTTCTACATTCTGGACGTCTCTACCTGGATATCTATACTCAAGTGGCATCTCAATGCAGCATGTTCCAAACCAAACTCTCTCTTTTTAAAATTTTTATTGGGGGATAATGTTTTTTAAATTTTTATTGGAGTATAGTTGCTTTACAATATTGTGTTAGTTTCTACTGTACAGCAAAGTGAATCAGCTATACATATACATATATCCCCTCTTTTTTGGATTTCCTTCCCATTTAGGTCACCACAGAGCATGGAGTAGAGTTCCCTGTGCTATACAGTAGGTTCTCATTAGTTATCTATTTTATACACAGTATCAATAGTGTGTATATGTCAATCCCAATCTCCCAATTCATCTCACCACCATCCCCCCGCTTTCCCCCCTTGGTGTCTATACATTTGTTTTCTACATCTGTGTCTCTATTTCTGTCTCGCATACTGGTTCATATGTACCATTTTTCGAGATTCCACATATATGCGTTAATATACGATATTTGTTTTTCTTTTTCTGACTTACCTCACTCTGTATGACAGTCTCTAGGTCCATCCACGTCTCTACAAACCAATTTTGTTCCTTTTTATGGCTGAGTAATATTCCATTGTATATAGGTACCACATCTTTATCCCTTCATCTGTCAATGAGCATTTAGGTTGCTTCCATGACCTGGCTATTGTAAATACTGCTGCAATGAACACTGGGGTTCATGCGTCTTTTTGAATTATGGTTTTCTCTGGGTATATGCCCAGTAGTGGGAACGCTGAGTCATATGGTAATTCTATTTTTAGTTTTTTAAAGAACCTCCGTACTGTTCTCCACAGTGGCTATATCAATTTACATTCCCACCAACAGTGCAAGAGGGTTCCCTTTTCTCCACACCCTCTCCAGCATTTGTTGTTTGTAGATTTTCTGATGATGGCCATTCTGACCAGTGTGAGGTGATACCTCATTGAAGTTTTGATTTGCATTTCTCTAATAATTAGAGATGTTGAGCAGCTTTTCATTGTCCTCTTGGCCATCTGTGTGTCTTCTTTGGAGAAGTGTCTATTTAGGTCTTCTGCCCATTTTTTGATTGGGTTTCTTTGTTTTTTTAATATTGAGCTACATGAGCTCTTTCTATATTTTGGAGATTAGTCCTTTGCCCATTGATTCATTTGCAAATATTTTCTCCCATTCTGAGGGTTGTCTTTTTGTCTTGTTTATAGTTTCCTTTGCTGTGCAAAAGCTTTTAAGTTTCATTAGGTCCTATTTGTTTATTTTTGTTTTTATTCTCATTACTCTATGAGGTGGGGCAAAAAAGACCTTGCTGTGATTTATGTCAAAGTGTTCTTCCTACGTTTTCCTCTAAGAGTTTTATAGTGTCTGCTCTTACATTTAGGTCTTTAATCCATTCGGAGTTTATGTTTGTGTATGGTGTTAGGGAGTGTTTTAATTTCATTCTTTTACATGTAGCTGTCCAGTTTTCCCAGCATCACTTATTGAAGACACTGTCTTTTCTTCATTGTATATCCTTGCCTCCTGTGTCATAGATTAGTTGACCATAGGTGCATGGGTTTATCTCTGGGCCTTCTATCCCATTCCATTGATCTATATTTCTGTTTTTGTGCCAGTACCATATTGTCTTGATTACTGTAACTTTGTAGTATAATCTGAAGTCAGGGAGTCTGATTCCTCCAGCTCCGTTTTTTTCCCTCAAGACTGCTTTGGCTATTCGGGGTCTTTTGTGTCTCCATACAAATTTTAAGATTTTTTGTTCTAGTTCTGTAAAAAATGCCATTGGTAATTTGATAGGGATTGCATTGAATCTGTAAATTGCTTTGGGTAGTATAGTCATTTTCACAATATTGATTCTGCCAACCCAAGAAGCTGGCATATCTCTCCATCTGTTTGTGTCATCTTTGATTTCTTTCATCAGTGTCTTATAGTTTTCTGAGTAGAGGTCTTTTACCTCCTTAGGTAGGTTTATTCCTAGGTATTTTATTCTTTTTGTTGCAATGGTAAATGGGAGTGTTTCCTTAATTTCTCTTTCTGATCTTTTGTTGTTAGTGTATAGGAATGCCAGAGATTTCTGTGCATTAATTTTGTAGCCTGCCACTTTACCAAATTCATTGATTAGCTCTAGTAGTTTTCTGGTGACATCTTTAGGATTATCTATGTATAGTATCATGTCATCTGAAAACAGTGACAGTTTTACTTGGGGGATAATTGATTTACAATGCTGTGTTAGTTTTAGGTGTACAGCAAAGTGACTCTGTTATACAAATACATATATCCATTCTTTTTTAGATTCTTTTCCCATATAGGCCATTACAGAATATTGAGTATATTTCCGGGTGCTATACAGTATGTCCCTGTTAGTTATCTATTTTGTATATAGCAGCGTGTATGCATCAATCCTAACCTTCCAATTTTTCCTTCCCCCCTTCCCCCCCCAGTAACCATAAGTTTATTTTCTACATCTGTAACTCTATTTCAGTTTTGTAGATAAGTTCATTTGTAGCCTTTTTTCTTAGATTCCACATATAAGTGATGTCATATGATTTTTGTCTTTCTCTGTCTGACTTACTTCACTCAGTATGAGACTCTCTATGTCCATCCATCAAATCAAACTCTTAAATCTCCCCACAGATGCCATCTTCTCCTGAAACACCTTCCAGGATCAACTTACCTAAAAATCCTCCTACCCTTCCCCTCAATCACTATTTCCTTAAATTGTTTTATTTTTAGTAATAGCACTTACCAACATTGAACATTACATTATGAATTTATTTCTTTGTTAATTCTCTCTCTCCCACACTAGACTATAAGCCGTATGAGGGCAGGGACTTAGCCTCTGATTCCCTGATGTATCCTTTGCTCCAAAAGTGGTCACTGGCCATAGTAACTGCTCAATAAATATCTCCTGATTCAGGTTTTTTGAAACCTCTCATTACTGGATTTTAAAAACTAAATTTATTATTTTTAGATAATTTTAGATTTATGTGCAATTCTAAGAAACAATACAGTAGGGATCCAATGTAGCTTTTACCCAGTTTCTCTCAGTGATAATGTCTTACAAAACTGTAGTGCAATATCACAACCACAATACTGACATTGATGCAGTCAAGATACAGAACATTTCCATCACCACAGGGATCCCTCACATTGCCCTTTTATAACCACATCCATTTCTTCTTGCCTCCACTCCCTCCTTAACCCCTGACAACCACTAAACTGTTCTCTAATTCTATAATTTTGTCACTTCAAGAATGTCGTATAAATAGAATCATATAACATGTAACCTTTGGAGATTTGATTTTTTTCACTTAGCATAATTCTCTGGAGATTGGTCCAGGTTTTTACATGTATCAACAACTTCTTGTTGCTAAGCAGTGGTCCACAGGATGCATGCATCACAGTTTGTTTAACTATTCAACCATTACAGGACATCTAGGTTGTTTCCAGTTTGGAGCTATTAAAAATGAAGATGCTATAAATATTCATGCACAGGTTTCCATGTAAACAGAAGTCTTCATTTCTCTAGGATAAATGCCCAAGAGTACAATTGCTGCGTTCAATGATAGTTGCATTTTAAAGAAACCATCAAACTGTTTTCTAGAGTGGCTGTACCATTCCTACTAGCAATGTATGAATGATCCAGTTTCTCCACATCCTTACCAGCATTTTGTGTTTTCACTATTTTTTAGTTTATTTTTTCTAACATGTGTGTAGTGATATCTCATTGTGGTTTAATTTGCATTTCCCTAAAGGCTAATGATGGTGAGCATCTTTACATGTTATTACTTCCCATTTGTATATCCACTTGGTGAAATGTCTGTTTAGGTCTTTTGTCTATTTTTTAACTGGATTACTTAGTTTTTTTACTGCAGACTTTTCAGACTTCTTAATATATTTGAATACTAGGTTTTTGTTGGGTATGTGCTTTGCAAATATTTTCTCTCAGTCTGTAGCTTGTCTTTTCCTCCTCTTAAGAAGGTCTTTCATAGAGCAAAAGTCTTTAATTTCTATCAAGTCCAGTTTATCAATTTTTGTGCTTTTGGTATTACATCTAAGAACTTCTCTCCTAGCTCTAGATCCTGAAGTTTTTCTTCTTTGCTTATTTTTTCTAAAAGTTTTACAGTTTTACATTTAAGCTCATGACCTATTTTGAGTTAAATTTTGTGTAAGCTGTGAGACATAGGTCAAGGTTCACTTTCTTGCCTATGGATATCAAAATTTGTTGAGAAGGTTATCTTTCCTCCCTTGAATTACTTTCACACCTTTGTGAAAAGTCAGGCGTATTTTGGGAACTCTATTTCCGAGTTCTCTATTCTGTTACATTGGTCTGTGTGTTTATCCCTCCAACACAATCCAATATAACAAAATCCTGATAACTGTAGATATTTAATGTCTTGAAATCAAGTAAACTGATTCCTCTCACTTCATTCTTATTTCTCAAAAATGGTTTCAGCTATTGTAGCTCTTTTGCCTTTCTATATGAATTTTAGAATAATGTTGCTATATCTGCAAAAAATCTAGCTGGCATTTTGATAGGAATTGCATTAAATCTGTGTATCAAATTGGGAATAATTGACATTTTGCTATCTTGAAATCCATGAACATGGTACATCTCTCCATTTATTTAGATCTTCTTTGATTTCTTTCATCAGCATTCTGTAGTTTTCAACACACAAGTCCTGTACATGCTTTGTTAGATTTATACCTAAGTTTTTCTGCCCCCCGCTTCTGCAATTGTAAATGGTATTGTATTTTTAATTTCATTGTCCACATGTTCTATGTTTTATGAATTCTTTACTTGCTAATATTTTATTAAGGATTTTCTGTGTCTGTATATTTTTGAAAATATTGGTCTGTAGTTTTCTTTCTATATAATATATTCCCTTGGTTTTGGTATCAGGGTAATGTTAGTCATAAAGTGAATTGTGAAGTATTCTTTCCTCTTCTATTTAGTGGAATTGATTGTGAAGAATTGGTGTTAATTTTCCTTTAGACATTTGGTAGAATTCTTCACTGAAACCATGTGTGCATGGAGATTTCTTTGGGGGAATTTTAAAATTACAAATTTAAATTTTTTAATAGTTATGGAACTATTCCAATTATCTCTTTCATATTGAGTGAGCTATGGTAGTTTATGGGTTTTTTTTTTTGAGAAATTGGCCCATTTCATCTATGTTTACCAACTTAATGTCAACATGATGTCAAATTTGTTGTCAACAAATGTCAAATTTATGTGTGTAGAGATATTCAGAGAATTCTCTTTTTATCTTTTTGGTGTCTGCAGGATCTGTAGTGATATTCTCTATTTCATTCCTGTTGTTGGTGATTTGTGTCTTTCTCTCTCTTTTTCTTTTTGTCAGTCTTGCTAAAGATTTGTCAAGTTCATTAATCTTTTCTAAGACAACTTTTTCTTTCATTGATTTTCTCTGTTTTCAATTTCAATAAGTTCAGCTCTTTATTTCTCCCTTTCTTTTACTTGCTTTGGGTTTATTTTGCTCTCTTGAAATGGTAGCTTATATTATTCATTTGAGACTTTTCTTCTTCTCTAGTGTATGCATTTAGTGCTATAAATTTTCCTCTCAGCAGTGCTTAAGTGTCTCCCACAAATCTTTTCCAGATTTATTGAGATATAACTGACAAATAAGAATTTGTACAACTTGATGTTTAGATATATATATGTAATAATCACCACAATCAAACTAATCAACATATCTATCACCTCACATAGTTACCATTTTCTTCTCCTTGTGGTGAGAACACTTAAGATCTACCTTCTTAGCAAATCATGCATACAATACAGTATTATTAACCATAATCATATTGCTGTACATTAGATCTCCAGAACTTAACTTGCATACCTGAAATTCCCATGAATTTTGATATGTTGTATTTTCATTTTTGTTCAATATATTTTTTAAGATCTCCCTTAAGATTTTCTCTTTGATCCCTGGATTATTTAAAAGCATGTTGCTTCCAAGTTTGGAGATTTCTGTTATCTTTTTAAATTGATTTCTAGTTTGACTCCTTTAATGTCTGAAAACACACTCTGAACACTGTATGATTTCAATTCTTTTCAATTTGTTGAAGTTTACTTTACGGCCCAGGATGTGTTCTGTTTTGTTATATATTCTATGGGTACTTGAAAAGAATGGGTATTCTGCTATTATTGGGTAGAGTGTTGTATAAATGTCCATTATATCTTGCTGGTTGATGGTGTTGTTGAGTTCTTCTGTATCTTTGCTAATTTTATTCTATTTCTTCTATCAATTGTAAGAGAGGACATTACATTGAAGTCATCAACTATGATTGTGGATTTGTCTGTTCCTCCTTTTAGTTCTATCAGTTTTGCTTCACATCTTTCGTACCTCTGTTGCATAAACATTTAGAATTACTTTTTTTTTTTGGTGTATTGGCCCTTTTATCATTATATATGTTCCTCTCTGTCTCTGGTAATTTTCTTTGCTCTGAAGTCTACTTTATCTGGTATTAAAATAACCTCTTCTGCATTCCTTTGATTAATATTTGCATGATGTAACTTTTTCCATTCTTTTGCTTTCAACTGGCTCCTATATCATTATTGACGCATATAGTTGAGTCCTGTTTTTAAATCCACTCTGCCAATCTCTGTCTTTTAATTGGTGCATTTGGACGATTTCCATTTAATGTAATGATTGATGTCAGTGCATAAATATGCCATTTTAATGTTTGTTTTATTTGTTATCACTGTTTTTCATTTCTCTGTTTTCTTTTTCCTTCCTTTCTGTGGATTACTTGGACAATTTTTAGAATTCCATTTCTGACTTATCTGCAGTATTTTTGAATGTATATTAATATGGATATTTTTAGTAGTTGTAAATATTACTTTATATAACTTAACACAATCTACTGGTGTTGCCATTTTAGCAGTTCAAATCAAGCGTAGAAAACTTACCTTTCTTAATGTCCCTTTACTCTTCCCCATTTATAATGTAATCATTGTAAATATTTTCTCTACATACACTTAGAACCAAAGCAGACAATGTTATCCTTTCTACTTCCACCATCAGATATACTTTAGAAAACTCAAGAGAAATAAATTCTATTGTATTTATCTGTACTTTTGCTGTGTTCTCTCTTCCTTCTTGATGATCCAAAGTTTCTTCCTTTATTGTTTTCTTTCTGCTTAGAGAACTTTAGTTAGCCATTCTTTTAGCGTAGGTATGCTAGTGACATATTCTCTTAGTTTCTTTATCTGAGAATGTTTTGATTCCTCTTTCATTCCTGAAAGATATATTTTCACTGGAAATAGGATTCTGGGTTGATAGTTCTTTTTTTTCAACATTTGGAAAATGTGCCACTGGCCTCCATGGTTTCTGATGAGAAATCCAATGCCATTCCATTTGTTTTCCCCCTTTAGATAAGGTTTTGCTTCCCTCTCATTACTTTCGAGATATTTTTCTGTCTTTATTTTTCAGAAGTTTGATTGTGATGTGTCTTGGTGTTAATTCCTTTCAGCCAATTATGTTTGGGATTCACTCAGCTTCTTGCATCTGTGAACTTATATCATTTGCCAAATTTGGGGACTTTTCAGCCATTATTACTTCAAGTACTTTTTCAGCTTAACCCTCTTTTCCCTCTCTTTTTGAGACTCTGTTAACATGAATGTTAGATTTTTTTTTATAGTCTATCTTGCATATAAGTAACGTCATTCTGATAAATTGCAGGGATGGAGTTTACCATTTTTCTTACAGTCACAGCCAGGCACTGCCTCCAGCATGTATTAAAAAAAAAAAATTCCATGCCTATTGTAAATCCATTTCTCTCACAGTGTGTGACCTTCTGTTAGGGCTCCCATATTTCTTTCTTTATTAAAGGCAGATTGGGACTTCACAGCATTTAATAGGCTCTTTATCTCTTAAAGAAAATTTTATGAAGGAGTTATAGAAAAGGCAAAATGAAGCTTGAAATAATGGAAATAATATTTAGAGAAAAAGATCAAAGTAGTAAAAAAGATTAAATATAATGCTTTGTTAAAGGGCTGGCTTTGAACATAATACTTTCTCAGAAAGGCTTTAAGAGAAATAAAATGGTGCTCAAAATTCCTAATGCAGCCTCAGAACAGAATGATTTACCCTTGATTAACAGTTGGAAAGCCCTGTTATGAGCCAGTCTGAGCCTCCCTTATTGAAGACAGGTGCTTGCTGCTAAACAGTTTATCAGTGTTCATAAAAACAATCAAGGTCATCCCTTATGTAAGGTCTGGTCCCCTCGAGTGGGTTCATGCATTTGCTGTCAGGCCGAACTCAATCCTGCTGGATTGACAGGTGTTAAAACATCATCATTTGCTCCTGGAACAAATCTGAGAGTGTCCCCCTACCCCAAAAGTGACTTCAAAGCCCCCAGAACTTCCCCTGTTACCACTTTTCACACTTTACTGATACTCCTTCTTGAATGTCTGTCTCCTCAGATACACTCTGTGCTCTGTGACATCTGACAAAATCCCGTCTTTTTACTCAGCACATGAACCATATACTGGCACATGGGGGCACTGAGTAAATGTTTGTCTAATAAATGTCTAAGTGAACAAGATCTCTCTATAGGTATAGAAAAAGATCTACCCACTCCTAACTCTATACTTCATTCTGTAATTTATTCCAAGAAAGTTTTATGGTTGTCTACTATGTGCCAGGTGAGGTGTTAGACACTGAAAGTACAAGAAAATAAAATGTGATTTATATTCTGACCAGGAGTCCCATGGAAATATCCTGCCTGATAGACACTGAAAGTACAAGAAAATAAAATGTGATTTATATTCTGGCCAGGAGTCCCATGGAAATATCCTGCCTGATCTATGCTCTCACATGTTGGGTTGGGCTCCTACATGTGTCCCTAGATTAGGGTTTGGCAAATTATTGTTGGTGAACCAAATCGGGCCACTACCATTTTTGTAAGTAAAATTTTATTGAAATGTAACCATGGTGATTTATTTGTGTATTGCCTAAAAACGCTTTCACACTAGAATGACCTGTAAAAGCCTAAAATATTTACTGTCTAAACATTGACAGAAAAATGTTGCCAACCTCTGCCTTAAATCATAAATTGGGGAATGTTGGATATGCCCTCCCCTTACCTGGAAATTCCTGCGATGCCAAAAAGCAGGCAAAGACATGGCTCCATCCGTTAGCCAGCACATCCTTTGGTCAAGACTGTTAGGGAAAAATATTTAATTAATAAACAAAATATATATTGTTCCCTAAAAATCTGCAGATCACATATTACTGTTAACAACCTGATTTTACTGGACTGTCTTCTATCTGCATTAAGACTCCTAGGATGGACTCACAGGACTCGCTAGCAAAGGCGGTCTGTAATGAGAGTTCAGGGCAATTGTTTGTTTCCCATTATTTAGAGGTGGGGGACACGTGATATTTAAGCATGTGCAACATGCAGCTAACACCCCATTGGCCTTGAAGTCAGACCGTGCCTGACATGTTTGAGGAACTGCCAGGGGTTCAATGTGGCTGGAGGGAAGTGAGTGAGGGGATGCAGTGGGGGATAAGACCAGAGAGCTGGGAGGGGATGAAGAGCTGGCCACTGAAAGGACTTGTACTCTAAGATGGGAGCCATCAGTAGGTTTTGAGCAGAGGAGTGATCTGATCTGATTTGTGTTTTAAGAAGACCACTCTGGTGAACACGTGGAGACTAGACTGGGGCGGGCAGGGGGGCGAGGGTGAAGCAGGGCCATTGGTGAGGAGGCTGTTGGAATGATCCAGATGAGACGTGATAGTGGCTGGCTGAGCCCAGGAAGCAGTGGTGGAGGTGTAAGAGGTGGTTGGATTCTGCACTTTGAAGATGGAGCCAATAGGATTTTCTGAGGGATGAAATGTAGGAAGAAGAGTCAAGGAAGGGTCCGAGGTTTTTGAACTGACCGACCGGAAGGATAGATTGCTGCTGACTGAGATGGGAAAGACAGGGAGAATTGGGTTTTGGGGGGTGAAATCAAGAGTTCATTTTAAACATGTGTGACACGTCTTATTTTTCCCAAATTTCATCCCCTTCCCTTGAATTACCCTTCTTTTTTTTTTTTTTTTGCGGTACGTGGCCTCTCACTGCTGTGGCCTCTCCCGCTGTGGAGCACAGGCTCTGGACGCGCAGGCTCAGCGGCCATGGCTCACAGGCCCAGCCGCTCCGCGACATGTGGAATCTTCCCGGACCGGGGCACGAACCCATGTCTCCTGCATCGGCAGGCAGACTCCCAACCACTGCGCCACCAGGGAAGCCCTGAATTACCCTTCTTTAAAAACCAGGACCTCTACATTCTTTTCTTCAATAGTTGATTTACAATGTTTCAGGTGTAGAGCAAAGTGATTCATTTATACATGCATACATACATATGTATTATTTTTCAGATGCTTTTCCATGATGGATTATTACAAGATATTGAATATAGTGCCCTGTGCTTTATAGTAGGTCCTTGTTGTTTATCTATTTTATATATAGTGGTGTGTATCTGTTAATCCCAAATTCCCGATTTATCCCTCCCCCCGCCTTCCCCTTTGGTAACCAAATGTTTGTTTTCTATGTCTATGAGTCTATTTCTGTTTTGTAAATAAGTTCATTTGCATCATTTTTTTGGATTTCACATGTAAGTGATCTCATATGATATTTGTCTTTCTCCTTCTGACTTGCTTCACTTAGTATGATAATCTCTAGGTCCATCCATGTTGCTGCAAATGGCATCATTTCATTCTTTTTTTATGGTTTAGTTGCATTCCATTGCGTGTGTGTGTGTATGTAGACCTCATCTTCTTTACCCATTCATCTGTTGATGGGCATGCAAGCTGCTTCCACAGGCCCTCTACATTCTGGTTTCTAGACCTGTCCCACTCCCTTCCCTTCATTAACACCCCAACCAAGAGATGTCAGTGTAGCACAGTGGTTGAGAGTGTGGACTACAGAGACAGAATTCTGCACTCACATCGGTCTGCCACTTCCTAGCTGTGTGACCTTGGAAAACTTGCTTAAGTTCTCTGAACTTCAGTTCCCCTATTCGTACAATAGAAAAAAATAGTCATTGCTTTCCCCTCGTGGTTGTGAGGATTTCGAGGGAGATTATATGAGAAACTGGCAAGTGTACTGTCAGTGTTCTCTCCCTGGCTATATCCCAGTTTCCTGTATCCAAATTTTTTTCCAGTTTCTTGTGCCATATCTCAGGACTGGGGTGTGAGGATGAGGTTCTTAGGGGAGGGAGACAATGTGGGGCAGGTGAGAGGGGAGGAGCCAGCATCTAGTACAAGGATCTTTGTCTATTAGACTGGCCTGGGGCTTGGGTGCAGGTATGATTGACCAAAGAGAGTTGCCCAGATAGACGAGTCACATAAGGACTTAGCACCCTGCCATCTCTTGGAAATAAACCATAATGCTTCCCAGGAGTAAGAGGGGCAGATGGGGACGCCAGGACCTGACTTGAGGCACAGCTAGGAGGAGAGGGCAGTGGGTTAGTAGCTAAGTAAGTAATGTCTGGTGTCCAGGAACAAGGCAAGAAGTATTAAGATTTTACAATGGCCTGCAAAGGGCTTCCAGGAAGAAATCGTGGGATTCTAACAGAGGCTGGAACACAGTGATGGAAGGTAGGCATCATCTGGAAGGTTTTTCTATGGCTGGGGCTCCCCAGCAGAGCCCAGGCCCTTGTGGTGAGTAGGTGAAAATAACAGTTATTCCTCCAGACCCATGACCCAGGTGTCCCCACCTGAGTACTGGGCTCTGAATCTCTGTCCCTCCTATGCCCATACACCCTAGTCCCTGGGACTGAACCACTGCCTTTTTTTCAGGAAACTCTTCCCCTACCCAGTTCCGCTGTTAGGGAAATAACAGCATGTTATTCACCTCACCCTTTGATGAGCAGTTGAGTTCTCCAGCTTTGGAGTCAACACTGGTCACTGCCCTGCTATATAACAGAGCACTTCTCTCATGCTCTCAAGCCTCAGTTTCCTGATCTAGAAAATGGGTATACTAGTAACACCTCCGTCTCAGCATTAGTTGTGTGGATTCAGTGAAACTTAGCACTGAAACTGTCACACTGCAAGCGTTCCTGGGATGGCAGCTATGATTATGATCATGAAGTTGACTTGCCCGCCCAGTCTACTTTTCACTGCTTGGTCATCAAGCTGGGTGATTACCTCCTATGGTACAGAAAAAGATGAAAGGAGTCTAAATTCCTTTTGTAGTTTAAAAACTGGATAAGAATGCAATTCTTTAAAAGATTTTCATGTTTTTAGCAATTACATATGATGTTCTTATGGAAAGACCACTGAAAGATGGTCCTTGTTTGCATGTAAGAATTCCAGTGTGTTTATTAAGAACCATTCACTGGTTTTATAGTCACACCTAGATGTATGAGGTGCAAAATTCAGGAGGGGGAAAAAAGAAATCCCTCTATTACCATGATGAGCATTCACATATCTAGAGCAAAATATTTTTGCTTCAGAAAATTCTAATCAAGGTAGCCTTGGTGTTAATTTTTCCTATTCGGGCAGCCCGTGAGGCTACCTCACAAATGCCGTTTAATTCTTTTTAAAGAGACGCTGCACCCACCAATTGTCCAGCCCCTCACCCTAAGGAGAAGTCTGCACAGCGTTTGTAGGAAAACATTTTCCTCTAGCTCCCATCTGGTTCTCTAAATTAGCAGAAGTGCTTCTGCAGAGCAAGATTGTATTATGCAGCAGAAGCTACAAAGATGTCAGAAATTCTATTCCTAAGAATTTATTCTAAGGAAATGTTAATAAGAAGGCAAAAACTATATGCAAGAAGATGCTTCCCGCAACATTAACTAAAGAGGAGTAAAAATATGAGAAATGAACTAATTGCACAATAATGTGGGAAAGTTTAATAAGTCATGAAATATTGTGAAGCCATTGAAATTTTTAAACATGAAGGCTTTGCAAACATAGAAAATGTTTTTGATGGAATGTTAAATGAAACGGCAGAATACAAAATAGACATTGCTTTGTGGTTGCAAGCGTATAAAATGCTTATATGTGGATGAGCATGGGTAGATAATGGGCAAAAATGAATCATTACTTGAGGGTGCTGGAAATAGAATCTGTCCCTTCAGAATATTTGTCCATGCTGTTGCCATGACAACTTTTCAACAAAAATGTTTAAAATAATTAAGTAAACCAGAGGGACCAAAGATGTGGACTCCCTAAGGCTTTGTGAAATGATGCACTGCTTACGAGAGAAAATGCCTCCTCCGTTGCTTAGGCATACTTACAGATCACCTGCTGACATGCATCTTTTCACTGAGGCAGGAAGCTACTGTTGCTGGTAAATCTTCAGTATGTGCCTCATAGACATCAAAGGCTCCAAATCTATGTAGCCAGAGCTAGAAACACTTGCTGCCTCCACCAGGAATTTTAGTGATTGATTTCCTGTCCAGAGAAACTGGGTCTGGGTGAAAGAAAAAGTTTGACTTACATCCCTTTACCTATAGGAATGGTAGGGTCCATGCTTTGAATACTTAGTTCTTTAAGCCAGACTAGGCTTGTAAACAAATTCATTTTTCCTGCTCTGTAGTCGTTCACTCATTCATTCATTCACTCACTCACTCACCAAGCCTTTTTGAAACATCTTTCATGTGCCCAGCATTTGCTCTGCATGAAGAATTAAAATGCATAAGAAATAATCTTATCAAGAACTCAAAATCTAATTGGGAAAGACAGACATATCCTCAATTTTACATGATGAGTTAAGGTCTTGCTTTCATCATCTGTGAAGTGGAGAGAGGATTTAGTGAGGTGACATGTGTAAGAAACACCCAGGAAATAGATAATACTTGGGAAATACTGGTTTGTTTCCTATTGACATTGATCATTGGGCTGCTGTGGTCATTCTAACACGGAGGAAAAGCAGAATTCCTAAGATTTTGCTGATTATAGGAAGGGAAGGCTCCTCAGATGCAGGGACGCTTATCCTGGACCCAGGAGGATGGGTGGGATTTCTCCAGCGAGAAGAGAAGGGACAGGACCATTCCAGACAGAAGGAACTGGGTACACAGGTACAGAGGGGGTAGAACCATGCTACATGCATGCAACCTCCATGAGTATTGCTCTATCATGTTTGACTAGCTTGGGGTTCAAAATCAGGTGACAATACTTTCAACATTCTCTGGAAATAAACGAAGACCAACCAAATGAGATCAAGCAAAGAATATTTATTCGGAGCTTGCTATAGAAAAGGAGTCAATCACCATCATTTATGTTTTGGCAGAGACTCAAAGGCAGAGGGGTAGGAAAACTTTATAGTGGGGAAAGGGGAAGGCTTTGGGCGTGCCCTGATCAAAGGCTGCTGGCATGGGGAAGCTGGAGGTGGGCTAAGGAAGCAGGCATCCTCTGTGATTGGCTAGGAGTACATATCCGGCTTTCTCTGATGGGTCCTAAGTTGCAAGCAGAGACAAAAATTAGGGAAGCAAGGCCTGGCCGTTTAGGGAAGATTGTTGCAGGAGTTACTGTTTGGCTTCCTGGTTTGTTCCTAGAGATAGCCATCGGACTTCCTACAAGTCTGACTTACAGCAGGCTGGCTTCCTGGGCTGGTATGTCTCAATAATGGGTTGATTTCCTGAGCAGGTTGCTGCAGATTGTGGGTCAGAGTTCTATTCTTATAAATGATCTGGCCGTTGTCCATTTGTATATTGTCTCTCAATTGAAATGAAATGTCCTGGGTCCCCCATCTCACTTAGAGTGAAAATGTTCTTCTTTCCTCCTAGGGTTCCCCTAAGGGCTCACTTGTGTCCAAAGGACCGGTTCTGAAACCATGAAAGATGTCTCCACCCTGACTTCAGCCCCCAAGCATGCCCTGTTATCCCAGAACATGCTTCATTCTTCTGCATGCAGTTGTCACCAACCTCCCAGGAGTCTGAGGAGACATGGATCTTTCTCTCCCGCCAGTCCTCATCCTGGGCTTGGAACTAGCCCACATTCAGTTCAAAGGCACATTCTAGCTTTTCCTGCCTCACTGCCGGAGCCAGAACTCAGCTCACTCTCAGGAAGCAGACACTGGATTATAATCGGCAGCAACTTTAACTATGATTTTGCAAAAGACAGATTTTTCCCACAGATGGGTATTTTTTATATTTCCCTCTACCAAAAAAAAAGTTAAATCACAACTTTTTCCCCACCAAACGCACTTCTGTGAAAAGCTCAAATAATAGAGCCCAGACCTGCTGTTTTTGAAGAATAGAGCCCAGACCTGTTGTTCTTCTAGTGAGATGACTCTGTACTGGGATAACACTTAGAGAATGAAGAGGAATGGGGGGTTAATATGCTGTTTAGACCATCTGAAAAATCAGATGTCTCCATCACTCTCTTGGCAAATGTTGAATTGCAATCAATTCTTGGATGAATTCTCTGACAGGTGCTCAAAGTGATGACATTCTGGGCTGTTGATTAAAAAGTGAGCCGTATGTTTTAGATGCCAGTTGTGCAGACAGCAAAGTCAATAGTTAGTTGAGAAAATGTAAGAGCCTGGCTGATAGTTCCCCCAGATGGATGGCAGGGTTGTCGGCAAGTGAATGAAGTATTATTTTTTTAAGGGTTAGGTCATAAAGAATGAAGCGATCATTCTTGCCAGAAAAGATAGAAAAGGCATTTAAAAATCATTTTTAATCTGCTTGGATCTCCACCAGTTTATTTTCGAAAGGTGAATTACCCTCCCATTTAAGAAAATAAATGTCCACCGAATGCCTGCTAGGCTAGCTTTTGACTTCCTGCAGGAAACAGAGATTTTAAAGGCAACCAGAATACAAAGGAGAGGGTGACTATTACATATTGGTTGTTCCTCATAACATGATTCTGAGCCAGAGCAGGATTGCTGCCTAATAGAATAAGGCACTTCGGTACAAAGAAGAGCTGTCCTCAGATCACACACAGACCTACTATGTGCAAAATACCATACTTAGCTCTACGGTAGATGATAAAAGAAAAGTGACATCTATCTAAAGCAGTGGTCCTCAACCAGACCATTCTGCCTCCCAGGGGACATTTGGCAATTGTCACACTGTGGGCGGTGCTACCTGCATCTAGTGGGTTGAGGCCAGGGATGTTGCTAAACATCCTACAGTGCACAGGACAGGCCCACAACAAAGAACGATCTGGCCCCAGATGTGGTGGAGATATCCTAGTCTGGAGGAAGCTGTGTGCTCCATTCCCTGAAGAAGCTAAAATTGCTGGTAAGGGAGATGGCTCTGTGATATATTGCTTAGAACAGGGAGGCAGCCTGACACTCAAAATCTAGCGGGAGTGGCTTATGGGCTAGTGATGGCTCCCACCCTCCTCCTCTTCCCTGTCACCTCACCTTTCCAGCCTCCCCTTTCTGGGATGCCCCATGGAACAGCTATCACTTTCCCGGCAGCCCATGACTCTTGACCTCTGCCCCCACTCACTCTCCTCCTTGCTCTCTGGCAACTTCTTAACTATCCTTCAAGAACCCATTCAGGGACTTCCCTGGTGGCACAATGGTTAATAATCCACCTGCCAATGCAGGAGACATGGGTTCGAGCGCTGGTCCGGGAAGATCCCACGTGCCGCAACTGAGCCCGTGCGGCACAACTACTGAACCTGCGCTCTAGAGCCTGCGAGCCACAGCTACTGAGCCCACAAGCCACAACTACTGAGCCCATGAGCCACAGCTACTTAAGCCTGCATGCCTAGAGCCCATTTTCCACAACAAGAGAAGACACCACAATGAGAAGCCCGGGCACCACAACGAAGATTGACCCCCTCTCGCCACAACTAGAGAAAGCCTGCATGCAGCAACGAAGACCCAACACAGCCAAAAATAAATAATATATATAAATAAAATAAATACATTTTTAAAAAGACCCTATTCAGACGCTACACACCTCCTTTGTGACACCTTCTCTGACCCCCTCCTCGCAGTCCACTCTGTCCTTCTAGGCAGAGAAAATTCCCCGCCCCCCTCTGTCTCCCACTATAGCATTCATTACATCGTATTGTGATTGTTTTTTGCATTTTAGAGAAAAGCGAGCTCCTGAAACTTAGACATGGAGCCTTTCCCATCTCTGTATTCCTAAGACCAAACATCACGTCTGGCATTAGTAAGTGAGCAATAATTTTATGCCAAATTACTCCTTTAAAAAGATCCCCAAGTACTATGTCTTTCCCACAGTGATCCCAAATTTCAAAAATAGAGAGAAACAGCTTTTGTTGTGATTCAGGGAGAACCTGTGCTGTCTGGGTTTTATGGAAATCTCCTAGCACAATGCCTGACACAGATTTGATTAAATGAGCATTGTTTTCCTTTCCAAGCAGCCAGGGTGGCTAAATGAGTTGCATGGTAGAGATCTAGGGAACACGCCGGTGTGACGGTGTCACATCACACTGCTGTTATAAAGACTGTTGATTGTTGTCGAGAAAAGTGTAATTCTGCCCAGTTCTTACCATTGCCTCTCTCCTCCATCCTGGTCCCTTTCTTCACTGACAAAGAAGACCAGATGTACAACCAGATCCATCCACACAGAGGTGTAGCTGAGAAGGGGCTGCCTAGTTAAGAACTACGTGGTCCATCCTCCTTGATTCTAAGTGGATATAAGACTAGATCTCGCCAATAGAATGCGTGCAGATGCCATGTGTGTGCTGCTGGCCCAGTGCTTTTAAGAAGCAGGTATGCCTCTTCCACACTCCTATTCGTTTTCTGCCAGCCAGGTGCAGATACCAGGGCAGCCCCAAGGGGTGGCAAAACCATAGGATAGGTCGAGCCTGGGTCCTTGAATCACTGCATTAAGGAGAGCCATTGCCAGAAACCTTGGACTATTATACTAATGTGAAATAAACTTCTATTCTATGGTATATACTTTAGGATCAATTTGGTACAGCAGTTCAGCCTACCTTAATCAACACACCATGTTTTTATAATTAAAACAAAGATAGCAGTGTCCAAGGTGACAGACTGAACATGATGTTTATCCCTTCTCCCTCCCATAATCACACTAAAATGACATGAGGAATGACAGCCAGGACAGGAGGGGCCCATCAGAGTCTGTGAGATCTCAGGACTTTCCGGGATATAGGAAGCAGGTGGAAGAACACTGACTGAGCGGCGTGGACAAGGCAGCCCCAAGTCCAGTAGGGTGCACCAGGAGGGAGTCTTCCGTGTCTTCGGGATTCTGCCTACTAAAGTCCCGAGGACCCGCCAGCCGTGGAAAGATACAGTGGAGGGCAGGAGTGAGAAGGGAGGTACAAAATAAAGGTATTATTTAAGAATCAGTCTATGGAGCAACACGCCCACCAGTGACCTCCCCTCCCCAGTACTGTGCTCAGAACAAGCATCAGCCAGGCATCTAGCTCCCCCTCTGCCACAAAGAGAGACTTCTTTTCTAAAGAGGCCACATAAGCTGCTTAGGAATCACCAGGGCAGCTAGTGTGAGTGTTGGTGTCCCAGATAAATTCTCTGCATTCCAATGTTTGGAGAGGCCTCGGAATAAGAGACAGCCCCCTTTTCACCCTGAAGTGAAATCTATTAGCCGACAAGCTCTGCTCCCATAGACAGAGCTCCGAGCCCTCCTGTTTATTGATTGATATCCAAGTATGAATTAGGAACTGAGGATCTCCAGAAATTTGAAAACAAACTGAAATGTCAGAGAAAGACTACGATAAGCAAACTCTTGAGGAAACAGAGTAATTCTGTGAACTCAAGAGGTCCTCCTTGCCAAAATCTCCAATGATATTGTCAAAAAATATTAAGACAGTGTAGCATGTGTTTACTAGGGAGAAGAGACAAGCTTCCCATGCAGAGAAATTCCAGATAATTTATGTAAATAATTTCATGTTCTCCTCTCGGGAGAGGAAACATAACTCCCCAGGCCTTAAGTGTGGGCTGCACATAATGACTTCTTCCAAAGAGTAGAATATGGAAAGTGGGAGAGGGAGAGGGTAACTCCACGTGGAGAAATATGGCAAGCACTGCCTCAGGCAGGTGGCCAAGACCAACCTCGACCATCGTACATCATGCTGATAGAATGCACCCTTGATAGGATGTGGTGACAATGGCATTCTACCACTGAGGTCTTCCTCCCAATAATCCCTAACCCCAGTTTTATGATAAGGAAAACATCAAACAAATTTCAGTAGTGGGACATCCTGCAAAATATCTGACCAACACTCCTCAACACTGTCAAGGCCATCAAAGACAAGGAAATTCTGAGAAACTGCCACAGCCAGGAGGGACCTAAAACGACATGATAACAAGTGTAGCATGGGATCCTGGATGGGATCTAGGAAAAGAAAAAGAGCATTAGGTAAAATCTAAGGAAATCTAAACAAACTGTGAACTTCAGTTAATAATAATGTATCGATATTGGTTCATTAATTGTAAACCATGTATCATACTGGTGTCAGATGCTCATAATAGGGGAAACTGGGGGCAGGGTATATATGAGAACTCTCTGTACTATCTTTCCAATTTTTCTGTAAATCTAAGGCTGTTGTAAGAGATCAGTTCTACTTTTAAAATGTGGTGCCTGAATTCAAAGTGTCAATAGTCAAGTTTAAAGAGAAAACTGAAGAGTTTTCTCAACCTGTAAAACAAACAAACAACGAGAAAATGGGACTTTGCAGTAGAAAGGTAAGAGATATAAATGATTAATTTGAGAGATTCAACTTACCACTACTGTGGATTCTAGAAAGAGAAAATGAGGAAAAAGGGAGGAGTGGAAATTATCAAAAGAGTACAAAAACATTTATGAAATAAGACATGTCTTTAAAATAAAAGCATCTACCAAATGTCAACCAGGATAAATGGGAAAAAAAGACTATTAACTGTAATGTTCAGTTGTTGCACTGTTTGAAAATATGCAATTCTGCTACAGAAGAAAACAAATGGGTTGGATAAAACTCATAACATGTCTAAAGCATAGGTAAGTGGTGAGTAGAGAATGTGTGTGTTAGACATAGAAGGGATGGAAGAACTAAAAGATAACTAATATTCATGAGACATTAATATACATAAGGCACCTGGATACTAAATATTCATGATACATTAAATATACAATGGACACTAAGTGCTCATAATTCACTGAGTATACACAACTAGTATTCAGAGGCCTAATTCAACCACCCATTAGTGACGACCATTCTGGCTCCATGTGTCTTCTCCTCAAGAAACAACAATAAAACCCATGGCTACCAAGCTGGCTAATTGGCTAATTATAGCTATAGCCAGGCGTACTTGTCCTGCATTTCTCCAGCAGAACAGGTCTCTGCCATTGGCCCAGGGTAGCTTCCATCTTCAGACACCATTGCATAAACACATCCAACTCTGCTCCTAATAACCAACCATCAATGGGGAAGGCTGATGCAGCAGAGAAAGAGGGAGAGAGATGACACATGCACGTGTGCCCCAGGAAAATCAGGGTCATTCACAGTTACAAGTTCAGCCCGCACATTCTGCAAAACATTTGTTCCCGTGGAAGGAAAATGTTAAAAAAATTAATAAATAAAATAGGAAAAGTTAATCTTGTTCAGTCTGCTCATCACACATCAGAAGTTCTTTCCTCTCCTGAGTGTCCCCCTTTCCTATCTCTACCAGCTCCACTGCCACACACACACACATATTCTCTCTCTCTCTTATATACGCACACACATAATCACATACATACACACACACTCATACATACAAATTCTTACTCAATCTGTTCACCCCTCTGAGACTTTTCACATAGTCTCCCCTCTCCTGAATGGCTTCTTCATCCAACGCCACTATCACACAGACTCATACACACAATTGGTGCACATGTTTTACCCACCTGGCAAACTCCTAGTCATCTTTCAGTCATTCTTAGGGTACCTGGTCCATGGTAAGATCTTGGAAAAATATTTATTGAGTGACTGTGTGAGGGTATGAGTTAGGTGTGTCGGTTTCCCCACTATCACTGATCTCCTTGAAGCAGAGACCATGTTTTTTTGCCATGAGTCCACAGCAGAGTGATTTAAGGCCTAATGGCAATAAATGAAAATAGATTTATGAAATTGAAAAGTAGTGAATGTTAGACAATTATGTAACTCAAAGAGTTTTTTAATTCAACAAAAATTCCATAAATGTCAATGTTTTAATCCTCTATTAATTCATACATTTTGGCTAAGTCATTGTGTTTAAGTCAAACTCAATACTTTTGACTCAGAATAGTTTTTTTTCAAAATTACCTTTACCATTTTTACACTTTGAAAGAAATTAATTTTCTCCATAATTTAAGCAGGATATATTTGTTGGTTTGATGGTACAAGTCCAAGCAAAAAGTAGAGTCTCTGGAAACCTGAGTTCTAGAGTTAGATTACCTGGGTTCAAATTCTTATCTTTGACACATAATAAGTAAGTATTTGGGGGCAGATTACTTGATCTCTTGAGTCTCTGGCTCCTCATCTTTTAAACGGGAGTAACAATAATAAGACCTAATATGATTATTAAGCAGATTAAATGAATTAGTGCTTATGTTAGTCTGCTTGGGCTGCCATACAAAATGCCACAGAATGGGTAGCTTAAACAACAGAAATTCATTTTCTCACAGTTCTGGAGACTGGAAGCCCAAGATCAAGGTGGCAACAGGGTCAGTGTCTGGTGAGAACTCTCCCCTTGGGTTGCTGATGGCTGCCTTCTTGCTGTGTACTCATGTGACCTTCCCTCTCTGCATGTGCTTGGAGGGAGAGAGAGTGAGCTTGCTCAAGCTCTCTGGTGTCTCTTTCTATAAGGGCACTAATTCCATTGGATCGGGGCCCCACACTGTGGTCTCATTTAACCTTAATTACTTCCTTAGAGACCCACCTCCAAGTATAGGCACATGGAGCAGGGGATGGGGCCTGTGTTAGGACTTCAATGTATGAATTTCTGGAGAGACACAAACATTCAGTTCATAACAGTGTATGTATGTCAGCAGAATACCTGTTGTCCATGGGCAACAATGTTAGCTGTTTTTGTCAGCCACTTTCTGTTTACGAGAAGAATCAAGCTGGACCTCTCAGATTCCATCCCACAAATATTTATTTTACGTCTCACCCTATTGCTGGCTTAAATTTGACGCATAGTCTGGACAAAAAGATTGACTGTTAAAACAAGGGGGTGAGTGTAAACCAGGCAAAATGTGAACAGTGAGGGAAAGGAGCCAGGAGCCATGTTGAGGTAGCAGATCAGAGCAAAGCAGAGATTTCAAAAACAGATGCGAGCAGAAGGAGAAGAAAGAGAAAGCAGAGAAGGGGGTAGGCTGTGAGAGAGACAGACAAAGAGACAGGAGAACAGTCTATTTGGTGACCCAGCAGGACCTTACAAACACCTCTTAGTGTTTTTCCATCATTCCTGGGCTTGGCTCAGCACTGTAGCCTCAGAATCTTGATTTTGTCTTCTCATCAAGAATGGGTCACCTTTCGGAAAGCAATTCCTAATAATCAAGTCTATGAAAATAAAAAGAATTAATCATATAATCAGTATATTTATTTTTAATAATAGGTGTATCTCCCCGGAGTCATAAATGCCAGATGCTGCTCCCCAGGTACCTAGTATTGATGTACTTGAGAAATAAAATCAGTAATCAGAGGACTGCTCTTGGTAAGCAAAACATCGGATCAAAGAATGGTCTAGAAGCAGTTTCACATGGAAGGAACCCATTGTAGAATGGTCTTCACTTGCTTCTGGCATATCCAGAATGTTCATACAGGGTTTTCCCCTTACTTTTTTCACTCACTGTCTCTCAGACAAAAGAACTAAAGCTTAGAAAACTAATCTCATAGGAAGTTTACTTCAGTGTCCTAGAGGCAGGACCAGATAGGCATTTAGAAAAGTCAGACTCCCATCTAGAGATTTTTAAGGGAATGGAGGGTTCAACATGTATCTGCCTACATACTACATATGAAGCACTCTGCTGGGTGCTTGCAATATCTTATGATATTTAATCCTCACAATAACCTTGTATTATCCTCTAATTTTCAGAGATGGAAATTAAGCTCAGAGATATTGCGAATAATCTAGGCAAGATCACACATCTGGTTAGACTTTGAAAGCACGTGTAACTATGATACATAATTGTTGGAGATTTCTAAACTCAGAAAGATGCAAATATTAAGAGACCACTGCCATTGTGAGAACTCAGTGGTTAGAGAATGCATAGATGAACTAGAATTATCCATAGTCTAACAAATACTAGTAATCAGCAAATATTTAGTGTTAGCGTAGTTGCGAAATGTTTTATATTTGAACTCTCAGATGGAATAAAAACCTCAGTGATTTGTCAGAAGGCAGAGGACAGTTATGATTTAAAGCTTATTATCAGTGGAGGCTGTGTACCTATGCTGAGACGAGGAGAGCCCAGCTGAATCAAAATAGATGTCTTCTAATTAAAAGCAAATGCAAGGCTTTGACAAACATGATGAGGACAAATCACGTTCGATAAAAGGAAAGAGAATCTGAGATTGTGTGATGGCAAACATCTGGATTTGGGGGAATGGATGGCTGGTTGAACCGAATTATATGTGTTTGGACAGCTGGGTTATATCATATTTAGGGCAGGATCTTCTCACCACCCTTGCCCCAGCTTCCTAGCAAACAAAAATAAGTTTCTTCTCCAAAGCAGTCCCAGGTCACGTTTCCAATCTCCACTGGTGAAGATAGTTGGGACCAGAGGCTGTCACTTCATCAAGCGATTGACCTGCAGCCCGAGGCTACCGGGGTCATGCAAGGAGTTGAAAGCTTTCCAATCATAATCATAGCATTCATGAGACTTTGGAAATAAATATCTCCTGGTTTCTGAGAAGGCAAAGTCATGTCATCTTGCTGCCGTTCTGTTTCTCTTTGCTCTCTGCTTAGAAAAGGAAACAAGGTCATCAGAGCCAAAGGTATTTTTTTTACTTTCAACAATTCAAGGTCCTTGTTTAAAGTGACATTTTGGAATGCCCTTGCTTTCTCTTAGGCTTCACTGTTTGTTTAGTTTCCTGCAAGGTGAGATAATAAGAAAGAGATCAATGGGGTGATCTCCGTTCGCGTACAAGAATTTTCATTGTAGCAGTCTTCAATATAATGAAAAAACGCCAACAGCAAAAATAGCTAACAATAGGAGTAAGTTAAATACATCATGGAATATCCATAACTACATACTTTGGAGCTATTAGAAATCTGGAACGTTTAGAGAAACAATGGCATAGAAAAATGTTCTCGATAAAACATATTAACTGTTAAAAATCAGGTCATCCCCAGTTCTGTTTAAGAAACACAATTAGATATAATAATGAAAGGATCTATTCTCAAACTGTTAACAGTGGTTGTATCTATTGATGGGAATATGGGTGGTATCTATACATCGTCCAAACTGAAACATTTTTGAAAGTAAAAAGGGGCACCAAGACTTATTAAAATGATGTAACCTTTGAAATAGTCATTTGTTAACAGACCAATGGTTTTATCATATTGGTAAGTCTATAAAATAGGTCTAAAGTTATCTTCAAAATATAAAAAATAGTTCTTAAAAACTAAAAATAATACCTATTTTTGTATATTAAAGCAACATAAGAAACTTCTTCAATCATTAAAAATTACCATAAACAATGATTATTTTGGTACTTACATGCTTTGGTACATATTAATGTACTTTAATCTGTCTCTTTGTACATCTAATATCATATCACTGGTATTTTTAAAGAATGTACTTATTCCAATATGGCTTTAAATTTTCCAAAAATATTGTCTGAAATCTTTTTCAAAAATGCATCTTAAGTTTTCAGTACATTGCAAAATAGCCCCAGTTCACCATCGATCCATGTATCCACACTCTTTGACAGGTAACTTTGCCATGCCCTCCCACTCTGACTCTAGGCACAGCCATATGACTTCCTTAGACCATTGGGATGATAACAAATGATACAAGCAGAGTCTCGAACAGCCCTTGCCATGAGAACATACACAGGCTACCTGCTAGGGAATAAGGGACAGGGCAGCAGAGCAGAGGTTGTACCAGCTGAGGCCAGCCTAGATCATTGAACAGCCAGCCAACAAGGATGCAAGGCCAGCCAGGATCAGCAGAGTCCCTGGCTGACCACCCCAGACATGTGAATAACAAGCACTTTTTGTCATATGCCACTGACATTTTGTGTGATTGTGAGTTACCGAGTATTGCTGTTGCAATAGATAAATGACATAATAATTAATGAATTAAAAAATATGGACACTTTTGGGGACTTCCCTGGTGATGCAGTGGTTAAGAATCCGTCTGCCAGTGCAGGGGACACGCATTAGAGCCCTGGTCTGGGAAGATCCCACATGCCTCGGAGCAACTGAGCCCGTATGCCACAACTACTGAAGCCTGTGTGCCTAGAGCCTGTGCTCTGCAACAAGAGAAGCCATGGCAGTGAGAAGCCCGTGCACCGCAACGGAGAGTAGCCCCCGCTCGCCGCAACTAGACTGTTCTGCCTATGTTTTAAAAAATATATATTGATTCCTTCAATTAACTCTTCTCTGAGATAACATTTTAAGTTAAGAATATTTTCTCTCTGTAGATGCTGACGTACTTGGTAGTTTTGGAGTCAATTGTGGTAAATGGAGGATATCTCTATCCTATTTTTTATATATTGAAATGTATAAGTATTCCAACTGAACTATTTTCTTTTTTCCTTTATTCAGATTACCATCCTCTAGAAAGAAAAACGGAAAGGAAGAAAGTTGGAAGAGAGATGGGAGAGCCATGAAAACAGGCAGAAGAATTTAGAAGTAACGAGGTAGTTAAGTCACAAGCGTCGTCTGTTCCACAGTTAGAAACTGGCAGAAGAAAAGTGGGGTTTGTGTGTATGTGAAGGGTTAACTGGAATTAAGATGGACTGGAAGCATGGACCCCAGGTAGGATGCTGTTACAGCAATAGAGACCCAAGGTGGTAAGGTCCTGGGCTATAAGTGGGGATGAGGGTAACGGTGAGGAAGGTGGTGAGATATTGACATGCATTAATGATGGTGATGAGGTAATGGATCAGGTGATGATGAAGAGGATGTTGATGATCACGTTGGTGATGGTGGTGCTGATGGGGCAGTTGGGTATCAGTGGAAGAAAAAGAGGAAGCAACGGCCACTGTGTTTCTTTAGAGAGAACCAATATGTTCTGAGTAACACCCACTCCACTCTCCCGGACACGTTTAACTTCCATCAGTGGTCCTGAACAAATGGGCAAACGTGAGCCATAAACGTGCCACCCTCACAGTTCTGACATATTCATGAGTTATAGTCACGTTTGCTTCTTTAAATCACTTACTTTTTAAACTCAAGGAATGTCGTTTTTAAAGAAGACAAAGTGAGAGAGTGGCATGGACATATATACACTACCAAACGTAAAATAGATAGCTAGTGGGAAGCAGCCGCATAGCACGGGGAGATCAGCTCCGAGCTTTGTGACCGCCTGGAGGGGTGGGAGGGAGACGCAAGAGGGAAAAGATATGGGAATATATGTATATGTATAACTGATTCACTTTGTTATAAAGCAGAAACAGCACACCATTGTAAAGCAATTATACTCCAATAAAGATGTTTTAAAAAGTTTTATTTATCATTATTCATGGGAAATTTATTTTTTAAAAGATACCGAATTATTTTATTATTATTAAGTGAAAAACAGTCTATCTTTGGCATAAATTGGAAACGCTAGTAAAATTAAACATTGTGAAAACAAAACTTTATAGTTAAATCTTAGTGTGCCCAAGACTCTGAACCTGCTCTCTGCTCTTTCTTTGTTAAAAATGAAGGCTGAAAGCAATAGAGACGTGTTAAAGACACAATAGTGCTAAACTGTAGACTTTCCCCTTCATGAAGTCAAAAGCACTAAAGAGAATTGAAAAGGAATGATTTTCTCAGTATGTGATAAAATGTCATGTCATGGAGGATCAGTATGTCACCTACAATCACTTAAAATCACATTCCACAGTTTGGGAACGCTGTTCTAAGAAAAGATCGTTTCTGCACATCTGGAACACTGCGGACTCCTGTATCTTAGGAATGATGGATGCGTGAGGGAAGGGAGGAAAGAGGGAGGGTGAGCAACAAACAGGCAGGGTCTAATCACGCGGCAAAGTCACTGAGAGATGGAGACAGGTGGTTGGTAAAAATACCTTTGTTTTTATTCTTACAAAAAGTGCCATTAGCAAGAAAGAAACCATATATGATCATATAAGTACCTCATGGTGAAGAGGTCAAAGGAACTGAAAGAGAAAAAGAACTTTGATACCACAAGCTTTGTAAAACGTCCACTTAAATAAACAAATTGTTGCGGGGAGGCTCCCAGAATGCCATCTGGGAAGTGATGGCAGAACTGAGGCCCCAGCATCTGCGGAAACATAAAAGTGTATATTTCTTTCCTATCTGAAAAAAAAAAAACAGAATCTTGACATATGCCTTCCAATTTGTGTCGCTGATTTCTCACACTTTGAACAGTCTAATCATGTCTTCAACAGCAAGAAAATTTTTTTTCCTTTGGGAAGTTGATGTAAGGGATGAGACCGGCCTCTTCGTGTCTTCCCCAGCACTTCGCAGATGTTTACATGAATATTCTCATTTTTGGCAGCCCTAACAGCTAGGTAATGTTAGCCATACTCTTGCGCGGATCTGAGCCTCATGAAGGCTAGAGCAGCAAAACTGAGATTCATCCCAAGTCCACGCCTTTGCCACCATCCTGACTGCTCCCAGGTAAAGTGAATGAACTTTGGTGGTTGTGTGTGTGTCTTTTCTTCTTCGTGCCCATAGGGACTCCTTTGCTCAGCATGGCCATTATGTGACGAAGAGCAGCGCTCGGCAATTTGATGGTTATTCTTCACCCAGATATTAAGCTGCCTTAGATTCTGGTCAGCACACAGACATCTCAAATAAGTGGGTGGAAAGCAAATGCCCAATACTGTTTCCAAATAATACCCAGAAAACCCACGGAGTCATTTGATTCTTAAGACTAGGGTTTTCGCATTCAATATATACTTTTCTTTAAAAGTTGTTATTCAGGAATTGAGAAATGTCTTTGGGTTTGATAAATAGATATTAGCACCCTCGAGCAACATTTATCAAGAGCCCACCCAAGCATGTGAAAACTGCAGTATTGTTCAGCGTGCATGCAAATTAATTAGTGCCTTACATGTTAATAGCACGTATCTTAGGAACACCTCAAAAGAAGTTGCCAAATAAGTGTCTGAAGCTGACTCAGGGGAGTCCTGTGGTTATAATCAACACAGAAGTGCTGAGCTACTTCCTGTGTTCTGAGATATTTTTTGCTCTCCCCCGGGCACCATTTAAAATACCCAAGGAGAAAATAAAATGTATTGAGTGAAGGACCTTCTGTTTACCCACACGCCTCTACTAGGAGACTATTCTTCCTGCCTCTGAAAGTACCATACAGCTTGATGGTGAGTCAGTGGCACTACAGACAGTTGGTGAGTCAGTGGTTAGGGGCGGTCCATATGCCCGGATCTGTTTTCACAGAGGATCCGGGTGATTATTATTCAGGAAGGCTATGTGGATGGGAATCAGGACACAGATTTCTATTTCCACTTTGGCTAACTTGCTGGGTCTTATGAGATGGGTTACATTTTACCTCTGTAAAAAGAAGAAATGGGTTAGAATCTCTCCAGTTCCAAAACCAAACAAACGTACAGTAAAAACAAAACCTCTGGAGCTCGAATGTTGATGTAGAAAGTCTATAAAGTGCAGCGTTTCTTAGTGGGAACTACCATAGTGAAGCTGAAATGTTAAAGGGACTTTGTGATTTATCAGATCTACCAGAAGCCGGAGGGATGTCATGCTCAAGGCATTCTCTGCACAGGGTGATTGCCTGAACCCCTGCAGGGCTCAAGGTAGTTGGAAGAAACAAGTCGCAGAATCCTCATGGGAACCTGATCCCTCCAGCTCCATCATAGACTCGTCGTGGCTGCCTTTCATGAGCTGATTTGTGCAGTCAGTTTACAGATGAACCTTGGGAACACAAATTCTTTTGTAATTAATGCTCCCTGCTATCCAAGCAGAATTTGGAGATGAGAAAACACGTGTTCTGGGATAAGCATATCCGAACCAACCAGCAGCGTCCGCCTCCACTGTTAACTTGGACGCCAAGATTTAGTTCTACCTAGGTTTCAAGTAGATGAAGAAGGAAGGGTGTTTGTTAGAATTAGATTTGGCTAAAAGAGACAAAAAAAAAAAAAAAAACCCAGAGAAACATCGGCTCAAACAAGTTGAGAATTGATTTCTCTTTCAGGTAAGTGCAGATTGTACATGTGCAGAAGAGATAATACAGGAGCCCTGAAACTGCTCTCCTTAGAAAGACCTGCTTGCAAGGTCAGCCTTTCGCTAGCATCTGGGAACTTGGCTCCCAGGGTGTCCAAGTCGACAGTAAGCCGATCTTAAGGAACATTAGCCATCTCTGGCACAGAAGACAAGAAATAGCGGGTGATTCTTTTTTAAAATTGTGATCAAGGGTCTTATCCCACTAAGCCTATGCTTCAACTCTCTGTCCACTTCCTCATGAGAGTTTGGGATTTGGGTACGTCCTGGGCAGAGGGTGCCTAACAGAACCAGCTCCCAGTGGGCACGGAGTCTCTGCTGGGCTTTCCTGTGCAGAGACATCTCATGCACATTGCTGCATTTTCACTGCTAAGGGAAGAGTGGTTCTGTGTTACCCCTCACGGGAGGCAGAACGCACAAGGAAGCCTGCACGTGGATTCTTCCAGACTCCACCTATCCGTTTTTCCCTTACGATTGGCTGTATACCCTCATGACATGACGGTAATGAATCTTAGCAGTGAGCACACCCATATGCTGAGTCCTGCGAGTCCTAACAAATCTCCAAGCGTCAGGGTGGTCTTGGGGAGCGGAAACCGTTCGGGACTGCTGGGGCAGCTCCACAGTGATAGAGACCTGGGCTTCCACTCCCTCTCGTTTGCTGTCTTCAATGAGCATCTGGTCCTTGTGGTCCAGGATGACCCTTCCTTACGTCTACATTCCAACCAGCAGGAAGGAGAAAAAGAACAAGAGAAGAACAACCCTCCCCACCACGATTTAATTACATTTCCTAACTGTTATACAAATCAATTACATCCCATAAGCCAGAATTTAGTCAGATAGCCACACCCAGCTGCAAAGGCAGCTGGAAAATGTCATCTTTATTCTGGGCAGTCACGTGTCCAGCCAGCATCCCAGAGTTCTCTACTGAGGAATGAGGAGATGGATACTGGGGGAAAAGTAACAGTTTCTGACACAGAAGGCAAGAAAATAGTGGGGGATTGTTGTTTTTTTTTTTTAATTGAGATCAAGTTACGAATTTTTATACCATTTATACCATTAAGCAAAATTAGACAGCTCAGTATTACATCAATTTTAGGCTGGATCTTCTAACAATGAAAATGAGGCAGGCTTCTTGCCTATTAAAAGATTTATTCTGGGATCAGTGACCAGCTGCTAAATCATTTATAAGCTATTAAATGATTTACATATGGATGGAGTTGAGAGTTCCTGGACGTTTTCCTCACTCTCTTTCTCACCTCATTTTCTGAATATTTCTAAAAAGAAAGTATTTTGACTGGAAATCTTCAGGTCAAATGGAAAAATCAAGGCTACTATGCTTGGTTCTGTATACAGCTCATAAAATTGTACCAGGCCAACATATTATAACTCTTGTCCTTAGGGAATTTCAAATTTAATACATGACAGTATTGAATATTATGACATATTTTTATGCAAATCTATTACTATCTACCAGACACCGATGCATGCGTTATTAACCTGGGTATTCACAGATGGGCTTCGTGGAGTTCTATGTCCAGCCTTGAAATGTGCAAAATTATGTACAAATATGCATTTTTTTCTGTAGATTTCATCAGCTAATCAAAGAAGTCTAACTCCCAATGATTACAAATCTTGCCATTCATAGTTTAATTCCTCACTGCCTAGAGATGATAGATGTTCTGTGATCCAGCATGGTAACTTCCCAGTGTCCTGGACACTAGTGGTAAGGGAGGAAGAATTCACCAGCCAGCCGGTCAAGACCAGAGGTGTCGTCCAGGGAAGAAACAGAGCCAAGCATCGCTCCCTAGAGGGTCAGAACTCAAAAGCTAGGTCTTAATTATAGAGGAGCTCTACCAAGCAACACCATTTTTTTAGGACAAGCAACATGTCTGACTTTCATGGAGTATGGCCCACGGTCTCCTGGCCCAGCAGCTAATGCCAATCCAACGACATCCATTTTTCGTATAAATCCCAAGCTTCTTGCACACAAGCCCCTTGCAGCAGTCTCCTATCCTGAGCGTGACTTCTGCTTGTCCTGGTGAGGGCTGCAATAGATGATGAGGGCAATTAGAGCAAACTTCAGAAGCCCAGGTTTAAACAGGTAGTGGATCACATCTGCTGGGCTAGCCGTCAGCAGCCATGAGAAAACAAATAATATAGTCAGTGTGTTAGAACATGGATGATGAAATTGCTTGCTTTGCTTTTGGGGGGGGCAGGGGTGTATGTTTTCTTCATATGATAGAAAATTGCAGGGCAATGCATTGGTGACCTGAGCCATTCTGCTCAGTGATGGGAAAGCAGACTTATTCTCGTGAGATTAGCAGTTTGGATGCAAGGATGAATAGCCTCCTGCCGTCTCGTGTTAGGTATGTGCAGGACGGGGCTTGTCATCTGAAGGCTGCAGCAGGCTTCTAAAGCTACAGGGACATCCAGGATCACACCGTTTAGGGACTGAGCCTGATGATGTCAGGGGCAAACAGACCTTTGTCAAAGGGCCTTGAAGTCAGCAACCCATCACAACTTGTAATTTTTACGTATCAAGAGTGGGCCAGCTCTGACAGCCTAGGAAACTGTGACTAGCATTCTTGCATCACGGAAATTATATCAGTTAGGGAATAATTTAGGCTACAAAAAGCTACAGTGGCTCAAGTCAACTAGAAATTTCTCTCACTCCCTGCCCAGAGGTAGGTGCTTTGTCCAAGCTCTCATTGTCCAGGGACTCACACTCCTTCTAGCTTGTTGCTCTACCATATCAGGGAAGGCCTCCAGCACTGCCACCGTGTTCCAGGCTACAGAAGGGAAAAAGAAAAAAAATAGCGGACATCAGGTGGTCTCCCTTCAAGGATGTGCTGCCCAGGTAACCCACAGTTACTCCTCGGTTCTACTGGGGAGAAGTAAATCCCAAGGTCACAGCTTGCTGCAGGGCGAGCTTAGAGACGTGAGCTGCAGCTGGGAGGCTGCGTGCTCTGCCGAAACGGGCAGGGGGAGGGGGCGGGTAGTCAGTTCTATCACTAGAAGGAAAAAGGGGAGAATGGGTTCTGGGAACAATGCTCAGTCTCTGACACAGTGTGGATTCTCTTTCGTAGCGTTAGTCGGAAGCAGTAAAGTGCAGTAGAAAGAGCAGGGCTTCTGACTGAAACAGACACCTCTCAATCCTGTGTCTCTCACTTCAGGTCTGTGTGATGGTAAACATATTATTCTATTTCAATGAACTTCCATTTCCTTAACTATAAAATAGGAATAAGAACCCCACCTAACTCACAGACCTATGAAAATTGAGTAATTATATGTCCACGGCGCCTGATACATAGAAAAAAATTGTGTGTGTATCTGTACACACACTTGTCTATATCTGTATCTCTATCTACATATATATCCATATCCATTTACATATATTTTTGCCAGGTTATGCAAGGAAGAAGATACAGAAAAGGCAAATGATCAAGGTTGCACTGACCTTGAAAACGGAAATGAAAGAACTTTCCCTTTTAAAAGTTCCATTGAGTCTGTGTCCTTAACTAGAGGCCATACTCATTTCTGAGAAGGAAAAGAGACAGACTACATTCCTTGCGAGAATAAGGCAGCAGATTTACCGTCTAAGACACTGTCAGATAATGAATTGAAAGCACCTGAGTTGATGTTACACATGACACTTTGGGTAGAGCTTCATGACAAATGTCAAGAGTGAATATTTCTTGCTTCTCTGCGGTATGCTTATCTTCTCAGGTTTTCGGAATCCTGCTCCTTGGAGGCCCAGCTTATAGGCTGACTCTCCCCCCTCAAAGCTTCTCCTCTTCTCTCAAAGGCAGAATGAATGCTTCTTCCACTCTAGTTCCAAAACTGCACCTTCTGCCCCTATCAAGTTCTTCTGCCTTTCTGACTGCTGGTGGTTTACACATCTGCATTCTCTAGAAGCCTACAAGCCCCTTAAGGGCAAAAATCACACTTCATGTCTTCTTTGTCATTGTCTCCCCCCTCCCTCTCTAGTTCCTAATACAAAACTTCGCACGTACCACGTGCACAATAACCAACGGTAGCTACGTGAATAAATGAAGGGATTCCTCTTTGACCACTCCAGGTCTATGTTCCAGCAACTATATATTCTGAATTAAAAAATTAGGACTTGTTATCTGAGACAGGAACATATCGGGATAAGGAAAAGATTGCTTTAAATCTTAACTGTCCTGGGGAAGATCTGAGATATTTGGCTGTGGTCAAAAAACATGCATCTTTCAGTGAGTTAATACAGCTTTAAGTTTTGTTTACCTTAAGTAAGTCATTTAACCTTTGTAGCTTCTCATTCCTCTTGGCCCAATGAGAGGAATAATACTTGACCGGCCTGCCACACAGGGTTTCATTGTGATGAAATCGCGATGTGGGTGAGATCTCTAACTCACTGTAAGAGCTGAGGTCATAGTTACAGAAGTAGCTTCCCATTTTATGGAACATAAAAATTAAGCTCCCAACTTTGACTTTTCTGGTCCCACACCTCCATAATCCTTCATGGCACAAGCTGGTGTTTCTTCTTGTTTCGGAGCAGTGACCTCTCACCTTTCATAGCTAGGAAGTTTCAAGACTTAGAAGACACTTAATAAATAAGTCTGAGTTAATCCAGTGAGTCAAAAAATTCAATGATCTGATTCAGCCTCTTATATTACCCCATAGAGATCAGACCAGCTAGTTCCTTTTTCTATCAGTGATGGACTTTCCTCTCTCACCTTCTGCCCCAGAATGTATAGTAATCTACCATCTTGAAAGAAAATTCTGCAAAAATAAACTTTCACGGAAAAGATGTATGAAGGCCACCCTCGCTGTGAAGATGTTAGGTTTCCACAAAAGCAGAGCAGACTGTAAATTTGAACCTTAACAGGGGCAGCATCCACCTAAGGTATGGTCTAGTTTCCTAAGGCTACAATCTATTAACATTACAAAGAGGGTGTGATTAAGGACGTGGGTATATGATTTTAGAATTATGCTGAAGAGGAGGAAGGAGAGAGTAGAATCCTTCGGGGAAACAGGAAATGGCCTGGAAGATCAAAGGTTCTTGTCCCCGAAGTAAGATTTCATTATTCATACAGTCCTTTTTAAAAAATGAGAAGGGTCCAGGGGAAGCACAGTTAGATAAATGATAACCAAGTCCAGGAGGCCTCCTCTTGTGTCTGAGCCACAGAGAATACAAAAGAGTCATTCAGCAGAAGGGTGCAGGATTTCTGCTGGTGGACGAAGCAGGGATGGGGTGCTGCAAAGCTGTGAAAGCCTTGGAATGTGATGTCTTTTTTTTTTTTAACTTTTTTTTAGAGCAAGGGTTCTCAGCCTCAGCACTAATTGATATTTCGGACCAGATAATTCCAAAATGTCATGGGAGGCCCTCCTTTGCATTGTAGGACGTTTAGCAGCCTACCTGGCCTCTACCCAGTAGATGCCAGTAACATCCCCCAGTTATAACAACCAAAAATGCCTGCAGACGTTGCCAGTGTCCTCTCATTGCCGAAATAGCTCTCCTCTTCCCAGCTTGAGAATATTGTTCTAGAGCCTATGAGTATTGGGGGTCAGTTCTCAGAGAAAAGTTCAATGTGGTTCAAAAATGTAAGACTTCTCTTTTGTTTTACTAAGACATAAACAGAGTAGGCAAAGCTGGTGCAGAGGGCATAGACTTGGGAGGAGGGCAGGACTGTTCTAGAAGGAACCGTAGGGACAGCAGGTAAGGGATGGAATTCTTGGGAAGGGTGGTCTGGGGAGGTGGGCAGGGGAAGAGATCTACTGATAATACTGCAGGGAAATATCCCGGCAGGGAAGATTGCTTAGGTAAAGTCAGCTCAGATAGGAAGAATCTGGTCAGTACCACAGGCCTAGGCAAGCAAGATTCAAGAGTACGGAGGATGAGAGAACCAAAACCAGCAGCAGTAATGAGCAGTAGCCAGTGAAACAGATTCCAAGCCCAGGAACTGGCACCCAAACTGTGTATCCCACCTCTAAGTTTGACGCCCTTTTCACTGGCTGCACTTCATAATTGCATCTTCACTATGCGTTAATGATCTATGTGGTGGTGTCCTCTTGGGATGCTTTGGGCAACATGTATACAGAACCCAATTTAAATTGGCCTAAACAACAAGGACATTTATTATCTCAATAGGACATGTATTATCTACAATAAGACCAAAGGTCAAATGTCTTCAGGTTTGGATAATTCAATGGCTAAGCAATGTCATTGGCCATGCAGGTTCTTCTCTCCTTTCCACTCTGCCATTCTCAGTGGGTTGGCTTGTCCTTAGCTAATTCCTTTCATGGCTCCAGAATGGCTGCACAGCTCCCAACATCACAACATAGAAGAAACAGCAGAAAGAATCAGTTCCTATATATCTCTGACAAAAGGAGAGAAATCATTTTAATTGGCCTCCCTGGGCCCAGAGGTAGAACTCAGCTATCTTGAGCCTGTGGGTGGTCTGCAAATCCCCAAGCAAAACTGTGATCTGTCAACAAGGAAGAAATAGAGAACTATTGAATAGGCGTCCAAGGGAATCTACTATCCGTGGATGATTTCGTTTGTTTTAAACTTCACTAAAATTCTGTGAGGGTGGTACTATTATTAACTTCATTTTACAGATAACGAATTAAAGTTAAATGTCTTGCCCAAGGCCTTTCAGCAAGCAAGTGGTGGGGTGATGTTTCAAATAGGGTCTGACTTCAGACACCATGCTCCTTAAGAGTCATTCTATGCTGTACGGATTGCCTCACACTCACACCCCACATCATTTGTGCTGAAAACTGGGCTACTGCTAGCACCCTGTCCCATTAGTTTCTAGGAATAGATCACAATTTCAAGGTCCAATCTGAAGAACTCCTAAGTTTTTGTGAGTGTGTGTGTATGTGGGTGGGTGTGTGTGCAAACACAAAAGCCAATAGGAGAGTTTTTACTTTCTTTTGTTTTTCAGTCTTCCCTCTCTCCCTGCATCTCTCCTGACTTAGTCTTTCACTCTCTTTCTTTAAATAGCTGTCAATAAACAGATACTTTATGAGAATATTACTTCTCTTTGTTTAAAGCCCCACCCAGAAATCTGCAGTAATAGCTCCTGGGCTACCCAAGACACTGACACCATTTCTCCAAGTTTCAGAGAGTCTGGTCATGATGTGTTAAAAGGAGTTTAATTAAGCAAAAGAAAATTCAATAAACATATATTTTGCAACATACCATCATAGTGTACTGATATTTATTTTCAATTTATCCATGTTGAAAGAAAGAAAAAAAGAAAGAAAGAGAAAGAAAAAAAGAAAGAAAGAAAGAAAGAAGAAAGAAAAAAGAAAGAAAGAAAGAAAGAAAGAAAGAAAGAAAGAAAGAAAGAAAGAAAGAAAGAAGAAAGAAAGAAAGAAAGAAAGAAAGAAAGAAAAGGGGAGGGGAGGGGAAGGAAGGAAGGGAACAATTCACCAAAAGCCAATTCACTGAGTTATATGTTTCTCTTAGGTACTTACAGAGCATACAATCCCATTTCTGAATACAAGTGAATCTTTGGGAAAATTACTTAAGTCTCTAAGCTTCGTCTTTCTCCTGCGAACATAGGACAATGGTGCTAACCCTCTGGGCAACGGTCACGGTCAGTGATAACGGAGACGCTGTGTTTTGAGCACATAGCAGAGGCTGGTCCAGGTAGGAGCTCAGGTCACGTTAGTTCTCTCCACGCTCCTGCTTGCTAATAAGTTACCCATCAGGAAGTTCCTTCTCTTGAGGTTCACCCTACCTCCTAGCCCTGATGTACAGCAGTTCGGGGATACCCACTTTCAGCTGCCTACCCATAGGCTCCTTCTGTATGAAACCCTTCCCCCACCCACTCCCAGGTCTCCTCTTGAATAACTCGTATTCATCCTCCGTGTTTCGGCTTAAACATCACTTCCCTGAGAAAGCCTCCTCTGATTGCCTCCTAGACCAAGTCAAGTCCTGTTGAATACTCTCTTGACGCCATGTATTTCTCCTCCACAGCACTCAATACATTTGTGATCAAAGTATTGCCATGATGAGCTATGTCATGTCTGTCTTTACCTCCAGACTGAAAATCATCCAAGGGAAGTTACTCTGTCTTGTTTGCAGTTGTATCAGCAGCATATAGAACACACGCATAGAAATATCAATTAAGTGAATAAATGAACTCCAAGTAGTACCCTGCCCTCTGCCCCCCATCCCCATCACCTCTTTAAGAAGTAAGCTTCAGGGCTTCCCTGGTGGCGCAGTGGTTGAGAGTCCGCCTGCCGATGCAGGGGACACGGGTTCGTCCGGGAAGATCCCACATGCCGCGGAGCGGCTGGGCCCGTGAGCCAGGCACATGGCTGGAGCTGGGACAGAAAGGCCAAGAAAGGCCAGGCTGTGTGTGATGGGACGGGGTGGAGGGTGTGAGAGGGAGGGAGAGGGGAGCAGGTTGCAGGCTGTGGCTGGGACTTGATCTTCCTGTGCTGCCATGTTCAAGCTCAGATCTCAGAGGAGTCCAGGAATTCTGAATTCAAACCCAGGCTTCCAGGTCTTCGTAAAGGTATATTTGTCAAAGTATATATATATTTTGTTTAACAGTTTGTGAGGTTATTTATACCTTCTAGATGTTTAGACATAATGTATGCAAACCTCCATTTGTACCTTGCCATGGGCCCTGCAAATAGTGGGTGCAGGCCTGTCTAGCAGGTTATGGAAACTTTCTGGGGCCCCTTCCTTTCTCCCCATTGATTCAAATATTCCTCTTTAGGTCCCATGCCTACCTAGACGGTGGTTGGCCACGGCCCCAAGACCTCCATTTAGTGAGAGTTACCTAGGAAATGGAGTCCCCTTTCTTGGGTCCCTTAGAGCCGGCTTGCTGAGGCCAACCTCTGTCCTCCCTGAACCAGATCATCAGAGGCTAAGATTGTCGCCATGGTGCTGGGACTAGATAGAAAGGTGGAGGAGGGGGGAGGCTACTTCAGGGAACACCTGGCGGCAGGAATCACTGCTCTGAACCCTCAGCTTCCAAAAGAGCTCCGGGTGGAGATTAGGGGCTTAACAGAGCCTCCGTGTCATGCCTGGATGTGGACCAAAAAAGGCAAGACCTTATTTTTATAAATCAAGCACCAATCAGAGAGGAAAAATTCTGTGAGACCATCTTCAACAGTAAACGGAGGTGGTCACGGTTCACTACGGAATGGAAGCTTAGGGATGAAAATTAGATTTCTGTGAAATTCATTGAATGTTAATCCACTGAGAAAATTCTTTGCATGCAGTCAGGTCAGACACTAGACTAGCAACACTGACACCCAGGATGATTTGCCTCTTAGTATTCTCAAAGCTTATTAAATATTTTCTCCTAAACACAGACTGGTCCTGATGTGTTTAGAATGCAGAGAGGCCAAATCAACTAATTCCCTGTGGTGTGGCCCCTTCTCTGTTACGTCTTGGTAGTGCAAGCACTAACAGCTGTACATTCTCTAGCACCTGGATTTTAGAAATTGCTAGAACTAGCCTGTAGCAGCTTGTTACTTACTTGGGAGTTAATTGGCTGGTTAGTAGATTATCCAGAATGCTGAGACAATAGCCAGGTCAGCTAATGGCTTTCTGCCTTTGTAGGTAGAAAGCTCTCTTCTGTTTCTTTGCCTTTGTCAGGATTTGTCCATATTTAAAGGGGTGTGGGGGTGTGGGGGAAGGGACCTCTACAGCCGTATCTGAGCTGGGCTTCACAGAAAGTGCCTCTTTTTGGGGGATGACTGACTTTCAAAGCCCTCTTCCTGCTGATGAAAGTTCAGGGGTTTAGAGCTTTGTTTTTACCATCATCATGAGCTGTGTTATTGATTTGCCTTTATTTTTCTGAGGCTTAGCTATTAAACACTGAAATTCATCCAAGTGTCCAAATTGTAACTTTATCTTTTTTTTCAAGTATCCAAGGACTTTATTTTCCTCTCCAGACAAGTGATTTTTCATTCTTTTGCTATTAAAAGATTTTCACAGTACCAGTTAAGGTTAGCGTTCTGAAGTACTTGAGGGGAAGTATACTGATGTCTGCAACTCCTTTGAAATGCATCAAAAAGCAAGATGGATTGATGGATGGATAGGGGATTGGCTAGATGGATAGAAATGTGATAAATCCCGTATAGTAAAATGTTAAATGTAGAATCTAAGTGGTAAATATGTGGGGGATTGCTGTAAAATTCTTTCACGTTTTCTATATTTTTTAAACTTTCATAAGAAAATGTTAAGTAAAGTAAAAAAGACTTTCACAAACTCCCTGATTATGAGTAGTCCAACCGTTCCCTCAGTCAAAACATCTGAATTGTTATCAACCTCAGGCTCCATTGTGCAAATAACAAGGAAAAAAAAAAGTGCATATTTGTGTCTGGATTAAGAGAATAAAGAAATAGTTTTTTTAAATAAAGAGACTTTAGAACAGTTTTATAAAGTCAAAGTATGTGGTGATTACACACACTTGAATAATATCCTTAAACTTGTAGTATCATATAATATCTTGAAAACAAGATTTACTGTAGCAGCAAGGTGTCATGTTCTATACATAGTTGCCTTGTATTACATAACCTGTATAAACTTCCAAGATGGTCGTTTCAATAATACACATCCAGAGAAATGATAGCCTACATTACTTCATTAATTTCCTCTTCCACTATCTAGACTGCTTTTAATCTTTTAAAGCTATGTATCAATTAAGATTTGTAATCTTTTATAATTTCCTTTATTCAAATTTGAACATTACATGTCCATGAATTGAAAGATAAAAATTTTATAGGCACTCAATCTAACCATCATGTATTTTTTATCTCATTAGATTAGTTTATCACCTCTCTCAACCTTAACTGTTCATAAAAATCTCAGTTCAACTAAGACATATAAAAGGAAATGATTTTCAATTCTCCACACACTTTCCAAGTAAAATATAGACATAGAAAAACTAAAGATACCATGCTCCCCAAAGTGAATCTCTATTTTGTTAAATGTATAATTACTCAATAATTTTCCCTCTTAAGATGGTCTTACACTAATTCAGCTGCCTATTTAAAAGTTCAATTAAAGAAAAAAATAGAATCTTAAAAAATATAAAAGAATACATTTTCTTTGGCTCAAGATTATCAAAATACAATTGCTGTATTTCTAAAATAGCAAAGGCCATTTCCTCCTTCATTTTTTAAAAGCTTCTTTTACTTATTGAAAGATGTTAGATTCAGATTTGACAATTTTGTCTAGCAGAGAGAAAATTACACCTATTTAAATATCTAATTCAGTTAATTTAGCCGAGAAGCATTAGTCAAGTTAAACAATATGCTCCTGTTCACAGTAGCTACATCTTTCATTAAGTGAGCAGCTTTATAATACTGAGGAGTTTGAGAACTACTTCATATGAGGATGGAAGCAACTTAACACATATATACCTACACAATCACATGTGTATTCTGGGGCTGCCTCATGCATCCTAGAAAGGCAGGTGTATGGTGCATGCAAGGTATGACACTAATAACATTTATATATTGTCTAGATACAACCATTCATTACATTTAAAAAAATAAAAATGAAATAGCAAGAAAAGAGATTTGTTGTATAATACTTGTTCCATTTTTATAGCATGAAAGCAGGTCAATCCACTGTTTCTTTTGCAGTAATTCTTACCAACGACTTAGAATTTAGATGAGGGCCATGAAAATGGCCTGCATTTGCATTTATCCTTCAACAGATTCTAACATATACTCTGCATGAAGTTCAGTTTCTCTGTATTTAACATTCACTATTCAATGCACATCTCTTGCTTTTTACATTGTCTCATGCTTTCCAAGGAAATTTTCCCTGAAAAGAATAGGTGAAGGTAACAGCACAAGGTGAGCTAACACGGGGACCACCTGGAACACAGCTGCTCTTCTGTACATGATTAGAATGTCTCCACATGGAAGGAGCACTCAGAGAGAGAGGAATCTGTGGATGCTACGCTGCCCAGGATGAGACGAAGCTGGTTTCTGTTTTTCCAAGTAAAAGGCCAAGGATTGTTAACCTCATGGGTTCAGGTGCTGTGCACAAGGCCACTCAGGATCAGGCGAGACTAAGGTCACCCCCAGTGACTTCTGTGAAGCCTCAAGACAGGACACCACATTTATCCTTAAATGAGCAGAATCTTCTAGCAACATTTAGTATCACTTTTCAGAGAAAATGGATAAGGCTGCAGAAAGACCGGGCTGCAGCGGGAAGCTGTTGCTTATTTCTACACTGGCCGAAACGATGTTCCCGCTGGTGACAGCAATTCCATTTGTGAGAAATTATAAGCTGCTGTGGCAGAACAATTAGTGCAGCCATTCCTTTCCAGGACAGTGCATCCACTGTCGCAAAATGCATCCTCTTACAACAAAAGAAGTTTTCAGAGTTGAAAACATTCTAAAGTCATCTTATTTTGTATGTCTTCATCTGATAGTGGAAGCCAGTTGTCATGGTGGCCAGCAACTACACTGAGCTGCACGTGAGGTGGATGACTGAACACTTGACAACATCTCCCCAAACCATCCATTAGCCTAGAAGGAGCCCCACCTTCCTTTCTTCTGAGGCATCAATCAGAGCAAAGATGGTCTCAGGTTGCAGCAACTATGCGTGGTCTGGAAGGTTCTCTCTATTTGCCATTTTCTTCATAATCCATCTATCTCGTGACCTCTTATTTCCCCGAGTAAGTGGCTCTCAGCCAAAAACATGATCCGTATTAGCGCAGGATCAAGAACCGAAAGCTGACATTTTCATCTCAGGCCAACCATATTGAAAGATTACTAAGTAATAGATAAAAAATTCACAAAATAGAAGAACTGCAAAGAGAGCAGCCGTGAGCATCAGCTGCAAAACTCTCTCCTTCTTTAATGGAAAAAAAATTCTGCCTTCTAAATCCTAAACTGATTGGAGCCTTTTCTTCTGCATAAGCTGGGTTCCAGTGTTGACCTGTTGAATCCAGGTCAGCATGATATGATATCACGTATCTGTGGAATCTAAAACAAAAAAAGAAGAAGATACAAAAAAACCCTTTTCTTTCTAATTGTTCATGGTACATAGAGAGAAATACAATTGGTTTTGTACATTGATGTGTATCTTGCAACCATGCTAAGCTCACTTAATAGTTCTAGGGGGGCTTCCCTGGTGGCGCAGTGGTTGAGAGTCCGCCTGCCGAAGCAGGGAACACGGGTTCGTGCCCCGGTCTGGGAAGATCCCACATGCTGCAGAGCGGCTAGGCCCGTGAGCCATGGCCGCTGAGCCTGCGTGTCCGGAGTCTGTGCTCTGCAACAGGAGAGACCACAACAGCGAGAGGCCCGCATACCGCAAAAAAAAAAAAAAAAAAAAAAAAAAGTTCTAGGAACTTTTTTAGAATCCTTGGCATTTTCTATGTAGAGAATCATGTCATCTGTGAATAAAGGCAATTTTATTTCTTGCTTTCCAGTCTATATGGCTTTACGTCTTTTTCTTGACTTATTGCACTGACCAGAATGATGCTGAATAGGAATTGTGAAAGTAGCCAGCCTTACCTTGTTCCCAATCTTAGAGGAGAAGCATCCAGTCTTTCATCCTTAAATATGATGCTAGCTGTAGTTTTGTTTTGTTTTGTTTTTTTAATAAATTTATTTATTTTCTATTTATTTATTTTTGGCTGTGTTGGGTCTTCATTGCTGGGTGCAGGCTTTCTCTAGTTGTGGCTGTAAGTCCAACTGGCCCGAGGCAGGGGAACACAATCAGATTCACAGGTTGCATCAGACCGAAATTCTCCGGACCACCCAGTTCCAGAAACTGCCCTGGAGACAATCTGGACCACCCAGTTCCAGAAACTGCCCTGGAGACATTCCGGACCACCCAGTTCCAGGAACTGACCTGGGGACTTTGAACCCAGCCCAGCCTTCCCGCCTTTCGAGGGGCGGACTAACAGTCCCCCAGGATACCCGAAAAGACCACCAAATAAGGAATACCCTGCACCCTCCCAGATTCACCACACCCCTTTCCCTTCTTCCCCTATAAAATCTTGCCCAACCCTCGCCCGGGTGCGACTTCTCTGGCCCCTTTCTCTCGGACCAGTGAACCTCGCCCGGGAGCGCTCCCTAATAAAGCTCACTTGAAGCTTTCCTCTGTTTCGCGGTGCCGTTTGTTAAGATCCGACCTTACAGTGGTGAGCGGGGGCTACTCTTTGTTGCGGTGCGCGGGCTTATTGCGGTGGCTTCTCTTGTTGCGGAGCACGGGCTCTAGGCACACAGGCTTCAGTAGTTGTGGCACATGGGCTCAGTAATTGTGGCTTGCAGGCTCTAGAGTGCAAGCTCAGTAGTTGTGACACATGGGTTTAGTTGCTAAACTAAATCTGTCTGAACTGCAGTTTCCTCATCTGTAAAATAAGAATCATTACACAAACTTCATAAGATTGTTGTGAGGATTAAATCAGACATTACGTGTGTAGCGCCTGCCAGTGCTAGGCACATAAGACATGGTAACTATTTTTATTGTCAGGAACAGTTTGCATTTTTCATGTTTCTTTAACCAATTCTAGTCAAAAGACATTCTCCTTTGCTTTGTGGTCTTGTTTCAGTGCTCATTATATCAATAATAATCAGACCTCATTCAAGATCATTGCAGGCTATGGATTAAATCAGTCAGAAGCATCTTGAAAATGAAGATTCATAAGGAATCTGTTTGCTTGTGTATTTTTTGAGGATGTGGTTATGGCAGATGGCAGTGACCCAACAACCAGCAAAAAACAACGTCTTCCAGAGAAACATTTACCAGAGGTTTGACCACCCAGAACGGAAGAATCAAAATAGCTGTGGAAGCACAAAGGAGGGCAGAGAGCACAGTGACATCTTCTACCTTTAGCAGAAATCTTTTAGCACAGTAGTTTGTTTTAATATTGTAGCTTGGACTCATTTATTTCTTTGTTCCCTGAAATATCCTGATACCAATTATTTTCTATTCATCAATCCTCATTGTAAGTTTAAAAGATTGTCACTGCCTGGAATTTCTTTGTTGAAACTGAAGAAGCATTTTTAATAATTCAGCCTTCTTTGGGGCCCCTAATTATCTTTTTCCATTTGCTAATTAGTGGTCACACTTCTTTTTTTTTTTCATCTCTTTTTGATTTTCTATTGCCTTTCTCATATCTGGCAAGTTATAACTTGCTTCAGCATTGGCTTCTTGAATTTTTTCTTCTTGCTACCTCTCTTGTTTATGAGCTTATAATGCTTGCTTGGGACTTTTTAATTGCACTCTATTTGAACACAAATGGCTTCTGAACTTTTTATTCTTCATATTTCTACAAGTTATAGAGTCAAATCTAACTAGAGAAGAATATCACAAGTTCTCTAGAGCAGAACACAGAATAATACAGCATTTCATTAGTTTTCAGCACCCACGCTGGAAATTTCATGTGCTGTTAATTCTTTTCCATTGCATTGCTATTGCTACTGCATTCAAAATTTCTGCCATGATTTCAACAGTGCCAAAATAAAGCAATGATTCCTTCCACAGGGAAACGTAGGGCTGGAAATTGAGCTGACTGCTAATAAAGGGAAAGTATCGGTTATACTGAATGTTGAAATTCCACATTAACCAATAACCAAGTGTCTATTGTCTACATGAGTGCCTACTGTATACCTAGCAATGTACAAAAATGAAATATGTCAAAAGCTCCTCCCTTCTCTATACCATCTCCTGCTTCCTTTCATTCTAGCTAATCAATTTTTATCCCAAATACTCTTTCTTGAAAAACATGAACCTTAAAAGCTTCCCAAATTTGACTTTCCAGCCCCCGAGAATGTGTAGGTACAAAGAATCCTGAGAGTCCAAAGTGTGGGCCACCAGAACCCCGCTATGCAAATGTGGAAATGTCATTCAGGTTTGTGAGCGGAACTGGATTGTGAGGGAAGATATCGTGGAGCTCTTCTGTTTTGGCCGAACAGTCAGGAAATCTTCCATGAAACTGGTGTATGCAATTCATTTCATTTTTTTTAAAATGGTATTATTGTGATGGTAAGGGGAGGAGTGAACATCTGAAAAGAGACCTGCATTAGCAAAACATTCTGAGCTGTGATCTGCGTTTATTGCTGCCTTTTGTTATTTCCAAGCTTGTTAAGCTTTTGTAGTCAGCTAAGAAAAAATATATCTTAAATTGATAACGTTGTGTTAAAAATAAATTCCTAACAAAGATAATAAAAATAGATGTCTCTCGGGCTTCCCTGGTGGCACAGTGGTTGGGAGTCCGCCTGCCGATGCAGGGGACACGGGTTCATGCCCCAGTCTGGGAAGATCCCACATGCCGCGGAGCGGCTGGGCCCGTAAGCCATGGCTGCTGAGCCTGCGCGTCCGGAGCCCGTGCTCCGCAATGGGAGAGGCCACAACAGTGAGAGGCCCGCGTACAGAAAAAAAAAAAAAAAAAAAAAAAAAAGATATCTCTGTAACTGGCTGTCAAAAGCTAAACTAAGAATTTGTTTTCTTCCCAACCTGCTGGAGTAATTGGTCTTGAAACAGCCCTCCTGTTGAAAACAGCTATAAAACTGAAAAAGGTACACAAAACACTGAATTTCTTTGACTACAGGAATGCAGAACTATGATCCCAGAGTAAAGGAAAGCAAAGGAGGTGAGCCCCACAACCGGCCTAGCACTTACTGGACTGGGGTGCAGGAAGCAGAACAGTCATGGACACTGGCCATCTCAGAAAGTGGAGGGACACGGATTAGAATGCAGATACTGAGTAGGCCGGCAATGATGGGGCCCACCTGGTCTGCAGAGCACTGCCCCATCCATTGTCATGACCTTCTTGAAGCAACCTGCAAGGAAAGTGAAAATATTTGGCCTAAAGCCCTAAACAGCAACACTGGCTCCAAAGTCCCCTGCCTGCCAGGTTAGCCAAGGCTTGTTGGGCCTTCACTAAAGTTTAACTTCTAGCTTTACCCAATACTCTTCCCTCTCCAAATAGAAGTGTCGATCACAGGAAAACATCTTCCATCCTCAAACTCCATCTCGGCTTTGCTTACAGAGATTCCAACCTGCCACACTGGTGAATTCTAACATTTAAGCAGGAAATAATAACAATCTTATACACACTCAGGAAACAGGAGAAAAGAACACTCCTGATCTATATTATATGGCCAGCAGATACCAAAGTCTGAAAAGGGCATTAGAAGAAAACCAAAGATCAATATCCCTCATAAACATGTATGTAAAAATCAAATTTCATTGACTATGTTAACGACAGAACTAAATCATATGACCATCTCAATAGATGCAGAAAGAGCTTTTTACAAATTTCAACATGACCTCATGATTAAAAATTCTAAACAAAATAGAAATAGAAAAGAATATCTTCATCTGATAAAGGGCAGCTATGAAAAATCTACATGTAACATGATATTGAAAGAATTAATTAATGAAATTAATGAAAGAATCAATTTTTCAGAAATTAGAAATTAGTGAAAGAATTAACTTTTTCCTCCTAAAAGATCAGGAATGAAGCAAAACTGCCTAATCTTATACTCTATTCAGCATTAGACTGGAAGTTCTAACCAGTTCAATAAGGCAACAGAAGAAAGTAAAAGGCAAAAAGTCCGGAAAGAAAGAAGTATAACTGTCTTTATTCACAGACAACATGATTGTGTATGTATAAAATTCTAATAAATATATAGAAAATGTTCAAACAATTCAGTGAATTTAGTAATGTTGTAGGGTACAAGGTCAATATGCTAAAATCAAATATGTTTATTTATACCAGCAACAAAAACCTGGAAAATATATTTAAAAACAGAACCATTTATAATAACAAACAATGCTAAAATACTTAAGGATAAATGTAATGAAAAACACACATTATCTCTGATGAAGCCTGAGAAATTAAAGACTGAAATAATTGGAGAGTAATCTTACATTCATAAATTGGAAGACTTGATTTTATTAAGGTATCATTTCTCCCCAAACTGATCTATAGATTGAAAGCAATGTCAATCAGAATCCCAACAGGTTTTTTTGTAGTAATTAATAAGCTGATTCTAAAATCTATATAGAAATGATAGGCATAGAATAGTCAGAGCAATCTTGCAAAGAAAATCAAAATTTGAAGGCTTACACTACTTGATTTCATGACCTAGTATAAAGCTATAGAAACCAGGACAATATGTTGTTGGTGAAATGCTAGACATGTAGATCAATACAGACCAATCAGTATAGTCTGGAAATAGACATATATGGCCAATTGATTTTGACTAAGTCATCAAGGAAATTCAGTGAGGAAATGATAACAGGTGGTGTTGGAACAACTAGATATCATAAGGGGGAAAAAAATCTCAACTTTTAACTCATACTGTACAGAAAAAATAACTTAAAATACATCATAGAACCATGCATAGAAGTTAAAACTCTAAAACTTCTGAAAGAAAACATGTAAGAAATTTTTCACAATCTTAGAAAAGGAAAAGATTTTATAAACAGGACACCAAAACCAAACAATAATAGAAAAAATTCATAAATTAAATTTGCATCAAAATTAAATTTTTCTCTTCTTTGAAAGACATTAAAAAATAAAAAAGCAAGCTACACACTGGGAGAAAATAATTGCAATACATATACTTAACAAAGAACTTATTTTAAAAACTCAGCATTTTTTTCTTTTCCATTATGTTTTATTACAGGATGTTGAATGAAGTTCCCTATGCTATAGAGTAGGACCTTGTTATCTGTTTTATGCATGGTAACTTTTATCTGCTAATCCCAAACTACTAATTTATCCCTCCTCTACCCCCTTTCCCCTTTGGTAACCATAAGTTTGTTTTCTAAGTCTGTGAGTCTATTTCTATTTTGTAAATAAGTACATTTGTACCATATTTTAGATTCCCCATATGAGTGATAGCATATGGTATTTGTCTTTTTCTGCCTTACTTCACGTAGTATGATAATCTCTAGGTACACCCATGTTGCTGCAAATGGCATTATTTCATTCTTTTTATGGTTGAGTTGTATTCCATTGTATATATGTACCACATATTCTTTATCCATTCTTCTGTCAATGGACGTTTAGGTTGCCTCCATGTCCTGGCTATTGTGAATAGTGCTGCTATGAATATTGGGGTGCATGTATCTTTTAGAATTAGAGTTTTCTCCAAATATATGCCCAGGAGTGGGGTTGCTGGATAGTATGGTAACTCTATTTTTAGTTTTTTAAGAAATCTTCATACTGTTTTCTATAATGACTGTACAAATTTACATTCCCATCAACACTGTGGGAGGGTTCCCTTTCCTCCACACTGTCTCCCACATTTGTTATTTGTAGATTTTTTAATGATGGCCATTCTGGCTAGTGTTAGGTGATACCTCATGGCAGTTTTGATTTTCATCTCTCTTATAATTAGCAATGAAAAACAGTGAAATTTTTTAAAAGGGAAAAATATCTGAACAGGTACTTCACAAGGAGATAAAAAAATAACCAGGAAGCAATGAAAAAATGCTCAATATCAATCGTTATGAAAATGCAAATCAAAACTATGAGATACCACTTTACATGCACTAGGATGTTATAATAAAAAAAAACTGATAAGAACAAGTGTTGGTGAGAATATGGAGAAATTAAAAACCTCATGCACTAATGGTGGGAATGTAAAATGGCATAGCCACTATGGAAAACAATATAGTAGTTCCTCAAAATGTTAAAAACAGAGAAACTGAGCTCTGCTCACCAGAGCAACAGCAAGCTCTACCCTCCACCAGTTCTTCCCATCAGGAAACTTCCACAAGCCTCTTAGATAGCCTCATCCACCAGAGGGCAGACAGCAGAAGCTAGAAGAACTACAACCCTGTAGCCTGTGGAACAAAAACCACATTCACAGAAAGATAGACAAGATGAAAGGCAGAGGGCTGTGTACCAGATGAAGGAACAAGATAAAACCTCAGAAAAGCAACTAAATGAAATGGAGATAGGCAATCTTCCAGAAAAAGAATTCAGAATAATGATAGTGAAGATGATCCAGGACCTTGGAAAAAGAATGGAGGCAAAGATTGAGAAGATGCAAAAAATGTTCAACAAAGATCTAGAAGAATTAAAGAACAAACAAACAGAGATTAACAACACAGTAACTGAAATGAAAAATATACTAGACGGAATCAATAGCAGAATAACTGAGGCAGAAGAACGGATGAGTGACCTGGAAGACAGAATGGTGGAATTCACTGCTGCGGAACAGAATAAAAAAAAAAGAATGAAAAGAAATGCAGAGAGCCTAAGAGACCTCTGGGACAACATTAAATGCAACAACATTCACATTATAGGGGTCCCAGAAGGAGAAGACAGAGAGAAAGGACCTGAGAAAATATTTGAAGAGATTATAGTCGAAAATTTCCTTAACATGGAAAAGGAAATAGCCACCCAAGTCCAGGAAGCACAGAGAGTCCCATGCAGGATAAACCCAAGGAGAAACATGCCAAGACATATAGTAATCAAATTGGCAAAAATTAAAGACAATGAAAAATTATTGAAAGCAGCAAGGGAAAAATGACAAATAACATACAAGGGAACTCCCATAAGGTTTACCAGCTGATTTCTCAGCAGAAACACTACAAGCCAGAAGGGAGTGGCATGATATACTTAAAGTGATGAAAGGGAAGATCCTACAACCAAGATTATTCTACCCAACAAGGATCTCATTCAGATTCGATGGAGAAATCAAAAGCTTTACAGACAAGCAAAAGCTAAGAGAATTCAGCACCACAAAACCAGCTTTACAACAAATGCTAAAGGAACTTCTTTAAGTGGAAAACACAAGAGAAGAAAAGGACCTACAAAAACAAACTCAAAACAATTTAAAAAATGGTAACAGGAACATACATATCAATAATTACCTTAAATGTGAATGGGTTAAATGCTCGAACCAAAAGACACAGGCTTGCTGAATGGATACAAAAACAATATCCATATATATGCTGTCTACAAGAGACCCACTTCAGACCTAGGGACACATACAGACTGAAAGTGAGGGGATGGAAAAAGATATTCCATGCAAATGGAAATCAAAAGAAAGCTAGAGTAACAACACTCTATCAGATAAAATAGACTTTAAAATAAAGAATGTTACAAGAGATAAGGAAGGACACTACATAATGATCAAGGGATCAATCCACGAAGAATATATAACAATTATAAATATATGTGCACCCAACATAGGAACACCTCAATACATAAGGCAACTGTTAACAGCTATAAAAGAGGAAATTGACAGTAACACAATAATAGTGGGGGACTTTAACACCTCACTTACACCAATGGACAGATCAGCCAAACAGAAAATTAATAAGGAAACACAAGCTTTAATGACACAATAGACCAGATAGATTTAATTGATATTTATAGGACATTCCATCCAAAAACAGCAGATTACACTTTCTTCTCAAGTGAGCATGGAACATTCTCCAGGATATATCCCATCTTGGGTCACAAAACAAGCCTCAGTAAACATAAAAAAAATTGAAATCATATCAAGCATCTTTTCTGGCCACAACACTATGAGATTAGAAATCAATTATAGGGGGAAAAAAGGTAAAAAACACCAACACATAGAGGCTAAACAATACATTACTAAATAACCAAGAGATCACTAAAGAAATCAAAGAGGAAATCAAAAAATACCTAGACAAATGACAATGAAAACACGACAATCCAAAACCTATGGGATGCAGCAAAAGCAGTTCTAAGAGGGATGTTTATAGCTATACAAGCCTACCTCAAGAAACAAGAAAAATCTCAAATAAAAACCTAACACTACATCTAAAGGAACTGGAGAAAGAAGAACAAAGAAAACACAAAGTCAACAGAGGAAAGAAATCATAAAGATCAGAGCAGAAATAAATGAAATAGAAACAAAGAAAACAATAGCAAAGATCAATAAAACTAAAAGCTGGTTCTTTGAGAAGATAAACAAAATTGATAAACCATTAGCTAGCCTCATCAAGAAAAAGAGGGAGAGGACTCAAATCAATAAAATTAGAAATGAAAAAGGAGCAGTTACAACAGACACAGCAGAAATACAAAACATCCTAAGAGACTACTACAAGCAACTCTATGCCAATAAAGTGGACAACCTGGAAGAAATGGACAAATTCTTAGAAAGGTATAACCTTCCAAGACTGAACCAGGAAGAAATAGAAAATATGAACAGATCAATCACAAGTAATGAAATTGAAACTGTGATTAAAAATCTTCCAACAAACAAAAGTCCAGGACCAGATGTCTTCACAGGTGACTTCTATCAAACATTTAGAGAAGAGCTAACACCCATCCTTCTCAAACTCTTCCAAAATATTGCAGAGAAAGGAAAACTCCCAAACTCATTCTATGAGGCCACCATCACCCTGATACCAAAAGCAGACAAAGATACTCCAAAAAAAGAAAATTACAGACCAATATCACTGATGAATATAGATGAAAAAATCCTCAACAAATACTAGCAAACAGAATCCAACAACACATTACAAGGGTCATACACCATGATCAGTGGGGTTTATCCCAGCGAAGCAAGGATTCTTCAATATATGCAAATCAATCAATGTGATACACCATATTGAGTAATTGAAGAAGAAAACCATATGATCATCTCAATAGAGGCAGAAAAAGCTTTTCACAAAATTCAAAACTCATTTATGATAAAAACTCTCAAGAAAGTGGGCATAGAGGGAACCTACCTCAACATAATAAAGGCCATATACAACAAACCCGCAGCAAACATCATTCTCAATGGTGAAAAACTGAAACTATCTCCTCTAAGATCAGGAACAAGACAAGGTTGCCCACTCTTACCACTATTATTCAACATAGTTTTGGAAGTTTTAGCCACAGCAATCAGAGAAGAAAAAGAAATGAAAGGAATCCAAATTGGAAAAGAAGAGGTAAAACTGTCACTGTTTGCAGATGACATAATACTATACACAGAGAATCCTAAGATGCTACCAGAAAACTACTAGAGCTAATCAATGAATTTGGTAGAGTAGCAGGATACAAAATTAATGCACAGAAATCTCTTGCATTCCTATACACTAATGATGACAAATCTGAAAGAGAAATTAAGGAAACACTCCCATTTACCACTGCAACAAAAAGAATAAAATACCTACGAATAAACCTACCTAAGGAGACAAAAGATCTGTATGCAGAAAACTATAAGACACTAATAAAAGAAATTAAAGATGATACCAACAGATAGAGAGATATACCATGTTCTTGGATTGGAAGAATCAACATTGTGAAAATGACTCTACTATCCAAAGCAATCTACAGATTCAATGCAATCCCTATCAAACTACCAATGGCATTTTTCACAGAACTACAACAAAAAATTTCACTATTTGTATGGAAACACAAAAGACCCTGAATAGCCAAAGCAATCTTGAGAAAGAAAAATGCAGCTGGAGGAATCAGGCTCCCTGACTTCAGACTATACTACAAAGCTACAGTAATCAAGACAGTATGGTACTGGCAGAAAAACAGAAATATAGATTATTGGAACAGGACAGAAAGCCCAGAGATAAACCCATGAACCTATGGTCACCTTATCTTTGATAAAGGAGGCAAGAATATTCAATGGAGAAATGACAGCCTCTTCAATAGGGGGTGCTGGGAAAACTGGACAGCTACATGTAAAAGAATGAAACTAGAACACTCCCTAACACCATACACAAAAATAAACTCAAAATCGATTAAAGACATAAATGTAAGGACAGATTATAAAACTCTTAGAGGAAAACATGGGCAGAACACTCTATGACATAAATCACAGCAAGATCCTTTTTGACCCACCTCCTAGAGAAATGGAAATAAAAACAAAAATAAACAAATGGGACCTAGCGAAACTTAAAAGCTTTTGCACAGCAAAGGAAACCATAAATAAGATGAAAAGACGACGCTCAGAATGGGAGAAAATATTTGTAAATGAAGCAACTGGCAAAGGATTAATCTCCAAAGTATACAATCGGCTCATGCAGCTCAATATCAAAAAACAAACAACCCAATCCAAAAATGGGCAGAAGACCTAAACAGACATTTCTCCAAAGAAGATATACAGATTTCCAACAAACACATGAAAGGATGCTCAACATCACTAATCATTAGAGAAATGTAAATCAAAACTACAATGAAGTATCACCTCACACCAGTCAGAATGGCCATCATCAAAAAATCTACAAACAATAAGTGCTGGAGAGGGTGTGGAGAAAAGGGAACCCTCTTGCACTGTTGGTGGGAATGTAAACTGATACAGCCGCTATGGTGAACTGTATGGAATTTCCTTAAAAAACTAAAAATAGAACTACCATATGACCCAGCAATCCCACTACTGGGCATGTACCCTGAGAAAGTCATCATTCAAATAGAGTCATGTACCACAATATTCATTGCAGCACTATTTATAGTAGCCATGACATGGAAGCAACCTGTGTCCATCGACAAATGAATCGATAAAAAAGATGTAGCACATATATACAATGGAATATTACTCAGCCATAAAAAGAAATGAAATTGAGTTATTTGTGTGAGGTGGATGGACCTAGAGTCTGTCATACAGACTGAAGTAAGTCAGAAAGAGAAAAACAAATACCGTATGCTAACACATATACATGGAATCTGAAAAAAAAAAGGTTCTGATGAACGTAGGGGCAGGGCAGGAATAAACACGCAGACGTAGTGAATGGACTTTAGGACATGGGGGGGGGAAGGGAAAGCTGGGACGAAGTGAAAGAGTAGCATGGACATATATACTACCAAATGTAAAATAGATAGCTAGTGGGAAGCAGCCGCATAGCACAGGGAGATCATCTCGGTGCCTTGTGACCACCTAGAGGGGTGGGATAAGGAGGGTGGGAGGGAAAGGCAAGAGGGAGGGGATATGGGGATATATGTATACGCATAGCTGATTCACTTTGTTATACAGCAGAAACTAACACAACAATGTAAAGCAATTATACTCCAATAAAAATGTTAAACAAAAAAAATAATAAAATAAATCAATCAATACATTCAAAAAAAAATGAATGAGCTTTTGATACATGCAAAAACACAGGTGAACCTCAAGGCGAAGAAAAGTGTACATACTCTATGATTCCATTTATATAAAATTCTAGAAAAATGCAAATGTAAACAGAATGACAGAAGATCAGTGGTTGCCTAGAAATGAGAGAGGCAAGACAGGGAGGGAGGGAGGAATTAAAAAGGAACACAAGGAAACTTTTGACAGTGATGGATATGTTCATTATCTTGGTCGGGGGTGATGGTGTCATTCATGTGTTTATATGTCAAAATTTATCAAATTGTACACTTAAACATGGGTAGTTTATTGTATTTCAATTATGCCTTAATAAAGCTGTTTAAAGAAATAACTATATTTTCCAAAACAAATTAGTGAGAAAAGTGTCACTGCTTGACAGTTTTGCACATCTGTTTTATGTCACACTTAATAAAAGACAGCTGGATTCTCATACATGCTTGCTGCATTCAGTATGTTGCATTGCGTTGTTTCAGTTTACATATATAAAGAAAACCCATCTTCATACAAATATATGGTTGGAAAAGGGAGAGATTTTTCAGATAATTGTCCTTGATACCACATCAAAACTTGACAAGTGGTAGTTTCTTAAGTGTTAACTTCAGTGTGGATTAAACCAGATGAATGAATTTTCCATACTCTGTTATATTAAAATCTTTTGATCCATTTTATAGTTTGGATGGATCTTTTCCCATGCATGGTTGTACAACAGCATGCGTTGGTCACTTAGAAAATATTGGTTCACTGAGTTATGCAGCTCTTTCAGATGTTGACACTTCATTTTATATATAATATCATTTTAATCAATATTATATATAAAATGAAATGTATCAACATCTGAAAGATCTCTGTGTGTAGGTATGTGTGTATCTATTTCAATAACATACCACTGATCTTATCACAAAGTCTTCAAGTATTGGAAAGCTGTCAAATTCTAATTTTCACTTGAAAACTCGAATTTTGTAAATGGCAACAGATGCTGTTAGCTGTTTTTCTTGAAATAAGTCTCATTTATTTTCTAGAAAATGTCTACCGAACATTCAAATCAAAATAACCACAATTTCTATGTCAGTCATTCCTTTAAAAAATGGTTTCCCCTAAAGAAAGTGGCTAGTTCAGCCTGCAACTTGGACAATCTCACAGAGGCTTTTCCTTGAGACAATCATTATACCTTGGTATGCAGCAAACATACTACTCATTTCCTAACACCAAATGTCAAAAAGTTATTTACTTAAGGGTTGAGATTTAACACAGTTAGTTTTTACATCAAGAACATTCTTAAGTGAAACTGGTAATTCTTTTTCCTACAAGCGTATGATGGTAAATTAGACATTGGGTGCAATGCTAATGGTACAGTTTCGTGCCACTGCATTAATTTTTGCTACATCATCAGCAGTTTTACTCAGCATTGTTTTGAACTTCTCAGTCCAAATAGTAACAAAGTGAAAAAAAAAGTCTCTAGGACCCTCTTGGGTCCAGAGACCACACTTTAAAAAATGCTGCCTTAGCCTGAAAACACAACTGTTTGTGCTTGACCCACATCATCCTTCCTAGAAATCAGTGCGCCCTTAACAAGACTAGCCAAGCTTGAAGAAGCCTGCCTCACTCATCGCTTAAGAATTTACTGAGTGCTTTCTCTGGGCCAGGTCCTATCCTAGGTGCGGAGAATAGTGAATGCAACCTAAGACTCACTCCCTTAGCTCTTACATTCTAAAAGCGATAGACAGCAAACAAAAAAGTAGCAAGAATAAGCAAAAAGTAAATATTTAGGATGCCTGATGGTGACAAGTGTTATGTAGAAAAAGTAAACACATTTAGGGAGTGGAGGGCAGCTTTTTTGAATAGGGGTGTCAGGGAAAGCCTCACTGATAGGATATCTGAGTTAAATCCTAAAAGAAGTGAAAGAGCTAACTGTGCTGTAAATTATTACAAAATGGAAGCTTACACATGGGCATGGCAGTAAAGAATCGGGGAGGTAATACTGTATAATTCTTTGAAGAAGAATGTCCAGTTTTGAAAACTGATGCAGCATTGCACAGCAAATATCTACAAGCTTAGGAATTAAATTTTTACCACCATCACCTTTGGTGGAAAAGAGCACTATTTTCACACGAAACTTCAGATGAACCACTCATTAATAAGGAAGATTTTTAAATTAATTTCCTTGTGTTAAAAATACAGCAATAAAGTACATAAACAGGCATTTTGAATTATAAACATATCATGAAGCCATGTTCAGTTTCTTGTACTATTTCTACAAGTTACAAGAACTGTCAGAGGAAACATTAAAATGTTATTGTATAAATTTATACTTAAAATTAAATTCAGAATTACACGAAGTAGACTTCTTTGAAGAGTTAAATCTTTTTAGAAAAATTGTTCTGTGAGAATCATCAACTCTAGATGTATGAAAATTTATATTTTGAAATAACTTATCAAAATGTATCCCAGTTTTGTTACAAACTATAAAATAATCTTACTAAATCCAATAACAGTTGTGTCAGCAGTAAGATCATTTTCAAAATTAAAGATGATCAAAAATTATTTGCAGGAATTCCCTGGAGGTCCAATGGTTAGGCACTTTCACTGCTGGGGCCCGGGTTCAATCCCTGGTCGGGGAACTAAGATTCTGCAAGCTGCATGGCCTCGCCAAAAAAAAAACCCATATATATATGTTTTCAATCTTGCATTTGCCAAGAGCAACTGATATCTCTTTCAATTATATGAAATGAACTAATAAATGAATTTTCAGAGATGTGAGCCAGAAAAATCTTATGATCAATCAAGACATCACGTTAATCAAGTATTATGTGTTACTTTACATAAAAATACAGCACTACATTTCTTTTTCAGTTTGCGAGTTTTTGTTACTCATGTATCACTCTTACCCCTATTAAATTTTATAAGTGAAAAAATGTTTTTCACGGGAAAAAATTTCGGTTTTAGTAACATGAACAAAACTTTTCCCCTAGTGTTTTAACAAAGAGCGCTTGTCTGACCAAAAAAACCTGACAAAGTTGTTGCTGGATCTCAGGGTACTCTAACCAGAGCATACTTCAGACTCTCCACATGGTCCACAAACCACAGGGCAGTGACTGTATCAGGGCCTTATATTCAGGCGCCCCTAAATTAATACTGAGTACTGCACAGTCACAGGGATATCTTGGCTTCTTTTACAGGCAATGCCAGGACACTCAGAAACTATTTTTCAAAGAATGTTGATTTGAGTATGGAGACTAAATAAACAAACCAATTATCACACATGTTTTATTTAACTATGACCACACCCATCTTAGAGTATGGATATCTTTTCTATGCAGAAGTAGTTTGACTCACGACCAATACAAATGTCATTGACTGAGGTCAAAGTGTAATGAAGAAACTTATTCACCAGATCTATAGGTTCCAGCTGTAGTCTAAATGAGAGCCAGACACGTCTGGGCACATCTGGCAAATCGGCTGGGGGCGTCTGCCAAGTACTGACTGGCAGGAGAATGGGAGGCCTCCCAGGAGAGCTCGTTCTGGGAAAAGAAGATGCTGGATAAAAACAGCTAAGTTTTGGGGGCTTCCCTGGTGGCGCAGTGGTTGAGAGTCCGCCTGCTGACGCAGGGGACACGGGTTCGTGCCCCGGTCCGGGAAGATCCCACGTGCCGCGGAGCGGCTGGGCCCGTGAGCCATGGCCGCTGAGCCTGTGCGTCCGGAGCCTGTGCTCCGCAGCGGGAGAGGCCACAACAGTGAGAGGCCCGCGTATTGCAAAAAAAACAAAAACAAAAACAAAAAAAACAGCTAAGTTCAATAAAGCATCTGTAGTGACTGGAGAGGAGGTGTGGCTCTGTTTCAAGCATGGTGATTGTAACTCGGCTTCCTCTCTGGTCCAACCCCATAGCTGGGTCCTAGGGTTAAGAAGAGGACAGTAAAAACTGTAATAGCTATTTGGCTAAACTATGTGATTGGAGCCTAAGCAGCACCAGTACAGGGCACCATTAACAGAGTGTGGCACGATGGAAGTACAGACAACCACATAGTGAGAGGTGGTGGAAAGGCATGGGTCTCCACCCACTTTCCCTTACCTTCAGTTGGTTCTCCAACCAGCAGCCAGAGGAAACTTCACAAAACAATCAAACAACCTCTGCCTAGAACCCTTCAGATTGCTATAAGGACACAGTTTATCTATGGTAAGATCTTGGGATGGAGACCAAGCTTAAGTCACAAACATGTACACTAGACTGCTATGCAGAGGACAAATGAGGGGAATTAATGGACTCCTAGATAAGACGGAGGAGAAGAGTGAAAAATAGTTGCTGCATCCCAAATCATCAGTAGAGTGCCCAGTACCCATGGATGCTAGGTCATGAGGGCACAACCACGGCAGCATTGCCGGTAGCTGGTGTCCAGGATACAGAAGAGGCCAGAAGAACCTGAGTTCCCCTGACATTTGATGGAGATCCCTGGAAGATCTTTGGACATTCACATACCGTGGAATGGTGGTGTTCAAATAAATCTCATTTAGATCTCAAAGAATGGGGAGTTCCCGGCTGACATCTGAGATAACACTGAATGAATGGAATGAATGAGGGAAAGAGGGAATGAATGAATGAATGAATGACGGCATCAGGTTCTATGAAGCTAGACTGGAGAATTTTAGAATTTTATATACTTCAATTCTTATAGAATAGTCTAGAAGAGTGATGTCTGAGTATCAGATACTCCAAAGTCTCCCCATTTTACTAGAAATACATCTTGAGAGTACTTCTTGTACTTTAGCCCTAGATTTCTAGTTATTATGAGCCTGAAACATTGAGGTCAACCTTGTCTCCTCTCTTGCTCTCACAACCTGCCTCCAAGCTGTCTGTAGATCCTAATGAGTTTGCCTTCAGAACATATCTAGAGGGAATTCCCTGGCAGTCCAGTGGTTAGGACACGGCACTTTCACTGCCGTGAGCCCAGGTTCGATCCCTGGTTGGAAGAACTAAGATCCATGCCATGCGGCCAAAAAAACAAAAAACAAACAAACATATCTGGAATCTAACCACTTCTCACCAGCCCACTGCTAACCCCCTAGTCCAAGCCACCACTATCTCTTACTGGGTTACTACTGGAGCCTCTTCACTGGTCTCCCTGCTTCCACACTTGCCTTTCTTGGAATCTTCTCAACTCTTCTAAAAGTTGTTAGGTCATGCCACTCCCGCTCAAAACCTTTACCAGTTGTTTCTATACTTTAGCTATTGTAAATAATGCTGCTATGAATACGGGAGTGTAGATATCTCTTTGAGATAATGATTTGTTTCCTTTGGATATATATCTAGACGTGGGATTGCTGAATCGTATGATATTTCTATTTTTCATTTCTTGAGGGGGGCCCCATACTGTTTTCCACAGTGGCTGTACCAGTTGACGTTGATGGATGTGTTAATTAACTCAGTGGGGGAAATCTTTTCACAGTGTATACGTATAGCAAATCATCACCCTGTACACTTTAAATATCTTATAATTTTGTCAATTATACCTCAATAAAGTCCTTTATGGCTTACAAAGCCCTAAGTAATGTGCCTACCCTCCCCCTGTCCATTCACCTTATCTCCTACTATGGTCCCACTGCTCTCTTCCCTTCAGCCACACTGGCTTCCTGGCTTTTCCTGCTGCAACTCGGGACATTACACTAGACATTCCTGCTGCCTGGAACATTCTTCCTCCAAAGAGATGCGTGGCCTGCTCCCTCGCTTTCCTCAATACTCTGCTCAAATGTCACTTTCTCCATGAAGGCTTCTCTGGCCACCCTTTACAACTGCAAAACTGCCCACCTCCTGAGACACTTCCTATTCTTCTTCCCTGCCTCATTTTTCTCTAAATAGACATCACTGTCTGACACAAGGTGTATTTCACTTAGTGGTTTTATTTATTGTCTGTCTCTGCCCAATAGAGTGAAAGTCTCATGGGAGCAGGGATTTTTGTCTAGTTTACCAGAAGTGTATCCCTAGCTCCACTAACAGTACCTGACCCTGTAGTAGGTGCTCAATAAATCAATGAATTAATGCATTGGTCATTCTAACTCTGATTTGAGGCCATTGTTCTTTGCACATCTCAATTTATTTATAACCCTCTTAACACCAGCCCTATCCTGGAAGCAGATAGTGACATGTGAAGTAAATTGTGCCTGGAAAAACACAGTCCCTCTCAGAAGTCCTAGAGGCATTGCTAGGGCAACAGAGATTATGTTTTTAGCTAGTTTCCTCTCATCATTCATAAATCTAGAGCAGAGACTGGCAGAGAACAAGTTGACCCAGGCTGCGCAGCAGTTAGAAGGGGCCTTTGATAGGTCCCCCTGAGGAGCCCAATGACCCTATCTGAAAACCAACTGGACTCTGGCAAAACCCCCAGAATTCTGGGAAGCTCTGCCTCAAAACAGGAAGCACAAATCCTCTTCTTCTGGGCCTGCTAACTGGCCTTTCCCCACAGGAAAGTCCATCTCCATAAACAGCAACAACCTTTATGCCAAAACCAGACCAGTGTCCCTGCATTGCTTGGGCTATTTATGTTCATTGCTTATCCTTCGGTTTTGAGATTAAAACCATGATATTTTAGACTGGCCTTGCCTCTGTCCATGAAACACTATAATTATAACTTGGCTTTTTGTAATGCTTTCTGTAGAAATGGTCTCCGTGGGGGGCATTCTGCAATGGGTAAGCTAACCTTGCCTGCCCAATCTGGGTGCTAACACTGGGGGAACCAACCCAATCCCCAGCAACTCTTCTTTACTCTGACTCACCAAAACAATAGGAAGATTAGGCAAGAAGCCTTGCTGCCTCGACAGATCTCACTACCTGTTACAAACTGAATTGTAACCCCTCAGATTCATCTGTTGAAGTCCCAATACCAATATCCCAAAATGTAACTGTATTTGGAGATAGGGTCCTTAAATAGGTGCTTAAGGTGGAGCACCTAATCCAATATGACTGGTGTCTTTGTAAGAAGAAGAAGGGGTGAGTGCACAGAGAGATAACCACGTGGGGACGCAGGGAGAAAGAGACCATCTGCAAACCAAGGAGAGAGGCCTCACAGGGAACCAACCCTGCAGGCACCTTGATCTTGGACTTCCATCCTCTAGAACAGTGAGAAAATTAATTTCTGTTGTTAAAGCCACCCAGTCAATAGGATTTTATTATGGCAGCCCTAGCAAATGAATACATGAATTATTTCTCCTGTTCTATTTCTGTTCCTATCTGCTTTACCACACATCATGAAGTGTTGAAAATTCTGAAGATGTGTGTGTCTTCCTATGCAAAAGCCCTTCTTAAGCACCTGCTGCAAAGTTCTTGTAAATGCCTTGATAAATGACGGCCCACAACCAATTCCTATGGCAATGATGAGATGGTCTTAAAAATAAACTTCCGGGCTTCCCTGGTGGCGCAGTGGTTGAGAGTCCGCCTGCCGATGCAGGGGACATGGCTTTGTGCCCCGGTCTGGGAGGATCCCACATGCCGCGGAGCGGCTGGGCCCGTGAGCCATGGCCACTGAGGCTGCGCGTCCGGAGCCTGTGCTCCGCAACGGGAGAGGCCACAGCAGTGAGAGGTCCGCGTACCGCAAAATAAATAAATAACTTCCATGGTGAGTAGGGAAAACCATGAAGTTGATTTGCAGGAGAAATCTGATCAGAATCTTGCTCTTAATTTGTTAGTGTACAAAGTTGGTTGAAAACCAAGAACGCTGATTCTTGTCATTTAAGCTCATTGAAATATATAAAGCAAAGCACAAATACATTACTTTACAGTGAGAGTTACTTCTTTCTAGTGGCTAAAATACTGCTAGTCCTTTATGAAGCATTCTCTTTCCACTCACAAATACCGGGGAAGACGTACTGGCAACAGGCGATCAGACTTGGGAGTGGGGCATCAGATCAGAGGAGAGTGGTGGATGGACAGTAGTAGAGGTGTTTTTCCAGGGCGTGGTCCCTGTGCCAGCAGAGCGTTCCTCACCAGGCACCAGAAAACTTATGCTCTCCAGAGAAGCACCTCTCTCACCTGGAGAGTGCCAGGTATACACTTTCCACTTTGCATGCTCCAAGTTGACCCTGCTCTTTCTGTTCGCCTACTCTTTATCCAAAAAGGAGACAATTCAGTTGATTAGACTTTCTTTTTCTAACGACAAATCACGTTCGGGTTGGAGTTTTAGCTGTTCCCAAATTCTTGGAGCCCTCGTTTACACACAGTTTCTTGCTTTACTCGTGAAGACATCAATCGTACCGATCGGATATGGATTTTATTAGATGAACACTGAGAACAGCCATTTTTCCAGGGTTTAGGGAGCACATTACTAGGATCTCATGAATGGACAATAATACCTCGTTTTCAGTAGGGAAAAAAAAAATGTCCTACGCACCATTGTCTATTGTATCCCCTTCAATAATTCCCAAGCTGAGGCTGCCCCTTGCTGCTCTTTAACTTCCATGCCCAGTCGTGTCTGTGCTCTGCTTCTGGGGCAAGTTCCACTCATGGCACTCCGCATCCCTCTTAGCGCACAGGGCGATAGAAGTCACAGAAACTCCAGGTGCTCTGGTCAGGATTTGCTTGGTTGCCAGAAATACCCAAACTAGCTCGAATAAAAATAGGACTTCTTACATAGCTACGCAGCCTTCGGGAACTTGAAGGTATTAGACCCAAAGCTCATCCAAGCAAAGCAGCCCCAGTTTGGCTCCAGTGTCCCAGAGGGAGGAGTGGAGAATGATGAGACAAGCAGGGGCTCTCCCAGGACTGCAGCTGATAGACCACACCTTCTGTGAGAGCTTGTGTAAAACAAACTTCAAAGTTACTTGGCGGCCTAAGGAGAAAAGAAAATTGTTAAAATATGTATTTTATGTGACTATTTTTTAAATTATAAAAAGCACTCTGCTTTGTCTCCGGGTGAAGGAGTATGTTTGACTGCATAGACCCGCCTCTGTTCATGTCTCCTGCTCTTTTTCAAATAGCTGTTGGCAGATGGATTCCTAAGAGTCTCTTGAGAGCTCATGCAAGGAGTCTCTCTCTCCAGGTCTACGTTGCTCTCCTCTGGTCTTTCATCTCCATCCTCTCTGTGCCTCTTGGCCATGCTTTTCCCTCACACACTGTCTCCACCAGCTTGCGTTCTCAACTGCACATTCTTCTTTAAGTTTAACTTGGCACATGGCTGTAGCATCCATTTATTTAGCCTCAATATTTATTCCATATGATCTTTCAGTGCACATTAGCAGTCTCTGTAAATCTCAGGTGAAGATTCTCCCAAGAGGGAGAATCTAATTGGTTGCAGGCCACCCAGCTGCTGAGTAGGTCTGGGTCAGGCATCCACCCATGATGTGATCAGCAGTGACTGAAGAAAGAAGGTGACCACTAGCTAGCTGTAGAGGATGAGACACAAGAAGCCAGGAGGGAGTGTTGGACATGGCAGCAAGAGATCAATATGTCCTCTGCTCCTAAGTCTCCCAACGCCCCTGAAAAAAAACAGCCCTGAAAGCCAGGGCTTCTGATGCCCAATCCAATGCCACATCCACTGGAATATTTATAGTGAGTGTACTAAAAGTAGAGTTTCTCCATCCAGAAATAGATCCACATATATGCTGTCATTTCATTTACAACAGAGGTGTCGCCATACTGCAGTGGGAAAGGATGGCCTTTCCAATCAACAGTACTGGAGCAATTGGATATCCATATTGGGGGCAGGGAGGAGGAGGATAAACCTTGACCACTTCCGCATATCACACTTAAAAGCTAATTTGAGACATGTCATAGATATAAATGTGAAAGGTACAATGATGAAGCTTCTAGAAGACACATAGGAGAATATTTTCTTGACTTACGCTAGGCAAAGATTTCTTCAACAGTACACAAAAAAGCACAAAATGTGAAAGTTAAAAAAAATTTGTTTGATAATTTGGGTCTCAATAAATTAAGAACTTCTGTTTTTCACCATCAATATAGAAAATAGACAAGCCATAGAATGGGAGAAAATATTTGTAATACATAATATAATGAAGGACTCATATCAAGAATATATAAAGAACTCCTACAAATCGGTAAGAAAAAGACAATCAACCCAAAATAAAAATGGGTAAAAGAAAGGTACTTCTCGGGCTTCCCTGGTGGCACAGTGGTTGAGAGTCCGCCTGCCGATGCAGGGGACACGGCTTCGTGCCCCGGTCCGGGAAGATCCCACATGCCACGGAGCGGCTGGGCCCGTGAGCCATGGCCGCTGAGCTTGCGCATCCAGAGCCTGTGCTCCTCAATGGGAGAGGCCACAACAGTGAGAGGCCCACGTACCGCAAAAAAAAAAAAAAAAAAAAAAAGATACTCCTCAAAAAAAAAGTATTCAGTTGTCCTATAAGCTTATGAAAAGCTTGGTCAACAATATTATTCACCAAGGAAATGCAAATTAAAACCACAATGATCATAAAGAGAAAGACAAATATCATATGATATAATTTATTTGTGGAATCTAAAAACAATTATACAAATGAACTTATTTACAAAGCAGAAACAGACTCACAGACTTAGAAAACACATTTGTGGTTACCAAAGGGGAAAGGGAGGATAAATTAGGACTTTGGGATTAGCAGATACAAACTACTATAAATAAAATAAATAAGCAACAAGGTCCTACCATATAGCACAGGGAACTATATTCAGTATCTTGTAATAAACTATAATGGAAAAGAAAAAATAAAAACCACAATGAGTTACCACTATATACCCACCAGAATGGCTAAAATTAAAGACTGAGACACCAAGCACTGGTAAGGATATTGAACAACTGGAACTCTTACACATGGCTGATGGAATCTCAGTCATTTTAGACGACTGGCAATAACCACTGAAGTTAAACTTACACCTACCCTAGAAGACAGCAATTCCACTCCTGGGTATATAACGAAGACAAGGGAGTGCTTGTGGCAACTAAAAGATAAATGCCAATGTGTTCCTAGCAGCTTTATTTATAATGACCCAGTATTGAAGACAACCCACATGTCCATCAACTAGAGAATGGATCCATTCTGATATAGTCACATAAGGAACTCTATACCCAATTTAAAAAAGAAAAATCTACTGATGCAGGCAACAACATGAATAAATCTCACAACCATGTGGAGTAGAAGAAGCTACACACAAAAGAGAAATAGTGTTTGATTCCACTGATATGAGGTCCATAAGGATGCAAAACTGTGAATTGTGGTAAAAAATCATATTAGTGGTAAACTCCAGTAGAGGGCCAGGTAAGGACAGGCAAGGGGTGAAGGAACTTTCTGAGGTGCTGTAGATTTTTATATCTTGATCTGAATGGTAGTTACATGAGTGCATACATGTAAGTAAAAAGTACTGAGCTTTACACTTAGGATTGTATATTTTGTGCACTTTGATGTTAACTTAAATTTGGTACCTCAATAAGAAAATACATAAATTCTAAGTAAAAGACTAAATGGTGGAAACAATGATTCTTCTTATTGTTTGTCTTTTCTAGACTGTGTTTGAAGCCATAATGAAATAAGGGGGTAGAAATTAATAGTATTGATACAGTAATGAATCATGAATAGTCTTTAAAATAATGGTGGCATTGACAATCACATGTACAAAAATCCATATATCCTCTCATAGGGAAATGGAAAATACTGTTCCTTTTTCAGTGTTCCGGGGTCTTAATTTTCTTCACAATATACTGGTTTTAACAATTAAACACACAGCACACTCTCTACCCTTAAAACATTCTGGAAATCAGTTAGATCAGGAAAAGTGAAGCAGGGAAACAGTTTTTATCTTATCTAATCTGAAAAAGACAGACCAATGGATTTCTATAAAGAACATAAAGGAATTGTTAATGCTATCGATATATAGTTAGGCTTGTTTGCAATCCGCCTCTGGAGGGCAAAGCAACCATAATACAAACACTTCCCACACTTGGCCTCCTGTTTGCTAGGAAAACAGGAAACAACGTTGACATTAGGAAGATAAATCTTGCACGGAACGCTGCTCCAGACAAAATGGCAATAGAAGCAGCCACCAGACTGAATGGGAGACGAGGGGTGTTGTATACATTGAGATAAAGTCTAGGAAGCATGAGGCTATATCTGAAAGCAATGTACAGAAAAGCAGAAATAAACTGGAGCAGGTGGAAACACTTGGGTCTGAATGACAGCTTGCCTTCATCCTTAGTGCCCTCGTGCTAACCTCCCAGAAAATTCGATTTGCATCTGAGGGAAAAGTCCGCATAAGTTTCCTTAGCCATAATTTATTTTTTAAATAGTATTAGATAAGAAAATAATAAGACTATAAAGAGGAAAAGAATAGAGTGGCAGGATGAAATAGAAAGAACTTTCCAAATATTTCCTGAAGGCCTGGTTCTACCATGAATGGGTTATATGGCCTTGTGTGAGTCCACCAACTTTTCTGGACCTCAAGAGCCTTTGCTGCCCTAAAGTTTAGATCAAATCTGTAAAACGTCTCTGAAACAGAAACAATTCACATTTTGTGAATTCAATACAAAAGGTATTTAACTTTGGATAAATCCACCAAGTTTCTGACTCAAGATATATATATATATATATATATATATATATATATATATATATATATATATATTTTTTTTTTTTTTTTGGATGAAATTGCCTTTTCTTCTAGACAACTCAGCTGAAGATAGTACCACTAGCTGTACTTCATGATTCAACTAGACCAGGAAACCATTTGACACAATCTGCTAGGCTGAGTAAGTTTTAAAAAAATCTTTTCATCATAACTCCTTCTTTGTTTTAGCTGGGGACCAGCAGGAAGACATAAGGTTAAATGTTTTGACCACAGTTGACCTTGAAGGTGGTGGCTGGTCTTAATGGCCAATGATCACAACCTTCAACAGAGCTCATCAATATGAAGGAGAAGGGCAGATTCAACCTCACACTCTCTTCTAACACTTCTATATCTGACACTCTGCTCTTATCTTTTAACCTTTGTCTGCTTCTGGAATTTGTATTTAAAATCCTCAACCACAGTCACAAAACAGCATTTAAAAAAATATGATTCCCCCCAAACATGATCCATGGACAGCCAGCATCACAAAACCACTGGGTGGGGAGGTGGGGGATGCGGTCCTCGTGAACATGCAGATTCCTGGGCCTAGGCCCAGAGTTTCTGAGTCAGAAACTGTGAATATGGGGCCTGGCACTGTGTGCTTTTGACAAACATCCTGAGTGATTCTAAAACACAGTGAATTTGAGAACCATTTATACAGCTTCCCAGCCTGAACAAAACTGAGGCTTCACTGTTAAATTTTAACAGCAACTAAAAAAAAAAGATGGGAGGTGGGAGGTTAGAAGTTTAAATCATCATAGCTTTGGTTCTATAATATGGGGTATCATTTTTTAAAGTGTTTTTTATGTGCTCAAGGCTCACCCGAGGATCTGGTTAAAATACAGATTCTGATTCAGTGGATCTAAGGTGGGTCGTCATGTTCTACAGTTCCCGCAAGTTCCTGGGTGATGCTGGTGCTGGTGATTCGTGGACCACACTTTGAGCAGGAAGGGTGTAGAACTTTGAGATCCGCTCTGGACCTGTGCATCCGTCTCATACTAAGGGATCTGGTCTCTGGCATTCTCTTAACCAGTAAAGCCTCTTGTCAACATGTCTGCATCTGGAACGTTATGGTAGTTGACTTGGGAACAGCCCTTCCAGGTGTTGACAGTATTCTAAAAATAGTGATTAGCACTTGGGGGTTATCAGTTTTGGCTTCATGTCCCACTTTCACCACCTATTTCTTGTGTATGACGTTGGGCAGAAAACTTAATAACCTGTGCCTCAGTTTCTTCATCTGTAAAATGGGTACACTCCTGATGCCTAATCCTCTGAGCTGTTGGGAGAATCAGATGAGAAGAAAAGTAAAAACACTCTGAGCTACAAAGTGCAGCATGAGTATGGATGATGGAGAACTCCATCAGGCTCCAAAGTTCAACTTTCCAGTTGTGGGACTTTGAATGAATCCCTTAATCTCTCGGGGCTTTGGTTTCTTCATCTGTACGATAAACCTGTCTCAAGGAGTTGTTAGGAGAATTAAATCAGACACTGTGCAATGCAAGGCACGTAATATATTTGTTAAATGTTAGTTAAGATAATGTGTATTATTGTTTATTTCACTACTACAGATATTTTAGTGCACTCTATTTTTTAAAGAAAATATGTAATACATTCATTAATCAGATTAATGAATCCTTGCTCCTAATGTGATAACCTTCCCTGGGTTTACCTAATGCCTAAACTCAATTAAAACATGAATCTCCTTATCATCTCACACCAGTCAGAATGGCCATCATCAAAAAATCTACAAACAATAAATGCTGGAGAGGGTGTGGAGAAAAGGGAACCCTCTTGCACTGTTGGTGGGAATGTAAATTGATACAGCCACTATGGAGAACAGTATGGAGGTTCCTTAAAAAACTAAAACTAGAACTACCATATGACCCAGCAATCCCACTACTGGGCATATACCCTGAGAAAACCATAATTCAAAAAGAGTCATGTACCACAATGTTCATTGCAGCTCTATTTACAATAGCCAGGATATGGAAGCAACCTAAGTGTCCATCGACAGATTAATGGATAAAGAAGATGTGGCACATATATACAATGGAATATTACTCAGCCATAAAAAGGAACAAAACTGAGTTATTTGTAGTGAGGCAGATGGACCTAGAGACTGTCATACAGAGTGAAGTAAGTCAGAAAGAGAAAAACAAATACCGTAGGCTAACATATATATATATATGGAATCTAAAAAAAAAAAATGGTCAGAAGAACCTAGGGGCAAGATGGGAATAAAGATGCAGACCTACTAGAGGATGGACTTGAGGATATGGGGAGGGGGAAGGGTAAGCTGGGACATAGTGAGAGAGTGGCATGGACATATATACGCTACCAAACGTAAAATAGATAGCTAGTGGGAAGCAGCCGCATAGCACAGGCAGATCAGCTCGGTGCTTTGTGACCACCTAGAGGGGTGGGATAGAGAGGGTGGGAGGGAGGGAGAAGCAAGAGGGAAGAGATATGGGGACATATGTATATGTATAACTGATGCACTTTGTTATAAAGCAGAAACTGACACACCATTGTAAAGCAATTATACTCTAATAAAGATGTTTAAAAAAGACAAAAACAAAAAAAAATCATGAATCTCCTGAAAAGACCATTAAGAGGGATCAATGATGGGAATTTGGGCAGAGGCGGTATTAAATTAAAATGAGGCCTTATGGGTGGGACCCTAATCCAACACGACTGGTGTCCTCATAAGAAGAAGAAGAGATACCAGTGGTGCGTGCACAGAAGTACGGCCATGTGAGAGCACATAGAGAAGACTGCCCTCTGCAAGCTAAGGAGAGAGGTCTCTGCAGATACCAATATTGTTGACACCTTGATCTTGGACTTCCAGCCTCGAGAACTGTGAGAAAATAAATTATGCTCTTTAAGCCACCCAGTCTGTGGGATTTTGTTATAGTAGCCGTAGTCAACTAATACAGGAAGGAAACACTTGGGCAAAAGAAGCTTTTGTCATGCACAAACCACACCGCACAAATATGTTGCTGTTTTTCAGCAGTGCCCCCGTTCCACATAATTTTTGCTGTGTTCAGTAAAAATATTTAATGCACAGCTAACATGTGTCATCTTCATACTTCCACATGAGTATGAACAACTCTATGAATATGGAGGGAGAAATCTTTGCCAGTCCTCTGTATAAGTTTTGATTCATACTCTGGTCTCCCTTCCTGTAGCAGGTATGAGGCTCCCACAGAGAAGCCACGCATGGGGGTGCCTCTAATACCTGGCAGGCCTGGGGTGTAATGGTCCCTCACAGACGTCCACGTCCTAATTCCTATAAATATGGTAAAAGGGATCTTGCAGGTGTGATTAGTTAAGGATCTGGAAATAGGGAGATTATCCAGGTGGGCACAATGTCCTCCTAGGCGTCCTTAAAAGAAGGGAGCAGGCAGTGAGAGTGAGGTGTAGGAGATGTGATGATGGAGGCAAAAATTAGGAGTCGTGTGAAAAAGGGGCCGCAAGCCAAGGGATGCAGGTAGCTTAAGCAAGTTGAGAACAGCCAAGCAAACGGATTCTTCCCTGAAGCCTCTGGAAAGAACACAACCGTGCCAACACCTTGATTTTAGACTTCTGAAGCCCAGCCCTGTGAGATAATACATTTGTATTATTTTAAGCCACTAAGTCTGTGGTACGTTGTTACTGGCAGCAGCAGAAAAGTAACATAACAAGCTCCCACTCTGGTTTGCGGAGGTGACCAGATCCCAGGGAGCGAACCGTCTCTGCAGTGAGTGCGGTCCGGGGCTGAGAGACTCAGTGAGGGGCAGAGGAGGGAGGCCACCTGGAGGAGTGTTGATTCCACCCCTGCCTGCTAACAACTGTCCACAGCACAGCTGGGCAGTGTCAGCCCCCTGTTCCCTGTCCAAGCACCTCCCTGACCTGGGACAAGTCTCAGCACCCCAGCATTTTCTGCCCTGCTCATGGGCACCAAACTGTCTGTGCCAGGTACTGGAGCAAGGTCTCGGGGGCCCCAGACGTACAGGTACTACTCATTTGGTTGCCGGTTCATAGGGTTCCTGAGGAAGGTGGTCTGGGTAGCTGGGGGCAGCAGAAGGACATTGAGGGGCCCAGGTAGCGGCTATGGAAAAATGTCGGTATTTTTGACAGCCTCCCTTATGCGACCACCTGATAATACAACCTGGCCGTGCTCCTCATGGGGCTTTGTCCCGGGTTTCTCCCAGAGATGGAGGCCCAACCATAGGAGCAGGACAGATGGAGTGTCCAGCCTGCTGATCCTTAACCTGGCAGCACAAGCCTAAATTAGCTACCCTTGGGTTGGACTCCGTCTCTGTTCAACAAGCTGTGGCCCTGGAGGCGGTGTCACATGGCACAGAACCTGGTTATTTCTGTGCAGGGACCCAGAAGCTTAGTGCAGTGCATAACTCTGACTATAGCCCTTTATGGGAGCGGATGGGGGTGGTGAGTTCCGAGGCCTCTCCTATCCCGTGTACATCTGCTGACCTCCTCCAACGCCCACCTACAATGGCTTTTCTTGTCAACGGCCCATTGTCTTGATCAAAGATCCCATGTTGTAGGTTGCCCCCTGCCCTACTTGGACAGAGGACTAGTCTTTTCTCTCTAGTTGAGAGTAAAAATGAGAGGGGGGAGAGCCAGTATAATTTGGCTTCTTCAATCAAAAGAGACCTCGAGGAGAAGGCAGTGTTTCATGGTGATGTGTAACAGCACACACGCCTCGTGCAAATGCAGTCGGTGGGGACTCTTTCCTTGGGAAGAGTTTCCCAGGAAGGAGGAGAGGCAGGGTGAGGTGAGAGGTGCTTGGAGAGTAACCTCACGCATCACTGTCTTTTTTCCTTCAAGACTGCTGGTCCTCCAACTGTCCAGACTTCACATCCTGGGACAGTGCCAGCCATGGGACCACATGACTCAGTCAGCCTTTTTATGTAGTCCTTGAGCACAGACCTAAGATCCCTCCCTACACCCCCCACCCTGACTTATAGTCTCAATCTTCCATTTGCTTTAAATAGCTGTCAGGGATTGTGCAAAGACTCTTCTCAGCCTTACATTTTCCTCCTCTTGGTAGCATTCTCATTATTCCAGTGATGTGGACAACTACACTTCTCTGCAAAGTTCCAGCGTCTGACTCCTGCATATCAGGGGTGACCCTCGCTCTACTGTTTAAACACCAGGCTCTGTTTTCTAGTAAAATCCAGGGTTCCGAGGGCATAAGTTCCTACCACGCTCCAAGCACTGCTATAGGAACCATAGGTTCCTAATATTCAAGACAAATGTATCTGTTAAGGGAATTCTAGAACGTGTAACAAACTCAAGCACGTGCAATGGCCCAAACGTGACGGATGTTGATTTCTCCTTCACATACAGTTCACAGTGGGCATTGCTCACAAGTGGATGCCTCATCTAAGCAGAAATCTGAGGATACAGTTTTCTTCACCTCGTGGCTCTGACAGGTTTAGCACGAGGCTTTCCGGCTCTCTGTGGAGCGTGGAGGACGGCCTGTAGGGGCCTAGAGGACAGAGCAACTAATTCTATTGGGGGAGTGGTTTAACCACGTTAAATAAGAAAAACCAGAACCGTGTTGAAAAATCATGATATTATTAGGTATCTTTTTTTGCTTCTTGAACTTGATGTCTAGGCTCCCAATGTTTTACTAAGTATCTGTGGAGATGTCCCCTTTCTCCCACATTCAGAGAGTATCTCTGTAACCTTAGGTTTGCTTTTGAAGCAGATCCGTTAAATGGGGACCAGAGATGACTGGTTATGGGAGACAGCATGTGAGGCAAACAGGCAGCAGACAGGAGGCTGTTTCCTTCTTCCCAGGTGCACTCAGGAGGACCAGGACCAAGGCCGTGGCAGGCACCGGGCCAGGGCTGGAGCCAGGACACATCTGTGGATCCCAGGGCTTGGAGAGGGGGTATGAGGGACTGTGGGTATCTTTATAGCTTCTGCCTTGGGAGAGTTACCCCAAGTGTGCTTGGGAAGAAAGGAGGTGAGATGGATTAGAGGAGGAGGATAGCGGGCTCTGGTTGGGGACCGGCAGGACATCTAAGGTGACATAGTAAATAGCTAGTTGGAAATATAAATCCGGAACTCAGGTAAGGAATCAAGGCTGGGCAGAGAGCGACATCAATGTATGTATTGTGTGGGCAGGTAGCAGTGAAAGTCGTGGCAAGTAGAGAATGAAGTTGTTGCGTTTTTTTTTGGGGGGGGGGGGTTCCGTTTGTTTTTTGGCTTGCGGGGTCTTAGTTCCCCGACCAGGGATTGAACCCCAGGCCCTAGAAGTGAAAGCACCCAATCCTAACCACTGGACCACCGGGAAATTCCCGGAAGCTGTTGTTTGGAGTGTGTTAGAGACACACACAAAAAGGAAAGGTGTCCCTTAAGGGTCGACCCCTTGAAGATCAACACATTCCAGCATCTGGGAGGAAGGGAAGACAGGAAATCAGGCAAGGCAACAAGATAGATAACCCGTCTCTAGGCCAGCACGGGTGCAAAATGACCCTCCTCGGGCCAGAATTCATTCTGGACTCTGAGCTGCTCTGCTGTCCTGTGGTTCTTATTCTTCTCTGGAGGTTGTGTGGCTTTCCCTTGATTCCAAGGGGGCCTGGCCAAGAGCTTGAGATTATGTTTTCCTTATCTCCATATACATACTAGCAAAACCCGCCTTACTTGAAGTAACACAGGTAAGTGTACTCCTTTGCGTTCTTTACTACCAAGGAGTGTGTGGGGGGGTGTTTGTAGAGTGTGTCCTGTGTTGGAAAGATGAGGTGAGAAGTGAAAAGGCATAGAGGGCAGCAAAGCGGTGATGAGATTGGGAGGACTGAGAGGTGATGGAGTAGGAGAGTCTGGCCAACGGAGTAACGGAAATGGACAAACTCATCATTCCGGCTTATTGACACATTTGTCTGGCACCAGAGCCGTGGCTTCCTGTGTCCCTCAGATTCCCTTTCTCTTAAATATATCACATAGGCAGAGAAGAGGGTACATATCCCTTCTATTTACATTACTGATCCATCGTTGTATTTACTCAGAAAGTCAGCTCATCTTCTTCTAAAGAGCTGCTTTGTAGACCATATTGGTCAGGACTCCTGTTCAAAGGGGGAAGAAGCCCAGTCTGGACCAACCTCTGGCTTCTCCTGGCCTGTCAGTCACCTTCCCACGGACCTGCTGTCTCCTTGGGGCTGGGACCATGAGGGGGCGGCTCCTGCATCCACATCCTTGCAGCTTCACCTGCCCAGACCACAGAGACCCTTAGAGTGAGCACTGTAACCAGAATGGAGCTGTCCTATTTGCATCACACGTGAGAGCCTTGAAAAAGGTTTGGGGCAGACCGGGCAAGCACGATAGGGGAGTTGCTGGGATCCACACACACACAGAGTGTCTGCCACGTGAGCTGTGGGCCTGGCTCTGGATGTGACCAGCATAGCCGCCACTGCCAGGGACACCCCACTGTAGACTTGCAGCTTCCCTCTATCCCAGTAGGAGGCAGCATTGCCTCTCCTTGTCTGCTCAGCCCGGGCCTCTCCACAGGCTGTGATTCCAGGGTTCCGTCTCAGCAGGAATGGAATTGGAAAAGAAGATTTTATCTTCAGAAAACTCTCTCACCCCTCAAATGTCAAGACTCTCCAAGAGTAATCTAGATTTCCCTCCTCCTTCTAAGGTCTCAAATTTTAAAATGGAATCATAAAACAGAAGGAGCCTTTGGAATTATATCACTTCCAACACTCTGGTTTAAAGATGAAGACATAGAAAAAATAAAGAAATAGAAATACATGAAGAGAGGCAAAGAGATTCAAATATATATTTTAGTATTTGGTAGCAAATTTCTAAGTCATCTGAACCAAACATAAAGCAATCAAGGAGAGAGAAAAATAGCTAAATGAGGTATCGGTTCTCAGTTTCTAGAAGGTAGGAACTAAACTTTTAATAGAAAGACAACTTATAAAAAGCACCCAAGTAACCTTGAAGAAGAAACACTTGTACAATAATTTGGACAAGCACTGTGCACTAGAAATATCATTTGAGCCACAAAGGTTAAGTCATAGACATAATTTTTTTTTTTTTTTTTGTGGTACGTGGGCCTCTCACTGATGTGGCCTCTCCCGTTGCAGAGCACAGCCTCCGGACGCGCAGGCTCAGTGGCCATAGCTCACGGGCCCAGCCGCTCCACGGCATGTGGTATCTTCCCGGACCAGGGCACGAACCCGTGTCCCCCGCATCGGCAGGCGGACTCTCAACCACTACGCCACCAGGGAAGCCCCATAGACATAATTTTAAAGTGGCTGCCAGAAAATTTTTGAAAGGTAAAAAGAAACAGGTGAAATTAATTTTAATAATACTTTAATATTTAACCCACATATCAAATATATTATTTCACCATGTAATCAATAAAACATTATGAATGGGATCTTTCGCAGCTTTTTTCTGTACTGAGTCTTTGAAAGCTGGTGTGTATTTTACCCTCAGAGCACCTCTCAGTTTGGACCAGTCACATTTCAAATACTCAGTAGCCACGTGCTGGTGGTTCCTGTATTGGACTGTGCAGGATTGAACACCAGGTTCATTCTAGACCTTGCAAAGCCTTCAGGACACACTGTGCAGACACCTTTGCTTACCCAGAGCCCTTCTGAGAAATGTTTTATCTAAATGGAGTATAATGGACTGATAACCTTTGATCAAAAGGAGCTTCCTGTTTCAAAATAACCTACTTTTAACTCCACCTCTCCTCCTCAGATAAAGTCCAGAAGGACACATGATAATCTCATCCTTGTTATTCTTCAACAATGAGCTAGAGTGGACACGGTCAGGTCAACGTCCACGGGAGCTGGATGGAAGAGGCTGTCCTGCTCTCTCCCAGAGGGACGCCAGACTCCATGCCACAGGAGGGATTCACACGCAATCAGCAAGCCTGCTGAGAACAAATGTGCTGAAAACACCAGGGGCAACTTTCACAAAACCACCCTTTCTTTATAGGGGGTGGTGGGAGAGGAAGCTGTCATCAGAGTGTGTTATGAGGACAAACAGAACACCTCGGGCAGATTGCTCCTTTTGACAAAAGCCAAATAAGCAAACTAGCTTTCAGGATTTCCAGACACTTTCACATGCTCAGGAATGGATAGCGGTTCCACACCCAGCATCAAAATGGAGAAGAGTCAAGGCCAACCTGGATGCCAGCAAGGAGTGGGTTAAGAGGCCCTCGAGGGCTTCCCTGGTGGCGCAGTGGTTGAGAGTCCGCCTGCCGATGCAGGGGACGCGGGTTCGTGCCCCGGTCTGGAAGATCCCACATGCCGCGGAGCGGCTGCGCCCGTGAGCCATGGCCGCTGAGCCTGCGCGTCCGGAGCCTGTGCTCCGCAACGGGAGAGGCCACAACAGTGACAGGCCCGTGTACCGCAAAAAAAAAAAAAAAAAAAAAAAGAGGACCCCGAGCCCCACCTTCCCCAGTGGGGATGGGGGTGCACGTCAGTGTCTTTTGGGGGGAATGGGCGGTTTGCACTCTGCTCTCCTCAGCAGACTTGGAGGTTTGTTGTTACTGTTGCCTGGCCTGGTCACAGGGCCCACGTCTGCGCACCCCCTAACCATCTCCCCTAGAGGCGGCTGCATTTCTGTCATCCTTGCAGTGGCCTCTGAGACTGAGGGTTTCTCACCAACCAGTGAGCAGAGCTTCAGGCAACCTTGACCCGGGCTCATCCTCACTGCATTGAAGTAAAATAAGCATTTGTCCTAAAAGGAGGCAGAGTCTTCCCTCTATAGGGAGTGCGCGCGCCCTCCCCCAGAAGTCTGTGATGAGGGTATTTGTCATTCAGAGCCTCTCAGTCTTTTGTTCTAAAAATAATGACTGACAGCTACTGACCACTAACTACATTCCGCACTGGTTTCTTGTAGCAACTCATTTAATGCCCTTTCTAATAATACTAATTCCAACTCAATCTAAGTGCTTTACAAACCGCTAGGGCTGCTGTAACAATGTACCACAGACTGGGCAGACTAAACAGGGATTTGTTTTCTCATTGTTCTGAAGGCTAGAAGTCCAAGATCAAGGTGTTGGCAGGCCTGATTCCGCCTAAGGGTTTTTTTGTTTTGTTTTCTTTTTGTTGTTGTTTTGTTTTTGGATTTTTGAAAATCTTTTTAGATATTTTATTTACTCTGATAGCCAAAAATTTACTTTCTACCCACTATTTTTCATATTTTTAGCTCCTAAAAATGTAATATAAAAGATTACTTTATCTTCAAGTGTATTTTTTAACATCTTTATTGAAGTATAATTGCTTTACAATGGTGTGTTAGTTTCTGCTTTATAACAAAGTGCATCAGTTATATATATATGTATGTCCCCATATCTCTTCCCTCTTGCGTCTCCTTCCCTCCCACCCTCCCTATCCCACCCCTCTAGGTAGTCACAAAGCACCGAGCTGATCTCCCTGGGCTATGCGACTGCTTCCCACTAGCTGTCTATCTTACGTTTGGTAGTGTATATATGTCCATGCCACTCTCTCACTTTGTCCCAGCTTACCCTTCCCCCTCCCCATATCCTCAAGTCCATCCTCTAGTAGGTCTGCATCTTTATTCCCATCTTGCCCCTAGGTTCTTCTGACCATTTTTTTTTTTTAGATTCCATATATATGTGTTAGCATACGGTATTTGTTTTCCTCTTTCTGACTTACTTCACTCTGTATGGCAGTCTCTAGGTCCATCCACCTCACTACAAATAACTCAGTTTCGTTCCTTTTTATGGCTAATATTTCATTGTATATATGTGCCACATCTTCTTTATCCTTCATCTGTTGATGGACACTTAGGTTGCTTCCATGTCCTGGCTATTGTAAATAGAGCTGCAATGAACATTTTGGTACATGACTCTTTGAATTACAGTTTTCTCAGGGTATATGCCCAGTAGTGGGATTGCTGGATTTTGAGAGAGAGTCAGTTCCATGCCTGTCCCCCAGTTTCTGGATGTTTGCTGGCAATCTTTTGTGTTCCTTAGCTTGTAGAAGCATTGCCCCAATCTCTGCCTTCATCTCCACATGCCATTGTCCCTGTGTATATCTGGGTCCAAATTTCCCCTTTTTATAAGGACACCAGTCATCCTAGATTAGGGCCCACCCTAAGGACCTCATCTTAACTAATTACATCTACAATGACCCTATTTCCTAATAAGGTCAATTTCTGAGGTACTAGGGGTTAGGACTTCAACATATCTTATTTAGGGGCACAATCCAACCTATAACTCATACATTAACTCATTTAGTCTTCTCAACAGCCCTCTGAGACATGTTCTTTGATAGTTTCTCCCCCGTTTGCAGAGGAGGGCACCTGAAGCACAGAGAGAAGAAATGACTTGCCAAGGTCACATGATATGTGTACAACCCTGAGATAAGTACTGTTCTTACCATCTTGAACTTAACCCTTGAGGAAACAAAAGCCTGCAAGGGTCACAAATCCCACCCCAGGTTACAGCTAGTCATTGGTAGAGCTGGAACTTGAACCCACTGCTACTTGGCTCCAGTATCCAAGTTGTTGACCACTCAGCTATACAACTTCTCTAAAATAAAATAAGACTTCCCAGAACTCAGGAAAGGCTAGTTTACCATTTCACACTTTCCAAAGTCTGCATAATGTTTTGGTGTGGGTGGTTATATATCATATTAGTGCTTGGAAAGGAACCGTGATGATATTTTGTACCAGTGGAAACAGGTGAGTATCAAGAAAGGGTAAAGGGACCTTGGAGGTTTGCAAGTGCTTGAGCCCCTATCCCAGCACTGCCGTGAACCACCCCAGGCTCTGCCATGGAACAGGAAGAGGATGGACAGGGCCATTCTGGGCTGCTTTGATTAAAATAAAAGTGGGACGGGGAGTAAAAGGATTCGGGTTGCTGAAAGAGTCCCACAGATCTCCCCTTATTCCTTCTTCATTCCTGGAAGAAAGCGGGTCTCATCTTACTCACTTATGAAGAAATGGGGGAGCCTGGCTCCTGACCAAGCAAACCAGTCTTGCTCTGAGTCATACTGTAATGATTTTTCTCTAAAAAAATAAGTGAAGAGACACAGAAACTAGGAGTTGAGAGCTGAGTCTCATTAATGTCACAGTTGGGGTCCACATGGCCCTCAGGACTGGCTGTTCAACTCCTCCTTGAATTCTGAGAGGAATCCATTGAATTCCCCTCGCCCAACACGGCTACTTGTAATTGTTACTGAAGAGCGCTTGAGTTGTCTTTTCAGTACGCTTGGCTTGAGTCCTGTATACTCATACAAGTCGTATCACTACCTTTTATTTCATTGATTCTAAAAGATCATCTCCCAATTTAAAGAAGTGTCCTTTATTTAGTTCTTACAAACAAGACACCATACTCTAAATAGTAGTGTCTAAAATAAATCAAATTTATTTACACCCTTAGTGTAAAAGCTCCCCAAGGGCATTGATTTCATCTGTTTTGTTTACTTCTGTATCCTGAGCACCTAGCAAAATGCCTATTACTTAGTAGTATTCAATAATAATAATAATAATAATGAACAAAGAGCTATGTATAAATATTTTCTCCCATTTTAAACATGTGGTAACTTGCCATATATACTGTTCTGCATGTTGCTTTTTTTTCTTGAAACTTATTCATATACAGTAGATATTGTCAACAGAGGGGCAGGAGGCAGGATTCGTTTAATGAAAGAGTTCTAAGCAGAAAAAAGCAGCTCTCCATCCATGCATTAGTGTGCTAATCCCAGGAAGCAGCCATCATCCAGCATGAATTAAACCCGCTGGGCAGGGCATGCGTGGTATGTGACACAGCCCCTCTTTGTTCTGTTTTTAAGTGAGATGGCCCACACAATAGCCTACATACAGAACCAGTTAAATTTTTAAATGTCTATTTTGCCCTGTGGAATCCTTTTATCTTCCTACAAAGCTAAACATGAGTGACTTACACATTATAGGCACTCAAATGTGTAGGGGGTGAATTAAAAGTTAAGGTCTACTAAAAGTAGCTTATATTAATTTTTTTTAAGTTAAGGTGATTAAAACAACAATGAGATACCACTACGCACTTACTAGAGTGGCCAAAATCCTGAACACGGACAACACCAAGTGCTGATGAGGTTGAGGAGCAATAGGAACTCTCATTCATTGCTGGTGGGAATGCAGAACAGTACAGCCACTTTGGAAGACAGCTTGGCATGATAAAACTAAACATATTCTTACCATACAATCTGTCAATCGTACTTTTGGTATTTACCCAAAGGAGATGAGAACTTATGTCCATACAAAAACCTGCACACAGATGTCTATAGCAACTTTATTCATAATTGCCAGAATTTGAAAGCCCCCAAGATGTCCTTCAGTAGGTGAATGGATAAATAAACTGTGTTACATCCAGATAAGGGAATATTATTCAGCACTAAAATGAAATGAGCTATCAAGCCATGGAAAGGCATAGAGGAAACTTAAATGCATATTTCTAAGTGAAAGAAGCCAATCTGAAAAGGCTACATACTATATGATTCCAACTATTTGACATTCTGGAAAAGGCAATGCTATGGAGACAATAAAAAGGTCAGTGGTTGCCAGGGGTTGTGGCAGAAGGGGTGAGTGGGGGGATGAATAGGCAGAGCACAGAGGGTTTTTAGGGCAGTGATAAAACCACTCCGTCTGATACTATCATGGTGAATACGTGGAATTATATATTTGTCAAAACCATAGAATGCACAGCTATGGACTTTGCATGGTAATGATGTGTCTGTGTGGGTTTATCAATTATAACACACATACCGCTCTGGTGGGGGATGCAGATAATGGGGGAGGCTCTGCATGTGTGGTGCAGGAGGTATGTGGGAAATCTCTGTACCTTCTGCTCACTTCTGCTGTGAACTTACAGCTGCTGCAAAAAATAAAACCTTTTTAAAAAAATCAACACATTTAAATTTGTTTTTAATGAGGTAGCCTTTGCAATAACATTGGGGTTCAGCACAACAGGCTACTTGTAAAATCATTTAGGTGATTTGTCCCCGGTGCCCACCTATCCATCAACTTCATGACCTAGGGCCACATTTTTCTCTCTGTAGAAGTGTACCACTTCTGTAAGAATCAGCTAATGCAAGAGATCCGTTCCCAGATGGCAGGGTCAAAGTTTTCTTTTATGTCCAAGGACATCTTTGTTGCTTCCAAGTTTTGGCAATTACAGTATTATAGGATAGAAAGTAGGATATAGGCAGAAGTATTGGAATCTAGAAGTGGCAACAGTGCAAGATGAATGTGTCATCAGAGATCAAAGGGGACCCCTTTTTGGGGTTACTCTTATCATAGACTTGAGTTTCTTCAGAGCACTTACATCACCTCCTGAAATGTTCATGCCCATTAGTTTATTTATTCTCCATCTCCTCCCACTGGAATGTACACCCCATGAGAGCGGGACCTTCACCTTTCTTGTTCACAGCTGTATCTCCAGTGCCTAAAATAGTTCCTGGCCTGTGGTAGATTCTCAATGGTTATTTGTTGAATACATGAATAAATAAAACAAAAGGAAGGTGACTTTCGGCTTCATACCATTCCTGGTGTTTAGGTGTCGTTCATTTTGGAAATGCTTCTGGAAATTACCTAAGAAATCTTTTTCCATACAGCCAAGAGGGTCATTGAGAAAGGAACAGCCACCTGGGGTTCAGTGGAAAACTCTCTCTTAAAATGTAAAGTTTGATTTCAAGGGCCTCCTGCCTCTGAGTGTAGGGGTAGCAGGTGAAGGTGCTGTGCTGATGTCTTCAAAGATGTACAGGTGTGACATAGCTACATAACATTGCCTGAGAAAGAAAACTGGAAGTGGAGGAGGAAGGGGAAGAAATGGAGTTGCTGTCTCTAAGCTGAACCTGGTCACCTTTTTTGAGCAAAGAGCCCTGGGATGTGAAGAAAAGGAGATAACAGTCATACACCCAGGTAGGTTATTACAGACTGTTGAGGAGAGTTCCCTGTGCTATCAGCCATGTGGCTGACAGGGTCTTGGTGCTCTGGTCAGGTGTCAGGCCCGAGCCTCCGAGGTGGGAGAGGTGAGTTCAGGACATTCGTCCACCAGAGACCTCCTGGCTCCACATAATATCAATCGGTGAAATCTCTCCCAGAGATCTCTATCTCAATGCTAAGTCCCAGCTCCACTCAACGACCAGCAAGCTACAGTGCTGGACACCCTATGCCAAAAAACTAGCAAGACAACAACACAATACCACACATTAGCAAAGAGGCTGTCTAAAATCATAATAAGTTCACAGATACCCCAAAACACACACTGGACGCGGTCCTGCCAACCACAAAGACAAGATCCAGCCCCACCCACCAGAACACAGGCACCAGTCCCCTCCACCAGGAAGCCTACACAACCCACTGAAACAACCTTACCCACTGGGGGCAGATACCAAAAACAACGGGAACTATGAACCTGCAGCCTGCGAAAAAGAGACCGCAAACACAGTAAGTTAAGCAAAATGAGAAGACAGAGAAATACACAGCAGATGAAGGAGTAAGGTAAAACCCCACCAGACCAAACAACTGAAGAGGAAATATGCAGTCTACCTGAAAAATAATTCAAAGTAATGATAGTAAAGACGATCTAAAATCTTGGAAATAGAATGGAGAAAATACAAGAAACATTTAACAAGAACCTAGAAGAACTAAAGAGGAAACAAGGATGAACAACACAATAAATTAAAAATTCTCTAGAAGGAATCAATAGCAGAATAACTGAAGCAGAAGAACGGATAAGTGACCTGGAAGATAAAATAGTGGAAATAACTACCACAGAGCACAATAAAGAAAAAAGAATGAAAAGAATTGAGGACAGTCTCAGAGACCTCTGGGACAATATTAAATGAACCAACATTTGAATAATAGGGGTACGAGAAGAATAAGAGCAAAAGAAAGGGACTGAGAGAATATTTGAAGAGACTATAGTTGAAGACTTCCCTAATATGGGAAAGGAAATAGTTAATCAAGTCCAGGAAGCACAGAGAGTCCCATACAGGATAAAAACAAGGAGAAACACGCCAAGACATATTAATCAAACTATCAAAAATTAAATACAAAGAAAAAATATTAAGAGCAGCAAGGGAAAAACAAAAAATAACATACAAGGGAATCCCCATAAGGTTAACAGCTGATCTTTCAACAGAAACTCTGCAAGTCAGAAGGGACTAGCAGGACATATTTAAAGTGATAAAAGGGAAAAAACTACAACCAAGATTACTCTACCCAGCAAGGACCTCATTCAGATTTGATGGAGAAATTAAAACCTTTACAGACAAGAAAAAGTTAAGAGAATTCAGCACCACCAAACCAGCTTTACAACAAATGCTAAAGGAACTTCTCTAGGCAGGAAACACAACAGAAGGAAAAGACCTACAATAACAACCCCAAAACAATTAAGAAAATGGGAATAGGAACATACATATCGATAATAACCTTAAATGTAAATGGATTAAATGCTCCAACCAAAAGACATAGACTGGCTGAATGGATACAAAAACAAGACCCATATATATGCTGTCTACAAGAGACCCAATTCAGACCTAGGGACACATACAGACTGAAAGTGAGGGGTTACTTAAAGATATTCCATGCAAATGGAAATCAAAAGAAAGCTGGAGTAGCAATTCTCACATCAGACAAAATAGACTTTAAAATAAAGACTATTACAAGAGATAAAGAAGAACACTACATAATGATCAAGGCATCAACCAAGAAGAAGATACAATAATTGTAAATATTTATGCACCCAACATAGGAACACCTCAATACATAAGGCAAATGCTAACAGCCATAAAAGGGGAAATTGACAGTAATGCAGTCAGAGTAGGGGACTTTAACACCCCATTTTCACCAATGGACAGATCATCCAAAATGAAAATAAATAAGGAAACACAAGCTTTAAATGAAATATTAAATAAGATGGACTTAACTGATATTTATAGGACATTCCATCCAAAAACAACAGAATGCACTTTCTTCTCAAGTGCTCATGGAATATTCTCCAGAATAGATCATATCTTGGGTCACAAATCAAGGCTTGGTAAATTTGAGAAAATTGAAATTGTATCAAGTATCTTTTCCGACCACAATGCTATGAGACTAGACATCAACTCCAAGAAAAAAACTGTAAAAAATACAAATACATGGAGGATAAACAATACCTACTAAATAACCAAGACATCACTGAAGAAATCAAAGAGGAGATCAAAAATTATCTAGGAACAAATGACAATGAAAACATGATGACCCAAAACCTATGGGATGCAGCAAAAGCAGTTCTAAGAAGGAAGTTTATAGCAATTCAATCTCACCTCAAGAAACAAGAAAAATCTCAAATAAACAACCTAGCCCATCGACAGACGAATGGATAAAGAAGATGTAGTACATATATACAATGGAATATTACTCAACCATAAAAAGGAACAATTTTGGGTCATTTGTAGAGGCGTGGATGGATCTAGAGACTGTCATACAGAGTGAAGTAAGTCAGAAAGAGAAAAACAAATATTGTATATTAACACATATATGTGAAACCTAGAAAAATGGTACAGATGAACCAGTTTGCAGGGCAGAAATAGAGACACAGATGTAGAGAACAAATGTATGGACGCCAAGGGGGGAAACTGGTAGGGGGAGTGGTGGTTGTGGGATGAATTGGGAGATTGGGATTGACATATATACACTAATATGTATAAAATAGGTAACTAATAAGAACCTGCTGTATAATATAATATAATATAATTAATTAATTAATTAATTAATTAAATAGAAAAAAACCACAACCTAACCTTACACCTAAAGCAATTAGAGAAAGAAGAACAAAAAAATACCCAAAGTTAGCAGAAGGAAAGAAATCATAAAGATCAGATCAGAAATAAATGAAAAAGAAATGAAGGAAACAGTAGCAAAGATTAATAAAACTAAAAGCTGGTTCTTTGAGAAGCCAAACAAAATTGGTCAACCATTAGCTAGACTCATCAAGAAAAAAAGGGAGAAGACTCAAATCAATAGAATTAGAAATGAAAAAGGAGAAGTAACAACTGACACTGCAGAAATACAAAGGATCATGAGAGATTACAAGCAACTATATGCCAATAAAATGGACAGCCTGGAAGAAATGGACAAATTCTTAGAAAAGCACAACCTTCTGAGACTGAATCAGGAAGAAATAGAAAATATAAACAGACCAATCTCAAGCCCTGAAATTGAAACTGTGATTAAAAATCTTCCAACAAACAAAAGCCCAGGACCAGATGCCTTCACAGGCAAATTCTATCAAACATTTAGAGAAGAGTTAACACCTATCCTTCTCCAACTCTTCCAAACTAAAGCAGAGGGAGGAACACTCCCAAACTCATTCTACGAGGCTACCATCACCCTGACACCAAAACCAGACAAAAATGTAACACAAAAAGAAAATTACAGGCCAATATCACTGATGAACATAGATGCAAAAATCCTCAACAAAATATTAGCAAACAGAATCCAACAGCACATTAAAAGGATCATACAGCATGATCGAGTGGGGTTTATCCCAGGAATGCAAGGATTCTTCAACATATGCAAATCAATCAGTGTGATACACCATATTAACAAATTGAAGGATAAAAACCGTATGATCATCTCAATAGATGCAGAAAAAGCTTTCGACAAAATTCAACACCCATTTATGATAAAAACCCTCCAGAAGGTAGGCATAGAGGAAACTTACCTCAACATAATAAAGGCCATATATGACAAACTGACAGCCAACATTGTTCTCAATGGTGAAAAACTGAAAAAATTTCCACTAAGATCAGGAACAAGACAAGGTTGCCCACTCTCACCACTATAGAAATAAAAGGATTCCAAATTGGAAAAGAAGATGTAAAAGTGTCACTGTTTGCAGATGACATGACACTATTCATAGAGAATCCTCAAGATGCTCCCAGAAAACTACTAGGACTAATCGATGAATTTGGTAAAGTAGCAGGATACAAAATTAATGCACAGAATTCTCTTGCATTCCTATACATAACAATGAAAAATCTGAAAGAGAAATTAAGGAAACACTCCCATTTACCACTGGAACAAAAAGAAAAAAACACCAAGGAATAAACCTACCTAAGGAGACAAAAAACCTGTATGCAGAAAACTAGAAGAGACTGATGAAAGAAATTAAAGGTGATACAACAGATGGAGAGATATACCCTGTTCTTAGATTGGAAGAATCAACATTGTGAAAATGACTATAATACCCAAAGCAATCTACAGATTCAATGCAATCCCTATCAAACTACCACTGGCATTTTTCACAGAACTAGAACAAAAAATTTCACAGTTTGTATGGAAACACAAAGGACCCCGAAAAGACAAAGCAATATTGAGAAAGAAAAACGGAGCTGGGGGAATCAGGTGCCCAGACTTCAGAGTATACTACAAAGCTACAGTAATCAAGACAGCATGGTACTGGCCCAAAAATAGAAATATATATCAATGAAACAGGATAGAAAGCCCAGAGATAAACCCACACACATATGGTCACCTTATCTTTGATAAAGGAGGCAAGAATATACAATGGAGAAAACACAGCCTCTTCAATAAGTGGTACTGGGAAAACTGGACAGCTGCATGTAAAGAATGAAATTAGAACACTCCTTAACACCATATACAAAAATAAACTCAGAATGGATTAAAGACCTACATGTAAGGCCAGGCACTATAAAAGTCTTAGAGGAAAACAGAGGAAGAACACTCTTTGACATAAATCACAGCAAGATCCTTTTTGACCCACTTCTTAGAGAAATGGAAATAAAAACAAAAATAAACAAATGGGACCTACTGAAACTTAAAAGCTATTGCACAACAAAGGAAACCATAAACGAGACGAAAATACAACCCTCAGAATAGGAGAAAATATTTGCAAACGAAGCAACTGACAAAGATTAATCTCCAAAATATACAAGCAGCTCATGCAGCTCAATATCAAAAAAACAAACAACCCAATCCAAAAATGGGCAGAAGGCCTAAACAGACATTTCTCCAAAGAAGATATACAGATTGCCAACAAACACATGAAAGGTGCTCAACATCATTAATCATTAGAGAAATGCAAATCAAAACTACAATGAGATATCACCTCACACCAGTCAGAATGGCCATCATCAAAAAATCTACAAACAATAAATGCTGGAGAGGGTGTGGAGAAAAGGGAACCCTCTTGCACTGTTGCTGGGAATGTAAATGGATACAACCACTATGGAGAACAGTATGGAGGTTCCTTAAAAAACTAAAAATAGAACTAGAATTTGACCCAGCAATCCCACTACTAATCCCACTACATATACCCTGAGAAAACCATAATTCAAAAAGAGTCATGTACCACAATGTTCATTGCAGCACTATTTCTAGTAACCAGGACATGGAAGCAAACTAAGTGTCCATCAACAAATGAATGGATAAAGAAGATGTGGCTGGAATATTATTCAGCCATAAAAAGAAATGGAATTGAGTTATTTGTGTGAGATGAATGGACTTAGAGTCTGTCATACAGAGTGAAGTAAGTCACAAAGAGAAAAACAAATACCATATGCTAACACATATATATATGGAATCTAAAAAAACAAAAAAAAAAGGTTCTGAGGAACGTAGGGGCAGGGCAGGAATAAAGACACAGATGTAGTGAATGGACTTGAGGACATGGGGAGGGGGAAGGGTAAGCTGGGACGAAGTGAGAGAGTGGCATGGACATATATACACTACCGAATGTAAAATAGATAGCTAGTGGGAAGCAGCTGCATAGCACAGGGAGATCAGCTCGGTGCTTTGTGACCACCTAGAGGGGTAGGATAGGGAGGCTGGGAGGGAGACAGTAAGAGGGAGGAGATATGGGGATATATGTATATGTATAGCTGATTCACTTTGTTATAAAGCAGAAACTAACACACCATTGTAAAGCAATTATACTCCAATAAAGATGTTAAAAATAAAAACAAATAAATAAAAAAAATAGAAAGTTACAACCCAGTTCGGTAGACTTGACTTCAGGTATCTCTGCATTGTTTAGGCTTTCACTCTCATGCTTCTCAAAGTCCTTCTGTCCATTACCCCATTTCAATGTCACACTCGTAGGTTCAGGATTTTGTTTTGGCAGTACCCCACATCTGGATTAGTTATCAACTACTGAGTAAAATAATACCTCAGAGTTTAGTTTGGTTTAAAACAATTGTGGGACAATGGAGAATATATAGAGTCATCTTTATCCACAGTTCCTGGCACACAGCTTCTAAGACCCTTGGAATTTCTACAAGGATGTGTCTATTTTTTTCTTTTTTTTCTGCTTTCGGGATCTTAGTTCTCCGACCAGGTATTGAACCTGGGCGACCGCAGTGAGGGCACCAAGTCTGGACCGACAGGTAATTCCCCAAGAGTGTCTTTTATATGCTAATGAGATGACTGGTGACCTGGGACCCCTAGGTAGCTTCAGGGTGGGGCTGGTGGCCAGAAAGACCAAGGCATGGTTAGAGGGTTGGAAATTTCAGCCCCACCCCCTCAATCATTTCCCAGCCCCTCCCTGGCCCTCAGAGGGGAGAGGAGCTGGAGGTTGAGTTCAATCACTAACAACAAATGATTTGATCCAGCATTCTTATGTAATGTCACCTTTGTCAAAATCCTAAACCACGAGGTTCAGAAAGGTTCTGGCTTGGTGAACACATCAAGGTGCTGGGAGGGTGGTGCTCCCAGTGAGGGCATGGAAGCTCCACCCGCTTTTTCCATATCTTGCCCTGTGCAGCTCTTCCATCTGGCTGCTCCTGAGTTGTGTTCTTTGCAAAAAACTGGTAAAGAGACGTCAAGTGTTTCCTCCGTTCTGTGAGCTATTCTAGCAAATTTTATTATCTCACAGTTTCTGTGAATAAGGAATTTGGGAGCAGCTTCACTGGACGGTTCTAGGTTAGAGTCTTTCTGGGAGGTTGCAGTCAAGAAGTCTCGGAAGGCTACCGTCATCAGAAGGCTTGAGTGAGTGGGCCAGGAAGATTTACTTCCAAAGTAGCCCGCTCACGTGACTGCCAAGTTGGTGCTGGCTGTGGCCAGGAGGACTTGGTTCCTCACCTCTGGGGCCTCTCCTGGGGGCTGCTCAGGACATGATGGCTTCCCCCACAGTAAATGCACCCCAAGAAACAAGATGAAAGATATCATGTGTTTTCTGTCTTAGCCTCCTAAGTCATACCCTGTCATTTCCACAAAGTCCTCTTGGTCACCCAGGTTGGCCCCAAGGATTATAGAAGGAAACTACCACATAAGAACATAAATAACAGGACAGCCGTCTCGGAGACTGAAACAGTGTTCAAATATATTTTTCAAATAAATTAATGAATGATTTAATCATCTCCAAGTCCTCTAAACTCAGTCCATTTGGATCTAGTGTTTAGCATGAGAGCTCAGGCTTCTGGCAGCATGAAACTTTTTATTGGCTTTTGTGTTTTCACTCTGGAGGAGCTCAAATGATCTGCTTTCATTGTGTCTCAAGTCTTAAAACGGGGGTTGTAAAATCACCATGAAATTAAATAATTTTAGAGCCATGAAGAATGTTCACTATTAAAATTCTCCCACGGGGCCAGCCCCAGGCAAAATTGTGAAGCGAGAGGAACTTGGCTTTTCTACCCCAATTCTACAAATCTCCACAAACCCTCCACCCACAACCATTACCTAAGTAACACATGCAATATCCAGCTCCATGGACAGACATGTATTTTGCAGGGTTTGCTTGAGGAAGAACCAGCTAAAAATCATAATACTATATCACTGCACATTTTAGTAAATTCAGTAAGACAAATTCTTCCCCTGGCTTTGAAACACATCGCTCAGTCAAAGTTGAGCATCTGATAAAATTATTGGCTTACAACTAGGAGTTGAGGCATATGGAAATCCTTAACACTAGGAAAGTTCATCGTGGGGAGATAATCAATGTCTAGATCTCCCTAAGGTGCAGCAGATTCCCGCACCCCATCTCAAGCTCACTTGAAGAACACATGCATTGAGTGGAAAGATAGAGTTTACTTATCTGTTCATTTAACAAATCTTCTCTGAGCCACATATTGTTCTAGGTGCCAGGTTACTCTCACTTCCAGTCTTTGCTCAAATCTCCTTTCAGTGAAGACTAGTCTGACCGTTATATTTTAAATTGCAATTTAAATTGCAGATTTCTTGTATCTTTTACTCTGCTCTATGCTTTCTTGTTTCATAACATGTGCTACCTGCTAACATACTATAATTTACTCTTTTTAAATTTTGTATTGGACTATGGTTGACTAACAATGTTGTGTTAGTTTCAGGTGTACAGCCAAGTGATTCAGTTATACATATCCATGTATCAATTCTTTTTCAAGTTCTTTTTCCATTGAGGTTATTACAGAATATTGAGCAGAGTTCCCTGTGCTATACAGTAGGTCCTTGTTGGTTATCTGTTTTAAATACAGCAGTGTGTACATGTCAATCCCAAACTCCCAATCTATCCCTCCCCCTCCTCCTTCTCCCCTTATAATTTACATCTTTATAGCTTTTTTTTTTTTTTTTTTTTTTTTTTTTTTTTGTGGTACGCGGGCCTCTCACTGTTGTGGCCTCTCCCGTTGCGGAGCACAGGCTCCGGACGCGCAGGCTCAGCGGCCATGGCTCACGGGCCCAGCCGCTCTGCGGCACGTGGGATCCTCCCGGACCGGGGCACGAACCCGTGTCCCCTACATCGGCAGGCGGACTCTCAACCACTGCGCCACCAGGGAAGCCCTATTGCTTTTTATTTGTATCTTTCTCCCCCATCCTGACTCCATGCTGGAAGTTCAGCTCCAGAAAGCAGGAATCTTAATCCATTTTGTTCACTGATACAGGGCCTGGCTCATAATAGGTACTGAATAGTTAGTGAGTGAACAGAACGAGGCCTGGGGGTACAAGAGTGAATAAAACAGACACAATTCTCTGCTTTCTGCAAACTTAACCGGCTGCCCCACTCTCTCCATCCATAAGCAGAGTTGCGATTCACTGGGTTTAATCTAGCAATGATGGATTTAACACATGGTCCTGAACTTTCTGCTGTTTTCTGCAGATGCCCCAGGCAATCTGTGGCTTCTCCTTTCCAGAGAAGCCTAAGTGCCTTGGCTGCAAAACCTACATCCTCCAGGTCACTCCAGATTCTAATTTCACACTTGTTCTTAGGAAAATAGAGTTTGCCCTTCAAATGTAAAATGTTCCAGAGCTCCAGCCCTGTTTCCCGAACTCTCTGCGTGGCAGTACTTCTGGGCTTAAGGAAGAAAACCTGCTTGTTTTTACTCTCAAATCATTCAAAACAGGGTTACAAAGCTACACTCTTTTGTCAGTAAAGTTAAGATTATCACCCGTCCCTTTCCAAACTATGAAAAAGACAATGCCCGTTCCTCTCCAAAAAGCCACATTAAAGGCAAGAACATTCCAGTGACAGTTTAATAAAAAACAGACCATGCCAAAAGGAAGCATACAGAGAATGACAACTGGAATTAAACAAGGGGGCCAAGAGAGGCCAGATTAAGATTCTTAGTGAGCATGTCAACAACAGGCATGTTTTAAGGCGGGTTTTCATTAAAGTCCATGAAAATGGTAACTGGCTTAAGTAACATCCATGACCTTTCAACAGAGATAATTACATTAGTGTATGTGATACAGATTAGACATGAGGAAGTATTTTTCCAGGTAGAAAACAAAATGAGAACAAAAAGCATTATATGTGGAAACCAACTGGGCAGAAAAACAGAGGAAAAAAAGAGAGGATATGAGTAAAAGAGGAAAGATGCTGAAACCAGCAACGAAGGGCTGTCTCAGGAATTTAAAGGAGTGTTTTGGTGGGAGGGTGGGAGCAGAGAGGAACACACACACACACACAAAAACCTTTGCGGCTTTTGTTTCTTTTGCTGAAGAAAGGCCAGTAGTATGTGGTCCTGCAAACCTGGGACAGAATTATAACAACCCCGATCCTCTAGAGCTCAGTCCAGTAAGGAAGCCACCAGCCACATGTGCTATTTAGAATTAACTAAAATTAATGGAAATGAAATAAAATTTAAAATTTAGTTTCTCAGTCACATTAGCCACATTTCAAGGGCTCAGTTGCCACATGTGACATAGCACAGTGCAGATAGTGATAGTCTCTATCACTCCAGAAAGTTCTCGAGGGCAGCACTGCTATAGAGCTTGATAGTGAAAAAGCAAATACATGTCAATACCTATACCAGCTTGACCTATTATTCTCTTATCCCCCTAAAGAGAGGCAGACTCGTAATGTTGCAGTTGGCAAGGACCTTGGCAACCTAGGTCGAAATTCTTCTTACTGCTCCTAAACCTTTTTTTTTTTTAATAAATGAGGCCCTGGGCGGTTAGTTTAAGCCATTTATTGAACATATATTTATAAAGATGCCAGAGACACTAAAGTGAATAAAACACAGTCCAAAACCTCTAGATGCTCACATCTAAGTCAGAAGAATGGACATGAAAGAAACTAATTGTATCAAGTTGGTAAATATTATAATAGAGGTGTGTATAAGGCGCTGTAACAGATGGATTTTCTAAAAACAGCCACGGCAGTATTTTCAGTTCCACATACCTTTCCAGAACGCTCTCTCCCCCATCAAGAGGCAGAATCAATTTCCCCACCCTCTCCAACCTAGGTGGGCTCATGACTGCTCTGCAGGATACAGTATGGCAGAAGTGATGCTATGTGACTTCCAAGACTGCTAGATCATATAAAGAATACAGCTTCTTCCTGGCTCTCTCTCTCTCTCTCTCTGTACACCTCTGGAGCCCTGAACCACCTTGGAAAAAGTCCAGCCACCTTGAAGTTGCAATATGGGGAAACAGCAGAGATATAGAAAAAGAGGCCAAGGAAGCCCCACTGTTCCACCCCACAGATGTTTGGCCCTTTCCATCAACCACCAGCCAGGTGAGTGAACAAGTCATCAGATGATCCCAGCCCCACCATCAAGCCTTCCAACTGAAGCAAGGACAAGTCACCCTGCTGTGCCGTGTACAAATTCCACGGAATCCGGGAATATAATAAACGGTTATTTTCACCACTAAGTTTTGGAGTAGATTGTTACACAGATATACTGAGTGAAACAGCCACTCTGGGAGAATGGAATTCTTCACTCTATTTAGGGAAGTCAAATAAGATTGTGCAGAGCTGCTGACATTTGAGCTCAATCCTGAAGGAAGATGCACAAGGAATTCCCTGGATGAACAATAAAGGGATATTCTTCCAGACACAGAATCAATGGTGCAAAATGCAGAAGCCAGAGAGCAAGTCTGCAAGCTGTTAACAGTCAGGTACAGCTGGAGTGTGGGAAGCTGTGCTCGAGGTAGGAGTTTCATTCATTCATTCTCTTATTCATTCATCCAATAAATACATATTGAGCCCATGGTGTCTGGTACCCAACTCATGTATCACTGAGGACTGCTTTTGACTGCAAATCCCCCCTCCAAAAAAGTGGTTTCAACACTAAGGAACTATTGTTTACTTAATGAGAAAATCAGAGGTTGCCAAGGCAGGCAGCATCAGGTAATGCAATGCAGAGCCACGGAAAGACATGGAAAGGTTGCAGGCAGCATACTGACTTTTTTCAGAAACACAGTGGGAAACAAAGGAGAGGGAAAGAAGGGGAAGCAGAGTATAGTAATTTCCACATCACACCTTCACAAAAGTCACTCTTACACACTCACACACATGCACACACAAAATCATATAATTATTATTTAATTCAATAAGAATAATAGGACACATTAGAAAACGCTGGTGTTGTACGGGAGATGGATTGGCTGTGACGAAGTCAGAAGCAGGAAGACTAGACTTGTCAAAAAAAAAATCCACCTTAAACAGACATTTCTCCAAAGAAGACATACAGATGGCCAAGAGGCACATGAAAAGATGCTCAACATCACTAATTATTAGAGAAATGCAAATCAAAACTACATTGAGGCATCACCTCACACTGGTCTGAATGGCCATCATTAAAAAGTCTATAAGTAACTGCTGGAGAGGGTGTGGAGAAAAGGGAACCCTCCTACACTGCTGGTAAGAATGTAAATTGGTGCAGCCATTATGGAAAAGAGTATGAAGCTTCCTTAAAAAACTAAAAATAGAGTTACCGTATGATCCAGTGATCCAAATCCTGAGCATATATTTGGAGAAAACCATAATTCTAAAAGATACATGCACCCCAATATTCATAGCAGCTCTATTTACAATAGCCAAGACCTGGAAGCAACCTAAATGTCCATCAACAGATGAATGGATAAAGAAGATGTGGTACATATATACAATGGAATATTACTCAGCCATAGAAAACAATCAAATGATGCCATTTGCAGCAACATGGATGGACACAGAGATTATCGTACTAAGAGAAGTAAGTCAGACAGAGAAAGACAAATATCATACAATATCACTTATATATGAAATCTAACAAAAAAGATACAAAAAAATGATACAAATGAAATTATTTACAAGACAGAAATAGACTCACAGACATAGAAAACAAATTTTGGGGGGAAGAAAACTTCCCCCCAAAGGGGGAAGGGGGGAGGGACAAATTAGGAGTTTAGGATTGAAATATACACACTACTATATATGGAGTAGATAACCAACAAGGACCTACTGTATAGCAGAGGGAACTATACTCAGTATCTTGTAATAACCTATAGGGAAAAGAATCTGAAAAAGAATATACATATATATATATGTATATACATATGTATGTATAGCTGAATCACTTTCCTGTACACCTGAAACTGACACAACATTGTAAATCAACTATATTTCAATAAAAATTTTTTTAAAAACACAAAAAATCCACCTTAGTTTTAAAGCAAACTTGAAGCCAAGTTTGAAGAACCTACTTCATTATTATATGATCTACAGAAGCATAAAAATTGCCTTCTCCAGAATTCCTTTCGATTTAAATATTTTCTATAACCAAAGCAATAGAGAAAGAGGCAGAAGTAAATTTCTTTAGATTCAAAGAACTTTCCAGTGCATTAAAAAGGAACAAAGGAACTTTGTAACACAAAGAGTGTCAGCTCCAGAGAGGATGCCCGCCCCCTCCTGTACCAACTGCTCACCTTCCCCCAGCACAGGAGGGCAAAATGCAACTCATTTTTCACTGAACTGCCAAAGCACATTTTCTCTCCACCAAGCTCAGTCCTGAGCTTGATAGATAGAAAGCGTTCAAATAAGAAATGGCTCTGAGATGTTCTAAAATAGTAATTAAGCTGCATACACAATTGCTCTAGCCAAAAGGATCTCTAATCATTTTTCTGCGGATAAGAAACAATTACCCAAAGGCTTCTGAGTGTTGGTGTTCAAAGGGCATATTGAGAGTGTAATTACAGTGGAAGGCTAGACTAAACATAAAAGTAAACTGGCTCATTCTTCTAGGAAAAGTTACCTTTTTGCTGAAAAATGAATCTGACTGCTAGGTCTTGCTTTTCTCCCAAATCAGTGTTCAACCAGGAGATTGGAAGTATCTACAGGGATGAAAAAGGAACATGTGTGAGTGCTGGGTGTATACGGATGGAAGGGAATGGGCACAGCTTTTTGCTGAGGGTGGAGAAGGAGGTGAAGGATCGTACGTAAGAAGTGAAATCTCCCTGACAGCTGCTCTTGTCCCTGAGTTGCCCCAGCCAGGTGTAGCTCTGGGTGACTCCAGCACAGCAATGTGGGGCCCACCTAAGACAGGCAAGTAAGCATCAACCCAGCTGCCCAGGGTTCTTGGTGTCCTGCAGAAGCCACTGGAGCCACACTCTGCCCCTCCTGCAGGCTCCCCAGTCATCCCCTGCATTCAAGCCATGCCCCTCGAAGGAAGGAGCCACTCAGCCCGGGCAGGGTGGTGGCACATGTTAGAGAGTGACCTGTTTGGTTGGGGAATAAGGGAAATGGGAGACTGAGAAACTGCACCTCCTCCACCCCAAGGTCTAACCCTCCCACCCTCTCTCACAGGTATGAATAGTGATGGTTCACGCGTCAGCTTGGCTAAGCCACCCTACTCAGATATTTGGTCAAACATTGTTCCAGATGTTTCTGTGAAGGTATTTTTAGATTAACGTTTAAGACAGCAGATTTTGAGTAAAGCAGATTACCCTCCATAATGTGGTGGGCCTAATCCAATCAGTTGAAGGCCTTAATAGAACAAAGAGTGACCTCCCCTGAAGAAGAGGGAATTCCGCCAACAGACCTCCTTTGGACTGAAGCTGGGTGTCCAGCCTGCCAGCCCACCCTACAGATTTTGAACTTGCCAGCCTTCACCGTTGACTATCGTGTGAACCAACTCCTTACAATTTTTCCTCTTTTTCTCTCTCTCTGTCATGCTGGGGGGAAGCAAGCTGCCATGTATGACCAGCCTGACGGAGAACCCCATTAGACTAGGAACTGCTATCCCCAGCCAATATCCAGTGAAGTTCTGAGACTTGTCAACAGGCATAGGACTTAGCTTGAAAATGAATATTCTGTAGCCTGTCAATGGCGACCTGAGTGAGGTTAGAAGCAGATCATCTTGTAGTCAAGCCTTCAGCAGCCCCAGCTTAAATGCAACCTCATCAGAGATCCTGAGCAAGAGGCTCTCAGCTGAGTGACACCCAAATTCCTGACCCATAGAAACTGAAATACTGGATATTTGTTGTTTTAAGCTGTTAAGTTTTGGGGTAATTTGTTACACAGCAATAGATAACTAATACACTGCAGAAGAAAGTACAACCACTTGGAGGGCAATTCGGCAACATCTAGTAGGGCAGACAAGCCTTCGAACCAGAAATTCTAATCCTGGGTATTGTGGTAAACATTTATTATGCTTTTTAGCCACCAAATACCCTTTGAAAACTGTCCTCCATTTGAGGGATTTCCCACCTTTAGCTCCATCTCCACGGGGCAGAACCTCGTGCTGCCTCTTTCTCAGCCCCCCTTACTGCTAAAGCATAGGATTATGACCCAGGATTCACCATTTAGATACACTCATGTGAACCTATGATTTAGAAGAGAATAGGGTGGAAATGATTCAGGCAAGGGGGAACCACATGACGCTGGCCTTTCAGAGGCAGTAGACATGGAGTTCCCAGTGATAAGAGCCATGCCTGGCATCATGATGAGAACGGCAGTGCCCCTGCTAGAAGCCTCAGCAGCTCCTCTCCCCTGGGGCAATCTGACAGTGTTGGTGGATATTTTCCCTCACTATGAGCTTCCAAATCTGCTTCTCTGCCCTTTCTGGAGATTCTGTTTGAGTTAGAATCCTCTAATACATCCTTTTTACGTGTACCTAAGCCAACTAGGGCAGAGTCTATTTTTTGCTACTAAGACCCCAAAGGAGTTCAAGGAACTGTTGGGTTGAAGGCCTTAGTTCCTCACTGGCTGGTCATCAGAGGCTTCTCTGAGTTTCTTAGCTGATTTGAGTTGCTATAACAAAATGTCGTAGACTGGGGAGCTTAAATAACGAACATTGATTTCTCACGGTTCTGGAGGCTGCGAAGTTCAAGATCAAGGTGCCAGAAGATTCAATGTCTGGTGAGAGGCTTCTTCTTGGTTTACAGAGGGTCTCCTTGTTGTATCCTCACATGGGAGGGAAAGGGGGTGGGGAGGAAATGGTGTCTTCCACCTCTTATAAGGACATTAATCTCATTAGGGCAGGTCTACCCTCATGCCTTTCAAGTTGGCACTGAACTATACGTTAAGTGCCTGTGATGTGAACACTGAGTATCCTACATGCAACTGGTGCTCCATCAATGCTTTATTGGTTGCTAGATTTGTGGATTCTTGTGTCTATAATGTCCAGGCCTGTATGCTCTCTGTCCTCTCGTCCCTACAGTGGGGCCAGCCCACTGAACATAACTAGAATCTTTTTTTTTTGGCTGCACCGCAAGGCTTGTGGGATCTTAGTTCCCCCACCAGGGATTGAACTGGGGCCCTCGGCAGTGAAAGCGCGGAGTCCTAACCACTGGACCACCAGGGAATTACCCATAACTAGATTCTTAATTAAAGCAGTCCCTATCAACCCTCTACTGGATAAGGCAAAATTTCACCACCTAAAAATTTCACCTGATGCCACTGGACACTGCAGAGAAGGTGCAAGTCAGCTCTGGACCTCTCACAGCTCCTCTCCAGTTGCCCATGCTGCCAGCCCTACCACCCCTTCCCGAGGTTCAGGGACAAGGAAAGTTTTGTGGGAGTAGGTGGTGCCGGCTGTTAGACAGTAGTAAAACTGGGTGTCAGGGAGAGTGAAAAGGCACATCGAACCCTCTGTGAATTTCTTTTTTAATTTGCACTCGAGTTACTAAAGCTATATGATCAGAATTTTTAAAGGATGCCCAATCAACATGATCTTATCTCCTATTCCAGGTAAAAGGGGAAGCATAGTTTTATTTATTTTTTTAGTATATTGGCCAATAAATTTGCATGGGCTCTTAGAAGAACTCTCCTAGCACTCCCCCTTTTCCCCTCCACTACCTTGGCCTAACTATATTCTTGTCCTTTGGATCTTAGCTTAGAAGTAATCCCCCCCAGCATATTAATTTTACTGCCACACATCATACTGCATGTACTTGCCTGTATACCTGAGAGCAATATCCATGACTTACTCATGATTAAATGCCTAGGTCCTGGCAGAATGCTGAGCACATGCTAGATAACTGTTGAGTTTAATGAATCTTGCCCAATCCTTTACCATGCCCCAACATCATTTTATCATGTTTGCTTTACTAGGTGGGAACAAGGCACTCCCCACCCCACAAGACAGCTTGCTCCAGATTTAGAAAGTTCTAGGTATCAGAAAAATAAGTCTTCCTTAAAATGGACTTACAGCTGCCTTCCTGTAATTGTTTCCACCCACTGGCTCCAGTGCTGCCTTCCTAAGCTACGCAGAATAAGCCCAGTACCTATTCCATCAATCAATCCTTGAGCGTTTGGAGCCACACCCTCCCTTCCCAGACTGGGCGAAGCTCCTTCTCTTTATTCTTTAGATCAAGCATCTGGATACTTATCATCACGTGTGAGGTATGTGTTTTCCTAGTGAATACTGTTTATAGGAAACCAAATAGACTTCAGACCCAAAAGAGGTAAGACATTTCTTAAGGCCAGCAGTTGAATGTTACTTTTCTTTATATCTACTTCCCAGGGCTCAATAGATGTTCAAATTTAGCTATTTTGGCTATTCTTTTTCTTTTATTGTATAAATGTGAAAAGACAAGCATGGCTCCACAAAGTCTTCCCCTACATTGTCCCTCCTCATGCCCACCCCCAGCCCTGCTGGAAAGAATTCATTGATCCTTCAGGTACTTTCACAGCCCTTTGTACAAACCTATGTGAGAGTCCTGATCACAATGTATTATCATGAAGTTTCCTGTGTGTGTCTATTTCCACACTAGACCATGAACCCCTTGAGGAGGGCAGGGTCTTATTTGTTATTGTATCCCATTACCTAGCACAGTGCCTGGTACATCATAGATAGTCAATATATGTTGCAAGTAAATTCCATAGAGTATCTAAGCTAAAAATACCTTATTTGTATACAGGATGCCTTGTCTTATCCATTTTAAATAAAGGGATAAAGTTCTCCTTTGCTGGGCCATTTGGGGGCAAGAAAAATGACTGTACCTATATTGTAGGTATAATGTTCAGATATTTGGGGGCTCTCAAAAGGGAGTCTTTGCAGGTTTTCAGAAGAAAAGGTATATATTTTTTATGCTTCCGTGTAGTAAATTTGCAGAGCACAGGCTACGCCCTGAGCTGAGTTTAATGGCATGACGCTTCATTGAGGGCACTCTGATGTTCCAAAACATGATGCCTGGAGAGTGCAGAAAATGTCCTCGCCCCTTTAAGGAAACCTCTGTGGGAAACAGCAATCTAAGACAAGACTCCCCCCGGGGAGTCAACCCTTACAATGAAATTTCTTTCTTTCTTTTTTAAAAATGAATCTCTAAGGTCACTTTAATCTTCTTTAGCGACCTAATGGATTGGTGGGTTAGAAGTCAATAGCCATGAAAAGCTTTTCCCAAGAGGCATCCTCACAGCTGCTATGAAATCGGAAATGTGTGTGTAGCATGGAAGTGACGGGTCAGGGGGACTTCAGTTCAAAAAGGACCAGAGGGTACTAGAATTTCACTGAGATGCCCCCAAGGACAGACACTCAAATTTACAAAAGTGAAGTCCAGACAAATTCCATGGCAACCATCGTTAGGAGATGTGGGGTTAGTAAGGGAGAAGAGAGCTGGAAACAACAGATGAGTTTTTATCTTATGGCTATTGCAAAGCATGTAACTGTCCATTTCCCTTTTGCAGTTGGCTGTTGAGTGAGCCAAATCTGTGGTCCACCCTTAGGAAGTGTGAGTTTACCTTCTGTGTACGACCTCTTTGTTGAACTATCTTACGTGTCTACCTTATCTTTATCAGTCCTCATAAATTTGTTTGGGAACAAAGTCAGAAATAGTGGAAACTCTCTGTACACAGGGCTTGTTGCCTGGTGGGCTTCTCTGGTGCGACAGCAGGCTAAAGATCAGTAATTCTTTGCATGCTCGGGCTAGATACCACTAATTCTTTTCTCTTGGGCCGACTGGTTTTACCAGAGAGGCATCTTCTGATTTCCTGCCTAGGAGTAGAGAGGGACTTAAAGCCTCTTTCCCTGTCTGCATGTGCTTTCAGAACCCAGTGAGAAGGGGAACTAGGGAAGAGGGTAGTCACTGTTCAGTTGATGTCCTCTTGTGAATTCCCCCTTTGGTTGTCCCTTTACTAGATATTAGTGATGGGGGGAAGGGTGGTGGACTGAGGTAAGCATGTGTTTTCAACCTACCATGATGAATTGCAAGTCCTTCCAGGGATGCCAGGGCACGGTGGGGCCCTGTAAGTGACTGCATGATCAGGAACATCAAGTATGACCTGTATCAAGTATCAAGTATGATCTGAAGAACACTCAGCTGAACTTTCTCTTTGGAAACAGAGCTGCTATTCTTCAGGTTACCTACCATTCCTTGGACCATACTAACCTAGTATATTCCTGGGGGACTTAAAAGATCCATCAGTGAAAGTTCCAGAAAAGGGCCAGACACTGTCTGCTGTGTAGGTTCTAAGCCATCCCCAATTGATCTGGGGTGGCCTCAGCCTGCAATGACTTGAAGCAGGATTTTGGTCCCTCGGCTGGAGGTTGAAATCAGGCCGCAGCAGTGAGAGCGCTGAACCTTAGCCACTAGTCCAGTGGCCAGTGACAAGGCCCCTGGCCTGTTGTCTTTGTAGAAGTGAATTCCCACAAAGAGACAGAAAGTAGTAAAACAAGTGTTTATTAGGAGAAAAAAGGGTACGTGTGAATAGACTCACACGGGTGGGCTCAGAGAGAGAGTTGTGCCCTTGTGGTAGTTTGAATCACTTATGTGGGGCATTTCTTCCCGGTTTCCTTTGGCCAATCATCTTGCTTTGCCTGGTTCTGAGTCCGTATTTGGTTTGTCTCAGGGTCCTCCCCTGTGTGCGTGCACATCTCTTAGCCAAGTTGGGTTCCAGCAAAGAGGCCTATGGGTAGGTTGACATCACTCACTTTTTGACCTCCAAGGAGCCTTTCTGTGCATGCATAGCTGGGAAGGTCTCATTGACCTTGAGAATGAGAAATATGTGGTTTCTCTTTTATCTGGACAGGGCCCAGCCTCTCCTATTATCGTCCTGCCATTATCTTCATCTTGGAGTATCTGTCCACAGGGGACAAACTCCAGCTGCTCAGCCTGGAGCCCATCTATCTCCTGCCTCACAATCATTAGGAACCCCATGGTCTTTGGAGCCATTATTGAGAGACGTTTGTGTACACACCAGGACTGTCCTGGTCCACTTCCTCAAAAGGGGTACTCCAGATTAGATACCAGGCTAAGGTCCTGCTAGGGGTGCCTACTCTCCTTCTCTGTGATTATCAACTCTAGAGAGTCCTAGTGTCCTCAGGTGACCCCCAAGCAAACTCAAACCCAGGAAGCTCTGGGAAGCTGGGAGAATGTGGAGAGGCTTCCCACGTTGTACGAGGCACATTTCTATATACCAGGGATACAACAGGGAAGAACATAGGAAAAAATCCTGCCCTGGTGGAGCTGACATTCTCAGGGGCATGAAAGAGAGCTTAAATTTAAAGGGAGCAAGACCAACTTTAGGAAAAACCTACCCACTCATTCTAATTTGGTAAGAAAAATAAATACAAGTGGTGCATGTAGGCTTCTAAATCTTAGGAAACACAGGTCTTTATAAACTCAAAGAGTGAAGGTGGTGGCCACAGGGGAGCAGAATGGCAGGTTAGCAGGTCAGCAGTGAGTCAGCAATGTTCCCTGAGCCCCTGTGAGGTCTGGACTGGATGTTCGTCTCCATCCATTGCTGAGCTGGTGATCTAACATTTTAATTTTTCACATCTGCACTTTCTCTATTGGATACAGAAACACAGGTAAAGTGTTGTACACAATGCTCAAAGGATAGATGCTGATATTACAGCCACTGTAATGAACTGTTCTGCTTCTACCCCTTATTCAAGTCTTACTGTGTACACATATGTTTCCAGACACACTCCTGTTATCTGAAACTTTGTTCCCTTAAAGCACTTGGTTTATGCTCTAGATAAAATTTCTCATTTAACCCCATAAAAACACATTTGGAAAATTGCGGTCTCCTTTGACTGTTTAGGGTGTTGACTTCTTTTGTTATCTTAATGCAGAGATCAGGTTTAGGCAGGTCTGGTAAAGGACATTTGTTGATTTGGGGTCATCCAGTATCCATTCACCCTACTTCCACTAATAGGCCGTGCTCTCATTTTCTCTGGGGAATCCACACTCCCTTATTCTTATACCATGTAGATCAGATGTACACCACCCCTCATCTCCCCGTGACACCATATCACCCCCGCTAAAGCACAAGGGGTGAAGCATGTGAACTCAGCTAAGCCGCTCATTCAAACTCCCCACACACAGTGATTGAGCTAAGGTACCAACACACATTCTAATCAGAACTATGGAAATGCAATGAGACCTTCTGTGGAAATGCTACGATAGAAACCAGTGTTCTTTCCTGATGAACCTGAACCTCAGACATTGGAAGACCTAGGGCCACAGACATCTTGAACCAGGAGGACACTGAGAATAGAGCTAAAATTGAGGAAGTAGAGCTGAAAGGGTGAGAGAAAATAGGGGAGACAAAGGATATAAAAGGAAAGAGGAAAGAGAGATTGGATCCTGTTGACGTTACATGAGCCCTGGATTGACCTGTGCTGGAGCCGGGAGAGAGCGCCCTGGACTTTTCAGTTATGTGAAGCAATCACCTCCCATTTCCACTTAAACCAATTTGCATTACACTGATTGTCATTTGCCAAGAAAGAAGCTTACTTGATAAGCTGGTGCGGCTACCAGCAGAATGAGGAGGAAAGGATGCCTCACGGATGTGACTTGAAGGACACCAGGTCCAGGACCAGCTGACCTGATGGGAGAGAAGTGCACACATCAGACCCTCCTGGTCATCCTACAGGACCTGGGACTGCTGAGAGCTTGGAAAGAGGATACACTGTTTGTGTCAAGTAACACTGAGCCTATATGGCTATAAATTTGGAGAGGACATGTGATTTGAGAGATTGCAATTAGGATAATAACAAAGTGCTTCATAGGTAGATTTCCTAAGTCTCTCAGATTCCAGAAAGGAAATGATTCTCATAGGGTTCTAACACATGGATTCATCAAAAGATCACTGGGTCAAAGGAAAGAACCCAGTTCCCACATTCTAAACCCCAGAAACTCTTTTTAATGTGAGGTACAAAGTAAACCACTGTCTTAGCTCAGGCTGCTATAACATTAAACAGGTGGCTTAAACAACAGACATTTATTTCTCTCAGTCTGGAGGCTGGGAAGTCTGAGATCAGGGTGCCAGCATGGTGAGATTCTGGTGAGAACCCTCTTCCTGGCTTGCAGACAGCTGCCTTCTTGCTGTGTCCCCTCATGGCAGGGAGAGAGGAAGCTCCAGTGTCTCTTTCTTTTCTTATAAGGGCACTAATCCCAACATGAGGGCTGCACCCTCATGACCTCATCAAAACCTAATTACCTTCCAAAGGCCCATCTCCTAATACCATCACATTGGAGGTTAGGGCTTCAACATATGAACTAGGGGGAGAGGGGAGGCAGGGAACACAAATGTTCAGTCCATAACAATCACCAAGATGTTGCAGATATTCAGAAGATTCCTGGCTGGTGCAGCTATTTAAATTTCATACTATTACAAACCCCTTCTGGTTTTCCAGAGGCTGCTGTGGCAATTTTGATAGCTGAGATTCCGGACCCTCAGTTTCAACCTAGCACCCCAAACCAACGTGCCCCATTCTCATGGAGTCAGCAGGTTTTCTCCGTGTTTTCCTTCCTTCCTTCAGTTCCAAGTTTGGCCCTGTTTTCTAAATTGGTATGCTGCCCTTGGCTGCGGATCATAGTGACCTGCTAAAGGGGCTTAGCCAAGAAAATAAGCCTCGTTCATATGAAAGACCCCTGCTGGAAAAGCTTAACCTAAACCACATTCCACAAATCACACCACCCCCAGAGAACCCTCCGTTCTAAGAAGATGATTGCACTTTTTGTCTATTAAGTAGAGCTCAAACTCCTGTACATTCTGTCAGGGATTCTCCATGGGATAATGAGATTTGGGAATAGGATGAACACCAGAGTATGTATCCCCAAAGTTTCAAAGAATTACTATTCTTTAAATCCTGTTTTTCATTTTGTTAGAAAATGAAGTTAAAGGGACAGCAAATTACTCACTGGCTTGTTTGTTAATTAAAACAATATGGAGCAAAAATTCCATCTTTGGTCAGCTTGAACAAAGCATACTCTACCCAGTGATGTATCCTTAAATTCCAGAGTGTGATTTCCATCTGGTCCAAGCCAAAAAGTAAAATAAAAAAGAAGAAAACTAGGCAGAGATTCTCATCTCCTCTATTAGAGTACACTCATTATTGCAACAAACAACCCCAATCTTAGTGACTTAACATTAGTCAATTTTCTTTCTTGCTTATGCAAAGCTCAGTTGTCTGTAAGGCGGACAGTGTAGTGGGGCTACAGACAGTCTTCCAGCTGAGCCCTGGGGTTGTCGCTACACCCTCTGCTCCTGGCCAGCAGATGATGGCAGGAGGGAGAAGAGGAGGAACATGCAGGAGGATTCAGGGGCAGGAGTCCCTACTAACTGCAAGGGAGGCTGAGAAATGAAGTCCCACTCTGTCCCCAGGGAGAGGAGGGCATGGGCCCTCTAGCTGGACTCTGTCACCTCTGCTCTGCCCAACACTCTAAGTCAGCATACAGGCTTCTCTTCTGTCTTCTGTGTAGTTCTTATCAAAACCACAATATTTGCCTCATACTTTGCAGTTTGTAAAGCCCTTGCCTGTGTACTATTTTACTAATCCTCCCAGCCATTTTAAGAGATGGTGATTAATGTCAGTGATCAATCCCCACGTTAATGATGAGCAAATTGAGGCAAGAGTGAATGAGCAGCAGAGCTGGGTCTGGAACCCAGGGCTTATGGCTCCAACTGCCCTACTTCCCCAGGGGGACAGGGTAGCGAGGTGGCCAAGGGACCTGGCTCTGGCACCAGACTACCGGGCTGCAATCTGAGCACTGCCACTGGTTGACCACAGGATCCATGGCACTTGTCGACTCTCCAGCACCAGTTTACAACGTGGGGCAATTGGAAAACAGCCCTCATAGGGCCACTGATGAAATTCCAGCTGGTGATGTCCAAGGGGCCTGCAAAGCACCTGGCTTCTAACAAACCTCCTCAATGATTGCTAACAGCAGCCAGGGGGAGGAGACTAAGGAAACATCCAGACTCTCGTAGGGCCCCTGCTTAGAGCTCCACGGTTTGCTATTGAATAACATTTTCATAAATTTCATTTCCATGCAGAAAAAAAGCCTTCTGACTGCATTTTCACTTTTCATCACCACAGAGGGGTGCCCTCTGGTCTCTTGGTGAGGGACCCGCGGAGCTGGTATTCTCTCTCCAGGCTTCCGTCATGACAGCCCTTCATTCATTGCCAGGATGCGCTCAACCCAGAGGGAGACTCCAAGACTGGAAACAACTTCTGAGGGTCCCATGACGAGGACCCATGCCCAGGGACCCAGCCCAAGGTGGCCTTCAAACTGGGGACTCACAAACGCTTGGACTATTTCATTTCAACACCATGGGTAATTACTAATGATACCAAGACCCCGCCAAGTTTCCGTAGACTCGGTAATTTACAAAGACATTCTCCACTTGACTGCCCCACACTTCCCCCATGAGGGAGACATGAAAGATGTTATTACTGGCCATTCCTAAGACTAAGGAAACTGAACCTCACTTTAATAACCTTTCCAAGGTTGTATGGTTATTAAATAGCAGGGTCAGCACTAGAACCTTGCTAGAATAGAAAGCGTGACTGTCTTTTTTTGTATGGAGTCCTCAGATGCAGACTCTGGACGAGAATTTGAAGGCAAGTAGTTCATTTTAGAGACCATCCCAGGAAGTGAAGAAGGAAAGAAGAAAGGGAAGGGGCCAGCGTGTCCCCTGTAGGCAACTGTGCAGCTCATCCTGCTGGGGAGCTCTGGAAGGTGGCGTAGAACATGCCACCCCAGGGATGCTTGTCCTGTAACCCCCATCTGTCATTGGTCAGGGGTCTCAGGGACATTAACTCCCGGGCCCGTTCAGCCTACCTCATACCCAGGCTGAGAGCAAGCCTCTGTGTGGAGAACCCTGGGGCCTGCAGTAGGATACTTCTGACATGAGCCCGGACGGGGGGTGTGAAGGGGAAATGGGTGGGGTACCCACAGCATCTGCCGGGTTCAGTGTGGGACCAGACGCCTCCTGCCAGTGTCCCCACCTTAGCCCCCAACCTATTCCCACTGACAATCTCTACAGGGGGTCCATAATGGAGACTGGATTTTCCCAAGGGCTGCACATGTTTCCTGAGAGAGACGGGATTGGAAATAGTTGATGATAGAGATGTAGATTGAATCCAGCTCTGTCATTTCCTTGGGTAAATCACCTTAACCTCTTACAGCCCATTTCTCCACCTGTAAAATAGGGATAATATATATTGCAGTGGATTTGGGGGAGGATTAAAAATAGAAAAACTAAAGCGTAAGCCCCCATGACAGCAGGGACCATGCGTGTTGTAATCAGTGTATTCCCAGCATTGAACACAGAGCTTGGGAATGAATGAAGGAAGGAAGGAATGAGTGGAAGGAAAGATAGAAGTAAGGAAAGTGGGGGTGGAGAGAGAGAAAAGAAAGTGAGACAGAAAGAAAGAAAAAGAAGGAAGGAAGGAAGGATGGAAGGAAGGAAGAAAGGGATGATGTCAAGTAGCTGGACCACTGAAGGCTCTCAAAAAGGGTTGGTTCTCGGGCTTCCCTGGTGGCGCAGTGGTTGAGAGTCCGCCTGCCGATGCAGGGGACATGGGTTCGTGCCCCAGTCCAGGAGGATCCCACATGCCGCAGAGCGGCTGGGCCCGTGAGCCATGGCTGCTGAGCCTGCGTGTCCGGAATCTGTGCTCCAAAGCGGGAGAGGCCACAACAGTGAGAGGCCTGCGTACCGCAAAAAAAAAAAAAAAAAAAAAGTGTTGGTTCTCATTCTGTCTTCTGGTTCTTGGCCTGGTGGTGTACTACATTATAATAGCTGAACCAGAAGAAAATGAAACCTTTAAACCCTGATAAATATTGTTTCATTTCTCAGGCGAGCCACAGAGTATAAAGTTTAAAAAGTGTTTCCCTAAAAAAGAGGCTCAATGTCTCTCTAGCTGTGGTCTGTCAAGCATTGGGTGGACTTGCCCTCTCTCCTCCCCTTGCCTCTGTCCTGTGGTTCCTTCTCCCACCTGGACTGGTGGTTTTTCGGCCCAGGACTGCCGGGTGCAAAGGACAAGGGTTGGGCAAAAGCTCCAATTTTCTTCCTGCTTTCTGCACCTTTCCTTTTATGTCCTGCCTGCCATGCACCACCTCTGCTCACCTCCCTCCTCTCCCATCTCCCACCTTACCCTAGCAGTGGACCCCAGCAGTGGACCCTGGCAAGGTACCCCAGCAGTGGACGCCAGCAGTGGACTCCAGCAGTGGACTCCAGCAGTGGACGCCAGCAGTGGATGCCAGCAGTGGATGCCAGCAGTGGACGCCAGTGGACGCCAGCAGTGGACTCCAGCAGTGGACCCTGGCAATGTACCCCAGCAGTGGACCCTGGCATTGTATCCCAGCAGTGGATGCCAGCAGTGGACCCCAGCAGTGGACCCTGCAATGTACCCCAGCACTGTTCCTCAGCAGAGTACCCCAGCTGTACTGTGAAAACTCGCCTCACGTGAGAAAACTCGCCTCACGTGGAATCTCCTACTCATCTCGGGTCCCAGTGAATGTTGCTGTGAACGCTCATATATCCCCCAAAGCCAGAAACACGCTCTGCATTGACAGTCGTAATGACGATGCTGAGACACCCCAGGCTGATTCACTCCTCCCACAAGCCTTTACTGAGCCCCTGTCACGTAGCCGGCAGTGCGCCCGGCTGTGGGGAGACAGTGGCAAATAAGGTAGAACCTGTCTCTCCTCTCACGGAACTTGAAGCCTAGTAGGAGAGGCAGATAGTACACAAGTAATCACCAAACAAATACATCTTTACAGTCATACGCAAGGTGAAGGACACGTACAAGAGCCTGCAGTAGGGAGATGACGCCTCTCCTGGGCAGGTTTGCTGTGGAAGTGGCGTTTGGTATGCAGAGGCTAACTAAGGTATGAGCAGGAGATGGGGACTGCCTGATAAAACCCTAGAGCAGGAAGAAACCCACTATGTGCCGAGACCTGAGAGGCCCATACGACTAAGGCGCCGTAAGTGAGGAGCACGGGGGCGCCGGTGAAGCCTGAGAATTTCAATGACCTGTCCCGAGGTCACACGACCAGTACATTTGGGGACTGGACTGGATCCTGAGCTGGATGATGCAGAGCATTATAGGTTTAAGTCATTCATTCCATGGACACGTCTTGAGCACCTACTGTGTGCCATGCACTGTTTTAGGCATTGAAATAGAGAAGAAAATAAAGTCTCTTCTCTCAAGGAGTTTGGTCTTTGTCTAGAGCCCTGGAAGCCCCAAGGAAGGATTTTTAGGCAGGAGGTAACAAAATCAGACCTGTATGAGAGACTGGGCTGCTGGCAGTGCGGTGAAGGGTGCAGAGGCCATCTGGAAGGCAGCACGGTGGTCAGGGTGAGAGCCAACAGCAGCTTGGCCCAAAGAGTGACAGAGGACGTAGAAAGAAGTGGACACATTCCAGAGACATTTAGAAGGAAACAGTTATAGCACTTGGTGATTCATTGGTTTTCAGGGTGACGGTGATAGAGACATCACAGGTAACTTCCAGGTCCCCGAAGATACGCAGTGCCTTCTGAGTCACCTAAGAATGAATAGTTTGTGGCAAGGTAGTGTAAATATTTGGATTCCTAAAACCGTGAACACTGGTATGGGACACCGTAGTTAACCAGAACTCACACTTTTCTCACCTATGTTTAGCTTAGGATAAATGAAAGGTGCGTGTGAGGAGGGGGTGTTATTTGTATTGGCAGAAGTATCGTTGCTGATTAAAAAAAAACGTTCAGAATGTCCTTAATCATCCTGAGGGTTATATTAGTTTCCTAGGGCTGCCATCACAAATGACAACAAACATGGCAGCTGGAAACAACAGAAGCGTATTTGCTCACAGTTACAGAAGCCAGAAGTCTGAAATCAAGGTGTTGGCAGGGTTGGTTCTTTCTGGAGGCTCTGAGAGGGAATCCACCCCATGTGCCCCCCTCCTAGTTTCTGGTCACTAGCAGCAATCCTTGGCCTTCCCTGACTTGCAGACGCAAAACTCTATTCTCGACCTCAGTCTTCACTGGCTTTCCCCCCGATAAGGTCTCTTATAAGGACCAGTCATTGGATTTAGGACCCACCCTACATCCAGGATGATTTAATCTCAAGCTCCCTAACTTCTGTACATCTGCTAAAACCCTATTTCCGAATAAGTTCACATTCATAGCGTTAGGACTTGGACATGCCTTTTGGGGAGATACCCTTCAACCCATTACAAGGAAATAACCACAAATATTAGGAAATATGATTGCAGGAAACAGACTCGGGGAGAGACATTTATGGGTTTCAAGGATGTGCATAGAAATGCACCAGTTTTCTCTTTGTTGCTAAACATTAATTACCATAGTCTTTTTTCTTCTTCTTCCCGAAGTGCCTTAGAGGAGAGACGAGATTTCCATAGTTCTAGCTCACAGTTTATATACAAACAGAGGAAACAAAGGATTTGTTTCATTGTACATGGCCCTGGAGATTCATACAAATTATTTCAAGCCAAGACTAATTGTTTAGTTTTAAGGTTGGTAATTTATGTGCCTAAGAGTAAGAAAATAACCAGAGATTAAAGAACAGCTGTGGATGAATTAATTTTATCCCCAATCACGTGGCTGAGAGCTGGAAATGTGCCAGGAAGAAAAGCAAATAAATGAATTGAAAATCCTAGTCATTTACGTCAGACTTAAGCTGATCGATTCCAATCTATTCCCCATTGCAAAGAATAATAATAACAACAGCTTACAATATTGAACATTTACTTTGTGCTTGCCAACTACTGTTCAAAGCACTCTACACATATTATCTTATGTGATCCTCACAACAACGCTATGACAATTATCACCCCCATTTTGCAGAAGAGAATATTGAGGCAATAAGAAACTTGCTCAAGGCCACAAGCCACTAAGAAGTAGAGAGGCCAGGATTTGGACTCAGGGAGACATCAGAGCACCTACTTTAAATCAGTATGCAATTTTTTTTTTTTTACGGTACACACGCCTCTCACTGCTGTGGCCTCTCCCGTTGCGGAGCACAGGCTCCGGACGCGCAGGCTCAGCGGCCGTGGTTCACGGGCCCAGCCGCTCCGCGACATGTGGGATCTTCCCGGACCGGGGCACGAACCCATGTCCCCTGCATCAGCAGGCAGACTCTCAACCACTGCGCCACCAGGGAAGGCCCAGTATGCAATTTTTAAAGTCTTCTTTATTTCAAAAATATATAATAACCACTATTTTTTTTTCTGCTTAAGGCAAAAATGTTGGATAAATTCCTGCCAGTCTCTACCAAGATCCCAAACTTCTAATCATCCTTCATCTTCCTACCTTCCAAAATGATCATTTGACTGTATTTAATGTCTTTCTACAGAAAATGTTAAGTGTAAAACTGTTTTTTAGGGCAGGCGGTCTCTGTTTGCATATCTAGCCAGGATATAAAGGACTTCAGACATTGGGGCAAGGTCACATAAAGGACACCCTCCAAGATTAAAACCAAGAAAACTCAGATTGTGGATTTTGTTTAAAAAAAAAAAAAAAAAAAGGATGAGAAGAAACCTGCTGATTAAAAGAGACTTAAAAGATATAACAATTTTTTAAATGATCAAGTCTAAACAAACCGTAGTGTCCATAGATGCACACCGGGTAATAAAACTATTTTTAAAAACACAAGAAAGTGGGCTTCCCTGGTGGCGCAGTGGTTGAGAGTCCGCCTGCCGATGCAGGGGACACGGGTTCGTGCCCCAGTCCGGGAAGATCCCACGTGCCGCGGAGCGGCTGGGCCCGTGAGCCATGGCCGCTGAGCCTGCGCGTCCGGAGCCTGTGCTCCACAATGGGAGAGGCCACAACAGTGAGAGGCCCACGTACCACAAACAAACAAACAAACAAACAAACAAAAACACAAGAAAGTGATAGCAGTTAGGTCAGCAGAGTGGTTACCTCTGGGGAAAGACAGGGTGGTGATTAGGATGGGGTATGTGGAGGGGCTTCTGGGTGTCTCCCTAAGTTCTATCTCTTGTCGTGGGTGATGGTTACAGGGAGTTCAATACGCTCTCCATGTCCCATTAAACCATTCATTGGCTTTATGTGGTGTTCTGTGTCTGTGTTTTATTTTTACCTTAAACAGGTTTTATAATTTAAGAATAATTTAAGCATATTATTTACAAATACAGAGATAATCAGGAGAAACGGCTAAAACAGGAGAGGGTAGTTCCTTCTAGGGGGTGTATGGCTTAGGGGTGATGAACTCCTATATTTCATTGTAAATCTTTTGATGCTGAGTCTTTCTGATTAAAAAAAATTAATTAATCTTAAAAATAATATAAACTAGGTATCGTAAAAGCTTACCTGCAGGGCCGTCAAAAAGGATTTAATGCTGAATACGGAGCACCCAGCCCAGTGCCTAGCTCTCAGGAGGCACTCAGTAAATGATGGGGATTCTATTCCTTCTCCCATGCCAAACTGAGGGATGGAGAAAGGCGTCCATGGATCCCCAGCACTGCCTGGCACGTAGTATGCACTCAATATATATCTATTTATTGAATGAATAAGTGAATATAGGGGTCTCTTTATATAATTCAACGTATTTTCAACATAAGCTTCCTAGCAAATCCTTGCTAGTTCTGGCTGTGAGCCAGCTCGGAAACACCACATCATATTAAGTCATTTCTAATTAGCGTGAGGGAGGTATTGAAGCAGGGTTTGATTAAAATATTTCAGAGGAATATAGCCTCTCTCTCCCCAGAAATAGTTGAATAAAAAAAATATTAAACTCTAAATCGCAAAAGTAACATGTATACTAAAAAAAAAAATTTTTTTTTTTGGCCACGCCCTGTGGCTGGCGGGAACTTAGTCCCCCAACCTGGGATTGAACCCACACCCTCAGCAGTAAAAGTGCAGAGTCCTAACCACTAGACTGCAAGGGAATTCCCAATATATTAAAAATTTTTAAGCTGCCTTTTGCCCCTCCCCACCACACCCCTAAATGTGGGCTGGACCTAGTGACTTGTTTCCAAAGAATGGAACAAAAGAGGAAAAATAATAACATTACAGTGGCCAAGTCTGAGAGACCACCTTAACCCAGAGACCAAGATTAACATCTACAGTGATAAGTCCTGTTGATGGCTAGCAATGAGAAGGTGGATGCCTCCTCTCTGTGGAATTTTTTCCCCGAATTCACAACCTCAATCTAATCATGAGAAAGTCAAAATTGAAGGACATTCTATAAAATATCTGACAAAACTGTCAAGATCATGAAAAAACATGGTAATTAATTTGATCATTGTAATCATTTCACGGTGTATATATATATGTATGTATACTAAATCATCACACTGTACACCTTTAGAAAAAATAAAAGTTTGCTGAATGAAAACAAAATCATGAAAAACAAGGAAAGAATGCAAAACTGCCCCACACTAGACTGTGGCACATGGCAACTAAATGTGATGTCTGTCGTATCCTGGATTCGATATTGGGACAGAAAGAGAACAGTAGTGTAAAGACTGGTAAAATCTGAAGAAAGTCCAGAGTTTAGTTAATAATAACATACAATCTTGGTTTCTTACTTCTGACAAATGTACCAAGGTGATGTAAGATGTGAACATTAGGGGAAAGGGGTGAGGGCTGATACAGGAACTCACTGTAATATCTTTGCAACTTTTCTGCAAATCTAAATTATTCTAAAATTAAAAGCTTATTTTTTTTTAACCCTGAAATCCTGTTTTTACTAAGTCTTAGTGCATGTGAAGGTGCATAAGTTTATACAGCCTAAGATCCATTCACTGACATTATTACTTTTTTTTTTTTTTTTGCGGTATGCAGGCCTCTCACTCTTGTGGCCTCTCTCGTTGCGGAGCACAGGCTCCGGACGCGCAGGCTCAGCAGGCATGGCTCACGGGCCCAGCCGCTCTGCAGCATGTGGGATCTTCCCGGACCGGGGCACGAACCCGTGTCCCCTGCATCGGCAGGCGGATTCTCAACCACTGCGCCGCCAGGGAAGCCCTGACATTATTACTTTTAAATTTATTTATTTTATCTTTGGCTGCGTTGCGTCTTCGTTGCGGTGCGCGGGCTTCTCATTGTGGTGACTTCTCTTGTTTCGGAGCGCAGGCTCTAGGTGCGCAGGCTCAGTAGTTGTGGCGCGCGGACTTAGTTGGTCTGCGGCATGTGGGATCTTCCCGGACCAGGACTCATCCCCTGCATTGACAGGCGGATTCTTAACTACTGCGCCACCAGGGAAGCCCTAAAAGTTTATTTTTTTAAGTGTTGCCTTTAAGATTCGCTTATTACAAAAAGCTTTCAGAAACAAAACCAAACCCTAAACCTACCGCATAGGAGAAGGGTTATACTTCGGAGTGCGCTGAGGGCATTATGGACCATTCTGCCTTTTGAGTAATATAGCATGAAAGCAATGAAGCAAAGAAAACAAAAGACAGGTAGACTCAGGGAGGGAAAAATATTTTGAACACAAATCATCTTGCAGTGACTTCCATTTCAAGGGAATGGCAATTCCTCACACTCTTCCTTGGGTAAACTCCTGGAATGTGCAGACTGGACAACTGTGAGAATGGAGGGGGGAAGAGCTTTCCACGGAGAGGGATTGATCGGCTCAGGGAACTGGAGGAAGCCCAGTAGAGGTGATGTGGCGAGGCTAATTCAATGACATGCCTCTGGAGGGAGATTAACCCAGCAGAACCACACGCTGATGACTTTCCATGGTCCCTCTGACCCCTGTTGTGATGCTCGGAGAAGGAACCTATCCAAAATGAATCACCCACATTTATTTACTCACGAGGAAACCTCTAGACGAACCCAAGCGGAGGAGTGTTGTATAAATGACCGGTCTGCACTCTTCAAAAGAGTCTAATGTTACAAAAGACAAAGTCTGAGATTAAAAAAGGCTAAAGACATAACGACTAAACGTCTGCTCGGGACTGGATCCCTGAAGAAAAACTAATTTTATAAAGGGTATTTTGGGGACAATTTGTGAAATTTAAATATGGACTGTATATTAAATAATAGTATTGAATCAATGTCAAATTTCTGAATTCGATCATCGTACTGTAGTTCCTATGTTAAGAGGATGCCCTTGTTCTGAGAGGATACGGGCTGAAATATTTAGAAGTGAAGGGCCATGATGTCTCCTGTGTACCCTCAAGTGGATCAGCAAAAATAATATACAAATAATAATAAGAATAATAATAAGACATATATTGAAAGTGATAAAGCAGATATGGCAAAATATTGCAATCGGTAAATCCAGGGAAAGGGTAGACAGGTGCTTATTACTCTGTTCTTGCAACTTTTCTGTAGGTTTGCAATTTTTCAAAATAAAAAGGGAAAGGAAATCCCTCAGGCTATTGTACCATGAGTGGATTGGAGGGAGCAATAAAGAAGGTTGGTCCAGGTAAGACAGAACGGTGGCCTGGACTAAGCATTTGACAATGGACATGTAGAGATGCATGTATGGTTGACGTACATCTGGGATGTGAAGGAATGAAAGGAAGGAGGTATTATGTTCACACTTGACATGTGACAAGTCTACACCTCAGTTGCTTTCTGACTGGAGTATCAGCAAAATATTACCTTTCAACATGTTACAATAATCATTAAAATCACCATAAGCATAAATGTAATAAGTGTTATTGTGAATGTTATTATTACAAACTACATACTAATAATTTGTTTCCATTGAGATAATAAATGCTCATGGATGAACTGTAACCACAGGCTGAAGTCTATGATCCAGTTGGTGTTGGAGGGAGACCCGGGAAATTATGGCGAAAGCTTCCTGCCGGTTCTGATGTAGTCAGGTCACAGAGCCACCGCTCTAGAAACCCAGATCCATTCTAGTCTGGGTTTGGATTCCAGTCTCTCATCCTGTTGCCTCGCAGTGTTTCAGAGGAAGCCCACCCTCAGGCTAAGTGGATTTATTAATTACTGTTGCAGGGATTGTCCAACAGACAAACAAGATTATTCAAGAGAACTTGAAGTCAAAGCAGGGGAAGATATCATCACTCTCATTACGGACTTTGAAAGAGTAGCTTCTTTTTTTTTTTTTTTTGCGGTACGCGGGCCTCTCACTGTTGTGGCCTCTCCCGTTGCGGAGCACAGGCTCCGGACGCGCAGGCCCAGCGGCCATGGCTCACGGGCCCACCCGCTCCGCGGCACGTGGAATCTTCCCAGACCGGGGCACGAACCCGCGTCCCCTGCACCAGCAGGCGGACTCTCAACCACTGCGCCACCAGGGAAGCCCAAGAATAGCTTCTTAAATTCTCTCTCCAAGTCCTGCTCCTCAAGTTTCTGATTTCTAAATTTTATCTCAAGGATAGTGGAATAAGAATACATGTTGTGGCATTTACAATTTAAATCATGTGACTTTGGCAACAGTTACAAAACAACCCCAAATCAAGGAAAAACACTGCAGCAAGAAGACAAGTTTCACAACTGGACCCACTGGAAATCCCAAGCCCTGGTGAAAGTAAAACAACGGAAAAACACACACTATCAACTTTCAAGCCACTCTCCGCTCTCGGACACTTGCAAGAATTCCAGACACCAGATGAGGATAGACATCAAGTCCATTACAATGTAATGATGGCTCCTTAGATGACGGCTCTAGGTTCTGCATACATTCAATCAATGTGAATCTAAGAAATCTCTTTTGGCGTTCATAAAACCAACTAGTTCTGAAGTTCAGTGTTCATTCTTGTCCGAGATTTAGAGACCCTCTACTTTCCCCAAGTGCTTCCCTGGACTCATTCAACATGTGCACATAGATACAGCTAACTCTTCCGAGCCTACCGTTGTAAATCCTTCCTGCCTTAAGAGGAAAAGTTTTAAGTTTAAATGAAAACTGCTGTTTGCCCAAAGATATATGTACAAAGACACTTACTTCAAGGTTGCTTATAACAGCAAAAAAGAACTTAAATATTCTTTAAATAAGTTATGGTATATCCATATTATGGAATTATATGCAGTAATTTTTTTTTTCTTTTTAATGAAGTAGCTCTGGTACAGAAAGATCTTTAAGACTATTAGGCTGCGGGGGAAAGCGAGTTGCAGAATAACATTTTTAATTTTTCTTAACATCTTTATTGGAGTATAATTGCTTTACAATGTTGTGTTAGTTTCTGCTGTATAACAAAGTGAATCAGCTATACATATACATATATCCCCACATCCCCTCCGTCTTGTGTCTCCCTCCCTCCCATCCTCCCTATCCCACCCCTCTTGATGGACACAAAGCACTGAGCTGATCTCCCTGTGCTATGTGGCTGCTTCCCACTAGCTTTCTATTTTACATTTGGTAGTGTATATATGTCCATGCCACTCTCTCACTTCGTCCCAGCTTACCCTTCCCCCTCCCCATGTCCTCAAGTCCATTCTCTACATCTGCATCTTTATTCCTGTCCTGTCCCTAGGTTCTTCAGAACCATTTTTTTGTTTTTAGATTCCATATATATGTGTTAGCATACGGTATTTGTTTTTCTCTTTCTGACTTACTTCACTCTGTAGGACAGTCAAAATGGATTAAAGACCTAAATGTAAGGCGAGACACTATCAAACTCTTAGAGGAAAACATAGGCAGAACACTCTATGACATAAATCACAGCAAGATCCTTTTTGACCCACCTCCTACAGAAATGGAAATAAAAACAAAAATAAACAAATGGGACCTAATGAAACTTAAAAGCTTTTGCACAGCAAAGGAAACTATAAACAAGATGAAAAGACAACCCTCAGAATGGGAGAAAATATTTGCAAACGAAGCAACTGACAAAGGATTGATCTCCAAAATATACAAGCAGCTCAATATTAAAAAAACAAACAACCCAATCCAAAAATTGGCAGAAGACCTAAATAGACATTTCTCCAAAGAAGATATACAGAATAACATTTTAAAATATTTACGTTTAAAAAATCAAAACTAAATACATATGTACATGTTAATATTATCTCTGTGCATATATATGTATGTTAATGCAAGAAAAGGTCTGGAAGGGCCTTCTACAAACTTTCATTAGCATTTACCTTTGGAGAAGGAAATGGAGTTGGCTGAAAGCAAGGGGAAACTTTCATTTTTACTCTATTTAACTGGGTCTTGTTGAATTTTTAATTATAATCATGATTTGTACGTCACTTCTTTAATTTTCCAAAAATTTGTATGTAAGTCAAATGTACAGAAAATAAATAGCAAAAAAGCTTTGTGAAGATTATTCTATTTCTATTGTGTTCTCCTAACTGCAGACAATGAGCATTTACTACTTTTATTTTTAAAATAATACAAAGTGTTTTTAAAAAGAAAAGATAATCATATTCTCTAACTGGAGCTGGGGAAAACCAGGCTGTTTCTGAATAAAAGAGCCCAGTAAGGGATCCCTAAATGGTTCAGGAAAGGGTTGCCAAACTTGCTTCAAATTTGCCACAAAGTTGCTACAAGTGTGGAGCAGTTGGTTTGCTGGGCCGACCTTCTGTGGACCTACAGGAATAGAGAAGCCTTCACCCCGGGGCCCTGTTCCCTGTCCCTTTGGGCCCAGGAGGGAACAGTACCTGGGAGTCTGGGCCACTGTAAGCAGACTGCCCCTCACTGAGCCCCATGGTGTGTGCCCATCAAAGGCCTGTAGCCGGCAAGCACCACTGTCCTTCTGCAAGGACAGAAAGAGCACCTGAGGGGACAACGCTGACTTCATTAGATGCCAGCAGCAGGAACTGCTCCTGGGGGCCAAACTGCTCCCAGAGTGACTTACAGAAGTTTGCACAAAACACAAGAGTGACAACTTGATGATCTCAGCTCTCTCTGCTCTTTTTTATTGGCTGGCCCAAACAGCATCCCCCTATGCCTGAGACTCTGACCTGCCCAAAAGGAAGATACCAAACATTAACTTTAGAACCAGGCCATGGCAGAGACCCAGTATGAGCTGATGTCTCTCAGAGAGGCGACCATACCTCCAAAGAATCAAAGAATTAAGCTAGATGGTTTTAGCATCATCTTCTTTCCTTAAATTAATCCAGGCAACCTCACTTATTCCTATTTTAAATATGTGCTTAAGTGGAAGATTTAATGGGTACTGTTTTGTTCAGCTAGGCCTATTAGTGAATTAACAATGACAAAATAACACCTAACACTTACAGTCCAGCATTGATATGTATTGCACGCACTGAACACGTGGGCAGGTGTTGTGTTCTGTGCCTGACATACTTCATCTCATTTAATCCTTACAACAGCATTAGACCTGGGTGTTATTATTATCATCCCCATTTGACTGATGAGGAAACTGAGACTGACCAAGAATACACAGCTGGTAAGTGGCAGAGCCTATATCCGAATTTGTGTACATTTGATTTCAAAGCCTGTGCTCTTAACTGCTGTGTTATTTGGGGGAAAGATCTGTTCTTCAGATGAACAAAAGTCCTAAACTACCTCATCATTTGTACCTGAAATTCAAACCAGGTAGCTTGAGAGGTCCCAAAACAAAATGCTCCCAAAAGACTCTCAGCCTGAGTTTTCTCATCTCTAGATGGGAACGGTAATACTAGACTCTATCTCACAGGGTTGTGAGAACCCAAGGAGGAAACTCACACAAAGGGCTTAGCTTAGTATCTGGCACATAGCAATTGTTCAATAAATAAGTGATCAAAATAACTAACACTTCAAAAGCGTGCCAGTAAATATATCAGCTGGATTAGTTTACCAATACAGCCAGCAAACACCTCAGAGAAAGCAGGGTCCAAGCCATGCGATACTGAAAGGGGAAGTCTTAATGGAAGGACTGAAGAAGTCATGAGAATTAAGTCCATGTACTAGGCAATGCTCCTTGGAACTGGAACCCACCCCCTTGGTGCTGGGCAGGGGAGCAGAGAGGAGGGAAGGGAGATGGGAACACAGGGACCCAGGCAGAACAAGCTGGTTACTGAACCTTCCTCTCCATCCTCCCACCAACAGGGCTATCTTAGTGAAATTGAGGTACAATGAGCTCAATGCTATTTGAAAGTTGCTAAGACAGTTCTCACCACAAAACAAAACGAAACATTGTAACTATGTGAGGTGATGGATGTGTTAACTAACCTTACCAGTGGTATTTATTTGTAGTACATACATATGTCAAATCTTTATGTTGTATACCTTAAACATACATAATATTATATGTTAATTATATCTCAGTAATGCTGAAAAAATAAATTAGTTCAATGCCCTCTCTAAAAGGGGGGAAAGCCATGAAAGGGCAGCATTAAAAGCTGAAAGATGTTTGGGTAAGGGAATAAAAGGAAGCCTTACCTTTTTATCATCAGATTGGAGGTTTTCAAACTGTGTTCCATGGAACCCTGCTTTGCGGGTTCCACAAATGTTTTCATTAGGATTTCACTTTTTAAAAATAACTAGGTTAAATAATGAACAGACATGCTTAAGAGTGTTATAAATCAAATTTAAACTCATTAGAGACCCCCAACTGAGATAACTTGGGAGGTTAACTTATTTTTATGAAGACCTCAAAAGTAAATGTTCTGGGGAGGAAGCTTCGGAGCCGCGGAGGAGAGCACAGCAACAGGGGTGCGGAGGGCAAAGCGGAGAGATTCCCGCACAGAGGATCAGAGCTGACCAGCACTCACCAGCCCGAGAGGCTCGTCTGCCCACCCGCCGGGGTGGGCGGGGCTGGGAGCTGAGGCTTGGGCTTCCCTCAGAGCGCAGGGAGAGGACTGGGTTTGGCGGCGTGAACACAGCCTGAGGGGACTAGTGAGCCACAGCTAGTGGGAAGGAGTCCGGGAAAAAGTCTGGACCTGCCTAAGAGGCAAGAGACCATTGTTTCAGGGTGCACAAGGAGAGGGGATTCAGAGCACCGCCTAAACGAGCTCCAGAGACAGGTGTGAGCTGTGGCTATCAGCGTGGACACCAGAGACCGACATGAATTGCTAAGGCTGCTGAAGCCACAAAGAAGCCTGTGTGTGAGCACAGGGCACTATCCACACACCCCTTCCGCAGAGCCTGTGCAGCCCGTCACTGCCAGGGTCCTGGGATCCAGGGACAACTCGCCCGGGAGAACGCACGGTGCGCCTCAGGCTGGTGCAACGTCACGCCGGCCTCTGCCGCCGCAAACTCCACCCGCACTCCGTGCCCCTCCCTCCCCCCCCCCCCCCCCCCCGCCCCAGCCTGAGTGAGCCGGAGCCCCCGAATCAGCTGCTCCTTTAACCCCGTCCTGTCTGAGCGAAGAACAGACGCCCTCAGGCGACCTACACGCACAGGCGGGGCCAAATCCAAAACTGAGCCCCTGGGAGCTGTGAGAACAAAGAAGAAATAGGGAAATCTCTCCCAGCAGCCTCAGAAGCAGCAGATTAAAGCTCCACAATCAACTTGATCTACCCTGCATCTGTGGAATACATGAATAGACAACGAATCATCCCAAATTGAGGAGGTGGACTTTGAGAGCAAGATTTATTATTTTTTCCCCTTTTCCTCTTTTTGTGAGTGTGTATGTGTATGCTTCTGTGTGAGATTTTGTCTGTATAGCTTTGCTTTCATCATTTGTCCTAGGGTTCTATCCATCCGTTGTTTTTTTTTTTTTTCTTTTAAAAAAATTGTTTTCTGAATAATTATTTTTTATTTTAATAACTTTATTTTATCCTCCCTTTCTTTCTTTCTTTCTTTCTTTCTTTCTTTCTTTCTTTCTTTCTTCTTTTTCTTCCTTTTATTCTGAGCCATGTGGATGAAAGGCTCTTGGTGCTCCAGCCAGGAGTCAGTGCTGTGCCTCTGAGGTGGGAGAGCCAACTTCAGGACACTGGTCCACAAGAGACCTCCCAGTTCCACATAATATCAAAGGGCAAAAATCTCTCAGAGATCTCCATCTCAATACCAGCACCCAGCTTCACTCAACGACCAGCAAGCTACAGTGCTGGACACCCTATGCCAAACAACTAGCAAGACAGGAACACAACCCCACCCATTAGCAGAGAGGCTGCCTAAAATCATAATAAGTCCACCGAAACCCCAAAACACACCACCAAACGTGGACCTGCCCACCAGATAAATAAGATCCAGCCTGATCCACCAGAACACAGGCACTAGTACCCTCCACCAGGAAGCCTACACAACCCACTGAACCAACTTTAGCCACTGGGGACAGACACCAAAAACAACGGGAACTATGAACCTGCAGCCTGCAAAAAGGAGACCCCAAACACAGTAAGATAAGCAAAATGAGAAGACAGAGAAACACACAGCAGATGAAGGAGCAAGATAAAAACCCACCAGACCTAACAAATGAAGAGGAAATAGGCAGTCTACCTGAAAGAGAATTCAGAATAATGATAGTAAAGATGACCCAAAACCTTGGAAATAGAATAGAGAAAATGCAAGAAACATTTAACAAGGACCTAGAAGGACTAAAGATGAAACAAGCAACGATGAACAACACAATAAATGAAATTAAAAATACTCTAGATGGGATCAATAGCAGAATAACTGAGGCAGAAGAACGGATAAGTGACCTGGAAGATAAAATAGTGGAAATAACTACCGCAGAGCAAAATAAAGAAAAAAGAATGAAAAGAATTGAGGACAGTCTCAGAGACCTCTGGGACAACATTAAACGCACCAACATTCGAATTATAGGGGTTCCAGAAGAAAAAGAGAAAAAGAAAGGGACTGAGAAAATATTTGAAGAGATTATAGTTGAAAACTTCCCTAATATGGGAAAGGAAATAGTTACTCAAGTCCAGGAAGCACAGAGAGTCCCATACAGGATAAATCCAAGGAGAAACACGCCAAGACACATATTAATCAAACTGTCAAAAATTAAATACAAAGAAAACATATGAAGAGCAGCAAGGGAAAAACAACAAATAACACACAAGGGAATACCCATAAGGTTAACAGCTGATCTTTCAGCAGAAACTCCGCAAGCCAGAAGGGACTGGCAGGACATATTTAAAGTGATTAAGGAGAGAAACCTACAACCAAGATTACTCTGCCCAGCAAGGATCTCATTCAGATTTGATGGAGAAATTAAAACCTTTACAGATAAGCAAAAGCTGAGAGAGTTCAGCACCACCAAACCAGCTTTACAACAAATGCTAAAGGAACTTCTCTAGGCAAGAAACACAAGAGAAGGAAAAGACCTACAATAACAAACCCAAAACAATTAAGAAAATGGGAAGAGGAACATACATATCGATAATAACCTTAAATGTAAATGGATTAAACGCTCCCACCAAAAGACACAGACTGGCTGAATGGATACAAAAACAAGACCCATATATATACTGTCTACAAGAGACCCACTTCAGACCTAGGGACACATACAGACTGAAAGTGAGGGAATGGAAAAAGATATTCCATGCAAATGGAAACCAAAAGAAAGCTGGAGTAGCAATTCTGATATCAGATAAAATAGACTTTAAAATAAAGACGATTACAAGAGACAAAGAAGGACACTACATAATGATCAAGGGATCAATCCAAGAAGAAGATATAACAATTGTAAATATTTATGCACCCAATATAGGAGCACCTCAATACATCAGGCAAATACTAACAGCCATAAAAGTGGAAATCAACAGTAACACATTCATAGTAGGGGACTTTAACACCCCACTTTCACCAATGGACAGATCATCCAAAATGAAAATAAATAAGGAAACACAAGCTTTAAATGATACATTAAACAAGATGGACTTAATTGATATTTATAGGATATTCCATCCAAAAACAACAGAATACACATTTTTCTCAAGTGCTCATGGAACATTCTCCAGGATAGATCATATCTTGGGTCACAAATCAAGCCTTGGTAAATTTAAGAAAATTAAAATTTTATCAAGTATCTTTTCCGACCACAATGCTATGAGACTAGATATCAGTTACAGGAAAAGATCTGTAAAAAATACAACCACATGGAGGCTAAACAATACACTACTTAATAACGAAGTGATCACTGAAGAAATCAAAGAGGAAATAAAAAAAATACCTAGAAACAAATGACAGTGGAGACACGACGACCCAAAACCTATGGGATGCAGCAAAAGCAGTTCTAAGAGGGAAGTTTATAGCAATACAATCCTACCTCAAGAAACAGGAAACATCTCGAATAAACAACCTAAACTTGCACCTAAAGCAATTAGAGAAAGAAGAACAAAAAAACCCCAAAGTTAGCAGAAGGAAAGAAATCATAAAGATCAGATCAGAAATAAATGAAAAAGAAATGAAGGAAATGATAGCAAAGATCAATAAAACTAAAAGCTGGTTCTTTGAGAAGATAAACAACATTGATAAACCATTAGCCAGACTCACCAAGAAAAAAAGGGAGAAGACTCAAATCAATTGAATTAGAAACGAAAAAGGAGAAGTAACAACTGACACTGCAGAAATACAAAAGATCATGAGAGATTACTACAAGCAACTCTATGCCAATAAAATGGACAACCTGGAAGAAATGGACAAATTCTTAGAAATGCACAACCTGCCAAGACTGATTCAGGAAGAAATAGAAAATATGAACAGACCAATCACAAGCACTGAAATTGAAACTGTGATTAAAAATCTTCCAACAAACAAAAGCCCAGGACCAGATGGATTCACAGGCGAATTCTATCAAACATTTAGAGAAGCGCTAACACCTATCCTTCTCAAACTCTTCCAAAATATAGCAGAGGGAGGAACACTCCCAAACTCATTCTACGAGACCACCATCACCCTGATACCAAAACCAGACAAGGATGTCACAAAAAAAGAAAAGTACAGGCCAATATCACTGATGAACATAGATGCAGAAATCCTCAACAAAATACTGGCAAACAGAATCCAACAGCACATTAAAAGGATCATACACCATGATCAAGTGGGGTTTATTCCAGGATTGCAAGGATTCTTCAATATATGCAAATCAATCAGTGTGATACACCATATTAACAAATTGAAGGAGAAAAACCACATGATCATCTCAGTAGATGCAGAGAAAGCTTTTGACAAAATTCAACACCCATTTATCATAAAAACCCTGCAGAAAGTAGGCATAGAGGGAACTTTCCTCAACATAATAAAGGCCATATATGACAAACCCACAGCCAACATAGTCCTCAATGGTGAAAAACTGAAACCATTTCCACTAAGATCAGGAACAAGACAAGGTTGCCCACTCTCACCACTATTATTCAACATAGTTTTGGAGGTTTTAGCCACAGCAATCAGAGAAGAAAGGGAAATAAAAGGAATCCAAATCGGAAAAGAAGAAGTAAAGCTGTAACTGTTTGCAGATGACATGATACTATACATAGAGAATCCTAAAGATGCCACCAGAAAACTACTAGAGCTAATCAGTGAATTTGGTAAAGTAGCAGGATACAAAATTAATGCACAGAAATCTCTGGCATTCCTATACACTAAGGATGAAAAATCTGAAAGTGAAATCAAGAAAACACTCCCATTTACCATTGCAACAAAAAGAATAAAATATTTAGGAATAAACCTACCTAAGGCGACAAAAGACCTGTATGCAGAAAATTATAAGACACTGATGAAAGAAATTAAAGATGATACAAATAGATGGAGAGATATACCATGTTCTTGGATTGGAAGAATCGACATTGTGAAAATGACTCTACTACCCAAAGCAATCTACAGATTCAATGCAATCCCTATCAAACTACCAATGGCATTTTTCACAGAAATAAGACAAAAAATTTCACAATTTGTGTGGAAACACAAAAGACCCCAAATAGCCAAAGCAATCTTGAGAAAGAAAAATGGAGCTGGAGGAATCAGGCTCCCTGACTTCAGCCTATACTACAAAGCTACAGTCATCAAGAGAGTATAGTACTGGCACAAAAACAGAAATATAGATCAATGGAACAGGATAGAAGGCCCAGAGATAAACCCATGCACATATGGTCACCTTATCTTTGATAAAGGAGGCAGGAACGTACAGTGGAGAAAGGACAGCCTCTTCAATAAGTGGTGCTGGGAAAACTGGACATCTACATGTAAAAGTATGAGATTAGATCACTCCCTAACACCATACACAAAAATAAACTCAAAATGGATTAAAGACCTAAATGTAAGGCCAGACACTATAAAACTCCTAGAGGAAAACATAGGCAGAACACTCTATGACATAAATCACAGCAAGATCCTTTTTGACCCACCTCCTACAGAAATGGAAATAAAAACAAAAATAAACAAATGGGACCTAATGAAACTTCAAATCTTTTGCACAGCAAAGGAAACCATAAACAAGACCAAAGGACAACCCTCAGAATGGGAGAAAATATTTGCAAATGAAGCCACTGACAAAGGATTAATCTCCAAAATTTATAAGCAGCTCATGCAGCTCAATAACAAAAAAAAAAAAACAAATAACACACTCCAAAAATGGGCAGAAGACCTAAATAGACATTTCTCCAAAGAAGATATACAGATTGCCAACAAACACATGAAAGAATGCTCAACATCATTAATCATTAGAGAAATGCAAATCAAAACTACAATGAGATATCATCTCACACTGGTCAGAATGGCCATCATCAAAAATCTAGAAACAATAAATGCTGGAGAGGGTGTGGAGAAAAGGGAACACTCTTGCACTGCTGGTGGGAATGTGAATTGGTTCAGCCACGATGGAGAACAGTATGGAGGTTCCTTAAAAAACTACAAATAGAACTACCATATGACCCAGCAATCCCACTACTGGGCATATACCCAGAGAAAACTGTAATTCAAAAAGTGTCATGTACCAAAATGTTCATTGCAGCTCTATTTACAATAGCCAGGAGATGGAAACAACATAAGTGTCCATGATCGGATGAATGGATAAAGAAGATGTGGCACATATATACAATGGAATATTACTCAGCCATAAAAGAAATGAAATTGAGTTATTTGTAGTGAGGTGGATGGACCTAGAGTCTGTCATACAGAGTGAAGTAAGTCAGAAAGAGAAAGACAAATACCATATGCTAACACATATATATGGAATATAAGAAAAAAAATGTCACGAAGAACCTAGGGGTAAGACGGGAAGAAAGACACAGACCTACTAGAGAATGGACTTGAGGATACGGGGAGGGGGAAGGGTAAGCTGTGACAAAGCGAGAGAGAGGCATGGACATACATACACTACCAAACATAAGGTAGATAGCTAGTGGGAAGCAGCCGCATGGCACAGGGAGATCAGCTCCGTGCTTTGTGACCACCTAGAAGGGTGGGATAGGGAGGGTGGGAGGGAGGGAGACGCAAGCGTGAGGAGATATGGGAACATATGTATACGTATAACTGATTCACTTTGTTATAAAGCAGAAACTAACACACCATTGTAAAGCAATTACACTCCAATAAAGATTAAAAAATTAATAAAAATAAAGATGTAAAAAAAAAAAATAAATAAATAAAATAAAAATGTTCTCCTACTACCTTTCTTTATTGAAAAGAATCTTGGATAATGCAAGACAACTGTTTAAAAAACAACAGAAACAAAACAAAAGCAGTACTTTCAATCATGTATTTGTGTGAAGTTGGATTTTCTTAATCCTCTGTGAGCAAAAACAAAATTCAGATACAAACTGGTTGCCGAGACCAATAGCAGACTGCCAATTCCAAATTTTCATGTTCTTCAAGTAGCTGCTTTGTTCTGATTAACTTTATAAAATTAACTTATAAAATAACTGCACAGTAATAAAATACCATAGAAAATACTACATACATATGTAGTAAAGTTCTACCTAAGATTTTATTTTTCACAAAGATTGTGGTACTAAATGGAAAGTTTGGAAACTTCAGCCCTTGATCATTTGGACAATGGGACGGGGAGGGTGAGGTTCCATGCATAAGACCCTCTGGTTCCTGCTCTACCCCTGAATGTTAAGACCACCTCTTTCTCTTTCCTGTCCAAGCCCTGTGGCTCTGCAGGAACCAGGAAGAGACGGAGATTCAGAAAGCTGAAATGGAGCCTGCAACCCTTTTCTGCTGCACGGGTCCACTACACAGAAGTGACCCTGCTTCAATGCCCAGCAACTTCCACCAGCCCCTCCTTCCTTACTCTAGGTAATACTGACTTAGAAAACAATGCAAGCCAGTCTTGCTAAGATCTCAGGCCTTCCAGGTCTGGAAAGTTTGCACTCTTATCCAGGAACTTCCTTCCCTCTCTGGCATTCTTCAGTTTAATCCATTGATTAGTGAAAACTGCTAATGACACGCCATAAGGAAAAATACCAACAGGAAAAGGTAGAGACAAACAGGAACGTTGAGCCTGGCCATCTCTTTGGGAAAATTCCAGAAGCAAGGGGTAGACGGAAAGGTGAAAACCTACAAGAGAAAGCATGTGGGAGAGCTGTGGGCCTTTTCACTTTTGTATAAATATACGTAAGAAAATATACGTGAGACCATATTCTATATTCTACAGTAAAGTGCCATTATCTTTGTTATAATTTTCCAAGTAAATGTGGTCACGTTCAAACACTGCAGCTTCAGCTCCACTATATTTCATATTATTTAGCCACTATACCCAGTAAGCCTATTTCAACCATAACATCTCTATATCACACACACATAAAACGTTTCTGCACTCTGCATTATGCCAAAACATTTCAAGTTAGAGGAATGACACATCATTTCAAGTCAGAGGAATGACTAAGTAGATAATTCCTTAGAGGTGGTTGTTAATCTGAATTGAACTACACCTCGCATAGTTATCCTCTACAGGTTTAGAGATTCTGAAAAGTTGGAAGCTTGTGAGTTTGGTGACTTTCCAGTACAATATGAGAATTCTATCTGTCTGAAACAGGAATAGCCATAGTTAACTGGTGAAGCTGAATCATGGGTTCATGGAGGTTCAGAAATGTATTCTATTCTGTATCCTACTTTTGTACATGTTTAAAATTTCCCATAATGAAGTTTTTAAAAATAAAATGTATCTGCCTTCCTTGAGATCTATTTTAAAATAGATTCTATCAGCCAGCTTCATCTAACTCTTCCTGTGACAGAAGTCACACACTAACCAGCCTCGCCTACGAAGACTAACACGTTCTTTCTGTTCCCTTTGGCCCTGCTTTGCAATTTTTCTTTATTGAATGTTCTCACACTTCTAACATTCACTTATTCACACTCTTCAGACGTCACTAGAGACTTTCTGTCCAATACTTCACTTCCCTATATACCCTGACAGAGAAGAGAAAAATCCTGAGCCTGATGTAATTCAAGTTCTATTACATATCCTAAAGTTCGGGGTCAGCAGATATGATTACAAATAAAGGCCAATACAAAAACAATGTAAGACTGCTCCAAAATGCAAACGAATTTTCCAGAAATTCTAAAACCACTGAGTCCCTGTGAGGCCTCACAATCTTTATCACAAAAATCAGTAGCTTATAAAGAATTTTAGCCAAAATGTGCACAGAAAATAAAACAGTATATTTGCCCTTGGGTTGGGCTGTAGGGAGTAAAACGATGCCTTGTCACCTTAGCTGGCTTGCTGTGGGTAGCTCTCCTGACACCTCCCCAAATAAGACAGAAGCTCTTAGATCTTTGATTTAAACCCTTACATCGATTTCTCAAAGTTGCCATTTTTCTTTCCTTCCTTATCCTTTCTTCCCTTCCGGCTTTGTGACATTAACAAGCTAAGTAGGACGAGAAATCAATTGTCCTTTACCCTCCTGACTTAGTTCCTCCACGCCAGCCCCTGCCTGATCTCATGCTCTTGTTTTCACTCAATGCCCTTCTCTGGCCATGAAGCTTCAGAGGTGAACAGGACACTCTCTGTCTTCAAAGAGGTCACTTTCTTCTCTCCTTTGACCCTGGGTTCCTGTGTTCCAGTGCCCCATCTTGCTGAAAGGTGAGGGCCTGTTTAACTTAAGACTTGGCATGGAGTCAAGGTAATCGTTGTCAGGTTTTGGGTTTGTTTGTTTCTAACAAAAACCCATGGACAAATAATGTACATAAAATAAAAGCGAGACGTGTCTAGCAGTTCTTTTGAGAAAAATCAGGAGGTATTTTTGGCCATTCCCACTAGAGAGCACTAGACCCAGCACAAGTCCTCAATCACCTCTTCTGCCACCTGCCTTCACCCCTCGCTGCCCCTTATGCCACCCAAGCTGTATGATTCTAAAAACCTCTTCCACATACACAAGGTCCGTACAGAACTGGGACCTTGCCTGTTGTAGAAAGTTGGAATTCCTGAAATAGATTTTATATGCTTCCTACCGATGGAGCTCAGGCCCCATCTTATTGGTTTCAGACCCTGCCTCAAATAGGGGTTCTGACACTGCAGTGAATTCAAGGGCTCTAGAGACAGACACAGCTGAGCCTGAGGGATTCTTTTTTTTTTTTTTTTACATCTTTATTGGAGTATAATTGTTTTACAATGGTGCGTTACTTTCTGCTTTATAACAAAGTGAATCAGTTATACGTATACATATGTTCCCATATCTCTTCCCGAGCCTGAGGGATTCTAAGGGTAGGTGTGGAGGTGCCAGGAATAGATAAACAAAGAACAAAGCTTGTCAGTCTTACCATATCCTGCTCATAATCACATTATATACCTCTCGTGCTTTCTAGCAGTTTCTACACATCACAACCCTGTTCTCTCTAACTTTATTTTACAGGTTAGGAAAAACCGAGGTCCAGATTCATCTAAAGTTACTTGGCATCCAGCCCACCACCAGCATCCCCTCTGGGCAGGAGTCACTGAAGATCAATTAGGTCTCAGGACACTGATGACAACCTTGAATGTGTGGCCCTTTCTCCTTTGCAACCATGAGATCAGCAGACAGGCCGACCACAGGAAGCGTCTGATCTCTCAGTCCAGCACAGTCCTCTGTCCGTGCTCTCCAGCCAGACCTCCAGGAATAAAACTGTGTTTAACAAAATTGTGTTTAAAGCTCAGAGAGCGCTTCCCTGGTGGCGCAGTGGTTGAGAGTCCGCCTGCCGATGCAGGGGACACGGGTTCGTGCCCTGGTCCGGGAGGATCCCACATGCCGTGGAGCGGCTGGGCCTGCGGGCCATGGCTGCTGAGCCTGCGCGTCCGGAGCCTGTGCTCCGCAACGGGAGAGGCCACAACAGTGAGAGGCCCGCGTACCGCAAAAAATAAATAAATGAATAAACAAAATAAAGCTCAGAGAGACCACACACTGTGGGGAAGCGTGGGGGCATTTCAGTAAGAGGCTGCCAGAATTTACAGGATGGGGGCTTTGGTTTGGTGGTTTGGGGGAAGGTTCAAGGAACAGAGTTTCACTCTGGACTGGGTGCTGTCAGGAAGCGGGGGCTAATCCTTTGATCATGTATCTTAATAAATCTCATCTAGGACAGATGGGAGCAGTGCTAAAGCCGTCACTGGTACAGCAGCAGCGGTGACTGGGATTTGGCAGGAGAGGGGTGTTTGGTATTTTGCAATCTGCAGTGATCTTGTTTTTGTCCATGCTTAGGTGAAATTACAAAGTGGTCTTGTTTATTGTTTCACTTCATCATGGTCATACCACGACCTTGTCTGAGGTTGGTGTCCTGTGAGGTTGTTTACGTCCTACTAGGAAACACCATGGTCCAGCTGGAGTTGCTGGGCCAGCTCCAGAAAACATCCCAGGTGTAGCTATCGCTGGCTATTTCCTGGCTATCGGGGGCTGCTTTCCCCCCCGCCACCCCTCAGCTCTCTTTAGTCTTGTCTTTTATGCCTGGAAGATGTCGTGGGGATTAGGTTAAATGAAATAGTACAGCACAATACCCCACAACTTCCTGTTTAAGTAACTAGCTCTCGTATGCTCTCTGTTGTTTTGGCAATTGTGTCTCTACCTCCCTGAGGACCTGAGAAGGGCCCTTCTGACAAATGCCTCTCATTATCATCCCAAACCCAACATTATGACCAACGTCTGACTTAGGTGACAAACCTCTAACATCATCCAACCAGGAAGCCACAGTCAGGACTCGAACTCAGACCTTCTGCTTCCTGACCCTTTGCTTTCCGCACACGCTGTGACGATGGCCCCAGCTAGTGACAGCCCACGCCAGAACCTGGACTTGCAATTCCAAGTCCAGTAGGGCTTTTTCACAAGACTATTGACTTGAGTCTGAAATTCTCCTATTAGAGATCAAGGTCAGAGCAACGACAGAAAGGGCACAGAGATCAAGGTCAGAGCAACGACAGAAAGGGCACAGAGTACGTTCTCTATCAGATAGGGGCACTTGTGGGGCTTGCTGCAATCCCTCCTGACTCTGCAGGGCAAAGGCACAGATTGGGACAGACATTGCAGTGAGACCTGAGGCCAGGAGCTATGCTGTGTCACATTAGAAGGGTCTCAACCTTATTCCCCTCCTCTTACCTCCTGAGATTCACACCCCACCTCCTCATTCTTCTACATTCTCTACCAGTTCCCATCTGAGGGCAGATTCTGCAGTGAGTTTGTTCTTTGCAGACTCTTCAAATGACACAAAGATCAGAACAATCAATGAATGTCCAGGAGGAGGGTCCCTCTCCATTCTGCAGCCTTCACCCCTACTTCTGCTGGAGGCTTGTAAGTCAAAGTTGGAAAAGACAACATATTTAGGCTAATTTATACTTATTTCTGGTTCTCTGGGCTTTGGGGTAACAAAGATGGAAAAATATGCAGAAACAACTTCTTTTCAGGGTTTTCAAACTATTCTATGGGGTTGGGGGGTGGCAAGAGAATGAGTTTCTCCTTTACACAGGTTTTATAACCCACTGAAAAATATTTTTCTACCCCTCAGCTTGGGAAACAGGCAATTCTCAACCCAAGACGGGCTCTACAGTGAAGAGACCTAGCTTTCTGCAGAAGACTCACTCTCCAATTTTCCTTGTGTTTATTTTCAGTTATCTCAGCACAGGATGTTCTATCAGGCAAGGTCAATTAAGAGACACTCTCTGAAATACAAATACAGTTGAGTTGGATCACAGAAAGAGGACTTGGTTAAATATATAGAAATAGTGGTTTCAACTATTAAATTATTTTGCTTCCTGTCAAGTCAAATCTGCATCTCAGTTTTCTTCTCCAAGATCCCTAACTACCAGGACGAGGTAAGAACAAAATAGGATTGCCACCAACAACACAAATGCCCAACCTTCCCGTGCAGAGCTTCTGTGGAATTCCACACCACCTTGATACAACCTGTATGCTCACTCGAGGGAGAAAAAAGTGAAAGACACATCCATGTAACTTACGACATGAGTATGATACCCCCAAGGTTGTTAATAAATACTTTATTATGAATCATCACGTGGGAAATGAGTAGAAAATTAGGAATCCTTTTTACAAAATCTAATGTTTCTGACTCTGGTGTCTTAGAACCAAAATGAAGCTATGTTTCATTCATTTGTAAGCTCCTAATGTGTTTTATTCAACGCACTATTAAAACATAAGGGAACCCAAAAAGGGAACATAGGTTGATAAGCCAATAAAATCATTAGTCACAGAGCTTAAAAACTCATGCTGGATTGATTTTGGTTAAGTTCGGAGAGGCTCTAATTATTTGGTAATCATGGAAGGAGATCGTTTAGATAATTTATTCATAAAATCCTCTGTTAAGACTTTCAATATTCTGGCTCTTTTAACATGAGAATTAAGAGGCAAAATGCTCAAGTCCATCACTGTACCCTAATGGATTTAAGCATTGTTTTAAAAAATTGTGTCGTCCCTAGTAGAAGAAGCTAAAAGGCAGGCTAAGGCAACATGGAGAGCAGGCAAGGAGGAAAGTGGGACACAAGAAGGGGACCCAAGGTCAAGAAGGAACCGGGCTGCTTTACCCACAGCACCAGCTGGAGCAGTGTCCATCTGTTCAGGAAGACCCAGGCTGAATACCAAAATGAGCCAGATTGTGATGAATTTCACCGCCCACGTTATCTCCACAATTTAAATTTCTTCCCCGCAAACCTTTTTTCTCTGAGGGAGGAAACTAGAAGAGGGATCCTATCTGCTTCACCTTTTTATCCCCCAACTCCTGTCCCCTTGCCTAGCATATAACAGGTGCTAAATAATGGCTTAATTAAAAATCTCTCCACCTGGGGCATCTCTAGGACAAGTCTAAGAGGTCTGAGTACCATCTCCACAGTCAAAGTCTTCCCTCGGGGATGGGGGGTGGGGAATGACTTAGCAAGCTTTTTTTATCTTCGTGGGGATACAAGGCATGGAAATGGAAAGCTTCGTTCTCTGTTCAAGGGGTTTTAAGTCCCAATGAACAGAGGGAGGGAAATTTGGAGAAATGGGCAACTCTTCTCATTCCCCAGAAACTGTGTCATGCTGGCGGTGACGGGCCTATCCTATAAGCCCTATAGGACAGATGGACAACAGGAGGCCGAGAAAAGAAAACCCCTTTTTCCTGACGTCTTCCATTCCCATGGCCGTCATGGTGGATGCAGGCTCTTCCCCAGCAAGCCTGTCCCAGCTCAGCCAGGTTCAACTGAGCTGCCCTGGGAGAAGATGGATGCAAACCGGGAGCCTTCAAGGCATATTGCCTCGCTCTTGGTCTGTGGGGTTTTATTCCCATCACTGGGCCCAGGAAAATGCATTCAAATGACAATCTCCTGTCCCCACACGGACCCCTTGAAGTGACTGGTTAGGGGGGAAGAAGAGCCTTACACATTTTAACAGCAAGCTTGAGTCTCAGCCCTGGGAGGGCCACGCTCTGAGACCTTAGAACATGGGCCTGCACTGGCCCGCTTCTGGCAGGCCAATGGAAGGAGCGGTGCGCACCCCGCTGGGGTCACTGCAGCTCAGACCCCGCCCAGAAGCCTGGGGCTGCTGGCAGTACACCAGGGCCCGGACCGCACTCCTACCCTTTCCTAGAAACCAAATGCTGATGGGATCAAAGAGCTGGAAGCCACTTTCTTATTTTGGGAATGGATCTTTTATTTCGTAACTGGTAAAGGGTATTTTCTATGCAAAATCGCTGCTAAGCAATTCACTGTGATGCCTAATATACCTACCCTAATACTTTTTTTCACTGATAGTCTCAGTTTGCTCTTCCTCAGACAAAGGTTTCTGGATTAATTGTGCTGATCTTTCTCAATCAAAAAAGAGGTGAGATATCTCCAGAACACTAACTTTATGAACGTGGACAGTACGTTATTATTACACGTCCATTATTACAATGACCAGAATATTCTCTACAATGCTTCAAAATTGGGTTTGTAATGATTACCTGGACAGGAGGCTTACCAATGACTCACATTTTATGAAAAGGATTTTAAGTCCATGTGTATAATGCTACCGAGATAGAATTCTCTAGGAAGAGAATTCCTCTTTATTTATTTATTTTTTGCCAACAATTTTAGAGGCAGGGTGTTAAACTGATTGAAGTTTCACAAGATTGACATTATTGCTTAAAGTGCTTGAATTGGTTACATTAAAAAAAAAAAGGTACAGATTATTTTAAATAAAAACTAAAAAAAAAATTTTAGCAACAAAGTCAAATAAATGAATGCCACACAAATACAGTAACTCTTTTGGTTATACAGAAATGGAAGCCAAAATAAATTAATGCAATACCGAAAAACAAATTTAATTAGGCAGAAACATAGGAAATCGTTTTCCCTGACCCATGCCACTTACATGAGTTAATCACACTAGTGCTGATAAATGCCTTGACCATATAATAGCAAACGAGGGCAAAACATTTAGTGCACAATATTTTAATACACATGAATATACAAAGTTGATCAAAATGCAATGTTTAAAGATAAAATCCATCTGTAATAAAGCTACACTCCAATATCTAAAATAAGCCCTAAGCCCCAGTTAGAACATAGTTTCATTGTTAGGCATGCCCATGAAAATTAAGGGTATCCATGAAAATAAACGCACAGGGACCATTTCCGTCATTTTTTTCCCCATTTCATCTGAAAGCCAAAATATACCAGGCTATAAAACCAATAGGACTGGTTTCCTAGTCAAAGCACCACCCTCTTGGGCTGCTCCTTGGCTCTCTTCAAACCAGCCCACTTCGTGTTGCCTCGGAATGGAAAACGCATCAGAATAACAGGACTGGGCGTCGGCATTCTACCAACATGGACTTTCAAACAAATGAAGGTTTTATCACACTGTAACATAATCTAGATGTTAAACAAGAAGTAACCAATAAAGCAAATATTCCTTCTCTTTTTAAGGTGGAAAACACTGCAACTTATTTTAAAACACCCAGCAGTTAAAAGGAATACAGCAGGCCTGCTCACTCCTGCCAGAAAACGACACACAAAAACCCTGGCCACTTGAGGGAATATTGCTGAGCCTTTGTGCTATTGTTGACCTCAGAATGGTCTCACACATCCCACACCATCTCTGCTTCACACAATGAATGAGGGATGAAAAATAAAGAAGTGTTTATGTGCTCTAGTCTTCACATAAAGTGAAATGACTGAGGGGGAAATGTAGCTGCCTCGTGTTTCTTTCGTTTAGTAAAGAGGAAGGGGGAAGAAGTTCCCAGATAGCTCTAAAGTTTAAAAAACTGATGGAGTGTTGGCGGATAAGTGTGTTTTGGTCTTTTTTTCAATCTTCTTTTCCTGCAACACACAACCATTTTAGTGTCTCTGTGTTAGCTTCGATACTTATTTTTTTAGTCCAAGAATTTATCCGTGAATATTGAATTTTAACTGACCTTTTCTACTAAAAGGCATTATTTCAGTTAAGTCACTGGGAAAAACTTTTTACACATCAAAAAAAAAAAAATGAATCTATGACTTAGCATTCAGATATTATTTCCTTAGACTTCCAACTGAAAATTTTTTTTCTAATAAATTAGCTTCAAGAGTCATTTCAAAGGTAATTTTCATAGTTTTTCTCATGTATCAGTTCCAAATATATTAGGGATCAATCAGGGTTTTTTTAAACTTTGCAACCTGCAGTCAAATATATGGTTTATGTATAGTACAAACAGTTCCCTCTAACAGTCACCTTCAACTGGAAAGTGTCTCTCCTTAAAAGAGAATAAAAACACACCTTCCAGGTACGCCATTACTGCATAAGTTTTGTGGAGGAAAAAAAGACAAACTATTTATAAATATGAATTCACCTCTAAACAAGGCAAGGTATATTTTCATCACTTTTATAAAACAATAACATGAAGATCACCCTGCTTTTGTCTTCTCCAGTGAAAAGTAAAACATTTCACTTCAAGCATGAACAGATGAAGTGTTGGCATGCTTATGTAAGTTGTGAGCGACAAACAGTTCAAGATACTTCAAAGATAAGAAATCCAGTTTTCATCTAGATAAAGTGCTATGCTCTTAATTGTCGCAAAATGGCCAGTAACATTTTCAATTTCAATTTTAGTTCACATTATGCCACAAGTTTGCATGTTCCTTCGCTGATTTATTAGGTAACAAAATAACAGGTTCACAGTATATTATAGCGCATGGAAGTCAACTGTCTTCCCAAAGGAAGCCAAGATCTACAACTCATAACATTTGTAGGAAACCAAAAACCAGCTCAACAGCAAAACACTGTATCGACCCTTTTAATAAAAGGTGCCAATACTCAAAAGATTTAATAAATACATATGTAACAAAAAGTAACTACGGTGAGATGAGGTTCTTCCAAAAAACTCCGTTTGTCAAGCATCCTGGGAGTCTGAGCCAAAGAAACGCCACCATTTTGTTCATCCCTCCACCCGCCCACTGACACTTCCTTTGACCCACTTGCATCCCCAGCTAACTCCAGTATCTCCTGTAGGGAAGGTTCCATGTTAGCCCTGGAACTTGCCAGGGCCTCAGTACACAGACTGAAATGCTAAAACGTGAACAGCTGTACAATGTGGCTGATGGGAGGAAAGGTGCAGAGCCTTCGTTCTTCCTGGGAAAGGACGGTGTTGGTGCTGCCTAGCTAAGGAGAGCTGGGCGCAAGGCAGTCCCTGTGGTGTCTCAGCTCTGCCACCACTGACTGCGAAACACCAGTAGGATCGGAAAGATACCTTGGGAAGCTTAGCAGCGCCGGATAAAGGAGATACAACTCACAGGACAGAAGAAAAGCATCACTAAAAACAAAGAGCATAGAGCTATTTTCCTGAAACTTGGTTTTGGTAGAAAGATAAGAAAAGCAACTTTCCACTGTGCACAAAAGCTACCTCCTCTTGCCTTTGCCTGCCCTGAGCCCCACACCTCCTCAGCCTCTGGAATTCTCATGGCTGGGTGAGCTCAGCCCCGGGCAGCCGCTAGCAACCGCGAACGGCTTCTGTTCACCCTGTTCCACCCGGAGGATGAATTCAGTTTCGAGGTTACTCACTTTTAAACATTTTCACTGGCAAAACTTAAAGCTATAGTTGCAGCTCTAAAAGGTGAGTATCTACCCCATTCTTCTGTCCTTCTGTCAGAAAAGAGGCAGAGAAGCTAAAAACGGGAAGCGGTGTTTCCAGGGACAAGTTAAAGGAATGCATTGAAAGGAGACCCCGGAAGCCATTTAGGAAGATGAGCAAAGACCCCAAAAAGACTGTCGACGTTCATAGGAAATGTCATTCTAATTCAGCCAGACACAGCCAGTGGCATGGCATGTACCTGATCCTAAAATTAGCAAATGTTATTCATCTAAAACTTACTACAATCTGATTGCAGTTAACTCTACCTCAGACTAACATAAAACCACGAGTAGTGCTGCATGTAGAAAAACGAAGGGGGAGAGTCACACAGCCAGACCCCTGAACTCGGAGCCACGCCGCTGGTGGGCCGCTGGGGAAGAGGGACGTCTGCAGAGAAACCAGGTAAGAGTGCTTTGAACATTTCCCCACTCGAATTAGTCCCACAGTCCTTTAAGTTATTCTCTTGACTGATAGAATAAAATATATCCAGATTCTGAATTTTTTGATATATCTGATGTCAGGCCATAGAATTCTTCAATAGCTTGGGCATCTATTTTCTGCAAGCAAAAGAGAAAACAATACAACGGTTTAACATGATTCCTGGGAGAAGGAAAGAAACACTAATGGAATGCACAAGAAAATGTAAGAAACACTACCATAAAATTGGGAACTTTCAATAGCAAATGGATAGCTCCACAGACCTGACAGAGGGACATGATTACATACATTGCATATCGTTGGGGAAGAAAGCCACCCTTTAATCTATCAGCAACCATAGGTGGGCGCTCTTGGAAGAAGCCAGGACTTGCATCTTTCAAATGGTAAACTGGGGGAGCTCTTGGGAATAACCTTAATTCTTTCAGGTCATCAGAGTTTCTTCCCTTTAGTGCTACCTTAAGTGGGCTAAAAGAGACCATGTCTTTGAGTGTGGAATTCTCTCCAGCTAGTATTCCTTTAAAACAAAATGAATATGTGGAATACTTTGGTATCATATAAAGATTTCCAGGTTTAACAGATTGAAAAAATATTTATTTTAAAATAATAATCAATACAAGAAAAATTTGGTATAATAAAAGAATTTTAATAGAACTTTGAAGTTTATTATCTGGTCCCAGAGAGGGCTTTAGTCACTGTAGGAAACAGGACTTACACATGGGCGGCAAAGAGATCCCATGTCTACGGCTAATCAGTTAACAAGAACGCAGTATTGATGAGTCCACGATCACACCCCTTCTCCCCTTCCAGAGAAAATGGGGAGCAGCAGAATTTAGTTTTGAGAGAAATGTAAGTTGTTTTCAAGTCAGATTATGGGAAAACAGGCCTACTTTAGAAAATGTCCACACACACACATCCCCAAACACCGTCGCTGCCCCACTTCTCTCTGATACAATCATCTGCATACCGACCTCTACAATGTCATCATCAAACAGAAGCCAGAAGCCATGACTTTTCACAATAGTAATATAATGCCCACGATTAGGACCACTGGAAAAGAACAAAGAAAGTCACCAAGTTAACATTTATTTCTCCATAAAACTCTATGTAGCTCTCTACATGCAGTGATTTACTAGGGGAAAAAACCCTCTATCTTCAGGACAGAGAACTTGGTATATATGTCTATTTCCACATTCCTTTGGCCATAACTCACGGAGGGACACCCAGGGGCCGGAGCTGTGCTGGGCATAAGAGAAAGATGAGAAAAACCTCATCTTAGTCTTCTAAGGACTCGCAATCTGCTGGGGGAAACAGACATTCAAATTCAACGAATATTAACACATAATTTTGGTACACCCACTATGTGCCAGACCCATCCTGGCTGTTGGGCTAAAAAGCAGAAAAGGAAACAAAGCCCCACTCGCTTGAGATGAGGGTTGGAGAGGTAATAAACAAACTAAAATACAAATATATTTCAATTGGTGGCAAGTGCCGTGAAGAATACAGCAGAGCAATGGGCTGGTGAGCGACAGAGGGAAGGCGGTATTTGATATAACGTGGTGAAAGAAGGCCTCTCTGATGATAGGAGAGTTGAACAGAAGGAATTTCCCTGAAGGAAGGGGAAGGGGCGCGTGTGTGTGTGTGTGTGTGTGTGTGTGTGTGTGTGAGGGGGGGGGGGGAGAGAGAGAGAGAGAGAGAGAGAGAGAGAGAGAGAGAGAGAGAGAGAGAGAGAGAGAGAAGCCACGTGACCACGTGATGGAAGTGTCGGGAATGGGAAAGAGCAAGTGCAAAGGTCTGGGGGAGGCGTAGGGGTGGGAATAGTTCTTGGCGTGTTCCCCCAACAGCAAGGCAGCCAGAGTCCAGTGAGCCCGGGGTGAAGGAGGGACGGGAATGGGATATCGCGGCGAAGATTCTGGACTCTGCTGTGAGTGAGCCAGGAAGACACTGGGGAATTTTAAGGAATGACGTGATCTGGTTCAAGTTTTAGAAAGATGTGACACTAAAATGTATAATAACAAGCACGAAAACAAAAAGATACATTACACAAAGCAGAAAGAACCACCAAACAGCTGCTACTATGTAGTTGGGTCTGCACAACTGAGGGTATTTTTAACTCTAAATCTAGAGTTTTGTTTTGTTTTTTCGACGCACCATCAAAATTGGAAAGCTGCATTTGCCTTAGCTTGCTTTCTTTAAATACAGCATGCCCCAAAGGGTCTGTTCGCACCTTTGTCAGGCCACTCTCTCCCCTCCCCCCGAGCTCCAGCCCACAGGCCTCCTCTGTTTCATACACGTCACCGTTCCCATCTCGGTGCTGTGCCCGCTGGAGCTTGCCTGAAACTGCCTTCACCCATGTTTGCCTTCTCGGCTCTTTTTATTCCTTAGGCCTCAGCTCAAATGTCACCTCGGTAGGTAAATCTTTGCCGACCACCTTCCCTAAAGAGGTGTCTCCGTTGCTCTCTGTCATTGCCCCGATCGTTCCTCATAGCACTAATCAAAATCATAAAGTGATTTTGCGGTGGTTTGGTTTTGGTGGTAGCAGCCTGGTGCGTTTACTTATTAACTATCTGTCTTTCCCACTAGATGCCCAGCTTCGTGAGGGTAGGGCCCCTGTGTGTCCCGTTCACTGCTGTAACTTCAGATCTTGCTACGGAACCCAGGAAACAAGGGTTTAAAAATGCTTGCAGGAGAAATCAATGAAGGAGGCTGTGCACCTGGGGCAACTGTGGGCTGGGGGTCCTGGCACAAGAAGGGCTGAGCTCCCTAACCTCAGAGCTTTCCAGAGCCCACGGCCAGAAGCCACCTGCTCCGTGTATGGGAACAATTCCACCTCTAGTGGGGAGGAATTTAAAGAATCCTCATTAGTAGCATGCGTGACTTGGCACCAGCTCAGCCTTGCTGCCAGGGCTGCTCTGACCTTGTGCCCCAGGTACAGACACTGACTATTCTAGAACTCAACCTCCTACTTGTCCCCCAGTTCTCATAAGTGGGTCTCTGCCTTGCCCTCACCAGCGTTCCCAGGGACCAGAGTCAGCACCCACAGAGATCCATACTGAAAACCCCTGCGTACCCCATACACCTCCACCTCCTGTCCACACTGCCCACCTCGGCCACCAGAGACCCTCCAGGTACCAGGCTCTGCCTGCCCCCAAGACCTCCTCCCGACCCAGCGTTCATGGCTAGTTTCCAGATCGCTGAATCCCTCTGTTCTTTACAAGAATGAACCGCTAGAAGTATTCTTCAGGGGAAACAGAAAGATGGCTTACAACTGACCGACAAATACAACTTTCTGAGAATGTAAGGCAATAACCCATGACTTAAAGTTACTCTGCATGGGACAAAACATGAGGTGCTTCAGATGTGAAGCCACAGTTTCTGATACCATCCACTCAGTACAGGGCAAGAAATCAATCCATCCATCCCTCCACAGGGAACCACGCATCCTCTTGGTAATGGTCTGTTCACCACAACCCAATCCAGGAGAATGGAGAGGAAAAGACACCTGCTCTGTGACAGGCCCTAACCTGAAACCTATAAGGGTGACGGCGTGCCGATCCCAGGGAGGGGACACAAACCCGTCCCAGCGAGCAAAGGATAGCAAAGAGGTGAATTTCCGGCAGACTTTTCCAGGCTTTACACCAAATTACGGAATACAAAATACTTCCTCAAAAGACTTCCAGCAAAGACACTTTGCTTCTCTACATCGAGGGGCCCTCTCTCTTACTCCCTTTTTTTCTGATTATGTACTTATTATAGAATATTGGGGAAAGACTAAAAACTGAATAAAGAATATTTGTTAAGAGTACATTTCAATCATTCAAAATGCCAAAAAATTTTTAAATTCCATCTACTGCTTCCAGTCTTTATTCACACATCTTAAACCACTTCTGAGATCATACTATACGTGTAACCTGGTTTCTTAATTAAAATCATAGCATAAACATTTCTTTCTCCATGTGATTTCAAACTCCATAAGCGTCATTTATATCCAATGGAGACTTAGTATTTCCCTTATGAGAGAACGTTTAGATTATTTTTATTATAACGCAACTGTTTTATTTTTTACTTTTTAAATTTATTTTTTATTACCTTATTTTATGTATGTACGTTTAGATTAATTTTGAGGTGACAGATAAACCAGAGCTTGGAGGAGACTCCCCAAAGCACCATTACCGCTGAGTCTCACCAGCCGGGAAGGGTGCGGCGGGGTCCACCTGGCCCAGGAACAGCCCTCCCGCTTCTCCCACGCCGCGCTCCCCACCTGCCCTCACCTGCCGCAGTGGACCACCACCGCGACCAGGTCGTACATGCGGTCCAGGTTCACCGCGTCGCTGGAGGTGTTGAAGAGCCGCAGTTCCAGGGGGAAGACCACCCGGTAAGACAGCTTGGTGTACCTGTGGAGCTGCTCCATGTACTTGAATCGCTTGAGGTGCAGGGCCAAAATCATGGGCAGCTTTTTGACTCTCATCCTAAGAAACCATGACGTAGAAAATCAGTGGTAGCCAACCCCCATGAGAGGAAGAGAATACAACGCCACCTGCACAAATGGAGAGCAGGAGGGGTCCAACAAAATTCAAACCAGCAAACGGCCAAACCACTCGCAAGAATGAAAGGATGCTCGCTTATGCAGAGCTGACTTCTACAGGCTCGGCTAGCTGGAGCCTAGCCAGCAGAGAAAAGCACTACGGGGGCGGGGGAGGTGTCTCTGTTTGGTCAAAGGAGACATCCCAGAACTTCCGTACCAATGAAAATATGTGCAATTGCTCTGCATCACTGCCCTCTGCCTCCCAGGGAGAACAGTATTTGGACAAACCCCCTCACCCTGAGATAATGGAGACGAGGGGGGAGAGTTTCTGAGAGAAGGAGGTTGGGGAGAGGACAAGCGGAAAGGTGCAGTCTGGACGCACAGGTTCTGAGGACCGACCAGCAGGGATGCCTCAGATACTGCCCACTGCGGGCCATCAGGTAACCAGGCATGCTGGGCCCACTCTCCCTCCCTACCCCTGTGCTTCTGGGCAAGTGGTTTCCCTTCTCTGGCTCTCAGGTTCCTCGCTTGTGAACGCAAGGGTTGGCTTAGGGCTACATTTACCCAAACAGGCTCATGAGAGCCCCGGAGATGTTAACGGATGTGGGGTTTCTGGGGCCAAGTCTGCACAATGCTGCCTTCTATTCTGAAGTTCCTCCTCGCACATTGGCATACTGAGGGATTTGAGAAATGCTGCAGAAAAGGATTTTCTTTTGTGTTTGATGCAGCATTTCGCCAACTTACATAAACATGGAAAGCTTTTTTCACTAGATGACCATTAATATTCCTCGGTAGGAAGTCACAAAGACCAGTTTTACGTGGATAACTCTGCTAGGATAGAGGATTTTCTGGTTGCCTTCCAGGACCCCCTCTATGAAGGTCCTGAATCAGTGTAAATGCTGTTCAACTAGTGCACATTTTCAATGCATATTATTTGTAAAGGACAAATTTTAAGAGAATATCACTCAGAAATCTATGGAGTAAAAACCCTGTTCATAAAAATAAGCAAAATAACAACATCAGCAGAAACATTAGATTTATAGTGAACCCTGTATTATTCAGGAACACGACATTTTAATGTATAAACCTCCAGGGCTAAACAGAAAACACCTTCATGCCCCATAGGAAGACCTAGATTACATGGGTGGGAGCAGAGGTGAGTTCCTCGACCACTAGCAAGTGCTAACTTGCTGCCACCACAGTGACTAACCTGTCTTAAGTTTTGATGCACCAAGAAAAGACGTGCATGTCTGAGGACGGAGGGCTGGAAGACTGGGCAGAGAAACTATTTCGACCTCAGTTCTAGACCCCTGAGGGTTTTAGGCGGCAGGAATGGGCGTCTGTGAGTTACCCCGAATATACCACAACCATGGGCAGGGTAAACTTAACTCACAGTAAGGCTTCACAGGATAACTAAAATGTCAAGTTTCTTGGCTTCTGGGTGACAGAATACAGGGAAGGACTGGCTATTTCACACTGTCCAAGAGCTGGAACTGGCTGGTGCTGGTAAAAAAGATGGGCAACTCTGGGTCCTGGATCAACTCAGAATATGATAACTTTCTTATCACCTATCCACAAACTGATGATATTGATTTCCTCATGATTCCTTATTAAATGATTTTTTTCTTTTTTCTTTTTTGCCTATCTTCTAAATAAGAAGTTCCAATATTTAGGCAACACTAACAATATTATCGGGTGACCACTATGTGTTATGCACTATGCCCAATCCGTTTTATAATTTGTCTTTCACCCCAAGAGGAGAGTGCTTATACTGGTTCACCACTTGTTTCCCCAGCACAAGTATCTGGCACGTTGAATGAATGAATGAACAATCAGACGAAAGGGCAACTTCCCCAGGTAGGCATTCTTATCCTATTTTACCAGTGAGGAAGGTAACTGACTTCTCCAAAGCTACTTGGCTACAAGCCCATGGAACTGGGATTCAAAAATCAGATCTGTCGGGCTCCACTGTCTGGTTCCTTCTGACGACACAAAGCCACCCCCTGAGCTAAACCCTTTACGTACCTTTTCTGGGCTTCCTGTTTGCTACAACACGTTTCACAATAATACTTCTGTTCACTACACAGTGTTTCTGTGTTGCTGAAGTCTCTGCAGAGAAAAATATTTTCAACTTAAAAGAAGTCCAAAATGCACTCAGTTTACCATGTTTTAAACCCTCTATTACCTGTAGGGTAATTTTTAAGTGAATGTGGGGAAAGAAGTAATGAGAAAAGATCCTTCTTAGAAGCAGGTGCTATGATGTATGTCCACTGGGCTGGGTTATGATTTCACCACGAGAGATTTTCAAGTATAGCTTTATTTAATGGGACATAGATAGATCTAAATCAGAATTTCCAACTGATTCAGAAAAAAAACTCAGGGTTTAACAGAGAGTACCTGTAAATTGGAAATAAAATTACAATGGAGGGCTTCCCTGGTGGCACAGTGGTTGGGAGTCTGCCTGCTGATGCAGGGGACACGGGTTTGGGCCCCGGTCCGGGAGGATCCCACATGCCGTGGAGCGGCTGGGCCCGTGAGCCATGGCCGCTGGGCCTGTGCGTCCGGAGCCTGTGCTCCGCAACGGGAGAGGCCACAACAGAGGCCTGCGTACCGCAAAAAAAAAATAATAAATACAAAATAAAATTTAAAAAATTACAATGGAAAAATACTAACTCTAGTAAAAGCCAACCATTTCACTGAAAGTCGAGTCCAAAAATGTCAGTCATACAAAATGCAAGGTGTCCTTATTACGTGGTTAATGAAAAATGGTCTGTCTCAGGTGGTCTGTATTTTTAAAGAGCACAAAAGTAAAGATAATAAAATTTAAAGCATGTTCAGTGGCTCTTATATTGAACTAAGAAAGTCCCAGATGATCAGGAGATGTCTACCAAGCCCTTACTCCCCACCTCCCCACACGCCGGAAGATAACGTCAGCCTGCCTCCTGAGAACAAATGCCACTGGGATGTTCTATCTGTATTCACCTTATCATGAGGTTTTACTGTACTACCTATGGTTTTCATTTTTTAAATGTCATGGCTTTTCATTCTTCTCTGGTCACTGAGATCCTACTTAACATTCCTGTGGTACTGCTTCAAAGGCTGAGTAACATTCAGAACATCATAATACCCCAGAGTCTTGAAAAAGTCTATGACATTTCCTTATTCATAGGGAGTGTCCTAGCGCCAGAATGATCAGATTTATGAAACAGAAAATGGTATTTACATGGTGTCAATGACTCAACCGCTTAAACAGAGCTTATCAAGAGAACACATAGGTTGTTCATTCATTAAATTCCCCAGTGGCTACTGACAGTACCCTGGGCTAGGGGCTGGGGATCCGCAGAGAATGCCTGCCCTCACATAGCTCACAGTCTACCAGAGACACGTGCAAGAAGCCGCTGGCAACACTTAGTGTTCACTGCAGGCTAAACATAAATCATTTCACACGATTGACTCCCCTGCCTAAAATCCTCCAATAGTTTCTCGGTGCAATCAGGAATAAAATCCAAATTTCTTACCATGGCCAACAGACCGCCTGTCCTCAGAGTCCTGACTGCTCTTCTGACCCACCTCCCGCCCCACCCCATCTCCTTCACTCTGCTCCAGCCCCGCCGGCTGGCCTTCTGTGTAGCTCCAGAGTGCCACGCTCTCCCTGCCTCGGGGCATTTGCTGCTGCAATTTCCCCTGCACTGACAGCTTCTTTCCAGATGCTTCCATGGCTGGCCCTGCTCACTGCTCAGAGCTCAGCTTAAAAGTCACCTCTGGAGCGGACTTCCCCAGCCACTCTCTCCAAACCCATCCAGCCCCTACTCTACTGCTGTCTTGTTTTCTTCTGAGCACTTATCACTATCTGAAGCATCCTCCTGTTTGTTGGATCAGCCGCCTCCCCTCTGTGTGAGCAGTGACCCTGTCTGTCTCACTCACTGCTAGAACCCCAGCACTGAGAACAGGCCCAACCCATAACGGCCCTCAATAACGTGTGTTGGCTGAACAAAGGAACAAAGAGAGAACCGTGTGTATAAAGTCCAGGGGAAAGCACAGAGGACAGAGAAATGAACTGGGATTATTCAGGACGTTTCCCCGAGGGGTGATATCTGAGTCAGGTTCGCAAAAAGGGAAAGTGAGCCAGGGGAATAAGAGTCCAGGGTCCCAGACAGAGTGAAGGCTGAGGCCCAAAGGCATGAATGCAAGGTACAGAGCACGCTTCTTAGAAGCTGTGTGGACCCTGTGGCTCTCTAACTGGTCTCTGCAGGGGCGACAGCATCAGACAGTGCTTTTTGGATCACTTCTGGCAGCGCTCTGGGGGAAGGACTGGAGGGGGTCGAAAAGCAAGGAAACAATTTAGAAGGCAATTACACTCAACCCCCAGATTTCAAGCGCTTGATGCCTAATACAGACTCAAACTTAGCTGAATGCACACTAGCCAGCTCTTCACGGAGTAACTGATGTGAAATCTCTTCTTGGCCCACACACGGTTTATTGGGGCGGAACGGAACAACCAAGGAGAAGGGGGGGATGAGCCCGGGTGACGGTGGAGATTCACATTTTTGGAAAGTCTACCACAGACAAATCTCTTTATCCAACTAAAGAATCAGAATAACTAAGGCAAGCACAACAACAAATAAGGAATTAAACACTTTCGACTCTCTCTTATTCCCCGCCCCCTGCCAAAAAAACCAGCAGTTTTTGTAGACCCACTACGTAGAAATATAGCAGAAGTTGGTACCTAATGTAAAGACCTGATTCACAGATAACCACCATCCTGCCCAGCCCTAGCTGGCTGGAAGCTCAATGACACAGGAGAGACAGGGTGATGCTTTTGGAGCATCTGTGAGTTGAGAATTGGAAAATGCGGCTAAGTTAGGAAAACAGAGTGGCCCTGGCAAGAAACTGAGGCAGAGCAGATCTGTCAGGTGATGCTATACAGTTGTGGGAACAAAAGCAGGCAACAAAGGTTGAGGAAACTTTTCAATGAGAAAATCAAAGAGAAGAGGAGAGAGTAGAGAGGTCTTTTTGACACGGGATAAATTACAACAAAGCACAGAGGAGAGGTTACTGGGAAAGCACAAAACCCTTTGTAGTTCTTTAGAAAGAATCAAAGTGGAAATGAAACACTTTTTAAAAATACACTTTGGGAACAAATCTAATATGAAACACATACCTTTAAATGGAAACTATGAAACCTAATGGAAATGTATACAAGAAAACTTGAAAAAAATGGAGAAAAACTATGTTCCTGGGTAAGATGGCTCTAGGTTGTAAAGATAGCTACCATGTCCATGTTTAATGTCTATGTTTGATACATTTTTAATTAAAATCTTAACTTTTCACTCCACACAATAGCTAAAAAATTGAATTTAAAAGAATTCTCAAGCTAGGCTTCCCAATAATCTTCATGTCATGACCCACATAAAATAATGGTGCTACGTAGAAATGAGCTGGGGTACCCGATGCGGCTGCTCCTCTGGCAGCTCCAGGCTCTGCCCAGCCTCCCAGAAGCTGAGGGGATCTACACGCACCTGTAACCCATCTTCTGGGGCGCACCAGCTGGGAAGCTTTGTTCTAGAATCTGCAGCAGTGGTTCACCCAGCTGCTCATCAGAATCACCTGGGGAGCTTTAAAAACAATCTCAATCGCCCCTCACCCTCCCCCAAGCCTAATTACAACAGAATCTCTACAGGTAGAACCAGGCACTATTGTTCTTAAAGCTCCCTAGGTGGTTCCAGTATGCTGCGTGGGCTGAGAGCCACCGTCCCCAGTGCTTTGCAAATACTAACATGCACTCATGCACCGGGAAATCTTGTCAAGACGCAGGCTCTGAGTCACGCACTCATTCTTGGAGGAGACCTGAGATGCTGCCGTACTAATGAGATCCCAGGTGATGTCAACGGCACTAGTCCACAGACCCCTGTTTGAGTAGCACAGATCTAGAGCGGGGGTTCTCAAACTCTGGTGGTATCAAAACCACCCACAAAAATTAATTAAAAATAGATGCCCAGGCTCACAAAAGTCGAATATGGCCTGGGCCTCAATTTTTACCAACTTCCCCAGGTGATTCTGATATGCACCAAAGTTTGAGAACTACTGACTAGAGTATTAAAGAAGGTCGAAAAAAGAAATCCAAAAGAAAGACATGTCAGATATTAGCAAGCACCATATATAAATAACAACCAAAACCAAGACATAAGTGAGGGAAACAGAGAAACTAATAGATGAGCATATGGCAATGGATGTGTGACGGGGATGCGTGTAAACTTAGCACACAGAGGAAGTTTCCAAAATGAACAGAAAAGACATTTCTTTAAAAATAGAGTAATTTAAAAAATAGAGCTTTGGGAGAACTAAAAGGCTGACCTCCCTGGCCCTGGGGGAATGGGAATTTTTCATGACAGGAAGAGCAGAGTGGTTTCAGAACATGGAGCCCTTTGAGGAGAACGGTACGTTTCTGTGCAGGAACCACAGGGAGGGACTAAGTCCCTGAAGCAAAAGACAAAAAATACCAAAAAGGACATGGGGGGGATAATTAAGATAAAATTCACGTATTTTAAGTTTTTGCCTGAGGCCATCCCTGAACTTTTTAAAAGGAAAAAAAAAACTTTCTCAGTATCCTCCTATGATACAGATGGCTCGCTCTGCCTAAGACACGGTGCTGAGATGTGAAATATTAGAATCATAGCTCAGCTACAATATGGCTTTAGTGCTTCCTCTAGACCTGTATCCTGAATTAACCACCATTTATATCATCATTTCTCTGGGACAAAAGTTCACTGAAAACACACTGTAATTGATCATCTAAAGCCCTTCAGGAAGGAGGTGGCAGAGATCTTACATTTAAATCCTACAATGTTAGCTTGATTTTTAACTTTTCTCAAAATCAAAACAAATGATAAAGTATCACATCAGAAGAGATAGGCAGGCATGCTGTTAAAGAAGAAAACTCCTAATTCTAGTTTGAGAAAGAAACCCTAAAGAATGCAAAGCAAATTAAACCATGAGAGGGGCCAAAAAAGATCACGATCATTCCTCCTCTGTTGTCTCAAACAGAAAAGGCTAATGCATCAGCTGGCATCATTTATTCCCTGGAACTTTCTCCTGCACTTGGTTCTTTTGGGAAAGGCTGGAAAGCTGCCACCCCCATCACAGAACTCTCAGCGGTGAATGGCGACACCTGGCAGGGCCTCTCTTTATGTTGGGGAGGTGAGACCTTAGGCATATATGAGGGCAGGTCTAGGTAAGTCAGTCAAGGTCCATTTTAAGGATGAGGTAAGATGGGGTGGGGCAGGCCCTTCAGGAATATCAGCCTGGACAGTCTGATGAGAATCTGATGTTGTTTAGAAGGTACTCTGAGGCTATTCCGTACCCACCCATCCTGCTTTAACGCCTCCACATGCCTCTAGCCTGCCTTCATCAGGTATGCATCGCCAATATATACACTTCTCCAAGGAAAAGAAAAGGGCGGGGGGAAACATAATTCTGGGTTACGTTTGTTTATAACAAGGTTCCCCAAAGTTTGGAATTACAACTAACTAGAGTTAGCCCTTTACCTGGCTGGTCTCAAAGCTATAGTCACTGCCATCTGCCCTTCTGAACAGCCCAGAATTTCTTAGAGGGGAGGGGAACAGTCAGCCTCCCAAACTAACTCCCCTTCTCAAAGAAGCACAAATGGGCAAGTAATACCTTTTCTCCCTCCCCCTCACCTACGACCGGCGCTGGCACAACTTTACCTTTTTCGACTCCCTGTGAACACAAAACCCGGAGGAAATCAAAACCGGCTGCTTTTCACAGGAATATTAGGAGCCCGTGCCATAACCTTAACCATTCAGAAGAAAGAAAGGCCATCCAGGCCCACAAAACGCTTTGCAAACAAAGAGGTAACAAATATACCCTAGACACCTGGACCCAAGGCATCTGGAGACAAGGGATGAAACGTCAGACCAACAGGAGGTGCTGCAGTAACTCTAAGGGGTGAGGGTAGGCTCAGAATCCTGGGAACTGGAGAGTAATCAGCCCCCAGCTCACACGATACATGACCCTCAGATGGACCAGGACGCTCTTCCAGGTTGGAGTTGGTGCCTTTGCCCTGAAAAATGACTTTCTAACAGCCAAATGGCCACAGCAAGTCTCTTTAATCTAGTCTAAAGAGTTCTAAGTAACCTGAACTCCTGATAGAACAATTCTGTTACACAATTCCCACTGATAAAGATCAACAGTGGCTTGAAAGAGAAAGACAAATACCATGTGGTATCACTTATATGTGGAATCTAAAATGTGACACAAATGAACTGATCTAGGAAACAGACTCACAGACATAGAGAACAGACTTGTGGTTGCCAAGAGGGAGGGGAGGGGGGGAGGGATGGACTGGGGGTTTGGGATTCGCAGATGCAAACTATTATAGAGAGACTGGATAAACAACGAGGTCTTACTGTATAGCACAGGGAACTATATTCAATATCCTGTGATAAACCATAATGGAAAAGAATGTGTATATATATATATATATATATGTATAACTGAATCACCTTGCTGTACAGCGGAAATTAACACAACATTGTAAAGCAACTATACTTGAATAAATTTTAAAAAATAAACAAAAAAATAAAAATCAATAGTGCCTTGTAGTGACACAATAAAACATCTCTGAGCTGAGGTATCATAAGCAATGGGAAGGCCCACCCGACCACCTGGTCTACACTGGCACCCCCAATACCAGGCACTCTCTAGACGTGTTTAATGTCCTTCAAAGCACTGATCCCTGTCCATGGATTCCCACTAGACTGTAAGCGCCATGAGATGCATACCTGCTGCTCACCCTTGACCTCCAGTGTCCAGAACAGAGCTGGGCTAATTATAAGCGCTCATGACCACTTGTCGAAAGGAGGAGAAGACAGTGAGGACAGGAGAAGGGAATTGTGCCCCTACATCAACTTTGAGCACATTTTCAACACATGAGTCAATGCACAATAGCTACACTAATGTGTTGCTCTTATACTCTGGGCTCCTTGCCTTTCCTCAACCCTAATTAAGAGGAAGTTTTTTTCCATAAGTGAGCTCCATACAATGCTGAAAGATGGAGGAAAAGGTAATGCCCTCATTGGTTCTCAGCTCAAAAGTACATAATTTTTTTTTTGGCCGCGCTGCACAGCTTGCGGGATTCTTAGTTCCCCGACGAGGCATTGAACCCCGGCCGCAGCAGTGAAAGCTCCAAATCCTAACCACCGGACCGCCAGGGAATTCCCACAATGTTTTAAATAACAGAATAGATGAGCTTAGAAAAAGAAAGTAATGGTAGGCATCTGTAGCACTTTTTAACTTAATTGTGTGACTCTGTGATTGTGTGCGTCTGTGTGTGTGAGAGGGAGAGAGGCCGATGAGAGCCCAAAGCACACATCTGTATTAAAGATCAAAACCTTATTTTTAAACGTAATGACTAATGACTTCCACTTGATCCTCTCACTCCTCAGCAGGACTCTTCTCCAGACCACATACACTTATTTTTAAATCTCTCTTAGGAAAGAAGAAATAGAAAATAATAGGATTATATTCGTTTAACGGAAAGGAAGATTATGTCCTGAAGAAACACAAGAGTTTTCCCCCCATGTACTTACTAGCCTGATCAAAAGCTCAGACCACTGTCAGAATTCATGAGGTTACCTTAGACAGTGGGTAATAGATGTATTCTGCTCCACATCAACAGAAAGGTCAAGAAAATCTTCATCTTTGCTACTAACCTGGAGCAAAAAAAGAAAAAAAGCATTAGGCACAAAATACATAATAGACAAGTAGATAAAACTTTGAACACCTACAGGTAACCAAAAACCGTAACTGCAGTCAGTCAGGTATGGCTTTGTATACTCTCTAGCTACCAGTTACCTTGAAAACAATCCAGAACAAGAGAAAATCCTAAATTCTCCATTTAACCTCATCTGTGTCCAGCTTTGATTCAGGCTTTTCATAATTAAAACTCAACCAGATTTCTCTTCCTGTCCATTCATTGCCCCCACTGTTTCAAAGCAGGAAATATCACACAGGTATCCATATAGCTCAGCCTGGCAGAATGATAACAATGGAAATGGAAAAAGGACAAGAGCCTTAAAAAGCCTACTGCTCAGGGCTTCCCTGGTGGCGCAGTGGTTGAGAGTCCGCCTGCCGATGCAGGGGACACGGGTTCGTGTCCCGGTCCGGGAGGATCCCACATGCCGCGGAGCGGCTGGGCCCGTGAGCCATGGCTGCTGAGCCTGCGCGTCTGGAGCCTGTGCTCCGCAACGGGAGAGGCCGCAACAGTGAAAGGCCCGCGTACCGCAAAAAAAACAAAACCAAAACCTAATGCTCAGATGATCACCCTCCATTCAGCTGTCTGCACTTCTTGCCAGTCCCCAGAAATCACTCCCTTCCTCCTGTGCCTAGTCATTCAAACTGTGTGGGGGGCCCGGGCGCTGAATGTGCTATGGGCTGGAGGGTCTCTCTCTCTCTCTCTCTCTCTCTCTCTCTCTCTCACACACACACACACACACACACACACACACACACACACACACACACACACACACAGAGCTGTCCTCTGGCCCAGGAAGTGTTGTCCTTTGTAGAACACGCCCATGCTGTCTGTGGTACCAGCCAGACCTGGAGCTGGCCGGGAGCCTGGGCTCACACGGGCCCAGCAGACTGGACTGCTCTCAGCCACACCCATCCCCAGCCCTGGCTGTTTCTTGGCCTGCACAGCTGACACCACACCGATTCTGGGTCTGTACTTATCAAAGCTCACCGAGTGGTGCCTGCCTTCCAGCAGCTCACCAGCTTGCCTGGCATTTCACTGTCTTGGAGTGGGAGGGACAAACTAGCCCAGCAGGAACTTTGAGATGCCCAGTCAATTGGCAGCAAAACAAAAATCATACTCCTGTAAGTGAGACAACTATCCTATGACCCAACACTCCAATAGTCAGAGATGTGGACACAATCCTTTATACTTTCATTTGTGTACCCAAGAATGGGTATTGGCAGACTGCCCAACTCCATATCCTGTCTCTGTCACTTATAAAGCGGATGACACTAGGCAAGGTACTTAGCCTCTCTGTACCTCAGCTTCCTCATCTGTAAAGTGGGAGCAGTAAGAGTATCTATTTCATAAGGTTGTTGTAAGGATGAAATAAGATAATACATGTAAAGTGCTTTAAGAAGTAAGTAAGCATTCAACAAATCAAGGATGGAAAAAACATTTAAAATGGCCTAAAATGGTCAAAACGTTGGGAACGGGTTACTACACTGTGAGTATCATATTAAATGAAACATTAAATGAAACATGAGACTGCTCTCCTGCACTTCCACCGTCACCATGAGAAGGGTAACCCAGGCTAGCCCACTGCTTCCCAGAAAAAGACGAGAGACCCACAGAGCAGAGCTGTTCTCACTATAAGGTGCCCCAGCCAGGCCCAGACAGGAGCACCATTGCCACCGGCCTCAGACACATCGTGAGACAGCTGAAATGCAGACGTACGGGCTCAGCCCAGGCCGGCTGGATCAGGCGACCCCCCGCCAACCCGTGGTTGCATGAACTACAGTAAAAGAATCAGAGTGGATCTAAGTCTCAGAGTTTTAGGGAAGTTTGTAACAAAGCAACAAATATAACCAACACAACTACAACTAGCATGACAGGCATTCCTCCTTGTACTGAACTTGGCACATAGTGTGTTTCTTTCAATTTGGAGTTTTGTGGCAACCTTGTGTCGAGCAAGTCTACTGGCAGCAACATTTGCTCACTTCGTGTTTCTGTGTCACATTTTGGTAATTTTCACAATATTTAAAACCTTCTTCATTATTATTATGCTTTACGGTGCTCTGTAATCAGTGATCTTTGGTGTTACTACTATGACTCACTGAAGGTTTCAATGATGGTTATCATTTTTTAGCATTAAGTATTTTTCAATTAACGTATGTACATTTTTTAGACATAATACTATTGCACACTTAATAGACTACAATATAGTGTAAAAATAACTTTTATATGTATTGGGAAACCAAAACATGTGTGTGACTCACTTCACTGTGATATTCACTTTATTGCAGTGATCTGGAACCAAACCCACAATATCTTCAAGGTATGTCTGTAGGTATATTTTATTTTTATTCATTTATTGTCTATTTCTCCCTTACTAAAGTGAAAGTTCAAAAGTTCTGTAATGACTAAGATCCTGCCCTTCCAACACTCCTCCAGAAAAGCATAAACTCAAATAACTATAAACTAACAGCAACTACCTGAAGGCAATGGAGGCAGATGGGGAGTCCACACGTGGAGGAAAAGAGCTACAAAAATGAGTTCATGGTTTCACAGCCTTTAGTGGGATCCAGGGGGGAAAATGCAGTCTTTCTGGTCTAGGAGCCAGAAAATCCAACCTGGGAAACCATGTCCACTGAGAAGAAGGGAAGGAATCTGAGAAAGTATCCCCAACTCTGTCTACCCACATCTCTGGCTGACCCCTGAGCCACACACATGCACAGAGTACACTCACAGCAACCTGGCTGGTTACAAAAGGGATGACCCAAGAGTCAAACGGCTGCCTAGGAAACAGTTTGAAGTGAGTCCAACCAAGATAACTACCTGCTAAAACTAACTGAAGAAAAACAGCAGAACCCAGAGTCTCTCAAACTGAACATTCTCAATGTCCCAGATATGACCCAAACTTACAACATGTGAAGAACCAGGAAAATGGAAGATATTCTTAAAATAAAAGGAGGCAACTGAGACCAATCCTGGGATGACCCAGATGTTGGAAGTAACAAACAATGATTTTAAATAAGCTTTTATAAATATCTTCAATAAAGTGAAATATATTCACAGTGAACCAAAAAATAAGACATCTCGGCAGAGAAATAGAAACAAACAAAAAAAGACTCAAATGGAAATTCCAGAACTAAAAAATTAATACACTGGATGGACTTAACAGAAAACTGGAGATGACAGAGGAGACACCAGGGGACTTGAAGACAGAACAATGGAAATTATCCAAGGAGAAGAATAAAGGAAAAAAAAGAAAGATTGAAATAAAAATTAACAGATACTCAATAAACCTGTTAGATATCATACACATAATTGGAGTCCCAGGCGGGGAGGAGAGAGAATAGGGCAGAAAAACGATTTGAAAAATAATGGCTGAATATTCCCTAAATTTGGTGAAAGACATACATTTATAAATTGAAGATACTCAACAAACACCAAGCAGGATAAATACAAAGAAGGCCAGCCAAGGTCAAACTGTTGAAAGCCAAAGGTAAAAAAGCAAATCTTAAAAACATCTAGAGAAAAATGACACATTACAGCTAGCTCCCTGGTGCCCTAGTGTTTGGAATTCCAGGCTTTCACTGCCGTGGCCTGGGTTCAATCCCTGGGCGGGGAACTGAGATCCCACAAGCTGCGTGGCATGGCTAATAAATAAATAAATAAACTTTTTTTTTTTTTAAATGACACATTACAAGAGAATGATTCTGTTGGAAGCTGGCCTCTCATCAAAAATTACAGAGGCCAGAAGACACTGAACATCTTTAGTATGCTAAAAGAAAAAGCTATCAAAACAGAATTCCTGCATCCCATAAATATATCCTTCAAGAATGAAGATAAAAGTGAACAGAATTCATTATTAACAGACTTGCACTACAAGAAAGGTTACAGGAAATTCTTTAAACCAAAGGGAAAAGCTAGCAGATGGAAATCCAGATCCTCAAGAAAAAGTGAAGAGCATCAAAACTGGGAATTATGACACTGTCCTGTGGGGGTTATAACATACGTAAATGTAATACATGTAGCAACTATAGCGTAAAGGACAAGGTAGGTCGGGGTGGAAGGAATATGCACCTACACAGTTATAAGTTAACTATGTCTTATGCGAAATGGAACATTATTAATTGGATGGGGACCGTGAAGAGTGAAGAATATACTGTACTCTCCAGAGCAACCACTAAAAAACAACGTACGAAGATATACTAGGAGGAAAATTAAAATGGAATTGTTCAATGTAATACACACACACACACAAATAATCCGAAAAGGGAAAAACGTTTAAAAAGCAGAGAAGGAGGAAGAGAGAAACAAAAAGCTCCGGGGGAATAAACAGAAAACAAATAATAAAATGGGAGCCTCAACCCAACCATATCAATGATTATAATAAACACTAATGTAATAAACTTTTCAAGTAAAAGTCAGAAATTGAGTTGAATTTTTTTAAAAAGCAAGGCCAGCTACACACTGCCCACAAGAGCTATACTGTAAATATAAAGAAACAGATAAGCTGAAAAAAAATGGATGGAAAAAAATATACTATGTAAAGAGTTAATATACATATATAGTGGGCTATTTAATATAAGAAAATAGATTTTAGACAAAATTATGAGAAATAAAAATGGTATTTCCTAATACTTGGGTCAATTTACTAGAAAAACAATCAAAAATATGGAAGCCCCTCATAACAGAGCCTCAAAAATACATGAAGCTGGAGCAGTATTCACCAACAAAATGGAATGAACCACATGCTACAACACACATGAATCTCAAAAATGTTATGTAAGTGAAAGATATCAGACACAAAAGACCAGATCTTGTGTGATTCCATATATATGAAATGTCCAAAAAAGGCAAATATCTAAAGACAGAAAGTAGCTTAGCGGGGGCCTAAGGCTTGCAACAGAGATTAACTGCCCAATACAAAGGATCTTATTGGTGTGATGGAAATGTTTTAAAACTGGATTATGGGCACAAAAGCAGAAATACAAATCAATGGAACAGGCTAGAAAGGCCAGAGATAAACCCACGCATATATGGTCACCTTATCTTTGATAAAGGAGGCAAGAATATACAATGGAGAAAAGACAGCCTCTTCAATAAGTGGTGCTGGGAAAACTCGACAGCTACGTGTAAAAGAATGAAATTAGAACACTTCCTAACACCATATACAAAAATAAACTCAAAATCGATTAAAGACCTAAATGTAAGGCCAGACACTATAAAACTCTTAGAGGAAAAGATAGGAAGAACACTCTTTGACATAAATCACAGCAAGATCCTTTCTGACCCACCTCCTAGAGAAATGGAAATAAAAACAAAAATAAACAAATGGGACCTAATGAAACTTAAAAGCTTTTGCACAGCAAAGGAAACCATAAACAAGACGAAAAGACAACCCTCAGAATGGGAGAAAATATTTGCAAACAAAGAAACTGACAAAGGATTAATCTCCAAGATATACAAGCAGCTCATGCAGCTCAATATCAAAAAAAACCAAACAACTCAATTGAAAAATGGGCAGAAGACCTAAACAGACATTTCTCCAGTGAAGATATACAGATTGCCAACAAACACATGAAAGGATGCTCAACATCACTAATCATTAGAGAAATGCAAATCAGAGCTACAATGAGGTATCACCTCACACCAGTCAGAATGGCCATCATCAAAAAATCTACAAATAATAAATGCTGGAGAGTGTGTGAAGGAAAGGGTACCCCCTTGCACTGTTAGTGGGAATGTAAATTGATACAACCACTATGGAGAACAGTATGGAGGTTCCTTAAAAAACTAAAAATAGAACTACCATATGACCCAGCAATCCCACTACTGGGCATATACCCTGAGAAAACCATAATTCAAAAGGAGTCATGTACCAAAAGGTTCATTGCAGCTCTATTTACAACAGCCAGGACATGGAAGCAACCTAAGTGTCCATCGACAGATGAATGGATAAAGAAGATGTGGCACATATATACAATGGAATATTACTCAGCCATAAAAAGAAACGAAATTGAGTTATTTGTAGTGAGGTGGATGGACCTAGAGTCTGTCATACAGAGTGAAGTAAGTCGGAAAGAGAAAGACAAATACCGTATGCTAACACATATATATGGAATCTAAGAAAAAAAAATATCATGAAGAACCTAGGGGTAAGACGGGAATAAAGACACAGACCTACTAGAGAATGGACTTGAGGATATGGGGAGGGGGAAGGGTAAGCTGTGACAAAGCGAGAGAGAGAGGCATGGACATATATACACTACCAAACGTAATGTAGATAGCTAGTGGGAAGCAGACGCATAGCACAGGGAGATCAGCTTGGTTCTTTGTTACCATCTAGAAGGGTGGGGCAGGGAGGGTGGGAGGGAGGTGCAAGAGGGAGGGGATATGGGGATATATGTACACATATAGCCGATTCACTTTGTTATACAGCAGAAACTAACACAACATTGTAAAGCAATTATACTCCAATAAAGATGGTAAAAAAAAAAAGCAGTAAATGGCTGTAAGAATCCCACCCCCCAAAAAACCTGGATTTTGGTCATAGTTACACAACTTAGCAAATCACCCCCCCCAAAAAAATCACTGAATGGATGAATTTCATGGTAATTAAATTGCACCTCAACAAAGTTGTTTTTAAAAAGTAAAAAAAAAATCATGAAGCAAAAACTGACAGAATTAGAGGGAGAAATAAGACAAATCCCACAATTATAGTTAGAAGTTTTAACACTACTTTCTCAGCAAATAATATAAAACTATGGGGGAAAAATCAAGAAAAACACAGACAATCTGAATAACTCTACCAACCATCATGACCTACTGATAACTATAGAGTACTATACCCAACAACTACAAAATATAAATTATTTTCAACTCGGTGGTTCTTAACAAGGGAAACTGCCTTTCAGGGGATATTTGGCAATGTCTAGAGACATTTTTGTTGTCACATTTTGGGGGATGTTACTGGAATCTAGTAGGTAGAAGCCAGAGATGTTGCTAAACATGCACAGGGCAGCACCCCACAAAAAAGAATGATCTGATCCGAAAGGTTAATAGTTCTAAGGTTGAGAGACCCTGTTTTCAAGTGCATTTACCAAAACAGAACGTGTGTTAGGATACAGAACATGTCATGATAAATTGTAAAAGACTGAAATCATACAGAATATATTCCCTAACCAAAACAGAATGAAATTGGAAAATATTAAGATACCTAGGAAAACACTAAATATTTGAAAATTAAACAACACACTTCTAAGTAATACATGGGTCAAAGAAAAAAAGTCACAAGAGAAATTAGAAAATAATTTGAACTAATGACAAAGAAAATATCAAAATTTGAGAGATGCAGCTAAAACAGTGCTAAAAGGAAAATGTATAGCTTTAAATGTGTATATTAGTAAATAAAAGAGCAGGGACTATCTTTTCTGTTTGTTTTAACTGCTATATCTCTAGTACATAAAACAATTTCCAGTATTTAATAGGTACACAATAAATATTTACTAAATAAATGAATATATAACTGAACAAAAGACTAAACAAATGAAAAGATATCTAAACGCCAATAATGGCATCTGGGTGGAAGAATTATGAATGATTTTCTTTTTATACATTCCTGTGCCTGTTTTTAAAAAAATAATTCACAGGTATTATATTTTTTAATTAGTAAACCTTTTTTTAAACCTAAATGGCCTTTCTCTGAGAGATAATAAAACGATTATAGCCAACTGAAGTCATACATAATTTAGATAGTTCTACTAAAGGTCCTGTACTTGAAGGGGGATGAAAACAAAGAAACACTGTCTCCCTTTAGATGCAAATCTTTCCCTGTACTTGTTTCAGGGAGAGGGAAGAAAGGTACAGATCTAATTAAAGAACTGGAGAAAGTTACTGTAACTTTCTCAATTCCCAGTGCAAACTGCTTCCAGAATTAAGAGAAAGCACTCACTGCTCAGGTGGATGGCCCTACCGGTGACATCAAAACATGGCACTAAACCCTTCCATTTGGACTTTTCTCTCTCCCCCTGTCTCAGACTGACATAGTCAAAAGCAATGAGTGATCAAGCAATTTTTTTTTTTTCCTTTTATCTCTTCCCAGAAAGCTGCCAGAAAATAAAACCATTTTCTTCCCACACACAAGGATCTCATTCTGGTCTAAGTGAAAACACAGCTTGTCTCCAAGGAAACATATGTATCACTAAGACTGATACTCTCGGCAGGTACAGGCTACATCTTATTCTTTCTTCTCCCCCGATTTTGGGCATGGAGTTCCCCCAAAACTAGTTTTAAAAGGATGGAAGAGACCCTACTTGCTCTTGTTTTTAATTCATTACAAACCAATTAATAGAACAAATTAATATACAGGGCTTTGCTAAGTTCCTGAGTAATTAAAAAAAAAAAAAATCATGAGCTTTGCTAAGTTCCTGAGTAATTAAAATCCTATTCAAATGTGCTTCTAAATCCCCAGCCGCCTTTGCCGGGCTTAGCAGAAAAGGTGACCAGGTGGCAGCTCCACGCTGCTCAGCCAGGGACTGAAAACGTGCTGGCTCAGAGTCGGTGCCAAGTTGTTGGGCTCAGGAAGAGTGGCAACCACAGCCCACCTGAGTCCTGGGGACTCAGAACCACCTGACCACAGCGCCCATCCCCACTCCTCTTCTGTGAAGGGCTCAGAAGCTCTACTGAGTCAATTTTAACCTCTGCAAACAAAACGAGAAGGGGCATACAATTGGTACTTCATAAAGCAGCTCTTTAGACAACCTTTTGGCTTCTCAGTCTTAAAGCCACTGAGAAGCACTGAGAACCACAGATCTGCAAAGCAAAAACTCAGTTGAAAGAGAAAGTGGGGGCGGGGGGCGGGAATTAACAACAACAACAAAATTAAGCTCCAACCAAGGGAACACTGAGGCTAGACTGGAAAATCCCCAGGCCTCCGTTCTGGAGTGCCTTGGTTACGGTTATCTGGGACAGTCAGCACTGAATGACCCCCTTAAAACTGTCTCTCCAAGTCTACTGCAGAATGAAACCGTTTGTCTCCATAAACCCCTCAGTTGACATCTGCACTGCAATCACAGGCAACGTTTACAAAGGGTGAGACCCAGAAAAAGAAAAAAATTATCGTCTGAAAGCATGAAGACTGGCACAAAGGGTTTTGCACAATTGGAGGAACTACCAGCTGAGGCCGCCCCTACAGCGAGGCTCCCCCAGGGGCTAATTTGCTGCTCCAGATCTAGTGCAGTTCAATCCCACTGTGAGTGTTCACTAATGGTCTTGGCAATTCTGCCGGAAGCGCTCTGTAAAGGCTGCTTGCTCTGGGCAGAGGACGTTACTTAAACGGGGCCCTATATTTCTCATCCTGTGAAGGAAAACTTTTAACTTAGGTCTTCTTTTACACTAAGTTCTCAACATTCTACAGTAACAACTAAAAAGCCCGCACACTATGCATTTTCTTAGAAAGTAGAGGGCTTTCTAACAATTAGAGCTTTCTAAAAATGGAAGGCATCGCCTGGGAAGATTGAGTTCCCTATCTCTGGACAGGATCCAGCAGATGCTGGTGACCAACTGGCTAGGACGTCACAGAAGGGACTTGGGCACTGGGAGAGGAAGGATTAGGTGACTCGTAGGATCCCGTCCAGTTAAAGGATCTAAGAAAATGGAGGTGATTATCCAAGTAACTCCAGAGCGGGGAAGGTGGAAAGCACTCCTGCCTCAAATGTAATCATTTCAGGGGATAATAAATGTACGTTTTTCAGAGTGCACCATCCTCCACAAAGACACACACACACACTCTCATTCTCTTCCACAAACGAAGTATAAATGGTTGGAATCCCGCTAAAACAAACTCTATGGTGTGATCCAAACGTTTTGGAGGAAATCTTTGGGCACAGGCTTGCGATCCGTGGTAACCCTCCACGAGAAAACAGGCTCTGTAACAGCTTCTGCAATACAATTATCTGCGGGTGCAATTTTGCATTTGTTGGGATCAACTGACCTGTTCTCAGACAAAAAAAGAAACTACAAATGTGACTGAGCCTTTCTGAAAATCTACACAGAGAATCACAGGACGGATGTAGTAACTGTTAATTTCAAAGATAACCAAAAGAATTAGACCAGCTGTACAGTCTGGGGCAGGTTTCCCGGCTAAATGTAGAGATGTGATGCCCCATTGTTCTTGTTCCTGTATCTAAGCTCACAGAATACTCTGTACTCCTTCACGGAACTTTGCAATTGTAACCACAAAATGAATTAGCCACTTTGTTATTAACGTCTGCCTTCCATGCTCAAAGTTTCAGAAAGGCCAGGCTCTCACTGCATCCTCAGTGTCTATACCTTTACTTAGCAGATGTGGGAAGAAAAAAAAAGTATTTATTGAATAAAAGAATACTTGTCTATACAACAGCCACTATACTACCAAAGTGAAGAGACATCTGAGAATAGTGGGTATAGACAAGAATGTGGAGAATAAGAATGCTCATGCACTGGGTGTATAAAATGGTACAACCACTTGGGGGAATTTGGTATTTTCTAATGAGTTTAATGGTAAGCCCATCTTATGACCTAACAAATCTACTTCTGTGTATATATCCTAGAGGAACTAGATTTATGTACACTAGATTGTATATGTATTACAATGTTCACAGCAGCATTGTTCATAGTTGCCCCAAGTTGGATACAACCAAATACCCACCAACAGTAAAATGGATTCATGAATTGTGGTATATTCAGGCAATGGAATACTATATGACAACGAAAATGAATGAACTTAAGCCTCATGCAACAGCACAAATAAATCTCACATGGGATAGTGAGAAAAAAAACGAAAAAAAAAAACCAGGACACTAAAGAATACACACTGCATGATTCCATTCATCTAAAGAGCAAAAAAAATCTAAACGGCTATTTATTTTAGGGATGCACAGGTAAGTTTCGAGTTCTAGCAAACATTCAAAGAACAGATAAATCAAAACGTACACATACTCTCTCAAAGAAGATAAAGAAACTGGAGGCCACTACTCTACTTTGGGCAGGAGAGTGACATGGAAAAGGGCAAGAGAAAAGCAAGAAAACCCAGTAGGAAGTTACTGCTGTAGCTTAGTTGAGACGGCCAGTCACGAGCTGATGGGTTCCTCTACCCTTCTAGGTTCTTCTGGCTGCTCTAAAAAAGTAAACGGGCATGAGACATTAACAGGAGAAAGTGGTGATGGGTGGCCTGAGCCAGGGTGGGAGCAGGAGGGATGAAGAGGATTAAAGAAACACAACAAGACAGGACCTGGTGACAGAACAGATACAAGAGGTAAGGTGAGCATGGTACCAAGGGATACTCCCTTATTAAAAGAAGGGAAGAAAGCAAAAAGACTGCAAGTCTGCAGATTATACTATGTACAATATAGCCCTAATTTTGATGTTTAAAAAGGACATGAATTTACTCTAAAAATAAATTTAGTATCAAAAAGAATAAAAAAACTGCAATGGATTAAAACACATAAAATGTTAAAACTCAGGAGTTCATCACAAAACTATAATGCAAAAGAAGGAAAAGAAGATGAAGGGTTCCAAAGGTTCTAGCATTGCTGGGAAAGTGGAAAAAAAACAAACCAAGTTAAGGATGTGTATTGTAGTCTCTAGAGTAACCTCTAAAAGAATTTAAAACTAACAACAACAACAACAAAAAAAATAGGAAGACAGACGTTTCATTGATACAAAGGCAAGAGGAAAAAAAAAAAAGAATATAAAATAGGTGGGTTGAATAGAAACAAAGAATAGGATGGTAGAAACGTACTGCCATTTCACAATACAAGTTAAACACCACAGGATGTTTCCAGAATGTGGGAAATTCTTTCCAACAACCTGATTTCTTCAACAACTAAACTACGAGGGAAAAAAAGGAGGGGTGGTAACTCATAGATTAAGACACATACTGACCAAATGCAATGTGTGGACCACGTTTGGATACTGATTTGAATTAACCAGCTGCTTTAAAGAAAAAGTGACATAATCAGAGAAACGAACACTGAGTGAACAATGATTTAAAGGAATTCTTTTTAGGTGTGATAATGGCATTGTACCAATGTTTTTTTAAAAAAGATTTCTTACCTTTTGGAGATATATAACAAAGTAATGAAGAAATTACAAATGGAATGATGTTACCTGGGACTTGCTTAAAAATAGACCAGTTCTGTGAAGTGGGAGGGGGCGTGAAAGGAAAGATGACTGAGATGGGCCAGCGTGTTAACAATCATTGATCCTCAGTCATACACATATGGGATGTATTATACTATTCTATTTCTGTATGCATTTGAATTTTACTGGAACAGAAGGAGAAAGGGAAGGAGGAGAGATCTCTAGATAGATAAGTATGTGTAGAAAATGTTTTGGCAGGATATATTTCAAAATGGTTATCTCCGGGCTAACGTGATCACAATTTTTAGAAAGTGTTACAAATTTATCATCTCTGGGTGGGGAGATTACTGGTAACTTTTAGTCTCTTTTTGCTTAGCTATGTTTTCTAATTGTTTCTACAAGGAACAAACCAGAATGCTTCAAATGCTCCAAATGCTTCAAAAATTGTTTAGAAGGATAGAAGACTGCCAAAAAACAAAGAGCCTCCCACTTAAATCCACATTTCTTAACCATTTCTGGGTGCCAGTCCCTTGGCAGAATCTGATGCAACTACTGTCTCTCTCCCCAGAAAGATGCACAATCCTACAGAATTTTTCATATGACGTTATTAAGAAACTCTGAGACCTCAGATGAACCCATACTTTCTATGTTATTAGTAGTCATCATAAATAGTAATAGTTGGCTTTTACTGCACAGTTGGTATGTGCCAAGCATGGTTCTAAGTGCTTTCCAAAAGCTAACTCATTTAATCCTCCTAGCAACCCTACGAGACAGGCACTCTCATCATCCCCAATTTACAGATGAGGTGAGGTCAGAGAGGGTGAATAATTTGCACAAGGTCCCACAGCTGCTGACTGGCAGAGCCAGCATACAAACTGAGCAGCCTGGCCCTAAAGCCTTTAAAAAGCTTTTTTTTTTTTTTTTTTTTTTTTTAGTTAAAGCTGGGCTTTTAACTACCACATTAAGAGGCCACTCAGAGAGTTAAATCAAATACAGAAAGCCAAGGCAACATCCTGAATCACGCCCTGGAAAATGTCTTCAAATTCAACTAACACTAAGTGCCTACCTACCATGTGCCAGACTCACCCAGACACATAAGCTAACCCAGCCCTGGCAACAGTGCTGTCAGGGACTTGTCCCATACACCCAGCTAACTGCTAGAAAATCAGAAGCCAAGCCTGGGGGCTTCCCTGGTGGCGCAGTGGTTAAGAATCCGCCTGCCCATGCAGGGGACACGGGTTCGAGCCCTGGTCCAGGAAGATGCTACATGCCATGGAGCAACTAAGCCCGTGCGCCACAACTACTGGGCCTGTGCACCACAACTACTGAGCCCACATGCCACAACTACTGAAGCCCGTGCGCTCTAGGGCCTGTGTGTTGCAACTACTGAGCCCACGCCTAGTGCTGCTCCGCAACAAGAGAAGCCACCACAATGAGAAGCCCACACAACACAAGGAAGGGTAGTCCCCGCTCGCCGCAACTAGAGAAAGCCCGCGCACAGCAACGAAGACCCAAAGCAGCCAAAAAAAAAAAAAAAAAGTCAAGCCTGTCTTCTGACTTCAAGTTCACCATACACAGCTGATTCCCTTTATGTTGGGGAGGTGGTCTGTTCTAAGTCACACATGACTCCCCGTGGCCAAACTCATTTCAAGATAACCCGTGGAGGTCCAGTTCAATACTTCCAATTGGTAGACCCTAAAATTAGTCCACGATGCACAGCAATCTAGTTCTTGAGATTTTCCCTCATCACTCTACTTCAGCCAGCTGAGACGTCTTAGATGGAGACATGCTTCCAAAAGTTGGCATCTGAGGCTCATACACATAAACAGAACGGTATGCACATACTGAAGACAACTGCTAGGTGCTACGATACCACACTACACTCACGCACAACACAGTTAGTACAACTATACACAAGCAAATCACATGAAAGCCCTCCTGATGCTTACAGTTTCACAGTTCAAGCATCGAGTTTCATTGGTGAGCGTTCCCTGAAAAATCTCATGGACCCAGGTGAGTTCTGGTTTATTATTCTCCGCAGGTTCGTTCATGTTGCCATTTTTTAATTTTCCATTTTGTTTCTCCTGTTTCTTCTCTTCCTGCAGGATGTCCGCAATAGTGTTTAGCAAATAATTTAAAAATTCGTGAGCATCCTGCTGCATGTAGTTATCAAAGAGATCTGGAAAGGAGAGGGTCGGTATTTCAATCTCTGGCTATTGAAAAGCAAAGAAAATGCTCATTTTACAAACCACACTTCCATTTTTATATTGAAAGAGTGGACACGTATGGAATACGTTCACCTCTATTTTGCAACTTCAATGGATAAGTTTTTAAAAAATTTTTGTTCACTTCCACTTTTTACCACCCACCAAGAACTAAATTTCCCATATCTTCCTGAAGTCATCATATATATAAAAAGCTACCAACATTTTTATTTGTTCTACAAAAAAAAAAAAGAAAAAGAAAAAGAACAGGAATTACTTGATAAACTCCCTGATAAAGTATCAGTATTTAATATGATGTGACCACCAATGATCAATTATTCACTTCGTAATTTATGCAGAGCAACAGGGTCTCTTCCCAAAGATCATATTAAACCCTGGACCAACCTGGAAGCAGCTTAAATGAAACACATAAGGGAGATGAGGGATATATATGAGAATGTATCTATCTGATAGTGTTCTGAAACCAAATACAAATGATTCCAGCAGCCTGTTCCCTGCTATAAGGACAAACAATCAAGAGATGAATGCAGCTGTGAAACTTCATTATTAATCATGTGCACAAGGAGACTTGGGAGGGCTCTGCTTCCTTCTCAGATTATTTCTATTCTGGTGTGTATAAACTACAACAACTTCAAAAGACGGCAATCAAATTAAATGAGACTTTATAAAACAAACATCTGATTAACTGTGCAAGTCTGTTGCAGTAAGGCTGAAATCTAGGCTAAACACAAGTTGTCATATCAAATATTTCTATAGTCATAAAAATTACCCATGCAGAACTTCTGGAATAACCTCATCTCTACCACCGCTTCTCACACACACACAAAAAAGAATATAGAAAAAAAAGAAGAAAATCAGGTGACAGCAGGACATTTTTTATCACAGAAAAATATCAGCTTGATATCCTTCAACTTAGGCAAACAAGAATCAAAGGTATTATTTTTAAAACAGCAGAGCCTCTGATTAGACAATCTGCATTTAGTTTAATCACTTATGACAAGTTTATAAGATAGTACTATTTTATTCAATTATTGCATCAACCTATGTATTCCAATCAGTGTCCTGCCTTGGGCAATTTCTCCTCTTACAGTGATCCTACCCAGAAAAAACTCCTTCCAATGTGGAGCGAAAAGAAAAGGTCATTCCAAAATGGAATGATAAATTTGAATTTTTAAGTATATCTTTAATTCAGTTTTGTTTTATATACTGGGTGGAAAAGGAGAAATATCTTTTCAAATGATAGTTGAGTAGTTGGCCATACTATTTTCCCATTTAAAAAAAAAAAAAGGTTTCGTTTTGAGGATATACAGAACTGTCAATTCTCCTTATTTCAGAGCCTGAAACCCATTCGTCTCCATGCTACTCACCATTTTCTTTTCTCAGCCTCGAAATGAACTTCTTTGGTGGGATCACGCCAACCTTCTTCTTCTGCGTGGCGATGCTATGGAAAAGGTCTGCCAGGCATGTCAACAAGTTTTCCTTCTTTTTTTGCTGGGCCTTGTATGCCAGCACATTCTCCCGGAAGGGCCGGCAGAAGTACAAGGCCTGAAGCACGGAGTTACAGTAGCATGTGTTTCCGAACTGCCAAAGGACAACAGGGATGGTTCAAATCAGGGTCCGGGGCTGCACCACCTCCGAACCAGGTGGAGAGAGGGAGAGGGCCACCCTCCATGTGAACCAGCCCAGATTCCGCGTATCACAGCCCTGCTCACGGTGGTAGAAGCCCAGTATGGCACTCTGAACATCACCAGGGAAATGAATGCTAGTATATGCAAGCCTGGTAGCTCTCTAGCCCATTAAAAGTCTCTAAGATGATAAGAAGCACTCGGCCTTGATTTTAAAAAATCTAGTGAAACTTTCTGGTGCTTAAAAAAGAGAGAGACACTGAAGAAGAAAAAAATCGACATGATGTGGAGACGCAGAAAAGCAGCTGGCTACACAAAAGATGTCACAAGGCAACACATCAAAACTCCTATGACAGGGAAAATAAAAATCTCAATCAGAAAGAAATCCAGGAACTAGGAACCACTTGCTCAGCTAAAACAGTCTTCACCGAATGGGGACTTGTTTTAGTTTCTCTCTTTCAAGATTCCAGCACGCCTGCCATTGGCTTCAGACCACATTTCCTCACTTTCTCAAAGCAATCTTATTTCCGCCAAAGTAGCAATTGTCTCAATACAACAGTACCACCCAGTTCCTGGTCTCCTGCAATCTGATTAGGGCCCACAGAGTAATACTATGACCTCTCAAAAGCCACGGATACTCAAGATTATGATTAACGAGGGAAAAAGTAAGTCATCATCTCCCTGGTTTTCAACTGACCATATAATAACCAACTCTGCGGGTGAACACATAGCTGAGACATTCACTTTAGAATTTTTCATGCACGTTAAAATGAAAAGGAAAACAAACTAAGGAAATCAGAAGATTAATAACAGATTACGAACTGCTGTGTAAGATTAAAATAGAACATGAGCATTTCAAGATTGGTTGTTGGCTTGTGTGTTGTCTGCCCAAGAGCAAGGCAGATGCACCACCATCCTTAACGTGACATTTCTACGTATGTTAAGATAGAACACTTCCTATTTTTATATATTTTAATCTACTTTGACACAATTATGCAGTGAGACAAACCTCTTTTTAAAGAGAAGCTGTAACTTTCATGAATTACCATTCGAAACAAACATAAATGAAACTATTAATAAGTTTAGGTCTCACAATGCTTCCACAGACTAGGAGATGGCCTTAGTTCTTTTTTCCTCCATAGTCTGCACTTGTCTTTTCCCTGCACAAGGTAGAATTCCAGCAACTTGAATAACTATCCTCACAGAGCTTAAGCAAGAGGCCTTTGCACTATGCCTAAAAAAACTGCATTAAAATTAGGAGTCAGTATTTCATCAACACAATGTCCTATATTCCAGTACTGGAGCCTCCTCCTACCATTCTTTTCTCTGTTACTCAGTACCTCACCTTCAGCCAGACACCCTTTAGTAACACTTGGCCCTGGGCCAGTGGACAACGTCTGGGAAAGAAAAGGAACTAACATTGACCGAGTGTCCACATATGTGCCTCAGTCTCATGTCAGTACCTTCAATAGGAGCTCTCATGGATCCTTCATTATAGGCCAAGAGGTAGAAACCATTATGGTCTCCATTTTACAGAGGGGGAAAGGAGACACAGAGAGGCCAAGTGACTTGCCCAAGATCGCACAGCTAGTGAACGGCATAGGCAGAATTCAGACTTAGGTCTGTACTACCGCAAAGCCAATGTCCACTCCATTATCCCACAGGCGGCATTCACTCAGAGAATGGTCCCAGCGGAAATTACCACCTATCACACCTGAACTGACAGACCACACTCAGAGCAGTTGTTCCAGAAAACCAGGTGCTTATGAGTTAACACCGGATGTCACTTAAATCCTCCACCCCAGAGAGAAAGGATCAGGGGGGGAAGAAAGCTCACGGGGGTGGTGGGCAATACGGCCTCACTACTTGGTCATAATCAACTTGTCTAGGACACAGGCCCTGGCAAGTATGGCCATCTACAAGGGGACCATTGCTGAGCACAAGCAAATGAGGCCGAGGGATTTTGAGGTAAACTGGCCCCAGTTTTCCCCTGACTCCCCACCCATGCTTCAAATACCAAGTTGTGCTGTTAAATCGCTACTGGTGATGAGCTGGAAACACTTTCGATGCTCTGGTTGAACTGATGCATACTGAAACAAAGCTACCAAGGAACCCACCCAGATGGTGAAGGGAAAACGTACAAAAGCAGATACTGCTACAAAGGCTAATAATATCACTGTGAAAGTTATGGGTGCAGCAGAAATCTTTTAAAGCACAGGGGAAAAAAATGAGAATCTGACCCGATAATGCACTCATTAAACACTTTCTTCTGGGGCAGCTCATACTTTCAAAAACTGGACTAAATTTCCCCCACCCCAATATTTGCCACTTATGGTAACCAAGGAGTATGAACGATTATTTAAAGCTTGATAATAACGAAAATGGGAATGGAGTTGCTTCAAGAACTCTAAAACATTTGATTAAGATAGTACATTTTAAAATACTTACATTGACCAATCCGAAGTAGTGTTCATTGATTGGAAACTGCTCTGGACCAATGTCTTTTTCCAGAGCAGAGGCATTGGTGCCCTAAAAGAGAAAAATAACAAAAGTTCTGTTGTGTGTAGAATAGACAAGAAAGCAAAATGATACTTGAGAGAGTCCGCTATCGAGACCAGCATCTCCTCGGGTGGCCTGGAGTTTGGTGACGGTCACGCTGAAAGAACAGGTGTCAGAAGTAAACCGTCGAAGAGGTAATGACATCAGCCTACTCCTCTCCTCATCCAACTTCATCATCCCCTCAAACCTGTTCTACCCGGCTTCAATTCTCCTCTATTAGGAAAGGAGGTTTGGGACAGGCAAATCAGCAAATCATCAGTCAGAACTTCCGAATGAAACATTCTGAGCTCAGGCAGCTGCAGTAGCTTTTATACTACTGGTGTATAGAATCGTACCACCACTTTCAAAGTCAACAGTATCATCCTGATAAAGATTTATCTACCGTACACCCACTATGTGCCAGGTACTATTCTAGGCTCTGACAACAGAACAGGGGACAAAGACAGGCTGAAAGAAAAGGCAAGTACACTGGACAGTACATCAGAAGGTGACAAGTGCAGTGAAGAAAAACAAGGCAGGAAATGAGGGTAGGGACTCCAGGGAGCAGGGGGTGAAAGGGAGGCACGGAGGGGGAAGGAGTGGAGGGTAGATCATTGCCGCTTAAATAGGGTGGTCGGGGAGGCCTTACGGAGAAAGTGAAATGTCCAAGGAATATTGTAAATAATGGAGAAATACAATTTAAAACCTAACAGTTCCCAAATGCATCAAATTGGTGAGCCATGTGTACTCAAGTTCAACACTCCAACAGGATGATAATAAGTTCCTGGGTACTCCCACTATATATGCCAGGAACTGCACTATTTATTCTCACAACATCCCATTAGGTAAGTACTTACTATCATAATCCCCATTTAACAGACAGGAACTTAAGGCTTCGAATGGTTAAGAACCTGCCCAAAGACCACAGAGCTAGGACTTGAACCCAGGAGTCAGACTCGGGAGCCCACGGTCTTAACCAAAGGCTATGCAGAGCAATCCTATGACAAAACCATTTACTGAGCCCCGCTAAGGGCCAAGGGGTCATTGGCAAAAGCACACTGATTATCACTGCGCCCCACCCCACCCCCCGCAAGGCCTGGAGGGGTCTGCTGGGATTAGGAAGAGCGACCAAAGTTCAGTCCAATCCGGTGAGTAGTTAGGGGGTGGGTAGGACCACAGGCCCCACGTATACCTGTGGCGCTAACATCATCCTACAGCTTCTCACATCCTCAGGCTATCACGGAAGACTCACAGCTCACAGAATCTCAGGGATTTGGGAGACAGGTATTTTAAAAAGAGACTGTTATGTTTTGTAAAAACTAAATCTGCTGCTGCTACTTATTCTGGGCTCATATAACTAGAATCTCCCATCCCAGAAAGAAATGGCCAAAAGGTGGGCTGAGAACCAGTTAAAACGGTCACGTGTCAACAAGCAAACATGAAATGCAGAATAACTCAATTCTAAGCAAACACCACCTCAGCAGAAATAGTACATTCCATCCCCTTATCATACTATCCTTTGTTTCCACTTGTTTTCTAGGTCCCTGATACTGCTCCACCAATCTAAACTCCTTTACCCGTCATCGGAGACCTTGAGTTTAGCGGTCATCTTTGCGCACAACAGTTTCACTATCTTTTTCATGGGGGCGGGCGGGGGAGGCAGGGTTTCATTGCCTTCACAATAATGTGACTCCATATACAGGCTGAATTTTTAAAATAATACTTATATGAAAGCAGGCTTTTATGGTATAGACAAAAATCACTAAAAGTTTTCAATAAAGCTACATCTCAATCATCAATCGATGTAAATAATGTGTATTAAATATACCCACAGCCATTTTTGAAACAACATTAGAATATATGGCTTAGAGCCCAGGAGGCATGTCAGATATAAAAGTAGAGCACATGGAGACAGATCTCATTAAATCTAGAGATTCAATCCCTGACTTCTGTTATTCGGGAATTCTTGGATGGAGTGCTTTTTTCTACCTTAATATTTTCCCACTGGAGAGGGAGCTGGTGGGGGGCGGCTGGCTGTGACTCAGGCTAAGTACGGTGACCCAGGGGAATAATACCTGGGTGGGAGGAATAATATAATAATAATTATTATAATAATATGATAATACCATGGAGGTAGCAGGCCAGGAGCACCCACAGCACAGCTCGGGGGAGAAGAAAGTGAGCTAGCCGTGTCGTCAGCGAAACCTGGCCCTCCCTCCGGTCAGGCCTGCTCACCCCCTCTCACAGCCCCCGCACACACACGGTCTGGAAGGGTCAGGAGGGGAGGTCAACCGCGCTCTGATCCCCAGCATCGCTTCCAGACCCCTGCACCGTCACCCATCTCGTCAAAACATCCACCCTGTGCAGCCCGTGCCTCCCAGCACCGTACAAACCCCTTCCCTTCTCCTCGTCTCGCCTGACCCCTCCATGCCCCGACGACCTACCTTTACACCCTGTCTCCTGCCATCGTGCTGGGTGGCTTCAGGATCCACGTGGCGGTGCCTTCCCATACCCTGCTCTCTCAGCAACTCATGCCCTCTTTTCTAGCTGTCTTTTATTTCACTCCACTCCAGCTACCCACTCCCAAAGACGCACCCCGGACCTGGTCACCACCCCAAAACCCAGCCAGGCTGGACTCTGTCTGTCGGCTCATCCCATCACAGCCACTCGTACACCCGCCAGGACCCGTCACTCCTCTCCTTTCTCATTCAGCTTAGAGTCCATGGATCACGATGTCAGTGGCTCTTATAAACACCCCTGACCTTATGCTTTGCTCACACCACCTGGCAAAAAACCCACCCAATGGGAACCAAATTATTCACCTTCTCTGAACATACGCCCAGACAGATGTGCAGCGCTAGGGGGGAGAAGTTGCACCTCAGGCTGATTGCATTCGCTCGAACTCACCAAATTCAAGCAGCCCACGTCCCCACCTTCCAAGACCCTTTCTCTGAGGCACTCATTCTCCACTCCACAGCGACCTTTTCCAAATTTCCCCAAGCGCCTCAAAACTATATACCTCTCTGCCCCTCTCACTGGCTTCCCACTCTACAGGAAAATGAAGAAAAAGAAAAACATTAAACCAGCAGAGAGGAACTCTCTTAATTTCACACTCTCAAACCTTCAAACCTATGCGCCTACCTCTCCCAATGATGGAGACCTCGCTCTCGTGCAGGTCAATTGCTCCCGCACTATTAGATCCTGCCCGGCAGAATTTAACATGCCTCCTTGTCTCTCATGTTAAAAATACACATACACGTCTTCTTCCCACCTCTCCCAGTCCCCACCCCCTTTCTCACCTCCCCTTCATAGCTAAACTTCTTTAAACAATTGTCTATTCTGACACATTTACAAATGAATCAGATGATTTCTAAGATTTATTTCAAATGATCCAGTGGGGAGAAGTGGGAGGTGGGTGTGAGGGGCTTATTATACTATTCCATTTATACTTTTACATATATGTTTACAGGCAGAGTAATGGTCTCCCAAAGATGCCCAGGTCTTCATCCCCAGAACTTGTGATGACGTCACCCTACATGGCAAAGGTAAATTTAGATTGTAGAAGGGCTTAATTTGCTAATCAGGACTTAATTTGACCTTAAAATAGGGGGACTGCCCTGGCTTATCCAGCTGGGCCCAACGTAATCACAAGCATCTTTAGAAGCGGGAGACAGATCAGAACAACAGACCGGAAGGACTCAACTTGCCTTCGCTGACTCTGTAGGCAGAGGAAGGGGCCAGGAGCCAAGGAACCAGGCAGTCTCTAGAAGCTTAAAAGGCAAGGAAAAAAAAACAGTTTCCGCTAGAGCCTCCAGGAAGAACACAGCCGCACACTGCCTTCATTTTAGCCCGGGTGGGGCTAGTTCAGTCTTGTGACCTCCAGGCTATAAGGTAATATACTTGTGCTGTCTAAGCTGCTAAGTTCACGGTAACTTGTTACAGCAGCAATAGACTAATACAATATGTCTGAAGTTTTCCATAATACTCGCTAAGACCTGTCTCTATTTCCTCACCTCCCCATCTCTCCTGAAAATATTCCCTTCTGGATTCTACCCCTGATGAGCTCCACACATGGTCAACTCAGGAAGACACACTTAGCTGTTGGCTTTCTCCAGGTGCTGTCTAAGGCCCTCTTCCCTCCCTCCATGCCTCTTTCTGTAGGGTCCAGGCAACAACCAGGCTTCAATCAGCAGCTACGTGCCAACCATTTCCAACGCTTCCCCTTCATCCCAGAAAGCTCATTTCTGAGCCCATTCAGGCGGGGTGAACACAGAGTTCCACTTGCTTGTCTCACAGGCCCTCAAATTCACTCTACCCCGAAACTAGAGCTTTCACTTCTCCTTCCCCTCAAATCCAGTCTCTTCCTGGTGTTTCCCCACTTGTCCATGACGATGCCACCTTCCACCTGGCTCCGGCTAGAAACCTGAGGGCCACGCCTAACGTCCTTCTCCACACTCGACGGCCATCCACCACAGCACACTACTGACCGATTCACTCTCCTTAAATCTCTCAAATCCCTTCGCTTCTCTTGAACCTCCTGCCACCAGTGGGACCAGGCCACCAGCATCTCTCATCTGAATTACAACAGCCTCCTAAATGGCCTCCGACACCCACCTTGCTCACCTCTAACCCCACCATCAACATGGCAGCAAAACTGCCTTTCTAAATACAAATCTGCTTTAAAATGCTCCAGTGGCTTCTACGGCTGTCCCCAATGCCACCTACCACCCATGCTCTCATACACTTGGCCTGCTAGGGTGGCCTTTGCTCTGGTCCTCAAGTACCTCAAGTTCCCTCCCATCCATCACCTGAATGCTCTTCCCCTGCTTCTTCACCTGGCTGTACCCTATCATCCTTCTCAGGGAGTTCTTTACCGGCCACCCCTAGATTCAGGTAGTCTCTGTAATGGACAGAATAATGGCCCCTCAAAGATGTCCCCACCCTAATCCCTGGAACCTGTGAATACGTTAACTTATGTGGCAAAAGGGACTCTGCAGGTATGACTGATTTAACAATCTTGAGGTGGGGGGGGTGCAGTTATCCTGGATGACCTCAATGGGCCCAGTGTCATCAAGGGTCCTCATGAGAAAGAGGCAGGAGTATCAGAGTCAGCGAGGAGATGTGACGACAGAAGCACAGTTCACAGAGAGACCGGAAGATGCTACACTGCCGGCCTTGACGATGGAAGGGGCCCAGAGCCAAGGACTGCAGGCAGGCCCTAGAAAGTGGAAAAGGCTCTCCTAGAGCCTCCAGAAGCTGTGCAGCCCTGCGACACCTTGATTTTAGGAGTTCTGACCTCCAGAGCTCGAAGGGAATAAATTCCTGTCATTTTAAGCTGCTAAGTCTGTGGTCCTATTTTACAGCAGCAACAGGAAACTAACACACCCCTCCCCCAACAACCTCCACTCTCCACTCATAGCATACTGTCTCCCTTACAGTGTTTACTCCAATTCTTATTTATGTAATTATTAATATGTTTCCTATCCCCTCAACTACATGTCTCACAGGAGCAATGACTTATGTCTGACCTGCTTAATACTGCACTCTCAGTGGCTAGCACAGATTAGGCGCAGGCCTGCTGGGTGGGTGGGTGGATGGATGGATGGACGAATGAGTGGATGGTTGGTTGGATGGATGGATGCATGCGTGCATAGATGGGGATGGTTAGGGCTGTGCAAGTTGCTTCCACGTCCATGATCATTTGGACACAGGTGTGTGAGCTCTCCCGATCTACTGTTCAGTGAGGCCTACATGGTGCCCTCTTCCATTTCCCCATTCTCCCTTCCCTTTTATAAATATACACCCTAGGAATTCCTTCCCATGGATACAGAACGTCACTGATACTGACATCTGGAACCAACCTCTTGCTTCACATGCTAGCATTTTCCATTGGTAACGTGAATTTTTGTGCATCTTTAACAGATTTCGGAGGTCTCTACGTTAAATGTAAATCTCTGTATGATGAAAGGACACACACATGATGGGGAACGTTTCATGAGAGATGGTGGGAGCTTAAAGATCAACTAGACAGTATAAATCGAAATTTTCAATGAGCACCTCCTTCAATCCTGCAATTCTTCTTTAAGCAATTTGTTCCACATCTATACTCACACGGGTAGAAAAGATACAGAGACTATAGCAAGGACGAAAATAATCCAGGCCTGGCTTAAACAAGACGGAAGTTTACTTCAAGAGGAAGCAGCACAGGCCTGACGCGGCAGCTCTGCAGGGCCGGGGACTCGGGCTCCTTTTATCTTGTTGTTCTGTCATCCTCAAGAATGTATCTTGGGAACCAACATGGTCACTCCGGCCCCTATCATCAAACAACCTCCGCCAGGGGGAAGCAGACAAGACGGGGAGAGACTGCGCCATCTCTTCCAAGAATGTTCCTGGAAGTCGCATACATCACTTTTGCTCATGATCCCAATGGCCAGAATCTCACCCAGCCACACGGCCACACCTAGCTGCCAGGGGAGCCTGGCAAATGGGCTCTATTACCAGCCAAAATTAGAGATGGAAAAAGGATACTGAAGGAACGAGCAGCAGGCAACATCTCGGACGGTCCCCGCCCCACCCCCGGCAAGGCTTGCAAGAGGAAAACGTTAGAAATAACTGGTCAAATAATTACAGTAATAAACAGGATGGAATACCATGTAGCTACTTAAAAAAGTAAAGCTACTCTATAGGTATGGCTATGAAAATCTGTCCAAGATACAGCGATAAGTATCAATAAAAACGTGTGAGAGAGTAAGTGTGTGTACAGGACAATTACTGGAAATGTCCTCCTTTCAAGCAGCAGACGCTGAGCCCTTTTCGTGTCCAGCGCGACTCTACTTCTGAGGGACCCAAAGGGACAGAGCGGCTCGGGCCTGCCTTCAACACCTACATTCTAATGGAAATTCCAGAACGAATATTTGAGAAATTATTAACACTTGTCACCAGCGTCCAGGAAGCGGGGCTGGCAGATGACAGGCCACCGGGGGCTTTTTGTTTTCTCAACTGTGCAAAGTTTTTACCATCAGCGTGTATTATTTTTGTCATAAAAAATGTCAAAGAAAGTCAGCAAACTAATACCCTGCAGACCAGCTGTCTAAGGCCCACGGCACACAGCTCAGAGCTTTATGAGGCCATTTTCCCCGCCGGTGTGAATTTGCTTTCCCCTCTCTTGGCCTTAGCTTCCTGGCTGAGAGGTGGGATATTCGGCCTGCCTGTGGCTCAGGGGGCAGAGAGAATCAAACAAAACGGGGAACATTATCAGCACTATGTAAACTGCAAGGTGTGCTGCAAACCCAAGAGCCTGCAGTCCTACCGCGGGCACCAAGCACTGCGACACATAAGGCAAACGGGAGGCACTGAGAATAACTGACCAGATGCTGAACAAAAAACTAATCCAGAGCAGTAAATCACAGGGTCTGGAGGTATAAGAAACACAGTTCTCATTCTCGTCAGTAAAAAATCTGGTAACCTTTGAAAACAATGCACCACACTTTATTAAAAATAGAATCTGGGCTGGGACAAGTTCCAACAAGAAGACTGTAATGCTAGCTCTTCACAGCACTTCTGAAAGCAACTGTGTGACTGCCAAGGGGTGCTACAAAAACACAAAACCAACAATAACAACAACTTGTGAAGGATGAGTCATAAATGTATAAGATGGGTGTAGAAAGGCATTTCTTTTAAAGCAATTTTAAAAGCAGTTTATAGGAAAACATGTTAGAATGCCTTCCTTCTGGGGAGGGGGGAAGAAGACAGATTCTTGCCCAGGAGGATATAATCAGAATGATGGCAATGAGAGTATCACCTCACACCGGTCAGGATGGCCATCATCAAAAAATCTACAAACAATAAATGCTGGAGAGGGTGTGGAGAAAAGGGAACCCTCTTGCACTGTTGGTGGGAATGTAAATTGATACAGCCACTAGGGAGAACAGTATGGAGGTTCCTTAAAAAACTAAAAGTAGAACTACCATACGACCCAGCCATCCCACTACTGGGCATATATCCTGAGAAAACCATAATTCAAAAAGAGTCATGTACCACAATGTTCATTGCAGCACTATTTACAACAGCCAGGATGTGGAAGCAACCTAAGTGTCCACTGACAGATGAAGGGATAAAGAAGATGTGGCACATACATACAATGGAATATTACTCAGTCATAAAAAGAAACGAAATTGAGTTATTTGTAGTGAGGTGATGGACCTAGAGTCTGTCATACAGAGTGAAGGAATTCAGAAAGAGAAAAACAAATACCATATGCTAACACATATATATGGAATCTAAAAAAAAAAAAAATGGTTCTGATGAACCTAGGGGTAGGACAGGAATAAAGACGCAGATGTAGAGAATGGACCTGAGGACACGGGGAGGGGGAAGGGTAAGCTGGGACGAAGTGAGAGAGTAGCAATGACATATATACACTATCAAATGTAAAATAGATAGCTAGTGGGAAGCAGCTGCAGCGCACAGGGAGATCAGCTCCCTGCTTTGTGACCACCTAGAGGGGTGGGATAGGGAGGGTGGGAGGGAGACGCAAGAGGGAGGAGATATGGGGATATATGCCTACATATAGCTGATTCACTTTGTTATACAGCAGAAACTAACACACCATTGTAAAGCAATTATACTCCAATAAAGATGTTAAAAAAAAAGGAAAATCAATGAGAACACTGTATAATACGCAGAAGCCTAAACCAAAAACAGAGACCAGGAAGGGATCTTGGAGATCAGCTCCATTCCACAGATGAAAAAAACCAAGGCCCAGAAACATAAACCTCCTCCCCCAGTTCTGCATCCTAAGGCAGGCAGGATCTCTTTCAAGTCTGTACAAAGTGGAGAAAGGCCCGAAATAACATGTAAGGATTTCTAAGTACACAGAGAAACAGTCACTGATTATAAACCATGAATTAAAATATACGACAGGAGAGGTGAATATTGTTGCTAAAACTACAGTTTTAAGTCTATATTCAAAAACAGTTATTTCACTTATCAAGTACGTTTTCAAAGTACAAAAGTACATAGAGGACTAATTCTCAGAAGCTCTAGTATTCCCAGACTTCTGATGACAAAAGGTCATTCCTAGAGCCTTAAGGAGAAAGTGAAGCAAAAATGAAATGATGCAGCTCAAGATTTCAGGATGAGTCAGAAGCACTTGCAGAATTCAAGGATGGTTAAGGAGGAATTACAGTCACTGGCTTCCACATAATGAGTAATAATAACAGACATCACAAAAATAACACTTACTGTGTCCAGTCACTGCTCTGAGGACTTGATGTATATTTTACTCATTTTAATCCTTACAATAATGCTGTGAGGTGGATGTCCTTATTGTCTCCATTTTAAAGATAGGAAAACTAAAAAAAAAAAAAAAGATGTAAAAAAAAAAGGGCTTCCCTGGTGGCACAGTGGTTGAGAGTCCGCCTGCCGATGCAGGGGACACGGGTTCGTGCCCCGGTCCGGGAAGATCCCACATGCCGCGGAGCGGCTGGGCCCGTGAGCCATGGCCGCTGAGCCTGCGCGTCCGGAGCCTGTGCTCCGCAACGGGAGAGGCCACAACAGTGAGAGGCCCGCGTACCGCAAAAAAAAAAAAAAAAAAAAAAAAGATGTAAAGATAGGAAAACTGAGGCACAGAGAGGGTAAGTAACTTCATCCAAGTTCACACAGCTAATAGGTACTGGAACTAGGTTTGAACTCACACCATCTGACTCCAGAGTGTATGCTCCCAAGCACTACACAATATTGACTCTCAAGGTGGCAGGGTCCCCTCAGAGTCCCAGAATTGCAGGAATGAAAAACCGAGGAAACAGAAGGGGTCACAGAGTTATATAGGTAAACCCCTGCCTCTGAGGCACCATTCAAAATATTCTAGAATGAGGAGCACAGGTGTCCTTCTCTGTAAAATCACCACAGAACACTGCAACCTGTTTAAGAGAATATAAAATTGAGGTTGAAAATCAGGAGAAACTTGAGATGTAGTCAAGAGGAAATAGGTTTTTTTTTCAAAATGGTTTCAGGCTGTGGATTTTTATCTAGCCAAATAGGAAAAGAAAATAATATTGTTTAAAATAGGAGTAAGTGAAAACAAGATCAAAAAGCAGAAATGAGTTCTAAGAAGTAAACCATTTTACACCTAATACTAGAAAAATGTGCACTCTCACGTCCCTAACTTCTAAATTTTTGGATACTGACAATAGAAGAAAAAAGAAAAGAACAGAAAGAGAAAGGACCCACCAGAAGTATGCAGAACAAAATGTGTTAATATATTAATACAGCTCATCTCTCAGTGTTGGGATTATTTGGGAGGGGTGAGTTGGGAGAAGTAGTATGAATTATGTATCAGGGAAAAAAACGCCATTATTTTCTTATCCAAAGAAACTGGCAAAGCATCTGTTGTGCCTCTACAGAGACAGAAATGCAGATTGCGATTCTGAGCCTCTTGGCTCAGAACTAGTGTGGCCAGTTCTCTGGCCCCTCAGAGCTGTCCCCTCTTTCCCCCCATCTCCTACTCAGCATTTGCCTTCAATGTCACTTCTTCACAGCTACCTTCCCTGACCCTTCCCTCTCTCAGAATCCTGTGTGTCTCTTCATACAACTAATCACAATTTGTAATAACTTACTTATTTGTGACTATTTAACACCTGTCTTCCCACTGGACCACAGGTTGGCAAATGACAGTCCCTGGGCCAAATGTGGCCCACCAACTGTTTTTGTAAATAAAGTTCTATTGGAACACAGCTGCGATCACTCATTTACTTATGGTAGCTACTTTCACAGTACGACAGCAGAGTTGTATAGCTGCGACAGAGATATCATGGCCCACAAAGCCTAAAATATTTACCATTGAGCCCTTTACCAACAAGCTTGTCAACCCCTACACTAGACCATAAACTCTATGAGGACAGGGTTGTGACTGACTGGTCTCCTAGGACCATGCAGAACATCTGGCATACAAAAGCACTTACTAAATTTGCTGACTAAATAAACTTGGTAAACAGGGTAAGCAGTATGTGCCACTCGTTGTTCAGAGAACCTCACGTCTCTATTCATCGACTCCACCGTCCGCCAACCAAGGCAGTCCCACTTACTGTCCCCGTGCCACTCACGCAAGAACAGAGGGAACCTGCTCGGGCTCACTCAGCCAGTAAAGGCAGCGCCAGGACTCAACCCCAGGCCATTCAGGTCCAGAGCCTGAGCTCCTGACCACAAGTCAGAGAAGATGGTCTTCTCATTCATACTTTTAGTAATTCCTTAGCTGCAGACGTAGAGACTGGGCAGAGGGCCGCAACTTCTGAGAGTGTCCTCTTTGGCTGCTGGCCATCACACATCACCTAACCACGGGCGGGCAATACCCAGAGGGGCTATGGATGCCGCCCGTCCTGCTCAGAGAGCACACACATCACCTGGTCCCATCCAGCCACACTGATGCTCTCCCTCCAGAGAAGTCACACACTCAGACTCACTATCCCCACTTCATAAGTGAGGGAAATGAAGTTAATGGAGGTTAAGTAACTGGCCAAGGTCAAGTGTTAGTATGAGGCAGAGGTCAGCTGTGAACCCACAATCTTAATACCATCACGACTCCAACTCCTGGCTCAACAATGCTCCTCTGCCCCGCTCCAGGCTTCCACAGGAAGGCAGTTAAAGGGCATTTTCATTCTGCGCCAGGATAGCACGTCATTTCCATGCCTTATACGATACTGGGGAGAGAGAAACAACTCTGGAAAAAACCTCAACGTGACTTCACTGAATGATGTAACGCAGAAGCAAAAATGCCTGCAGCTGAAGAAAGATGACCCTGGGATACATAATGATCCGAAGTCATCATAGGAAGGACAGTAAACAGCAGCTAGAGCCTCTGGCTTGTAAAACAACTCTCTTTGTGGCTAGACACAGCATAACAAAGTCCTCAGGCAGAGATGACATTTCAACTCAAAAGGAGAGGGGCTTCCCTGGTGGCGCAGTGGTTGAGAGTCCGCCTGCCGATGCAGGGAACATGGGTTCGTGCGCCGGTCTGGGAATTTCCCACATGCCGCGGTGCGGCTGGGCCCGTGAGCCATGGCCGCTGAGCCTGCGTGTCCGGAGCCTGTGCTCCCCAACGGGAGAGGCCACAACAGTGAGAGGCCCGCGTACCACAAAAAAAAAAAAGAGAACAAAGAGCTGGGTCTGTCTTCTAGCAGAAGGTGGAGGAGGAAGTATTTACCCCAGTCCCTGACTTCAGTGACCTGGAACCAAGAACCTCACTCCCAACCCAGTGTTCTGCAGAGGCACCAAGCTGCCTCCTCGACGATGAGGTCTCTTAAGCTCCTACTTTACCCAAAGGTACCCTTCTCATCGTTTCCCTGAAAGGCAGCATTGGTGTCACAGGATCCTGGCAAAGCCCCGGGTCAAAGAGGTCAAGTCCTCAAATTTAACTAACAGGGTGATTTCAAGTACTTCCCTCATCCCCCTCTGTAGTTCGAGCTCAAGGTCTTCATCAGTGAAAAACCAGGACAGCAGTATCCCCACCTCACAGTGTGGAATCCCTGCCCTTGCATCGGTACTGCACTACCAGAGATATTTTAGTCTAATGTACTGAAACCACCCTGTAATGTATTGATTAGGAAACAAAATATAAAATTCTGTGCTCTCTTCTCCCCTCCCCAGACAGGATGGCAAGGGGAGAAAAGAGAGGTAGCAGGAGGTCTTCACAGCGGTACTGCTCAAAGCATTATTGCTCTGCCCGGGAGCAAAGTTCAGAAACTGAAAACATGTACAATGAATGGACTGGGTAAGTTTGCACCTGTAAAGTTTGGTAATAAAACAACTGGACCCGGTGTTTTAAGCAACTTTGAGGTTTCTATTCCATTTTGCAATTAATGTTCTATTGTATTTTACAAAAGTATTAGTCTGTGACAGATTGAAAATAAAAATAAAACTGGTCCTTCCCTACAGACTTTGAAAATAATTGCCAACAGCAAAACAGTTAAATGAAATTGAGCTTGTTTTCTGAAATGTGTGAAGAGCTGCTCAAGCTCACTCCTAATATGATAAATGCAAACTAAAAATATACCAAGACACCATTTTCTCCCCCACTGGCAAAGATAAAAAAGCTTTTGGAGAGCACCCGACTTTGGCAAGGCTGTGGGCTACGAGAGTCACACATATTGAGAGTGGAGGGCAATCTGGCAGTTACAAATGCATCGAAGTTACAAATGCAGATCCATTTCTAGGAAGTCGGCTGACAAGATACACCCCAAAGTATGCAAAATGATGTAGGGACAAAGTTGTTCCCTGCAGCCTTGTTTGTAAAAAACCGAAGACTGGAACGCTACCTTCAAGCCCATCAGTTGGGGGCTAGTTAAGTGAATTCAATATGTTCAGGCAACTGAATACTCTGCGGCCATAAAAAAAGAATGAGGATGCTCTGTACTTACTAGCACAGACCCAACCCCAAGATACAAAAAGCAAAGGGCAGATCAAGGCTGTTCAGTATATGCTACAAGCACTGTTTGTGTTTTTAAAAACTAGGAGAGAAGTATAAACATTCTTGCTTGGGTATGCATGAGATACCTCTGAAGAGAAGCAGAAGAAACAGCAAATACTGCTGGATGCCAGAGACAAGAATTGGATGGTGGGTATAATTGCAACATACATCCTTTTGTACAATCTAAAATTTCTACCATGTAACTCATATTCACCTTTTCAAAAACTTTCTTTAAAAATTCTTTTAAAAAAGGAAGAAACTGAGCTTAGTCGCCTCACGTGTTTTTGTTAGGAATACCTAAGTGTACACCAGATAACACAAGAGGGTATGTTTATGCTTATCAGATGACTGAAAATCGTTTACCACATGATGTGCCCTCATTACCAGGAAAGGAAAAACACAGTATCCTGACTGATGATTACAGAAGCTTTGCCACACACCCTCAGTCCTGCGCCTTCCAACATCTCAGTCGGAAATCACAGCTTCTTCCTCCTTTTGTCCGCTCCACGCACTTCCCCTCCCCGGGCTTGTCTCAGATTGGAAGCCACGGTGAGCTTACAACATGCTGGCTCACCTTCTCAGCACTGCTCACCAGGAGGAATGGCTCTCATACAGACCCAGAGACCTAAACTCACCTGCCCAAAGCCACAAAAGTGACAAAGTGGCAGGATCGAGATTGGAACCCGGGACCTCGGATCCCGAGATCGGGGCTCTTTCCACTACAGCCTTTGGACTCCTTTGCTAGTGGGAAGGAGGGGGCTCTAGAAGAAAACTGCAATAAAATGGCCAGGCACCGGGCTAAGCGCTAGACACAAATGATTCCACTTACGCCCCACAATGCCCCAGGGAGGGAAGTTCTCTCATCACCCACGTGCCATGGATGAGAAGCAGAGTCTCTGAGAGGGTGGATGATGGCCAGCTCTCACATCCAACCCACCGGATCCCATCCACACGCTGACCTGCCTCGGGAGGAAGCTCACCAGCCTGCAATCCGCAAACCAATTTAACAGGGCTCCTCCAAGAGCCAGTTAGGTGAACCACCATAAAGAACCTCTTACCTGAGCCGATGTCTCCTGAACTACAGACCATGAATGCCCAAGGGAGGGGAGATAATCTTAGGGGGCACGAATATGAACATTTTTAACTTTAGCAACGACGCTTTTGATATGTATTTAAAAAGCACATAACCAGCTCATCAAACCCGTTACTTCACAGATGTCATAGCACAGAATGAGGCCAAATTAAAAGAAGCTGAACAGACTTAAGGACAACTACTAAATAAACAAGTTCAGGTGGTTCTGAGATATAATGAAAACCGTGGAGGACAACAAACTGACACTTGAGAATCACTGGTCTAACGAAGTGGATCCAGTCCATGGCTTTTCTCTAGAGGAAGAGAAGCTTGGGAACACCCCAGCACACAATACACACGAGTTCTAAACGTCACTTTACTTGTATTTATTTTATTTTCATCCGCCCTCCACTCTCCACACCGGCCGGCCTCTCTCAGATGGATGAGGCAGGACCCCAGTTACCAAAGCATCCTGAAAACTTGTACCTAAATGACAGTGTCCTGTGGTGGCTTAACCTTGGGTTGACCACAGGCCTAGTTTGCCCTGAATAGCTCTGATTACACCTATAGATCAATGAGTATCAAATAATTAGTTTGAGCGTGCCCCCTCTCACTTTAAGTGTCTGACCTGGGGAAGAAATTGGAGAGCTGACTGGGAGAGATGTGACCTCATTCTAGCCCTTCACACTCAAGAAACAGTGAGAAGGGACACCCACTTCCTCAGCACCCGCAGTCAGAACCGCACCATCTGATGAATTTTGCCTCTGCTCTTGCCCAACCTCCTTCCCCAATCCTATTTTTCCCAAAATGCCCACTAAATGTAGATGGCAGGTCAAGATGAAAGGATCCCATTGGCTCCTGCAATACCAACAGCTCTGTGCTTTGAACAAACTGAAGGAAAATGTTCATTCGCTAAAAGAGAATTATGAAAAAGTAATATGCGTGAGGGCATCACAGCTCACAAAACGCTTCCGCAGGCAAGATATCCTTTGATTCTCAAAAAAAAAAAGCAGTGAGGAGGGTATTTCATCATGCCATTTTGTGTTGTAAAGAGATGGGGAAACAGGCCCTGAGATTTACCAAGCAGGATTTTAAACCCCAAACTGCTCCACTTTAGAGCTGTATGGAAAAAAGAAATTGTTTTCCTTTTCTCCCTAGGGTCTTAAGTGTGTTCCCCAAACCAGGAGCATCTGGTCACGAGAGAGGATGCTAGAAAGGCAAAATCTCAGCCCCACTCCTAACCTACTGAATCAGAATCTGCATTTTAACGAGATCCCCAGGTAACTCCTGCAGACAAGACAACTGGAGGAGGGATTTCCCTGGAGGTCCAATAGTTATGACTCCATGCTTCCACTGCAGGGGGCACAGGTTTGATCCCTGGCCAGGGAACTAAGATCCCGCATGCTGCACGGCATGACAGGGGAAAAAAAAAAAAAAAAAAAAAGTGACAAGACAATTTGAGGAGCACTGCTTTACTGCAAGGCAAGCCTTCCATTCTCCCATGCTGCATCTCTTCATTCATTTATCCAATAATAATTTACTGTGAATCTACCACACTGTGCTGAATGCTGGGAAATCCCCAGTGAATAAGATAAACGTAGCTCCTGCCCTCGTGGGGTTGCCAGTCTAACACAGTGGTTTTTTCAACCTTGGGTGCTGATCAGAATCAAGGGTGGCACTTAAGGAAAAAATGCAGGTGCCTAAAACCCACTCCAGACCTACCTACACCTCCATACAGTCAGAAACTGAGGCTGAAGCCCTAGATGCTGCTTCTCAGACAAGCTCCAATTCATGCAACTACTGTGGAGAACAATTTGACAATACCTAGGGAAGCTGCGGGCGAGCATATCCTAAGAGCAGCATTTCCAATTCCAGGACTATATCCTGGAGAAATGGAGGCATGTGTGCAAAGAAGACAGGAACAAGAACATTCACTGCAGCACTGTTTCCAGACAGAATATTCTGGAAACTATCCAACTGTCCCTAAATAAGGGAATGAATAGGTAAACCATTGTGAAGTCAAAAAATACTGTTAAAGAGCCCTTAGAATGAATAAAGAGAAAATAAATAGATGTATATGTGTCAACATATTCTCGAATATAATTGGTGAGTGAAAAAAGATAGTCACAAAGGCTATACAGTTGTACACACACAGATATACTGCTTACGGATTCAAAAATAGAAGGATAAAGACATGCATGGTAAACACATACCATCTTCGGGAAAATGGTCAGTTCTAGGAGGAGGGGATAGGAAAGAGATAGGGGTGGTTAGTGGTTTTTTTAAGGTAGCATATCTAAAAAATGATCTTAACCAAATATGATTAAAGTATAAGTCTGTTAAATCTGAAGGGGTGGCGTTTGGGTATATAACATATATTAAATTACATTCTTTTTTTCCATACTTTTTTGGGTGCTAATGTTTTGTGATTTAACTTCTTTAAAATTACTTTCAAAAGCTTCACAGGGGATGTGATATATAGCCAGGGTTGGGAATCCCTGTTATAGGAACATAAAGCAATAAAACTCTACTATTTAATATCAGGAAATACATCTACAGAATGGCAACGATCTATAGCTCTTGAAGTTAAATTACTACCTTAAATAATTTTATATAGATTTAAAAAAACCTTTCACATGGCAGATAATTTCTATAGGCTATATATTTTTTTTAGGAGGCCAAGGTTATTACCCAAGGAAAGCAACATTTCTCAAACTGTGACCCTTAGCTCACCTGCAACAGAAGGAAGCGGGAGTGAGTAGAGGAGGGAATATTTATTAAAATGCAGATTCCAGGTTTCCTGCCTTAGACCTACTTAATCAAAATCTCTGAGGGCAGAAGCCCAGAGGCTGAATTTTTAATAAAAGAATGCACCTGTGGGCACAATTCTTTCGTACACCGAAGAACCACTCAAGTATATTCTTTAAGTTAATGTTACTCATATTTTTAAAACCATACGTGTCTGCGTTCAATAAGGTAACATTCATCATACTCTGAAAATTAAAATAAAGCACAGGGAATGTTTTCTAAATACTTGAGATCATAACTCCATAAGTACATTCAAGCAGATCCTGATAAAAACTGGTTTCCTGCACAGCGTATCTAACCTGAAGGACAAAGAAATGTATTTCAGGAAGAACATTAACTTCACGTTGCCCTTCTAAAAGAACTTCAAACAGCAACTGGGTGAACAAAGCTCCACAGGTCCAGCCCTGCTGCTGTTCTCACCGGAAGAGGCCCCAGACACGATTTTCACCAAAGCCAAATTCGATTAAACAAGGCATGAACGATGTAACTTGAACTGAGGCCTGGCTAGCACAGTAAAAGATCCCAAATTTCCTCTCAACACTCAAGACTATCTTCTCCATTCTAGTCTATAATCCTTTTGCTACATTTTCCCCACCTTGTTATCATGTCCTCAGCCTCTATCTTCCATTCCATCCTTATCTTGCTTGACTTTTTCTTTGGTCTCCCTGATGCTCCCCTTCATTTTCCTTTTCCCTACGTGCAGACAAAACCAACACGGCAATCCTGACTTTCAAGCCCTAGAAAACTGCTCTCGAGCCCCTGGATTCGAGCCCCTGGATTTAAAACAACCCAGGGCTTCCCTGGGGGCGCAGTGGTTAAGAATCCACCTGCCAATGCAGGGGTTTGAGCCCTGGGCCGGGAAGATTCCACATGCTATGGAGCATCTAAGCCCGTGTGCCACAACTACTGAGCCCGAGCACCACAGCTACTGAAGCCTGCACACCTAGAGCCAGTGCTCCGCAACAAGGGAAGCCGCCGCAACGAGAAGCCCGTGCACCACAACGAAAAGCAGCCCCCGCTCTCAGCAACTAGAGAAAGCCAGCGCGCAGCAACAAGGACCCAACACAGCCAAAAATAAATAAATAAAAATTTAAAAAATAATAATAATAAAACAACCCAGCACAGGGACTTCTCTCAAGGTCCAGTGGTTAGGACTCGGCGTTCCCACTGCCAGGAGCCCAGGTTCAATCCCTGGTCAGGGAACTAAGATCCCACAAGCCGTGTGGTGCAGCTGAAAAAGAAAAAAAAAAAAACAGCACAAAGGGTGGTGGTGGTGGGGATAAATTAGGAGTTTGGGGTTAACATATACACACTACTGTATATAAAATAGATCACCAAGAAGGACCTACTGTGTAGCACAGGGAACTCTACTCAATATCTTGTAACAACCTATAATGGAAAAGAACCTAAAAACCAATATATATATATATGTGTGTGTGTATAACTGAATCATTTTGCTGTACACCTGAAATTGACACAACATTGTAAATCAACTATACCTCAATAAAAAGTGTTTTTTTCTAATAAAATTGAAAAATAAAAACAACCCAGCAGGAACGAAGGGAGAGAGTGGCATGGACATATATAACACTACCAAATGTAAAACAGATAGCTAGTGGGAAGCAGCCGCATAGCACAGGGAGATCAGCTGGGTGCTTTGTGATCACCTAGAGGGGTGGGAGGGAGACACAAGAGGGAGGAGATATGGGGATATATGCCTACATACAGCTGATTCACTTTGTTATACAGCAGAAACTAACACACCATTGTAAAGCAATTATACTTCAATAAAGGTGTTAAAAAAATTAATAATAAAAGAAAGAAAAAAACAACCCAGCAGGGCTTCCCTGGTGGCGCAGTGGTTGAGCGTCTGCCTGCCAATGCAGGGGACACGGGTTTGAGCCCTGGTCCAGGAAGATCCCACATGCCGCGGACCAACTAGGCCCGTGAGCCACAACTACTGAGCCTGCGCGTTCGGAGCCTGTGCTCCGCAACAAGAGAGGCTGCGACAGTGAGAGGCCCGCGCATTGCGATGAAGAGTGGCCCCCGCTCGCCGCAACTAGAGAAAGCCCTCGCACAGAAACGAAGACGCAACACAGCAAAAATAAATTAATTAATTAATAAACTCCAACCCCCAACATCTTCTTAAAAAAAAAAAAACCCAGCAAAATAAACACATGAAAAGATGTTCAGCCTCACTAGGAAACAAGAAATTGCAAATTTTAAACCACAAAGATATCATTTCACACCCATCAGACTGGCAAAACATTAAGTCTAACAATACTGAGTGTCTGCAACCATGTGGAGCAACTGAAACTCCCAAACCTGCTGGGTGGAATGCAAATTGGAGAGAAATAAGGCAATATATTAGAGTCAAAGATGCCCATTTCCTTTGACCCAGCCATTTATTTCCCTTCTAGGTATGCACCACAGAGAAACTCTAAACAGATGCACAGGGAGACAGGTTCAAAACTGTCACGGCACACACACACACACAATTCTAATGCAACAATAAGATGAATTAATATACTGTAGCACATTCATGTGATGGAATATTATACAGCAGCTAAAATAACCTAGAATTACATGTATTTGCATGGATAAACCTCAAAATCATTATTTAAACAAAAGCAAACAAATTGTTCAGCATTACAAACATGAGGAAGCAAAACTCAAATCTGGTTTAGGAAGACCTACATATCTAGTAAAGGTATAAAAACATGTGATAAACACCAAATTCAGAAGAGTGGTCATTGTCTGGTAGGAAGGGCATGAGATGGGGAAAGGTTCACTTGTATCTGTAATATTTCATTTCTTCACAGGATGGAAGATACTGGGTGTTCACTCTTATCAGTCTCCGTATTTTTCTGTAGGCCTGAAATTTATCACCACCTAGAAAAAGGGCCCCAAGTCTGAGCTACTTGAGAGCATCTGGGGGTTCTGAGAGTGGAATCAGAACTTGACGGGGACCTCCCTGGTGGTCCGGTGGCTGAGACTCCGCACTCCCAACGCAGGGGGCCCGGCTTCGATCCCTGATCAGGGAGCTCGACCCCGCGTGCCGCAACCAACACCAGGCGCAGACAAATAAATACTTTTTTTTTTTTAAAAAGAATTTGATGGGCAGGAGGAAGGTTGAACCTACAAATGGAAAGCTCAGAGAACCAACAGCGTTCCCCTCTCACTCTTCAAACTACCCATGGCAAATAATCATTCTCAGAATTGTGGTAAAATTCCATGTAGAGGACTTACGACATCCCCAAAATTCGAAGCCACAATCCCAGAACAGAAATATTCCAAAAAGCCTTTAGTGCCGGGGTTGGTTGCTGACACAGAATTTATCTGCCTCAAGAAACGTTTTTGCTGGTTCATTTTGGGGTGGCCTATTCTCGTAAAAGATCAGCAAGGCCTTTCAAACCCTTAGACTAGCATTTGGTTCCACCACAAGTGAAGGTTTCTTGTAAGAAGTTACATTAAAATACTTAGGCCAGAAAAGTTAACTAGACTAAAAGACACCATTTTTTTACATCTCTCCCAATCGATTTGCTTTGGGCTGGCTCCGTGGGTAGGCAAATAAAACCACCAAGAGATACCTTTCTGATGATACCACAGAATTAAATACCATCATAAAACCTCAACTCATTCAAACTAACTAAACAGACTGGGGCAGGGGGGAGAGGGAGGGGGAAGACGTGAACTAGACAATCTTCTCTTAATTGCTCAAGAGAATCAAAACTGAAAATTACTTTCAGTTACAAACCAAACACACCAAAATTCCACATTAATGAAAAATAAATAAATAGGTTTTATTGTTTGGGTGAACTGGAACACACATAGTTGATATCCAGAAAATGGTATCACATTAATTCTAACTAAATATTGTCATTCAGCTTTGTTTTCCCTTACGATTCCAAGAAAAACAAAGAAGAATCTGTAGACCTAATTGTCAGGTCCTAACCCAACACAAACTCCTCCATATTAGATCTGAGAGGCCAGAAGAACAGAGTTTTTCTTTAAACATTAACCCATGCCACCTCAGGCTGCAATTTCTAAATCTGACAAGTATCAGTGGAGACACTCACACATGACCTTAACCTCTCCGAGCTGACATATTAAACTCAACTTACGATTTCCAATTATCTTTGACAACGGGAAGGAGTAACAGTAATAGAGGAAGAATCAAGTTATCTCTTCCAAATTTTGAGATTTACATATTTTTAAATAACTTTAAAATTTTTTTCAACTATTCTCAAAACACTTGCCTCAAATAAGTAACTGACTTACCAACATAAAGTGATCTCTATAAAAATCCTCTAGCGTTGTTACAAATGTTTACTAATTTTACTTCCCCTTCATATCAAGGTGACTTCATCTATGTACAAGAATTCAAATCTGGCACTCACAGTGGTGTCCAATAATATCCTGGGGTTGTTCAATGAATGCTGAAATGGTAATATCTGGTAAATTCAATACAGTTTTAAACAAAGTCGTTAGCCACTCAAGTCAAGACTCCAGAAACTACTACTCACTAAGAAGTTTCTGACAACCAAAAAAATATATATCAGTTTTACAAGCTGAGGAAAAAAACTAAGGTCCCAAGAAATATAACAATTTGTCCAGAGGCACCATTAGACTCAGGCTTAGCTGGAGAGACACTCAATGGCACAGATTCCAGTTCTAAGTTACGCTGACCATAATCATGTCCTCATACCAAATAAAAAAAATAGTCAAACTTGAGTCAAATGCAAATTATATTACAGAAACATCCTGCTGTGTTCATCAGTCCACTGAATCGCTTCTGAGATTTTGTTCAACCTTTAACCCTGTGGATACCACACTGCATTGAAATTGTTTCATCTTTACCAATGTTTTACCCACAAGATAAGAAACCACTGAGCTCCTTGGGGACAGGGACTCACCTCATTCAATTAAGTACCTGCACATAATATGTGCCCACACTAACATAAAGGTCCTCAACAGAGGGCCATTTTCAGGAACAAAATGTAATGTATTTGACACACAGCATTTCTTCCATGGCACAACTTACAGCGCTATTAACAAGTGAAATTAAGATTTGATGATTTAGGCCAATTTGCATCAGTACCAGTCACATTTCTAGAGGGCACACTTGGTTTCTCCTAACAAATGCTTCCTCTTTAGAAAAGTCCTCAGGCTCTTCAAACAGAAAATCTACCCCCAAAACACCTTCCATTTGTAGGGCCATAAAAATATGTAGGAAGTTAAATCCATTGGTCTGGACAAAAGTCACAAGATTATCAACAAGGAACATTTCCTTATGCTTGGTAGCGGCTAGTACATTTTAAAAATTACAACACACCAGCCAAACAAGCTTTACTATCTCTGAACCAGACACGCTGTGTGGCTAAGCTGACAAGCCCTAAGCAAGCTGATCAAGAATCACTATGGCAGGAATTCACACGAAGTGAAATTAAAACAAATGGGAACTCGCATTAAACTGCCAATGGAATGTAAAACTTCAGTGGGGTAGGGACAAGTGGGGGGATGTGAATATTTTCCACAACCCCTGTATCTAAAACTGGCACAAGAAGTGTAGGGAAAAGAGAAGGTGTTTATTTTTCAATCACACAAAGGATTTGCTACAAGGTTTTTCCTGCTCTGCTGGGTCCTTTCTTGTCCGCTGGATGAAACAAATCCACTTCTCAATGCTAGGTCGGTTTGTACAAGTCTTACCTAGAAGGATGATATCTTTTAACACTCTTTCTGGACACACATCAGCCTGTTTAAAATAAGCCAAATGACCTGCTTAAAAAAAAAAACAAACCTGCCACTCGTTCTAACTACGACTCAGACCAGCTGGGACCAAATGGAGTTGGGAGTGGGAAGGATCAGTAAGAGCCCCAGAGAGAAATGAAACAGTGAGGAGAGACCCATAGAAAACCTACCTGGAAACAATGCATCATCAAGTGAAGAATCTAAAGAGAAGTCCAATGAAAAACGTATGTTTGATCAAGTGAAAAGACAGCAGTCTCCTCATCACGGAGCCTCCTCTGTGGGAAGCAAGACTGGGAGGGGCCACGATGACCTGAGCAGCCTTTTATAAGGGGCGGAGTTAAGGATTCCCGTCCCAGCCTCCCTATACTGCAGTCAGCTTGGTTTGCATAAATGAACATGTGGGTTATCTTAGTGGCTGCTTCCATCAGGTACAAGAAGACATCAAACCCATTGTCCTTTAAACCACTGAAGATGACATAATAAGGAGAAAGATGATGTTGATAACAACTAACACTCAATGAGTACTTGCTACATACTAGGCTCAGTAACTCATTTAATACAACAGTCCCATGAGGTAGGAACGATTATCATCCCCTTCTTATAGATAAGGAAAGTAGCAGAGTGAGCAACCTGTTCAAGGACGAAAAGCTAGTATGTTAGAAGCAGGTCAATGAACCCAGGAAGTCTGACTTTAGAGCCCAAGCTCTTCATATCACTTACTCCAGTCACAGTGTCCATATAGAAACTAGAAACGTAAGACTCCCTAGTTATGAATTATTGGTTCCTCACCTCACCTGGGTGATGACCCTAAATTTGGGGCCTTTTTAGGGACTCCATATGAGATGCCAACTTTCCAGACACAGTGCTAGCCCGCTCCTCTCATGTCCTCCCTGCAGCTTGCCTCCCTGGCCAAGTTTCACTGGAAACAGGTTGTGACATTCTACTCAGGTGTGCCACCAAGAAGCCCCAACTGCACTGAGGGCCAAAAAAAAAAAAAAAAAAAAGCAGGGGACTGACTTCATCTTGGGACGTGCTAGCTCTCAAGTTTCCAGCCTGCTTCAATACAGAGAGGTGTCGCCACACACAAGCAGGACAGGAACACCACCAAGAGCTTCACTGCCCTGTAAGCCCGAGGCCACCCCAGCAGGCACGAAAGAGAGTATTGGAGATGCTCTGGTTTCAGAGCTCCCCTCAGGAGCTGGTCTTAGCAGACAGAGAGATGGAGAGGAAAGGCATCATCTTTTCACTGCACCAAGCAACATTAATGCCACTCGACAGGAAGGAGCAGAAGACCTCTCTCTGTGTGGAGAAGGAAGGAAGAGAGGAAATGTAAACGTGCCAGGAGCCACTCACCACATCTGGTCCTGCACCAGTACCTTTGCAGCTATCACTCTGGGAAGGCCCAGCAACTGCTCTGCCGACCACAGCGGCAGCCGCGTCCAACGGTGCTGAAAACTGAAGCCAGCACCAGTGGGTCTTGGTTCCACCCCTGAGCTAACACATGGCTCCTTAATGCTCCTTTCCCATGTGTTAATCTTGCAACAGAATGTGGGACAGAAGATTTATAAAGCTGGGTGATGGGGGAAGGGCAGCCAGATCACCTTACTCCCAGGCTTCTCAATCAAGCCTCCTCAGATTCCCTTTAGTGGCCTGTATTATTAGCTTCAAGGGAGGTTCCCCCAAACTGGCATTAAAAGAGCATGTGTTCCACTCAGCTGGGGGGAGGGGAGATTTGATGCGGGGCGGGGGAACCCTGGAGAGCTAAGGCAAAGCACACACTCTCTCATCCTGCACAGGAAGACAATGCCTTACTCCAGGGGGCGAGCTGTGCTCTCCAAGGCTCTGACAAGTAGAGGTACCAGCAGGATGCACCCTGGGGACCCAAGGGCTGGCGGCTGTTCCTGCAGAAAATGAAAACGAAGGGAAAGCAATGGGAGAAACCCAAGTTAAAGTGATCACCACGTCATGGACCCAGTCCAAATTGGAGCCCAGCAAGGTCCCCTTGCGGTGTCCACGCCCACCAGTCCGCGCTTAGGTCTACAGTGGATCAGGCAGGATAATCCTGGAGACCAATTCCACGCCCCCAGCCGGCCCCACCCTTAGGGCCTCTAATTGTTACTGCCTTATAACCTTGTCCCCCTTTCACAGATGGGAAAACTGAGGCATCCAAAGCAAAGGCCATGCTTTCCTAAACCAGGCAGAAGTTCACTTCCCTAACCACAATTTTGCACTTTTTTACAGCTCTATCATATTTCAGATTTCACCAGATACACCTACTGCCTCTGCAAAGTGAATCTTAAATACAGTTTAAGGAGTGAACTAAAAAATGAGATGAGGGCGGTCAGGGAGTCCGGCAGGGCTTATCTGTGGCAAGGACAGGATGGGTGCCCCCCCCACCAGCTTCTCCTCTAACCCGGTCCCCCGGGACGTCCGGGTTCTGCCTCCCCCCCAAGACGCTTCCACCGCAACCCGAGGGCGGAGGCGCAGCGGCTCGGCCCGGGGACCGGCAAGCGGGGTCCCCGGTCCCGGGGCCGAGAAGGGGGCGGGGGGCTCGGGGCCGCGACCGGCCCGCCCTGCCCCGTGGCCGGGAACTTCTGGCGGCGCCGCGCCGCCCCCGCCGCCCCCACCCCCACCGGCCGCCGAGCGGGCGTGCGACTCGGGTTTCCCTTTCTTCGCCTCGCCGCGCCTGGGGCGCGACCCCCGAGGCGGCGGCGGCGGCGGCGGCCACTCACCATATTACAGATGGAGGCGATGTTTCGGACAGTCATTAGTCTAAAGGTTACAGCGATCCCGCACCGCCATCTTTATAAGGTGAAAACAGAACCGGCCATGGTGAAGCGCTCGCGGGGAGGCCGGGCGCGGCGGCGGCGGCGGCGGCGGCGGGGAGGCGGCCTGGGGTCCGGCTTTCAGTTTGGCTGGGAGAGGGAGGCCGGGAGGGAGGAGAGGAGGAGGGGAGGGCGGGGAAGGCGGGAGGCGGGAGGGAGAGCGGAGGGGCGGGGAGTGGCGGAGCGAGGGAGCCTGGGCCGCGGCCGGCGGCGCCGGGAGGAGGGGCGGTCCGAGCGCCGCGTGCAGCCCGCGCCCCGAGCGCTCCCGCCGCGCGCCCGGCCTCGACCCAACCCCGACCCGGCCCCGGCCCGGGTCCCCGCGGCTCCTCCTCCCTCCTCCGCCCGCCCGCGCCCCCGGCCACCCCGGCTCGGCCTTTTTTCTTTTTCTCTTCTGATGTCCTGCTTCACTCTGAACGGGTTGGAATGCGCGGCCAGGCCTTCGCTCGCGCGGCTGCCGCAGGTCCCCCGCGCGGACTCCGACGCGTCGGCGGCCTCCTCCGGGCCGCGGCACCGCCCGGGAAGCAGGGACCACGCCCGCGTGGGGTGTCGGCCGGCGGAAGGGGCTGCCCTCGGGCCGGGGAAGCGGGGCGCGTCGCCGGGGACAGGGGGCCGCTTTCGGTCTTGTTCTTCTTTCCTGCCGCGCGGCCCCCAGCAGCCCCGGGTTTTTATGTTTGGGCAAGTGGAGGAGGCAAGGGGTAGGGGTGACTACATCCAACTTTTGATTTCTCCCCGGGGCTCCAGCCAAATGGCACCCGCAGGGACCCAAGAAATAAATGGGGTCAGGACACGGGAGTGTCCAGAGCCCTGGACAGTGCGGGCCGGCTGCCTGATCGAGGGCGCCGGGAGGGGACAGGAATCTGGGTCTGAGGGGAAGCCAGCCACGGCGCGCTCGGCCAGTTTGTGACATTAGCAGGTACAAAGGGAAAGTCTCGGTTCTGGACAAGGACTAGGGACGGTCCAAGGAGCGATTTGAATCTAGAAAGAACGAAAACCAAACTTTTCCGCGTCTTCTAGAAATACCTACCTCTCATGCGGGCACCCAACCTCTTTAGGTTTTGACAAGGGTCATTGTATCGGCTTATACACATTTCCTGCATAAAAGGTTGTGGGTTTTGACTCAAAGCGCGAATCCACACCATTTAGCAGATATGTTCCTGTGAAGTGGAGGAGCCCATTTCCGAAGGTGTGAAACAATTCTCATACAAGGTTGCAATTCAGTGCTTTCAACAGAGAAGTTGTACAAGCGCAACGCATGATAATTCTTAAACCAATATATTTAATGACAAATCGAATTAGAGGAGAAGTTAATATAGTTAAAGATAGCTTTTATCTAACCAAGAGGAACATACTGGGAAAATAGCACGCTTCCTGTCCTCCATTATCTATTTAGTGTTAGGCATTGTAAGATTTGAGAACCATCGATTGCTAACATCCCTAGGACCTGGGATGGAAATAAGACAAACAACAGCGACTAAAGTTTCCTTGGGGTCATCTTGGCTCTGTATACTTAATGGATGTAAGGAATAAATTCCTGCTTATGTTGAGTCATTCTGCCTACATCTTATTTCCAAACAGATCCTGAGGATGATGATAGCTCGCTTTAATTTTTTGCCATTGTCAATCATGATGCTCTTTACATTCATAATCTTCAGGCACCAACATAATCATCAGATAATAGATGCTATTATAATCGCCTTTTGTAGATCAGTAAAATAAGGCTTAGGGTATCAAGTATCCTACCTCAATCCTGTTCACCAAATGTTACAACTGAAGTTAGTGTGCTAATCTGGCTAAGCACCTTAAAGAGAGGAGAAGGCAGCAAAACACCCAACTTACGGCCAGTTGGGTAACTGACACCTGGAAAGGTTTAAATACTTGAGGAAAGTCATAAAACAAGTTCAGGAGCAACCTCAAGGCTAAAACTCAGGCCTTGGGACTCAATTTCACAGACATTCCACTATGAAGGCATTAATCCAAAACCTTAAATGATATGGAAATTTTATACCATAATAGAGTTCAGTATTTCTGCCAACATTGGCATAATGGATGGCAAAGTCCGCAGGATTGAAAATGCCATTGACATAATGAAAACTGAACATCACTCGATTACTGAATGCTACGTTAGCAAGGCATCCTTTGCATGCCTTTTAACAGCCTAAAGCCTAAAACTGAAGTGTTCAATATAGACAAACATCCAGATTGAAACTCAGGCAGTGAATTACAAACACAGCAAATCAATTTAACACAGCAGATCTTGTCAGACTCATGAATAATTAAATACATTTTTACACCACTACAAGGGTGGTATTCACAGATCTAAATTGGAAAAGGCATCAGTTGAAGAAGAATAATTGTAACCTCAGCCTTGTTCAGGGAGGAAACATTACTTGGAGGTGGTAAGAGGTAAAATGATGAAAATGTTGACAAGCTAATGAGAGAACTTTGAGGAAAAGTGTTCCACATATAGGGGCCAGCTGGTATAAAGGTATAGAGTTAAAACTGGGAAAAGTGGGCAAATGGAGAGACGGAACATAGGCTAGCACTAAACAGATGAAGGCACATGATCCAGGCCTGGCCAATGAGAGCACCTCGTGGCCCAGCCACAATGACTGGTTCAGCTAGGAGCCAATGAGAGTTGGCCCTGGGTCTTTGGGGAAAGAAGTGCTCCCCTTCCTGAGTTTGCTGAGCTGATATGATAAAATCTAGAGCTGCCATCTTTCCACTTGCTGAGAATGAAGAAAAATAAAGCTGAGAAATGTAAAAGAGATCCTAACGACATCATTTATCCTGTGGCTGCCAGATCTGTATCCTGGACTCTTCAGCAACTCAAGGTGGTAAAGTCCTTGTTTTCTCTGGTAGTTCAAATTGAGTGTCTGCTGCTCACAACTGAAACAATTCTAATACACCATTGTCTCCCTATGTCCAAAATTCATCAGGTTCATTCTGAATTCATGGTGTTTCCTTTTCCTCTCTTCTCTACCCACTCCATAGATTTTTCCAGGTCTTCCTCTTCTAGATCTGCCTCCTCCGTGATGCCGTCCAAGATTGCTTCCCACCACCACCAATGAACTATATCCAGGTGTTTCCATGCTCACCCTTCTGTCATTACCAGTTTTGTGTCAGTGCCCCCTCCTGCTTCCCCTCTTTGCTTAGTTAACACCACTCAGCCTTCAGATGACTTGAGACAAGATGGGATGCCTTTGTCGTATGTTCTTACAGCACCATCAGTCTTCCCTTCACGGACCTTATATTTGTGAATATGCTTATGCCATCTAGCACACAGCATGGAGGCAGTAGAATGGGTGGTTAAAAAACGAATCCTGGATCCAGACTCTCTGGAATAGGTGTATGATCTTGGGCAAGTGTCTTAACTTCTCTATGTGGAAATTTCTGTATCCATAAGAAGAGGCCCCTTCATAGAGTGTTACTATATAGAGTACAAAAAATATGCCTGACATGCACTAACCACCACATAAGTGACACTGCTATCATTATTGTGCATGTGATTGATTGATTAATGTGTGCTTCCCAACCCTCATTAGATGTGAAGTGAGAGAGAGGTCTGTTTTTGCTCACCATTTTACACCTAAGAAGGACACGGTGCCTTGTCCGTAAGAGGAGCCAAGAAATCAGATATTAAATATTTGGACAGTTGCCTCTCTCCAAGTGGCCTGGAAGCTCCTGGAGGGAAGGAACCTTGTCTTGTGCATTAAAAAAAATCTCATTCGGTCTCAGGCACTGTGCCTGGCACATTCGTTCCTTTCCTTTTTTTCCTCATTGCCAAATAGGTTATTGCAGCTCATGTGAGATGCAAGTGCTAGTAAACATTTGGCTGTCTCAGGGGAAAACATTTTCCTGACTGTACTTTAAAACCAAACTGGTTTCTGAGGATTATATTTCAACTCTGTGAGGAACTTTATGACAGCCTTTTCCCTTTTTCATCATGTATCAAACAAATCCTGAAGACATGCTTTGGGCCAGATGCTTGCTGTGTGAGGTGCCGGTGGTCCGAGGATAAGAGAAGGCAGTCACAGCACTCGTACTGCTCGATTTCTCATGTGAAACTGTTTATGAATGTCTTCACTACTTTTTGCATGTACTTAGTGTAAAATAAGGATAAGCTAACTTTGGAGTGAGTCCCTACAACGGGGAAACTGCATCTAAAATCATGCGTGTATTTATGCGTGGTTAAGATTCCCTAAGTCTTTGAAACAATTGGCTTATTTTGAAGTGCCGACTGAAATGCCATTGAAGGACTCTTAAGCTAGGTTGGAACATGATTCGATTTCTATTTGTTAATACATTTTGATTAACTGAAAGAAGAGATGACTGTAGCTGGCTACTGTGTGGGGAAAGACGGTTGAAGGAGAGCAAAAGGGCTCTAGGGGAGGTCAGTTAGAAATCTGTGGAAAGGGAGTCCCAGAGCTGCTGGGAGCCTGGGTTTAGGTAAGGAATAGCAATGGAAAGGGGAGAAGCAGATAGATGAAAGACATTTTTTTGGAGGTAGTTAGCTGAATTTGGTGATTTACTGGGATGAGGGACAAGGATAAGTCAAAGATGAGACCCAAGTTTCTGACTAGAATGAAAAGGAATGTCATTTTTTATAATAGGGAATGCTGGAGGAGAAGGTGCAGGTGTAGGTGGTTGAGAAGTGAACTTGGTTTCAGAGGTGTTGAGTTGGAGATAACCATGAAACACCTGAAAAGTTATATCAGGTACCACTGGGGCTCAGAAGAGATGTCTGGACTGGAGATAAACCTAAAGGTAATTAATATATAGAAGATAACAGAGGACATGTGGTTATGGATGAAATTGCCTAGGAAGAGTTTTGCCAAGGAGGTTTTCTTTTTTTATGAATTTATTTATTTATTTTTGGCTGCATTGGGTCTTCCTAGAACACAGGCTCTGTAGTTGTGGCGTGCAGGCTTACTTGCTCCGCGGCAGGTGGGATCTTCCCAGACCAGGGCTCAAACCCGTGTCCCCTGCGTTGGCAGGCGGATTCTCAGCCACTGCACCACCAGGGAAGTCCTGCCAAGGAGTTTTTTTTTTTTTTTTTTTTTTTTTTTTTTGCGATACGCAGGCCTCTCACTGTTGTGGCTTCTCCCGTTGTGGAGCACAGGCTCCGGACGCACAGGCTCAGCGGCCATGGCTCACGGGCCTAGCCGCTCCGCGGCATGTGGGATCTTCCCGGACCAGGGCACAAACCCGCGTCCCCTGCATCGGCAGGCGGACTCTCAACCACTCCGCCACCAGGGAAGCCCTGCCAAGGAGCTTTGACTGAGAATAGATAAAGGGCTAGTCAGAAAGAGCTCCACTATGCAAGATCAGATGGAGGAAGAGCAGCCAAAGAAAACTAACACAGTGCTGCTAACCTGGTAGAAGAAAAGCAAACAAACACGCAACATCGCAAACTCCAGAGTATTTTAAGATGGGAGGAGGTAGTCAAAAGAATCAAATACAGCTAAGAGATCAAAGAAGATGATTAATAATAGTAATAATGTTCAATTCTTGACCAAAACTTTAACTACATTTAATCCTTCTGACAGCCCTATGAGGAAGGCATATCTATAATCCTCATTTTAGAGAAAACTGAAGCTCAGAGAGTTTAAGTAACTTGCCCAGATTCATTTAAGCATTATTTCACCAGAACCTATTACTCAAAAGTTCTTTGAATTCTATCAAAGGCAGTTTGCATGGAACAGCTAGGATACTGGATATTAGATAATCCATATTGGAATGGATTCATAAATAAGAGGGAGGTGAGAAAACAGACTAAAGGTGTTCGGCTTTCAAGGGGAGAAGAGATAGGGAACTAGACAACTGAAGAGCTCAAAATTACCTTCATGGAATGGGTCTCTGCCTTGTTTGCAAGCGCCTCCTTTAAATCAAATATTTACATCACTCTCCATGCTTCCAGGCCTGCAGCCTCACCCTCCGATGATTATTCTTCCTTCTATTTCAAGTCCACTCACTCCTCAAAACTCCGTTCAAAGCTCACTTCCAGAGGAAGACTTCCCAGTTTCACCTTTCTTGGTAGGTTTTTATCAGAGGTCACTTCTGACGTTTCTTTAAGATTTTTTTTTTTTTTTGATGTGGACCATTTTTAAAGTCCTTATTGAATTTGTTACAACTTTGCTCCTGTTCCATGCCTTGGCTTCCTGGCTGCAAGGCATGTGGGATTCCGGCTCTCCGGCCAGGGAGCAAACCCACACCCCGCCAGCCCCCCCGGATTGGAAGGCAAAGTCTCACTCACTGGACTGCCAGGGAAGTCCCTTGACGTTTCTTTAGAAACCTGAAATGCCTGGCACAATGCTAGGTGCACACAGGATAATTGACAGGTTAATTCTTTACCTACAACACTTGGCTCACTTAATCAGAACCATTTTACTCACCACCCTGCTTTCCTGGTGGTTTTCTCTTTCCTCCAAGTTCTGATCTGAACTATATAGAATTTACAGCCCTCACGGGTATGAGGAGGGCAGGGTTTAGAAGGTAAGTGTGTGGCAAGGAAGTTGAAGCAAATGAGCTTCCCTCATTTAGAAATAAGACTTCTAGAGAGATTTGGTCATAAAATAAGGAGAGATCTCAGCACCTTAAGGGAGGCAAGGGAATCAATGGAAGGGTTTGGTCATCTTATTTATCCCTTTTTCCATAATTATTAGTACATTTGTCATCAAAATGTGAGGAGCTAGTGAATCTACAAGTAAGGCTTGATGGAGTGCCCTTATTAGAAGGGTACGGGTCACGTCAAGGGCCCAAGAGCTTTGGAAAGGAGGAAGTACATCCATTAGATTGAGGAAATTGACATGAGATGGCCTCCATCTTCTTAGTAGACAGGAATAGACGCTCCATCGCTCCTTAGAGGTTTCGACTGCATTGTTTACTGCCATACCCCTTAGAATAGTAAGGCACATCGAAGGCACTCAATAAATATTTGTTGAATGGGTGATTGAAAGGATAAGATTAGAAGAAGACTCTCTAGGGTAAGAGAATAGTTGTTCTAATAGCCTAATCAGATTTCGAACAGGCTTTCTTTGGGGGCATTTACATTCCTTCCATGTCCATAAACACTATTTACAATAAAGGAAAGATGTATGCCTTCTCTAGTATGCTCTAGTATGCTCCCAGCCCATATGTGATCACTTCCATAGTTTTAACAGCCTCCCGACCACCACTGCCACCTGGTGGAAGGGCAGGGATTCACAAGTGGCACCTGGAATGAGACTTCCCTCAGGCAGCAACACCTGTAATTCTCCTTTTGTGATCATGCCCTTCTAGAAAGCTGGCAACCATGTGGTTCATCGAAAACAAGATAAGACTGTCCTGAACTCTCTCACTGTACAACTTTGTCCCCAGTGAAGGTTTAGGGTTCTACTCTTGCATTTCTTCTCAGAAAATAGGGTCAGACAGCCAAATGAAGGGTGACACTGATAAGGCCACATGAGCAGATCCTCCTACTGGTGGCTGTGGTGCTGTGTACCTTGAAAAGCACTATACACATGCCAGTCATCACTCGCTGTTACCAGTGACCAAAAAGAGAGAGGCTCTGAGGAGCTGACAGCTCTGAATGCTATACATACTCATTTGATAAGCCTTTCAAGCTCTGCATGAACTAGGTAAATAGATTCAAAAGTTTCAAGAGTACTAATTGATTCAAATTATTACAAGTGATTTATGCTGTTTTTGATAGAATTCTGGTTCAACTGGAACCTTTGAAACAATGATACTGTAGATGTTTCCATTTGAAGCACACTATACTCATTGCTGTTTAGACTTTATTTTTGAATAAAAAGGATAATTCAAGATAGCTTACTTATCTTCTTTTGGGGGTGGGTAATTATGAGCCATTTAGTTGAAGTCACTGTTATAAAAGAATGTTTCAGCAACAGCTATTATTGATTCCTATAGGTTATTACTAAAAGAGCTGTTGATATCATGTCTAAGCACAAAACCTTCCTATGTTTTTAATATTTTAACTTAAAACAAACATTCAGAAAATTTAATTTTTAATTAAAACATAAATACATGCATAAATCTTAAGTGAATTGTCACAAAACAGGCACACCTGTGCACCACCACCCAGGTAAAGAAATAGAACATAACCAGCACCCTGAAGTCCTCGCCCACACTCCTCTCAACCACTATGCTCTCTCCCCCAAAGGTAACCCCTACACTGACTTCTAAATCCATAGCTTAGTTTTGCCTGAGTTTTCTGTTTGTGTTGCTATAAATAAAATCATGCAGTGTGTAACTCTTTTTTGCCTGGCTTCTTTTGCTCAGTATTATGAGATTCAGCCATGTTGCTCAGAAAAGCTGCAGTTTGTTAGTTTTTGTTGCTGTATAGTATCGTGTTGTATGAAGATGTCACAGTTTATATACAAATTCAACACCATCAGGTATTTGGTTTGTTTCCAACTTGAGGCTATTACCAAAAATGCTTCTATGGGGCTTCCCTGGTGGCGCAGTGGTTGAGAGTCCGCCTGCCGATGCAGGGGACGCGGGTTCTTGCCCCGGTCCGGGAGGATCCCACGTGCCGCGGAGCGGCTGGGCCCGTGGGCCGTGGCCGCTGGGCCTGCGCGTCCGGAGCCTGTGCTCCGCAACGGGAGAGGCCACAGCAGTGAGAGGCCCGCATACCGCAAAAAACAAAAACAAAAATGCTTCTATGAACGTTCTTATATGTGTCCTTTGGTGAACATGGGCACACATTTCTGTTGGATATACATTTAGGTGTAAGTTGCTGGGCCATAGGGTAGGCATGTGTTCAAATGGGGTGATAATGCCAAACCGGTTTTTAAAGTGGTCATACTAATACTTGCACTAGCAGAGTGTCAGAGTTCCTGTTGCTTCACATCCTACCTATACTTAATATTATCAGACTTTTTTTTTTTTCATGGTCTAAATCAGCATTGTTTTAGGTCTGTGAAGATTGAGAAGTATAAAATACAGGGACTGCCTCGACCAATTATTGCATTTGCATAATTTTTAAGTGAATGCTCTTCCCTCTTTTCAACCTGAAAAACTCCTCCTTTTCCTTCAAAATGTACCTCATCTGTCTCTGAAGGCTTCCTTGATCCCTTCCTGCAGTTAACCACTTCCACCTTTGAACCTCTTTTTTTTTAATTAATTATTTTATTTATTTATTTTTGGCTGCATTGGGTCTTCGTTGCGGTGCGCAGGCTTCTCATTGTGGTGGCTTCTCTGTTGCGGAGCACAGGCTCTAGGTGCGTGAGGTTCAGTAGTTGTGGCACATGGGCTCAGCAGTTGTGGCTCACGGGCTCTAGAGCGCAGGCTCAGTAGTTGTGGCGCACGGGCTTAGTTGCTCTGCGGCATGTCATGTAGGATCTTCCCAGACCAGGACTCGAACCCGTGTCTCCTGCATTGGCAGGCAGATTCTTAACTAGGACTCGAACCCGTGTCTCCTGCATTGGCAGGCGGATTCTTAACCACTGCACCACCAGGGAAGTCCCTGAACCTCCTTTTCATAGCATTTATTATGTATGATGAATTTTTAAAAATCCCATTCTTATTAAGCCATTTCTTGGTGTTAGGGACTTCCTCATAGGCAGCCCCTTGCATATGGACATACTCCTCCGTCCTACATATACAAAACGTTACCTATCTTTCAAAATGTGGCAAAATATTACCAATATTAAACTGCCCCTGATCTTTCAGCTATAAAAAATTTTCCTCTTTTTGTTGATCTTTCATAATATTCTCAATCAGCGCCTCTCAAGCTTTAATGTGCATATGAATCACTGAAGGATGATCTTGTCAAAATGTAAATTATGATTAAGGCAGATTCTGCATTACTAGAGCCCAGTAATGCCAATGCTGCTGGTCTTCCGCGTCTGCTGAGGAGACAGAGGTGAAGTCCCCGTTAGTGGGGGACTACGCCGGGGGGAGGGCCCCGCGGCTGCATCTCGCGGCCCCTCGGAGCTCGCGGCGGAGGAGGAGGCGGTGGCCGAGCCCAGGCCCCAAGGCCGCCGCGCCAACCCCCGCGGGCACCGGCAGTGACCCCCTAGCCGAGATGGGTATCCCGGGAGCGAGGCCAGAGACCTATCAGACTTTTAAACTTTAGCCATTTTGGTGAGAGTGTGTGTGTGTGTATTTCATTGTGGTATTAAAATACTGTATTTTAATAAACAACGATTGTGTTTCCTTTTACAGCAGAACAGAGGGAACCATATATAACTTAATAATGCTCATCAAAATATTTTTGGTACTGATTCCACATCATATTTCCTTTTAAGCCCATCTCAATGAGCAGTCCATGTCCCAACTAGTATAAAAATAATAACATAGATATGTGACAGGTCCATCCATTTTTTTTCTAGCAAACAGAAGGATTCATCTAATATCTCCTTGAAATGAAACAAGATAGAAAAATGAATAGTCAACGACTATAAGCAGTAACAGAAAACAACCAGCTTAAAAAAAATGAAGTTGTAGAACAATTGAATATTACAGTTAGATTCATCTAATTCAACCAACTTGGAACCAGGAGAGGTTAAATGATCAAGACCCATATCGTTTGCAGACAGAGGTAGAACTAGAATTCTAGTCCATACACCCCTGGTCTTTTATAGGATACCCAAAATTTTATTCAATGTGCTTTCTTAAGTCTAAAATTTCTCTTTAAACTCAATCTAATTTCCCAGAGTCCAGATTAATTTTGTAAGTGCACGTAGTTAACCATGAAAGAACACTCTGTCCACATGTTGTAATTATATAGCCATGCTTTCTCTCTCTGACTAATTAGAAGACAACTCAACACTGAAATCCAATCTCAACAGAACATGCTATCTGGCTATCACTCTTCAGAAAGGCAAAGCAGTCTGCCTAAATTCTCACTACTTTCTTTGCCAGCAAGTCAAGGCTTAGAGTTTTATAAAGCAATCCATGTAAATACTCTGCTCTGTCTTCCTCTGAGGACTCAAGGGGGTCAGGGGGCTAGCTCTATAATGTGATGGCTTTCTTGTAGGAAGATGTCACCATTGACCCACAATCAATAGACCATGGACTTTGAATTATGGTTCTGCAATGATCTATATACATTGATCCAGAGCTTCTAGATGACAAATGGCACACAATTACAAATGTCTAGCCTCTGGCTACTGACCAAAACATAGCTAATTTATCCCTATAAAGTTCATGGTTTGAGGGCTTCCCTGGTGGCACAGTGGTTAAGAATCCGCCTGCCAGTGCAGGGGACATGGGTTGGAGCCCTGGTCTGGGAAGATCCCACATGCAGCGGAGCAACTAAGCCCGGGCGCCACAGCTACTGAGCCTGCGCTCTACAGCACACAAGCCACAACTACTGAGCCCGTGTGCTGCAACTACTGAAGCCTGCGCACCCAGACCCGTGCTCAGCAACAAGAGAAGCCACCACAACGAGAAGCCCACGCACCACAACGAAGAGTAGCCCCCCGCTCACTGCAACTAGAGAAAGCCCGCGCGCAGCAACAAAGACCCAACACAGACAAAATTAAAATAAATAAATTTATTTATAAAAAAAGAAGGAAAAGAAGACATTCTTGTCTTCTTTAAAAAAAAAGTTCATGGTTTGAGTCTCTGCTAACAGCATCAGCAAACCATCTATAGACTCTAACTTTTACCATCTTGGTCTGGGAAATACAAGCTCTCCTCTATTTCACTGCGGTATTAATTTAAGGTATTGTATTTCCTTAAATCAAAAGCCCCAAAACAATGACGCACAGACATATTTAGTTTAACCATTGCAGTGTTTAAAATCTATTTGAATTAATGCCAACATTTGAAATCTAGAGAATTCACATAAAAATTCAGATTATCTGCCTTTCTTGAAATATCAAAAGCTCTAGCCATTCAGGGACCTTGTTCCTGGTAACAGCCAGGAGAAGCTGATGGGTGGCTTCCTTCGGTGGGGACATATTTCCCTCATCTACCAGTCTCCTGTCCAGGCCTCTTCACTCCTTTATGCTGCCTTCCTGGCCCCCATAGGCATTTGAATTTATGACTCCTGCCCTTATCAAATGGTATCAAGGCCAGGTTTCTGCCTGGAGCTCCATGCCAGGCCTTTGGCAGCAACTTGAAGAATCTCGAAACAGGCTGTGCATGTAATTCCGATCCCCTGCAGGGCCCTGCTGGATTGCCCAATGCTGTCCTTTGCCATGCTCTTTCCATGGGCTGGATATTGGCATAATACAGAGCTTCACTGACAGACAATGGGGATGCGTTCATTCAGGGAGATCTGGGACTTCTGTTATGCCCCAGGAGCCTGATTCCCATTTTCTCTTCCCAAGTACATGGGTAGAAACATGCTGAGAGACGTAGTTTAGCTTTCTCTAATCTGTAGAAAATTCAATTGGCAAGGTCTGCAAGCTTGGCTCTTCTTCTAAGCATCTGTATTCCCCGCCCCCCAACCCCCATGAGTCAGTGCATTCAACAATGCTATTTAAAATTCAATAAATAAAGGCAAATGAAATTACAAAAATGGATCATCACTTATATAAAAAACCAACTAAACAAATCTGTTGCTCAAAATGTCAAGCATTCGGGGACTTTAATAAAATACTGAAAGTATGTTCCCTAGAGGAGATAAGCAATTCAAAAATAGGACATATGAGAACAGTACTAAGTGATCCTTCAAATACAAATGGCACCCCATGTCCTAATGGATACAGAACCATGTTACCTGATGTGATGACACATATCATGCAGTGGGAGTCTCTGGAGCCCAGTGGACAGCAGCTGTGCAGGATCTGAGGCTACAGATGTGAACAACAGTGGTCCATGGGAATCCACAGGAGAGATTAGTTCACTGTCATGTAGAGCCACGCTGTACAGGTTTTACTGTTGTGAAAGTTTCCCAGAGTTCTAGTAACAACGGGTAGTCAGAACCTAGATTGTCTCAACCAGGGTAGAGCACTGTATGGGGTCCAGGACTGCATAGTACTACTCTTGTCTGTTGGGCCCTTCTTGAAGGAGTTAATGTATCCATCCTCTGTTTTCTTGAATTATCAGTGGTCATTGATCTTGTGACCTTATTTATTTTATTTATTTATTTATTTATTTTTGCGGTACGCGGGCCTCTCACTGTTGTGGCCTCTCTCGTTGCGGAGCACAGGCTCCGGACGCGCAGGCTCAGCGACCATGGCTCACGGGTCCAGCCGCTCCGCGGCATGTGGGATCTTCCCGGACCGGGGCACAAACCCGTGTCCCCTGCATCGGCAGGTGGACTCTCAAGCACTGCGCCACCAGGGAAGCCCTTGTGACCTTATTTTAAAGTAACTGCTCAGGTGTGTACCCACTTGGTGTTTTGTCCCCAAGCTCTGATGAGGTAATCCCATAAGGCTATCCATTCCATAGCTATTTTAGAAATCCCTAGAGAAGTTTGTTAGAAATGCATATTCCATGCAGATTCTAGGGCTCTACTCCCAGAGACTCTGACCAAGTAGGTCTTGATGGGGACCAGGAATTTACATATTAACCAATGCCCCAGGGGATTCTGATATATACGGTCTGTGGCCATACTTTGAGAAACGCTGTCTCAGAAGGCTGATGCCAACGCTTCATGGTTCCATCTCCAACATCAATTTTAAAAACATACTTTTGATGAATATAAAACCTGAATATAAAAACCCTGAATTCATGATAATATGAAACCCTCCTGTAATTATCGAGGTTGTATAACTCTGAAATTGGGGGGGGGGCTAGGCAAAAAAAAAGAGTTTACCCTGCCTTTCCCATATGACCCGTTTTTTGGGGGTAATCAAATAGTGTTTGAGAGAAAGACGAGTGATGTTTTAAAATTTGTAATTTATTTTACAGCTATGAAACAAGAGTTTAAGGAATGAGCATAAGTGGAAGCTAAAGCCATTCGGTGAAAGGGTAATGGCTAACTTGGTAGTGGAGGACACCACCTCAACCCACTAATAAAACCTAGAAAAATGGGACAAGTGTGCCATTACGGGCCTTGCAACGTGATGCATCAGAAGTATGGAAGGTTTTCTCGACCCAAAATTCAACTTGAATCTCCCGTTTATAGAAAACAAACAAGTTAAAAAAAGAAAAAGAAAGAAGTTAAATGAAGATAAAGAAACACACTAAATGCCAGTAAGGGGAAACAGACAAATCCAGAATGTGGGTCATTTTACAGGAGAAATTACCCAAATTCTACAACAAATCAGTGATCAGGTGAAGGAGGAGGATCGTTATCAAATAAAAGAGACTTAAAGACACAGCCAAGTGCTATGTGTGGATCTTGTTTGGATTCTGATTGGAAAAAAACAACTGTAAAGAAAGAGTTTTGAGACAATCGGGAAAATCTGAACATAGACCTGGTATTAGAGGATAAGAAAAAAAAATTATGAGGTGTAATAATGGCAAATAGTTATGTTTTAAAATGTTTTTATCAATCTAGAAATGCATACTAAAATTTTTACTGGTGAAATGACATAATGTCTGGAATTTCCTTGAAAATGACTGAGTAAAAATAAAGGTGGGTGGGCAGATGAAATGAGATTGGCAAAATATTGCTAATTGCTGAAGACATGCTGCGTATGTGAAGCTTCTCCTTATTTGGGGGTATGCTTGAAATTTCTCATAATAAGAAGTTTTTTAAAATATACTTTTGCTGTAGGCATTCACCCATTACAAGTCAGGGTAATGAGTCAAGAAGTTGAGGTTATTATTACTCAGGAATTAAGCACTCCCTTCTACTGGCAACTCCCCTATAAATGCCCAGAACTAAGTTTTCATATCCTGAAATCCATTTTTTTCTCTCACAGCCCAAAAAAGCACTGGTGGTTTTTTCCCCACATTATGGAACTCCATTTGCTATTGCTACTTTGGCTGCTCAAGAACCATTAAAAGACCTTTAAATCATCACTCATCTATTAAGTGAAAGAAAATCCTTGAGACTTCCCTGGCAGTCCAGTGGTTAAGACTTCACCTTCCAATGCAAGGGATGAGGGTTCGATCCCTGGTCTGGGAGCTAAGATCCCACATGCCATGCAGCCAAAAATCCAAAGCATAAAAACAGAAGCAATATTATGACAACTTCAATGAAGACTTTAAAAATGGTCAACATCAAAAGAAATTTAAAAAAAAAAAAGAAAGGAAGGGAGGGAGGGAGGAAGGAAGGAATAAAACCCTTGTCATTAAATTAAGGGAAAACCACTCTTCATACTCAGGAGTTTGGGGTGTTTAAAATGCACTATTTAGATAGTGAAAGAGTGTTGAAGCAAACATGGTTGTACTTTGTTGTAGCCTATGTCTAGAGGAAAAGAGGGGTCCTCTTAGAATATTTACAACCTACTTTGTTCTTGGTTACCTAACAGAAAATGGCTTCAGATTAAGAATTAAAATTTCCTGAATCAAGAAGTATTCTAATTAATCAATCTGAGCACATTTGTAAATGCTGAGGTCAATACTGTAAAGATTGGTGCAGTAATTTAATTCTTAGAGGCTATTTGGCTTTCATTGCCTTTAAAACTAAATTTGGCTACTTCACTCACTCCAGGGTGGCTAATTAACAACCACAACACAATTCTCCTGGCCATCACTCCTGCAGACGTCTAACTCCAACCCAGAAGACATCAGCCAGGGTATTAACTTAGGCCCTTTTTATTATAGTAAGCCTATAGTAATATTTCCAACTTTGTTTTTTAAAAGTCTTAGTCAATAATCTACCAGTTGCGGGCTTCCCTGGTGGCGCAGTGGTTGAGAGTCCGCCTGCCGATGCAGGGGACGCGGGTTCGTGCCCAGGTCCGGGAGGATCCCACATGCCGCGGAGCGGCTGGGCCTGTGAGCCATGGCCGCTGAGCCTGCGCGTCCGGAGCCTGTGGTCCGCAACGGGAGAGGCCACAGCAGTGAGAGGCCCGCATACCGCAAAAAAAATTAATAATAATAATAATAATCTACCAGTTGCTATTATGGCTTTTCTGTGAAATGTCAAGTGCTATTAAAATCAAGGTTTAGGGATACCTAGCAGAATTTCTCAAAGTGTATTCTGGGAATACCTGCATCAGAATCAACTGGTGGGTTAAAAATGCAAATTCCTGGGTCCCCTCTCCAATCAGACTACACCAGACTCTCCGCTGATAAGCCTGGAATTCTGCACCTTTAGCAAGTGTGGCAGGTAGTTCTTTCACACACTAAAGTCTGACAACCAAGTTTTCAACAATGTGAGGTTTCTCTCAAGTCTTTGAGAGAAGGATAAAGACACAAGTTGAACAGCAGCAGGAAAAAGCAATCAGCCAGCATGTGGAACACACCACAGCACAACTGACCTGTCCACCAGCTGATAAACACGTAAACAAAATTTAGTATGTCCAATCAATGGAATATTATTCTGCCATAAAAGGAATGAAGTCCAGCACTGCATAGCACTACTCTTGTTTGTTTAGCTTTGAAAACATTATGCTAAGTAAAAGAAGCCAGAAACAAAAGACCATATCTTGTATTATACAATCCCATTTATGTGAAATGTCCAGAATAGGCAAATCCAACGAGACAGGAAGTAAATTAGTGGTTGCCAGAGGATGTGGGGAGGAGAGAGGTAGTGAGTGGCTGCTAGTGGGTGAGAGTTTCTTTTTGGAGCGATGAAAATGTTCTGAAATTAGATAATGGTGATGATTGTACAACTCTCTGAATATACTAAAAAATACTGAATTGCACACTTTAAAAGGGTGAATTTTATGGTATCTGAATTATATCTCCAAAACTGTTATTTAAAAAGTTAAAGGTGTTGGAATAAAAAAAAAAAAAGAAAAGAAAAAAAGGAGGACATTTTTTTCTTCACCAAAAGAGGCTTAAGCTTTGAAGACATAACTAAATACAATAAGTAAACCTTGTTTGAATCTTGATTCAAACAAACTGTAAAACAGACATTTTTAGACAATGGGGGAAGTCGAATATGAATTTGGAATTATTGTGTACTTTCTTAACAATCATGCTGGCATTGTTGTCAGGTACGATTATGTCTTTTGAGATTAATACTGAAATATTGAGGGGTGAAATAACATGATATCTGGGGGTCTTCTTTAAAATATTTCAAGAAAAAAGGTAGATAGATGAAACAAGTATGCAAAATAAATGCTGGTTTTGGTTGATAGCTGTTGACTGGAAGATAAATACACAGGGACTTGCTGAATTTTATCATTGGGCATATTTGGGAATTTTCATGATAAAAATTTAAGAATGAAGGAACTCAGGGCTTCTTGATTATTTTAATGTGTTGTGATTCCAAAAATTTCAGTTGTACCTGCAGTGTTAGGGTGAGATTGAAGGGCAAATATTAGAGGCAGGTTCTTACTTTTTAGCTTTTCAACAGGAAAAGGTCAGAGGGAGAATTGAGAATAATTCCGTAAACTCAGAGAAATTAATGGACAGACTAGAAAGGCACTGAGCTCAAAGTTCCTTGGTCATTTTTAGAAAAGAGAAAAGCGGGACTTCCCTGGTGTCGCAGTGGTTAAGAATCCACCTGCCAATTCAAGGGACACGGGTTCGAGCCCTGGTCGGGGAAGATCCCACATGCCGCGGAGCAGCTAAGCCCACGCGCCACAACTACTGAGCCCGTGTGACACAACTACTGGAGCCCATGCACCTAGAGCCCGTGCTCCGCAACAAGAGAAGCCACCGCAATGAGAAGCCCCTGCACCGCAATGAAGAGTAGCCCCCGCTTGCCGCAACTAGAGAAAGCCCACACGCAGCAACGAAGACCCAATGCAGCCAATAAATAAATGAATAAAAAAAATTTTTAAAGGCCACTTTAAGTTCTAAGAGGATAAAATTCTTGTTAACCGAATATTCAGTTGATATTTACTCTAAGCAATGAATTAACTTCACATCAAAACAAATTTGTACTTTGATGTGCTGTGCTGGACTTAGGATTTTATTGTTGAGAACTTCCTAATTTTATAATCTTGTTAAAGATTTAGTTGTCTTAAAAATCTAATACTGTACACACACACACACACACACAAATTAATGCTGAATCTTTGACCAGGGAATTAACCCAAATTGCCATATCTTTCTTATGGGAGCATACTACTTGTTTTCGATCACTGATTTCAGTATTTTTATAGAGTGTGGCCTATCTGCTTCATAATCAGATGCAATTTCCTTCTCAAATGTCACCTGGCCTGACTGATAACCATCTTGCCACATGATAATTAGGACTTGGGGAAAAATTGTTTTAAGTGAGTTTAAGTATGTGAAATCACCTTGACTAGGAAATCCTCTGCCTGGGTGTCAGAAATCTCGGACATGTGAATTACAAACATTTTTTTAGGTCATTGATATTGAGGAAGTTGGTTGCAGTGCCCTCTTTATGAAGATCCGTGGAGGAAATTTCCTTCCGGAATCTTTGTGCTTCTCTTGAGTGTCTCATTTGTTTCCATTTTCTGATTTTCGCATTGACTGCTAAGCAGCTCAGAGCAAAATTTTTGGCCTTCTTTCAGCAAGTGTACAGCGCTTCATGGGTTATAGTCTGTGTACTGGCCCCAGACTTTTATCTTATTTTTCCTGCAATCCAATTTCCTCACTGTTTTTAAAATATCATTGTAATATAGTCTTATAAACTACATTCATATTCTTTTTGGACTAAAATGGGATATAAACAATGAGTAAATGAATGAACAACAATAAATTATTAAAAATTACAAATATCAAAACAAATACAAAAATATTACAAGTCATTTTCATGTTGCTGGTTAAATCCATCTCACTTTTCACATGTACCACTTCTTTCTTTATACATGGATGTCAGCCTCTCTTCTGACATTTATCAACTATGAACGAGCTGGGCTTTACCACAAAAATGGGACTAAGAGAGCTTCAGGTTTATTATTAGGACTTTTCTACATTGGAAAAAAGAAAGTGGATTAAAAAAGGTCTGAGGAAGGGGACTTCCCAGGAAGTCCAGTGGTTAAGACTCCACGCTTCCATTGTAGGGGGCGCGGGTTCAATCCCTGGTCAGGGAACTAGGATCTCATATGCCACACAGCACAACCAGAAAAAATTTTTTTAAAAAAAGGTCTGAGGAAGATACTAGGAGTAATGTGTTTCTGTGCAAGGCAGTAAAAAAGAAGAGGAACATCTATCTTCCTACAGCCAGGGTCATGTTGTTTATTCTCAGCTTGGCAATCCAGAGCCTGCTCCCTGCTACAGAGTCTCTGTTTGGAAGACTCTGAGAGAAGAAGGATGAAGGGACAGTGAACGGGTGTTCCCTCTGCCACCTTAACCCATTTTACTATGATCTTATGAATATCTGCAAGGTAGTGACTGGCTGCTAGGATTTACTGATAAATTTTATTACATTTCTTTTCGTCAAATCATCTTAATCACATCTTTAAACCACAGCTTGGGGGCTTCCCTGGTGGCGCAGTGGTTGAGAATCTGCCTGCCAATGCAGGGGACACGGGTTCAAGCCCTGGTCTGGGAGGATCCCACATGCCGCGGAGCAACAAAGCCCGTGAGCCACAACTACTGAGCCTGCGCGTCTGGAGCCTGTGCTCTGCAACAAGAGAGGCCGCGACAGTGAGAGGCCCGCGCACCGCGATGAAGAGTGGCCCCAGCTCGCCGCAACTAGAGAAAGCCCTTGCACAGAAATGAAGACCCAACACAGCCAAAAATAAATAAATTGATAAACCACAGCTTGCATCAGGTCCTATCATCCTCCATTTTAAAATGCTTGAACATCTACACACTACTATATACAAAATAGATAACTAATAAGGACCTACTGTATAGCACAGGGAACTCTACGCAATACTCTGTAATGACCTATACAGGAAAAGAATCTAAAAAAGAGTGGATATATGTATATGTATAACTAATTCACTTTGCTGTACAACAGAAACTAACACAACATTGTGAACTAACTATACTCCAATAAAAAATTAATAAGGGCTTCCCTGGTGGCACAGTGGTTGAGAGTCCGCCTGCCGATGCAGGGGATGCGGGTTCGTGCCCCGGTTTGGGAAGATCCCACGTGCCGCGGAGCGGCTGGGCCCGTGAGCCATGGCCGCTGAGCCTGCGCGTCCGGAGCCTGTGCTCCGCGGCGGGAGAGGCCACAACAGTGAGAGGCCCGCATACCGCAAAAAACAAACAAACAAACAAACAAAATTAATAAAAAATAAATTAAATAAAATGCTTGAACGGCTTTCCATTGTTCTCAGCATAAAACACAAGCTCCCCCAGGGCCTCCTGCATGGTCTAGCCCCAATCTCTTTATCAGGCCACTCTGCTCCTACATCCTTAAGTTCCATTTACACTCTGGGTTCCTTAACAGGTCAAGTGCTTTCCAGTCTACCTCCGGGCTCTACCATAAGCTGTTCTTTGTGCCTGTAGACCCCCAACTCCACTGGAGATGCCTACCTTGATCAGCCAATCAAACGCAGGCCACTTGTTTCCCTTCGCTCCCGACTCCACCCACCTGAGGAGAGCAATGTAGTATAGCATTTTGAGGGGCTCTGCCTTCAAACTGTTAGGGTTCAAATCCAAAATCCACCACTTGTTAGCTTCTCTGTTACTTTGGAAAGTTACTCGACATGTCTCGGCTTCCCCACCTATAATGTGGGGATGATTAAAAATATTTTGAGGATTAAATTTGTTAACAGAAGGTAAACTCTTAGAACAGGAATAGAAGTTCTCACTTTAGCACATACTCCAATTTAAACCCACTTAATCGTCTGCCAAGTTTGAGTCCGTCACCTCGGGAAGGATTATAGTGCCTCCCTCCCTCCCTCCCACCTCACCCCCAACATAGCCCCCCCGCGCCACTCCCACCCCTCCAACATACTTATTGAACGCTGCGAATGAATGAACAGAGAGCATGAAGAAAGGAGGCTGGTCCTCCCAGGTTTAGGAGGGACCATGGGGTGAGAGTGTTCAAGAAGCTTACAGTTTAGCAGGACAGGTTCTAAACACATACTGAACTTGTGTAGTCGTAAGAAGGGGAATCTCTTGGGTCCTGCCTCAGCCCTGGGGTAACTGCTAGAGCCTCCTAAGGAGAGTCCAGAGGAAGGCACGTTGGCCTCAGAGAACCAGATCCACGAGCGCCAAAGCCTGGGGAGGTGTCAAGACTCCTGGAGCTTCCGAGAAGCTTGCTCCGCGTAGGCTTAGCTCATGCTGCCGCCACGGAAAGACCAGAAAGACCCCTGCCGGCAAGGGACCGCGGGCACCAATGGCCGGACCCGCACCACCCGCCTCCGGAGACTTCCCGGGGATTGGCTGCCCGCCCCGCCCCTACCCCCTCCTTCTCCTCCTCCCGCCCCGCCCCTATCCCCTCCTTCTCCTCCTCCCGCCCCGCCCCTACCCTCTCCTTCTCCTCTTCCCGCCCCGCCCCGCCCCGACTGCAATGTCTCGGCGCCGCACGCCCGCATCGCCCTCAGTCTTGCTGAATTGAGCGGTGAGTGTGGGTCAGCGCAGTGAAGGGGCGGGGGGGTGGCACTCGGCCGGTCCCCGGGCCCGGGTGGGGCTGGGCTTGCCCCGTGTCCCCTCGAGCTTTGCCCGCCCGGAGCTCCACTGTTCCCGGCGGCCAGAACGCAGGGGTAGAGCAGCCCTCGGCGGCCTGGGGGGGGCGGGCGACCGTGCCCGTCTCGGGGCCGCGCTAGGCACACGCGCCGCGCCGAGCCGCCCCGAGGCTTACCGGCGGCCAGGCCCGGGCGCGGTAACAAGTTTGCGCTTTGCTTCCCCAGGGCGCAGCCGCGGCTACTTTGCAGCGGTTTCGGGCCAGGCCCAGCGGCGGCGGCAGCAGCGGGTCTCGGACCGACCGTGAGCCTGGGGAGTTTGTCTCCAACGACTGTGGGTGCAGCGGTCTGAGTTCTAAACGCAGGTATGTCCCCGTCCTTGAGTGAGGTGAAATGACCCGGGCCCGAGCACGTGGCCAATGGCGACCGGAGGGTTCCCAAGCACGTGTTTGGTGCAAAGGCCCGAATCCGGCCCTCCTTTAACAAAGGAAACGGACGTTCACAAGCAGAACAGCTGCTTCTAGTGGGTTTTCAGACTCGGTTAAAGAAACTGCTGAGGTCCACGGACACTGACGAGAGGAACGCAGGAAATCGTAGAGAACCCTGTGAAAAACCCAAATCGCCCTTTCTTGTGCCCTTTTAAGGTTGACGCAGTGCCTTAAGAGGCTAACACAGAAGGGTAAAGAAAGTCTCCATAAAACCCAGAGAAGAGATTGTAGAACTCCTCTTTGGATCCTGTCTGGAGTCACAGCTGAACCAGAAGGTTTTCATTGTTTTAGCACCTTAGTGATATTTGTACAGTTAATAGCAAAGTGATAAACTTATCCTTAGGTTTGACGGTACCTTCAGGCCTGCTTTTTAGACTCCTCTGGGGATACCATACAGTATAGAGTATTTGGATCTTGTGGTCATCTCTGAAGGTGGAAAAAAATCTAGATGATGGAACAGGTGTACAAAAGGCTTTTTCTGGATATCCTTTGAGACAAACTGAAAAGAATACCTCAAAGGTTTTTTTGTTTGTTTGTTTTTCTCTATTCAGAAAGGTAATTTTAAAACTTTTCTTTTTATAGGTTGAAGACTACAAGTACAAGCCAGTGAAGCTGGAATGCCCTGACACTGGTATTTTAGCTGACTTAAACCAACTATCACTCTGCAGTTGACAACACACAAGTGCCTCCAATGAGGTCAACTATTCTCACATAACTTGTAGCAACCATGTATCTGCACTGGCTTGGGAGTTTAGGGCAGTGGGGTAGTGCTGGTGGTTTAACTCTCACAACTCTGTGAAGTGGATACTGTAAAATTACAGATGAAGCAGTAGTTCAGGTAGTGAATTGAGATTCCATCACATATGCCTAGCCCTGAACAGGGAGCCTCATATGTACCTTTTTGGCTATGTAAACTATGAAAAGTCACTTATCTCTTGAGATTTAGTGTCCTGGTTAAACGGTAGAAGTATTCAGATGGGGATTAGGTCAGTTTGGGGGCGGGGAGTGTTAAGGACCAGAGACTTACTGTTGAGAACATAAGCTCTTTATAGTATATAATTACATTGAACCTAAAAGAAGTCAAAATTTGATACAAAAGGAGCATCCATCAGCATGTTAAATGCTTCTGATGAATGTAGCATAATGAGCTGTAAAAAGGAATTTAAAGGACACAATGATGCTAGATAGTTAGAATTTGAAAGTATTGGAGGTGACGGGAAAGTTTTCATATGGGAAGAAATGTGTCAGTGTAGCAAGATTAACAGCCCAGTGTGTGCTAGGAGTTACTCCTGTTGATCAGCTCTGCATGTTTACAAATACCTCATTTTCCAGAAGTCTTAAAGGTATTCACCTTGGGTTCATTTTTAATGCTTATTTCAAAATATTGTTTTAGCCTCTTTTTAAACGTCATTTCTTTTTATATTCCATATTATTCTGTAAAATCTAGCTTCCTAATATAGGAAATTTATTGAACAAATGTTAGTGTAATTGCTAGAGGGAAAACAAGATAAGGGAAATAGGAAGGGCGTGTATATGCACTGAGTGGACCACGTGATAATTTCAGATGGAGCTGGTCGGAGAATGACTAACTACAGAAGACCTGAAAGAGCTGCGGGAGATAATGTGGTTATATACAGTTGATCCTTGAGCAACATGGATTTGAACTTTATGGGTCCACTCATACACAGATAATTTTCATTTGTAAGTACTACAGCACTACATAGTCCATGGAGGGCCATCTATAAATTATGCAGATTAACCCCTGCATTGTGCAAAGGTCAACTGCATATATTTGGGTGAAGAGCATTTCAGGCAGAGGAAAAGTAAGTGCAAAGGCCCTGGGGAGGGATGTGTTTAAAGGTTTGGGGGGAAAGCAAGGTGAAGATGCAGAGAAGTGACCTTACGGGAGGATCTGACAGCAGTTTGTGTGCAGGGCTTAGGTGGGTGTTTTACAGACCATTCTAAGATGGCAGCTTGCTTTCTGGCCTCTCAGGCTTCTGAATGCTGTAACTTAACCTAGAATGCACCCATACACTTTCCCACGTTTCTATAAGCACTGTCTTCCCTCCCAAGTGCTCTTGTTATGGATTTCTGTAGCACCCTGTAATGGCCTTATCGTACTTGGAAGCACATTTTGTAGTTGCCTGTGAGCTTGCCTAATTGCCCCTGCCCATAAAGTCCCTCTTGGTTCCCACTATATTCCTGGGGTCTAACCAAGTGCCTGGCATGCTATAGGTTCTCAGATATTTAACTTGAGCCCTAAACCCATGATGACTATAGTACAAGGAGCAGTATCATTTATAATTAAGTTTAGTACTATCGTTAATTGTGTTGGAATGAATTATAAATTTCACTCAAGTGGGTGGCTTACTTAGAAGTGGCATAATAAGAGCCTAGATTCAGATCCCCACCCTGTATGATCTTAGACCAGCTACTTCTTAACTTCAGTTTCTTTATCTGTAAGTTGATAATAATGAGTTACTAAAAATACCCTGGTGAGTAGTAAGCACTTAGTAGTGCTATAGGGCCATTTTGACAATACCGTATGATCACTGTAATATTGAATCAAAATGAAAATGCTGATATTTGATATTTATATGGTACTAAAATGCTGGCTTTAATGTTCATAAAAAACGATACAGCACCTCCTAGGGCCAGGTACTATTCTAGGTGAACACATCCATGAACATAGCAGATCAGTGGATGTGATTGCGACTGGTCCATTGACGGAGGCCTCCAGTGTAAAGGCTTGTGATGCTTCCTTAATTGAGTGCTGTGACTAGTTAGCAGTGTGGTGGTGGAGAGGGTATTCGGTAGGCTAAAAGCCTAGATGAAGTGACTTCAAATGCTAACTACAAAAGTCTGAAGGCTCTAGCAAAGATCCCAAGGATGACCACTGGTTTCACAAATGGCTCCACTCCACTGAGTCCTGGTGTTGGTTCTTTGCCCCTTGAGGAGTTACTTGGGCTGGGTAGACAGGTGGAGACCCTGGGTCTGCCACAGATCCTCCCCCTCCCACTAACCAACTTCAGCCAGTTACAGTCTTGTTCATACTTTGATTTTCCAGATAATTTTTTTTTTTTTTTTTTAGTAACAAGGCTTTTGGCTAAAAAGCATGAAGTCCACTAGACTAAACAATAGCAGGTGAAAGATGTGAGCAGTTTTATAGCCAGGGGGTAAAACTTTGGAGGAAAGACAAAACACCTCTTTAGTTGCTTTGGAGTCCAGAGTTTAGAACTATAGAAACACTAGATCTGCGCTGCCCAGTAGGACAGCTCTTAGTCACACGTGGCTATTTAAGGCAAAACTAAAATTAAAAAATCAGGCCCCCAGTTGCATTAGTCCCGTTTCAAGCCCCTAGCCCACCTGTGGCTAGGGGCTACGGTACTGGACAGCAGATACAGGACATTTCCATTGCTACAGAAAGTTTATTGGCAGTACTGTTCTAGAGGTTATATGGTGAAGACAGAAGGAAAACCTAGAGAGATGGTGTAGTAGGCCCCAAAGAGATCAGATTCTCGAACCTGTAAATGTTACCGTATTGGAAAGAGGGTCGCTGCAGATGTGATTAAGGGTCTTGAGATGGGGAAACTATCCTGGATCATCTCTGTGGGCAGGCAGGAGATTCCATGAACAGAGGAGGCCATGTGAAGAAGCAGATTTAATGTTGGCCTTGAGATTGGAGTGATGCAGCTTCTAGCTGAGGGATGCTGGCAGCCACCAGAAGCTGGAAAGTGTGAGGAACATGTTGATTCCCGGTCCCCCAGAGCCTCCTGGGGGAGCATACACTTGATTTGATCCAGTGGAGTTGATTTCTTACTTCTGGCCCACAGAATTGTGAGAGAATACATTTCTGTTGTCTCAGTAAGCCACCAAGTTTGCGGTAATCTGTTACAGCAGCCTCAGGTATCCAATACTGATGGAAAGCTTAAGATCACAAATACAGCCAGAGCTGGAACCTCACCACACCACACCACACCACCTCCTATGCTGTGTTTTCACTAGTACCTTACTGGTGGGTAGGTGAGGGTAGATCTTAACTGTTAGTCAATTTAGAAATTTTCAGAGGTATGGCAATTGTTAAAATTTACTTAGATTTGCATCACAAGAGTTATCAGCATGTGGCTAAAATATGGAGGATTAGCAAATACTTCGTAATAAAATACAGATTATCAAAACAAGTATAAGAAATCAATGTATGATTTATTGGAGTGTCATTTATGTATACTTTTAATAAATTTCATTACACAGTACAAAACACCATCCAAAGTTCAAGTTGTAAAAATCTGGTAACGAAACTAAAACAATAGGAAAAAATTATGTTGGTTATATAATTTTTGCCTTGTAGGCCATACAGCTTTGGCTAGCAGCGTCCCAGAGGTAACACAGACTTGTCTCATGTTTCCACAAAATGTAAAACTGAATTTCTGGGAGGTTTAACAAAAACAGTGTTAACTAATAGGGTCACTACCACAGGGCTATGACTTGTCATCCATACACTGGAATTTTGATGTACTGAATATCTAGGTTACAACAGTACTGATACTGAATAATGGCAGCTTCATGCTAGAGACTGGTAAGGAAACTAGGGCAAAGACCCAAGTTTCTGAATAAGAAATTCACACTTGTTGAACTCAGTGTTCTTATGGGACCATCACACTCAGTCAAATAAAACATGGAAAACCTGAAGGTCAAAACTCAGTCCTTGTTGAAAAGATTGTGTGTTGTTTACATGTTGCTATTCACAGTATTGCCTTTTGAAACTCTTCTCAACCTATGGAATCTCATTCTGATGAAAGAAGTTAGGATCAAACTGAGCCCTATTTGTCTACCTTTCATACCAAGTTGCAGACCTGAACAGTTTATATCTGAAAATTTATTTAAAATTGGAATTTACATAACGAATAGGAGGTTTCATTAACTTTTGACCAAAATCAGGTCCTGACTGGGGGCTTGGGGGAGGGGGGGTAGAAGAGGAAAGTGTCATAAACTGCCCACCATTCCTTGCAGTCTCTTCTGATTCTTTTCTTGCTAACAGACTTGAATACCTGTTTCCAACGTCTCCCACAACAGAAAAGTTTCATTATTACAAGTCTGAATATTTCTGCCTAAAAGTGGCCACGATTTTTTGAGATGTTTCCACATAGTTACATTGATCTCTAGCTCCCTGTTTAAGGTTTAACTCCCAGCCTGCAGGTAACCTGATTATTCAAATGAACTCAACTTGAAATTAGAAATGCTCCCATGTTTAGTTCCTCATTCTGAGCTAATGATTTGCTAGGTTCCTCCTAATAAACTTCTAGCTCCATGCTATCTACTTGCACACTCAACTCTACAGGTTTCACTCTGCTTAAATCACTGTTAAGTGGCTTAAACCTACAGAGCCAATGAAAAATGTCTGAAGAAGCTCAGCTCATTTTAGCTTCTCCAAAACCAATGAAACAAAATTGTAGGCCTGCCCTGAATATGCACCCAAGTGGCAGGTTCCTGTGCAAGCTCTATTTTGGTTTGGCCTCTACAGGATCACTGACCACAACAGCAGGAGAGATCATCTTGCTAGAAAATTTCTTCAGGTGCAAGTTTTCTTTCAGAATGAGTTGGTCTAAGTTTTTACCCGTTTTTTTCTTAGTTGGTTATTTGAGCAAAACAAATTACGACCCTCTCAGTTTGCATATGTCCCGTGGTGACTGGCCAGCCACTTCTTGCATCATCGTGGGTATCATCTCTGCCTTCTTTGAACCTTTTATGCCAAAGACTCTTGCTCTTGACATTACTTCACCATAAACTACATTTAACATTTCAAGTGTCTCGCTTGCAGATTTACTTAACTTTACACAAAGTTTAATGTGCATTCTTTGCTCTAAATTATGGTCACTCATTTTTATGGTTGGAAAAAAAACTGTCATATCTACTCACAAAGATAGCTGGCAACCTTGAAAGCACTGTTGTGGCCAGCTGAAACGTGTTATAATAATAATCCGTGCAGCAACCACTCATCTGATGTCAAAAGCCACACATGAAAACTTAGTCAAAATTAAAACAGAAGAGTGCAAATAATCTTTGAAATACATTAACGATGTGCAGGGAGCATTTACCCCTACCCTCCCCCCGCAAAGAACCTAAGATAAAAATACATCCTAATGACATTATGGAAGCTGCCACCTGGCTTGGCTGTATATTTAGAATGAGCTAGTTCAAAATCTTTTTTCTAATTGATAGGCCAAATGCAAGATACCAAAATAGTTTACTCCCAAATATATAACAAGGGAATGGATGCTGTTGTCTCCAGTCTGCTTTCAATTTTGGTTATATACCAAGAAGCTGAGTTGCGGGATCATATGGTAACTGCTTTTTTGACAAGCAAACTGTTCCATGGCAGCTACACCATTTTACATCCACCAGCAACGCACAAGCGTGCCAGTTTCTCCAGCTTCTCGCCAACATTTGTTATTTTCTACCAAGTTTCACAGTGGTACATGAAAATTCAGGTATCTACAGGTCTAAGTATTTTCGCAATCCTCGTCTGCCTTTCCCCCCGCCCTTCTTGGCAGTGCTTTTTCTTCAGTGAAAATACAGACTCAGGCTCAAGACTTTTAGTTAATATTAAGTATAAACTACTTTAAAATAACTTTTTGTTGTTTGCCATGCGCAAGAATTCAATACATATTGACACGCTCCTTTACTGGAGGAATCTGCATTACCTTTTTAGGAGGTGAATAGGGCTGCTTTTAAGTGTCTGCATTAGAAACGAACTTCAAAATGTAGATGTGACCTTATCCTCCCTTAACTATCGGTACAGCAGCCGAATAAGCACGAGCTAGAAACAGGCTGGGACAAGAACCGACCATTTAAGCAAGGCAATTCATTCCTCTAAGCATTGTATCTCACCGTACTGCGTGCACTCAAAAGTGCGTTAACCATAGAACCACAAACTCGCCCACTATTTTTAATTCAAATGTCCCTTCCAAGGTTGCAAACCGTTCAACACAGACGGAGCGAGCGTCAGTACCCGGCAAGGCCCAATCAGGTCGCGCTTTACTACCTTGGGTTCCTCCTGCTAAGCGGCAGAAGAGCCGCGCGGACCGCGAAACTCCGCCCGGCGGAGGATAAGGCATGGGAACGCGAGGAAAAGCCCGAGCTCGGGTGGCTAAGAGAGCCCACGGCCCGGGCCCCGCCTCACCTCCGCCTCGGGCACCGCAGGTCCGGGGTTCGAGACAGGCAGCTACCTGCCTGCGGCTAGTCAAACTCCCTGGCCGCGCCCACTGTCCCTGGACGCCACTCGGCCCAGGTTGGGAGCGGACGGACGCTACCAGGGGGTCCGAGGTACCGGAAGTGGGCAAACCCCTCGGCAGCGAAACCAAGTGCCCAAGGACCGGAGAAAGACCCGCACCCTCGCGAGAGTTCTGACAAGCCCCCACAGGCCGCGAGAGCCCTGGGGGACGCGGTCTGCCAATCACCAGATGGAGGCGGTCCTGGGTGCACCCAATTGGCTAAACACGGGAAAGCTCGCGTCCCGTTGGCATCTTTTCCGGCCCCAACTTCACCTCCTCAGCTTGAATCCCCGCCCCATTTAGCGGCCCCATATCTCAGCTGAGGAGGTGGGGAGCAGGAGGGGAAATGCCTACGCTTCCCCCCAGTTCCTAGTGCAGGAGCTCGGGCTACCTGAGTAGAATCCCAGCTCTTCACCCTAGAAATGGCATTTTAGGACCATTTCACGCCCAGATTCTGACATGACCTGTCTCATTCCTAAGCTCAGCATTCTACCCTGTGTCCCCAAACTGACCCAGTCCTGGGCAGAGAGCTGATTTTACCTGTGCTTGGGAGAAAACAGGCTTCCATGGACTTTGCCAAATTAAAATATTTCTCTAAAAGCTTTCTCATCTCCATACCTACGTCTTGCTCTGCATAGTATGCAGTGAGAATTAAATTGCTTTTTTTTTTAACAATCGCTAATCCTCCTGTGCCTTAACTCATTAAATCATCAAAATAATCATCAGTGAAGTAGGTACTGTTAATATTTTTCAAGTGAAGAAACCAGAAGCACAGGGGAATTTAGTGACCTGCCCAAGTTCTGTGTTTGCTCTCCAAATAGGAACTATATACTCTGTCCTCTTCACCCCTATCTCCCTTACTTTATTTCGGGACTTCATAATTGCTGGATTACTTCTACAAACAGCCCCTTAACTCCTCTCCTTGCCATCCTCTACAAAGCCAAGGATTAATCTTCCTAATGCAAATCTGATCATGTCTCTCAAATCCTTCTGAAGTCTCTGAAATGTCAAATCTGTCTGTGGCTCCTTATTGCCACTCTCTGGCAGACAGTGCTATTTATTGAAGTATTCACACCTACAGATAAGTACACAAGCCATGTTGGGTATATACCCAGAAATGGAATTGTTGGATCATAGTTGTGCCAGGTCCAAATTTAGTAGATATTTTAAAGCAGTTTTCCAAAGTGTTGGCACCGATTTACACTCCGATCAGCAACATCTGAGAGTTCCAGTCGTTCCACAGTCTCATTAACTCTGGGTATTTCCCATCTTTTTTCATTTTGGCCATTTTGGTGGCTGATAATTATGTCTCCTGTGATTTTAATTTTCATCTCCCTGATTAATGAATTTGAGCACCTAGTCATATGTTTACTGGGTATTTAGAAATACCTTTATGAAATTTCTGTTCAATTCTTTGCCCATTTTTCTGAGTTGTTTTTTGAGTTTTCCTAACATTTGATTATAAAAATTTTCAAATATTTAGCAAAGTTTAAGGAATTTTAAAGTAAACACAAGTAAACCTACCACACAGATTCTACCATTAATATTCTATAGAACCTGCTTTATTACATTTCTATCCTTCTCTTTATCCATCTTCATGTTGTTGCATTTCAAAGTTAATTGCAGATAGCAATACATGTCCTCTAAATACTTCAGCATATATGTAATTAATTAGAATTCAGTATTTAATGTTTTGATGTAAAACTTACATCAAATTAGTGTAATGTAAAACTTACATTAAATGCACAAATCTTCAGTGTAGATTTGCTGAGTTTTGAGCAAAGGAGTTTTTCAATGCCACCTCCCAAGTCATTCTCCATTTCCACTTTCCTGGGGGCAATGACAGTTCTGATTTATTTTCTTCCCTGCTGTAGATTAGCTTTACCCTGTTTCAGAATTTCATATAACTAGAATCATACAGTATGTGCTCTTTTGTGACTTCTTTCACTCAGCATACTGTACTCCTCCATGTTGTTGCATGTGTCAGTAATTCATTTCTTTTTACTGCTGAGTAGTATTCCGCTGGATAAGTATACCAGTTTATCCATTGTAAGAGGACTTTTTCTATATGCATCCTTTATCAAGTGTATGTGTTGCAAATATCTCCTCCAATTCTGAGTTCCTTTTCATTCTTTTAAGGATGTCCTTTGAGGGGAAAAGTTCTTAGTCGTATTTTTTTTAATTTTATTTATTTTTGGCTGCGTCGGGTCTTCGTTGCTGCACGCAGGCTTTTCTCTAGTTGCTGCGAGCGGGGGCTACTCTTCGTTGCAGTGCGCAGGCTTCTCATTGCAGTGGCTTCTCTTGTTGTGGAACATGGGCTCTAGGCGTATGGGCTTCAGTAGTTGTGGCACGTGGGCTCCGTAGTTGTGGCTCGTGGCTCTAGAGCACAGGCTCAGTAGTTGTGGCGCACAGGCTTAGTTGCTCCGTGGCATGTGGGATCTTCCCAGACCAGGGCTCGAACCCGTGTCCCCTGAATTGGCAGGTGGTTTCTTAACCTCTGTGCCACCAGGGAAGCCCCCCAAAAGTTGTTAGTTTTAACACTCCAATGTATCAACTTTTGATGGTGACTGGTTTTATTTAAGAAATCTCTGCCTACTCCAGGTTATGAATATTCCTTCTCTGTTTTCCTCCAAAAGCTTTAGTTTGCCCATTTAGAATTGTAATCTATTTTGAACTGATTGTTGTGAGTGATGGGATATAAAACTGGGTCCACACATCTTTTTTTCTATGTGGCTATCCAATGAATCCAGCGTGGTTATTTAAAAGATCACTTCCCTCCATTTGCAGTTATCATAAGTCAGGTGACCACATATGTGTAGACCTATTTCCCACTCTATTCTGCTTGATAGGTTGGTATTGTCTATCTTTGCACCAATACCACATGGTCTTCATTACTACAGCTTTATAATTATTCTTGAGAGTGTACCAGTGAACTGAATTTTTAATTTAATTTAAATTTAAATAGCTATGTGGCTAGTGGCTACCATATTGGACAGAGCAGATATAGAACATCCTCATAGGAAGTTCTGTTGACAGCACTGCTTTAGAAGACATCTAGAGGCCAATACCAGATAGTTCATTTTATAGCCACAGGCCATCTTGAGTTATGGCTGGGCTGCTCTTCAAAAATATCTGTGTAATATCTTTTTGAAAGAAATTCAAAATGCATCTTCCCAAAGATAGGTAAGGTGTCCAGCTCTTTTGATCTTGCACTTTTAGCAATGAAAATATTATTTCAAGTGTGGGAGAGTTTAATGCTTTGGGAGACATTTCCTGTGATCAGACACCATAAAATTTGTAGCCCCAAATCACATGGAAAGATTCTTACTCTAGTACCATTACCTGTAGTTTATTATCTGCTGTCATCCAAGGTCACACTTAATAATTCTCTTTCAGAGGGCTTTCCTGGGCTGTCACTAGCTGTGTTTGAGGGTTTGCCCTCAGACCTGCAATCAGAGGTCTGAGTCAGATCTGGCTCCTGTGTGTCAGGGATTCCTCAAGCCATATTGTCCTGTTTATTCCATCAGTGACACTAGAGTCTTTTGACTTGTAAATGATACATGTGTACTTATTATGTCCTTCGGGTGTTTCTTTTTACATTAAATGTATTTATTTCTCCCCACATTTGATACCTTTCTTTTCCAACGTCTTGTGTTTTATAGTTACTGTGATGGCTTTTTAAATTATCGTTTCCAGATCTGAGGATAGCACAGGGCTATAGTCATGATCTAAGTTTCCACTGGGGCAACAAATATTTATTGAGCGCTTACTCTACAAGATGGCCTGTGCTGGGCCCTGGAGATAAACTCTGACAACCAATAATACTGGGTTGGCCAAAAAGTTCGTTTGGGTTTTTCCATAAGATGTAACAGGAAAACCCGAATGAACTTTTGGCCCAACCCAATAGTTACCGTTGAGCATCTGCTCTAGCCCAAGCACTTGCATTTGTTATTTTTAATGATCATAATGACACTGTAAGGTAAATACTGTTACCACACTTTTCAGATGATAAAACTAAGGTTCTGGGGCTAATAAGTGCTGGAGCTGAGATTGAAGCTATGAATCCCACCACCACCACCTCTACGAGAGCTATCAGACTTCAAAGGCGCTTTGTTTCCTCTTGAGGAACATATTGTCTAATAGAGGAGGCAAGCCCACAATAACCACAACCCCCAGCAGAACAGATACTACAAAAGGGAGAGGGGGTGAAAGCACAGAAGAAATGAAAGGTGGCAATGAATCCTGCTGGCAGGTCTGTAGGATGTCATAGTTGAAACTAACCTGTGGGAAATGAGCCAGATGGCCCTAGCAACTTGGTCTTGTAAATGCCTCCTGAAATCCTTTCTCCTCCATGAAGTCCTTCTGGAATGATCTGAGGAGAAGCAACAAGCTTCCCTCTCCCTCTCCTCAGTCCTCAGCGAGGCTTTTCTCTGACCCCCACTTCTGAAGAGGCGGCATTGCTAACAAGTGGCCAGTGTCCTCTTTAGGAGAACAACTCTCCAATGACCACCTCAGAACCAGAATCTGTTTGTGCTAGGCTGCTTTGAGACACCCTCCAGAGCAAATATTCAAATTAATGGATGGGCCCTTTAAGAAGATGGGCCCTTTAAGAAGACCCTGAATGTAAATGTGATGGCTGGATCTCTAGCTGCTATCTTTGACCATACCCTCGATGTTATGGGTTGGATTGTGTCTCCCCTAAATTCACATGTCCAAGTCCTAACCCCCTCAGAACGTGACCTTATTTGGAATGTGATGTTATAGGGTCATTGCAGATGTAATTAGGTAAGAAGGTCATACTAAAGTAGAGGGAGCCCCTAATCCAATATGACTGGTGTCCTTATGAAAAGGGGAAATGTGGGCAAAGAGACACACACCCAGAGAACACTATATGAATATGAAGAGGAAGGAAGAGATACTCCACAAGCCAAGGAATGCCCAAGGTTGCCAGAAAACCACCAGAAACTAGGGGAGAAGCCTGGACCACATGCATTCTTCCAGCCCCCAGAAAGAACCAACCCTGTCGGCTCCTTCATCCCAGACTTCCAGCCCCCGGAACTGGGAGACAATACTTTTCTGTTCTTTAAGCCACCCAGTTTGTGGTACTTTGTTACAGCAGCTCTAGGAAACTAATACACTAAAGACCGCAGAGAAATGAGGTATAAGGAATCTGAGCCCCTGAGAACTGTTATGGACCACAACTTCCGCATCAGCCTTGGTCCTGGTAAACATCTGCCTTGTTCAAGGCCCTGTGATACTGTGATTTATAATAAGAAACATACATCAGGCCTTTGTCCCTGTTTCTGGCACAGAGCTCCTAAAACCCTTGGGATTTCTTAAGTGTGAGATCAATAAAAAGTGTCTTTTGTTATGTTAATGAAGTGACTTTTGGAAAGCACCTAAGGATGGGGGCTGGTTGCCTGAGGACCCAACCCTGTGGTTAGAGGGTTGGAGCTTTTAGTCCCTCCCCCGCCCCGACACACACACGGGGGAAGGAAAGGGGGCCGGCGGTGGACTCAATCACTAAAGGCCACTGATTTAATCAATCATGCCTAAGTAATGAAGCCTCCATAAAAACCCAAAAGGACGGGGTTCAGAGAGCTCTGGGTTGGTGAGTGCGTGGAGATTCTGGGAGAATGCCTCAACGAGGGCATGGAGACTCCACCCCCTTCTTAATATGTTGCCCTCTGCATCTCTTCCATCTGGCTGTTCCTGAGTTATATCCTTTTATAATAAACTGGTAATCTAGTAAGTAAAATGTTTCTCTGAGGTCTGTGAGCCACTTTAATCAGTCGAACCCCAGGCTAGGATCGTGAGAACATTTGATTTAAGCCAGCTGGTCAAAAGCACAGGTAACAACCTAGACTCACAGTTGGCACTGGATGGGGGGTGGGGGCAGTCTTGAGGGACTGAGTCCTTCAGCTGTGGGATCTGATGCTCCCTCCAGGCAGACAGTGTCAGAATAGAGCTGAACTGCAGGACAGCTAGCTGGTATCCAAGCATTACTTGGATGTGTGTGGGAAATCCCCCCACATCTTAATTGGTGATCAGAACCTTAGGCACTATTGGTGATCAGAACCTTAGGCACTATTACTGGACCTCTGTTATTTGCATTAAAACCAATCCTGATACTAAGGGTAAAGATCAAACTCCTTAGGATGACATACTAAGCCCAGTAAGACGTGTCCCCTGCCTTCTTTTCCGCCTTCCCCCTTAGAGCCCACATACTCAGTCACATGGCACTACTTAGCTCCCAAAGCCCTCTCTTAAGCTCTTTCCTCTGTGCATGCTTCTCCCTCTGCCGGTAACATCTTTCTTACACTCTGCCTGTGTTCTTTCTCACCCTTCTTGGCCTGGCAACTTCTTAACTTAGGTTTTTGCATTCTCCAGAATCCTTCCCTGACCTCCCTGGGACTGGCTTCTGATCCCAGGCTCCCAGTGCTTCCTGCTATTGCAATGTTTATTAATTATGTTGTAGATGATGAACTACTTTTAGAGTTCAGTGCCTGACCCATCATAAATACTCATTACATCTTTGCTCAACGATGAAGCATCGCCAGGGATTTTCCTTGGCCCACCTATGGGAAGGTGTGTTCTGAATTCCTAAAAAATTTAAAAAAAGATGTACATAGATTTTGTTCGTTTGTTTGTTTTTTGAAGAGCAGCCCAACAATTAACTTAAGATGGCCTGTAGGACTTCCCTGGTAGTGCAGTAGTTGAGAATCTACCTGCCAATGCAGGGGACATGGGTTCGAGCCCTGGTCCAGGAAGATCCCACATGCTGCGGAGCAACTCAACCCTGACCTGCACTCTAGAGCCCACGAGCCACAACTACTGAGCCCGTGGGCCACAACTACTGAAGCCCACATGCCTAGAGCCCGTGCTCCACAACAAGAGAAGCCACTGCAATGAGAAGCCCGCACACTGCAACGAACAGTAGCCCTCGCTCACCATAACTAGAGAAAGCCCGCGCACAGCAACGAAGACCCAACGCAGCCTAAATAAATAAATAAATTTATTGGAAAAAAAAAAAGATGGCCTGTAGCTATGAAATGAAGCATCTAGAATTGGCTGCTAGATGTCTTCTAAAGCAATGCTGTATACAGAACTTCCTGTGAGGATGAAATGTTTTATGTTTCATATGTCATGTTTCATATATACAATATGGTGGCCACTACCCACACGGATATTTAAATTTAACCAGATTAAAAATTCAGTCCTCAGTATGGTAGGTTGAACAATGGCCTCCAAATAGACCCAAATCCTAGTTTCCAGCACCTATTAGTTGTACCTTATATAACAAAATGGACTTTGCAGATGCGATTACACTAAAGATCTTGAGATGGAGAAATTATCCTGGATTATTCACGTGGACCCTAAATGTAATTACAGGTGTCCTTATAAGAAGGGAAGAGAGAGAGATTTGACTGCAGAACAGAAGAAAAAGACAATGTGACGGCTGAAGCAAGATGCTATGCTTCAAAGCAAGATGCTTTGAAGATGGAGGGAGGGGCCTTGAGCCAACCTATGCACGGAATGGAGCTCTAGAAGCTGGGAGAGGGACAGAAACAGTGTACCCTACAGCCTTCCAGAGGAGCGTGGCCCTACAGACACCTTGATGTTGGCCCAGTGAAACTGACTTCCAACTCTGACCTCCAGAAAAGTAAGATAATAAACGTGTGCTTTAAGCCAACAAGTTTGTGAAATTTGTTACCGCAGCCACAGGAAATTACTATACTCAGTAGCACTAGCCTCATTTCAAGAGCACACTTCTAGACAGTGCAGTTCTAGAATCCTCTGCCTGGTGAGGAAGCATATCCCCTGGACAATACATCTTTCAGAATTTAGAAACTCTGAATATGCTCCTGGCACCCACGATGAATTTATGATACCATTACTTTGCATAGGAAAACCAAGCTAAGAAAGCTCACCTGTCTTCTGCTCAGGCAGATTATCAGACTCGTAAATCAAGGCCTTTCTTTGACATCGTGATCCATCTCTTTCAAACAGTCAAGACCGTTTATAAATGGCCTCATTTTTGTCGTGAAACTTGATACCAAAGAGACTTACTTCAATTCACCTTTCTCTTTGGAACACCAGAAACATCGTCAAGTCCAGTACAAATTATATTCTCTTGCTAAATGCCTCACATAATAGTGATCTCGATGTCTTTTTGTTTGCTGTGTACACGTGCAGTCCAGGCAGGAGTACATCAAAGGTGTGAGGGTGAAAGAGACTCTTCTGATGTTTGCTTCAGAAGGATCCTCACACAATAGTCTTCACGGCATTGCACTGCGGATTACAGTTTTACTGCCTCTACCTGTCTGCACACGTGCGGAGGTTTTATAACAGTTAACAATTGTTAGGAAAGTAAAAGAGCTACCTTCTTCAAACATGGTGTGGAGAGAAAACCACCACCAAACAAACTCTATTAAGGTCGTTACTAAATCACTCTGTATCACATTCCTTACCATCAACACTCTAAAACCAGCTGGAAAAGGTGGCCCATAGCCCACCACCGGCAACTTTAAAAAAATTTTTTTATTGTACTGAAATATACATAACATAAAATTTACCATTTTAGGGTTTCCCTGGTGGCGCAGTGGTTAGGAATCCACCTGCCAATGCAGGGGACACGGGTTGGAGCCCTGGTCCGGAAATATCCCACATGCCGCGGAGCAACTAAGCCCGTGCACTACAACTACTGAGCCTGCGCTCTACAGCCCGCGAGCCTCAACTACTGAGCCCGTGTGCCATAACTACTGAAGCCCGCGCGCCTAGAGACCGTGCTCTGCAACAAGAGATGCCACCTCAATGAGAAGCCTGCGCACACAACGAAGAGTAGCACCCGCTCACTGCATCTAAAGAAAGCCCACGTGCAGCAACAAAGACCCAAGGCAGCCAAAAATAAATAAATAAATTTGTATAAAACAACACAAAACAAAAAACACACACAATAAGAAAAAATTTACCATTTTAACCATTTTTAAGTGTACAATTCAGTGGCATTAAGAACATTCACAACGTTGTGCAATCCTCACCACTATCCATTTCCAGAAATTTTTCATCATCCCCAAACTGAAACTCTATACCCCTTAAACAATAACTCCCCACGCACCCTTCTCCCAGCCCCTGGTAACCTCTATTCCACTCTCTGTCTCTATGAATTTGACTCTTCTAGGAACTTCATACAAGTGGAATCATGCAAGATCTGGCTTATTTAACTCGGCATGATGTTTTCAGGGTCCATGCATGTTGCAGCATCTATCAGAATTTCATTCAGTTTTAAGGCTCAATAATACCCCATTATATGTATATACCACATTTTGTTTATCCATTCACATCCATCTGTGGGTATTGGATTGTTTCCATCTTTGGGCTCTTGTGACGAACACTGCTATGAACATTGGTATACAACAGCGGCATATTTTACTACTAGGCTCTGCAAACCTATTTAACCAGAATTTGTGCAGGGTGAGAAACAGGTTTAAAGTCTTCCCTAATTAGTGGTTATAAAATTTGGCCATACATTAGAATCATCTGGGGTGTTTTAAAAACTTTCCAGTGCCCATGCTGCAGCCCAGACCAATTACATCAGATTACCTGGGAGCGGGACACAGGCATCAGTATTTTTTGTAAATCTTACTAGTTGATCCCAATATGCAGTCCAGTTTGAGAACTAGTGCCCTAAACAGTGAGCTAGTAAACACTGTTTCATCTAAAGTATTCTTCCTTTCCCTACAATATCTAAATCACACTTAGATTTCCCATACTTTCAAATCCAATTTAGCTGAATTAAATTCATCTTTATACTTTTAGGGTCTTTTAAGGTCTTCTAGCCAGAGCACTTACACTTATAATTTAAGTTTGGCAGGGCGGTGGGCGGGGGGAAATCTCAGATGTACGTACCATTAGTACAGAAATGTGTGCTCCTATCAGACAAAATGAATACGTTCACGAATACAAAAATTAACTTTTATGCAATTAGATCTAATAATAAAACTAGACACATTTTCTTTCATTTCAGGCATAAAAATTAGCTCCCACTTACACAATTATTTAATATCGCTTTGGAAATCCCATGCTAATGTAATTACACATGAAAAGAGAAAAGCACCATTATTTGCTGGTGATGCAATTGATAATCCTAGAAAATCCAAAGGAATTAGGTTTAAAAAAAAAATCCTGGAGGTATAAAAATAGGTTAATGGTGAGAAAAAAAAAGAAAGTCAATAGGATCCTTGTATAACCAGTCATAACCAGCTGAAAAATAAGAGATCCAATTGAAAACAGTCACAAAAATATATAATACTTAAAACAACAAAAGATATAGTATATATTTGTTTAGTCATCAACTATACTGGGTAGTGCTACAGAGAACAGCCTCTGGAGCAGGCTGCTTGCTGCCCACCCTGGCTTCCACCCTTAGTAGTTGTGGAAATTGGGAAGTTATTTAACCTGAGTCTTAGTCTAACCATCTGTAAAATGGAGATGATAACAGTATCTACCTCATAGAGTTGAACAGGTTACACGATTTGAAAATGTAAAGTGCTTAAACAGTCCCTGCTACATAGTAAGTACCATTTCTGTGCTAGCTTTTAACTTTATTACTGGCAGTCTTTTGAAAAAGAAATTGGACAGCTGGAGAACTATAGCATATTCTGGAACAGAGTGAGTTTACAAGCATAAAGGGTGGAGGGAGACAGAAAATAATGAATCACTGGGTGCATAAGAAATGAAATCTGAAACTTGAGACTAAGTATTTATATGTCTGTTTACCCTATTTAATTTATAATTGCATAAATGTGTAAATTATAGCATTTAGATTTTAATGTAATTCTAATTAAATATAGAGAGAATACTAAATATAAAATTATTTAAATGGAAAAATAAATGGATTCAAATATAATATATATTATACATAATATATGGGAAAGAAAAGGGCTATTACCAGCTTTTATAGCCTATTATGCAGCAATTACAGACTAGTAATGGTATAGTAGAACTCTACTTCAATTTAGAAGAATTCAGAAACAGGCACAACCCCAAGAAGTTTAAAGAAGAAAAAAACAGAAAACCTGGCTGTGTAAGAGTTTTCAAAATCAAAGGGATAAAGGAAACCCATGAATACATTTTGATAACTGGATAGAAATTTGAAGAATAAGAATTTAAATGTAAAAGCTTAAATTAATGGAGAATTATTAGAGAATGATTTTTTGAAACACATCAGTGGAAGAAAAGTCAATTTCTCTCTCCTTTGAAGAACTCAATAGAAAAAAGACATCTGAATTTTAAATATCTGTAAAATGGAAAACAAAAGCACAATAACAGAATAGGAAGTTTAAAAATCAAGTATGACACACAGTTAATAAATCACTTCTCCCAGTCTTCACTTCTGCGATCCTGGCTCAGTCTCTCTTACCTTGACCTCTGAAATAGCCTTGCCGCTAACTTGTCTCTCTGGTTCCACCCTTGCCTTCCTAAAAATCCATTCTCTGCATGACAAGCTGAGAGATCCTTTTTAAAGATCTTAGTAAGACCTGGTCAACTCTCACGCTTAACACTCTCCCTTGCTTTTCTGTGGCTCTTAACATTTAAATCCCTCGTCAGGCTCACATGGCGGCACGTGATCACTCACCTCCCCCCAGTCTCTGCTCCTGAATGGCCCCACCTGAGTCTTGTACCAGTTGTTTCCTCTGCCTAGATCACTCTCTCCAGCCCATCTTCACGAGGCTGGGTCCTTCTTGTCCTTTAGGTCCAGCTTAAATATGTCTTCCTCCAAGAAACTTTATGAGTCCCCAGTTTAAGGTAAAAATAAAAAACTAACATTTGGGAAGTGTTTTTCTGTAGGTCAGGCACTTTCTGACACTTTGCATGCAAAATTCAAGCACTCTCATGAGAACCCAATGAGACAGACTCTATTATTATCATTCCCATTTTACAGTAAGGAAACTGAATCGCAGCAAAGGTATGTAAATCCCAATATACTGCAAGAAAGTAGCTTATTAGAGTAGTAGTGCCAGCTCCTCACAATCATCACTACAGCACTTTCCAAAGTGTAATTTTGTGTGGGCTCCAGACTCGCTCTGTCACTAACACTAAATGTGCTGGTTTTCATCAAACATCTGGAGAAACTTCTGTACCTTTCTGTAAATTCCCTTTTAATTTCTCAGAAATGTCTAAAAGGGGAAGAAAATGTCCATGAAAACTATAAAACTTCATGCTTTTAGCCAGTGAGAAGGTAATAAACCCTGCCTACAGAAGGTGTGTTTTCATGCAAACTATAAAAACAAACAAACACACACATTACATTACATTCTGTCTCCTCTTGACAGAATGTAAACCTATGTCTGCCTTGTTAACTGGGGTATGTTCAGCTCCTAGAACAATGGCAGGCACATGGGAAATACTCAACTAATGTTTCCTGACTGTTGAACAAATGGATGAGTACATAAGGGAATAATTAAGAAATCAACTTGATAAGAAAAAAAAAAAAAGACCAGGAGAACCAAAGGGTCACTTTTATTCTTTTTTTCCCCCAACATCTTTATTGGAGTATAATTGCTTTACAATGTGTTAGTTTCTGCTTTATAACAAAGTGAGTCAGTTATACATATACATATGTCTCCACATCTCCTTCCTCTTGTGTCTCCCTCCCTCCCACCCTCCCTAACCCACACCTCTAGGTGGTCACAAAGCACCGGAGCTGATCTCCCTGTGCTATGCAGCTGCTTCCCACTAGCTATCTATTTTACAATTGGTAGTGTATGTACGTCCATGCCACTCTCTCACTTCGTCCCAGCTTACCCTTCCCCCTCCCCATGTCAAGTCCATTCTCTACATCTGTGTCTTTATTCCTGTCCTGCCCCTAGATTCTTTTTTTAAGATTCCATATATATGTGTTAGCATACGGTATTTGTTTTTCTCTTTCTGACTTACTTCACTCTGTATGACAGACTCTAGGTGCATCTACCTCACTACAGATAACTCAGTTTCGTTTCTTTTTATGGCTGAGTAATATTCCATTGTATATATGTGCCACATCTTCTTTATCCATTCATCTGTCGATGGACACTTAGGTTGCTTCCATGTCCTGGCTATTGTAAATAGAGCTGCAATGAACATTGTGGTACATGACTCTTTTTGAATTATGGTTTTCTCAGGGTATATGCCCAATAGTGGGATTGCTGGGTCGTATGGTAGTTCTATTTTTAGTTTTCTAAGGAACCTCCATACTGCTCTCCATAGTGGCTGTATCCATTTACATTCCCAGCAACAGTGCAAGAGGGTTCCCTTTTCTCCACACCCTCTCCAGCATTTATTGTTTGTAGATTTTTTGATGATGGCCATTCTGACTGGTGTGAGGTGATACCTCATTGTAGTTTTGTTTTTTTTTTAATTTTTATTTATTTATTTTTAGTTGCATTGGGTCTTCGTTGCTGTGCACAGGCTTTCTCCAGTTGCAGCGAGTGGGGGCTACTCTTTGTTGTGCTGCGCGAGCTTCTCTCTGCAGTGGTTTCTCTTGCTGTGAAGCACGGGCTCTAGGTGCGCGGGCTTCAGTAGTTGTGGCTCTCCGGCTCTAGGGTTCAGGCTCAGTAGTTGTGGTGCACGGGCTTAGTTGCTCCGCAGCATGTGGGACCTTCCCGGACCAGGGCTCGAACCCGTGTCCCCCGCCTCGGCAGGCGGATTCTTAACCACTACGCCACCAGGGAAGTCCTCATTGTAGTTTTGATTTGCATTTCTCTAATGATTAGTGATGCTGAGCATCCTTCCATCTGTTTGTTGGCAATCTGTATATCTTCTTTCCCACCAGCCATTTTTAAACCATTTGCTAGCTGCAACCTTATCTCAAGGTTGTTCCCCCGTGTAACCATGCAACCATTTCAGACCCCAATCAATCCTTATTTAACAAGCACCCTTACTTCCTGCCAGCTCCCACTATAATTCTTGATAAACAAGTTATGTAACAACTGTAACCTTGCAGTTTTTGCCTTGATAAGTCTCCCCTATCTGGTAGTCTGGTGGAACACAATTCAAGTGCTTCTTGAAGCTGTCTCCCATCTTAATTCTATTTGTAGATTAAGGTGTTCAAATTATTTATCATTGTAACAAATATCATTCAAAGGATTACTGTTAATTCTAACAGAATTGATTACAATGGCCCCTGCTTTCTGGCATCTTTCATTGAGTCTTGGTAAATGTTGATAAATAATTCAATGAAATGTTAAAACATCTGAGGATTTTCAGTTGGCTAATAAACTCTTTTGCCAACTAATGTATCTTGTGCTCCATCTGTTACAAAATGATGGAAGGAGAGTATCCCTCGTACAAAATAACTTAAGATCCAAGTATCAAAAATGTGTCCATTAATAATTTTGAAACTATTTTCTGTAACTTTTCATGCCCTACAAACTTTACATAAGGAAGCAGAAAAGGTGCATATCCTTTAACGCAATATTGTGTGGCCAAACACACCTCAAAATCGCTCATGCCAGTTGACAGAATAAGACCTTATCCTTCCAAGAGACATTTTCTAACATTCCAATTACTACACTCTCATTTCACAACTTTTCCTCCTAACTTTGTTAGAACTCAATGGTGTGAAACAAGGGCTGAATAAGTAGATTTGCATATATGCATTAAGGTTTCTAATGTACCCGAATACTTGAAAAGGGAAACAAAGTAAGCCATGATCAGAACTCCAAAATGGCATATAATCAACTTTATTCATAAGTTTTTGGAAATTTACATCTGACAACAACCAGTGCCAAAGTTCAAACCTGCTACTCATATTGGCTGTAAGTGAGCTCTATCTTACGTTTAGTTAAGCAATGCCCAAGGTCAGCTTTACATGCATTACTTAATCCTCACCACAACCCTCTTCACTGTGATTCAACAAATATGCCTGTCCTCGTGAAGCTTACATTCTACCAGGGAACAGACAATAGGTATACAAATAAGTTTATAATCTAGTGTGCCTCAAACCTCTTTAAAAGTGACCCTTGAGCACTGAATTCCAAGGGTCAGTAGCTGTCAATCTTCTCCTGAAAGGAAATTCGTTAACAATAAACTTTGTATCAGTTTTTGTCAAAAAGGCCACAGAGAAAGCAGTGGTGGCCTACCTACCCTTTACTGTTTCTCTCCATTTTACAGAAGAAAATTGAGATTGTGTCAAGAATCTAGATTTCTTTTCCGATCACTTCCCCCAATTGCTTAGAACACTCCTGCCACTCTAATTCAGCATCCCATGACCCTCATCTATCCAGGTACCACAAAATACCCAATACTGAAAGCAGAACGCTCATCTTTTAATGGTTTCTCTAGTTTCAGTGCAAGAGTTTAACTACTGTTTGCTTACACACACAGGAAAGGAACAATAGAGGACTTCTGCTCAGGAGCCTCCCCTCTTACTATGCCCTGTACCACTGGAACAGTTTTCGTATTTTATCTTCTTTTGATACCAATATCACTATGAACAATAAACCCACCTCTAAGGATGTACCCAGAATACTGTTCATTTTTCGGCACAGCTTGAAATAACTTTTGAAATAATTTTCTCTATGTGAAGTTGTCAATTTGCTATAATGTTCATTAGTTCGTTTATATTCAACTTTCAGTTGTCTTTTTGCAAAGCTAAGTATATGTACGTATACATACAGGCATACCTCGTTTTATTGCTTCACTTTATTGCACTTTGCAGATACTGCATATTTTACAAATTGACGGTTTGTGGCAACCCTGTGTGGAGCAAGTCTGTTGGTTCTATTTTTCCAACAGCATTTGCTCACTTTGCATCTGTGTCACATTTTGGCAACTCTCGCAATATTTCAAACGTTTTCATTATTATTATATTTCTTATGGTGATCTGTGAAGTCACTATTGCAAAAAAGATTGACTTGATGAAGGCTCAGGTGATGGTTAGCATTTTCTAGCAAGAAACTATTTTTAATAAAGGGATGTGCATTGTTGTTTAGATATGTTGCTGCTGCATACTTAATAAACTACAGTATAGTGGAAACATAACTTTTATTTACACAGGGAGACCAAAATATTTGTGTGACTCCCTTTATTGCAGTGGTCTGGAACCAAACCCGCAATATCTCTGAGGAATGACTGTGTATTTTTTCTTCTTTCCTCTGCTCTATGAAAGGTTGCACACTCAATACCAGTTCTGCATCTTGCTCTTATTTTCAGTAATGGTATAGTCTTTTTTTTTTTTTTTGGCTGCGCTGCACGGCACGTGGGATCTTAGTTCCCCAACCAGGGATTGAACCCATGCCCCCTGTATTGGGAGTGCGGAGTCTTAACCACTGGACCACCAGGAAGTCCCAGTAATGGCATAATCTTTAGCAAGTTATCTACCCTTCCAATTTATTCATCTGTAAAACGGGAAGAACACTGTGTGAGAATCAAACGGAATAATGTAAGGACAGGAGCAACGGAGTGACACGTGCAATACGATAAATGCTACCTCCACTTGGTCCCTACAGCCCCCCCTCGCTGCTGCTGCCCATAATCATAAGACAGCTACAACTCATATCAGACAAACGACCCTTTAGACCGTAGATTAAATGCTCACGGGAAATCAGGAGAGTACAGCAGATCATCCCAGATTAAATGGTCTACAGCTTTCTCCCTAAGGGAAATAAAAAGAAAGTTTTCAGTTAGTTATTAAACACAGTTTGAGTCAAATTTAAAAGGATTTCCACAGAGCCTGTGTACATGTACACTGGATTCTTTCACCTTCCAACAAAATCAAGGTTTCCAAATTCCCTTATGTATTTGAACACATTCTCTGGAGTATCCAGAAAAGTCTAAAAAGTGTTACTGGGACGAAAACTTTTTCTTTACCAACTTAGGGTGAAGTACTTGGGGGCCTGTGAATTAACAGACAGATTAATAGGAGCCAAGATTATTATACATGTAGGCAAGAGCATGCTGTAGGGAGTAAGGATTTATATACCAGCTTAATAGGATGGGGGTGGGGTGGGGAACAGTATTAAGGCCTCAGTGAGAAAGTATGGAAGGTTCTCCCAGGATGTATTTACGCAGTTCCTTGGCAGGTCCTGATGCAAGAGAGGGCTTACAGCAGCTGAATACTTAGAAAGACCTGCTTTACTTATCAAAGGGAAGTTCAGAGAAAATTTTTTGGTTTTTTAGTGTTGTTTTTTTTTTCCCAGCAGCTGCTGTTTGTTCAGATGGTCTCAGTTTCAATAGTCATTATGCCATTTTGGTGAGGTTAGTCCCTTCATTTCCCTGTTATAACCTATCATGAAGTTTCACAGGCAAGGAGCTGGGGAGATTGCTGTGGGGACACATGGATTAGATGTCGGGAGGTAAGAGATCTGCGAACAAAAACACAGGTAACAAGGATGAATAAGCATAAAAGGGCAAATCCCAACACATAGCCCCATCTTTCACTGAACCAGTCTCTTATTCTCGAGGTCAGTCCAATTAATTCTTGCTTCACTCGTTTTATGTATGATGTCAACCCGTTCTTTTATACGGTTCAAACCATCCTGTACTTCTTTTGATTTATTTACATACGAGCAGCACTGTCTGCCAATGACGGCACAGTGTTCCCTGTTGGGCAGCCTGTGTAGCCAGGAGACGGCGATTTCAGAGCACAGAGGTGAAACCGCTAACCCCTGACGGACGTGCTTTCAAGGTCTGCGGGGTGCCAGTGAATCCTTGTTCCATGACTTTGGAAACGTTCAGAATTGCTTCTTCCAGATCAGAAGTTTTCAAGCTTGGAAAAAGGGTCCTTACTGAATCAGTATTGCGATACATGAGTGGCTTGCCTACAATGTCTGGCTGGATGTGTCCACGTGGTGCTACTTCATGCCTGAAGGAGCCCAGGTTTATAATCCAGCTAGCATTTCAAGTGGGATAACTAGTGAGGGAAGGTGCCAGGTAGCCGAGTCCACAACGCCCTGACCATTTAGGTGGGAACCCTTTATATACCTTATTGCCACACAAAATACACAGACCAGAGGTGTTCACAAACAAGGTCAGAGTGGAACCTGTGACCCACCAGGATGGAGTTCGGTGTCCATGGTGGCCTTTGTCATTAGTTATGTTGGCATCTGTATATCTCCATTTCCCATGTGCCTCTGTCAGGCTGTAAGAGCAAAACAGGCTACGAAATATCGGGTAAGAGGAGACCTTCAGTCTGGTTTTAGCAGCTACCGAGAAAGTTAATTCCAGAATTTTGGTAAACCCATTTGTGGCCTGGGGTATCAGGCAGACCAACCAGGGGAACAGCTGAGCTGTTCCAGGTCCTATTTGTGTGGCCTGCAGGCCAGGAATACTGTCCAGTGACTACGCAAACATTTGTATCATTATAATAACCAGTCTGGAACTCATTTATAACGTCTTTGGAATCAAACCAGTGTTTGATTACAGTATTGTTTTGGTATGTTACCTAGGAAGGGTCCAGTGCCGTTTTTATTTTCAATGCAAAGAGAAAATTTTCCCTCCAATACCCTCACCTGAGTGAAGGACAGACCTCAAGCCTCCATGGGGGTTCCCCAATGCCAAGTCACTCTGCCGCAGGAGGAAGCAGAGTGCCTTCCATACATCCGCTGTCCAGAATGGGTCCACCAGGTGCTTGCACTGGCAGGGACAAAACCTAGTTCGGGTTCTGGTGCGTTATTTAGACGCTGACATAACCAGCAATTAGACTGATTAGTTAAGATGGCCAGGGTCTGAAAGACTGGTGTGAGTGGGTGTTGTGGCCATGCTCTAACTGTTGAAAAAGCAGTAAGAATTCGCTGAAGCAAGACATAGTCTGAAAGGGAGCCCGCAGTGGGGGAACAGAGGGAGGATAGGTTTAGACAAGCAACCTCCAGTCAGTCCTTCTGTAACTGAAAGAGGAAGGGTTTTGTTTAAATTTCTATGTCAGAAAATTTTGCAGGTCAGGCAGAGGTTGCAAGGGAAGATAAACGGAGACAAAATTCTTGATCAGAGATCTTGGGTAAAGCTGTCTACTCTGTGGTGTCGTCTGCTTCTGGAGCCTGAGTAAGCTCTTGAAATCCTCAATTTGAGGTCACGCATAGGGATGGCCTTCTAATTGTCCTGGGGGCGGGGTGATGACATGGATCTAGCTTGGTATCGCATGTGAATCCAGGAGGACTTTTATTCTGATGACAGGGTAGATGGTTAGCAGTACTTCCTAAGGCCTCTCCTAGCAAGGTGACAATGTACGTTTTCTTCTAAAAATGTTGATGTGTACTCATCTCCTGGAAGAAAGGGATGGCAAGGCCTGTCAGTGAGGACCATGCTTTTTTTCACCTGTTGATGAGACGCACCAAGTATAGACGGTCTTGTATATAACTAGTTAGAGTACTGAATTGTTCACTCAAGTCCCCACGTTGCTTGCCCAATCCAGGAATGGAAGGTTTAGAGATGCCAGCTGGCACTGGGGTGACTAAAAACCATTTCAGAAGGGATCCATTTGGAGTATCCTGGATCTGTATAAGGGCCAGGGATAATGCTTCTAGCCATATAAGTCTAGTTTCTAGATAGATTTTTTTCCCCCTCTGGCATTCTTTTTTATGTCTACATTTTAAGGTCTTCCTTCCCCTGAGGATAAGGGATGGTAGGGAGTATGAAATGTTAACGAATATCCTCTCAGAGTCTTTGTGAGCGAGTGATTTGTTTCTGCTGTAAAGTGAGTTCCTTGGACAAACTAATGGTTACCAGTGGAGGCGGGGGGGAGGCAGTATAGGGGTGGAGGACTGGAGGGTACAAACTATTGGGTTTGTAGGCTACAAGGATATACTGCACAACACGGGGAATACAGCCAATATTTTGCAACAACTGTAAATGGACTGTAACCTTTAAAAATTGTATGCAAAATTTAAAAATTAAAAAAAAAAAGTTCCTTCGTCAGATTCAGTTCATAAAGAAATGCCAAAACAAGGAATAATCCAAGGTACTAGTTTGTTACAACTGTTGTGGCATCAGTATGTCTAGCTGGCTAGCACAGACCATCCACTAAACATGCAGACAATAACTCAACAGTGAAAAGAGCCTAGGGCTGGAGGTAAGTCTAAAAGTCCACCTGGAGTGCCATAAAGGACAGTGTGGGTCTTGGAAGACTCCCTGAGCTACAATGGTTCCCTCCAGAAACTTGGTAAGATTTATAGGTGGTACACTGGGAAATAATAAGTACCAGTACCTGCAGAGGTCAAGAATCTGTGGAACTGCCAAAGTGTGCTAACAGCCTGACAGACTCTAAAGGCTCATCTAGTCGGTATAAATGTCTGTAGCTTTCCCTTTTGCCAATGTATCAGCTCTAGGAAGAGCTATGAGTTTTGTAGCTTGGGCTGATTTTCTAGTGGGCAGCATGCGGCAAATGTTTGCTCTGGGATCGTCAGCTTCCCTGAAAATTTTGTTTACAAGAGCCATCACATAGAAGAGCATGTCTGGCTTGCTAAAGGACATGTCCAAGAGGTCTTCTTGTGGTTCAGAAATCATCTAGATGGTTGTAAGGTAACCATGTGGAATGGCTCTTTATCATGAGGGGTTTAAGAGTATTAGGTACAAGGTGAGGTACAAGATGATGGAGGGGTAATTAACGGGCTTGTTCATAGGTGGTCTGTCATTGAGTAGAGACGTGTTGTGTTTTATGGACTTGTAAGAACTGATACAGCATGGGAACAAAAAGGTGAAAAGGGGAAACTTGTGTAAGGCTACTGGCTTGTGAATCAGGGTGGCAGCCAAGTTAATGTACTTAGGCACAGGGGCATGTCTGATCCCATAGGATCCCAACTGACATGAGAAATATTCTATGGGGTGTATGTGAAAGGGAAAAGGTTGTCCTGGAATACCTGCATCTATCCCACTCTTCTCATGGCAATATAGGTGGAAAGGTTTGTCAAAACTGAGTAATCTGAGGGCTAGGAGATGGACAATGTGAATTTCAATGCTTCAGTAAAGGATTCTGTGGTGTATCTGGGAGGAAGGCATATAAGGGTTTGGCAGGGGCAGCGAAGTTGGTAATCCACTGGTGGCAAGAGCCAGCTACCCACAAAGATTTGCATAATCGTTCATCTTTGGGAGAGGGATGGACAAAATTGAGTCAAAGCATTTGGGGTGAGTTTTTGCATACCCTGAGATATTTCATGACAGGAGGAGGTAACTCTCGTTTCTACCCAGTGAAATGTGACTCTGGAGGTTTTATGACCTTTGTCAGCTGGTGCATTTAGATGTTCTCAACTTATAGTCTTTATATCATTCTAGCAGGTTGTCCCTGCCTTCAATGACAAATACCAACACTTGTACTATCAATGCTAAGGTTAAGTTTGAATCCATCGCTTCTGCTTGGAGCTGTGTAAAAATATCACAAAGGTGCTCGCAATGAAAGGAAATTTTCTTCTGGTTCAGCTGTGACTCCAGACAGGCTCCAAAGAGGAGTTCTACAATCTCTTCTCTGGGTTTTATGGAGACTTTCTTTACCCTTCTGTGTTAGCCTCTTAAGGCACTGCGTCAACCTTAAAAGGGCACAAGAAAGGGCGATCTGGGTTTTTCACAGGGTTCTCTACGATTTCCTGCGTTCCTCTCTCGTCAACGTTCGTGGACCTCAGGAGTTTCTTTAACCGAGTCTGAAAACCCACTAGAAGCAGCTGTTCTGCTTGTGAACGTCCGTTTCCTTTGTTAAAGGAGAGCCGGAAACACGTGCTTGGGAATCCTCCAGTAGTCACTGACCACGTGCTCGAGCCCGCGTCATTTCATTTCCCTCAAAGACAAGCACATACCTGCGTTTAGAACTCAGGCCGCTGCACCCGCAGTCGTTGGAGACAGACACCCCAGGCTCACGGTCGGTCCGAGACCCGCTGTTGCCGCCGCAGGCTGGGCCTGGCCCGAACCCGCTGCAAAGTAGCCGCGGCTGCGCCCTGGGGAAGCAAAGCCTAAACTTGTTACCACGCGCGGGCCAGCAGGCCGGGAAGCCTCCGGGAGGCTGGGCGCAGTGTGTGTGCTTCGCGCGGCCCCGGGACGGGCACTGCCGTCCCCTCCCTCCCACCCCTCCCCGGACCGCCGAGGGCTGCTCTACTCCTGCGTTCTGGCCGCCGGGAGCAGCGGAGCTCCGGGTGGGCAAAGCTCGAGGGGACGCGAGGCAAGCCCAGCCCCACCCGGGCCCGCGGACCGGCCGGGAACCCTCCCCGCCGCAAGAGACCGCAGACTAGGGTAACACTCACCGCCCAACTCCGGGGGACAAAGAGACCCACGACCCGCGGAGACCCAGCAGGTGGGGCGGGACCTGGAGGAGGGCTACGGGGCGGGCAGCCAACCCCCGGGACGGTTGGGGAGGGGGCAGGACGGGAGGAGGGCCGTGGTGTAGGCAACCAATCCCAGGGAAGTTTCTGGCCGAGAGGGGCGGGGCCCCCGGCCTTTCGACTTTGGCTGCGGCGGGAGAGCTAGCTGACTGAGCCGAGCGTGCTTTTTGGAGCCACAGGGAGTCCGCGCGCGGAAACCGGATTTATCTGGCGCTTCCCCAGGCCTTAGCCCTCGTGCATCTGGTTCTCCCAGGCCAACGTTCCTTCCACAAGAACTCTCCTAGCGAGGCCTTCTCCTGTATCCTCTCCTCAGGTTAGCGCCTGGTCCAGGGCTCCCGGTCACACAACCCCCTAGAATGCAGAGCTGCTCGTTCCTATGCCACAGTTTAATTTGAGTGCCTACTACGTGCCATGCACCCTTCTAGTCTTTAAAAAGGCGAAACAAAGGCCTTTGATATTCTAGTGGAGAACAAAAACAGAATCAAGATGTAAAAATAAAATGTCGTAGGGTAATAAGTGATAAGGAGAAAAACCTAAGTATTTTATTACAACTTGGAAAACTAAAGATAGAGACAGTAGTCTTTGCTGTGAACAAATGCCCCTTATGGCACTAAGAAACAAAGAAGCAAAACTTATCATGACTAGCGTTACTGTGCTGCTTTGGAAAATATATTTCACTGTAGAAATAACTAAATATGATGGAAGGCTCTTTACCAGAGATCCCGAGTAGGGTACTATTTGGATCCATATCGCAGAGGGGACCAAGATGGACAAGGACAATGGCCCTGGGCTGCGGGACACATGGTCCACAGTCCTGGTGGCAGTCACTAGTGAGAGGCTGCTTGGGAAGGAGGCTAACTGTCATGGGGATGGGATAGTGGTCTTCAAACCCTTCAGATTCCCAGGTCTCCTCTCCCAGCCCTGAATAGGCCTGCAGCCTGCTTTATCCTTCCCAGTGTTCTCTCAGCTGGGGGGAACCCTTCCCCCAGAGCAGCACCAATCCCACTGCTCTGGTCTGGGCTCCAGTCCTATTGGCTTCCTCAGCCCTCCCAGGCTATTTATTTTTTATCTCCTGCCTCTTCAAATTTCTCTCTCTTTTGCTCTTCAGTCTGGCTCAAGAAATGGGTGTAACCACTATTCACACTGCCCTTTGCTTATGCTGATTCACTGCCCCATTTATAACTCTGTTTATTTCATTGATGTCTCTTTTCCTCCCTCTCCCTTCTAAATTACCTTTTATTTTCCCCAAGCTATTTTTACCTTCCAAAACATGTGTGTTTTCACAGTACAGCTGAGTAAAGCCAGAGGTGAGGGGAACAGTGATTGTGAAATAAAGTGGAAAGACAGAAATGCTCAGTCCTTGGAAGGAATTGCCTCCTGTTGGGCTGTGTTTATTCATTTATAGAACTCATGTGTATTGAGAACTACCATATGCCAAGCCCTGTGGTAGACCTAGAGGTACACAGATAGTAAGAAAAAGAAAAACAAACAGAACAAATCATGGACCTTGCCCATGTGGAACTTTTAGTCTAGTGGGTAAAACATATTAATACAAGAATCACATTTTTAAAATGTGAAATTACCACTTAAGAGCTAAGATGGAGGTCAGAGACTCAGCTGTGAGGTTGAGGAAGGGGTGATTAAGCAGAAAATTGAAGATGAGTTTATGAGGCAAAGCAGAGGAGCCTGGGGTTTAGTTCCACGTAGAGGGAAGAGCATGTGCAGAGTGTGGGCTCCGGGAAGGAGCTCAGTGCATTGATGGGAATGTACGAAGGCTGCTGTGATTTCTGCACAAAGAGCCAAGGGATGGGGATGGAGAGAGATGCAGGATAGGCATGATATAAACTGGGCTTGGGGGTAGGGGACTGGGGTGTGGAGGGTGGGGTTATCTGGAGGTGCTGGTGGCTGCCAGAACTTGTAGACCACAAAATTGCCCATATATTAATGCTCATTAACAATGTGTTGTATACATGCAGGTCAGTAAAAGTTGATGTTTGCAAGGCTGGCATGTGTTCAGGCCAGCATGTTGAAGACAGTAAGAGCTAACCTTTATTGCCCACTTACTACATGCTCTGAACTCCTTAAACTGCTCTACACAGATTAGCTTATTTACTCCTTTCAGCCACCTACTGGGTACACGATTTCTCATTTTGTACCAGAGGACCCACATATTGCTAATATTTTTTGAGGGCTGTTCTCCTGCCACTCTAATAGTTTAGGTGGCTGGTAAACATATTAGGAATTGTGAGCACATCCAAACAGTGGGTCAGGTTCCTCCCCAACACGTGTACACAAACATAACCTTAGGGAAGGAAACTGAAATCATAGCTGCAATGGCCAAATGGTGGACACAGGATGGCAGCATGGAATTCTCAATTTCTGTAACTTTGAAGGTGCTTTTCCCTAAGAGTGATTGTGGAATTTCAATTAGAACTCTGAGAAAATCTAGAATTATGTTGATAGCCATATTAGAAGTTGCATGTTGACCAGCTGAACCTGAACAATGGTACTTGCTGTCCTATAGTATTTGATTATACTGGATTTTAAATATTGCTTTTTCTTAAAAAAAAAGCGCTCTTTAAAATAATTACATGTTATCCATGAGAAATGGAGTATTGCCTGCCTTGTCAGTAAACAAAGGATGTCACAGTCATCAGCGATTGCAGCTGCAGCTGAAGGTAACCTGGTGAGCCCCAAGGGAACTCAAGAAGGAAAAGAATACCTGCCATCTAGCAGCCATCAGACTGCAGCCACTCCCTATGGTGAGTCCTGAGGAAACACCGATGTGAAAACACTGGATACTGGCCCGGAGAGTTGAGGTGCATATCAAAGGAATGATTTCAGTGAGCCCAGATTCTTGCATCTTCCTATGCATAGAAAAGCGCTAAATTCCTTAACTTGAGATATCTGGTTTTCTTTAATTTACAATAATCTTTTGACATTCAGACTACCTGCCCTTTGTTGCAAAACTCCTATACGTCCCGGCCCTTACCTCGCCTCCTTGGAGCAGTTCTCTCAGGGTTACTTGAGATGCTGCTACCTCCCGGGCTTGAAGTCCTAAAAATTTCCACCAAATAATACATAACTCTCAACTTTTAGGTTGTGAATATATATTTTTAGTCAACATCCATTATGCTTAGCATCCAATGTACTCTATGAAAGTAGTATATAAATTATATTTGGCCAGTTAAACTAATTAGCATAAGGTATCCAATTGAAAGTACAGCAAAAAATGGACTATTTAATTCTATTAAAGAAAATGGAGTGAAGAGCCAGACCTGCTTCTTCAGTAGCACAATTTAATGAGACTGCTTCAGATGAGTCCTGTTCTACATCAGAAAAGGAACACAAATCCCTCCAGCTTCTATTTCTGGCTCTACCACACACAGGCTTTGCTATTATACCCAGAGCAAGATGGAACCTGCTTTTTTTCCATCTGCAAAATGTAGGCAATGCTTTTAGCCTTTTTCACAGGAGGGGCAGGATTAATGAGAGCCACAAATGACCTTGGCCTGTTTTGTAACCGCAGATACCTTTTTATTGCTATATTTTCATGAAAAATGAAAATCTGCTGGATTTTTTTTTCTGACGAGTTAATATTAGGCTAAAACTTTAAAGTCTGGAATATGTACTTTATCAGCTGCTCTTTAAAATTCCAGTATCCAAATTTAAAAAAAAAGGAGAATAAGATAAATCTTTCAAGTGATAATCAAAACAGTAGGAAGTGAAAGGGTTGCCTTATAAATTGAAGTCTATTTGTTTTTTCAAAACTGTTATTTTCAGTAAGATTAGTAAGACTGAAATACATTATTAAAGCCATGTTGAATGAGGCTAGCTTGCTGGAAAAAACATGCCAGAAGTAAGTTGGCGTGTCAGGATATGGTCCACGTGTTTACATGTCAAGCCAGTTGAGAAGTTTGTGATAATGTGCTTTAGAATGATTGTTGATCACTCTGAGATCTTTCCATCAATCCCAATATGATGCCGCAGGCCTGGGATTGATGGTACATGAAGGAAGAAAAATTCTTAAACGTGGTGCTTTTGCAGAGCTCTGACTAGTCAGAGTATCTTTTCCATCCTAGGCAATGGTTACTGGTCTACATCACTGTAGGAGAACGCAGTCCTTATTTCAGCAATTAGGTCAGATACACATTATGATTTACTTGTTTCTGAAAGACAGAATCTAGGTCAGAATCATAAGGAACGAAATCAACTATTTCAAAATACATAGCTGGTTAGTGGGAAGTGCTTAATTCCCTATGCCTATAGGTTCCAGGTGGAGGTATTTCTAGTAGAATAACATGCTTGTCTGTCTCTGCTCCCTTCCTTCCTCTTCCCCAGGGAAGGAAGGGCTTCTCTCCTGGATGAGTTTGAAGGAGGAGCAGAGCAGGAAGGGGCAGCCTCTCCCTACCTCCGGGGCTCTGAGACCAGCTGAGCTGCAGTTGCTGATGTGAATTCTGTTTACTGCAACTGAGTCCATGTAACATATTTGCTTTGTGCTTCTGGCCATGCTATTATTAATGTTTGTTATCTGGACTCTGAGATGAATTTTACACAATGAAGAAAATGAATCCATATTCATAAAATTCTCCCATATCAAGTCTTATCTTATTTCAGAAACTCAGAGGAGAAATCACCCGTTTTATAGATGCCAGAACCCAGATGAAATGTAAAATAATGGATATTCTGTCTTTTGCTTGTGTTCACAGTCTTCCGTATTCTTCATGGCAGTGGCTGTAGAAGTATAGAGGGAATGGGAAAAGTGCAACATTTTTACATATTCTTTTCCTACTTTAATTTTAACTAAGACCGTGGGCTGTACGAGGCCATCTCCTTAGATCTAACATAGTAGCTAACACACACTTGAAGCTCAACACATATTTGTTGACTGAATGAATTATTAAATTCAGGGCATTTTAACTGAAAATGTTTAAAAACCATTTTAAGGTATTTCATAATGCCCTTAATCAAATTCAATAATAGACTACTTACAGGTAATCTGATCCAGCCTGAGGGTCTTACCAAGCTCCTTTTTGGGCAGACCCATCATGAAGGTCATGAGTGTACACAACTGAGGAAGCTTTTAAGCATTTATCACACAAAGGAGGGAACTACCACATTAGCATAGACCTCACATAAATAATACAGAAATACAGAATCCTAGCCAAACACTTCTGGATGGGAAGAGTTAAAAAGGATAGCATCTATCATTGACACTGATTACAAGGAAAATGATATCAGCCCTCTGGGGCCTGAAGCTCTAGCGTGTGCCCAGTAACGGCTGTCATTCATCATCTACCTCAACTTAGCCTGTGCCTCATGAGCCCCTTTCTACTTACTAAGTGTACTTCCTCTGCCTCCCTCTGACCTTTCTACATCACATCCTCCAACTGCCTGTCCTTGCTCCAGATGACATATACCGCTAGGGGTTCTCCTTCTCCTTCCCCAGACTCCTGGGGACTCTCATTTTCAGCCTCATGGGTGAAGGGTGCTCTCACTTCCATTTATGCACTTAATTGGGCAACAGGCACTAACTGAGCACCAGCTGTGTTGAGCACCGGGCTACGTGCCTGGGATACAAAGATGATCCAAACATAGTCCTGGTTCTCCAAGAGTTCATGGATGATGGTCAGACAGTAAGTGATGTGGTCGAGGTAGCACCGGGCACTGTGGAGACAGAAATGAGACACAAAACCAGCCCCAGAAGAGTTCCAGGAGCAGGGCCTCCTTCCTCAGGTTGCCATGTCCCAGAAGAGATGGAGGTGGAGGTAGGCTTGAGAATTTTTTTTTTAATTTTTAAATTTCTATTTTTTTTTACAGTAGGTCCTTGTTGGTTATCTATTTTAAAAATAGCAGTGTGGGGCTTCCCTGGTGGCGCAGTGGTTGAGAGTCCCCCTGCCGATGCAGGGGATACGGGTTCGTGCCCCGGTCCGGGAAGATCCCACATGCCGTGGAGCGGCTGGGCCCGTGAGCCATGGCCGCTGAGCCTGTGCGTCCGGAGCCTGTGCTCCGCAACGGGAGAGGCCACAACAGTGAGAGGCCCACGTACCGCAAAAAAAAAAAAAAAAAAAAAATAGCAGTGTGTACATGTCAGTTCCATGCTCCCTAACTATCCCTCCCCCCAACTATTCCCTCCCCACCCCAGTAACCATTAGTAACCATAAGTTGGTTCTCTAAGTCTGCTTCTATTTTGTAAATAAGTTCACTTGTATAATTTTTTTTTTTAGATTCCACATATTAGCAATATCATATGATCTTTGTCTTTCTCTGATTTGCTTCATTTAGTATGATAATCTCCAGGTCCATCTATGTTGCTGCAAATGGCATTATTTCATTCTTTTTAATGGCTGAGTAGTATTCCATTGTATATATGTACCACATCTTCTTTATCCATTCCTCTGTCAATGGACATTTAGGTTGCTTCCATGTCCTGGCTATTGTAAACAGTGCTGCAATGAACATTGGGGTGCATGTATCCTTTTGAACCATGGTTTTCTCTGGATATATGCCCAGGAGTGGGATTGCTGGATCATATGGTAGCTCTATTTTTAGTTTTTTAAGGAACCTCCATACTGTTCTCCATAGTGGCTGTACCAATTTATATTCCTACCAATAGTGTAGGAGGGTTCCCTTTTCTCCACACCCTCTTCAGCATTTATTGTTTGTAGATTTTTTGATGATGGCCATTCTGACTTGAGACTTGAGAATTTTGAACAAGTTCCAGATCCAGAACAAAAGGCTTTGTGAAGCTGAGTTTGTGCTCAGACGAAGAGGAATAGTTAGATGTGGGCTCAGCAGAGGAAGGAAAGGAAAGTTCTGCAGACGTTACAAAAAATGTCAGTTTAGATTTGGGGGCTTAGAAACAGCACTCATCCCTCTTTTTGATGGGGCCTTATTGGCACTTTTTTAAAGTTGGGGTTAGAGAATCAGGGCTAAGGCATAAAAAGGGTCCATTTACTAAAATTCTTATAATACATCAGGAAAAATTATGTGTGTGCTGTAGGTATTTTACTGCCATTTTAGAGGAGGTTTATGGTTTCTTAACAAGCTTCATTCATTATAACGTGCATACTTGTATAGACAAGTTGAGGAGAAAGCTTAATTGACATTAATCCCAAAGGTGTTGATGGGAAGGGCTTTTTTTGTTTGTTTGGTTGTCTTTGAAGTGAAGATCAGAGGTGATTCTTTGTCACCCACAAAACTTTGATGTTTCCCTGCCCTAATGCTCACAGTCAGGATGTAAACACAAATATACACTGGCAACATCCACAATCACTTTAGGACTAGGTGAGAAGTTTGTTAAGGAAAATATTTGTTACTGCTCAATGTGGCTTTGAAATGTTCCTGGGCCCCCTGGAGGGAAAGCTAGTTCTAGAACAGAAGTATTAACATCCATTAACAAACAAAGTCTACGTAAAAAGCCAGTTTAACACGCTGCAAATGAATGTATCAAAATGGCAAAGAAAAAATAAAAAGGTTGGTGGGGGGATGGGGGGGACACTTGCTTTAGTACAGCTGGAGTGGGAGTGGATATGGATGTGAGTCTGACTGAGTTTTGGAGCCGGACAGGCTCAGCTTTGAATCCTGGCTCTGTTATTTGCTAGCTGTGTGCCTTCAAGCAAATTACATCTTCTCAGCTTCCTCATAAATAAAACGGAGATAATGATATTGCTGTTAGGATTAACTGCAATTACATAGTTAAGGTGCCTAATATATAAGTACATGCCCAAAATGGTAGATATGTTGATCCTGAGCAAAACAGTCATTTCACAAAATTTTAACTGATGTCTTAAAGGATATGGTATGAATTTTAAGTGTACTAAATGCCCTACCTTGCCAGCTCTTCATGGTATGATATTGGCTTATGTGTTTCATTGTTGCCATGGATGCTGAAGATGCCAGAGAGGATTCATCAAAGGATATGGATGAAACCTGGTAGAGAACCTGAGGACCAATTTATTCACACACATAACTACAATTATTCCATATGTTGTATTAACACAAGCATCGATGAGTTCTGGTTATATCTGGCTGTCTCTTACAAATATTATCCTCTGCTTAATTTATAACCTGATATACCTAGGTGGAAGTAGTACTTTTGTTAGGTAGTTAGACATTAGCAGCAAGGAGGTGACAGTGGTGAGAAAACCAAGACGAAATCAAGTCACACACGCAGTCATCTGGGGACTCTCCCTTGACACCACCCAGACAGGTAAAACTATGGTCGTGTGGGGGGCAGTTTATCCTGATAATAGAGGGGCACAGTAACACAAGGGAAGGTCCCCCGGCTGCGCATGCCCAGACCAGACAGGCGTATAACCTATAGTAAACCCAAACTCATTATACCATAATTATAAAAAATCTACATGTGGTTTTGCCGCCCCACCCCCACCCCGTGGGCGTTTCTTAGCGATCCAAGGGTGAGAGCATGCGCAGCAGTAAACTTGTTACATAGCTCGGGACTGTCAATCAAATAATGATCCCCTGTCACTCACCCCCGCCTCCCTGCAAAATGCTCCTTAAAAGCACCCTTAAGCGTGTATAGGAATGCTGTTTTCCATTCGCAGAAACAGCCCGCTCTCTCTCCCTCTGAGAGTGTACCTCTGGGTCGATAAAGTTTGCTTTGGCCTTGCTTCACTTCGCTGAAACAGCCCGCTCTCAGAAACAGCCTACTCACTCTCTCTCTCTCCCCCCTTCCCCTCCTCCCCCTCCCCTCCTCCTCCTCCCGCCTTCTCTCTCCTCCTCCCAGAGTGTACCTATGCTTAAATAAACTTTGCTTTGTGCTTAAGCTTAACGGGGTAGTTTGCAATTCTTTGCTTACTATCGTGAACCGAGATTGCTGGTCCGGGCCTTCCGTTGACCTCCTCGGTTCAAGCTATTTTGTTATAACGTACGTCCACCCCGTGACACTGCTCTTACCGTCCACCCCGTGACACTGCTCTTACCGTCCACCCCGTGACACTGCTCTTACCGTGAGTCGAATCCGCAACGGTACGTTTGGGCCACGGCCTAGTAGCTCCCCCGGCTTCCTGATCAGAGGTATGTTTGCGACGCCTACTTTGCGGCTTCCCCGCGCCTGCTTTGCAGCTTCCCGCAGCCTGCTTTACGGCTTTCCCCGCTTTCACGTTCGCTAAAGGTAGGATTACGCCCGCCGGCTGAGTAGCACCTTCCCGGGGTTTCGTCCATTTGCATGACAGTTGCCCCGCCTGCCTTACATGCCTCTGCTCCTTGCCTCATTCACCTGAGAAGGGACTACTCTGTCGCTGCTAACGTGAAATGGCCCTAATGCTGTTTTATTTTCCTACAACTCTCCTTCCCGGCCTCTCGCTTGAGTCCTTCACCACTGCCGGCAGCAACGGTGGACGAATTGCCACCTTCTGACTCTGTTAAGTGTTTACACCTCTCCTGTCAAACCGACCTCCTGATCAGCTTCCTTGAATCACGGCTATAGAGAAGGCTTCACACCTCTCTCTGGATCAGCTTACTAGACCTCCTAATCATTTTTTCTGTCACTGACTGGAACCGAGATCAACAGTGGGACTCAGGGAGGTCTTTTTCCCACTTTCATTTCGGGGCCCTTTTTTCCGTTTCTGAGACTCGAAGGAGCTTTCTTCTGTGGATAGGTCAGGCTGATGGCCGCCCCAAACACCCAATCTGTTATATTTGTGAGGACTTCCAGCAGTTCCATACACCACTTTTTGGCCAGACTGCTCTAATTTGGGATCCCCTCATTCTTTTCCTTGTCGTCTTAAACATCTGTTTTACATGGTCCCTAAGGAAAACCAACTCTTCCTCCCCTCAGCCACCTAGAACAGTTTCCATCACTTACCAGACCTTGCCAATCGCCAGCCTGTCAGGAGTCTCCAGGGACTTGCCTTTACGGTCCTGATCACCTGCATAGGAGCCTTGGCCCACTGGCAATGGGAAAGAAGGAATAGCCACGCTATTATGAGATTCAGGAGCCAGAGAGTACAAACAAACGGCTCGTTAAGGAGAGGGAATCTCTCTTGGTGACACAGCCTCAATGCGGTGTGTTCCCTCTACCTAAAAACCAGTTGCTCATCCAGGTGAAAGAATCTCTGTAGGTGACAGAACCATTGGCACATGGTCTGTTCCTCTCCCTGAATGTTGCGTGTCCTCACTGCCAGTAACGGCAAGGAAAATGGAGTGAGATTCCCTATGTTCAAGCCTATTTCGCTCTTAGAGATAAGGAAGAACTCTGCAAGACTTGTAAAATTGACTCTGCTGTGCTAGTCCTGATGAGACAGCCCCCATCCTCTCCTCGAGAGGATCCATCTGAGCGGGGCCATGCTAAAAGGGAACCTGAACCAGATAAGAGCCATAGGGAGAAAATCTTTAAACCTGGGGATAGCACTAAACCAACCCCATTCTCCATCTAATCCCCCTTTGCCACCGATAGCCCCCTTAACGCCTTACCTGGGAGATCTGACTACCACAAGGCCTCCCCCTAGAATTTGCCCTTTGGTGGAGACAATGGGTGAATTTGGACCCCAACTCATTCAGAAGACTTTTACTCTTCTAGAGTTAAAGCACATCAGACAGAAACTAGGTAAATTTTCTGATGATCCTAACCACTACGTTGACAACTTCGGCTTTTGACTTAGCCTGGAAGGATGTCATGATAATCTCAGAGCGAACTCTATCAGATACTGAGAAAGTAAAGGTCCTAAAGGAGGCCTGCAACTTTGTGGACAGCCTCCATTTATCCAGCTCAAAATATCCTGTGGGGGATACCACCATTCCCCATAAGGACCCTTACTGGGATTACAATAACCCCAATGGACAATGGGAAAAAGAACATCTTATAATCTGTATAAAAGCTGGACTCAAAACAAGAAGAAGGAAACCCATTATTTCCTCAAAGTTTTCTGCCATCAGCCAGGAACCCAATGAAAACCCTACAGCCTTCCTGGAAAGGCTCAGGGAGGCAATAATTAAATATAGCAACCTAGACCTGGACTCCCTTGAAGGAAAAACCATTTTAAAGGATAGGTTCCTTACCCAGTCTGCACCGGACATCAGGAGGAAGCTCCGAAAGCTTACGCAGGAGCTCAATGTTAATCTAGATGAATTTCTAGCTACAGCCACCACTACCTTTTATAACTGGGACCAGGATAAGGAGGTCAAGGCTTGGGAGAGGGAAAAGAGAAAAAAAAATAGGCAGGCCCAATTATTGGCAGCCCTACAGGGGCAAACCTCATCCGGAGAAGCCCGGACCCGTCCCAACGGAAGCCAAGACCGGTGCCGAGTCTGCAAAAAGCCTGGCCACTGGGCGAGGGAATGCCCCAACAAGGACACGCCTCCTAAGATACCCTGTCCAAAATGCCAAAGAAGTGGCCATTGGGGAGCCAACAGCCCTTGGGCTGAAAGGCCGAGGGGCCAGGGGCAGCCCCTTGGTTGGCCCTAGATTGACAGGGGCCTTCCACTCCAGATGGACCCCCTGTTTAATGTCAGTATTACTGGACTGGAGCCAAGGGCAAACCTGGATGTGGCAGGTAGGACCATATCTTTCTTATTGGATACGGGGGCTGCCTACTCTGTCCTAGTTTCCTTCTCTGGACCCTTCTCCTCCGACTCCTGTCAGGTTACAGGCGTCTCGGGTAAACTTACTACTAGGCCTTTCACTCTCCCTTTGTATTGTTACTGGGAAGGATATACATTCTCTCCTTCCTGGTCACACCTGAATGCCCCCACCCACTGTTAGGTAGGGGCATCATGAACAAGCTGGGAACCAGACTGCTACTTGGGGGAACCACTGCAGTAACACCCCTCCAGCTCTTAGTCTTAGAGACACAGCCCCCTCTGAGGACTGGCACACCAGCCTTAGCTGAGTTGCCAGTAGGCCCCCAGGTCTGGGCCGATGGAATGCCAGGGGGAGTTATAACCGCCTCCCCAGTGCTTATCACCTTAAAGGAGCCAAACTCTTTCCCCAGTCAGAAACAATATCCAATTCGCCCAGAAGCCCCAAGGGGACTGCAGCATCTCATATCCAAATTTTTACAACATGGGCTACTTATTCCTTACAGTTCTCCCTGCAACACCCCTATCTTCACTGTGTTAGACTTAAAGGATGCCTTCTTTTCCACACCTCTGGACCCGCGGTCCTACTACCTCTTTGCCTTTGAGTGACGTGGGGAAGGGAATAGAGAACAGCAACTCACCTGGACAGCCCTACCCCCAAGGGTTCCGAGACAGCCCTCACCTTTTTGGCCAGGCCCTGGCCTAGGACCTCCAAGATCTACGCCTGGAAGAAGGGACTGTCATCCAGTATGTGGATGACCTTCTTATTTGCTCCCCAGACCACGAGAGAGCCTTAACTCATGCTACCCAGACCCTTAACTTTTTGGCCAAATGAGGCTATAAAGTCTCTAAGTCCAAGGTCCAATTGGCACAGCAGGAAGTCAAATATCTGGGAGTAATCCCCTCCCCAGGGCAACGCAGGATCTCCCCTGAGAGAATACAAGGGATTTTGGATCTGCCAGAGCCAGCTACCCAAAAACAGCTCCGAGCCTTTTTAGGCCTCACAGGTATTGCAGATTATGGATTCCTAATTATGGACTAAAAGCACAACCTCTTTATGAGGCCCTGAAAGGAAAATCTGACTCTGAACTTCTGCTCTGGGGCCCTAACCAAACCCGAGCTTTCCAGCAGCTAAAGACATTACTGTCTCAGGCCCCAGCCTTGGAAATCCCAAGAACTGATAGACCTTTTCAACTACTTGTGGCAGGAAAACAAGGGATGGCTTTAGGAGTCTTAACTCGGGAACTTCTCCCTGTCCGGAGACCTGTAGGATATCTGTCAAAGAGACTGGACCCGGTGGTCACTGGATGGCCCAGCTGTCTTAGGGTAGTTGCTGCTTTGGCCTTATTGGAGGAAGAAGCCTCCAAGCTTATGTTGGGGCAACCCCCGACAGTATATACCTCCCATCAGGTTACCTCTCTCTTGGAAAGGAAAGGCCATTTCTGGCTCACAGATAGCAGGATCCTCAAACGTCAGGCATTACTGTTGCAGAATCCAGACCTACGTGTCATGGTCTATTTCTCTTTAAATCCAGCTACACTGTTCCTCTTCCCTGAGGAAGGTCTACCAGTTCATCAATGTGAAGATATAATATTTCATTCCTTGTTGCCCCGACCCGATCTAACCGATACTCCACTACAAAACCCTGAGGAAGTTTGGTTCACTGATGGAAGTAGTTTTGTTTCCGAAGGATGTAGAAGGGCAGGGTATGCAGTGGTCTCCTTGACACAGGTTACCGAGGCCCAGACTCTTCAGAACCTGGAGGGATGGGGACACATCTTGGGCTGGTTAAATGACTCCTTTTGTAACTATAACCTCAACTTTAATCAGACTAGCCTGGGGTGGGATTCCTGGTCAGAAGAAGATGACTACAAAGTATACGAAGGTAATTTCACTTTGTATTGGGGAAACTCGAGGAAAAATGCAACGATGCATTTGTTACATTTGTTATCTTCTACATCTGTAACTCTATTTCTGTTTTGTAGATAAGTTCATTTGTAGCCTTTTTTAATATTCCACATATAAGCAATATCATATGATATTTGTCTTTCTCTGCCTGACTTACTTCGCTCAGTATGACAACCTCTAGGTCCATCTGTGTTCCTGCAAATGTCATTATTTTGTTCTTTTTTCTTTTTTTTTTTTGCGGTACACGGGCCTCTCACTGTTGTGGCCTCTCCCGTTGCGGCGCACAGGCTCAGCGGCCATGGCTCACGGGCCCAGCCACTCCGCGGCATGTGGGATCTTCCCGGACCGAGGCACGAACCCACGTCCGTTGCATTGGCAGACCGATTCTCAACCACTGCGCCACCAGGGAAGCCCGTGATGATCATCTTTAATCTATTTCCTAGAGCTAATCATGGTTCAAGAATCTTGGAAGGCTACAGCAGCAGCCATTGAGCAACAGTGCAGGAAACACAACAACCTTAGGGTATTTCGAGAAGAGAGGCATTTAATATAGGGAGTTAGTTAACCATTAACATTTTGGTGTATTTCCATTAACATTTTGGTGTATCTCCTTAAGGTCTTCTGTGTTTGTAACAATAGTGAAATAATGCAGTACATAATTTTATGTCTTGTTTTATTATTCGCTTAACATTATATCATGAGCAAATTTCCTGTGTAAAACTTAAAAATATTACTTTTAGTAGTTGCTTGATGTTCCGTTCTATAGATCTGTTAAATTAATTTTTCCTAAACATTTAGATTGTTCGTTTTTCCCTTCTTTTTTTTTTTTTTTTTTAATACTAAAATAACATCTTTAAACCAAAAATTGTACCCAAATCTCCTTAGGATTTCCCCTTAGATCGCTAGAAGTGTAATTTCTGGGTCAATGGATATGAAAGTTTTATGTCTTTTGCCAAATAGCTTTCCAGAATAGAAAAGATTCCATTCTAGAACATCTGGAAAATTTAAAAATGGTTTAGCTCAGTGTTTGCTGTCATGCATATCAATCACAATGCCATATTTGGCTGAATAACGGTGTCTTCTTACAGGTCAATGTTTGGACACAAGCTTTTTAAATTATAGGTTTTGAGAGGGTGACTTTGAATGAACCATGCTGAAAACAATGGACTTTTTTCTTACTCTTCTTATTCATATCATTTCAAACCCTCCACCCCATTTCCATGCCTCCACCTATGCCGGTAACCCATCCTTCCATGTTTTTCCTCAAGCTCACGTAATCAGATACACATTTATGCAGACACATGCATGTGCACGTGTGCACACACAATCTTGTAATTTTACAGAAATGCTATCTCATTATATTCACTGCCACATAAAAGAAAGAAAAAAGAAAGCAGTGCCTCTGGTGGTGAGTTCAGCAGGATTTTCTGGGAATCATTACTGGAGGTCCAGCTTAGAGCCAACTGTCTTAGTTCTTTCAATAATAACTTCTGGTATTAAGTTTCTAATTAAAGCAGCTAGAGTGGTGCCTCTTTTCTTCACATGAATCCTGGCCTTATTCAAATACTCTCCTGCCAAATCCCATGATTAATATATGTCACTGCTCTTTAAAATTCTTGCCAGTGTGATGGTATTAGTGATATCTTGGTATTGCTTAATTTTGGATATGAGTCTAAGCATTTTTTTTCTTTCTTTATCTTTGCCATTTGTGTGAATTGCCTATTCATATCCTTTGCCATTTTTCTTTTGGGTTGTTTAACTTTTTCTTATCCATCTTGAAGAGCTCTTAATAATATATTAAATTCTAAGTCTTTGTCTTTATCAACAGTAATTTCCACCCTCAATGTATTGCTTTTTAAATTGACTTTGTTTCCTAGATATAGTCAGGTCATTTGATGTACAGTAGTACATTCCTAACCCTTTCTAAATACTTCCTGATCACAGGGGCTGGAAAGAGAAAAACACATTTCACAGACTCCCTTGCAGCTAGGAATGTGATGTGAATTACGTTGCACCAATGAGACGTACTCATGCAAGGTCTGGAAGATAGAAGTGCTATTTTTGCTGGAAAGCAAGTTGGAGAGACATGAATATTTGTGGCCTTACTTAGCATTCTGTTGTCTGATCACCAGCTTCCTGATCATGAGAGTTGAGGAGGCAGTAGTGGTAGCAGCAACAAATTTCTCACATCTGGATTGTAACTCTGTTAATGTGCCCTTGAAATCAGTCATATGGTGGCAGCCACCTTACGCTCACTGGTTCTCCTGCCCCTCTCAATACTTTTGTAAACAACTAATTCCCTATATTAAATGCGTCTCTTCTTGAAATACCCTAAGGTTGTTGTGTTTCCTGCACTGTTTCCTGACTGATACACTTTAAGATATCTTTTACCTTGAGAAGTTTAAAATTTTTATATAGTCAATATGTCTACTACTTTTATTTTATGAAAGTTTATGAGATTCCTGACTTGGTTAAGAAACATCCATGACCCTAGATTACATGGAGTCTCCTGGATTATCATTTAAGATTTTTATGATTTAATTTTTATAATTAAGTTTTTCTATCTTATTCTATAAGATAAGGGTTGAGATTTACTTTTTAAGGTGGTGTTATGGACTGAACTGTGTCCACCTCAAAGGCATATATTGAAGCTCTAAGCCCCACATGTGACTGCATTTAGAAATAGGGCCTTTAAGGAGGTAGTTAAGATTAAATCAGGTCACAATGTGGGTCCTAATCCAATATAACTGGTGTCCTTATAAGAAGAGGAAAAAATACCAGAGATTTGTGTATACAGAGAAAAGGCCATGTGAGGACACAGGAAGATGGCCATCTTCAAGCCAAGGAGAGACCTTAAGAGAAATCAAAGCTGCCGCCACCTGGGTCTTGGACTTCCAGCCCCCAGAACTGTGAAAAGATAAACTTCTGTTGTTTAAGCTGCTTGGTATTTTGTTATGGAAGCCTTAGCAAACTAGTATAGGTGGATAGACAATTGTATCAACATTACTTATTACTTAATCAGCTTTCCCTCATTGAACTGAAATACCATTGTATCATGTATAACTTTATATATATATAAAGGGGTCAATTTATAGATTCTCTAGTCTGTTCTTCTCTTCTGTTTATTACTATGTCTATACAACACTGATTAGATTATACTGGTTTTATGGTATGTTTTGATGTTTGATAAGGCAACTCCCCGCTCTGTTCTTCTTTCTTCCCCCACCCCCATGGGTTACTCCTTGAAAAATATCATGATACATGTATACAGTTGGAAAAACCAAATAGTACCATAAAGCTTGTAACTGAAAAAGGAGTCTCTCTTTGGCCCTTAGTGGTATGCTTGTGAATGTTTAGCAACTGACTGACTGGAAAAAGAAAAAAAAGCTTTGATGTATAGTGTTTTCTGTTCCAGTGATATAAATACTCCCACCATGAGTGATTTCAAGGTCCCACTGTGATACCACTGAATAGGGAATTGGGAAGAGATGTGCCCAGCTGGCTTCTCAAGCCAGAATTAAGTCAGCTCTAGCACACCACAGCCCACTCCTGAATTCCTCTTCTGAAACTCTTTCTGGCGTACATCCATACCTTTTAACAGTGTGCTTCCATTACTATTTCCAGGGTATACATTTTAGGCGTTATCTATTGATATCCTATGATGGATGATGGGATACCATCAAATACTTTTCTATCCCCATGCTCTCACGTCCTCTCCCAGTAAAGTTCTATCACAATTTTTGTTTAAGTGAATAGTCAGTGTTTATTTTATTATAATTACCTATTTATATGCCTAATTACATAGTGAGTTACAATGTGATTATTATGACCACATCCTACTTGGTGAGGCAAGTAACTTACCATGATAAAATTTCCCTTATTATACATTTTTAATTTTTTATTTCTTATTTATTTATTATTATTATTTTTTGCAGTACGTGGGCCTCTCACTGTTGTGGCCTCTCCCGTTGCAGAGCACAGGCTCCGGACGTGCAGGCTCAGCAGCCATGGCTCACGGGCCCAGCCGCTCCGCGGCATGTGGGATCTTCCCGGACCGGGGCACGAACCCGCGTCCCCTGCCTCGGCAGGCGGACTCTCAACCACTGCGCCACCAGGGAAGCCCTATACATTTTTTAAAGCTCCTTTTTCCTGATGGCTAAGTTCCTCAAGTCCCTAACCTGCTTCTCCCAAACTTTCCAAGAGTAAAACCTGTGGTAAAGCTGGGAGCTTGATAGGCTGTCATTCAGTGAGAATGAGGACTCACCTGCTTGCTGCTGCTGCCACTTGAGGTTATGAGGAGAACCATTTGTTTCTATCATTATTCTGGGTAGAAAAAATAAAAAAAATTATTTCACGTGAAAAGTGACAGCACCTCCAACGCGCGGCTGTGGGATGTAAATTTGTATTGCTAGTGCAGTCAGGGGGAACCCCAAACTCAGAACTGACGTTATGCGGCTCACAGTTTGCAAAGGCCTCCAGGCGTGTGGCCAAGCCTCTGTAGAGAAAAGCACCTCCCACTGGGCTCAGGGTTTCCCCCAGATCAAGTGCAATAAAATAGAGGCTCACAATAAAACATTACCCAGCACAAAAACTGACTCCTCAGAATGAGAGGCAGCAAAAATGCTAAAAAAAAAATTGACTTCCCAGAATTTAAGATATTGGCATTATTAGCTACAGAACATACATGATGCATAAACATTTAAAGATAAAAGATGAAGTGAAAATTGAGAAAGGAAGAGAAAATTTTAAAAATTAAACTCTGTTTGAGGAAGAATCAAATAGAACTTCCAGAAATTAAAAACAATATGTATATATGTGTATACATATAACCATTGAAATTACGCCCATCCTCTTTGAAGACTTCCTTCTCCTTCTTTATCTAATGCAATTGGTATCTTCCCCAAGGCGCTGCCCTACAGCCTTCTCCAGAGCTGGCTGTTGTTTCTCCCATACCTCTCCCATGTGTCTGAGTATCACTGCCACTCTTTCTCCCTCTTCCCCAGATTTTACCACCCTGCTACCGTTTGCGGTTGGTATCTTCTACCGATTCATAGGTTTCCCCCCTTCATTTAAAAACTATTTTAGCTCCTGCTTCCTTGATACTCTCTCCAACACTACTCCTATCTTAATTCATGGCATATCAGTATCCGTGCAGGCAATACTTCCAGTATCCTCACCTCTTAGTGTTCATTTCTTTCAGTTGCTGAGTTGCATTTCATTTGTATGTATATAGCATCATTTGTTTATCCACTTACCTGCCAGTGGATCTTTGGTTTTTTTCCAGTTTTTCACCCATTGTAAATAAAGCTGCTATGGACATTCATGTTGGTCTTCACAGTCAGATACAGTGACAAACGGACTCAGAGGTCGTCCACAGATTCCAGCAGGCCCTTGCTCTCCTTTGCTCTGCTTACGGCTGTTTTGTTTTTTTTTTTAATTGAAGTATAGTTAATTTACAATGTCATGTTAGTTTAGAGTGTACAGCAAAGTGATTCACATATATACCTAAATCTACCTATCTATCTATCCATTCTTTTTCAGATACTTTTCCATTATAGGTTATTACAAGATATTGAATATGGTTCCCTGTGCTATATAGTAGGTCCTTGTTTTTTACCTATTTTACATATAGCAGTGTGTATCTGGTTAATCCCAAACTCCTTATTTATCCCCACTGTCCTCTTTGGTAACCATAAGTTTGCTTTCTGTGTCTGTGAATCTATACTCTTTTGTAAGTAAGTTCATTTGTATGCCTCTAGCTCTTTCAGAGCTAGTCCTGCTAGCTGGCAGTAGCCCCCAGACCCACCGCAAATGCTTGGTGGTGGACTCACAGCAGGGATAGCTACATAAAGACAGCAGCTTCCCACAGACCTGTCCACAAGCTCGTTCTTTATGATCCCATTGCAATAGCCGGCCATGTTTAGCTTCTCAAGAATTACAGACTTGTCTACTTACACCAGGGCACAGAGCAACTGCTTGTGCCTTTTTCTCTAATCCACTAACTCCACCTTTTAGACTCTCTCCCCAATCATTAAGATCTAAATCCTATAATAAATCCCCTATTCCATAACACCTACAGTGGCTTTGCTTCCCTGACCAATATATGCCCCCAAAGCTGAAATAAACCTTATTTCTTTGGTGTTCCTTTTCCTTTTCCTTCTTCTTCTTTTTAAAAATGAGAATGTTTTTAGCAGCTTGATTTGTGATAGACTCAAACTGAAAATAGCTCAAGCATCCATCAGTAGTAGGAAGGGCAAATAATGTATATTTTATTCATAGAACGAGATGCTACTTAGCAACAAAAAGAATTACTAATATCCTCAGCAACATGGATAAATCTAGCAGACAAATGCCGAGTGAAAGAAGCCAAACAACAAAGAGAACATACTGTATGATTCTACCTATATGAGGTTCAAAATAGAGAAAAGTGATTTATGGTGACAGAAGTTGGGACAGAATGTTCTTGGAATACCCTTTGAAAAGGGCTATGGACTGGGAAGGGACATGAAGATTTTTTCTAGTGAATGAAATGTTCTATATTGTGGTCTGGGTGATGTTCACAAGGATATATACATATGTTAAAATTTTAGCAAGTTGGTCAATGTTGATTAGTGTACTTTGTCTTTGTATATATGTGGAGAGAGGGAGAGACAGAAAGGGTAGTCTCCTAGTCTCTTGTCTGGACTCAAGCTCATTTTTAAAAAAAAATTTTAGGGGACTTCCCTGGTGGCGCAATGGTTAAGAATCCATCTGCCAATGCAGGGAACAATCAGGAACCAGGGTTCAATCCCTGGTCCGGGAAGATCCCACATGCTGTGGAACAACTAAGCCCATGTGCCACAACTACTGAGCCTGCACGCCACAACTGCTGAAGCCCGTGCACTCTAGGGCCTGTGCTCCGCAACAAGAGAAGCCACCGCAATGAGAAGCCCGCACACCGCAACGAGGAGCAGCCCCAGGTCGCTGCAATTAGAGAAAAGCCCGCGCACAGCAACGAAGACCCAGCACAGCCAAAAAAAAAAAAAAAAAAAAGGCAAATTTTTAATTTGAAATGATTGTAGATCCACAGGAAGTTGCACAGATAGTACAGAGAGGTCTCTTGTACCGTTTACTAGTTTCCCTCATTGGTTACATCCTATGGTGTTCATTTCTTCAGAATCATTTCCATCATCATCATTTGGCTGCCCACTACCAGTGGATTTGGAACAGCAGTGTCATTTCCTGACAAAGAAGTCCAGAAAAGCTTGTTTCATCATTTATCAATAATGGTTAACATTTTTTAAAATACAGATTTTAATTCCCTAATTTAGTTAATAACAAATAAGTTAAAAAACAACCTTGATTAAAAATTAAAATGTATAAAAATAATGAATTATAAAAGTAAATGCTTACATTTTATCGGATTTTTATACACATTTGTGTTACCCTTGACAACCTAGCCTCAAAATGTCACATATTGTCATATGGTTCTACTGCGCATGCCTAATACTCGGCTCCCTCACATGTGGCGGAAATCTGACAGCTCCTGACAGGTCTAGACCATGCTCACTGAGATACGTCCACAAGTCACACACCTAGAGGTAGCAGCAACGTCAAATTGCTATAAAGTTTCTTAGCGCTTACTCAATTTCTCCACTGGTAACAAAGAATATGCAGACAGAGCTGGTCAGTAGACTGATCTAGAACATTGTTAGTTCTGGTGCCAGAGGGAAGAAAAAGGCTCCTGATGGGTTGTGCGAAGTCAATTAAATGCATGGCTGAAGTGACAGGCAAAGCTGTGGTCACTGTTCTAGCTCCAAGCTCCCTCTGTTTTTGGAACTTTCTTTCTTTTGAGGATGGCCATTTTAAAGTGCTCTTTTTATGTTTATCCACCGTATCTATGTCTTTGTATTTTGGAGTGGGGTCTGCATTAGCTCGGTAGTCAGATTGCCTGGGCTCTAATCCTAGCTCTACTAGATCGTGGCTGCATGACCCAGGGCAAGTTACTGCATCCCTCTGGGTCTCTGTTTCCTCACCTTTAAAATGGGAGAGAAAAATAAGAAAGTTATGGTAGAGATTAAATGTGTAAAGCACTTGGTACAGGGTATGGGACATAAGTATCAATGAATACATTTTTGTTATTAATGTTATTAGAAGTACTACCCTTAGATATGTTATGTCAAGCCCTTGGAAAATTATTATCCAAGTGTTAACTTTTTAAAATCTAATTTGAAGGAAAAAGCTGAGAATGTCTCTTCTGTACTAGATTGGGTTTTGCCTTTTCCAGGAGCCAATGAATACTGTTGGTTTAATGAGGGGTGGTGGGCGGAGCTGTGGGAAACTAAGAACTAAGGACTTTTGGGAATAAGATTACATAGGTTTAATATTCCCAGCTATCTTCAGAATATCAATGTTTGTTTGATAATTTTGGATACACTCATCTTTATTGACTTTGTTAATTCTTTTGTAACGCATGATTTAGTAAAATATTAATTTAGACACAAACAAAATAATAAGGTGTAAGAAGGGATGACTGACCTCTGTAATCAGATTGGGCTAACATGAAAACGGAAAGATTTTTGCTGTTGTATCTATCAAGGTAAAATATGTGAACATCAAAGCTAAGAGATGCCTTTTGTTGTGGTGTGGTAAGCTTGATTCCACTCTCCGAGAAATAATAACTATCATTTACCCAATAGCTTCCAAAGTCAAAGACAATCCTTCCTTTAATAGGGTTTTCCCATGCAGTCGCTAGATGTGTTCCTGATAATATCAGAGCTCTGATCTACATACTGTGTTTCTTTTCTGTGTTTTAAGAAGTTGGCACTCATATTCCCTTTGGTTTCCTTGTTGTATCTGTAGCAGTTAATTCTCTCTACTCTAAAATGATAAAAAAAAAAAAATGCCCCCAAGTACTTAGTGTGTTTTTCTGGTGAGATAATAAATCAATGAAGTATCTATGACTTGTACCAAGGTTTTCATTTGGTCACTATTCATTTTGCTTGGGTACTTTTCATTTTCCAATGTGGTAGAGCCTATTTAAATACATTCATTATTTTTTAGTCTCTAGCACAGCATAAAACTCTAGCTATTTAATGGGAAGTGGGTCAAAAGAGTTATTCTTTTAAATTATCTATCTATCTATCTATATCTATCTATGTATCTATCTATCTACTAAGGAAAGAATTTGCAATAAAGGTTTAAGGAAATCCTCATGGTGATTTTTGAACTGGAAATTGTAGAAAATGTATCCAGTTTCCTCATTACTTTTAATTCCCCGTGACTACCAAATGCCTCCTGAAATCTTCCCTCTCTCATCTTCAGGGAGGCTTCGCAGAGCAATTAGGGGAAGACAGAGCCGCCCTATCATATCCCAAGTTCCTACAAAAGCATTGGTCTCTTTGGAGCTGCCTTCTTTTTCCATGGATATTGTGTCTAATACTATTATAGGTTTAAAATACATCTTCATGTCCTGAAGAGTGATTCTCCCAACTATCTCAGAGTTATCTTGGCTCTTCTCAAACATTTATTGTTCCATATAAATATTATTATCAGTTTTTCAAATTCCCCAGAAAATCTAACAGGAAATTGGATTGGGATTGCAGTGAATGTATAGCTTAATGTGGGAGAATTGAAATATTTGGAACAATTTTATAATTGATGATTTGGCAAAAGTTGCCCATAAAAACCATTTGAACATGCTGTCTTTTGGGGAGAGGAAGAAATTTAAAAATTTTCTGTAATATTTATTGGTTCTGGTGGATTCTTTTTTTTTTTTTTTGCCATCCAGCATCTGAAATACCTTCCTTTTGGGGAACTCCCTATTGTTTGAATCTTGGCTAAAGGCAGGACCTGTATTCCATTGTAAGAGTTGAAACAATCAGCTATACACTTTCCTCTGCCCTCTAGCATCTAGGACCTGGGAATGTGTTTTTGGCTCAGCTCGTGGGACCATCGTGCCCAGGATTTTAAGTGTGGAGCCAATGAACAGAGAATCAAGGACATTCTAGAGAGGTTTTTTTTTTTTTTGTTATTTTTGTTTGTTTGTTTGCACGTGGCAATGGCATGAGAAATAGCATCGAATGTTTAGGAACAACAGTGCCTAGTAGTATCATGGTGTCCTTTCCAATTATGGCATGATTTACCTTCGGATCCTTTTTTAAAAAAATTCATTGCTGCATTCAGTGAACTAATATCTCATTTTGGCTATTTGTAGGTATGTTCATAAGAGATATTGGCTGGTAACTTTCCTTGCACTATACTTTTTTCATTTTTTATTTTAACAAAGCTAAATTATTTTCTGTTGTTTGAACATAGGAACCATGACTAACAAAGTATTCTCTTCAGATCTTCTTTTTCACACTGAATAAATTTTAGTATTCATATTTTTCTAGAAAATTATTCCACTCTGGGAGGAGACGAGGGTGTCCAGGTGGAGGACTGTCCTTATGACTGTATGATTCAAGAGTGGTGGTCACACACAGGATTAATACAGCGGGAGTGTCCCCACGCTCTGTGTTCCCTTCTCCTACCCTGGTCTAGCTTTGTTGCCTCAACTTCTCCCCTGCCCCACGTTGAGGAGAGTCGTGTCTTGATTTGTTGATTTCTGGGTCTTTGGGATTCTACATGGAGAGAGTGCATATGGGTGACAGGGCAGGAGAGGAGGGAGGAAAGACAAAAGAGAATGAAGCTTCCAAGAAAGAGGAGAGCATCAAGATTCTGAAGCAGTGTCAGCATGTGAGCAAACAAAATCCCTTAATGACAAGGAAGTGTTGCTGTGGGATATGACTCAGACTCTGTTACTGATCTTTGAAAATACAATCAATGACTAGAGTTACTTTTTAACTATTTCTGGTCTTCAGACTTTTTCCTTCGAATGTGCTTAATGTTTAATTTAGCAATATGAGCCCCACCTTACATCCAGGTTACAATTGGATAACCATCCCCTTTATTTGTTCCATTGACTCTTATCTCTGACTAGTTGATTCTTCTCACCCAGCGGGGAGCTGCCCAGTATTAGGGGGTAGGGAAGCACCTTTAAGGAGCCGAGGGTAGACTGGCTTCTCCTTACTTGGCTGGAACTTTTTAATTTTTATTTGGATGAACTTTCCAGTGAGGCTCAAGAATTCTAACTACTGTAGTTGACTATTGTTGAGTAATTCTTGAAATGTATTTTATCAGTGTCATGGGAATTTTCAGAACTTATATTTCATTGTTTTTTTATTTATGTATATGTAGCATTAATTCCTAATTATCCCCAGTATCCTTTTCCCTTTTTGCCTTAATAATAAAATTCCCAATGTCTTAGCTCTCCAGAATAAGGACCACATCGTCCAGCCTCTGTTGCAGCTAGGTGTGGCAAAGGAATTTGAGTGGAAGTTAATATTGTCCTTCTAGGAAATGTCTTTAAAAGGAGAGCACACCCTTCTACAGGCCTTCCTGTCTTTGTGCAGGTTGAAGTGTGGCACAGTGATTGGAGCCAAACAGCCGACTTGGACCATGAGGCACAGAGCCTCCCATTTAGGATGGTGGATAAATGGGATAGACATCTGGGTCCTTGATGATTGTGGAGCCGCCCTATCAGGCTGGCCTGCCGCACTATGGGCTGCATACATGTGTCAAAAGAGAAATACATTTCTGTCTTTTAAGCTACTGTTATTTGGGTCTTTTGTCACACACAGCCAAAGCTAATCTGAAATGATACATGTACCAGATATGTAACCATATAGTGTTTGATGTGTCAAAAAATTACTAATTTTGTTTTTAATGCACATTCTTAAATCACTGGGAACCCAAAAAAACATGGCATCATAGTTATAGACTAGATAGCTACTTAAGAGTATAAGCTGCAAAGGAGCCAAGGTTATTATCATTAACACTGATGGTGGTCTAACCAGCAGGAGAGTCCATTCTTCTTCTTTTTTTTTTTAATTTATTTTTATTTTTTATACTTGGTTGCGTTGGGTCTTCGTTGCTGCACGCGGGCTTTCTCTAGTTGCGATGAGCAGGGGCTACTCTTTGTTGCAGTGCGCGGGCTACTCATTGCGGTGGCTTCTCTTGTCGCGGAGCATGGGCTCTAGGCATTTCAGTAGTTGTGGCACGTAGGCTCTAGTAGTTGGGGCTCGTGGACTGTAGAGCACAGGCTCAGTAGTTGTGGCACACGGGCTTAGTTGCTCTACGGCATGTGGGGTCTTCCTGGACCAGGGCTTGAACCCATGTCCCCTGCATTGGCAGGTGGATTCTTAACTACTGCGCCACCAGGGAAGACCCAGAGGGTCCATTCTTCTAACAGAAACTTAATTTTGTTCAGATACCTACTCACTCCTGTTCAACACAACCTGGGATAAGCAAACTTCACCCCCACTCTAGGGAAGGTCTGGGGAACTAAGTGTTATGCCACATCTCTGCTCAGAATCTCTGCTCAGAATTTGGATCATCCAAAGTGGGTTCTACCTCTGGCCTTCCAGTGAAGGGAGCCAATCAACTTCCCTGTTACTGAGGGAAGATAAAATTGGGTTTTCTATGACTTGCAGTTAAAAGCATTTTTGTTGCTGTTGTTTTTTAATTGTAAATTTTTTAACCGTTTTTAAAAATTAATTTTTATTGGAGTATAGTTGCTGTACAATGTTGTGTTAGTTTCTATTGTACAGCAAAGTGAATCAGCTATATGTATACATATATCCCCTTTTCTGGGGATTTCCTTCCATTTAGGTCACCACAAAGCATGGAGTAGAGTTCTCTGACTATACAGTAGGTTCTCATTAGTTATCTATTTTATACATAGTATCAACAGTGTACATATGTCAATCCCAATCTCCCAATTCATCCCACCCACCACTTTCCCCCCTTGGTGTCCATACGTTTGTTCTCTACATCTGTGTCTCTATTTCTTCCCTGCAAACCGGTTCATCTGTACCATTACTCAGATTCCACATATCTGTGTTAATATACAATATTTTTCTCTTTCTGACTTACTTCACGCTATATGACAGCCTCTAGTCCATTCATTTGTCTCTACAAATGACCCAATTTTGTTCCTTTTTATGGCTGAGTAATATTCCATTGTATATATGTACTACATCTTCTTTATCCATTCCTCTGTTGATGGACATTTATGTTGCTTCCATGTCCTGGCTATTGTAAATAGTGCTGCAATGAACATTGGGGTGCATGTGTCTTTTTGAATTATGGTTTTCTTTGCTTATATGCCCAATAGAGGGATTCATGGGTCATATGGTAGCTCTATTTTTAGTTTTTTAAGGAACCTCCGTACTGTTCTCCACAGTGGCTGTGTCAGTTTACATTCCCACCAACAGTGCAAGAGGGTTCCCTTTTCTCCACACCCTCTCCAGTATTTATTGTTTGTAGATTTTTTGATGACGGCCATTCTTACCGGTGTGAGGTGATACCTCATTGTAGTTTTGATTTGCATTTCTCTAATAATTAGTGATGTTGAGCAGCTTTTCATGTGCTTCTTGGCCATCTGTTTGTCTTCTTTGGAGAAATGTCTGTTTAGGTCTTCTGCCCATTTTTGGATTGGGTTGTTTGTTTTTTTGATATTGAGCTGCATGAGCTGTTTGTATATCTTGGAGATTAATCCTTTGTCAGTTGTTTCATTTGCAAATATTTTCTCCCATTCTGAGGGTTGTCTTTTCATCTAGTTTATGGTTTCCTTTGCTGTGCAAAAAGCATTTTAAAGTAATATGGCCACACGGTGGAAATAAACCCTCAGCTGGAGGAGAGTACTTGGTTCTATTCCAAGCCTTGCCACCAATTAGCTGTGTGACCATAAGCAAGTCACTTCACCTCTCTGAAACTCAACTTCCTCATCTGAAAAGGTGAGGCTTTTGGACTAGTTCAGTGGTCCTCAATCATGGGTGGCTCTGCTCCCATGAGATATTTGGGGAAATGTGGGGCATTTTTCATTATCACAATAAATGTGGAGACACTGCTGACACTGAGTGGGCAGGGCACAGGGATGCCAAATATCTACAATGCTTGGGATGATCCAATACAATGAAAATTTGTCTCACCCAAAATGCCTCTTGAGATACTGTGCTAGATATTCCTCTTATCTCTTACTTCTCTTCTGACTCTGGGTCATTTATTCCTTTCTCTTGATTTCTGCTTTCCTATTCTTTGCCATCCGCTGGTCTCCCTTTGACTGCCTAGACAGAGACTTTATATCGTGTTTCTCAGTTTTGGTCCCAAGGACAACATGCATCAGAATCACCTTGGGGAACTGCTAAAAATTCAGTTTCATGGGCCCAACCTATGCCCCACTGAATCAGCATCAAGATCCCCAGGTGACTCATATGCAGTCTATAACTTGCTTTACATGTTTCTCCATGTCACCAGGCCACAAAATGCCAACAATATAGAAGTTTTCTTAAAAAACTTGAAAATCTTTAAAGTCACTTATAAGGTTTAAAAAAATAAGGTTATCACCCATCTTGGTATTTGAGTTCTTTGCATAAGTTATTTCACTCACCCTCACAGAAACCTAGTAAAAGAAGTCTCCTATTCCCATTTTACAGGTTAAGGAAAGGGCTTCCTTATCATTACAAGTTAGCAAATGCAAGCACTGGGACCTGAGCCCAGATATGCTTGACCCCAAAGCCTGAACTCGCTCCATTATGCTATATAGTCTCATGGTGTTCTCTGTCTTTGTGATACTGGCTACCAAATAGACACACCAGACAAATGCCTGGCTGCTACTTGCAACGATGCTCTGTTCACACCAGTGATGTACATCTACAATACATGTGACAGATGTGTGATTTGATTTATTGTTAACAAAGAAAGATCCAGGTCATAAAATAGTAAGTGTATATAGTATGATCCAGTTTGTTAGCTATATTCCAAATGTTAACAGTAGGAGGCATTGCAGAATATATTTTTAAAATGTAATTATATTACACAGTGTGGCATAGATGGCTGGCTAACCCTTCCTTAGCTCAGAGTTATTACTTGGACACAGCTGCCCAATGAAGGATAACATACCCCAGCCTCCTTTGCATCCAGATCAGGACATATGGCTAATTCTCACCAATGGGATGTGAACAGAAGTGCTGTGTCACTTCTGAGTTGGGTTTTAAGTAATAGGCTGTGCCTTTTTCTTTGCTCCCCTCTTCCATCTGTCAGCCAGGTGCAGAGGACTCCAAGGAAACTGGGGCTATTTGACTTGGAAGGTGCCCAGATCCCTGAATGACCGTGTGTAGGAAGAACACCTACTGTCACATGAGCAAGAAACAAGCTTCTGTTGTGCTGTCTTGTGGAAATTTGGGGGTTGTTATGGCACCCTACCTAATACAAGCTATACAGACTGATCAATAATTATAATCTTTATTTTCTTCTTTTTATAAATGTGTGATTTAAAAAAAAACAATAACATTTACGGGCTTCAATGCTCTAGTTATAGCAATGAGCATCCTCACTGGTTTTTAACTCTCAAGACACCCATCATCTAAAATATATTGGAGAGATCCATAGAAGAAGGAGTAAAAAGCTGGCAGGGTGACCAGCTGCCTCTTTCCTTTTACATAGAATCAGACCATATATAGAAAGTCATTTAAACATCCTTGAGTTAAACATCCAAAGGGACAAAGAGGTGTCAAGGATTCTGAATCAACTACCAAAAATTTGTTTTTCGTTGCACTGAGTGGCACTTTATACACAATAAGTATGTATAAACACGGGACAACAGTTTGCAAAGTGCTCTTAAGTCATAAAGAAGAATGGATAAAAGATTTGCCTATCCTTTATCATTATACCTTGTATAAATAAAGGAAGCTGGACTTCCCTGGTGGCGCAGTGGTTGAGACTCCGCCTGCCGATGCAGGGGACACGGGTTCGTGCCCCGGTCCGGGAAGATCCCACATGCCGCGGAGCGGCTGGGCCCGTGAGCCATGGCCGCTGAGCCTGCGCGTCCGGAGCCTGTGCTCCGCAACGGGAGAGGCCGCCACAGTGAGAGGCCCGCGTACCGCAAAAAAAATAAATAAATAAAGGAAGCTGAGTTTAATACCTAACTGACTGCAAAGAATCACAAGTTTTTGAAAAGTTGGGCAGCGCCTTGGATTTAATTTCCAGTCAGTTATGCTGCAGCGTCTTATCCAACAGCTCATATGAATTGCAGTAACATAATCCAAAGGCAATTACAAACAAAGCTGGCTTAACCATGAGGTTTGACAAGAACCATGAAGCGTACACACTGGAAGCATTTTAATAGGTTTAAGATTTCATGAAACATTAAAAAGAAGATGAAGGAAAGGTTTGGAATTGCTTGAGGTAACAGAAGACATCAAACTAGTTTAACTGTTTAGAATGAGAATTAACGCACGAAATGAAAATTTTGTGAGCGGGTTTAGCTCTAAATATAAGAGAATATTTATTTTCATGGACAGTATCAAGGTAAAATGGCAATGACATTTGGTTTCTCGTAGTTCCGTGATTACCGTGTTCTCTCCCTTAGTATCTGTATGGGGATGGAAACAGACCTTTGTGGACAGAGACTTGATTTTAAATGGATCCTTCACACTGCCTGGCTATGTCTGCATGAAACCAGAATATCTAGATCAGGAGTATAAAGCTTTAAAAATGCCAAATGATGCCAAGGTTTCTGATGTTTCCAAAGATCCAAGCGTTTGTACAGATGTTTCCAAATATGTAGATGCTGATGTCGACAGTTTAGTTGACAAAATTCAGATAAGTGCTGGGACTTTTTATTTTTAGCACAGCTATTTTTAGCACAAGCTTCTATCAGTGTTTAGTAATGGATGATAGGGTAACTGCTTCAAATTCTTGACCCCAGGAAAAGCCCAGGTATTCAGGGAGGCATTTGGAAACGTGCCCATCCCTCCAGGCTTCTTTGGGTACCCCTACCCCTGTCCCTTGAAACCTAATAAGTCCTCTAAACATTCCTGAGTTATTCCAGAGAGGTGAAGGCATGTCAAAGCTGTGGGGAACCTGACAAAATGATCTGATGGGCAGCCAAGTGCAGTGGACACTCAATAAGTACATGAGAAAATGTGGCAATCAGAAGAGAAGGTTCACAGCCTCCTTTTACCACATCTGCCCACTGACGGCATCTGAAGCCACGTCTTAATATAGGGAAATTTCCTACGCTCCCGTCTAAAGCCAATTCTTCCACTTCGCACTAGAGCCCATTCACTCTTGCCTACTCAAGATTCTTAACCTACTCTCATCAGGCTTTTTGTTCTGCCCACTCCATCAAATCTGCTGTCATCTGCCCACTCCATCTTCAATCTGCAGAATCCATATGAACCCATCAGTTCTCCGTCCTCCTCCTAACTTGACCTCTTTGTAGCCTTTGACCCATTGGATCGCTCCTTCTTCCCTGAGCCTTTCTCTTCACTTGGATTCCAGGACTTCAGACCCTCTAGTTTTCTCTCTACCTCGATGCTGGCTCTTCTCACTCTCCTTTGCTGTGTTTTCCTCTTTCTCCCATCTTTTGAAGGTGGGTTATCATCAGAGTTCAGTCATTGACCTTTTCCTCTTTTCTAGGCAAATGCGTTTTCGTGGCGATTTTACTTCATCTTGTAGTTTAAAAATTATACCTATGACTCCGGAAGTTACATCTTCACCCTAGCCCTGTCTCCCAAGCTCCGAATGTTGATCTTTCTAACTTCCTTCTCCATGTCTCCACTTGGATGTCTCACTGATTCCTCAAACTTAGCACTTTCCAAACCCCACGCCTGATCTCTATCTCAATGAAAGGCAACTCCTTTCTTCCAGGTGCTCAGGTCAAAAGCCATGGAATAAATCCCTGACTCTTATTCTTCTCACACCCCACAACCAATTCACACCCGTGGGAAATCCTGCTGGTGTTACCTCCACAACAGGTCCAGAACCTGCCCACGTTGGGCCACCTTAACAGACTCCCTGTTTCTACCCTTGACCGATACAGTCTATTCCAACACAGCAGCCAGTGATTCTTACAACACGGAAGCCACGTCATGCTGCTACCCTGCTCAGAAGCCCGCAGTAGCTCCCCACTCCATGCAGGGGAAGAGGTCCTATAAGGAAACACGTGATCTGCCCCCCACCTCTCTTGTGTCACCTCCCCCCTCGCGCCTCTGTCCCCACCAACACTGCCCCTTGCCAGCCTCCGAGGCTCCAGCACACTCCTGCTCTGAGCCTTTCTCCCGTTATCTGCTTGTCTGCTCTCTCACCCCCTTCACGTCTTTGCTCAACTGTCACTTTCTCACTGGCGCCTCTTCTGATTACCCTTCTTAAAATTCCAACCTGAGCCCCCAAATTCCTGAAAATCCTTCCGCTGCCCTGCCTTGTCTTTTTCCATAGCATGCTCATTATCTTCTAAAGTACCATACACTTATTTCTCTTTCAGCTCTATTATTTATTGTCTATCTCCTCCTCCCTGCCACTAGGATGTGAGCTCCCACTCAGGCCACGATCTTGGTCTGTTTTGCTCACCGAGGTACCCCGAGTGCCGAGAACAGAGCCTGCCACATGGTGGGCACTCACTAAGGATTTGTTAAGTGAATTGAATCGATGAGTGGAAGAACCATCATCCCAGGCCCAAGCACTTTCTCTCATTTAATCCTCAAAATAGCCACATGACATAAATGTATGTGTTTCCCCCATTTTTCAGATGAGAAGTCTGAGGCACAGAAAATTTCTATCATTTGCCCAAGATCGCATGATGGGAGGGTGGCAGAGCCCAGGTTCGAGCCCAGTCTGCCCGTTTGACTTCCCCACTATCCTTATCCATTCCTGGAGTGAGTGTTAATTGGTGCAGCTCTTCTGGAGGGTAATTCTGCCTATGGATAAACAGCTTTACAAAAGTTCATACCCTTTATTTTTGAGAACTGATCACGGAGGTGCACAAAGACCTATCAAAACCATTGTTTGTAATGGCAAAGAAGCAAACAAAAAACCAGGAAAGAAGCCAAGTGATGCATAGCAGGGAACTGATTTTTTTTAAAAATCATGGTACCTTCACACAACGGAAAACTACGTAGTCAGCGCTAATGATGGTATAGAAGAACGAATAATGAAACGGAAAAACCTTCCCAGCATATGTTAAATATAAACAACAAAGACGACAAAGCAGGATACAAAATTGTATACACATCATCGTTCCCCGATTTTGAAAAATTACATTATTTATGCACACACACAGAAAAATGACTAGAAGGAATATACCAAAATGTTAATAATAGTTCTTCCTAATGGTCTGATTATGGGTGATTTTTATTTTCTCTGTAAATTTCTGTGTATCTTTTTATAATAAGAAAACGTCATTTTTAAAAGGAATCTCTGCCTCAACATTAAAATATACCTTTCTATTTATATGACACATTAATAAATGTTATGAAAAAAATTCAGCATACCTGAATAGGTGAAATGAAATACTAGATCCCTGTGAAATACCCAAGGGTTCTAAGAAGTTAGATTGTTACAACTGTATTTCATATAGCCAAGACTAAAATAGTTTCATTGTACTGTAATATTCTTATCTAGGTAAACGGTACTCAACCATTTCATTTAAGCCCACTAGATTTTCCAAGTTTTAATAAGGTTTAGTTTTTCTTTTCCTTTCTTTTGGAGATATCCCCCAAAGAGGCGTTATATTCTTTTTCTCTTTGGAGCTAGAATCTCTTAATTGGAGAGAAGTATCTCATTCCACAGCACAAAAGTACCGCAAGTTGTTTCAAGAAATTGCAAACAGAACATTTAGACTGTGTCATCACATTAAGAAATCGCTGTATTAAGGCACATTCCTAAGCAATTACTTACATATAACTTTTCTCTTTTAACTCCATTCCTGGAGAATAATCTTTAAAGCCCATCTTGGAAAATGTCACTTGTGGGTTTTTTTGTTTTTTTTATTTTTTCTGATCACGAGCCATTTTAAAAGCTTTCAGAAACCGATATAGTGTGAAAGATACTGTGGGGTTTCTTAACATCGAAAATGAGGACAATGCCAGAATGATTAGTTAACTTACTAAACAAAGAAGGAAAAGGACACATTTAGGTTTGCTTGCTGAACAACTGGAAAGATTCAGACAGGTTAATGTTTCTACATTAATGGTCATGCAATTGGAAGTGACTTTTAAAATAGATAATTCCTGAAGCCCAGATAGAATCTTAACATTCTTGTGGGTTTAAAGATAAAATGTTTCAAAGGACTGGGATGAATTTATTAAAAGAGAGGCTGCGAAGAGAGTGGAGGGGCTGACAGGAGGGGCCACACTGGAGAAGGACACAGAGGCACACACACATGTGTACGCACGCACACACCCGACTGTGCACACGGGCCCCCAGCAAACTGGCCTCACTTCTGAGACCTGAATATGAGCTAAACGCCTGCTCGAAAGAGTGTGTTCAGCACACGTCAACGTAGCCCAAGAGAAGGGGACAGCTACTGAAGAGAGAACAGATGCACCATCAACCTTGAAACGGAAGACAGGGGCTTCGGCCTGAATGCCACGGCTGGAATAGAGGCTATAAATGAATGGAGAGGTGACTGCCAGCATATCACGCACCTATAAACAGGGATAAGAGAAGAAAACTAATTCGCTTGGGAGAACCTAGTGGTCCAGTGGTTTTCAGCAAACGCCCGGGCAGGGCTGGAGCCTAACAGCCGCCCACCTCCCCCAGCTCTGTTTTCACTCACACGCCGTCAGCACAGTCTTACCTTTTCGGTGCCGTCAGGGCCACTGCCCTTCTCACCTCAGGCCCCCTTCCGACCCTCCAGCAGAGGTAGAAACGCCTTCCTAGGAGACCCCTCTCCCCGGGGAGGAGCAGGGAACATCGGGCCAGGCCATCAGGCTTCCTAATCCCGCAAGGGGAGGAAAGGCCCACCTGCATCCTCTCAGAACAGCCCACGCTGTGGGGCACACAGCCTGTCCACCAGGTACTATCACACCTGTTTTTACTCTCGAGGAAACGAGGCCTATTCTAGCTCATTCAGCTGACAAGCAGCAACGTCAGGACTTAAAATCAGTTCTGGGGCTTCCCTGGTGGTGCAGTGGTTAAGAATCTGCCTGCCAATGCAGGGGACACGGGTTCGAGCCCTGGTCCAGGAAGATCCCACATGCCGCGGAGCGACTACACCCATGCGCCAAAACTACTGAGCCTGCGCTCTAGAGCCCACGAGACACAACTACTGGGGCCCGTGTGCCTAGAGCCCGTGCTCCACAACAAGAGAAGCCACCGCAATGAGAAGCCCATGCACCCCAGCAAAGAGCAGCCCCCGCTCGCTGCAACTAGAGAAAGCCTGCGTGCAGCAACGGAGACCCAACACCCAACACGGAGACCCCACCCAAAAATAAATAAATTTATTTAAAAAAAAAAATCAGTTTTGCTTTCCTCTAAAACTCAGGTGCTTTTAATCACCCCATGATGCCACATCAGAGTTCTAGTCCTAATGGCAAATCCTTAACAAATGGCGGCAAGAATTTCTGACAGAAGCTGGTTTTAGAAATTCTGGTTGTGCTTTTTCTTTCCCCCCTTCTGTCCATTCATCCTCTCCCTCCTTCTAGTCTTCTCTCTCCCTTTATCTTTTCTTTTTTCTAATCTGAAGGGGCAGCTTTAGCCCACAACTCTTAATATCCAGCCTTCCATCTCTGATATGGACAACTGAAGTTTTCTGCCTCCTATATAAGGTGCGGCCTCAGAGCCCTTCCCCTCCCCGTACACCCGCTATCAGCCTGGCTGGCTAACCCCATGTTTGTAGAAGTTCTGTGCCAGGCCCACATTTCTGTGCACCTATTACCTGCTTTCAGAGTATCTGGAATACTGTGCCTCTCAGGAAGCAAGGCACATCACCCAGGCTGCCTGCACTATTCCTGCTGTGCCCTTTCTGGATCTTTCTTGCTTGCAACGCGTTAAAATCCCAGGCTTCTCATTTTTCTTTCCCCTGCTGAGAAAGAAAAAGAGAAAGAATGTTCAGATGGGTGGATGCAGGACATGGACCCTTCCATGTAGGACTCCCCCAGAAAGCAATTGAAAATTGAACACATGCTTTAATTTTTTTCCATTTCAAGCCTTGTGTTTTCCAACAGAAGAAAATGTTCTCCATGGAAACAACTATTGGGATAAAATATGGGAGTGAAGGTCAGAACAAGCTTGTGGTGAAGTAACGTGAATAGCAGAAAGAACAATCTGGTTCACACCTGGGGCCCAGGCTCTTCAGATGGGCGGGGAGCAGGGAGCGGGGTGCGGGGCCTGGCTGGGCAGGGAGGCCCAGAGCGGGTGGGCCGGGCCCAGGTGTGGGCTTGCCTCTGTTCTCTGGATGCTTATGTGAGGCTGCCTTTTGCTCCAAAATCTTCTGGAACCTAAGAAGAAACATGATAAAATAAATGGGCTGACCCAGGAAAGGCTGAGCCTTTCCTGGGGGCTGAGTCTTTTATGGGGGCTGAGTTTCAGGAAAGCCCACCCAGCTGTCCTTACCAATGGTCCCTGGAGCTCTGTTTATAAATAAATTAGGAAAATAGGACTAATGGATCAGAAGGGTGTAGTGTAAAGCCGTAATATCTGTGTACACGTGTGTGAGCATGAAGCCTACTATTTCAGATACGTCAAGTGTGTTTGGATCAGGGACCTCAGACGTGGCTCATGCATTGCCTCCTCCGGGAAGCCCTCCCTGACTGCCCCCAGCACAGTCTCCAGGGTGGATTAGGCCTTCCTCCCCTGTAGGCAGCACCCACTCAGCATACCCAGCAGCGCCTTTACCTGGTGTACTTCTCCAGCTGTAAACTTCCTGAGGACCAGCGCTGGTTTTGGTTTTTGGTTTTTTGTCTTCACGGTACAACACCTAGTCCAGGACCTGGCACACACTAGGTCTTCAAGACCTGTGTGCTTGGAAGTGAAGCATCTTAAGACTTCAGGTAGCTGCATGCAGGGTAATTAGTGGTTTATATCCAATTGCTCTGGAGCCAGACTTCTTGGAACAAATAACGCTCTCAGCCTGTAGGAACTGTGGACTCTTAGACCTTAATTGCCTCATCTTTAACATGGGGGCATGATTGGCACCTGCTTCTTTGGACTATTGAGTGTTGAATGAGGTAATTATTTCAAGAGCTTAGCCCAGAGTCTGCCACTTAGCTTAGTAGGCAGTCCATAAATAACAGCTAATCTTCCTGTATTGTTCGGTGGAGGGGAACTTTCAGAACAAGAACCAATGAACTCTAGTTCTGTCCCTACTTTGCCTCTAAACCAGGTTTTAGAGACCGCCTCATCCTAAATCCTGTTTCTGTGTGGCGTGGTCCAGCTTTCCTGGAAACGACATTCTAGTCACTTACCAGCAATCTGAGCTCCGTGACCAAGGCTCGTGACTGCTCACTGCTCAGGGAGCCAGTCAGTTTAACTTTGGCATTTCCAAGGAAGCTGACGATATCAGCCTAATTCTGTCCACCTAAGGACAGTGGACGTTATCGCACTTCTGTGCACTTAAGGACTTCTTGTTGGCTGCTGGGTTACAGGATGAACATCAGACAGATGGAGTGTTGTTTGCTTCCTTGGTGCTTCCAAATCTCTAAATACGTCACAGATGGGGAATTTCTCAAAATTAACATCCTCCATTACTCACCCCTACCCCCTGCTAAGCCCATTAATTATTACCTCACCAGCTCACATAACAATTTTATGCGATGGGCAGGCTAGCCTCCCTTTTGCGGATGAGAAATCAAAGGCCCAGAGAAGTTAAGGGAATTCTCAAGGTCACCTTGAGAACAGTGTGGGGGGGAGGGGCACTGTAGAACTCAGGACTCTGGACAAAGAAACCAGTGTCTTATTTTATAACATGTTTTGGCAATGTTAGAAATATTCCCTTCCTTAAAACCTTTCAGTACTATAGCAGAGACTGCTATATCCATTTCCCCTTCTTTCTTAGTAATAACGCATCCAATTTTTAACCAGGCACACGGGCAACGGGAGAAAGACTATTTCCCAGCTTCCCTCGCCGATAGATGTGGCTACATGATTAAGTTCTGGCAATGAGAGTAAGTGGAAATGATGTGTATCCCAAAAGGGAGAAAACATATCGTCCCTCCTCCTTTCTGCTGACTGCCATGTAGATATGATAGCTGGCACTCAAGCAGCCATTTTGAACCATGAGGTAGGGGTAAACTCTTTCCTGAGGATGGCAGATGAAAGGTTGAAGGTGCTAGTCCCTGATACCGTGGACAGTCATCCTAGCCTCTGAGGGATCATGCAAACCTTAGTTCATGTGGGGAAGTGATATAGTTCTGCCTTGTTTAATAGATTGCTATTTGGGGTTTCTGTCACTTGCAGCTGAACCTAACCTAAACAAAACAAGTGGTTTCTACTGCACTAAGAAAAAAATCTTAGATACTCAATGAGGGCTGCCATGCCCTGCATGACCCAGTCCTGGCTTACTTTTTCAGTTTCGTCTTGCATCCCTCTCTCATCCGTACATTTTAACCCCACTCTCCTTTTTTCTCATGCGCTGTTTCTTCTGGGTGGAATGCTATTCACCTGGATAACTCCTGCTCATCATTGGGGTCTCAGTCTATGTGCCCCATATTCAGAGAGGCATTCTTTGACCAAGCTTCTTTTATGCTTTTCCTTTCTGGCACCTGGCTTTCCAATGTGGAAATATATATTTTATTGCATGGCTAATTGTTTAATGTCTGTCTTAACTACTAGATATTAGCTCTAAGGACTAAGGGACCCAACGCTGTATACCCTGGCTGTACACAGTGCCCACCTGTGGCAGATCGTAGTTTCCAACGATGCTGGTAACAATATTTCCCATCCCACATACGCTTCTGCAGTGTGGTTTTCCACTCTCCCATCAAGGAGTAGAAGCTATTTCTCCACCTCCTTTAATCTGGGTAGGCCCTGTGACAGCGTTGACTCATAGGCTATGGCAGAAGTGACACTGTACCTGTTCTAGGTGTGGCCTTAACTGGGCTGGCAGCTTCCACCTTTGGAAGCCAGTTGCTATGTAAGAAGTGCAAGTACCCTGAGACCACCATGTTGTGCGAGGCTCACGCCAAGTGGAGAAGGCCTGGAGGGTGAAATACCACATGAGGGGAGAGGGAAAGTCCATGGGGCACCTGCTGTGCGAGGGAGCCGCCCTGGTCGTCCAGCCCAGATGAGCCTTTGGATAAGTCTAGCCCCAGCCACGACCTGATGGCAGCCACGTGAGACCCAAAGCAAGGACCCCTGAGCTGAGCCCAGCCAAAGGACACATTTATAAGAAGTAATGATAAATAGTTGTGTAAAGCCATTTTCTTTCGGGGTGGTTCGTTAGGCAGCGATAGATAATGTGAACCCGGGCACAGAGTAGGCAACTGGTAAATATTTGTCAAATGAATGACGGATAGATTTGTTCTTTTCATTCTTTGATTGCTGGAAGCTAAAGGTCCACAGTAATGCTGAGACAGATCTAGAACCGGTGTGTCTTCTAGGCTGGAGCTCTGGCTCTGGGCCACACCCTTCCTGGAGGCCCGTGATTTGATCCTTGCGAGACTAATGCAAGAGGATGATTTCTCCGCAGGAGTGGGTCCAAGAGTTGAGGACACACGTGGGAGAAAACACTGGGGGTGTCAGCTGGTTGTCACCGGCCTCCTTGCCTCCTGCGGCACATGCCATCTTTAAACCGCCCTAAACACACCTAAAATATCTGAACAAGGAGTGAGATGGGCGGGAAGTTCATGAGATACCAAGAGGTGGTGGTGAGACTCAGCGTGAACGATGGCCACGGCTGTCTCTGGGCAGCGGGGTTATAGGCTGTTTCAAATACTTCTTCTTTTTGCTCATCTGCATTTCCCAAATACCCTTCAAAACAGCTCTTACTGTTTTACTAAAAATAAGAAATATATTTGTATTTAAAGACTTCATTTGTGCTCTGAACTTTGCAGAAGGTGAAAACAACCAAACCAAACTGAGATAAGACAAAACAGCTACACAGAACTCAGGCCCCAAAACTTCATTCTCAGCAGCCAATTGTTTCCTAGCCTTAAAGGCCATTATTTCAGGAAATAAAGAAATAAACATACCCCAACATAGCTTATAAAGGACAAACAAGAGTGAGCGTCAGAGCGGGGTGCAAAGCGGGAGGCGGCAGCCTGGAAACCAGGTACAGAGCATGCCCCCATCGTTACTCTTCCGTGGAAGATTCGGTTTGCTCAGCTTGGGCCATCAGTGCCCCATCTAGCAGCATCCTGGAGTCATCAAGCTCCCTGATTTATAATTATCGAGCTTTACGTTGCTCTTTGGAAACTAGTTTCGTCATGATGCTCCTTGGTGTGATTAATTATACCTTATTAAGAGACTAACATATATTCTCTAGAAATGTAACCTTTTCTAATTTGGGGGGAGTAATTTTCAGCACAGCCAGCTCAGGAAGCACGTTAATACTGAATCACCAATGGAGAATCACTGCTCCTAAAGTGGGCAGCTAAATCTGGTGAGTAAGAAAACCCAAAAGCAACAACAACAAAAAACTTGACAAATTAGCTTGGGAAGGGAATCACTGTCTTTTCAATAGGATCTCCCAGGATTCTCCTAAGGGCAAGTTCAAGACTGTTTAACCTCATTTTATTCAAAAGACATGTATTGACTCTTGCTTGTTATGCCTGGAGCTAGTTGGGTGACTGTCTCCCTGTAACACATGACATTCATTTATTCATTCATTCATTCATTCTGTAAGAAGTTAGTCAGCACCTATTCTGTGTCAAGCATTGCTCTACGTCTAGATTCTTGTGTTACATCAATGAACAAGACAGACATAAATCCCTGCCCTGGTGAGCTTACATTCCAGTGGGAGGGGAGAAGAACTATAAACCTTATACATAAGCAAATGATAGAGTACATTAGAAGGTGGCAAGTACTGTAGAAAATAAGGAAATAGTAACAGGATAAGGGGTATCAGGAGGACCTGGTGTGTGTGTGTGTGTGTGCACGAGAGTTTATAGTTTTGCAGTTATTAAATAGGGTGGTGTAGTGGGTTGAATAATGTCTGAAAGAAATGTCTGAATCCTAACCCCTGGAACCTGTGAAAGTGATCAACCATATTTGGGAAAAGGGTCTTTGCAGATGTAATTCAACTAAGGGTCTTGCATTAGAGTTCTCTAGAGAAACAGAACCAACAGGATAGAAATAGAAATAGAAATAGATATAGGTATATAGATGGAGATGGAGATAGGAGTGGTAGATAAGAAGAGATTTATTATAGGAATTAGCTTACACAGTTATGGAGGCTAAGAAGTTCCATGATCGGCCGTCTGCAAGCTGGGGAGACAGGAAAGCCAATGGTATAATTCAGTCTGAGTCTGAAGGCCTGAGAATCAAGGGGCTGATGTCTTAAGACCGATCCGAGTCTGAAAGCCCAAGAACCAGGAGCGCTAATGTCCGAGGGCAGGAGACGATGGATGTCTTAGCTCAAGGAGAGAGAAAGCAAATTTGCCCTTCCTCCACCTTTTTGTTCTCTTCGGGTTCTTGACAGCGTGGTGGGTGGTGGCACACTCCTGCTGGGGAGGGTCCTCTGCTTTACTCACTCTACTGATTCAAATGCTAATCTCGTCCAAAAAAGAGGTGTGGCTGGATTTGAATCCGGACATTCTGGCTCTGAGGCTAAGGCTATAAAGTCCTACATTCTCATCAGTGGTGGACAGAGATTCCTCAACAAACCTGAAAGCTCCTATTTGCAAAGAATTACAGTGTCACAGTTGGTGCATATATACATACACACATGGCATAGAGCTGCCAAAGGTGAAACAGTGTTGAGTTTTGAATTTTAGTGCATTTGCATGTGTGTGTGTTTTAACTTCCCTAACCCTGAGCAGATGTGTTGCAATATGGAGCAGACTGTTTCCAAGATGGTTATGACAATATCTGGCAAGCCCTTTGCCTCTCCTCCAAGGACAAGAATATGAAAAGAATGTATATACATAAAATACACATATATACGTATGTATGTATAACTGAATTACTTTGCCGTACAGCAGAAACTAACACAACACTGTAAATCAACTCTACTTCATTAAAAAAAATAAAAGAGGGACCATCACTAAAAGTTATACAGACATCAAAAGAATAATAAGGAAATGTTATAAAAAATCTTATATCCATAAATTCAAAATCTTCAATGAAAGGGACAAATTCCTTGAAAGATACAATCGACCAAAGTTCATTTAAGAAGAAATATAGAACTGGAATAGCTCTGTATCTATTAAATGATGTGAATTCGTAATTTAAAACATTTCTACAGGGCTTCCCTGGTGGCGCAGTGGTTGAGAGTCCGCCTGCCGATGCAGGGGACACGGGTTCGTGCCCCGGTCCGGGAAGATCCCACATGCCGCGGAGCGGCTGGGCCCGTGAGCCATGGCCGCTGAGCCTGCGCGTCCGGAGCCTGTGCTCCGCAACGGGAGAGGCCACGACAGTGAGAGGCCCGCGTACCGCAAAAAAACAAAAAAACACATTTCTACGAGGAAAAAAAAGAGATAGAGTCTATTTCTCTTCCCTTGGATCTTGCTCCAGCTAATTAGAAAATGGTGGAAATGACATTCGGGAACTTCCAAGGCATTCCTTAAGCTGCTTTTAGTTTCTGCTTTCACCTAGGAAGAGCAGCCACCATGGAGAGAACTCGAGTCTATTCTGCTAAAGAGAGAGGACGCCTGGAGAGAGAGGCCCTGGAGGACCAGACAGAATGAATCCAGAGAGGCCACAGGGAGAAGCATGGAGCATTCCAGACAGATGGGTGAAGCCATCTCGGATCTTCCAGCCCAGCTGACCTGTCAGCTGAGTGCAGCTGGTGGAGTGAAGGAGCCAATGCCACATGAAGTAGAGTCTTCACACAGAGCCCTGCCCAAATTCCTTACCCACAGAAACATAAACAATAATAAATGGTTGTTGTTTTAAACCATTACGTTTTGGGTGGTTTGTTATACAGCAACACATAACTGATAAACTCTATCCGAATCCCCTCTTTCTATTCCTGAGGAATGGAAGGAGTCAAGATTGAGCCTTTTACCCTGACTCACAAACCTGCGAAAGACCTGGAAGGCCTGGGCTGACCCGCTCTGTCTCCACTTATCTTCATGTACCCAATAAAGGAGATCTAACTTCGTTAAAAGCTACTGCTCTGACACCAAAATATTATCAGTGGATTTCTCTGGAAGATGTGGTTATAGGTAATTGCCTGCATTTTTCAATTTTTCTAGAATTAGCAAAAATTGCTTCAATAATGAGGGCAGACATGCCATAGCTCTCTTCCATAATTACGGCAGCCACTCCCAATCCTTCTCTTCTTTCCTGTAGGGCCTTAAAGAGACAGGTACTCACTTTCCTAGTCTCCCTTGCAGCTTGAGGTGACCAGGCAACCAAGTATTATCCAATAAGATACAAAGGCAAGACTGCTGAAGGGCTTTTGAGCAACAGTTTTCCTTTCTGGAAAAATAGAAAAGAAAAAAAGAGCTACACAGGAGAACTTTCTCTTGCTCTCCTCCCTCTGCTTCCTGGCTTCGGATGTGGTTATTTAAGATTGGGATGTTTGAAGCTCCAGTACCCATCTTGTAACCATGAGGCAATAAGTCTATAGATTAAAAAAATGTCTGCTTAAGAAATAAAAGAACAGAAGGATGGAAAGCACCTGGCTTCTCCATATCTTGGTATCACCAATAGTTGCTAAACAACCCTGAGATTTTCTACCTGTTCACTCCTTGTTAACTGACAAATGTATTGATACTTACGGCTTAAACCATTGTAAGATTTTTTTTATTACTTGCAGCTGAAAGCATTCCTAGCTGATACAATAAGCCTGTGGGTATTTAACATTCCATTACCAGTATTAATTTTTTTCCATGTAGCTAAATCCAATTTCTCGCACTTGTAAATGAATCCTTTTCCTCTTATTTTGTCTCAGCGGAGACAAGGACTTGCTGGTAATCCATCTTTGCATTGTTAAACCTGTTAGATATGTAATGGCTCTTGTCAAGGGTTAAACTTTAGGTACAATCCAGTTTATGGGACCTACTTGTCTATCTTCAGCTGTGGTGGTGATAATGTCACTACTATGTAAAACTCCTGGTGGCTTTGGTAGGTGGCATGTGTCCTGTTGCCTTTCATCTTGGCTTCCCCAAGCAGGATGGCATCATGCCTTCACTGGCCACTACACCCCCGTACAAGTAGGCACACTCAGGAAGGCACGCAGAAGGTCTGCACAATTCTCCAGAAGCAAAGGTAAGGGAAAACCCAGGTTAATCTCAGTCACAATGACCTAAACCATTTAGAAAACCTAAAATAGTTTTTCTACCTTTATTTTAACTTTAAGTTATGGCAATTTGCAACATATACAAAAATAGAAAAGTATTACACACCCTCACGGACCTCGCATTCAGCTTCAACGATTATTAAATCATGACCTTTCTTTTTTATACTATACACCTCCCCACTTAACTATTTCCCATATTCTTCTTTTTTTTTTAAATTAAAATTTTAGCCATGCCTCGAGGCTTATGGGATCTTAGTTCCCCGACCAGGGACTGAACCCGGGCTCCTGGAGGTGAGTGCCGAGTCCCAACTGCTGGACCGCCAGGGAATTCCCTTCCCGTATTCTTTTGAAGCAAATCCCACACATACCATTTCATCTATATACATGTCAGTACGCATCTCTAAAAGCTAATGAGTCTTTAAAAAATACAACCACAATATCATTAGTACACTTAAAGATAGTTCCTTAATACCATCAAATATTCTGTCTGTTCAAATTTCCACCGATTATCTTTTTAAGATTGATTATATTATATATCATGGTTTTTAGTTGACACAGAAGTAGCACATACTCATTGAAGAACTTTGGGAAATCATGAAAAAGCACATAGAAAACAATTTAGACTCACGTTCCCAGAGCTAACGCCAGTCTCTATGGTGCCATGTATGATTAGAAAAAGATGGCCCTTCTCGGCAGGGCCAGCCCTGTGCCAGGGTGTCAGCCACTGCTGTTCTCCCAAGGAGATGCTCTTGCACGGCGCACAAACTGGCCATTGTGTGTTCGTGGCCCTGAGTATTTCATCGATGTCTACATTTTGGAGTATAGCCTTCCAGATTTTCAATGGATATATACCTAATTTTTGCATAATTGTTTTCATACTGTACATTCTGTTCTGTAAGCAGCTTTTTTCACTTAATAGAAGACCACAAACATTTTCTCATGTCATTAAATTTGCTTCCAAAGCGTGATGTTCTGTGGCTGCCTAGGGGTACACTGTGTGGCTGTACCGTAATTGGTTTAAGCAGTGGCCAGTTGTTTAGACCTATTGCCTTTGCAGTGCAGTACCTGCCTTTGGTAGATAAAACACAGGCAAGAACATTATGTCCTTCTCAGGAGGAACATTAAAACACACAGGGGAGTCTCTGCACACACACTGAATGATCATGACGTTTTAAATTGGTTCCACCCATTGGTTTGGGAAGAAAGCAAAGGTATGGTTCCATTTAGTTCAACTCATGCCTATGGGGAAGGGAGCATTGTCCCTTGATGTGTTTAGATCCCTAGCAATTCCACAGTAAACAAGAAGCTTTGGTGAAGAGCAGTGAGGCAAGAAAATAGAACACGTCTATTAGAACAGTTACTCCCAAAGTTACGCGACCAGGAGATTTGGGGTTTGGGCGACTGACCTCAGCCAATGTGTGAGGCTGACAGAAAGCAGTGGGCTCAGGGGTTCTCATGGACCAGTATTGTGGGTGTTAGTGCACGAACACAGCCACCCCTGGATGCAAACCACCAACTGACTGTAAGAAACCCCACAGACTCGGGAGCTGGCCCATGGATTCTTGGAAAATTGCCAGAGCTTGAGAATTAAGAAAAACATTAAGGTTAATTGCAAAGCATCCATTTGCCCAAACCTCCAGCTCACAGTCAGGCCAAGCCTGAGCCACAATACTTTTTTTTTTTTTTGTTTTTGCAGTACGCGGGCCTCTCACTGTTGTGGCCTCTCCCGTTGCAGAGCACAGGCTCCAGACGCACAGGCTCAGCGGCCACGGCTCACAGGCCCAGCTGCTCTGCGGCACATGGGATCTTCCCGGACCGGGGCACGAACCCGCGTCCCCTGCATCGGCAGGCAGACTCTCAACCACTGCGCCACCAGGGAAGCCCGAGCCACAGCACTTTTATGCCAGCTCTTATCTTCTGTACTAAGTCCACTAAATGAAAGGCCTCAGTTTAATGAAGTCATTGGGACAGGGTGAGCTCAGAGAGTAGATGTAAACCAGGAATTCCTAACCCCAGAGGCCACTCCCATGGGTCACAGAATTTGGTAAGTACCTTGAAATCCCTCAGAGGGGAAGGCCACTTACATGCAAATGATCAGAATTATGTTGGGCAGCCTAAAGAAGGATTAGGAGGAAAAGTTCTCCAATATTACATCAATTCGTAAATTAAGGTTCAGAAGTTGATAAGGAACCCAGGGCGTCTCTGGAGGGCACTCCTCCGGATAGGAGGAGGTACAGAGTGCCAGGCCCTACTCAAAGGCGACTTGCACACTAAACATGGTCTGGTAGGTCATCAGGAGTCCAGACCCATAATGAGCCATCTCTCATCACTTCCAAGGAGCTGCGTTTTCACCCAGAATTTCACTCACCTCTCGCATCAGAAACGCTATTGGATGATGTATTAGTTTCCCAGGGCTGCTGTAACAAAATACCATAAGCTGGATGACTTAAAACAACAGAAGTGTATTCTCTCACAGTTCTGGAGGTTAGAAGTTTGAAATCCAGGTGTTGGCAGGGCCATGTTCCCTCCAAGCCCCTACAGGAGGACAATTCCTTGCCTCTTCCCGTTTTAGTGGCTTCTTCCGGCTGTTCCTTGGGTTGTGGCTGTGTAATTCTAATGCCTGCCTCATCTTCAAGTGGCTGACTTTCCTCTATGTGTGGCCCTCTATCTACATTTCCCTCCTCTTATAGGAAACCATCATATTGGATCAGGGTCCCCGTAATGACCACATCTCCACTTGATTCCATCTGCCGAGATTCTATTTCCCAATAAGGTCACATTCACAGGCACCGGAGGTTAGGACCTCAACATTTCTTTCGGGGGATACAATTCAACCCATAACAGATAGAAAGTCAAAGGTCTGGGGTTAGATGCAGCTTCATCGCCAATTGCTGTGTGATCTTGAGCAAGTCACTTACCATCTCTGGGCCCCAGATGCCACAGGTATCCTTGCTGCCTGCAGATTCAATGCAGTATGAATAAAAGCCTAATTTATTGCAGATTGGTAAAAGAGAAAGGACTCACTGTGGAAAGGGTCTGCCAGGGTGGGAGCAGTATCACAGCTCTGAGAGGCAATGCCAAGTCAGGGTGGAGAGGGCTGTGGAATGCACTTCCTAGCATGGCAGATCTGGTACCTCGAGTGGGGAATCAAGGGCACAGGATCCCTCCAGCAGCCAGGCCCTCAAGTAAAGAATCAGCAGCAGAATTGCCATGCTCCTCCCTCAGGTACCCGGGGCTGCTAACCGCCGGGACAGCATCCACGATCATCGGTCCTAGAGCCCAGTGAGCACAGTCCGTGACTCTGGGCTTCCAAAGCTCATCATGAAGCCAGCACTAACAGGTGAGACCCACTCAGCTCCGGCAACTCAGTGTAATCAATCCAATTACATATGTCTCCCCCTAGCCCAGCTTAAATATTTAGACAGCCACAGCGAATATGCGTTCCAAATGCAGAGGCTGGGAGTAGGTGAAAGGGTTTTAGCTCTGGGTGAGATTGAGGGAACTTGACATGTTATTGAATCGAGGGCCGCAGAAGGTGAAGCCGGGCAGTTACACATCCCAGGAATGCGGACGTAGCGCTCAGTGTGTATCTGAGGCCGACAGGGTTTAACAGTCTCCATCTGGGAACAATCACCCGCCGGCGGCGGGCCGATCCGCCGGGAGGGCTGCCCTGGCTGCACGCCCCCTCCCCCTACCAGGCCCTCTTCCTTCCCTCCCTGTGCAGCCGTGGGCTGTGGACTCCGAGTGGGGTGGGGAGGTGGGGAGGACACGAATGTCCCCGTTACTCTGCGGGACCGGCTGCACGCGGGAGTCCTGGAGAAGGCAGGGCTGGGGGCCGGCTCACCGAATGCCTGCAATTCCAGGAGCAGCGGGCTGAGGAAAGAATCCATTCTCCCCCCGTCCGGGAGACCTGGGTGGAATGCCACGGGGGGAAGGCCGTCTGGGATGCCAATGGCTCACCCGGCCGGCTGCAGCGGGCGGCAGTGAGGCCGGTGAGGGTAGGGGAGATGTGTTCACGTCCCGTGCCGTTTCGTACCTCTGGCTTTCTTTGTGCGAATGGGGGAGGGGGCTTTCATCTGTGAAGTTCAAAGCGCCGTGCACGAATTTCCTCTGCTAATCCTCACTCTGATCTGAATTTTGTTGTGTAACCAAACTGATTACAGGAATCTGGTGAATCGGGCAAGGCTGGGACCCTCGGACAGGCTTCCTCAGGCTTTGCCCCAACGAGGCCCACCAGCCCTGGGGCAGGGCAGTGGAATGGGGAGGCTGATTTATGGCCTGGAGACGCTAGGAGGAGGAAGGAGGCTCCGGGAGCAGGTCCCATAGCCCAGCATAGCCCTGTTTTATACATGATGCTGAGGGTAGCCCGTGTGCGAGGACAGATATATGACTTCAAAATCTTCCTTCTGTGCCCCCGAATGACAGCTCTGACTACCTCCTGGTTAGCGCCACAGGCCCTTCAAACACAAGCTCCCCAGCACTAAAGTCAGTATCTCCTCGCACCCTACTTTCTCCGGCCGGTCCTGCCCTTACACCGGGGTCCTGGGACCTCTGCCCCAGGGCACTTGGAGGCCCCCCTCTCCTGCTGACTTTTGGCTGTGCCCCTTCCCACTGGGACGTGCTGACCCCCGAACCACCTTATGTTCCCAGGCCCTAGAATTCCCCGCCCAAACAGCGTCACGCTTCTCCCAGAGTCTGCGAAGGCCTCTGGGCCGGGTCAGTCCCCCAGAGGATGCTTTCTGCTTCAGGAGAAGCTGTTCGTGTGACCGGTGGTGTGCAGGGGCTGCGCGGGCCGGAGTGTCCACATGCCTGACTCCTCATGATACAGGGGAAGGGGCAGGCTTCAGCCACGGGCCCTGGCCTGTTCCGCTGTGTTATCCAGCCCTGGGATACACCACCAGCCAGTTTGTGAAGCCGGGAACCCTGAGCCAGAAACCCGCCTCAGGTCTGGATCCCCCCTCCTGTTCCAAACAGACGATCCTCACCAACCAGTCACCACGTTCTCTGGACGCCACCTCCAGGATGCCTCTCGTACGCCTCCCTTCTCGCCATCCAAGCTGCCTCTGCCTCTCCTGCTCTCCTGGATGGAGGAACAGGCTCGTTGCCGGTTTCCCTGCCCCCCACACTTGCCCCTCTCCAATTCCTCCTCTGCACTGTGGCCACAAGGATCTTTCATCCTCTGATCTTGTGACTTCTTTGTTATTCACAGTCTGAATAACCCCTGCTTGAACTTCAGCTCTCAACTTGCAGGTCACCCCTGTGGAAGCCTTCCTGACACTCCTGGATAGGGTCAAAGACCTGCCGAGGAACTGCCAGGGAGCCTCACACACTTGGCCCCCAGCACCTCTCCATCATGTATTACCAGTGCCTGTGAATTTCCTATACTGTGAGCACCGCGAGGGCACTGACATTGCATGTGTTGGTTCCCAGGTCCACAATACCTAGCGCAATGTCTTGGGCAGGTTAGATGTTAAACAAATATTTGTCGAAATAATAAAGGATCCAGACTGGTGGTGTCTTTGCTAAGACTAGGTGCTGGGTCTCTTGTCAGAGCCAGGTAACTTCTCAGACCAAGAGTTGAGGGGAGTTTAAACATGGCTGTTAAGCTAAAGCATCCTTAGACATGTTCTGACATGGAACAAACTCTATTTATTAGAATTCCTCTGTAGGAGAGTACAGTATAACAAAGATGGGAGAAATCTTAACATTCTCTGGGGGAATATTTGAGCAACAAGTAAATACGGTGCTTTATGAAGTGTTTTTTTTGGCTACGTGGGTGTGCAAGTTTGGGGCCAGAGCAGAATTGCTCAGGACAGAAAACTGGAGCCTGTGCTGCTGCTAACAGTCCTCATTCTCCCCTTTCCCTCAAACCACTCTCAGTGTCTCCGTAGGTAACACAGCATCCTCTGCAGTCAGGAACAGCTGTGTGGCTGAGCTCTGGCTATTGAGATGTAAGCAGAGCTGTTGTATGGGACTTCTGGGAAGGCTCTGTAAAAGGTAGAGCGTGTGAATGCTCTTTCTGCCCTTCCTTGGTTCCTCCTTCCTGTTGCCTGGCATGTGGCTGTAATGGCTGGAGCTCCTAGCAGCCATGTTGGATCATGGAGCAACCTTGAAGGATAAAAGCAATGAACTAGGATGGTGGAGCAGAGAGCTAAAGAGTTTGTGGAGCTACTACAGAAGCCCTCTAGAATTCTTTTATGTAAGAGAGGAATAAACCTCTTCTTGAAGGTACCGCTAAGATGAGCAATTAAGCGCTATTTCTTTTTTTTTTTTTTTTTTTGCTGTACGCGGGCCTCTCACTGCCGTGGCCTCTCCCGTTGCGGAGCACAGGCTCCGGACGTGCAGGCTCAGCGGCCATGGCTCACGGGCCCAGCCGCTCCGCGGCATGTGAGATCTTCCCGGACCGGGGCACGAACCCGTGTCCCCTGCATCGGCAGGCGGACTCTCAACCACTGCGCCACCAGGGAAGCCCTAAGCGCTATTTCTAATTGAGTCAGGAGCCAAATGGTTAGCTTGCCTGGGGTGCTATATGCCTCAGTTGGGTGTGCTCCTGATTCCCAGCCCAAGGCTCTCTTACTTTTTCTTCCTTTACTTCCCTCTTCCCGCGCTGGCACAGCCCCAGGAACCCAACGATTCCTACGGGCTGCCTATAAGCAATTCCCTTCCAACTTGGCAAGGTGCACCCGGGCTCAGGTAGTGCACTTGCGTGCAGCGGGAGATGGAGTGCCAAAACTATTACTAGTAGGGGAAATGCAAACATAAGCAAGACTCTACAAATGTTGTAAACAGAGACTCTTTCTCAGAAGTTTGGGGCTTCTCGTCACTACGGAACCTGTTTCCTGGAATAAACAGATGACATGTGATTGTTTTCTTGAAATTGTAGACAAAGAACACCACCAGGATAGGCTGTTCAGAGCACTCTGTACAGCTCTTGCAGGGACTCAGGGTGTAAAGGAGAAGTGGGGGGACTGGAGAAGATACCCGTGTTCCAGTGGGAAAGGGAAACAGAGTAAGGGGAGCGAGGGCAGCCTTGCCACCTCCCAGCCCCTTCACCTCCTGTGCGGATCCCCCCCTTCTGACAGTGCCATCACACTTCCTGTAAGGGCCTCAGCGGTCACCGGGCCTCTCAAATGTACGGCTGTGGAGTTTTCCCCACTCTCAGAGCCTGGAAGGGAGGGCTGTTCACGGACTACTGTGAGAGCACCTCCGAGGACAGGAGCCTGAGGGCTTTGAGAAGTGGGGCGACTTGCCCAAGATCGCAAAGCTAATTGGCAGGGTCAATTCAACAACAACAAAAATAACAGCAACCAAGAGCTATAGTATTGCTAACACAACATGAAATAAAATATACCTTAATTTGTGACAGACGTTCTTCTGTGTACTTTACCCATTTCAACTCCTTTAACCCTCAGAATGACCTCATGGGGCACTCAGATACCCATTTCACAGATGAGGAGACTGAGGCACAAGTAGGTAAAACTTGCTCCCGAAGCCAACCTGCTGGTTCCTGGCAGAACCAGGATGGAGGGCCTCTCACTCCAGTGTTCCTTCTACCACAGCACAGGTGCTTTTAAAAAAGGCCTCCAAACTAGAGTAATTTCTGAAAAGGCAAACTCTTTTAGTGTCTTCCTGTGATGGCATGCCTCCGTCTGCATGGGACTGGGAGAGGGAGAGAATTCAGTGACAGGCTGGACTCACAAGTGGTGTTGGGGGACAAGGCCCAGAAGCAGAGAAAGCCTTGCTTCCTCCCTACCTGCTCTGCTCTCATCCTCTTCCGGGGCACAGAGCGCCTGGATGGGCAGCTTGGCAGGTAACATTCCCACGGGGTGGTGTGAGCAGGTGACCTTTGCATATCTCCGCTTGGGGACCGGTGACCCTTTGAACAACAGGTGCACTGATAAAAGCTGGGGCCTTATTTTTACAGACAGGATCCTGTTTGAAATGCCCGAGAGGGCTGTGTGTGAAGCTTGACTGATAGCAGGTCTGTGGGAACTCATTCACACAACCTATTATCAACCCCTACTTTATCTCTCTTGAAAATGTAGGTTTTTGATGTGATTGTTTAAATTTGAGTATCTCTGTATTTATGATTCTGAAACATAATCACCTAGGGTGGGGGGCTTCTGGAGATCAGTGACATTCCCTGCAACAGGTGAGTGCTCGGGGAATGTAAAAGTGGATCTTTGGCCCAGGCCATTAGGGAGACACCCCTACGTCCAGTGGGGAGGCCCATGCTCAGCGTGCTTTGTTTGACAAATATTACTGAACCCCTTCTCTTTTGCATCTCGACCCACTCCCTGTATGATCTCATAGCTTGAGTGACATCTTTTCACCCATGACTCCCCAAATTATATCCAAGTCACTCAACACTTCCACTTGGATGTCCAGTGTCCAGTGGACATTACACACCAACATGTCCAAACGGAGCTCCCATTGGACATGAAAATGAAAATGCCTCACCCACAGCTTCCCCATGTCAGTTAATGGCAACCATCTTTCAAGATTTCAAGCCAAAATCCTTGGAGCCAACCTTGACTTTCTCTCTCTCAAACCTGATATTCAGATTCTCAGAAAATCCCACTGGTTCGAATTTCAAAATATTTCCAGGATCTGACCACTCTCACCACCCTCCCTGCTACTGCCCTGGTCCAAGCCGCTCTCTTCTCTCACTTGGATTATTGCAGTGGCCTCTGATTGGCCTCCCAGCTTCTACTCTTGGTCTCTTCGTCTACTCTCAACATGGCCGCCAGAACAAACCTGTTAAAACGAAAGTGAGATCATGTCAGGCCTCTGCTCAGAACCTTCCAGGGGTTTCTTAACTCCTAGAAGGAAGGCATAGTCTTGCTGCATGCCCAGGTGCCCTGTGGTTTGCCCCCTCCCTCCCCATTCCATCACAGACCTCCTCGCCTGCCCCCCACCCAGCGCTGCTCTGCTCCAGCCTCCTTCCTCTGCCTGTAGCGCCGGGACCACATCAGAGCCCCGGCACTGACGCTGCCTCCTGGAACCGCCCCCGACGCCCTCCCCACCTTGTCCACCCCAGCTCCCTCACCTCCTTCAGGTACTTTCTCAGCGAGCTCTCCCTGACCAGCCTCTCTAGGATTTTACCTTCCGCTTGCACTTTATTCCCCCTTCCCCCGCCAAGGTAGACACTGTTGTCGCTGCACCCAGATTGTTTCCTGGGCCAGTGCACTCACCCCAAGCTGCTGTGAGTGTGGCCGCCAATGGCTCCGAGATGCCCTGCTTCTCTGGGGAACTGTCCTCTACCAACAGGCTCTGCCTTGGCTGAAAAGTTACAGCCCCTTCCTCACCCAACCCAGGGCAGCCCACAGCCAGGAAATGCCCTCACAGAAAACAGTATTGTTTGCTATTACTGAAACCAAAGAACATATACTGCCCAGAAACCAAGCCCAGGAAGGTAACTAGGTCGCTGACGAGTCAATAGCACAGAAACTTCAAGATCTGAGCCCCACCTGACTGATTCCGCATCTCCAGTCCCTTAGTCACTCCTGGCTGGCAGCAATGCAGCCTTGCTGGAACACAGCCCTAAGACACCCCTGTGAAATGTGCCAGAATTAACCTCTAGAATGAGTTAGGCGATGGCCCTCAGCTGGCTTTGGCAGGGCTCCAGCTCAGGAAGAAAGGAGCTTTCCCCCTTGCCCGTGGCCGTTCCTATCTCCGCCACGCGTTCCGATCCCTCACCCCAATGAGGAAGCACAGCATCACCTGGGTGCCTTCTACCGAGTACCTTTCTTCTTCCACCTAGTTTTCAGATCCCATCTGGAGGCAGATGCATAGACTTCCCTTGTTTACCTTATCATTTGACTGAGACCTGAGTGGGCAGACTGTGGGAGGCCGGTAGTCCCAAGAGGAGCTGACAGATGCCTTTGGACAAACAAGCAAGTAAGCTGCGTTACTGGCAAATCATCCAAGATAGGGAGGAATAGCGCACTGGGATCAGAAGCCAGCTTTCATAGGCTGGAGAAATTAGATGAGAAGGTGGAATGAGCTTGTGGGCAACAGCATTAGCAGTTCAAGACTCCTGGCTTGACCACCAAGGTCAGGATTTGTGCAAGTGCTGGGATGCATAGAGGCCTGAGGACTCATTTATTCCTTCAACATACATTTGCTGAGCACCTACTATATACCAGGTGCTGTTTTATCTACTGAGGATGCAGCAGGGGACAAAGCAGACAGAGTGACTTCCCTCCTGGATGGACATCTTAGTGAGAGAGAGATGGACAAAGTTAAATATATGTTATGTTAAGTGAGCACTAAGAAGAAGAAAAAAACAACAGGAAGGTCTTAGGTTGGGTTCCCTAGAAGCAGAGCCTGAGACAGGGATTTGGTGAAGGTGGGTTTTTTTGTTTTGTTTGTTCATTTATTTTGAGCGAGAGTTCTTAGATGAAAGGGAGTGAAGGAAGCAGATAATGAATGGAAAAAAGTCAAGAAGAATGTGGGCTTAGGTCTGATCCACGAGAGACTCTGGAGTATTCATATAACTCTTACACAATTGTCCCCACCTTGAAGCATGAAAGCCAGCACCTTGGGTCCCCTTATCTTTCAGTCATTGGCTGTGGGCTGCCCTGGGTTGGGTGAGGAAGGGGCTGTAACTTTTCAGCCAAGGCAGAGCCTGTTGGTAGAGGACAGTTCCCCAGAGAAGCAGGGCATCTCAGAGCCATTGGCGGCCACACTCACAGCAGCTTGAGGTGAGTGCACTGGCCCAGGAAACAATCTGGCTGCGGCGACAACAGTGTCTACCTTGGCGGGGGAAGGGGGAATAAAGTGCAAGCGGAAGGTAAAATCCTAGAGAGGCTGGTCAGGGAGAGCTCGCTGAGAAAGTACCTGAAGGAGGTGAGGGAGCTGGGGGTGGACAAGGTGGGGAGGGCGTCGGGGGCGGTTCCAGGAGGCAGCGTCAGTGCCGGGGCTCTGATGTGGTCCCGGCGCTACAGGCAGAGGAAGGAGGCTGGAGCAGAGCAGCGCTGGGTGGGGGGCAGGCGAGGAGGTCTGTGATGGAATGGGGAGGGAGGGGGCAAACCACAGGGCACCTGGGCATGCAGCAAGACTATGCCTTCCTTCTGGGAGTTAAGAAACCACCGCAGCCTGGTTCTCCATCAGTTCTGTGTAAACCTAGTTTCCTTCAACACATTTACTTTTGCTTCAGTTAAGCACAAACTCTGGAGTGAGAAAACTGGATTCAAATCCCAGTTCCACCACTAGCTAGTTTCACAATCTTGGGCAAGTTGCTTAAGCTCTCTGTACCTCTATTTCCTCCTCTGTAACAATGTGTACAACCGGACATACTAGTACCTACTTTATAGGATTACTGGGAGGATTTAATAAGTTAATATACAGCAACACTCAGAATTGGTCAGCCTTATTTAATATGGGGGTGGGGGGACCCTAAAGGGTGTGAATACCAGAAGGGGAGGCTCATGGGACCATCTGGGAGACCAGTTGCCATGTTCCTCGCAAGGAAACCAGTGTGTGGTTAGGAAGGAGGATTAGATGCTGCAAACCCCAAACAGAACACCACACACACACACACACACACACACACACACACACACGCGCACACACACACACACACACACACACACACACACACACCCCAGATATCTACTGGTTTCCTACCAGTAAAATGGGGAAATACTTGTATCTACCTTGCAGGGTTGTCCTGAGAATTACTGTGGAGCTGGTTGCTTGGCACGCTGAAAGCAATAAACAGATGTTAGTTGTTGTAGTTGTTTGTTATAGTTATCAATTTGCTAGTCCCTTTCTGCCCTGACTGAATCCACCCTGTCAAGTTTCAGCTGTGCTTTTGCCCTAATTGGCATCTGCTACCTTCACTTCTCATTTTCTGGCCCCTCGGCCCTCAGCACCCGCTGCAACCATGGCAACTGTCCTGCTGCCCTCCCGTCACCTGGTCCACATCACCTCCTTCCTGAGAATGTGTGAGCGACTCGGGCTATCTTTCCTTTGCTCTCTTTGAATCCTTCTCTCTACCCAATTTCTCATCTTCCCCTTAATCATTTCTCCCTGTGAGTAACTGGTGTAAGTTATCCCCTGGAATTTCTATCTGTGCTAGATGTTAATAGGTCTTAGAAAAGAGGAACCCTAAAATCCTTCCGTGGCACTCTCAGTAGATGCAGAAGCGGGGCTTACTCGTGTAAAATGTAATGAACGTTACTATACTCTCTAAGATAAATGCGTTATTTTGTGATTTACAAAATAATTTCATATTCACCAAGGGGCAAAATTCTGTCCTGGTAACACAGTAAGAGCTGTTTAAATTCTAAAATCCCACTGAAGTTGCATGAAGTTGAGCTCTTGGAGGGTCGACCCTAGGGGCTGGGTGATCTCCTAGACTTTATGGAATGTGTGGTGAGTTTAAGTGCTACTGTTTTTAGATTTTAAATCCTGCAGGCTCTACTCTGAGAATCCATTGCTTGCACGATGGGCAGTACACAACCATTCATTCATTCAATTATTCTTAACAAATGCACTAAAGAATCAGCTAGGAATCACTTACCATGCTGGGTGCCGTGTTACAGCAGTGAATAAGGCCGACTCCGTCCCTGCGTTCATGGAGCTCAGGGTTTGCAGTGCTGGTGGTGTGGAGGAGGTGAAAAAGATATTAAACTAATAATTACGCAAATATTTAATTCTGTCGTTTAACTCTGGTGGTTGCAGAGGGCAGAGCACAGGAGGTGAGGAGACTGTTTCACAGAATATCTGACCCCCTTCCTCTGCCCCAACTTGCGCTGCCTTGTTCCACTCTCCCTGCCAGACCCCTGAAGACCGTACGACAGGAGAAGGTCGGAGGCGAGGGCACAGGGAGAAACTCTAAGATACTTTTATACCCTTTCCCTCCCCGCCTGGGTGGTAGCTGCTCTATGATTCTAACTCCCACCAGGCAGGCCTACTTTGGTTTTCGCTCCTGTCTGGGGGCTCCCGCCTCGGCTCTGGTTCTCCCATCTCCCTTCACCCCACACCTCCCCAGCCTTCAGGTGGTAGCTGCTTCCTATTGTTGCCAATTCAGGACTGTCTCACCCCTGTAACAAATTCCTCGGCACGCACTCCCTGTTTGAAATCCACAGTGGCTTTTCTTTGCCTAGCTGGACTCAGACTGATGGAACGACTGTATTTTCAGCCCCGTCTCTCGCACTTGCTGTAGTCCCTGCTGCTGATGCGGGGCTGGGCTGTGACTTTTCATGAACAAGCAGGCAGCCCTGGGCTGCGGGCAGGGATGGCCCACAGCGCTGTGCAGAAAGCACTCGGGTGGCACGGGGACTGGAATCGTGATATTGATATTAATTTCCTCCCTTTAGAGGAGGTGAGGAACCTGTTCTAGAACCTCACGTTTCCTGATTCCCAGCCCCTTTCCTTTAGGAACCCACCTGTCACCTCCAGGGTCCCACCATTACCCAAGGCCCTGCAGTCCTTACACACTCACCCCCCGATTCACCTGACTTCATTTCCATCCAGGCGAGGATTATTTGTCTGAGCCCACAACCCATAATTCCCACCCGGAAGTGCTGTGGTTTCCATGGTGTCCTGGGGTGAGGGGGTTGGACAGTTATTTAAGCAGAACAGAGGCCCCAAGTCCAGGGGATCAGCCTGCAGCGTGATCAGACAGCAAGCTGGGACTGCCGATGGAAGGGCAGGAAGAGGTGACGTGCCCGTCAGTGATTCTCTCGTCTCCGAACCCCAGACCCTCCCAGGCAAGTGCCCAGTGCCCCGAGCAGCAGCAGGTTAAAATCAACTAACAAAGTAAGTCCCCTACATATGAACGAGTTCCGATCCGAGAGTGTGTGCGTAAATCCAATTTGTTCCTAAGTCCAGCAAAGTTAGCCTAGGTACCCAACTAACACAATCAGCTATACAGTACTGTACTGTAATAGGTTTATAATACTTTTCACACAAATAACAGTACTCTGTACAGTACTGTAAAGTACACAAAAGCACAACCACTTGTAGAGGATGCACGCAGGTGACCAGGTACACCAGACACGTGAACTAATTTATGTGATTGGACATGTGGACACACGTTCGCATCTTTGAAAGTTCACAACTTGAAGGTTCGTAGGTAGGGGACCTACTGTACAGTCTCTTGGTCCCGAACTGGCTGCTAGAGCCCAAGGGAGGATGAAGACCAGCCAGCGTTTTCCACTGGGGACAAAGGTTTCTCTCATCCAGCCCTGTGTGCAGAAAGCCTGACCGCCTCAGACACGGCAGCCAGAAAAATCCACACTCCTCATAATCCTACAGTTTCTCGCTAATCAGATGTCTAGACAAGAGCGGTCTCTGCCCCCTTTCCGGTTTGCAAATCTGCCTTGACAAGTCGTATCCTCTTGACAATACCATTAAAATGCTCTTTTATTTGCTCTGCGGGCCTTCGGCGACTTGGTTGCTGGAAATGCTATTAGTTTCTGGATCAGCTCACTTCTCTGGAAATCATGCTCTGATATTCCTCTGCTTAAGTTTCATTCTCTTGAGAGGAGGTCTGTTAACAAGGCAATTAGTACTCTTTGAGCATAAGTATAGAGTACTGTGGGGTTCACAGCCAGACGGCCTGTGAATCAACTTGATTCAGGGTTACGGTGACTCTGGAGAGGGTGCCATTCTCACTGCAGCCCTGACGGGTTCAGAGAACACAATGTGCTTCTTTAATGCGGTAAGGAAAACAGGGGAGAGGGATTTCAATTTCCATCCATCCACTGGAGACCAGGAGAGGCTCTCAGTTAATTTCTCCCCCTTGGTATGCTCACATAATGAAGGCTGAAAGCAAGATCTATTTAAAATTAGCAATAGGATAGTAGGGATCAAGGCCTGCTAGAGAATCAACCCCAGCTTCTCAAATAAGAAGCTGGGGCGGGGGACTTCCCTGGTGGCGCAGTGATTAAGAATCCGCCTGCCAATGCAGGGGACACGGGTTCGAGCCCGGGTCCGGGAAGATCCCACATGCCGCGGAGCAACTAAGCCTGTGTGCCACAACTACTGAGCCTGTGCTCTAGAGCCCACGTGCCACAACTACTGAAGCCCGCGTGCCACAACTACTGAAGCCCATGCGCCTAGAGCCCATACTCTGCAACAAGAGAAGCCACCACAGTGAGAAGGCTGTGCACCACAATGAAGAGTAGCCCCCGCTTGCTGCAACTAGAGAAAGCCCGTGAGCAGCAACCCGACAGCCAAAAAAAAAAAAAAAAAAAAAAAAAAAAAAATATATATATATATATATATATATCCTCATGCCAAAGAGAGACATTAAAAACAAAAAAAAAAGAAGCTGGGGGACCTAGGCACTGGGCTCACAGTCCTCCCCCCCCCCACCTCCCTCCAAACCCCACCCAACCTACCCCTTACTCTTTGAGAACTGGACCCAGGGGTGGTGTCACCCTCAAGGTCTGAGACGGCTGCAGCAACTTCACTTGACATAAAAAAAAAAACCCAGCATCTTTATTATTTTTGAACACAGTACGTGCATAGCATATTTGGAGCCTCTCTATTTGCAATCAAATGCCTGCTCTGTCACGTACTAGAGGTATACACTCTCTGTGCCTCAGTTTTCTCATCTGTAAAATGGTCATAATAAGAGTTCCTACCTCTTAGGGTATGGTGAGGATTAAATGTGTTTAAACGTGTGAAGTGCTACAACAGTACCTGGTGTGTAATATGTGTCAAATCCATGTTAGCAATGGTAACAATACTTTTTAAAAAGTTTTAAAATTCAAACACTATAAATGGGTAGAGTGAAAAGTAAATGTTCTTTTCAACTTGATCTGAAGCCTCCTAGTTTTCCTCTCCAGAAACAATCACTGTTACCAGTTTACCAGTTATCCGTCAAGAGCTATTCAAAGCGTATTCATGCACAGATATAGTTATTTATACAGGTATACACACAATGGAGAGAGAGAAAGTTATAGCTACAGATAACTCCCAATTAAAAGAAAAAAGTAGATATTATATACTGGTTTGCATTTTTAAAAAAGAGTACAGGAAAAAGGTTTGTTGCAAATCAGAAAACAATCAAAAGATTGTTCCTTATTAATCCCTACAGATCCAGCTCATTCTCAACAGCTGCCCGGGCCCCTCTGTCTGGATGTGTAGGGACACCTTTAACCAGCCTTATGGCATTTAGGTTGTTTCACCTCCTCTGCCTGGATTGCTTTGGCTCCTACCCTGATGCTCCTTCCGTTCCCTCATGTTAGTTAAGTGGGAGGACTCTTCATGAGTCTTTTCGTGAGGAAGTTGAAGCAGACCCTTGCTTCTCCTGAAATAATTAGGCCTCAAGCTGACTCCAGAGGGGAGCCAGGCAGCTTCTGGAAGCAACTCCATCTCCAGGTTGCCAGCCCTAAAGTCCACGAGGAAGAAATTCACAGACATTGAAAACAAACGTATGGTTACCAAAGGGGAATGGAGGTGGGAGGGATAAATTAGGAGTCTGGGGTTAACATATGCACATTACTATGTATAAAATAGGCAAACAATAAGGACCTACTGTATAGCACAGGGAACTATATTCAATATCTTGCAATAACCTATGGAAAAGAAGCTGAAAAAGAATATATATATATATATATATATATATATATACAACTGAATCACTGTGCTGTACACCTGAAACTAACATGACATTGTAAATCAACTATACTTCAATTAAAAAAAATTCAGAACACTTGGGTCTGGTCAGCCTTCCAAAAGTTTGCTGAGTTTTAAAATGGATTTGAATGATTTTCAAGAAACCATCCCAAGAAGATAGATGTTGGATGTATAAATAATTGCAGATCATAGACAGGTGAAAGTCTGCACATGTATTTGTACATCAAGCTCGTTTTTCTGGTCTTTGGGAACCCGAAAAACAAGCCATTATACTTGCACAGCCATTTATCTCACTTTCTGAATTAGGTTTTTTTTTTTTTTTTTTAGTTGCTCTAAGAGAACATTTAATTTTAACATCACAATAATGAGAGCTCTGGAAAATAATCCCCCTCCCATCCTGACAGGCTTTGCTGTGCAGTAACTTCAGGTACAAATAACAATTGGTACGTTAGAGTATTGTCCAAAGATTAGATAATATGACCGGAAGGGAAAAGTATGTCTCCATTTCTCTCTAGGATGGGGAACATTCCGAAAGCTACGCCTTGACGCAAGATTTTGAACGTTGGTAAATTTGTTTGAAATAACCAAAAGGTCACCAGGGAGGCAGCTCGGATAATCAAAGGTCAAGGTTTTCAGCCAGATGGGCCTGCATTCGAACCCCCGCGGGCTGTTCCACCACTTATTAGCCGTGTCACCTTGGTGACTTGACCTCCATAAACCTCAGAGACCTGAGCTTTGACGCGGGAATCAGGTAAACCCTGAGATGAGTGAAAGGAACGAGAGGGGAAATGAGGCTCACCGTGGATGCGCCTGGCAGGTAGGAAGCGCTCAATAACTATGCATCACTTAAAGGGCCTGGCATCGCTGCATTGCTAAGCCCTTGGAAGCACAGAGATGATAGAAGAGAGACCGACCGGCAGCCTTCCTCATCTCTCTTTCCTTTTAAATTTGGTCTCTGTTGAATTTGAGCGACGGGGCCAGGGCCCCCCACCTCACACAGGGCCAGTGTCTGTGGGCTCGGTGACAGCTGGGAGGCCCGTTAGGCTGACCTGGGGCCCCAGAAAGTTCTCATATGGTTTTCACATCACCAGGCTTGTTTTGACTTTCCTGAGCTTTCTCACCACAATCCATCTGTGACTCTGGGAGAGAGGGAGGGAGGCCATCTCCAGTGAGAGCTGCACACAGACGCGCAGCCGATGGCACAAGGAAGGAAAACACCTCCCAGGCCTGCGCCGAACACCCCAGAATGGTCCCCTGCAGCGACTCTCCCCTGGCTCTCCTTCCCAGGCTCCCAGCCTCTAGCCTGCGTTGGCCTCCCAAGGACTCAACTGTGTCTGCTCTTTCTTCCCAGAGGAGGACGGGTGGGGGAATTTGACAGGCGAACAAAAGCCACGAGCAGCGTCCGGTCTGGCCGAGGAGGTCCTTGGGCTCTGCTGGGCTGACGTGGGCTGGACCCTCCGGCAGCTGCTCTGTGACAATTGCTCCTTGGGTCAGTTCCAATTCTGGCAACTGGTCATCCAGAAATAAAGATGGCTCAAGGAAATGAGACCCTTCCTAGGTGCTGGGTAATGGAGTGGGTTCTGGATATAGTGTGTGAAGCCTCATCGATAATAACGATAATAATGATAATTCAAGCAATATGTGTTGAGCTCCATATTTACTGAGCTCCAACTATATACCCGGCACTGGACTAGAGCTGAACAAAACAAGTAACGGTGAAACTTCATTGTGTCGGCATGGGTGCAAAGCACTTTTCATGCGTTATCTTAACTGGTCTGCTCCTTAGCCTCATGAAGTGGAGACTGTAATTAGTCCCATTCTTCAGCTGAACAAACTGAGGCTCAGAAAAATACAGCAACTTGGCCAAAATACCATCACTAGCATGGAGGCCACAGGTAGGATGGTGGGCAAAAAGTGAAGCCAGGACCCTGACAATTGAGGAGTGACCATTACCATGTACTGTGGACCACCCGAAATGTCCACCCTAAGACTTCCGTTATGTGCAGTGCATCTAACTTTAATGCCTCCAAGATTCCTTCCCATTCTGGAATCCTTACTATGAACACAATGTCCAGCTTGGCTCTCAGCCCTTCACCTTCTAACCTTTGGAGCCATGCAGAGCTTCACCCATTCCTCTACTTTCCCCTCCACCTCAGACTGGGGGCTTTCCCCTGGCTAAGGGAGGAGAGGGCTTCCCAGCCCTGGCTTCCCTCCCCCTCGGCCCAGGGGAGCATGTCTCCACCTGCTCTTGCAACCTCTTCTAATTCCTGAGTCCCCGCCTTGTTCTGAGACGAAGCTGCCATTTCTACCATGACGCCCCCCTGCCCGCCAGGGTCCTCCTTACCCATCTTGCTGCCTGTCTTGTGCTGGGGGGCCCCCTGAACTGGGCTCCTGCTGGGAGTTTGCTAATAGGGATACAGGGAGGGAAGGAGAGAGTCTGTGAAGCTCTGGAGAAAAGCTTCCAATTATTGGCTCTAAGGGGTCAGTTTGGTGGGAAATGGAAGGCTAGTACTTTTTTTTTAAGATTTCTCTTACTTTTTCAGTTCTTCTTTTTTTTTTTTAATGTATTATTTATTTTGGCTGCCTTGGGTCTTAGTTACGGCACGCGGGATCTTTTGTTGCAGTGTGCGGGCTTCTCTCTAGCGCACAGGCTCAGTTGCTCCACGGCATGTGGGATCATAGATCCCCGACCAGGGATCAAACCCATGTCCCCCACATTGACAGGCAGATTCTTAACCGCTGGACCACGAGGGAAGTCCCTGGAAGGCTAGCATTTTGAGGTTTCAGGCCTTAGGTCTGGGTATCTAACTTCAAGGGAGGAGGGAGCATAATCTCTTCTGCCTGCATTTCCACTCTGGACACTGCATCTTTATCATCAACAGTTGACCAACAACTGCACCTCCTCCTTCAGCTCAGTTTCAAGCATCCCCCTGACCACCACCTCCCACTTTTCCAGCTCCCTTTCCCCACGGCTTGTCTCACACCATTCTCTGGCCTTGGGGGGCAGAGACTCCCTTAAGTCTACAGGCAGTGTACCCCCTACCACACGTCCCTTCCTCAGTTGCCTCTATCCCCCATTTGGTGCCCGTGGTCCACGTCTACGGTCACTTCCTTGTAAGAACCCTCAACCCCTTTCCCTCTCTCTTTTTGTTGTAGTTCCCTGGCAAAACATGAACCCTACTTAAATGTTAGTCCATGTCGGTGTGCAGGCCGATGAACAAGGCTAGAGGAGAACACCTCCCATGCTGGCCGGTCTCACTTTACCTCTTTGACCACGAACCTCAGGTCAGTCCTGAGTCTGCTCACTGATCCTCATATGTGTCCCGACCTCTCCTTCCACGTCCTCACTCACAGCTGATGGCCTTGCTTTCTGTTTCACTGCTAGAATGGGAACAGAGTGATGGGAAGAGACTCCCACGTGGCCCCCCCGCCCCCGCCCCACCTGCTTCGCTCCCATATCCTAACTTCCGCCAGTTAGGAGAGAGGCCAGTGCCAGCTGCATCAAAGCCAAAGATTTTCCTGAAACTCAACAAACCTCCACTTCCTTTCATTTCACTGGCCAGAACCGTGTTGCATCCTCCTTGCTGCAAAGCAGACTGAGAAAGTAGAGGTTGCCCTTTTCTGCTTCTGTAGCAAAAGGAGCGAGGGCCAGGGGGTTGCGACTGGCTGTTGCAGTGTCTGCCACAAATACAGTCTCATTCTCTGAGACTCATTCACGGCAGCGAAGTGGTTTCCTGTATTATCTGATGTTCTCCCAGAGGCTCCCTCCCTTCTCAAAGTGGGGGGCCGCTCATGGACACTGTCGTCCTAGGTGGTGGAGGGTCCTCAGCCAGGCTAAGAGGAAGGGGATAGCTCTTCCAGGCCTTTTGACTTCCTATTTCCCCCTCAACCTTAATCAACACCCTAACTACTACCTTATTCAATCGATGGGATGCAATCCCTACAACCTAAACTTGAGCATGGGGGTTCTGTTTTGTTTATGCTTCTTTCTTAGGGATTGGTAGCCACTCCTTCATATTCCCTCAACCACTTATTTATGCTGGGAATTGAGCTTGCTTTATTAAAAAAAGACAGAGATACAATGAAACTCTAAACCAATTAAAACAATGAAGGCTTAGCAATGAAGTTGTGGAATAGTTACACCAGGGTGTTCAGGATGAGGAAAATGCATCCAGTTAAGTGCAAATCTCACGTCTGAGCTTCTTAGGAGACGAAATAGCGTGTGGTAGCCACGAAAGAGTGAAAGGGTGTCAGGGGTGGGGAGAGAGGGGATTGGATGAAGACGGTCAAAAGGTACAAACTTCCAGTTATAAGATAAATAAATACTGGGGATGTCGTGTACCACATGTTAAATATGATTTAACTGCTCTATATGAAAGGTGTTAAGAGAGTAAACCTTAAGAGTTCCCATCACAAGGAAAAATATTTTAAAATTTCCTTAAAGGCTTCCCTGGTGGCACAGTGGTTGGGAGTCCGCCTGCCGATGCAGGGGACACGGTTCGTGTCCTGGTCCGGGAAGATCCCACATGCCGCGGAGCGCCTGGGCCCTTGCGCCACAACTACTGAGCCTGCACTCTAGAGCCCGTGAGCCACAACTACTGAGCCTGTATGCCACAACTACTGGGGCCCGTGTGCCTGGAGCCCATGCTCTGCAACAGGAGAGGCCGCCGCCGTGAGAAGCCCATGCACAGCAGCAAAGAGTGGCCCCCGCTTGCTGCAACTAGAGAAAGCCCGCACGCAGCAGCGAAGACCCGACACAGCCAAAAATAAATAAAATTTAAAAAAAAAGAGGTTGTTTGAACAGTAAACAGTAAATAAGGTCATGAGAGAGAGGCACGGTTTTGGTAACCTTCAGTGACCATGGTTCTGTGCAACCAGTTATTATCCAGGAAGGCCACACTGTGGATGACCACGGAAGTCCCACTGCTGTGAAGTGAGGTGAGCATTGTATGACTGAGTGTTGGCCAACTTTTCATCCAGCCCACTGTGGACTCTTTGGTGGTGCCTAAGAGTTGATTTTGACAGAATGCACTTTCTTGATGGGCAAAAACTTCAGTGGTTATGGTGGCAGCCATGGCAGAGAAGGTGAATGATGTGGGAATAAGGAAGGTGGCAGAAGCTACAATGCCCTTAGGCAATTACAATTAACCTTCACATTTCGTTTCAGGAAAGAACCAAAATGTTGGAGGCGGAAACGCTGGCTCTTATGGTGGTAGAGGTCACCCTTCTGGCAAACCACAAGCCCCAGGTGGCTCTGGTGGCTCCAGGCTGTGGCAGGTGCCGGGGTGGGGACCGATATCGCCGCTGGGAGATAAGCCTTGGCAGGGGTGGCAAGAGGGAAAAGTGACAGGGCAGCTGCACTTCAGTCAGGGCTGACAGCCATCCTACGTGCACCGTGTGGCACCCCGGGTCCCTGCTGATGGGCAGTTCTTATTGCTCAGGTTTTGTGCCCTAAGACTGATGAATATTTCCAGCGTCATGCCTCAATAAAGCAGGCTTGTGAATTCAGCCAAGCAGTACTTAGCCCTCTAAGCCATATCTGACAGTATGTACCTTTAGGCCAAGGCCTCTGAAACAACCCCAAGTGCTCCTCCTGTGGGGCCTTATCTTCACTTGGACTCAATGTCTTATAGGGTCCCCAGAGGTAGCTGCAGAATCAGGGAACCTCAGAGTCCTGAGGAGACCTCAGAAATGTTCTAAACAACCTTATTTTACAGAAGGGAAAACTGAAGTACAGAGAGAATTACTCTTTGGGTTCAAATAAAAACTGGCTGGACCAGTTTATTATTAATTAATTAATTAATTAATTTTAGATCTTTAAATTTTACTCAGTTGAATTTTGTTCTTTTTTTTCCCCCCACACCTTTATTGGAGTATAAATGCTTTACAATGTTTTCTTAGTTTCTGCTGTATAACAAAGTGAATCAGCTATACGTGTACATATATCCCCATATCCTCTCCCTGTTGCGTCTCCCTCCCACCCTCCTTATCCCACCCCTCTAGGTGGTCACAAAGCACCGAGCTGATCTCCCTGTGCTGTGCGGCTGCTTCCCACTAGCTATCTATTTTACATTTGGTAGTGTATATATGTCAGTGCTACCCTCTCACTTCGTCCCAGCTTCCCCTTCCCTGTCCCCCATGCCCTCAAGTCCGTTCTCTACGTCTGCGTCTTTAGTCCTGCCCTGCCACTAGGTTCATCAGTACTGGTTTTTAAAATTCCATATATATGCGTTAGCATACGGTATTTGTTTTTCGGTTTCTGACTTACCTCACTCTGTATGACAGATTCTAGGTCCATCCACCTTACTACAAATAATTCAATTTCATTCCATCTTATGGCTGAGTAATATTCCATTGTATATATGTGCCACATCTTCTTTATCCATTCATCTGTCGATAGACACTAGGTTGCTTCCATGTCCTGGCTATTGTAAATAGTGCTGCAATGAACATTGTGGTACATGACTCTTTTTGAATTATGGTTTTCTCAGGGTATATGCTCAGTAGTGGGATTGCTGGGTCATATAGTATTCTATTTTTAGTTTTTTAAGGAACCTCCATACTGTTCTCCATAGTGGCTGTATCAATCTACATTCTCACCAACAGTGCAAGGGGGTTCCCTTTTCTCCACACCCTCTCCAGCATTTATTGTTTGTAGATTTTTTGATGATAACCACAATGACCTCACTGTGGTCTTGATTTGCATTTCTCTAATGATTAATGATGTTGAGCATCTTTTCATGCATTTGTTGGTCATCTGTATGTCTTCTTTGGAGAAATGTCTATTCAGATCTTCTGCTCAGTTTTGGATTGGTTTGTTTGTTTTTGTGATATCGAGTTACATGAGCTGCTTGTATATTTTGGAGATTAATCCTTTGTCAGTTGCTTCATTTGCAAATATTTTCTCCCATTATGAGGGTTGTCTTTTCTTCTTGTGTATGGTTTCATTTGCTGTGCAAAAGCTTTGAAGTTTCATTAGGTCCCATTTGTTTATTTCAGTTTTTATTTCCATTTCTGTAGGAGGTGGGTCAGAAAGGATCTTGCTATGATTTATGTCATAGAGTGTTCTGGCTATGTTTTCCTCTAAGAGTTTGATAGTGTCTGGCCTTACATTTAGGTCTTTAATCCATTTTGAGTTTATTTTTGTGTATGGTGTTAGGGAGTGTTCTAATTTCATTCTTTTACTTGTAGCTGTCCAGTTTTCCCAGCACCACATCTTGAAGAGGCTATTTTTTGCCTCCTTTATCAAAGATAAGGTGACCATATGTGCGTGGGTTTATCTCTGGTCTTTCTATCTCATTCCATTAATCTATATTTCTGTTTTTGTGCTAGTACCATACTGTCTTGACTACTGTAGCTTTGTAGTATAGTCTGAAGTCAGGGAGCCTGGTTCCTCTGGCTCTGTTTTTCTTTCTCAAGATTGCTTTGGCTATTCAGAGTCCTTTGTGTTTCCATACAAATTGTAAAATTTCTTGTTCTAGTTCTGTGAAACATGCCATTGGTAATTTGATAGGGATTGCATTGAACCTGTAGATTGCTTTGGGTAGTATAGGCATTTTCACAATATTGATACTTCCAATCCAGGAGCATGGTATATCTCTCCATCTGTCTTTGATTTCTTGCATCAGTGTTTTATAGTTTTCTGAGTACAGGTCTTTTGCCTCCTTAGGTAGGTTTATTCCTAGGTATTTTATTCTTTTTGTTGCAATAGTAAATGAGATTGTTTCCTTAATTTCTCTTTCTGATCTTTTGTTGTTAGTGTATAGGAATGAAAGAGATTTCTGTGCATTAAATTTGTATCCTGCAACCTTACCAATTTCATTGATTAGTTCTAGTGTTTTCTGGTGGCATCTTTAGGATTTTCTATGTAGAGTGTCATGTCATTGGCAAACAGTGACAGTTTTACTTCTTCTTTTCCAATTTGTATTCCTTTTGTTTCTTTTTCTTCTCTGATTGCTGTGGCTAGGACTTCCAATACTACATTGAATAATAGTGGCAAGAGTGGACATCCTTGTCTTGCTGCTGATCTTAGAGGAAATGCTTTCAGTTGTTCACCATTGAGAATGATGTATGCTGTGGGTCTGTCATATATGGCTTTTATTATGTTGAGGTAGGTTCCCTCTATGCCTACTTTCTGGAGAGTTTTTATCATAAATGGGTGTTGAATTTTGTCAAAAGCTTTCTCTGCATCTATTGAGATGATCATATGGTTTTTACTCTTTAATTTGTTACTATCGTGTATCACATTGATTGTTTTGCATATACTGAAGCATCTTTGCATCCCTGGGATAAATCCCACTTGCTCATGGTGTATGATCCTTTTAATGTGCTGTTGGATTCTGCTTGCTAGTATTTTGTTGAGGAGTTCTGCATCTATGCTTATCAGTGATATTTGTCTATAATTTTCTTTTTTTGTGATATCTTTGTCTGGTTTTGGTATCAGGGTGATGGTGGCCTCATAGAATGAGGTTGAGTGTTCCTCCCTCCACGGTTTTTTGGAAGAATTTGAGAAAGATAGATGTTAACTCTTCTATAAATGTTTGATAGAATTTCCCTGTGAAGCCATCTGGTCCTGGACTTTTGTTTGTTGGAAGATTTTTAATTACAGTTTCAATTTCATTACCTGTGATTGGTCTGTTTATATTTTCTAATTCTTCCTGGTTCAATCTTGGAAGGTTGTACTTTTCCAAGAATTTGTCCATTTCTTCCAGGTTGTCCATTTTATTGGCATATAGTTGCTTGTAGTAGTCTCTTATGATCTTTTGTATTTCTGCGGTGTCAGTTGTAATCGCTCCTTTTTCATTTCTAATTTTATTGATTTGAGTCCTCTCCCTTTTTTTCTTGATGAGTCTGGCTAAAGGTTTATCAATTTTGTTTAACTTCTCAAAGAACGAGCTTTTAGTTTTATTGAACTCTGCTACTGTTTTGTTTGTTTCTATTTCATTTATTTCTGCTCTGATCTTTATGATTTCTTTCCTTCTACTAATTTTGGGTTTTCTTTGTTCTCCTTTTTCTAGTTGCTCTAGGTGTAAGGTTAGATTGTTTATTTGAGATTATTCTTGTTTCTTGAGGTGAGCTTGAATTAATATGAACTTCCCTCTTAGAACTGCTTTTGCTGCGTCCCATAGGTTTTGGATCGTCATGTTTTTGTTGTCACTTGTTTCTAGGTATTTTTTGATTTCCTCTTTGATTTCTTCAATGATCTCTTGGTTATTTAGCAGTGCACTGTTTAGCTTCCATATATTTATGTTTTTTACTGTTTTTTTCCTGTAACTGAATTCTAATCTCATAGCAGTGTGGTTGGAAAAGATGCTTGATACGATTTCAATTTTCTTAAATTTTCTAAGGTTTGATTTGTGACCCAAAATGTGATCTATTGTGGAGAATGTTCCGTGTGCACTTGAGAAGAAAGTGTATTCTTCCGCTTTTGGGTGGAATGTCCTAAAAATATCAATTAAGTCTATCTGGTCTATTGTGTCATTTAAAGCTTTTGTTTCCTTATTTATTTTCTGTCTGGGTGATCTGTCTATTGGTGTAAGTGGGGTGTTAAAGTCCCCCACTATTATTGTGTTACTGTTGATTTCCCCTTTTATGGCTGTTAGAATTTGCCTCATGTATTGAGCTGCTCCTATTTTGGGTGCAAAAATATTTATAATTGTTATGTTTTCTTCTTGAATTGATCCCTTGATCATTGTGTAGTGTCCTTCCTTATCTGTTGTAGCAGTCTTTATTTTAAATTCTATTTTAACTGATATGAGAATTGCTACTCCAGCTTTCTTGTGATTTCCATTTGCATGGAATATCTTTTTCCATCCCCTCACTTTCAGTCTGTATGTGTCCCTAGGTCTGAAGTGGGTTTCTTGTAGACAGCACAGATAAGGGTCTTGTTTTTGTATTCATTCAGCCAGTCTGTGTCTTTTGGTTGGAGAATTTAATCCATTTACATTCAAGGTGATTATCAATATGTATGTTCCTATTACCATTTTCTTAATTGATTTGGGTTTGTTTTTGTAGGTCTTTTTCTTCTCTTGTGTTTCCTGCTTAGAGAAGTTCCTTTAGCATTCGTTGTAAAGCTGGTTTGGTGTTGCTGAATTCTCGTAGCTTTTGCTTGTCTGTAAAGCTTTTGATTTCTCCATCAAATCTAAATGGGATCCTTGCTGGGTAGAGTAGTCTTGGTTGTACGTTTTTCTTTTTCATCACTTTAAATATGTCCTGCCACTCCCTTCTGGCTTGCAGAGTTTCTGCTGAAAGATCAGCTGTTAACCTAAAATAATGATAACCATAAAATAATGTATGTACTGTCTGATACATACCTCTTATCATTACTAATAATAATCCATCAAGTACTTTAGCATAATTTCAAGTATTCACATCCTCACCGGTCTTTGAGGTAGGGAGTATACAGTAATACCTTTGATTAACCTAAGATCACATGGGAAGCAGGTGGTAGAGGTGGAACTTAGACCTGGAGACACAAACATCTCTACCCTCTGCCCATCCCATGATGCTTTGATTGTCCAGTGCATGTGGGCCAGTCATTGGACGTGAAAGCCCTTTGAGAAATGTCATCTAAATTCCATTTTTCTGTCTTCCAGAGAGACACACAAAACGCAAGCAAGAGAAGTAGAAAGCTCCCAAGGACTCTAGGGCAGTGTACGCTGGCCCAGGCAGGCCCTGTTCTACTTTAATGTCATGAGCAGGACCCATATGAGCCAAATAAGACCCCAGAAGAGACTGTTCCTTTACACATGGTGCGGGGCGGGGAGCATGAGTTGGAGTTCTGCTCTTTGACCTGCCTGGCATTCATTTCCTAACTGTAAGCAACCTGTTTTCACTCCTGGTCCCAGGGATCCAGTGGAGCTGATCTCACCTACTCTGCTCCAGGGCTGGGCACATAATCTACACCTGGCCAATCAGGATTTTCTATCCTCTTGGCCAAGATGACTGCCTTTGGGCTGGGAATGTAACCCAAGCCAGGCCAATGAGACTCAATCCTGGAACTTTTACTGGAGATACTGGGAAAGAGGTTTTTCCTTTGAGCTGAGAGTTGTGAGCTATGTGGCTGAGGTAAGCCTGGAGTTTCCAAGGACAACCACCTGGCCAGAGCCTGCCTGAGAACAAAGACAGGCAAGAGAGGAGAGGCTGGCCTGGGACCTGTGGACCTATGGACCTATGGACCTATGGATGGTATTGGAGCCTACGAGCCCAGCCATACTTGAACCCACCAAGTCTACCTGTGGATTTTCCAGTTACACAAGCCCAGAAATTCCATTGTGATCCTTAAGCCAGTTTGAATTGAGTTTCTGTCATTTTTATCTGCAGGAAGTATCCTGAATGCTTTGAAAAGAGAGATTCTTTTCCTATCTTCCCTAGATAAGATGACGACCACTCCACCAGCCTTGTTGTTCTTCTGCTCCTTAGCTGAGATCAGTTCTGCTCTCTCAGCTAAAGGCATCATGGATTATTCTTCAGCATCACAGGCTGACACTGTGATGACCCCATCTCCAACAATGACCTCAGGACTGAGGGATTTCAGTTGGAATGGGAGACAGCTGTGAGCAGAGGCTTTCTATGGAAAAGACTCAGCCTTTCTATTGCTTTGCTGACTCAGGCTTTCTATGGAAATCTCTCTTCATCGTTTTAAGCAATTAGACATCAGCTGTGACATTAAGCCAGCTTCCCACTATATAAGCCATCAACATGACAGTAGTATCCACTTCCCCAAAGCCAGGGTTTCATTCATTTATTCCCTGCACTCACCAGATACCAGGCTTGTGACTGTTAGCTGATGTTCAGTAAATCACACAGCTGATGAGAAGGAAAAGTTGAAGTTTTGCAGAAACTAGGGCAGAGCAGTCCATAAATTTTTACTGACTTCACTTTTCTCACTCAAGTAAGTGTTTAATGAGATAGAGAGAAAGGTATCATCACAGGTTTGGAATTATTCTCCGCCACTGGCCTTCCAGAGGGAGTAAAGCTATTTATTCCACAGCACAGGCTGGAGAATCAAACCATTTCAGGTGTCTGGTCTGTCTCCAGAGGGGCTGAATCTGTTTGTACTCATGCTGACCTTTCATCGTGGAAGGAAGGTAACCCCCTGGGGGCTTTGTAGAGGCTAGTTTGTAAATCTAGCATCTGTCTGTAAATGTGCTTTAATTTTCACCTCTCCCTCTTTGGCACCTCTCCACCTGCAGCCTTCTTCAGATCTATTCTATTGGGAGGACAGGAATGAGTGGGCACAAATAAGAACTGGCCCAGTCCCTGGAGTCTGGCAGGATCTGGTTGGCTGGTTCCTATTCTTGGACTTGACCCTGAACCTAATACTTCTGCACCTACAGCAGTGCCTGACACATAATGGCCACGCAATCCAGGCTAAGTTGAGGCACAGCTCCAAAGGCCCCATTCAGATTTATTCTACAAGGTGCTCCAGCGGTGCCATTTATACAGGAAACAATGTGAATGGGGCTCCCTGGAATTGGGCAACTCAACGACTGCACGCAATATATTGGGTGGGCCGAAACGTTTGTTCGTTGCCCGAACGTACTTTTTGGCCAACCCAATATTTTGCTGCTGAATAGACGAATGAATGGATGAATGCACTCCTGGTTGGTCACGCTTTGGCTTCTCTCCTTGAACACCCAAGGTTCTCCTTTCCACTACCTTGCCTTTACATTCTATTCACAGATCTTGACTGGATGGCATCAGCCTCTGGATGAATCCTGTTTCCATGCCAATCCGCTTTCCATTTAAGCAATTTGATTGTTTACTTTAGCTTCTGGACACGTTCTGCTCCAGCAACCAATTATTTAGGGTTCCGGGCCCTCACCATCCTCCTGCAGATTTGTGGTTCCCTTTACCCCCTCTCCCCTATCTCTCTTTCACTCCTGCTTGATCCTGCATGTGGACTTTTGCTCCTAGAATGTCAAGGCACCAGGGTCAGTGGTTTTAGCTTCTTTGTTTCTTGTAGAAAAACACATGTCAGAAATGGACAATCATTCAAGTCGGTCATTAAATTGTGGTCCATTTCTGACATTAACTATGGTCACAATGTTTCTTCTCTTATTTCCTTTGGTTCCTCAAACCCTACTGTGAGAGCACCTCGTGCCTATTGGAACCTTGAGGTTCCCCACTAGGTTTGGGCACTAGCAAGTTCAAATACAAGTCTAAACGCCCTGGCTTCCAGCTTCTAAATCCTTCCATCATCTGGCAGCATGTTACTCATCCAACCCAAGTTCCCACTCAATCCTGGCACAATTCCTTCTGTCATTGCAGCCTTTTCCACCCCTCTCCAAGATGCCACATTCATTCCTCCTTCAAATGCACCCTTTCATCCAAATCGCACTCCTCCCTCAAAGTCCAGCTCAACTTCCAGCTCTTTTAAGAAGTCTCCTATGGCCACTCCAGCCCTATTGATCTTCCTCTTTCTCCTTAAGTACAATTGACACACTTTGTATGCATCACAATATATCATCCATTCCTTCCTCTGTAAATCTTGCCTTCCTAACTAGCCTATACATTCCCTGGGAGCAGGGATCATGCCAGATGATTTCATTGACCTTCACATGGCCTCACACACATGATAATGTAAGCAAATAAATTTGACTAATCCTACTTCATGGTTAAATACCTAATATTTCTGGTGTATCTTCTTTTATTTTTTATAAATTTATTTATCTTTTATTTTTGGCTGTGTTGGGTCTTTGTTGCTGCACACAGGCTTTCTCTAGTTGAGGCGAGCAGGGGCTACTCTTCGTTGCGGTGCGCGGGCTTCTCATTGCAGTGGCTTCTCTTGTTGCAGAGCACGGGCTCTAGGTGCACAGGCTTCAGCAGTTGTGGCGTGCGGGCTCAGCAGTTGTGGCTTGTGGGCTCTAGAGTGCAGGCTCAGTAGTTGTGGCTCACGGGCTTAGTTGCTTCATGGCATGTGGGATCTTCCTGGACCAGGGCTTGAACCTGTGTCCCCTGCACTGGCAGGCGGATTCTTAACCACTGTGCCAACATGGAAGTCCCCTACTTTTTAAACCATTTTAAAAGCACTGGCTTTTTCAACGTTTCAGCATCACGTTGATGAGGACAAGTGAACATACGTTTGCCAGGGCTGCAGAACAAACTAGAATACTCTCCTCTAAACCCCTGCTGGAGCCTGTTACCTATACATAATGGTCACATGGGAAGAACACACGAAGCAACCAAGGTTCTGCAGATGATTTAATGCTCAAGTGGGGCTGTGGCATTTGTCAACAGCCACCAGTGTTCAGCAAATGTGCTTCTGGTCACTGAGCACCGGGACTATTGTAAAGCATTATCTCTGCTCTGAATGGGGCTGATGTTATGTAATAGAAGGACAGAAGGTGGAAAAAGCAAAACACCAAGAAATAGATGAATGCCACTTTTCCTTTTTTAAAGCACCTTTCAGAGTACCTGGCTTATCGTTGGAGTTAAATTGAATTTCACTCCACCGACCCAGTTTTAAGTACACAGTCCCTCGGTACCTGGGAGGCCCCTCAGTTGCCCAAATCTGCCGATGCTCAAGTCTCTTATATAAAATATTGTATACAGTCTGGCTTCCTCTTCTGTGGGTTTTGCATCCCTGGGTATGGAGGGCTGACTGTGGTTTCTTTTTCAGGTCTTGAGACTTCTGGGCAAAATGCAGAGGTGGTTGGACTGAATGCTTAAGTTCAGTTCAAGAAGTGATAGTCTTTCCTCTTCCCACCCTGGGAATAAGCTGCAAGTCTTCATTTTGTTCTTGCTTTTCCGATTAGCCAGTCCTCAACTTTCTATGCTCTGACCCTAAATTGACATGCTAACATCCTGATCAAATCCCAGCCCTGTAGCTGTGGTCGGGTGCTCTTACCCTGGTGGGTTAGATGAGAAGCAATTTTCTAAAATATAAATGAGAAGCCATTTTTAACAACTGTAGCTCCTACCACACACCACACACACACACACACACACACACACACACACACACACACACACACACACACACAGAGCTTGGGACTCCAGTCTTTCCCCAACCTGCTGCTTTCTTCATCCTTGCATTTCACACATTCCTTTCCAAACATAAAGCCCCTCCGCCTGCAAGTTGCATAGAAGATGAAAAAGCAAGAGGAAGGCTGAGGATAGAGGCACTTGGCCCTGGAGAGGCGGGACGGTAGAGCATCCTGAGAGGCAGGCGGCAGGCTGTGGGTGGTAGGGCTCTGCAGCCGGACTGTCTGGGTTCAAACATTGCCTTTCCCACTTCCCACCTGTATCATCTTGAACAAACCACTGAGCTTTTCTGGGTCTGTCTGTAAATAGCGGGACAACAGCATTAGCCGTGTCTTGTGTGTTTGTGGTGACAGTGAACTGAGTCAATACATATGGAGCTCTTGGAATAGTGCCTGGGACATGGTATGTGCCTAATCGGTAGTATCATTGTCAGGGAAGGCACGTGAGTCCCCTCGGTACCAGGATAAGACCCACACGAGACAGCGAACAACAGGAAACAGTCCCACCTGTTCCTGCACAAAATCTGCTCTATTCATTCATTTTACTATTTACTGAGACCTAGTATGGGCAAGGCACAGAGAATACAGTCCCTGCCCTCGTGAGCTTACGGGCCAGCCTGTCTGTACCTGCACAGACTGGACGCTGGCTGTGCAGCATGGTGGCCAGCCCCCAGGAAGGTCCAGGAGTCCCTCCCCGTCACTCTCCCTCCTTGTCGACATCCTTCCCACGTAGATTCCAGAATCAGCCACCCATCCAAATCCCAGATAAACTCACCCCCTTGGTTCCCTGAGACGCCACACCCCTTCCTCTGCTTCTGCTTCCCTGAGCCACACCCTCCCTATTCCCATCTCATTTTAGCTGGTCCTCTGGTTCCCGAAGCATTTTCAGTGGATGTGACCTACCTGTTCTGTTCTCCTTGCGCCGTCCTCACCATCGCCCTGTCGTTTCCTCGTCTTATCCCCCAGTTTGGGCCGTTGGCCTCAATTCTGCTTCCCAAGACACCAGCCGGCCAGCCACAGCACCCTCTCCATCTTCTGCCCCTGGCAGTGGCCTCCGACTGCAAAGCCATCCTCTTCGTTCGTCTCCTGGAATCAGTGAAAAGACTGAGCCAGTGCGTGGTGCAGCCCGGGAGCCTGCCTCACGTCCACAGCCCTTCTCCATCTGTGTTCTCACGCCCACACTCCCTGTGCCCCCTCCGGTCCTGACTCCCCTGCCATCCCCGTCCACAGTTCTAGCTTCCCCGGGCTCTCTCCACTGCCTCTTTTCTCAGTGCTTAGAAAATGCACAGATTCTTTCATGTGTTGACTTTTTCACGACACCTAGAAGTGCCACATTTACCCTTCTAGGTTCTGGAGACGAAGCAACGAAGAACACAGCATCTCTACTCCTGTGGAGTTTACACTGCAGTGTACAGAGCTGGACCATAAACAAGCAAATAGTGTAGCGTGAAGGGTGAAGGATACGGCGAGTTGAAGCACAGCCCAGTGGCCCTGGGCCTGGGGCTGAACTGGGAAGGAGGGACGGAGGGACAGGGGGACAGGTCGTGCCATAGAAGGGCCTCCTGTGGGTCAGGCTATTTCATAATGATGAGGGAGAAGCTGCGAAGGGCTCCCTTAAGATGACGCTTGGCCAATTGGAGGAATTTCTTGAGCCGGCTGCTGTCCAGCACAACTGTCTGGAAATTGTTCTCCACAATGTTCTTGGGCTGGGTGTGTTCTGTTACCTCAGGGAGCCTGTCACATTCTGCCCTAGAATCACAGCGGGTCTGGTTGATAAGCAGTGCACTAGCTCATCCAGAAGACATGGTTCCATCTGTTGCCTGCAGATAGGAAGAGAGGAATGCCTTGGCTCCTGGCTCTATCGGCTGTTATGGCAAATAAACATAAGAAAGGCTTCAGCCTGGCTCTTTTCACCCTATCTCCTCATCCAGGTCCAGGTAAGGAGGGATTTGGGAGAGGATTTGACTGAGCTGTTAATAGACGACTTCCCTACAATTGATCACGGGACAATCCAGGCTGGAAAAAGAACTCCACTTCATTTTCATAACGAAGATATAAAAGGATTAAACGTTTACAATTTACCAGGTACTTTCATGTGCCTAATCTCAATGGACATTCAACATATGTATGGCACAAAATCTGTTATAATTTATTTACCATTGAGCTAAATATATTTTTTCGTTAGAATGGGGGTACACATTCTTTGCAAAAAAGTTAAGTTGTTGTTGTTTGCTTTTAGAGCCAGTTAAGAATTGTCTCAAAATACAGGGGAGTTTTCCTATCTTGAAAAACAGTTAAGATCCTGGAGCAGCTAACTTTACATTCCAAATGAATTAATAATGGACCTCACAGAACATTCCCAGCAGAGATGCCCCAGCATACCAAACTTCATGTTCCTCAGGCTTGGAATGTGTAATTCTTCTACAAGCTACTTTCTGCTATGTGCAGCTCTATTTTGGGACTAGGTTGCTTCTTTATATAGAAACCAGTACTCCTGTCAAATCAAGTGAGTACGTGAGTCATTTGTGCATTTCCTAAAAACGATCGCATCCAATTTTTCTCATCTGCTATCCATTTTCTTTTTCAATCAGAAGGGAGGTGCATTAACAATGCGGATGTCTTGGTGAAAATCCTAAACTCTCACAGAATGCCGTTAGAATGAAAATGCTTTTAGCAGTGACTGAATTTCATGCTTGTTAAAGAAATGATCACATCACCATTTCCACGTTCACAAACCAAGTAACTCACATATCTCTGCTACCTTGGGGCCCCATTTCTATAGTTCACACTATGACCCATGATATTTTCGATACTCCTGAATACCCTGAGCCAGGGAGGCTGATGAGAGCTTAGAAAGGATTTGATGGTTCCTGTGATTTTTGAGAGCCGGACAAAGCAACGAGAATCAGTGGCTTTGGCCCCAAACAAGGTTTCATTCCACCATCCAGGTGATTCAGGCAATGGAGGAAAGTGAAGCTTGTTCTCTCATAACATAGGTGGATAGGTATGAAGTTTTGATTTCCTTTTAGCTTCGAACATTATGCTAAGGAGTGGAGGCTGTGAGGAGAGGCTTTGTCTTCTCTGCAAAGACAAATAAGGAGGCCTGAAGTGTCCTTAGGTGAACTTTCTAGCACCCCAAGGGAAAGTCGGAGGGCAAATATTAGATGTGTCCAATCTACGGAGGAATTTGGAACCAAAGATTCTGCTAAACAATTGGCTCAGTTGTCTGAATCTTTCTGAACCATTTCTGTTTGTGCGTATCACCTGATCCCAGTAGCCCGTCAAGTGTCCCAAGAGCAATCATTTCTGGGGGACCGATACTTATGCCCCTCGGCTCCTTAGTCTTCCGTACAAGTGATGGGCTGGAGAGAGAAGCGGCAGGATCCTTGTATGCTTGAAGGGTTCTTTCCACTGGAGAAAAGAAGAAGAAATGATCTCAGAGAAAGTCAGCACTGTCTAGCTCCAATATTTTAAGACCTTTCATTTAATGACGAGAACTCCTAACCATGGCTTTATCAATAATGCAGTCCCGTCAGTTCCTAATGCTCAACGTTTTAAAAGCCTTTGGGAAAACGAGCCCTGTGAGTTTCCCTACTCTCCGTGAAAACACAGTGAAAATTCACTAGCTGTTCCAAGTAATGTTTAAAACTTGAATATATTCTGAGTTCTTGCCACCAGATTACTTATCAAATAGGTCTTCTGTGTTGCCAGAAAAACGACTTTGGCTATTAAGACTTAAATCATTGAGAGGAGAAGAAAATCTCAGATTTTGCCCTGAATGAAAAGGAGAATTATTTCCATTTTTTCTTTTACCTTCAGTTTATATATTACATTGAAATAGAGAAAGAGGGTGGAGGAAACCTTCCAGAATAAGAAAGATAAAACCTGATAGAGTAGCAAGGGAATATAACTGTAGAACACTAGTCCTTCTTTCTTCCTGAGTGTGCAAAGGGAGGGGGGAGTGTGGGCCATTTGCTACCATAGAAACCGACCAAGGTATGCGGAGGGGAGGGAAGGCCCATTCGAGGAACTTAAAGATCTTACTTTTTTCAAAGTTAAAGTGTTCTGGTCAGTTGGTGATCTTTCTAATGGCAAGCGGTGTGTGTGTGTGTGTGTGTGTGTGTGTGTGTGTGTGTGTGTGTGTGTTGTGTTCTTTTTATTTGAGTTCCAATCTGCCTTCCCTCCTTTGCCTTTTGAACTTAGTGATTCTACCTTTCATCCCAGCCTCTACTAAAAAGAAGGTTGACAATATAAAAAAATCATCACATCCCCACTGTGTACCAGGCATAGCTCTCTGTAGCGGAATCCATAGAACTGCAAGACATCCGACACATGGTGCACAGAGCCATTGGGTGAAGACCTTCCATTACGCTTACTTCTATCTCTTTCTATTTCCACGCTTACAGAGCTCTTAGAAAATGAGTAGCTCAAAATGAATTCTCTCCCCTCTTTCATCCAGATGCTGCTTCTGAGCCATGGTTCTTTTTCATTTTTAAAATTGAATGATAAAAACTCTATCACAAGTCATCCTTAGTGAAGATGCAGGCGACGCATCTCTGGTGTTTCCTGTTCCTTTACATGTCCATGCATAGGCAAGCACCTTTCCTTTTCCCTTATCAGTCCTTTAGTCCTTTCCAAACTACTATGGAAGGCAAAGGAGCAATGGATCAGGTGTTTGGAAAGCTGGTGAGGATGCCAATGTCTGCCTTTCAGGAAGGGGGCTCTAGGAGAAAAGATAACAGCTCAGTATAAATGTGCTGCTGTGGATGGTGAGTACTTCCCATCACTGGAAGAATTCTAGATTAGGTTGGACAATCTCTTAGCAGGGATACTGCAGGAGAAAGTTGGACTAGATGCCCTTTCATATATATATATATATTTTTTTTTAATAGATTATTTTTCGAGCAGTTTTAGATTCACAGCAACATTGAGCAGAAGGTACAGACTTCCCATATGTAGCCCGTGCCCCGTCCCCCAGACACAGAGTCTCCCCCAGTTATCAACATCCCTCACCAGAGTGGTACATTTGTTTCAACTGATGAACTTACAGTGACACATCACCATCACCCAAAGCCCATAGTTTACATTAGGGTTCGTTCTTGGTGTTGTACATTCTATGGGTTTGGACAACTGTATAAAGACATGTAACCACCACTGTAGTATCATACAGAGTAGTTTCACTGCCCTAAAAAGCCTCTGTGTTTCACCTGTTCATCCCTCCATCCCTGGTCCCCATGGCAACCACTGATCTTTTTGCTCTCTTCTTAGTTTTGCCTTTTGGAGGATGTCATAAAGTTGGGATCATACAGTATGTAGCCTTTTCAGATTGGCTTCTTTTACTCAGTCATATGCATGTAAGCTTCCTCCATGGCTTTTTGTGGCTTGATAGCTCGTTTCTGTCTAGTGCTGAATATTCCATTGTCTGGATGGACTAATATCCTTTCAGTTGTGTGCGTATTTCTATAGATTGCAGGGTATGGCCGAGCTCAGATTTCTGAATGAGGGATGTTGCTGATGCCTGTGCAGAGACCACAATTGCACACAAACAGGGTGTGTGAAGCCGTGTTCAGTGCAGGTGACAGAGATCCAACTCAAACGAGCCTAATCTCGAAAGCAACTGTGTTGACCCCTGTAACTGGGAATTTCAAGGAGTGAGTCTGGATTTTGAGGTATGGCTGAATGCAGAGCTAGAAAAGATGCCATCAGGGTCCTGCCTCTCTGCCTGTCAACTTTGCTTTCTTGTGGGTTGGCTTCATTCTGAGGCAGTCTTCCCCACATGGTGGCAGGATGGTTACCTGGAGCTCCAGGCTCACTTTCTACCAGCTGATTAACATCAGTGCAAATGAAGCACCCCTTCCCCCAGCAAAACTCTCAGGCAGGGGCTTCCCTGGTGGCGCAGTGGTTGAGAGTCCGCCTGACGATGCAGGGGACACGGGTTCGTGCCCCGGTCCGGGAAGATCCCTCATGCCATGGAGCGGCTAGGCCCGTGAGCCATGGCCGCTGAGCCTGCGCGCTCTGCAACGGGAGAGGCCACGACAGTGAGAGGCCCGCGTAGCGCAAAAAACAAACAAACAAAACAAACAAAACTCTCAGGGAGATATTTCACTGGCCCAGGCCTGAACGAATCCCTGAGGCTTATTGGTATCTACTCCTGCAGTTAGGGATTGGTATCACCCCATTGCCATCATCAGAGCAACATGAGAATGGGGCAGGGGAGTTTTCCAAAGGAAAATTGAGGTGCTCTCACTAAAGAATGGAAAACGATCTGAGCAAGTGACATCAGTAAATAATCCCTGTGCCAGGCTGTAGGAAAACAGTTCAAAAAAGCAGAGAGGGGTGTCAATACAGAGTACATAAAAGCAACGAAAACAGTGGCCTTGAACAGTGGTCTCAAAGCCGTCAGTTGAAAAAGAATCTCATTATACTCTTTTATAATTGAGAATTAAATGTAAGGTAGGGCCCAAACTCTCCTTTGTTGGCCCCCTATGTTCTTTGGGATGCTGAGAAAAGTGTGGAGGAAATGGTGGGTTCACACCCACCTTCCTTTCCATTTCTAGTGTGTTAGGTTAAACAGAGGTGGGTGCCGAGAGAGAGAGAACAGTTTAACCACTATAGCATGGCATCACAGGAGACCATCTCATTGTGAACATCCCGGATATTTTCTGTGTTACTCATCCTTTTCAGATTTGGCTCTGTTTTTTTACAGGATATATGACCCTGAAGGAGTTTTAAAGCAAGACTTTGTTTCCTCATTTATAAAATGGAAGGGTGGTGAATTACAGATGGCCACAAATTCTTTGACATTACTCCCCTCTAAAGGTGGGATCTATGCCCCTTGCCCTTTAATCTGGGTGGGCTCTGGGACTGACCATCAGAATATAGCTGAAGTGATGCTGTGCCAGTTTCCATGCACTGGCCTTAAGACATTGACAGCTCCTGCTTCCTTTCTTAGAATACTCCTTCTAAGGGAAGCCACCTGCCATGCTGGGAGCGGGCCTGAGCTAACCAAAGTGGGAGGCAGGCAGGGAGAGATACTGGCCAGTCCCAGCTGTTCCAGCCATTCCAACTGAAATGCAGACATGTCACTGAAGAAGGCATCTTGGACATCTAAAGCAGCAACAGAAAACTGCAACAGGAGGTAATGATGACACCTACCTCTTAGGAAGAGGTAAAAGGTAAAAGGAGATTTTTGTTTGCTGAATCCCTAGCCCACAGCCTGAAATAAAACAAGACTTCAATGTATATCAGTTCTCCTGCCCCTTCCCCTTCCTTTTTATTAATTCTATGAATTTCTTAGAAGGGGTAGCTCTCGTGTCGTCCACTGAGGCAGAGTGGCATGGAGGTGGGCTATTTGCTAGATGTTTGGAATTTGAAGAGATTTTCTCCATCTTTCTCTTCTTTCTTTCTTTTCTGTGTTCTTTAAAGCACAGCCAGATCTCTTAGACCTAAAATAAGAATACCAAATTCAGCCTTCGTGTTTCAGACGGAAGAATCACAGGCTTGGTACAGGCTCATGGTACTGAGAATCAAGCCCCAGAAGCTAAAATGATTCAAAGCAAAATTCCCCTTGACAACTTTCGTCATGTCTCTGTGTGTGGTGTGTGTGTGTAAAAAGCAGTTGAACAAAAACTTTAGACTACATAATTATTTTACCACATAAGCATGACAGAATTACAGGCTTTTTTTTCCTGGGGGGGGGGGGCGTTGAAAAGTACATGGTTACCTGTAATTATAGTCTTGCTAAGTTTGATTTTATGGCAAAAAACATAGTGCATTTTTGCAATTTTTATGAAGAGCAAAATTCAAGTTTGATTTAAACCATGCAGAAAAACATAGTGCATTTTGGATATACTCTTTTCCCTTCTGACTCAAATGGCTGAATTTCTTTCATTCCTGTGACCTCCCCAGAAGTCAACCTTTTCTCGTGTTTATTAAGGTTGTGCACCTTGCTAATTATGTTGCCCATCCTAGAAGACTTGCTGCTGAGCCATTTGAGATTACTCTCCTATTTCGTCTTTGAATTCCTGCAAACATCTAAACCGTGATAGGCCCGAGGGTTCATCTCAACGTCTGAACTGGGTCTGCATCATAAATTCTGTCAAATACCTGGTCAATTAAGTCAAGGTTGCAAGGAGGAGTCAAACTAGATGCCTGGCATGTGTAGATAAGGGAATTGGTTTACTTTACTTTTACGTTTCAACCTTTAACGTGGGTGTGGACCCAGTGCCACAGTGTTTGCTGTCATTTGTCTTTAGGATAAAAGCCTCTGGAACATTTGGGGGCCCACCAGGTTAGGAGGGTGGGAAGGAGAGGGGGCGAGATGGAGGGAATGGGGAGGTGGTCAGCCTGAGTGTTTGGTGACATTTTACAGCAGTTCCAGCCACAGAATGTTGCTTGGATGGGGAATTCAGCCTACCACTGAAGATGCCTTTCTGTGGTGAGAATGTAAGGGGTGGAGCTTGGGATTTTATGAGCGCAAATTGGCATCAAGTCACTTAAGTAAACTTGCCATTCCTCATAACCAGAGACTAAGTGCAGACCCTTTCTGATATCTGCCTCCCAATCTAGTCAGTATCCAGAGACAGCTGGGATAACTGTTGCTTTCCTTTTCACAGCTCTTGGAGGAGGTGTGAGTGCGTGTGAGGCGCTAGAAAGCTTGTTCTATAATTACTTCTAGATTTGCCTCTGGGTAGGCTGTACATGCACTCGACCGTATGTGTGTTCACGTGAGCTTGTCGGAGGGTGAGTGATCCGCCACCCTGCCAACAAGAGCTAGAGCAAACTGGGTGACTTTATTTTTCCCCAAAGTTAAAGTCACATTTCAGGGGAGCGGGTACGGGGGTCTTTGTTACTGATTGCCACTGTAGCCAAATCTATGATCCAGGATGCCACTCCGGATGCACCCAAGTCAGTACAATCACGACCCAAATTAAGGAGACAGGCACGAAGCCGGGCAGCCAGACGGGCGACCCCGAGCGCTCACACCCTCGAGGCCCCGGCCTCCCGGGCGCAGGTTCCCTGAGGGTGGGCGGAGCTGGCCGATCAGTCAGTTGGCTGCGGGGAGTGAGTGAGTGAGTGAGTGAGTGAGTGAGTGGGTGGGTGGGTGGGTGGGCGGGCTGGGCATCCGGGCGGGTGCAGATGCCTGGGAATGCTAATGGGGGTCCGAGGCCGCGCTCTTCGGGGACGGCAGGCAGACAGGCCAAGAGGCATCCCCCACAGCCGCCCCCAGACCGAGCCCCGCTTCCCGGGACCGAGGCGCCCCCAACCCCGCAGCCACAGCACGTGCCCCATCCCGGCGCAGCGGAACCCCGGCCCGTGCCCGGCGCCGCCCTCCTGGGCGGCCGCCATTGGCTGCGCCGTCGGCTCCGGCCCACCCGTTGCCTCCTGTTGCCGGCTGCCCCATTTTCTCCGAGCCTCACGGGGCCCCGCACTGGCTCTGGGCGACCCCAGGGGCGTGGCGCGCGCAGAGCGGCGCCGGGGGCGGGGCCTCGCGCAGGGCGCCCAGGGATTGGCCGCGGGAAACAAGGGGTGGGGCCGGCCCCGGAGAAAACAGCGCGCGCGCAGCCCTGCTGCAGTCCCAGCCTGGAACCCGAGCCAGCCGGAGTCTCCCGCCGCGCCCGCTCCGGGGCTTTTTTTCTTTTTCTTTCTTTCTTTTTTTTTTTAATACCGCGGAGCCCCCTGCCCGGTCCACCAGCCCGCTCCTGCGTAGCGCGAGCCTCTTCCTGTCTCGCAGGTCCCGTCCCGCGCGCTGAAGCCCCTGCCGAAGCGGCGATGCGCCTCATTCAGAACATGTGCACTATCGCCGAGTACCCCGCCCCGGGCAGCGTAGCCGCCGCCGATTGCTGCCTGGGGGCGGCGGGCCGCCGCCTGGTCAAGATCGCTGTGGTGGGCGCCAGTGGCGTGGGCAAGACAGGTGAGTCTTCGCGCTCCGGCGAGAACCCGCTTACCTCTGGGGCTGGAGTTGGGCGGCCCCCACTGAGAGTTGCGGTTAAACGAGGCGTGGGGGAGAGGTGGGAGCTGCAGCCGGATCGCCCACCCTCTCCTACTGATCCGCTGCCCCTCGGGAGGGACCTCAGCCATCTTCGTTTCCACTCTCCTCCTTCATCAGATGAGGGAAACAAACTGCTGAGGGCCAGACGACCCTCTACACCACCGACACAACGGGGATTCGAATTCTGGGGTTCTTGAGCCTCTGGCAGTCCCTGGCACAGAAAGGGGAGTTAGTGAACGTAACCTCTCCTGGAGTTCTTTAAGGTTAGGAAAGACATTTGTCTGCGGGAAGGCTTAGGTGTGGCTCAGCCGGGCTCCGAGGATGGTGGTGGACCAAATGACCCATCCAGCTGGACAGAGCCATAATTCACGACGCCTTCCAGCCCCCTCCCCGTCGCTGCAGGGTAGGAATTTCACGTGGTGGTCGGCTGGCTTTCTCTGAGAGTTGCTTTTTAGGTTGGGGGAGGGGTGGAGACCAACCTAACTTCTTGTGCCAAGGTTAACTCTCTTTCCCTTCTCTTTTCTGACCTGCAGCTCTGGTGGTCCGGTTCCTCACCAAACGATTCATCGGTGACTATGAAAGAAATGCAGGTGAGGAAATGTATTTGAGGAAAATGCTTTCAGCTTGCACCAGTACTGCTGTTCCCTTTTTTTTTTTTTCAGTGTCTACCAGGCAGGTTCCTTCAGAGTGACAGTCTGAGCACTGGGATCCTGCCACTTGCAACTTCCCTTGCCCCCGTCCCGTGCTCCCCCGCTTCCCATAACTGCCATCTGGCCTCATTCCATTCCAAGCCCATTCATCATTTTATCAAGTGCCTGAAAGTATTCCCCTTGGTATGTTTTAACTATAGGGACCCCAGTTGGAAGCACCCTTTGTACTCAAGAGCCTCTCCCTTCAAAACACTCCTGCAAAAGTCATAAAAAAAAAAAAAAAAAAGATGGCCAGCTCCTCCCCCTACCCCTCGCCCTCTCTGCTGGCTGCCTTTCAGAGGTGACCTTTTAAAGCAAAGGCCAAAGGAGAGCAGTTGTAAACCTAAAGTTCTCTTTTCTTAACAAAGAAAAATAACTAAATGGTAAAATTTTAGGAGGAGAGTTCCTGAATAAACGATAGAACACTTTTTTAATCCCTGTGATTAAGAATGTCCACTGGGGAGGCTTAAGGACTTTCTACCTATGCTCTGTTAGCAAATTGTTTAATTCCTTAGACCATATGAAGTACCTACAGGGGATTATTTGGAACGCACTATATAAACCATCCCAAGATAAGGCATGGCAGCCTTGTGCTTTGATGTAGAGTCAGCTATGTTATGTTACACTTGTATTCCAACTGATTATGTTGGTTGTGAATTTACTAACAATATTTGCCCACCAAACCATTATATCTAATAGCTAGAATATAAATTTATGCCAAAGAGCGATAAGTACTAAAATAAAACAAATTCCACACATGCTGAACAAGAAAAATTTTTTTCACGGAAATTCTCTAAACATGGAACCTTCGTTTAAAATTCGACAGCTAAGGTTCCAAAAATGTACAAGCTTTGTCCTAGTTTTAATAAACCTGCTAAAACGGGGTTAAAATTGCAGTTGTTTAAAAAAAAAATCTGAACTAAGCCCATTAAACAGAATAAACTACAGCATATTTTTGTGCATTGGTTCAGGTTATAATTTCTAAGTTAAAAAAATATCCCACAATGTTTTAAAAGTTGTACAAGAAGGAAGGACATAATCTTTTTTTTTTGTTGAAATTTTGCCTTTATAGGTAATCTCTATACCAGACAAGTCCAAATAGAAGGTGAAACCCTGGCTATTCAGGTTCAAGACACTCCAGGTATTCAGGTGAGTATCTGAGATATGTGACTAGATCAAAGGGGAGTCTGCTTGGCCGTGGAATTGTTCGATTGTTTCCAAAGTACCTCTTGCTGAAGGAGGAGAGAGACTTGGGGAGTCACTAGGCTTTTATATGTTGTTTGACACTTCAGTTGTATCTGGCTGTTGGTCAGTCTTAGCCTGGCTTAATTTGGGAGACTTGGCTAAGGGGCAGAAATCTTCTCGTAGGAGGATTCTACCCAGCAGGAAAGACCAAACCAAACACACTTGGATTTGGCAAAATGCCCTTGCTATGGTTAAAAAGGTCAGTTTTTACATTTGTGTTTTTGGCATTAGAAATCAAACATCTAGGTATAGTCTCCAAACACTTGGAATCATTTTTATATGGTGGAAAGTTACGCTATAGACAAAGAGCCATGCGCGCGTGTGTATTTTTTTTTTCCCTCTTGAACTGGGCAGTTATCCAGGTTTAAATGCTTCCAGCTCCTATCTTTACTTCCCCAGACTTACTGTCTAGCCAGTTAATTTCCCATTTTATGCAACTACAAAGTCTCTCTGCATGGAGTTCTCTGCAGGTCAATTTTCCACTCGAGTGTGGTGAGCTGCTCTGTTATTTATTCCAGCTCCATGCAGCTGGATCAACATATTGTCGAGAAAGCTGAAGCGTGGGGGGGATAGAACTTGTTTACGGCCTGCAACCTGGTGTTCCCGCTAAGGGCTTTTTGAATTCTCTCTCCAGCTGAGCCAGGGCTCTCTCCGGCCCTCACCCTTCACCTTGCCGTCATCCCTCTCTTTCAGGTCCACGAGAACGGCCTGAGCTGCACCGAGCAGCTGAATAGATGCATCCGCTGGGCAGACGCTGTGGTGATCGTCTTCTCCATCACCGACTACAAGAGCTACGAACTCACCGGTCCGCTCCACCAGCACGTGCAGCAGCTGCACCCGGGCACTCGGCTGCCCGTGGTCGTCGTGGCCAACAAGGCCGACCTGCTGCACATCAGGCAGGTGGACCCTCAGCTTGGACTGCAGCTGGCCAGCATGCTGGGCTGCTCCTTCTACGAGGTGTCCGTCAGCGAGAACGACAACGACGTCTACAGCGCTTTCCACGTGCTGTGCAAGGAAGTGAGTCACAAACAGCAGCCCAGTGGCACGCCAGAGAAGCGACGGACCTCCCTCATCCCCAGGCCCAAGTCCCCCAACATGCAGGACCTGAAGAGGCGGTTCAAGCAAGCGCTCTCTGCCAAAGTCAGGACTGTCACCTCTGTCTGACGCCGAGCTGCTCGAGGGGGTTTGGTCTTCCCGGGAAGAGGCCCGAGGTTCTGCAGGAATGTTGGATGCTGGCCGTTATTCATGGTTCCAGGAAGGGCTGGAGCAGAGGGGCCAGGAGGGCCCATGGAACTGCTGCAGACGAGGAAGCGTTGTCCTGAGCAGGGGGAAAGAACTGATGCAGCTTGAACGAGCCCACTGCCACCCTCCGAATACGTGAAACATCCTCCATGTCTTTTCCTCCGGAGTGGGGACGGGGCACGATCGCTGGGGATTTTGTTAACTACCTTGTAAATGACAGTCAGTTGTAATTTCAGCCAATATATTGATGTGATTTACGTTGGGAATGAAAGAATGGATTAAGCATTCACAGGCTTTCCTCTTTTTTTTTTTCTTCTTTCTTTCTTTTCCTTTTTTTTTTTTTTTCCCCTCCTCCCAAGAGGAAGAATTGCTTTTCTTACGCGAGTATATGTGTCTCTGGAATACGCTTCCTTATAGAATGCCCTTCTACCCTGAAGGATACCCAGATTTCTTTTTCTTTTAATGAACAAGGAGAAAATACTACCCCACCCCACTAAAAAGGGTGGAGTTTATGGGCCGAATGTTATATATACAGACGTGTGTAAGCTTATGGGCCTGCATCCTCCTGCCATGGGGTGAGTATGCTGAGTTGGGTACGTGTTGAGTGGTTGAGAACACAAACTCTTCAGCCCCAGACTTTGAGTAATTGTGAGACTGTATAATTTTTTTTTTTTTTAATCGTTGCGTCAGGTACAGAAAAACAAAGTGTGTCCATTTATTTTGGTCTGATTTGTGTAAACACAGCAATGACGCTGGGTTGTTTCTAGACCTGGCCGAGTTGTGGCTTAACTACGGAAACACGATCTTAAAGCGAGTGAACAGATGCAGGGGTGACCGCCAAATCTCCTACACAGATGCACTTTAAAAAGCCACTCATGCTTTTGGCTTAAACTGTAATTAATTTATTTTATGTACAATAAAGCTCATTTTAAAAGAGGAGACGTCTGACTGGGTCTTAATTGAAACGTTCACCTTCTGTCCTTCAGACAAAGTATTACTCGGCACCTTGTACTTCTTGGGCACGTCGAGTCGGGCAAGATACCTTCCTGGGGTGAGCACTTAAGTCTCACAACAAGCCACTGAAGCGCATTCTCTTCTTATCCCCATTTTACAGATGAGGAAACAAGCTTGAAAACAAGTTAAATAACTTGTCAAAGGCCCCGGCCTGCGAGAGTTGTAAATTGTAATCTGCTGCTTTCTAGTCAAGAGTATAGCACATCTCCTATTCATTTCCTTCCTGATCCTCCAGGTAAACCTAAAAATGTCTGGCCCTATATTTTATGTCGATCAGCGATCGCTTGGCTAAGCCGTGAAGATCACGCTTCTACACAAGACCACTGTTTCTCCACATGTGCTCTATTCGGCAAACCTTCCTTGGGTACGCTGCTTTCAGAAAGTGCACTCTGTTCTCATTCTGCAGAAGCTCGTAGCAGTTGATCCGGGGCTGTTCAGGAACCCCTCCCATGTAGCACCTGCCCCAGGTGATGTGCTCAAACTGCCAGGCCTCTCATCGGCTTCCCTCCGAGCCTGGGAGGCCTTTCATACAAGCTAAGTGAGTCACCACCTTTATGGGCAAACAGTCACACCTTATATTTGTCTGTGTAGTGCTTTCACACACCTGATCTCATTTAACCCTCAGGATAAACCAGTGGGGAGGGCGGGGGAGGTAATACGACCATTTTACAGATGAGAAAAACGCTCTGAGTTTCGAGTGATGTCCTCGAGTTCACACAAAGGGCATGAATCAATGTCTTCTGACTATATTCGATTTTCTTAGTCCTTTATAATATTTCATATATGGGCCACTGCCACATACAGGGGGCCTTGGGACCAAGAGAAGCAGCCATAATGAATAGTTGAGGGCCTACTACGGAACGGTACCAGATTTTCAAATCTGTTTTCCCACAGGGTAAGTGTCCTGCCTGCTCTTGACGGGGCTTCTGGTGATGTCCCAAACCTTCCTTACATGGAGAGCAATTTTCTACACTTCAAGCCTAACCGAACCTCTGAGAAGGTGTTGGGGTGAGGGGGGGTGAGGGAGGGAACAGCGCTCACATGAGATTCTAAAAACGTCTCATTTCAAAGGCAGTGAGACAAGGATCTCTGACTAGATTCTGTTCACGTTTGTTTTCATTCATTCTATGTGGCTATATTAGTAATGTCTGGTGAGTGAGAGGTTCATCTTTATATACTTACCAATGGTCTTCTACCCATGTTCTGGAATTAAAGAAGATGAACTGTCCCGGGGGCTTTATCTTGCAAAGGTGCTGAGCGGCGCCAGACGTCCTCTGTCTATGAGAGGCGCCCTGCTTCCTCCTCTCCTTTCCACCTGCTCCAAGAGCCTGCAGACCTCACGGCAGGCCTCTCCTCCTTTGTGAGCTGCCCTTCCTGACCTCCTGGCACTTCCCCGTTGCCCCTCACGTCCCCACAGCACTGGACTCGGTCTCTTACGTTTCATTTTAGAAATTCACGTTGAAAGGGTCTCAGGGCTCCAGTCTACCCTGGGGATAAAGTGGTTTGTTGGAGGCCGTTCTGGGAGAGAGAGATTGACTCCCAGCTGGAAACCACCCAAGTCCCAGTTCTGTCCACTGTCTCAGGCTGACTTGACTATTTATAGTTCTAGAATACACCATGTTTTCTTCTCATGAATTTAGCTTCATATTTCTTTACCTTTGTTCATCCCTTTCGTCATACTCTGAATTCCTCTTTGGTTTTAATTTCTGTTCTATAATCATACGGCACTGAGAAATGGCCTTCTCCCACCTGGGTAGGGGAAGGGAGGGTTGTGTGAGTGTGTGCAGGGGAATGGAGAAAGGAATCAGAGTTTACTGAGCATTTACAGTGTGCCCAGATTATAATCCACCTCCTTGAATCTTCTGAAGAATCCTGCAAGGAAGGTAATAATTCCACCGCCAGTTTAAAGATGAGGAAACTGAGGCTCAGAGAGATGAAAGCTGTGGTCACACAGGCGGTAACATTCACTGTTTCTGAAAACCTCTGTGCCAGGCACTGTAGGGGTACTTGAAATAACTTCCATTCTCCACACCAACCCCACAGTCCATTTTCAGTCCCTGCTACAGATGCGGAGAAGGGAGGCTCAGAAGGATGAGCTCCTAAGTGGCGGATTCGGATCCAGGACTCCGCCACGTCTGCCTGATGCCACGGCCTAGACGCCAGGCAGCCGGCCCTCCGCTGCCCAGCCCCGGCTCCTCTAAGCAAAGCCCCCAGCGCACGGAGCTCTCCCCTCCTCTGCTTGCAGACGCTGGCCCTCCCTGCCCGGCCCGTGGTCCCTGTCGGGCTTCCCTCCACCTCCCTGCTGCTACCCTGGGCTCGTGGCCCCGCCTGGCTGCCGCGGCCACATCTGCTCTTGCTATCAGCCTGCTGCACACTGGCCTGCAGTCCCAGCTCAGTAATAAAGACGTCCAGGCTGGGGCGGGGGCCAGCACAGCCCACAGCCCGTCCGCCTCAGCACCGGATCCTTGTCCGTCGAGATGTCTGGCTTTCGAGCTTCCTCCCTGCCGCAAATCAAAACCATCCGAACACTCTGCGGTGGGCCTGGCGCTGCGCCGGGGACCACGATGGCTCCCTGTCAGCGCCCGGCCACCGGGCTGCCCTGAGCCCCAGGTTCGAGAGCTGCGGGCCTGCCTACTGTGAGCCCCTCGTTCTGGTGAAAAGCAGGATTCCGACATTCATGTTACACCCTGCAGGGGAGAAAGCAGATGTGCTTTCTGGACAAACGCACAAGCCTCTGGGCAGATCCCTCAGGGGCGAGCAGTTGGGTAACTCCAGGGCTGCACCAGCGGGGGTCGGGCTGCCCGGCCAAGTCTCTGCCGGTAACTCAAGACAGGGCGCCTGGCAGTGGCCACGACCAATGACAGGGCTTTATTTGTTACAATAAATAACCCAGGAGAACTGGTGTTTTCTGCACTCCCTTCAGAGTCTAAAAGGAGAAACTTCCAGAAAGTTCTTATTGTCCTCATGACTCTCCTAATTTGGTGAGAAGAGCACAGGATGGGGGTTATCGCTGATTGTGGCAAAGATCCCAACAAGTACCCCTCATACCTCTGCTCTCACATACCCCCCGTCGTCTGGTTTTGTCTCTTAAAATAGAGATGGAGTTTCTCTTAATGTTTCCTGGGCAGCAATGGCAGACGATATTTGTAATCCTGGATTATTTGTCATTGGGATTCTGTTTCTGGTAACCGGGGTTTAATAAATAATAGTAGTCTTGGGGCGAGCCTGATGGAAGTCTTTGTTATTGGGTAACGCTGTAATGGAGGGGTCTGGGGTCGACGGAGCCGTATCCATAGGCCCCAGCCCTCTGGGGACAACCCCTGGCTGCCGTATTTCCAAACACCTGTCGTGCCCGCTATGTTTGCTGGGAAGCAGACTCCAGAAGGAGGGTTTACAAAAGTGGAAGTCAATCGCTAAGGAGTATTTAAACCTCTATCAATTGTGTCTATGAAGAGTGGCTGATGAGATCCTTGGCAGAAGGCTTGCATTTGTCTGTGCTTGTTTTGGCTCTGACCAGCCAGGGTTTAGGGGGTGAACACTCAGACCCAGGCGGAGAGAGGAGAAACCACAGTCAACACCCAGCTCGGCCTTTTAAGCCACCTTCAGGTGGCTGACATCTGGCGGGGGGGAAATCCCTTTAGAACTGGTGCATTTGGATGAGGTTGAAATGGTTCAGTCAGGGTGTCAGTCTCAGAGTCCACATAACTACTCTGTAGCTAACATTAGGGATGAAGAAAGTTCTCTCAGGGACAGAGCTCTGCATGGGCAATCGTTAGACGTTAGCTGCCAATCATGGTGATTCTTCTGTGCTCTTAGCCAGCTTGCCAAGTGCCACGTTCTAAATGCTTTACACGTATTCACTCTTTTAATTCTCACAACAACTCAACGTGGTATGTCCTATCATTGTCCAATTCATAGTCAGCTGAGACCAGGAGAAGTGCACCATTGTGCGGAGGAGGCGGGATTGGAACCCAAGCCATGGGATGGGGCTCCAGGCGCTGCCCCTGGCCTCTGGGCTGTATCATCCTGGAAGTAGGTGGAACCAGGGCATTATTCCTCCTCCGTCTTCTCGTCTCCTTGTGGACCCTGGGAATGCTTCCAGATTTTCTCTTCATTTGACATTATCCGCCTTTTGAGACTTTATCATTTTGTGGGGTGAGTTCCTTGGTGGTGTCCTGTGCAGGCTGTGTTAGGGACGGCGTCCCCCTACAGCAGCCCTCTCATGAGGTAGGTACCACTCACTACTATCAGGATTACAGATGGAGGCACTAAGGCTTGGAGAGGGACACACTGCTGCGAGTGGCAGAGCTGAGACTTAAACCCAGACAAAACTACGGAGCTCTGTTCTAACCACTGCTCCTTCACAGGACACCAAGAGCACGATCGTTTCTCCCCCACCCTCTCCTCCCCCGGGCAGTGAGCCCAAGAAGAAGGCAATGCCAGAGAGGTTTCGGGAAGCTCCGCCCAGGGGCCCGATGTGCTACTTCCAGAGTCCCCTCTTTTTTCTTATCTGGTAAAGGCTCTTTGCAGGATTTACACCGAGTTGTGCCTCCCACCTTCTTATTCAAACTAAACTCTGATCCCCAGGGTCTTCTTTCAGCTTACATTTCCTCCAAAGCCTTCCGCTACCTGATTGTCTGCCTCGCTACGTTCCTCCAACCAGCGAACACAGAGATGGAAAAAGACGATGATAAACTCAACCTCTCATGTTCCCCCCATCACTCAGGACCATATTTAATCTAGTACTGAGAGCATTTTCGGGACATAGTAACTGCTGAATGATAATGTTTACAATCAGAAACTTCCTCTGTTTATCATTTCAGATGAGAAGCTTTTGAATATTCTTTTATAAAAGAGAAAATTAACTTGTAAAAATACATTCAAGGCACGGAAGTAAAACACAAATACATGTCTACTGTGAAACATATTCAAATGACACAAATATATTGAGAGCGAGACGTTCCCTTTTCTTAGTCCTCCTATAATATGCTGCTTCCCAGAGGGAACCACTTGTTAGCAGTTTGGTTTTTCTATTTCCCGAAAGTTTCCTTTGCATATAGACATATGGTTTAAAACTTAACCTCGGGAATTCCCTGGCGGCCCAGTGGTTAGGACTCTGGGCTTCCACTGCTGAGGGCCTGGGTTCGGTCCCTGGTCAGGGACCTAAGATCCTGCAAGCCATGGGGTAAGGCCAAAAGAAAAAAAAAAAACAAAAAAAACCAAACGCTGATCCTTGAGCAGATCCTCACACAGGGCTCGAGTGTCAGGAGAAGCACCAGCTGCTCGTTCTGTGAGAGCCATTGTGCCCGGGATGCGCCGCTCTCCTTCCCCATATCATGGGCAGAAGCTCTTGGAGTGCCTGGTACATACCGCTGGATAGTTGGGAATGAATGAATTAATGAATGCAGATTGAAGACACACAACAGGTTACTTCTTTTTTAAAAAAATTTTTTTTATTTTTGGCTGCGATGGGTCTTTGTTGCTGCGTGCGGGCTTTCTCTAGTTGCGGCGAGCGGGGGCTACTCTTCATTTTGGTGCATGGGCTTCTCATTGCAGTGGCTTCTCTTGTTGTGGAGCATGGGCTCTAGGCAGGCGGGCTTCAGTAATTGTAGCACACGGGCTCAGTAGTTGTGGCTCGCGGGTTCTAGAGTGCAGGCTCAGTAGTTGTGGCGCCCGGCCTTAGTTGCTCCGCGGCATGTGGGATCTTCCCGGACCAGGGCTCGAACCCATGTCCCCTATACTGGCAGGCAGATTCTCAACCACTATGCCACCAGGGAAGCCCCCAGGTTACTTCTTTATTTTTAGAAACGAGTGATCTTTGCTTTAATGATCATCTCTTTGGGGTTATTTGCCATTTTCTTCCTTATTCAAATTCAAACTTTTAACTGAGTGGAATGGGAAGAAGCATCCGAGGTCTCCAGTATTTCAGCATTGTGAAGGAACTGGTGTTAGGTGGAAAACATACTTGGGCAAAATAAAGAACGTTGGTGTCTAGAAAACCTGCTGCAATGACATCTCAAAATGATTTCCAACCTCACAGTTTTCTCATAACAGTGTTTTGTAGAGCACTAAAAGCAGAGACACGTGAATGTTTCGGTTTACATTTTATTTCCTCTGTTTAACCCACACTAGCCACTAATTTTGCAGCTCTGTCTCTTTATTACAAACTTCTTTCAGAGATGTTAGAAATTTCCATGAACTATACACCTACAAATGTGTGGGTTCCAAGCAGTTCATTTTTGCTGGAGCTCTTATATAATTTCACTCTGTCAGTCTAGGTTTTTCTGTTACGGCTAGAAGGAAGCGTTAGACTCACAGAAAAGAAAGCTTTATACTTCTATAGAAATGTGGTATCACAAAAGTCATGGGGGCTGAGGTTCCAACCTAGACTCCCTGGACTAGGTGTCCTTATTGGGGCCTTCCTTGGGGAGGAGACGAAACCTTCTACAGGCAGGCACAGCCCTCCAATCAACCTCTCTCCCACTCCTGTTCCAAGCAGGCTGGCAGCCCTGCCCAGTAAGCAAACTGGAACAATGCAGCCCTTTGTACAGGCAGGCGATTTACAACACAGGCAGACAATCAGCACGGCCCTAGCCGCTACCCCTCCCTTCGGGCCTTTTCAGAAATGTCTCAGATCGAGAGAGAAACAAAGCCTCAGCTCCTGTTTGCAGCATTCCCTCCTCAGCTACATAATCTTAAAAACCAAACTTTCCTCACACTCACGATTCTAAAGCATGGGGAACTTCTCCTTGAGCAACTGCGGATCAAACGTCTTGTAATCTACCAATACTCACCAACAGGCACTCATTTAGAATGAATGAACTTGCAGGCGGAATCAGAAAGATCACAGAGAGAGGGTTAAGGATAAAGTGGAATTAACATGAATTAGGCCAGCTGAAAGGCAGTTTGATGCCTTTAGAAAAATGATTTTTTTTTTTTTTTTTTTTTTAGAATCTCAGCAATGCCAGCAAAGTACTTCACTGTGTGGGTATCAAGATCCTTTGGGCAAAGCAACTTAAGTGTCCATCGACAGATGAATGGATAAAGAAGATGTGGCACATATATACAATGGAATATTACTCAGCCATGAAAAGAAATGAAATTGAGCTATTTGTAATGAGGTGGATGGACTCAGAGTCTGTCAAACAGAGTGAAGTAAGTCAGAAAGAGAAAAAGAAGTACCGTATGCTAACACATATATATGGAATCTAAAAAAAAAGGTTCTGAAGAACCTAGGGGCAGGACAGGAATAAAGACGCAGACGTAGAGAATGGACTTGACATGGGGAGGGGGAAGGGTAATCTGGGACGAAGTGAGAGAGTAGCATGGACATATATACACTACCCAATGTAAAACAGATGGCTAGTGGGAAGCAGCCGCATAGCACAGGGAGATCAGCTTGGTGCTTTGTGACCACCTAGAGGGGTGGGATAGGGAGGGTGGGAGGGAGGGAGACGCAAGAGGGAAGAGATATGAGGACCTATGTATATGTATAACTGATTCACTGTGTTATAAAGCAGAAAGTAACACACCATTGTAAAGCAATTATACTCCAATAAAGATGTTAAAAAAAAAAGATTCTTTGGGCATAATTCAGTCATACCCACGATTAGTAACAGGGACACTGGTTTGGGAGGCATATCTTGGATGGGGACAGAAAATAGTATTGGGATTTCCAGCTCGGGTAGGTCTCCTCTTCTCAGCAGATCCTCAGAAGCCAAGGTCTGGATGCAGCCGGTCAGTTGTAAATAACAGTTCAGGGATACTAGTTGGCTTTAGGAGTCGCGTGGACAGCACGATTACCTAACAACGGGAGGGGCAAACACACCGCAGACAATTAGGAGAGCCAATCCCAGCTTATTAGATGATGAGAAATAAAATGCAACACATTTCTTTGGGGGAAGGCATGGAGTGGGTACTGTGGAGAAAAAGGCAGAAGGCGGCAGCTTGAACGCCACCGGATGCTAGCATCCTGGGTGTAAGGAAGGGCGCACAGGCTGGGAAGGATGGCTGGCGGGACGGTGGGCTGCGTCTGTTGAGCCTTTAACCAGTGGGCACTGAGCAGGGCTGAGCCCAGCCACCACCTCGCTGCTGAATTGAACTTGATCAGACCGTTGCTTTGTGATACAGTAATGTGACCTCAACAGAGAGGTTTCTCCCTCTTCTAGGGAGCCTTTGCTCCTTCAGGGAAAGAGAGAAGGCACACTCAAGAGCTGGCTGTCGCTGTGCGTGATAATGATGACGGCTGTATTAATTTCTTAGTACCCCAAACTTCAATAACAGAAAGTTACCGTCTCACACTTCTGGAGGCCAGAAGTCCAAGAGCAAGGTGTTGGCAGGGTTGGTTGCTTCTAAGGGTTGTGAGGGAGGATCTTCCCTCTTAAGCTCCCTTATGTCTTCACACTGTCTTCCCTCTACGTGTGTCTGTCTCTGTGTCCACATTTCCCCTTTGATCAGGACACAGTCATATAGGATTAGAGCTCACCCTAATGACCTCATCTTAATTTGATCATCTGCAAAACCTATTTCCAAATAAGGCCACATTCACAGGTACTAGGGGTTCAGACTTTAACATCTTTTGGGAGGGACACCGTTTGACCCATAACAATGATGATAATAATGATGATATCTGCTAATATTTATTAGTTCTTATGGTGGGCCAGGCACTGAGGATGATCTCATTTAATATCCATTTAATCTTCATAACAACCCTATGAAGTAGGTACATATATTACTCCTATTTTGCAGATAAGCAAAATAAAGTACAGAAAGGTTAAGCAATTTGTCCAAGGACACACAGGAAGCAGAAGCAGTTGAGTCAGGATTCCAACCCAGGCAGGCTGGCTTCAGCATCCAAGCGTCTGTCTGGTCACTCCTCTATCATCAAGGGCTCTGGGAAGGCTGCTTACTTCCCTAGTCCACATGGACCTTTGGGCCTCTCTGGCCTGTCGTCGTGATGTCCCTCTCTGCTTCCCTGAGACTGGGCCGTTCTTCTGGGGCAGATTTCCCTCTGCAGCACTGGGAGAGCTCGTTCCCCAGGGCTGGGCTGGAGCAGTGATGCGCTCTGTCAGGCTGGTAAGGTTTTGCCAAGGCAGGGGTTGTACACCCAGTAGCTAAGGGGGTGACTATGGGAAGTGGGAAGGAGGTATGAGTCAGATGCCAGAGCCTAGCCCCTGAGCGTGGGGGGGTCGCAGGCCGGCAGCAGGCCTGGCTTCAAGGGGCCACACCGCCTGGCCAGGCCTCTTGCGGGGAAGCAAGTTGGCACTCACACCTCACTCTCTACCCCTCCCACCCCCAAAGCTATCCCAGGTGGAACCAAAGCAATGAATTAACCAACTCACTGGCCAAAACCAGAGCCTACGCTCCAATGTGGAGGAGAAGCTGAGGGAGGGGAGGAGAGAAGGAAGCATTTTATAATTTTCTTGTGCTTGTTGTTGTTAAAGAAATGAGGTTATTAAAAAGTTTTCTGTTTAAAACAGAAATTAATCTTTGAAAGCAGTGATGTTACTATTTTTTGAAAGAGAATTATCCTTGAAAATATATGGCTAATGTCAGCCAAGTCATATTTCTGGTAGAAAAAAATACACTGCAATCTGTGCTCACATCCTTCCTAGAAAGCCATGCGATGAGAGTCTGAGGGCAGACAGTGAATATTAGCACCCCCTTATCACATGGTGTAGATACCATTTGAATATGTGGCTCTGGAGAGAGAGGACAGGGTCTCTACTCACTCCTCGGGGGCTTCTGGGCCAGGTCCAACAGATGGTTGAGAATGGCGGTGCCCAGACCTGCACGCTCACCAGACGCTAGTAGAGCCCGCCTCCACCGCGGATGGGCTACATGCCCTGGGGAGGGTCACTTCCCCTGGGGCCTCACTCTATCCTTCCCAGAAGAAAAGCAACAGCCCCGAGCTCGTAGCACTGTGGCAAGGATTGCAGAAGGCCAAGCGCGCGGAGCACGTGAGGTGCTCAGCAATTCTGAGCTGCTATTTGGTTGTGTTTTGTGATTGCGTCATAGGCCTCCTTTTGAATCTTATGAAAGCTAAAAACTCTCTAGAAAGATATGCATATGTGTACACACAAGATTCTGAATATAGTTTTAGGTGAGGTTTAGGTGGATAACTAGGACTCACAGACAAGTTAAGAATCCCTTATTCAGATATTTTAAAAAATGCACACATAAAGACAAAAATCCTTTGCATAAGAATAGACTCTTGAGAGGTAGGAGAGGCCAGGGAAGCTGATGGCCACAGCCCCTCCCCTGCCCGCCTGCTCGCCAGGCTCCACCACCGCTGCCAGCCCCTGGGGTCCTTAGTTCCAATGCCAAGACGGTGAATTCCTCTCTGGCTGAGGTGAGGGCAAGTGTAATGGCTAGACTGAGTCCCACAGGATGGTTAAGTCTTATTAACAGGGTTGAGGAACTTGGAGGGGAAAGGCTGTAGACTCGGTTGATGTGGACACTTCTAGAGCAGTGATAACTAAGCTAAAAGAATCTGTCACTCTCAGGCCGTGTGCTGGGCTTTCAGTCATGGCTGGCAGTGACTATGGGTTCGGTCACCTCCACCAAACTGGAACCAAGGACCAGGACCCTCACATCTAGACATATGGGTATTTAGACAGCATGAGGGCTAAACCTGAGGGTGTCTGGGGCATGCCCTGTGGAGGGCTGTAAAGAAGCAGATGGAAAACAAAGGCAGCCTGTGAAGTAACTGAGGGGGTCTTTGAGGAGGGGAGGAAAGGAGGAAGCTGGGACCAAGGACTCTCGCCGGATAGTACAGTCGTTAAGAGCACAGACTTAGGAGTGTCCAGTTTGAGCTGGGCCCCAGCTGGCCACCTGCCAGACGATGGACCCTGGAGAATTTGCTTAATCACTCTGAGCCTCAAGTCCTCATCTATAAAGTGGGAATAATGATATCCACCTCACACGATTATCATGAGGATCAAATGTGAACATACATAGAAAATACTTAGCACAATGACAGGCTCTGGAGGGGCTTAACATGGTACCTGCTGTTATCGTCTTCATTATCATCACCATCTTCACTATTCTCATCCTCTGCTGCACTCCCTCTATTCAGCTCACAGCAGTCACTGGGGTGGACTCAGAGGAGATAAACGTGCCAGAGCCATCTCCCCCAAGTGTAAATCTGATTGTATTTATTCATAGTTTAAAATCCTGACTGCCTTCTCTCTACCATTTATAAGCCTGACCCAGTGCTGGGGAACAGAATAAAGAAAGAAGAATGAAAGAAATAAGGACAGTCTAAGAGACCTCTGGGACAACATAAAATGTACCAACATTCATATTATAGAGGTCTCAGAAGGAAAAGAGAGAGAGAAAGGGCCTGAGAAAATATTTGAAGAGATAATAGCCGAAAACTTCCCTAACTTGGGAAAGGAAACATTCTCAAGTCCAGGAAGCGCAGAGAGCCCCATACAGGATAAAACCAAAGAGGCACACACCAAGACACATACTAATCAAACTGACAAAAATTAAAGACAAAGAGAAAATGTTAAAAGCAACAAGGGAAAAGCAACAAATAACATACAAGGGAATCCCCACAAGATTATCAGCTGATTTTTCAGCAGAAACTCTGCAGGCTAGAAGGGAGTGGCAGTATATATTTAAAGTGATAAAAGGGAAAAACCAACAACCAAGACTACTCTACCCAGCAAGGCTCTCATTCAGACTGGATGGGGAAATCAAAAGTTTTACAGACAAAGCTAAGAGAAATCAGCACCATCAGACCAGCTTTGTAACAAATGCTAGAGGAACTTCTCTAGAGGGAAAAGAAAAGGCCACAACTAGAAAAGGGAAAATTATGAATGGGAAAGCTCACGAGTAAAGGCAAACATACAGTAAAGATAGGAAATCCTCCAGACACAAATATGATATCAAAATGCAGGATGTTGGAAATGCACTTGAAATGAAGAGGCCGGCAACTTAAAACAATCTTGTATGTATATAGACTGCTGTATCAAAACCTCATGGTAACCGCAAACCAAAAATCTGTCAGTCCAACCGTCTTAGAGAGCATTCCAGGACTTTAGAGACTGATGGCCGTTCAGTACTCCACACCCCACCACACCCCCTGGCCACCACACACCCCTCACCACTGGTTCCACATTCCAGCCACCCTAAATGATCTGCAGTTTCACAAATGGCACTTTGGGGATGCTTCTTCATCTGGAACAAGAGTTCCCAACTCTTTGCCTGAAGTCCTCTTAATCATCCTTCAATAATCGACTCAGGCATCACCACCTCCCAGAAGCCCTCCCAGACCACCCCTCTCTGAAGACTGAGGATGTTCCCATGGCTGTTGGTATCACATTGTATTCCTTGTTTCTTTGTAGTGTGCTGGCACAGTGCCTGATACCTAGCAGGTCCTCGATATAGTGAGTTAGCCAATGACTGATTAAATGAATGAACAAAAACAAGACTAGGAAGGAGGCAGTGAGTTTAGCCAGCAGGAAGTTTTTCACACCAGGAGGCTCTGGTATCTCAAATAGCTCTGCGTAAATTTGTTTCAAATCAGTTCAGCTGAAAACCCACTTGTCTAAAATTCCGATTTTGAAGAACAAGCAGGATCACATCACTAACATTTCCTTTATAGTATAATAGCTGATGGTCCTTAAGCATTTTCACATCTTAGGCGTCTTTTGTTCTTCAGAACGCTTTTGAGCATTTTCTGTTTTTGAGCGTATTCGACAAAAAGCATTTCTGCCTTATTTGACTGAAATAGTCCTTAAAATTATAAAAAGTTAGCTAAATGGGGGGAAATGGCACTCAAAAATGAAAAAGAAAATGCTTAAAGCAATCTGAAATTGGCCTGTTGGATATGAAATTTAAATTTTATGAACATAGTCATCAAATGTGTGATATGAGGTAAAGTAAGCACTAGAGCTCCTTTCGGAGGACTGGCTTTTTCCCAGGCAACCAAGGGCACTGATGAAAATTTCCATCGGGGAGGCAAGGGTGAAGGACACCAGGGTGCCTCTGAACCAAGCCCTAAAAAGCTGCCTTTGGGGCTCCACACAGGCTCTCTACTCCAGCTGAAGGAGGGGCATCTTGTCTCTGTCCTCAGCCCACCCTGGCTCCTGTGAGAGTGACCCAGCCTGCTAGCTTTCTCTCCACCTTCTGCTTCTCCGGGCCGTAACGTGTAGGTGCCAGCATCTTCCTGTTCCATTTCTGCTGAACAGGGGGAAGCCGGCAACCCAGGATTTAGACTCCATATCCCTCTGGTTTCTAACATTGTGAAGTGAAAGGAGAGGGGGGTAAAAAATAGTTTTTCTCTATTTTTCTTTTGACCTTGGGAGATGCTTCCCAGTAAAAGCGACTAATACGCACAGGTACCAACACGCATATTCATCCAGCTGATGAACTGGTTTTGGAGCACATGTCAGATTCAAGGCACCACTCGCCCCCCTTAGCACAGGTGATGCATGTATACACGCACGTACACACGTGTGTTAAACATAAAATGTTTGTATCGTTAAAACAGTGGGGCAGTGGATTAATTAAACAGACATGACGAGCTTTCTGGAAAACTCACTGCCTTCTCATTGCCTGAGGGGTGAGTGTGCTGTGCTTAGGCTCTCCTGAGGAACCTGATGAGATTTCAGATGCCTCTTCGCTTTTGTCCCTCATGATGGTTGTTCAAAAAGAAGTCTCTTGAGGGAAAACAACAAGAACAAAAACCTTCCATTGTAAATGACTTCAGCGTTGTTACGTGGATTGCTGCAAGTATCAAAGACACATGAAGTGCGTAGGAATGAAGGGTAATGTTAAGAGGAACAATATGAACATGTGTAATGCCGTCTAATAGTTCAAATGATAAGGGCCTAAGCTAACTCAGGTAAACATAAAAATTTTGAATCTCACTGACGTTTTCCTTAGAGTAAGAAACTTCAGAACAAATTAAATGTAGACCAAGAAAAGAAAAGGAAGTGGCTTGACTCTTCTCTTTGGGGCTTCAAATTTTAGAATAACCTGGAGCTATGGTATACATCCAGGATTTAGGTATCCTTGAACCTCCACAGTTGTGCAAAATTGTACGCGTATGAGCATATTTCCGGGTCTAATTTTTTTTTCCTCCTACATTCTCACTAAATGTTCAGCTCCAGAAATGGAGATGCACATGAGAGTGTGGCTGGGCAACGTGTACCAGCCCATGAAGAGCGTGATGGCAGGGTTGGCTTGGTCACTCGGCCTTCCTCTGTTTCCTGAGCTGGCCTTTCCCTGTATTTTCCGGAGGGGTCCCTCCCTGTTATTTTCCTCCCACAATCGCAGGCTTCTGCTGGCCTCTTGGCCACGACCCAGCTACGGGGTTCAGCCTGCAGAGCTGTCTGGAATGAGAGAGGTCGGTGCTGAGCACACGCACCCCAGACCAGGGCAAGCCCGCAAACTCTCCTGCTCATGGCTGTGGCTGTTTGCAGTGGGGTTGAGAGGTTGCCTCTTTGATCCTTTTTTTTTTTGTAGTCAGGAAGGAGGGCCTTCTCCAGCTGCCCACTTTCTCTCAGCACGTTTACCAAGCACCACAGATGGAGAGCGGAGAAAACACCCCATTTTAGAGTATAGCAACCATCCTCTAGGACTAGCAGCTGCTAATGCGGTTTCTGGATTCCACTGTTTCATGCTATCCTTACCATCTTTTGTAAAAGAGAATTCATTTCTGGATGTGCCTTAAGTGACTTCTATCAGCAGTTTCCTTTGAAGAGCAGATCCCTGGATGCCTTGCAAATCTCAGCTCACCAGCCTTCTGCTCCAGGGGAAGCCGGTGCCGTATGAAGGAACCTCTTGCCTCCAAGCCCCCAGGTATTCCCATCACAGCACCTGCCTATGTTCCCGGAACACTCATGTCTAGCTGGAGCTTCCGTGTTTAATGTCAGTCAATCACTTACTATTAGAATGTAAGTTCCATGAAAGCAGGAACAAGTCTGGCTTGGTCACCGCTCTATCCTCAGCACAAAGAACAGTGCTTGGCACAGAGTAGATGCTCAATAAATGTTTACTGGATAATTGACTAATCCAGTTTAAGAGACTGTAAGTTCCTGCACCTGGGTCCAAAAAGCACCCATGTTGATATACAGTAGGTATGGATCATAGCAATTGATACAAAAGACAGAGTGGTTTTAGCTGTCCATAATCCCAGAATCAGTAACAGGTTGGCGTAGTCTACAGAAAAGCTGCTTTTATCTTATGCTTCAATAATGCAAGTACGGTTTCTAGTATTCAATATGCAATGAATAATCATGACAGCTGGTGCCAGGTCCTGTTTGAGGGATTAAAGTAAGTGCAAAGTCCTGAGGCTGGAGAGGAGCAGGCCAGCAGAAGGGTGGTAGGAAAAGAAGGCCCAGCGGCAGGGAGGGGCCGTGGTAGGAGGAGGAGGGGGCCCCAGGGCCTCTGCACTGATCAGCCCATGGCAAGGGCGCTCAGTTGTAAGTGAGCGTGAGAGGGAGAGACCTGGGGGCCCAGGAGAGCTGCCCGGGAGCTGAGGCACTCGGGTCCACGGCACGGGCTGGGGTGGGGAAGCTGGAAGAACTGAAGATACTCGGTTTGGAGAAGAGTGGCCCTGGGGGAAGACCTGTGGAGGAGGGAAGAGGCTGATCTGCTCGTAGATTCTGTGTGGCCCAGGAGTTAGAGGCCGCAGCGGTGACGCAGCAGCAGGCAAGGCTGCTTCGGAAGCCCCAGGTTCTCTGAGCCACTCTCTCTGCAGATGATCGAGCACAAGGTCAGTCAGACTGCAGCCGAGCCACTGAGCCACTACAGATGTCAGGTCTCTGCTGTCAAACTCAGGTCACACGGCTTTGAAAACGTCTGCATTTTATCCTTTTAGAGTGGGGATTAACAGTCTGGCAGGCTATTAACAATGCATCGCTGTTCGGAAGAGCTAAGAATTTGGTCCACCGTGTTAGGGGCAGTGAGAAGTGTGCTTTCTGATAAAAAACAATGTCTTGCTCAAAAAGGCAATTGCTCACCAAACAGATCCTGAACACTGCGGACAGAGAGGGTGTGAGACGAGGCGGAATTTACCACTTTATCAGAAATTCCACCAGCTATGACCATGACAGGTGTGAGTAATGGTAGGAATGGTCACAGCCAATGACTGGCCACTCCCTTGTTCAAGAACATACCATGGCTCCCTAGATACAGGTCACCTTCCTAAGTAGGGTGTCTGGAGACCCTCGGAAACCAGGCCTTCTCTACGTCTCAGGTGTCCAGGCCACCCTGACACCAAGCCAGTTCTCCTGCCTCACATCAGGCCGTCAGGCCACAAGGCTTCCGGAGCTCCTGCCCTGTGCTCAGGCCTGGGAAGGCCCAGCCTCTGTCCTCAAGGAATTCGTGTTTGCTTGAGGATGCTTTGTCAGCAACGGGAAGCAGTCAGTGAGCCCGCTGAGTGCTGCACTACGGAGTACAGATTACGGATGCCAGCAGAGGTGGGGGCTCCTCGGCTGGCTGAGTGCGTATACACAGAGTGGGTGGAGCTGGGAGACAAGGGCACTGCACACTGCCCCCCACCCAGACCAGCAGCCAGGCGTGGCTGGAATACCCCCTGGGCTCCGTGTGCCTGTGGTGGACAGTCCCCCACGTGAGCCAGGGTCCTACCTGAAGCACTGCACTGGCATCTCTGTTCTGCTTTCTCTAAACCACAGAAAGCCGCTGGCTGCATGCAGACATGGCAAAGCTGAAGACAGGCCCCGAAAGCAAGTCTCAATTGGGCGGGGGGCGAGGGTCAATGGGAAGGTGTCCCAGGCTCCCGGTGCCCCAGCAGGACAGTTCTGAGGCCCCTCAGCCCCCAGAGGACAGAGCCTCGGTTGCCCATAGCAGTAAGCAGCTGGGCAAGGCACTCTTTTCCCAACCACCCTGCCCCGTAGCCTAAATGAGAAAACGGAGGGCTTTTCTCACTCCAATCACCTAGCTAGTAAAAGGCGGAGGGAGGATGCAGACTCGGGCCTGGAAAACCTAGACGGCTGTGTCTTAACCACCGGGCATTTGCGTGGGGAGGAGGACGGGACCTGGCAGGAGGCTACAGAGGAGAAAGATACTACACTTGTCATTGTCATGACAAGGGGCCTTCCCAAACTCCTCCAGCCCCGTCCTCTCCCTGCCACAGGGCGGAGATGGTCCCCGGGAGTCACCCTCAATTATCTGGAGCCTGGAAAGCAGCCAAAACTCTTGAGTAATTAAGCACCGATTGGACGCCAGAGAATACAAGCCCTGTAGGAACTGGGAATAGCGCTTCAGCACTTGCCACCCAGAGGTAGGAGAGGTCTCCCCCTTCCCTCCACCGACAGTAGGTCCTGGCCCTGGGAAAGGAGGCAGCGCGATGGAGATAGGAGCGCGGGGGAGCCTAATGAAGGCCCTGGTCTGCCCTCCCCACTCCTGCCTCAGGCCTCCCGTTCAGATCATATCACTGAGGACTCGGTACCTGGGTTCCTGGCTTCAGGGATGGCACAAGGTCTTTGATCATTTTGGCTTCCGAGACTGTGACCCCGCCCACCACGAAGAGAATCAGAAGAGGGTGGTCGCTGGGATGAGGCCGGCTCACCTGCAAAAGAAACCACCGCCGGCGTCAGAGGCGTCTTCAGGTGAGATGAACAACCCTCAGAGAGGGTGGGATCTGTTAGGGGTCGGATGTGTTAGTGGTCTGTGAGCGCACTGACCAGGAACACGCACAGCATGTCACCTTCCTACAGCCCTTTCAATAAATATTTTACTGAAAGCAAAGTTACAGGAGTGGGCACTATTAAATACGCAGAGAAGACTGAGGGCAACTTCCCCTCTTGTTCGGTCTGCAGGTCTCAGCATAAGCGTGCTCCTGCCTTACAGAGCTCCGTGCATCTCCTTCCAAGCACGTGTCACAGCCTGGGGTCAACGTCTCTCCCCTGACGGCCGTCTCCTCTAATGGAACACAAGCTCCACGAGGCGGTGATCTTGTCTGCCGGCTTCACTGCTAAATGCCCGGCGTGCCTAGCGCAGTTTCTGGCTCAGAGTAGGTGCTCAGTAAATGTCTGTGGAATTGACGGATGGTTAGAGCCCTAGGAGGGGGCGGTGGAGGGTGGGCAAAGATGCAAGAGCCCTGCACCCACCCTCGAGTGCAAACTTCACGCCCTTACCTTCTGCAAACCAGCCTCAGTCAGCTGAGGTTGGCCTCAGCCAGAGCTGAGGCCCTGCTCCGCGTGCAGCACTGCACTGGAGGTCGTGGAGAATTCCTCCCGGTGCCTCATGATTTCACCAGTGAGGCAAAGTATTATAAAACAACTAAAATGAGGGCTTCCCTGGTGGCGCAGTGGTTGAGAGTCCGCCTGCCGATGCAGGGGACACGGGTTCATGCCCTGGTCCGGGAAGATCCCACGTGCCGCGGAGCGGCTGGGCCCGTGAGCCATGGCTGCTGAGCCTGCGCGTCCGGAGCCTGTGCTCCACAACGGGAGAGGCCGCAACAGTGAGAGGCCCGCGTACCGCAAAAAAACCCAAAAGAACAAAAACAAACAAACAAAAAAACAACTAAAATGAGAATGTCTCCCAGTAATCTCTCAGGAAATGTGCAAGGCCAACATATAGACCTAGTGACTAACTGAAGGGGACGAGAGGGGGTTCCTGAAGACAGTGTGTTTGAGCCCTACCTGGAAGCCCGGGACGGTTCGGTGAGAAGTGGGCAGAAGTGTTGTGAGCCGAGCGCCGCAGGCAAGCGGTCACCAGGTCGGGGGAGCAGGCCAGAGGCCCAGCCGGGACAGCAGCATGGAGTCATTATGGGAAGGATGCTGTCAGCTGCCTGCATGGCCACTGAAGCCCGAGGTGGGAGAAACAGGCTTGACTCCAGCCAGGAGAGGGTAGACAAAGGTGGTAAATGTCTGTACTCATTCACACCCACTAACACACAAGCCATCTTTGGGCCAAGGGACGGTCCCCTGGAGCAGCAGGGTGGGACATCAGGCTGACAGAAAGAGAGGAAGCCCCTGCTCTTACCCCAACTCCAATTCCTTTCTCAATTTGGTTCTTTTGCTCCCCTGCCTAAATATACCCACTTTTCAATGTCTTGTTTTAAAAACACTTAAAAAGGTAATACATTAAGTATTTCCAGTTATATAAGTTGTTCCTTGGCTTCTGGAGAGGAAACTCAGAGTGGACGGGGGGGAGGGAGGTAGAGAAATAGGGGAATGGAGGGAGAGAAATGAAAGGCAGAAAGAAAGAAAGAAAGAAAGAAGGAAAAGTAGGTCTAAACTCTTTCAAAATGGGTGGTGGTGAACACTGAAAAAGTTACAAAACTCTTTGATCTTTACCTCACCCCACCCCCCAACCTTCTGCGCTGCAGCTCCAACCCCTTGACTGCATTTGTTGACTGCTGTCTTCCAGTCCGAGTCCCACACACCCACGGCCATCCTGCTTTTGCTCCACTGCTCCCCTGGAGCTGCTCTCACTGCAGTCACCAATGGCCGTCACATGTAGGAGTCGATAGACAGTTCTTTGTCTTCATTTAACTGGACATTTCTGTGGCATTTGTCACAGTGGATAACACCCTTCTTGGCTTCCACAGTAGCACACTGTCTTGGTTATTTCTTTTACCTTTCCACTGATTCTTTCTCAAACTCCTTCATAGGTTCCTTTTCTTGGTCTGCCCTTGAAGTGTCGACGCTCCTCAGGGTTCCATCTTTGGCCCCTTGCTTCTCTCACTTGAGGACCTCGTCTACTCATATGCCTTCAAGAATCCTTTATATGCTTCCCAAATCTACGTCTTTAGCATCACTGTTGAGTTCCTGTGGCCATCTCCACCTGGATGCCTCCTGGGATCCCTCAACCCAACAGATTTCAAGTTTGATGCGTGATCTTTCCCCAAGTCTATTCCTTCTGTTGACTTTCTAAGAACATCACCTCCTTCACAGTCACCTGAGCCAGACCCTTGAGCGTCATCTTGGACTGTGCTGTCTTCTTCATCTCCCAGATCAAGTCCTGTTCATTCTTCCCCCTCCGATTCACTGATCTCTCCTTGATTTCCACTATCCCTGCTCTGGTCGGCTCTCATTCCTTCTTTACTAGATTATTGTTAGAGTCTTCTAATTTGTCTCCCTGTCCCTGGTCTGGCCACACACACCCCCACCCCCACCCCAATCCAGTCTCCTCGTTCCTGCCTAAGTAAGCTTTCGAAAGTGCAAATATTTATTATTGAAGTTTTGTGCGTTATCTTATCCGATTGTCAAAAATCCTTAGGAGGCAAATACAATCATTGGCGTATTTTACAGATGGAGAGACTGAAGTTTACACGTCGTGACTAAACCTTAGAGCCAGGGGCCAAACTGCAGAGGCCACACTCTTAAACACCCCTCAGCTCCATCACATGCTCACATTCTTTCCGGGGAGTCTCCTAACTCCTGACTCCTCAATTCAGTATATAAGGCTCTTCTCACATGGCTTTGCTTTATGCCTCTATTTTCATCTCCTCCATATGCACTATTTGCTGGAGTCACTCACGAGGACTTGAGCCATCCATGAATGCAAGGCCTTTTTTTTTTTTTTTTTTTTTTTTTGCGGTACGCGGGCCTCTCACTGTTGTGGCCTCTCCCGTTGTGGAGCACAGGCTCCGGACGCGCAGGCTCAGTGGCCATGGCTCACGGGCCCAGCCGCTCCGCGGCATGTGGGATCTTCCCAGACTGGGACACGAACTCGTGTCCCCTGCATTGGCAAGCGGACTCTCAACCACTGCGCCACCAGGAAAGCCCTGCAAGGTCTTTTTTAAAAAACTTTTTGTTAAACATACAACACTTTACTGAACATTTGCGCTGAAAAGAGCATTTATCACAAGTGTGCAGTTCAATTTATTTTCACAAACTAAACAAATCCTTGTGACCAGTACCCAGATCAGGAAACAGAAAGCCAGCACTCTGGATCCCCACGCAGGCCCCCTTCGTGTCACTACCTCACCAAGGGGTAACGGCCATCTTGACTTCTAGCCACTCGATATCAGATTTAGTTTTGCTCAGTGATATACCCTGGGGATTTGTCCATATTAGTAGGAAAGATCTTTAGCCCACAGGCATTGGTTGGGACCACACCAGTGGGTTTTGGTCTGTCTGTGCCCATGACATTCCAGTTATTAAACAGTTAGAGCACCAACTGCGTCATCTCGTTTTATGTGGCATGGACAGTTTCCTCTGTGTAAAGTACCCCTGCCTCCCCTTCTGTACCTCCTTCCTTTTTACTCTCTTTAAAAGGCACCCTCGCCTCTAAAAAGTTCTCCCTAACCACCTCTCAACTCCTGCCCCATGACCCGAATCTGACAGATACCTCTGCCTTGGCCTTGTCACACTGGACTGCGACCTTGATAGACCTGTCTATCTCCTCTCCTAGGCTGTAAGCTACTGGAGGGTAGGGATTGATATTTATCTCGGTATTTTGGGGTCTGAGTGTAGAGCTAGCTCATGATAAACTTTCAACAAATGTTGCATGAATAAAATGAATGAATGAATGAATGAGGTCCACAGGGTAACTGGAGATATTCTTCTTTTCTTTGAGATCTTTTAGACACTCTCTCTTTGCTTTACGTGTGGTTCTTCCTGGCTGAGTAACTAACCGGGGTTCCTTCCAACCCTACAAACAATTGTTTCTCACTTAATGCTGGGACAGAAATACAACTGGCTCCAGAACTTCAAGTGGTACAGTACGTTCCCAAAGACATATGCTTTCCATAAGAGAGTCTGGACTCTGAAGTACATTGTGAGAATCTTGGAAGGATGTATTGAAAGATGAAAAGGAAAAAAGAAATGAACAGCAACAACAAAGAACAATACCCTTTGGCCAACGAATTGAGGGAATGTTGATTGTGGTACAAATTAACGGGCCCCATTAATGCATGTTGCTGTTTGCCATTTTGGTTTCTGTTTAGATTTATGTTTTGATACCAGATTTCCTTTTAGAACATGTCAAATCGGCAGGCTATTGGGAAGTGGAGCCTTTCCAGTCTTTTCCATCAGAATAACACATTCCTTATAACCAGCCACATTCGGCTGAGTCCCACTTGTATGTGGGTTCATGGTGTAAGGCACTTTGATGATGAAAGATTTAAGCATCATGACTGCCATCACAAACACACAGATTAATAAAGCAAGTCAGACTCATTGCTCTTTCTTTCATTTTCTAAACCTTCGCTGGCTGGGATTTTAAGACGTCAGGTTCTGGTCAGAGAAGATAGTTTCTCCCCACCATCCATCCAGCCTTTGAAGCAGGGGCTGCCGACACCTTCTCTGCAGCTGTGGTCCCGAGAGCACTCTTTGATGTCCTGACTGGTTTCTATGAGAAGGGTTTCCTCTGCTCCCCGTTTCTCTGGAGTTCTCCAGGCGTTCCAAGAACCCAGCTGCTGATTCTCCTCCAATCTGTTTCTCTACATGTGTGACTTACTTGTCCCCAGCACAGGCAAGGGTCAGGTCCCCCACCCTCCAACGATGGGCCGGGCCTCGTAGGAGGGAGACAGCGTAATGGGAGCGTTGGCCCAAAGGGCACTGGGCCCTGAGACCCGCCATGCTGACTTTGAAGGTGGCTTGGTAATGGCTTTTCTCCCAACAGGAGGAAGTAACAGCACTGCCACTGCCGCCAAACACTTCAGGTCTAGCACAACCTTTTACTCATTTATTCATCCAGTCCACAAATATTTATTGAGCAACTACTATGGGCCAGACACTGCTCTAGGCACTGGGGACTCCGCAGCGAACGAACCCGAGAGGACTCCCTGCTGCACAGAGTTTATATTTTCGTTGGGGAGAGTGACAAAATACAAAAGTAAATTGGTAAGTGAAGAAGGTGATAAGTGTTGCGGAGGAAAATAAAGCAGGGGGTGGGGCAAGCGTTACTCTGCACAATCTTAGACTCTATGAAGTAGGTAGAAGCTCTATGTTACAGATGGAGACAGTGAGGCTTACAGAGGTGAAGTGACTTGTCCCAAGTTTTCCAATTGATAAGCTGTAGCGTTGAGACAGAAATCCAGGTCTGTCTCATACCAGAGTGGGATACATTCCACATGCTCTCATTTATAAACAGATTCTTCAAACTGACAGCATTTTTACTAGCTTTCATCTCTTAAAACTCTGTACTTTTAGTTCTTCAGCAACGTCAGCCAATTACCAGGTTCCTCGTGGGTCTTTATTTAATCTCATCGCAAAGGCTGCCATCTGCCAGAGTCACTCTGCCATCAGCTCAGCCTAACTGTTGCATTTGCTGCAGTGGATGGCTTCTGCTTTCCAGAAACTTCCTCCCCAACCCTCTCTGCTCTCTAAGCCCTCTCAGTTTCTCTTCTTCCTCATGGATTCTCCTCTTGCTTGACCTGCCCCATCATGTACTGTGTTCCTGACTGCTTGGGCCTCTTCTCGCAAACACCGTCCCTGGGTGGCCCTATCCTGTCCACGGTCTGGCCCTCACATGGGCCAGTGGCCCCTCAGCTCTGCTGAGCTGCAAAGCTGTCTCACAGGCACCTAAATTCTAAAATGCAAGTTATTTTCTTCTCCATTCCTGCTTCCAAGTCAGAGAGAACGTTAACACCTGCCATCCAGCCATCCCTGACTGGGTGACTGACCCTGGACAATGTTCTCTCATTTACTTCCACATCCCATCAATGCCCGGTCCTGTGGGACCCTCCGGCGCTGCATCACTGCCCTCATTCCCTCGGCCCCTACCTCACCCCAACTCTCATCTTCTCACCTTCTCTCCCCAGCCTGATGCTAGTCTGGCCATGTTCCCCCACCCCCTCTCTCAGTGCTTCCAGGTGATCTTTATAACACATACACTGGCTATAAATTCCTAAAAAACATTCCATGGAACCTCATTGTTTTTGGTCGAATGTCAAGCCTCCAGCCCTTCGTGATCTGCCTTCCGCTTATTTCTCTATCTTATCTTCTTCCACTCTTTACAGGCTGCTCTTAGACCCAGCCATTTGGAGCTACCTGGAATTCCTTTCATGTAGCCCGGCATTTCATCACTTTGTTCCTCACTCCTACTGGTTGGACACACTGAGCTCCCCCTTCTGTGTCCTCACACCCCACCCAGATACCACTTATCTCTCGTCCTCTCAACCCTCAGTGTTCTTGTCCATCTCCCCAACAAACTGTAAGCTCTCCAATGTACGCTATGCCATGGAAGGTAGGATGGCTACTTTGTCTCTGTATCTTCCTTCCCCACAAGAGCGACTAGCACACAAGAGGCTCTTGATAATTGCTCACAGGCAAACAAAGTTCGTCGCCTGCCAAAACCAAGTTTTTGTTTCACGATTCCTACCCAAATCCATCTCACTAGACCTTATGGATCAAATTTAGCAAATGTTAGACAAAAATCAAACCACAGTATGTAGCATAATTAAGAAGAAGAAAATACAAACAACAGTTATAAATAGTATTGCAAATAGATTCCAAGACTTGTGCTGATTTAATCAACAAACACCAAATGCTAAGATGTTTTCCTCTTGTCAGAAATGCCACAAAGTATAGTGGACCTAAGCCAACTTTTCACGTCTGAGTCTCATTTTTCTTGTGCAAACAGTGAGGAGCGGGACTAGATGACCTCCAGGCACGTCCAGCTTTCCCAGTGCAAGGATCTGACATCAAATGGCACCTGAGGCTCACCGCTTTTGCCCTTTATCCTTACAGCATCCTTCACCGCTGCTGTAGATGCATCTGTAGGTATCTGTCCCGCCCACACATGAATAGTCTCCTCCATCCCCATGGCCATGGGGTGGGCTCCTGGCAGCCATGTAATTATGGTGTGATCGTGCCCCCCAACTTCAACTGAACGGTTCAGGAATGGGCCCCGACCCAGGCTGGGCCCACTCGAGACCCTTCACTGGGAATCAAGACTTGACCTAAGACGGACGAGGCCCAGTCAAAGCTGAGCTCTGAAGAAGCACCAGAAGCTGTGACAGAGCTCTCCAGCCATTCACTCAGCTCATACTTATTGAGCATGTACACAGTGCTAGGGCTGTTCTCGGCATCTTCTGCAGGCCACAGCAAGCCTTCAGAACTGTCTGGTTTCCTGCTGGCTTTCTAGTTCTCGGGCCCAATCCTTCCTGAGGCCCACCACATTGCCGCCCTTAGGTTCCCGGAGAGGCCCCCTCGGTCCTGATAATGAGGACTTTCTTTGATGGAGTTCGTGCAACCTGGTGGTGGCTTAATTGCCACTGAAGTGTTTCAACTCTTCCCCCTCACCACCTCCAGCTTTTTAGGGCTACCCTGAGCAGTTGTGCCCTCTCTCCTTGTGGGCCCTTTTCTATTGCTGCCTAAGGCCATGGAGCTCTCGCAGGAACTCATACTAAGGGCCCAGAGGCAAGCACTGGGTCTTCTTTGAGTGTTTTTCATAAATCTTTTCCTTTTTCCAATGAAGCACAGCCATATAAGAAATGGAACAACAACAACACGAAGTTTCACAATGCTCTTAAAAGGAGGTAAAAGGGCCTCGCGTAAGTTCATTAGATACAACCGACGGCCCTCACAGCAGTTCCAGCGGAGAAAACATCTTGACAAATCAAGTCCTTTAGTCAAAACAAGTTGGAGTCCAAACACATGGAGTAGATATAAAATATATTATTTTCAGGAGACTGAAATCCAAACCACAAATTCCAGAAACGCATTTTCAAAGTGCTGCCTATTAGACATGCTCGTTTTAAATTAAATTGTGAGAGCGGTAAGGTATGGTTCGCTTTATTTATTAGATCACTATCAAGCTTTTCTCTACAGGGATCAAGGTGCTCCACGCACAGGCATTTGGAGAGAAGACTTGACTGTTTAAAAAATGTGATGTTCTGTCAAAGCTGCTTCTCTCGGAGTTTGATAGTCCCCTCCCCCCAGGGCACCGCCCTTTGAAGCCGACAGCTCCGTGTGGCTAACCACAGGTCTAGCCTCTGGTGGAGGAGTGCGCTGAGCTGACTCCAAACACTTGCTCAGAACTGCAGGAAGAATGATCGCGTGGGCACCCAGCTCTGCTCCCCAGCCTGCCTGCTTTCCTTGACAGGGCCTGATGGGGGGAACCTGGGAGAGCAAAGTCCTCCAGCTCATCACTCAGAAAGCTTTTTTTTTCCCTTAGATTATATTATTTAAAATGATTGTGGGCAAATAGCAGGCATGCCTTTGATTATCAAAGTCTTTCTGGGCTCACTTATTCTGAAAGCAGATCAGAAGCCTAAGTACATTTTCTGTCCTTGAGATCGAAGGGAAAACTCCTAGAATTAGCCGAACACTGCCCTTGATGGGCCGGACAGCCACTCCTACATTGAGGTAAAGTGCGGACTGCATTTTCCTAAAGCGGCCTCAGCGATAGTTTCTGCTTCGCACGCTCTGGTTCCCTTTTTCATAGGAAGACAGTATATCCCTCCCCTTGAATCCAGGTGGGCATTTGTGACCGCCTCAACCAACAGGATACTGAGGAGTGATGCCCTGTGGCTTCTGAGGCTTCCCACCTGGCAATTTCTTTTAGGATGCCTGTCCCTGGGATGCTGTGAGGAAGCTCAGGCTACGTGGCGGGGCCTGTGTGGAGAGGAACTGAGTCCTGTAGCTCACGGGCCGGGTTGAGCTACCAGCTGGTGATCAGCGTCCATCTGCTGACCACGGGAGTGGACCATCTTGGAGGCGAATTCTTCTCTGCTGAGCTCTGCCCAGAGAGCAGATACATGAACAAAATAAATGACGGATAATACTTTACGCCAGTGTTTTGACACGGCTTCTTACGTAACGAGCGATAACCAGAACGGGTTGGGCGGGGGATGAGAGACTTCTGTGGAGGGTCTGATTTATACAGGAAAACAAGCTAAAGCAATGAAAAGAAAGTGACTTTAACAAGTTGTAGCCTGACACAGATGAGGTTCCGACTTTAGTAAGGGCAACATACAGCTGCCTGGATTCCCTCTCACACAGGGTTTATTTGAGGCAGAGAATCTTGGACACACAGGCATTTTTCCTAACTTTCACTGTCTGCGGACATTTACATCAATAAGATTGATTTCTGCGAGCCACTTCCGAGGCCTCCCTACAGCACTGGGGCTGATTGAGGAGTGCTTGCGGGGCAGAGGCGGAGCTTCTAAAGTGCTCCTGGTGGAGTCTGGGGTCCGAGTTGTCTTGGGCTTCTGCCTCCGTGCCAGGTGGCCAGGGTCGAGCCCAGCTGGCCTCTCTTCCCTTGAGCCATTTTGTCACGGCACGGGCACAGAATTTCACCGGCTCCCACACCTTGCTCCGGGAAGGAGGGTCTGTGTCTGCTGAGACCGAGGACATCAAGCCGGGACTCACAGGATAGACGAGAAAGGGGGTCTGGAAAAACACCGCACAGCCGTATAAACATGGCTGCCCACAGGCAGAGAAAGTCCATGTCTCTTAGCAAGAGCAAGTCGGCAGTGAGACAGGAGATGCTTGTGACTTTGGGGGAAGGTGTCAGTTCTCTTCTGTGTGATTCATTTGTTCACTAGCAGTTAATCTGTATGCACCAAATGCCCCCACGCGGGCTCTGTACAGCAATACAAAGACACTCAAGGTGGCTCTTTTCCCAAGAGCCACAGTCTGGCCAGGATCACGAACTTGTGCAAATAAAAATAGCAAGTACATACTTAGCACTTCCTGTAGGCCAGGTACTGGTGTGAATCCTCTGTACGTATGAACTCAATCCTCACCACAGTCCTGTAAAGTAGGTACTATTATCATCCGCATTTTACCGATGAGGCAACTTAGGCACAGAGGGCTTAAGTGACAACATACCCACGGTCACACAGCTGGTAAGTGCGGGAGCTCGAGTTCTAACCCAGACCATCTGACTCCGGATGTTACCACCACTCCCTATTGCCTCTTGAAAACAAACATGGACAGTAGAAGGAGGTCAGTGGTGTTAATAGAGCATAAACTAGATGGCCTTCTATTATTTACAAAAGCAAACAGAAAAGTGAGAGATGTGGAATAGAAAAGCGACCCCCAAAACCTCCCCTGACAACATGCACCCCCCTGCCTAACACTGTTCGGACATTTCTCCTGCTGGCTCCTCTGAGTCTTCACACTACAAAACCAGCCTCTTTGCTTCCGTTCTCTTCTCCAGAGAGACAAAGAAGGTGGAAAAACAGATTTCCATGCTGTCTGTGGACAGAAGATGAGCCCACCAGGTTTCTTCGACAGAGGCGAGGTGGGCTTCCGTCTCCCCCAGCAGGGCAGTGCTGGGCGGTGAGCTGGAGCCCGTGGGCCGCTGCTTCTCTGGGGTGACATAATGACAGAACAGTGACTGGCTTCGCCTTGCTTAGTAGCTGCTGCAAAGGAGGGTCAGGGAATACGCTGAGGGTCACTGGAGTTGCCTGGTCTGGCTGCTGCCTTCTCTCCCTCGTGAAGTTGCTGAAACGTAGCTTCGGCTTAAGGGCAGTAAGCTGGAAAGAGGAACCACTGACTGAAGCCTGCTGCTCTCTGAATGGGCGTCCTCACAGGGCCACTCCCAACCTTTAGCGGGTGCCTGCTGTGTGTAAGGCCCATGCAGGTGCCCCATGCTGAGGATGCAGGAAAGAATGAGACCCAGATCAGCCCTCCTTTCGCATAGCCATAGCTTTCACCTCCTTTTTTTTTTTTTTGCGGTACGTGGGCCTCCCACTGTTGTGGCCTCTCCCGTTGTGGAGCACAGGCTCCGGACGCGCAGGCTCAGCGGCCATGGCTCACGAGCCCAGCTGCTCCGTGGCATGTGGGATCTTCCCGGACCGGGGCACGAACCTGTGTCCCCTGCATCGGCAGGCGGACTCTCAACCACTGCGCTACCAGGGAAGCCCTCACCTCCTTTTGATTGTGGCCGAAAGCAAGAAATTCATTTAAATCACAAGTGTGTATGTATGTGTGACTCAGTTTTTGGTTTCACGTCGCTAGCCTGTTCTATTTTTCTTCGTTAAGAAGTGCTGATTACAACACATTGAACTGAGATCTTGATTCACTGATGTGCAGTGGATGAAGCCGTTCAGTTAGAACATGCTAGTCTGGAGAAAGATACCTAACACGTATAATGATAAAGCAAGGAATGAGTGCAGTCACACAAGTGCGCACACAAGGTCCAGAGCCCTGACGAGACACTGGGGCCTGGAAAACCCTCTCCTATGTTTTTCCTATCACCGTCATGGGGACCCCCAGTACACTCTGCGGTAATGTCTGCTGGTCTCTTTCCCAGAACATTTCCTGCTGGCTTCTCACCCCCCGCGTAGGCTACAGATACTGCCTCTGGTGACTGAGCCAAAGTCATCTGTGAAACCACCTGTGAGTCCACAGACACGACGGGGACAGATGAGCAGCTCAGCTCCCTTTCCAGCCCTACAGCTCTCCCATTTGGGCGACAGTACCCCAAGCACAGAAGGAGCCCACGTGGCCACCTTTATTTCATCAGGCTCTGTCTGTTTGTTCCCTTCAGGCACAGCATCAGTGGGTCTTGAGTGAGAAGGGGGGAAGCAGGTCCCAGAGGCAAAGAGCAGGGCAGCAAGTGGCCCGAAAGCAAAGGCTGTTGGCTGCTGATACAGAATGAAGCTGCAGTGTGTGGAAGCAGCTCACACCACTGCGCAAATTTCTTCTCCTGGGACTGTACTGCCAGTGAGTCCCGGGACCAAGTCCCAGAGAAGCAGACAGGGTAACAGCAGATGACCCCGGGAGAGCTCCCTCACATGGATGACCAGTCCGGGCGTGGAGTGGACTGAGGAGCTGCATAGATACTGGAGAGGGAAAGCATCTGTGCTAATGAGTCGTCAGGAAGAAAAGAATTAATGACACATGAATATTTAACTTCCAAGAAAATACCTGGCAGCATCCTGGCGCCAAGAAATGTGGTTAAGAGCGCGGGCTCTGGAATAAGACTGACCTGGGAACCAATCCTGCTGTCCCATTTCCTGTGTGCTGTCTGGAAAACACCTGAGAACGGAGGGGAGGATGACCCAATTTGGGCCTTCTGGAAGTTCACATCTACTGCTTAAGCTTTCTGAGCCTCAGTTTCCCCACGGGGAAAGCAGGGATAATGAAAGGGGTGTTGTGAGGTTTGAACCTGAGAATGGCTGATTCCCTGGTACAGCTGACCACAGGTTAGCTGTTTGACTTTGGTAGTGAAAAGCATCAGAGAACAGGACCAGGGAGACTGGTGAATGGCCGTGGCCATGAGAGGCTCCATCTCTTCTATCCACATCCTCTTCTTTCCACTGGCCTTAAACCAACGTAGAAGACACTTCTCCTGATGGCATCATCCCCCATCTCAAAGACGGAGGTCTTTGAGAAGTCACTGTTAGGTCCTCAAAGCCCTGCAGTTCCTTTTTCCATTTATCCCAATTTTGTTTAAACTTTGAACACATGGGCCAGAGGTAACTTTCCTTGCCAAGTTCTGTGGAATGATGGGAAGAGCCGGCCACAGAGGCCCACGTAGAAATGGAACAAAATGATTTTCCCTTGGGCTGCTGGGGTGAGGAGGGCTACTGGGCCAGCCCACCAAGACTCTCCCACCCCCTGCAGAGAGATGAGAGCCCCTGGCTACTGAGAGCAGAGGCCCGGCAGCTGCGGGCCGAGGAGTGGATGCTGACAGCTGCTGGAAGAACACACATTCCTTTTTCTTAAATCCATTACATGGAAACCTCTCTTTGAGATCAGTCTCCAGGGGCGGGGGCATCTCTTCATGAGCTCTAATTCCAAGGATTTGAATGGAGAGAAACACAGCAGGCCAGTGCTGGCCCAGGACGGTTCTAAACATCCTCTCAGGCAAAGCTCCCCTTAGGACAGCGAAGCTTCCGACCGCAAGAAGAGCTGTAGAAAACACTCCGTGTAGTTTAAAAGGGTAATTTAAAAATGTGATGTCTCACGGTTCATGAAACAGTGATGGAAAATGCAAGTGGACAGTCCTCCTACGACAGACAGTCTATGCTAGCCTCCAGAGAGTTGCAAAGTCCGTTAGCACATCAAAGGCACTGTGAAATCTGACAGCAAAGAATTTCGGGTTAATTTTCTGTTTATCCCATGGGTTCCCAAACATATTTGGTCACAGAACCCTTTCGCCAGGACACAGTTCTTTCCGCAGAACATCACTGGCCTAAGAGAGAGTTAAGGCCTTCTCTCACTGACACCGTGCCTCCTTGCAAATTAGAAACTCCTGCAGTAAGCAGAGTGCAGACAGGTTCGAGCCTCCACGTGTGCCCTTGCCCTGCCCACGGACGCAGCAGCCTGACTGGGAAAGGACAAAATGAGCCGTCCTCAGACTTGATGGATCAGGGCAGGAAAGTCCACTCTTGTTATTGTAGTCTCTCTCCAAGGTTAAGTCCAAGCTTATGAATGAAGGAATAGGGTGCTCGGGTGGAGAAGGTCAGAGACCACCTCTAGCCTGGAAGCTTCTGTACAAACTAGCCACCACGAAGGGCTGTTGGACAACCCTGGGCTTACATTTAACATGGGAGTCCACGAACACTTTTGAGAAGCTGAACTGTGCTGCATTGTTTTAAAAAAAAAAACCAAAAACAAAACAGAGGGAAAATGCACCAGCCGCGCATTGCATCAGAAGCTGATGGTAACTGGGACCACTGGGAAGGAGACTGGGTGTCCATTCCAGCCGTTTACTGCTTGGTTTAGAGTCTGATTGGCTTCCGTCCTCCAGCTTTTGGAGTGGACCAGTTTTCCTGGCACATGCATTTATTGAACTCTGAAAGGCCTGATCTTCTATGCAGATTAATTCATGATTTCAAAGATGCTTTGAAGCTGGCAAAACATTCTGTTATTTCCAAGAGTTATTACAACTGAAATCCTGGCACAGAAGAGGAGGTCAGCCTGTAATCTTGTTTAGATCTTTTTAAATTTAGAAACTTTATAGTGGGTTAAAAATAGATCACATTTGTGTACTTTTCCTCCTTTCATCTCCACTGCAAAGGCTGTTCAGTAATTTTGACCTACCCTTAATACTAGCCAGGGAAATGCTCATGCTTGTCACCCAGGAGTCTGCTAAGCCCAAATAAAAGTCATTTTCAAATGGATTTTGGGGTGATGCTAGTTATACAACTGAGCAGAGTTACTCATTATCCCACATAGTAAGTTCTAGAATTAAGAGCACTGGGCTACCACTAAGATCTGTGAATGGTATGTGGATTCCTGTTAAGTGAAAATGTGGGCCACGAGGGAAGTTTTCAATGGTGCTACCTGGAGGGCTTGTGTCCTTACCTATTGATCAGAAAAGATTATAATGCTTAGGTCAAGGGAAGCTGTATGAGGCTGGAAGGTCAGGCTGCTTATAACCGAAAGTTAAATGAAGATCGCACCCGATTTCAGAAGGGCCAAATACTGGACGTTCTCCTTTGTGGTACTCGCCAGGGTTAAGGGGGTACCAGCACTTTCAAGCCCAGCAAAGACAGCATTACACTCAGGATTACCTCGTCATGGTTACTTTACCTTCATGAACATGCTAAATCCAGTTTTAAGGAGATCAGTGAGGCCTGAAGACATGTGTTCAATGTCAACGGGATCTGGCCTCTCGGGATTAAATATTTCCTCCACAACCTGCTTCAACAGCGGCTTATAGGATGCCTGCAAAGACAAAACATTGTGCTGTAAGTAAAAGGGTTTGTTTGATTTGCCTAGAGAGAGGGTAGCTTTCTCTGCACCAAACGAAGCAAAACCAGTTTATTCTGATACTGAGCAATGGCTGTGATTCTCCGTGTGTGAAAAGACAATATGACAATGATTTGGGGGGAAACTTTTATCCCACTACACTAGCACTATTTTTTATTCCTCACACTCCCTTCCATAAGCAAATGCCTCTCACCAGAGCTATAATCCTAGTATGGCTAATTTTTCAATCTAGATTTAAAGTGACAATTTTTTGCATGAAGTATACTGAAAAGCAAAGTATTGTCAGTTGATATAGACAGGAAGACAATCTCCTAAACATTCTTAGAATTATGCTCCCTTCTGCTAGGATCCCGAATGTTTTCTTACAATGTATTGTCACTATCCAAGTCCAAAGCAATCCCTCCGTCTTTTAGAGAGGTCAACTCCAAGTACACACTGGCCAGAAAAAGCAGCCAAGATGCCCAAAGAAATCTGACCAAGGTCAGGGCTTAGAGAAAGCAAGCCACGCAGACTATGAGAATTTCAGTAGAATTAAGCGGATGTGAATTTACAGCAACTACAGTTTGGTAAATGGTGCTAAACCTATCCACATTTAGGTAGTATTTGGAGGCAGCTGCCTCTGACCAATGTATATTCCAAGCATGTTCCCCCACCTCTTTCCTTGTGTCTCCTCACTACCAAGCTTTTCCTCTCTCCTTCCCTTCGCATCGGCTGGACCACCTTCCTCCCAGTCTTGTTGCTACCTCTGCTGCTCCAGATACGTTCGGCAGCCCAGTTTGAGCATGAAGGGTGAAGGAAGAGGAATGTCTTCCCTCAAAGCACTCTGCTATATCTGTTACAGGCTCAGGACAGCCAGGCTATGACAGCACTGTAGAGATGTCATGAACTGTTCCTGTCTTTGCACTGGCCAAATCTGTGACCGGCCTCTAGCCAGTGTGGAGGATATCTGGTATGTTAACTTCACCTCTGGCTTCATCTTGCTTTTCGTAGTCATTTTTTACTCTTATTTCCCCCTTATTCCAACTTTCTTACTTGAAATACCTTAGAAATATAGCAGGGTATAAACCATCAAAATCATAAACAGTCGTTTAGCTAGAAGGGAACTGGTGCATTTATCAAGGATAAGATGCAGGGAGAAATAGCAGCTGTTGAGTTGAGGGTGCAGCTCTCCTCTGCTTATTAGTCAAATAGACCATTGCGTGCCCAGAGATCTCAGAGGCAAATGCTCACGAAAGGGAAAGTACTGGGCAGAGACACCGATAACACAGAAACTGAAAAAACCAAAAACTGTGAGTCAATCTTCCTAATACCAACATAGATTTTAAAAATTTATCATACAGGCAAAAATACAGAGGTTTGAAAGTATACTTTTTTGATGAGACTGTGGGGAAACAGACACGCTCATATACTGCTGGTGGGAGTGTAAATTGTTACAATCGGTGTAGAGAGTAATCTGGCAATATCTATCAAAGTTACAAATGCATCTGACTTAGCAATTCCACATCTAGGAATTTATCCTACAAATATGCTAATATATTCAAATGAGATCCACAAAGGACTGTTTATGGTTTATAATAGCAAAAGATTAGAAACTCATGTGCCCATCAGTAGGGAGCTCTTTCATAAATGGGATACATCCACACGAAGGAATGCTATGGAAGCGAAGAGGGAAGTTCTGTGCTGATGGTAAAAAGCAAGGTGCAGAATAAATCGTGAGTGGAAGAAGCAAGGTGAGGAACAGTGTGTATGATGGGCGTTTGTGTAAAATGTGCCAAAGGGAATATGAAAGTTTGCATTTGCTGAAACATGCAAAAAATAAACTCTGGTGTGATATACAGAATCACCATGAGCAGCGATCATGGAGTGGGGGACTGGACAAGGGACAAAGGTGAGAGGAAGCTTTTTCACTATATTCTTTTTTTAAAAAGCACAGTTAAAACACCACTACACACACACACACACACACACACACACACACACACACACACACACACGGCAAGAATGGCCTTTTTTTCCCCCACCTGTTCAAAATTAATAGATTATTTATGCATGGAAGAGATTCGAGTAAAGCACACCAAAATGTAAACAAGGGCTAACTCTAGGTTCTGGGAGTAGGGGACATTATTTTCTTTTTTTTCTACATTTTAGAAATTGACAGGTATACTTCTGGAATCATAAAACAATCCAATAAATATTTTCAATGTTAAAAAAAAAAAAGGTCATGGAATGGCCTCTGAATTCTACAAATCCTCTTCCCTGAGTAAATTGTCTTGAAAACTTTTCTACCATCTCAGCCTTTCCGGATATTTAATCTCTTAAACTTTAATCTCTTTAAACTGCTCTCCATGGAGAAGTCCTTTGGCCAATACTCTGCTACCTTATCATCATTATCATCAAATATTCATTGACTGCTTCTTTAGAAATAGAATCCAGTTTTTGGACAGGCACATGATCAACTGGCTGAAAGACTCCATTCTCCAGCCTTCTTTGCTGTTGGGTCTGCAAGTTCTGGGCAATGGAGATGTAAGTAGAAGGGGAGTGGGACTTTCAGAAGTCTTCTATTTTTAAAGGGGAAGGGTATGCTTTCCTCCCCTTTCTCTGTTTGCTGCCTGGAACATGGAAGTGATGACTGGAGCTCCAGCAGCCACTGTGTAAGACAGGGCCATTCTTTAGAGATACTGGAGCAGAGGGCTGGAAGAAACCCAGGTCAGTGGAGACTGGTGGAGCCACTATAAACATAACACGGATGTACTGAATCAGGACCTACTTATGTGACAAGACAAAACCTTGCATGTTTAAGCCTTACGTTTCAGATCCTGTTACTTGCAACTGAATGCAATTCTAACTGATACAAAGCACAAAGGGAAGATAAAGAAATAAAAAGGCCATTTCTTCTTCCCAGGAGTTTACAGTTATTTGTTTTATTAGTCTACATATAGTTATATAGAATAACATTAAGCAGAACCACAGAGAAGTACATATACGCTGTCACATTTAAGACAGGAGAGAGTATACCCCAACCTACAGAAAACAAAAGAGGCAATTGCTCCCCGTAAGATGTACCTTCTGTAAGAAGGAAGAGTAGTGATCCTGAGAAGAGCTCAGGTATAGGAAAAAGTTGGTCCTGTTGTCCAGCTAAAACACTATGCCTAGGGCCTCCTCTGTGCAAAGTACAGTGTACCAGGGTGACAGGATTGCTCTCAGGGCTCCAGAAGCCCCCATGTAGACTGTGAGACAGGGAAAGAAGGAAGCGTAGAGGGTTAGGGATCCTGCTCTCTCCCTTGCTCCAATTTCAGCTTTCCAATTTCTTCTTTAAAACGACTAAGCACAGAACCACTAAATAACATTGTCCATTTAAAGAGCACGATTTGGGAAAAGACTTTCTTAGGTACAAAGCAGTACTAGTCTCGTGACTTCTTAGCAAACACATTTCTCAGTTTTCCCAAGTAGGGTTTTAATCATGAGAACTTTTGGCTCCTTCCTCACTTAGTTTGGACTTTTTTCTGCCCCAAATCATGTCACTGAAATCTGATTGAAATGAATAGCTTTTGGCAGTAGCTTCTTAGATGACGATCCTCTAACTGTCATGGAATTTTCTATTCAGCCAGAAGCTACCCAATTCTCAGCAAAGGACCATAGAAGGTGGTGATGGGGAGACAGATGTCTTGCCCTAGTGCCCTGCTCACAAGTTTTCCTCACATGTTAAAAAGGACCAGAGGGGAGATTAGTCGTGTAGTTTGTCTACATAAGAGTGTTAACCAGAGTAATTTAATTTTCCTAATCAAACGTTCACTGTTAGTTCATCTTTCAGGGGGGGAAGGAGAGGAATTAAAAACACAGACAAATTCATCCTTATTTCTCGCTTATACCACATCCAGCGTGTGCTGGCAGGAAGGGGTCTGTGCCCTACGGTGCAGGGCCTACACAGTCATTCAGACACCCAGGTTCCTGCTATAGGGTAGCCCCACCAGTCCCTAGGGCACTGGAATCCCACACTGAAGCCTTTGCATCTCATCAGCAGAGGATGAAAGAGAGCGAGTATGGAGGATTTCCAGAGAGATTTTATGGGTTCAGCCTGAAAGTGAGCTGTATTACTTCTGCCCATTGTTCATTGGCCAGAATTGGTCACAAACCTACATTTACCTGCAAGAGAATCTGGAAAATGTGGTCTAACTATGCCAGAAGGAAAAGGAAATGGAGTTTGGGGAACATGTATAGCATCGTCTCTGCCACAGACACACCGTAAAGTCTGGATTGAAACATTAATATAACTATTTCCTTAATAACTGGCAGGTTGCTTGTTGTAGGCGAAGGATTATTAAACCTCTCTTCCCTTCTACATAAGAATCTGACCTTTGGTTAACTTTCTAGCTCTGTTTCCTTGGAAACCTGATAAGGGAAGAATGTCAAACTCTAGCCAGGCAAGATTGCTTATGATAAAAATGACCGTTGCTTAGTAAATTGCATTAGACTGGGGGAACTATAAATACTGGACAGAAAGCCAGGGCTTTGGGCTGCTCTGAGTATGATGACTCTTGTGTGGTTGGCCATGGCCCTTGGAGGAATGCTGGAAGTCATGTCAGTGGAGTTGTTTCAGAGAAATTGGCTCCTATAGGATATGAGGGTTTTAAGCCAGAGGACTCCTGCCCCTACCCTTCCCTCCATGTGAGTCTAGTTCCCTCACTGCTCAGCTGTCACTTCAGGACCAAACCGAACAGCTCCTGGGTAGCTGCATGGACTGCTTCATGATGGTCACAGGACTACCTGAGAGGAGAAAAATGCCCGCTGTTCCCTACCACGAGCTATGTTCCTGTCCTGGGCAGACGGGTGAAAATGGGGGCTATGACCACAGAGATGACTTATCTACTAGGCACAGAATGCACGATGCCTAGGGCCCACAGGACTGTTAGCGACCCATGAAAATGGATTGATTTCTTTTAAAATGAGAAGAAAAAAATGAACTTTTTGGTCAAAGATAATGTTTTTTTTTTTTTTTTTTTGCGGTACGTGGGTCTCTCACTGTTGTGGCCTCTCCCGTTGCAGAGCACAGGCTCCGGACGCGCAGGCTCAGTGGCCATGGCTCACGGGCCCAGCCGCTCCGCGGCATGTGGGATCTTCCCGGACCGGGGCACGAACCCATGTCCCCTGCATCGGCAGGCGGACTCTCAACCACTGCGCCACCAGGGAAGCCCAAAGATAATGTTTTGATATATAATATTATTTGTCTCTATACCAATGAAACTATAATATAATTATATATGTAATTGCATATGTGTAAATATAAGAATATATTCAGTAATCAAATAAATATATTTAATTTTTATTATAATATTTAATAAATATTTCTTCACATAAATATATATATATAGAGATTTTGATACAGGAAGAGGGCCATGAAGGTAAAAGTGCTAAGGGCAATGAAAATCACAGTGTGGCCCTGTATGACAGTCTCATGAGGCTAGCCTGAAGGTTTGGTAGAGCCTAATGAGACCCCCATGGGTGTTACACATGAAATAGATGAAGTTTCAAAAAAAATCAGAAACTCTCTTTTTTTCTTTAAATGACCAATATCTGTTCCAGAACAAACTGGGCTTTTAATATACCAGAGTTAATCAAAATATGAAAAATAAAATACTTGTTTCTATGTCTCTGGTTACTCTTTTGCGGTATATGATTAGATCTAGAAAGTTCTTACTGACCTGATTCCAACTCTTGAAGAAAGGTGTTGAGCATAGCAACAGTTGATGACATTACACATAAGTCAGAGACAATTTTGAGAAACTAGTCTAACTCCAACAGCTTCGTTTTTTTTTTTTGCGGTACGCGGGCCTCTCACTGCTGTGGCCTCTCCCGTTGCAGAGCACAGGCGCCGGACGCCCAGGCTCAGCGGCCATGGCTCACGGGCCCAGCCGCTCCGCGGCATGCGGGATCTTCCCGGACCGGGGCACGAACCCGTGTCCCCTGCATCGGCAGGCGGACTCCCAACCACTGCACCACCAGGGAAGACCCCCAACAGCTTCTTGAATTTGGCGCAACTTAAAGATGGCCTAGGACGGGGGTCCCCAACACCTGGGACACGGACCGGTACCAGTCCTAGGCCTGTTAGGAACCGGGCGCACGGCAGGAGGTGAGCGGCGGGCGAGCGATGCATCATCTGCCGCTCCCCATCGCTCGCGTTACTGCCTGAGCAATTCCCCCCCACCCCACCCCGTGGAAAAATTGTCTGCCATGAAACTGGTCCCTGGTGCCAAATAGTTTGGGGACCCCTGGCCTAGGATATCCATTTCCGAGAAAACTGGAGTTGTTGCCACAATCACACCCCCAACAGTCATGCTGCTGACCTTGGCTTTGCTGGTTGGTGTTGGTGCAGCCAGGACCTCTCTTGGTCCTGCTATTGCAGATGCTTCTCTCTTTTTTGCAAAACCGACTCTGAACAACCAAGTTCTCAGAACTAGATTTGTACTGAGAGTATTTATTTTGTTTCAATCCAAGATTGTACAGAAAAACATTTGTTCAAAACTGGTCTTAGCTTTGACTACTCCATGGCTTATTTATTTTTATTTTTTGCTGCAGTATGACTGATTTTTTTTCTCCTTTCATCTTCTTAAGGAAAATGGTTTGCGCTGCAGATTAAAAAGTGGTTCATTTGTCTATCTGTTCATCCATCCATCCATCCTTCAAACCAGCAGCAGATTACTTAAAATATCTTTTGATTAAAGTCCCTTCAACTTCAATATGAGGAAATCAAAGCCCAAAGCTATTAATTAACTTGCTTGAATTCACACAGGCAGTTAGAAGTTAGACTACAGGACAGAGCCAAGTTTCCTGGCCCCCAGCATAGCCCTATCTCACGCAGAGCCTTTCAGAAAGGATGCTAGCAGGTCTAGGGTGAGGTAGATAGAATCAGAAGAAGAACAGAGCTTAGTGCTTGCAAAAGACCAGCTGGTGGCCAGAGCTGGGGATTGTTGATGTTGATGAAGAGACTGGGCCTACAGACTGTTCAGAGCGCATATTTCACCGGGCACAAGATGAATCAGGCCTCCTTGGGCCCTGCTGGTTCTAAAGGCTCTGGTTCAACATGCCGGAGGCACAGAGGACAGTGCGCATCTGTGGGAAGTTTCCTCCAGGGAAGCACAGCACTTTGAGACTTCTGCCAAAACCCGTCATGCAAGAGCCGTGCAATATTTTGTCTGAAAGGGCTCATAAGCTCCTTGCCCTGAGTCATCTGAGAAACAGCAGCACATCAAACACTGACATTTAGGAAGGAGGTTAAGCCTCCCATTAAACTGGAACATTTGTAGTAAGAAATGAAAGCATAAGAAGACTTGCTGCACACGCAAAACTGGGGCTTATGTTTCCGGTCAACAGAGTCTATGGACAAACATGACTTTACCAAACAAACGGGTGTCAGCAGTAGACTCTGACCAAATGCCACAGCTAACAGGACAGTCCGCTTAAGAATGACTCCCTTTTTGTGTAGGCCATCTCCTAATAAAGGAAATGATGAAATGCTACGAAAGAGGACAAAGAGAAGGTCTATTTTGTCCTTTACTACAACTGTTAGAGACAATGCTTACATAGCACTGTCTATGTGTCAGCTCCTATCCTGAGAGCTTTATATATATTATTCAGAGCACGTTTATGAAGGAGCTACTACTGTTAGCTCCTGCTTACATAAGAGGAACTGGGCACAGAGAGGTGAAGTAATTTGCCTAAGGTTACACAGTTAGTAGGGAGCAGAGCTGGGCTATGAACCCAAATGTTGCTGTTAACGTACATGCTAACCTCCCTCTCACTAAGAATTAAGAACATAAGAAATGCCTTTCTGGATAAGACCCACAGTCCAGGACCCACCCATCCATCCACTCTCCACCCACCCCTAGGTGGCAAGCATTGTGCTGGGCTCTGCATGCACCGTGGTGAGCAAACCCAGAAGCTGTTTCCAGCTTTGGTGGTGTGTTCTTCAAATAAAGAGCTTCAGGGGCAGCTTCACGGTCCCCATCACTCTCCTGGCTGTGGCAGAGGTACTAGCTTCCTTGGAGGGCCACGTGTGTGGTGATGTTCTGGGCTCACTTCTGGAGACCTAGTCTAGATCCCACTCCTCTAGCTCTTTCAAGATTTTACATGTACTTAATTTCTTGTATGGAATCCTGCTCTCCTTAAAATGACGAGAGTGATGTCTGCTTTCTGCATCTGAGCTGTGACTGACACATTTTCCGAAAGGGCTAAAGGATGAAGGTTAAATAAGAAGTGCCTCAGGCTAGGAGTGGAAACAGGAGTGGCTCTAAGAGTCAACTCATTTGCATCGGAGCAGGAGAGAGGTACCTGGGAGGGAGGCTGGGGCTGGTAGGGGCCCTGAGATCCAGGGGAGAGAGCCCGATACATAGCACTGGTCCCAGGGAGCCCGGGACATCCCAACTAGATTCTGTGTAGGAACAGCATGGAGCTAGATAGAAAGCACAGTTTTTTCTTGGAGCTGAGGACCAAATTGGGAGAAGGGATGGACAGAAAGTTGCCTAGCCAAGGTACATCTTCAAAGCTAAACAAAGCTGGACTCTGTTTCTACTCTGGACATTTGTTGTTTTCTATCTATACACATTTTTGTCCCAACAAATCCTCCAACATGTGATAAAAATACATGTAGCACATTTAAGATGCACCCAACAAATATTTATCGAGTATCCACTACGTGCAAGATACCACTCTAGGCACTGAAGATATGGCAGTGGACAAACCAGATCAAAATCCCTGTCCTCAAGGGGCTTCCATCTGTGATTGAAAACTTCTTCTTTTTTTTTAAATAAATCTATTTATGTATATATGTATGCACGTATTTATTTATTTGGCTGCATTGGGTCTTCCTTGCTGTGTGTGGGCTTTCTCTAGCTGCAGCAAGCGGGGGCTACTCTTCGTTATAGTGCGCGGGCGTCTCACTGTGGTGGCTTCTCGTTGCGGAGCACGGGCTCTAGGCATGTGGACTTCAGTAGTTGTGGCACGCAGGCTCAGTAGTTGCGGTGCGTGGGCTCTAGAGCGCAGGCTCAGTAGTTGTGGCGTGTGGGCTCAGTTGCTCCGCGGCATGTGGGATCTTCCCAGACCAGGGTTCAAACCCGTGTCCCCTGCATTGGCAGGCAGATTCTTAACCACTGCGCCACCAGGGAAGTCCTGAAAACGTCTTTAAGTTCAAAAAGTGTTGAAAAATTCAAACAGGTAAAAATTATCCATAATCCCATCAAAAATTCTTCCTCTACATATGTGAGTATAAAGCAAGAAGCCAGAGTTCCTCCTTGTGCATCTAACCCTTTCTGTTCCCCACATGTAACCATTATAAAATTTTCCTAAAATGTTAAAGACTTATTAAATATATACACCCATGTACTTTTTATTTTTAAACAAAAATAGGATAATGCTTTACATAATGATCTACATCTACACCCAATAGATGTACATCTACACCCAATAGAACATGAACCCGTTTTATTCTGAATTCTCCAAGCAGAGCCCAGGACAAGGACCCAAATACAGTCCTTGCCAAGTATATTTAGATTCCACTCATTTTATTGGTTGCACAGCATTTCACTAAGTGTCTGTATAATTATTATTTAATCTCCTCAAGATACACATATACTCCCTGCCTTGAACCCACTTCCACTCAGTGACATTTAGGATTTTTGGTGAACGAGTTGATGTTACTGACTCACTGTAAGGGAAGTGTATGCAACAAGGGAAAGTTCATTTTCCAAAGGCGATGGCTGCTCAGACAGGGTTCTGAGGTCTGGAGCAACTGTGTTGCTAGCAGGGAGATAAAGTCTAGGAAACTTATCACTGTCCTTATTATGCCCAAGATTTATAGCTAATACATGTTTATGTGAAGTTGGCCAAATTAGTCACCATGATGATCACAAAACAGAAAAGCCTCATTAATTTAGTGGTTTATCTTCCCCTTGCCAATGATAGCAGCCACTTGTGTCTTGATATCCTTTGGTCTAAACTTCATCATATGTCAACATTTCTATCACGTCTTCTAGGATCAGTCCATACTGCCATATTTAAGACTGGTAATTGTTTCATGACAAAACTACAACTGATTAATTATCTGAGTGATTTTTTTTAATCTGAGTGATATTATCTGTATTTCGTGGTAGTGATGTTCTCAGATCATTGGACAAAAGATGGGAATTTATATTACTAAGTTGAGTGCCAATTTCTAAGGTCTTTTGTGTCTTGGTGGGTGATTTCAGTATCTGAGATCAGCATTATCAGTCATAATTCCTAGACCCTCCAGGAGAACCACGGTGCTGCAAGCAGGGAGGTTTTGGGTTGGCAGAAAAGACCTGGCGTCAGGCCCTGGCCCACCTGTGTGCCTGCTTCCTGGGTCTCGGGATGAGAATACCTCTCTGGCCTACTTGTCGTGAGGATCAAAGGGAAAACCAAATGTAGGGGACTCTTCAAGTATCAGCTACTATACAAATATATGGGAGGAAGAATCTGGATTTTGCTAGGTGGTAGCAGGTAACCTTAGCTGTTGTCGACATGCCCACCTTAGAGAGTCAGAACCCTCAAGCTGAACCCCTCACTGTGTCCTAGTCGCCACTAACAGCTCATTCAACTCTCCAAAAAGCCTTAGCAAATGGAGCGAATTTTACTGACTATTTCATGGGGAGATGGAAGAGAAGATTCCTTCACACACTCCACAGCAAAACCCAATGATCTTTTCTGTCAGAAACATCTGTTCTTCCTTGAAAGCTCACCTCTGGCCACCAGGAACCTGCGGGGTGTCTCTTCCTTGTCCAACAGAGACTGCCCAGCCTCGATGGCCCCAGCTTTCCTTCACCCCTTCATCTTCCCTTTGGGTCTTTCCGTGCCTCCCCGTGCCTCCCCCGCACCTCGCCCCACGGAGTTTTGATAGAGCAATTACCCCTTCAATCTTGGATTCTCATACCGTCTTCCTACTCCCTGGTCAAAACATCCTTGCAAGGTTCTCCTACTCTCCTAATAAAGCGGTGGGGGCATTTTAAATAACAAACATTTTTGCTGGCATCAGCTTCTTTTTCCCTTGCCATAACGTTATTAGGTAATTTTGCTACTCTTAGATCCAGAAACGTGGGCACTAAGGCCACCCCACATCTGGCGCTTAGGGACTTGCTTAAGGTGACAGAACAGCTCTGGGGCAGTTATAAAGCAGCACTGACCCGTAATCCAGTGCTCATCTCACTGCATCGAGCCTGAAATACAAACAAACTGGGAAGCTTTCAGATTCAGGGCAACCCAGAACTCTGGACTACAAGGGCCTTGGATTTCATCTTGAACAGATCCTTCATTTTAGAGAGGTTAAAATGGAAACTTTTCTTTCAGTCTCTGAATCCTAAAAACACAACACAGATTAGACGGTTACTTTAAAACATATGTACTTGCCTGGTGGGTATGATTTCCAGGAACATATACAGACTTAAACTGTTTCATGAGATTCCGAGCTCCAGCAATATCCCGAAGCGAAGTAAAGAGTTCATCCACGGCCCTTCTGGACTTGTGAAATGTCAGGTTAATTGAAGAGTCACAGCCTGAAACAATCCAGAGATATTTGCTTCGCTGAACAAATCTTTACAGTGAGTTGTAATCGTGACAGGTTGAGCTCATGTAACGTAGTTGTTGTTGTTGTTTTTTAACCCTATTTCCCCCTGGCTGTTCACCAACTGGGCTGTTTCAATCATCCCTGAGCAATGAAACACATTGAGTGTAAACGCCTTTGACAGAAGCAGAACTCAGAATTGCCTGGGATTGCAGCCACTGGCTTCAACCACTAGACTGCAGAGGTTTCACAAAAAGAAAGCTCCCCAGGGTCTAGGGTCCTCTGAACGCAGCTTTGGGAAAATAGGAGACACAAAGGAAAACACAACAGAGTACTGTGACGAACCGCTCTCACTTGAATCCCAACAACAGTTTCCATAAAATAGAATAGCAAGAATGAGAAAGATCATAGAGTTGCTCCAATAACAGAACTTGCTGGGATGGGCATATAATGCGCTAACAAAGCTTATGGCGTATTTCAAAAGGCAGCCATTCAGAGCTGATCAAACACAAAGGGGGCCTAATGAGAAGACTGTTCTCGGAAGTGGTTCTATTTCTTTTTGAAACTCATAATAGATGCATTGCTTCTCTGTCTTGTTACAAGCTCATGCAGAAGAGGAATGATCATGGTAAGTCAGAAGTTCAAAAAATAGAGAAAGATTCAAGATGAGTATTTTTGACTGTTGAAATATTGCAGATACATGAACTCATCAATCCCCACATCACCCTTATGAGACAGGAGCTATTCTTTCCCCCATACAAAGGATGAGGGAGCTGAGGGCCAGAGAGATTAAGGAACACTCCCATCAGCACACTGTCTATGTTCAGCCCATGTTCGTTCAGTCATTCTGGACTGGTTCACCTGTAGGTTTGGGGAACAGTTCTTGTGCCCTCTGCTTCCTGCCTCAAGTACCTGCATGTCTGCCTCTGTGTCTGTCTGTCTCTGTCTCTGTGTATCTCTCCTCCTGTCTGGGGCCTTTCTCTGGTTAGAAGCATAGAAGTCAGCACTCAGAAACAACAGAGCTTTCTCATCGCTTGGGGGGTACCATTCTGAATTGTGGTCTCCATAGCCTTATGGAGGGGGCAGCAGGACTGAGCCCCAGTTGCCCCCAACAGTAACTCACTCATGAATGCCTCCTCTACCGGCTTTCCTTCCTCTCCTGTCTCACTTCCCTACGTCCTGACCACACTGCCTAGGACATCTTCTCAAATACAGTACTTGCACCCAAATCCTTATCTCGGGACACCAGAGCTGCCAGGGTGATTTTAACACGGGCAGCTTGGGTCCAGAATCTATATTCTTTTTTTCAGAACACACTTATTGAGGTTCAGTTCATACACCACACAGTTAACCCATTTCAAGTGTACAATTCAATAGCTTTTAGTGTATTCACATAGTTGTACAATCATCATTCCTACAATCAACTTTAGAACATTTTTATCACCTCAACAAGAAACTCCATACCTGTTAACTGTCACTCCCCCTTTCCCCCTACCCCCAGACCCTGGCACCACTGATCTGCTCTCTGTCTCTATGGATTTCCCTACCCTGGACATTTCATATAAATGGAATCATAGAATATATGGTCTTTTGTGACTGGCTTCTTTCACTTAGCACAATGTTTTCAGGGCTCATCCAAGTTGTAGGATGCATCAGCACTTAGTTTCTTTTTATTGCTGACTAACAGTCATTGTATAGATATACCACATTTTAAATACCCATTCATTGGTTGGTGAACATTTGGGTGTTTCCACATGTTGGCTATTATGAATAATGCTTCTAGTTTTACATGTACAAGTTTCTGTGTGGACATACATTTTCATTTCTCTTGGGTACATATTTAGGAATAGAATTTCTGGGTCATGTGGCAACTCTGTATTTAACCGTTTGAGGAATTGCTAGGCTGTTTTCCAAAGTGACAGCACCATTTTACATTCCCACCCTCAGTGTAAGAGGGTTTTCTCTGCATCCTCAAAAATGCTGTTATCAACTATCTTCTTGATTGTAGCTCTCCTAGTGGATGTGAAGTGAGGAGATACTTGTTAATTTTGATAAAGAGAGAAGTTTTTAGGAAGTAGAGTAGATCCAAACAAGCTTCAACTAAAATGGAGTGTATCTAAAGTACATAGGAACATCCAAAGGAACCCAATGGCAGCAGACACAGTGTGTAGATAGTTGAGCCTGTACTTTCAATAACTGTGGAACACTGTATATAACTCTTAAAGGGAGGGCAAAATTCTGAACTGTTTTTACTCACACTTCTGACACCAAATGTGTGGACTTTTCCCCCCATACCAACCAATTCTCTAACTCTCCACACATCAACTGAGTGTCCTACAATTCAAATCAATTCTGCCACTAGCTATGTAGAGTTAGTGCAGACCCCACCCAGACTGCCCCCGCTTCAGATGCCAAGTTTAAATCCCAGGTTGCCCGTTGCACTCCTGACCTATCAATCAGGGGTTCCCATGACCCCTTCCTCAGGTTCAATGATTTGCTAGAACAGCTCACAGAACTCAGGAAAGTGCTTTACTTACTGGGACCAGTTTATTACAAGGGATGCAACTCAGGAACAGTCAAATGGAAGAGATGCAGAGGGCCAGGTATGGGGGAAGGAGAGCAGGACTTCCATGCCTTCTCCAGGTGCTCCACCTGCCCAGTATCTTGATGTGTTCACCAACCAAGAGGCTCTTCAAACACTATTGTTTAGGAGACTTTATGGAGGTTTCATTACATAGGCACAATTGATTAAATTATTGGCCACTGGTGATTAATGCATCTCTCAGCGGCTCTCTTCACTCTGGAAGTTGCGGGGGTAGGGCTGAAAGTTCCACTACTCTAAACATGCCTTGGTTTTTCCGGCAACCAACTCCCATCCTGAAGCTATTATTCCCCCAACCACCAATCATCCCATTAGCATATAAGACACTCTCATCATTCTGGAAATTCCAAGGGTTTTAAGAGTTGTGTGCTAAGAACTGTGGACAAAGACCAATATGCATATTTCTTATTGTATCAAAAAAATCCTCTGACTAGTCTCTATTTCCTGGTCTCCAGAAATTTCCAACTCACTGTCATTAACAAAATCAGGGGCTTCCCTGGTGGCGCAGTGGTTGACAGTCCGCCTGCTGATGCAGGGGACACGGGTTTGTGCCCTGGTCTGGGAAGATCCCACATGCTGCGGAGCGGCTGGGCCCGTGAGCCATGGTCGCTAGGCCTGCGTGCCCGGAGCCTGTGTTCCGCAACGGGAGAGGCCACAACAGTGAGAGGCCCGCGTACCGGAAAAAAAAAAAAAAAAAATCAAAAGGGTGGTCAAGCCTAGTGAGAGGAAGCCTCCCCGTGTTCAGTGAACTCCAGTGGGGAAGCAGGGATTCGACAGAAAATTCAGGGAGTTCGTGTACACTCTCTAGAATTCTATGCCAAGCTTTGTGTCATTTTCTGAGAAGCATGTCCACAACTTCCTCCTTATTCTTAAAGAGGTTCATAACCAAGAAAAGGTGAGATCCACAGGTCCAGAGCATCTATCGATATCATACCATGCTTGCCCTTGGCATTGCAGCTCAGTTGGATACATCAATTTGTGCATTAGTCAATAATCAGCCAGAAGAAACCCTGGAAGGTTATGGCTTCTCACTGATTCATGTGGCTTCTTTCCTTAAACTCCCAGCCTGAACCATTCAAAATATGGGAAATTACATCAATTATATCTAAGTGTTGTATACTACGTACTACTATTCCTTTAAATTAAAAATGGCATGAAAACAAGAAGAAAGCATTACTAGTTCTAACACCATGCACGGTGTTTCAATTCTTCTAAAACACAATTCAGCTAATAGGCTAGACTTCTTAAATTTAAAGTAATTCTACAGAACAGAAAGGTTCACACAAATTTTCATACGGTCTCCTTCAACTTTTTGAAAAGTGAGGACTGTAATGTTCATCTATTAGGCTGAGTGGAATAGAATCATCTCCTGGATTATAGAGTACTGAAAATTATAAATTATACATGGAAATTGTAGCTTATACGTTGGAAGTAGTTTAAGCAAAGGCTGTGTAATTCTGAAGAGTTAGGTCAATTGTGGAGCAGGTTGTTGATAGAAGAAATGTTTACAGATTACAGGTAAATTGAACTCAAAGGAACCCAACAGAAAAATAACACTGTCAAAGAAATTGCTGGAAGAAAAAAAAAGTACAAAATTTATAAATACACTAAAACCTTCCTGAAAAACAGTCAATTATCTCCATTGTTCAAACCAACTGCACAAGGGCAACTTCTGTCCAGTGGGTCTGTCCAGCGATCCTTTCCGACGTGTCTGGTACCCTCAAAGCAAGTCCTCTAAAATGTACATGTTTCTGGGACACCAGGCCAAAGGGGTCTCATCTCTGAGCATCTTCATAATTATATCAATCTTCACCAAAAGCAGAATTTACATTCACTTACCTAAACCCTATATTGAAAGTCTCAACACACACACACATACACACACACACACAGAAATGGGGATAAGAGAAGATAAATGACGTGTGAGATCGCATCACCATCTCCAGCAAAATGTCTCTCTGATCACAGCCCTGACCTCCTCCACGTACACTGCCTCCCACCATTCAGAATATCTCCTCTGTGAGTGCAGCTCATTCCATATCATGCTGCAGTTAATAGCTAAAGGAGATGCGGGTGCAAAAGCTATGAAATGGGATGAATTCTTTTTTGGTGTAAAAGCTATAATCACTGAAAGCTCACGTATAGAATCACTTATGCCAGACACTATTCCAGGAAGTTTATACATATTAGCTCACTTAATCTCCTCAGAAACCCAATGAGGTAGGTACTACTATCATCCCCATTTTGCAGATGGGGAAACTGAGCCATAGAGAAGTTAAGTGACACACGGTCACTCAAGTAGTAAGTGGTAAAGCTAAGATGTAAACTCTTGCAGTCTAATGCCCAAGACGGTTGTGTTAACCACTCTACTCTGCTGTCTTTCATATGTGCTGGAGTCCACATACATAAAAGATCAGTAAAGCACTTAGTTCACCCTTAATATCGAAGAAGTGCTTTAACAGTGGAGTGAATGGCAGATGCCTTTCTTCTTGGGAAGATCTGGGCCTGTCTCTGGGGGTAGACGCTAATAGTATGGTTTGCAGTTATACCCCAGGCCCATCTTTTGTGGCCACACAAGGTGTGGGATCTCCCGGGCCTGCCCCACACCCTCCATTGGATCTCTGCCCTGTAAGGCACTGTATTCAGTTACTTCTAATAAGCCCCGGACAGCCTGTTCCATTAAGCCAGCTTATGAGATAACGGTGTTTTGTAAGGGACCCCTAAGTGTACAATTCCAGTCAATTCTCATTTAATCCACTTAGTTAAATAGATAATAAACCAGAAGCTGATCCTAGCCTTTGGCCAAGCACAATCTGCGTACTTCAGTTGCCTGCTCCTTGATAAGGGAGGCCCTCAGTCCCGCAGGGCACCCCTGTGTTCGCCTAAAATAGGGGATGACTCATGCCCCTGCAATTTCTTTCTTTGGAGGGCTTGGGGATCTCTTGGGCAGGGGTCCAGTTACTCCTCGGAGCAACAAAATAGGGCTCCTGTGTCCACATCTGCCCGCCCTCGGCCCCCTCTCACCCGTCTCCACTTACTGGAGTTGCTTTACCTCGGCAGAGGGAGGACAGCGGTTTCCATGGCTCTGTGCACTGCAGGGACCCACATTTCCAGCAAAAACAAAGGTAAAATGGAGAGAAGGCTGAAGAGCTCAGGGATCTGAAACCGTGCACCTCAGACTGGGACTTGAACCCACGCAGCCAGGACTCAAACCCGGCCCAAACTCAGATTGGGACTCAAACCCAGCCAAAACCCACAGTCTTCCAACTGAGATCACACACCTGGTTTCAGGACTTAATGAAGCTCAGCTTCTTGATGTCTCATCACAGAAAGAGTTTAATGAGAGACAAAGCGATAGGTAAGAAGTGGATTTATTTAGAGAGAAACACACTCCACAGACAGAGTGTGGGCCATCTCAGAAGGTGAGAAAAGTACCAGGGTATGGGGTTGTCAGTTTTTAGAGGGGTGGGTAATTTCATAGGCTAATGAGTGGGAGGAGTATTCCAGCTATTTCGGGAAGGGGTGGGGATTTCCAGGAATTGGGCCACCACCCACTTTTTGATCCTTATGGTCGGTCTTGGAACTGTCATGGCGCCTGTGGTGTGTCATTTAGCTTGCTGATGTGTTACAGTGAACATATACTGAGGCTCAAGGTCTAGTGTACGTCGACTTGTCCACCATCTTGGACCCTTTTGGTTCTAATCAGCTCATGTCCTGTCCTCAGGCTATGTCATTCTTTCAAAGGTTGTGCCCTGCCCCCTCCCCTCCTGTTTCAGATCCTCCTGGGAGGGCTGAAATAAAGCTGGACTCCTCACTCCGGTCTGCCTAAGTCCTTCTGTTTGGTTCTCTCACGGAGCAGCCTTGAAACTTTCTGGTGCATGGGGAACTTTTTCAAAAGAGCCTGGCTTCCAGAAGTTTGGTTTTATTTCTTAGGTATTCAGGAAAATAAAGAATCTTGTATCAGGAGGCTGCCTTATCCAAAGCTTCAGTCTGGATTAGAGATGAAGCACCCTCACCTAAGGCCTTCACTCACACACACACACACACGCACACACACACACACACACACGTGGAACCTGTATGGTTGGATAAGCTGGGGGACATGGCTGGAATTGGATTTTAAATGTCTCCCTATTGAGTGATATTATTCTCGTCACAGTTGTAAAAGTCCCTTACATCTGATTGAGAAGAGCTAGGGTCAAAGAATATCAGTTGAGCCTGTTCAAGGGGTTCTTTTCTTATCTGGACCCAAATTATCCAAGGATGGCCTCCTCATCCTTCTTCTAGCCCAGAGTTTGAGAACATCAGGTCCATTTTCCAATTTGCATCCCACCCTTGTGTCTCTCAGCAAACCCCTGGCAGCAGGGGACCCATCTCTGTGGGCTCCTGGGGCAGTTAGAGAAAAGGCTGGCTTGGGAGGGCAATGCGGCCAGAAAGCAGAAAGGGCAGAGCGCTGGGAAGTCATGACCTCCCTCATCCATCCGGCTGTCCGACATTGCCTTTTCTCTCTTTTCAAACCATTGTTTTAAAGATGGAGCCCTTTTTCATGGCTCTCTATAAAAGGTTGGCAAATGAAAACAAAACCAAACAAAATAAAAAACCAAATAAACCTTAGCAAGTGGTGTCACATCTGAAATCTTTTCGGGAGGTTGACTGTGTAAAACCACTCTTGAGTAGGGAAGTCCTGGTAATATTTATAATAGAAGTTCTCTTTTTCAAATGTGATTGGGACCAATAGGTGATTAGAAGTCATTTAAAGAGGGGGATCATGAAAAATTGATCTCTCTCCCACACGTATACATACACATATATGTGTATTTGTGTGTACGTATAACTTTGTTTAAAATTAAAACACAAACATCTGTTTATTCACTACTCTTTTGAGAAAAGTCTTTTGTTTGAGTATTATCTGCTGATTAGAGTTCTTTTTTTAAAAAAATTATGTACTGTGTATAATTTCCAATTTTAGTCCATTTAAAGTGGAATAAGAAGTTAGACCCCTGTAGCACAATCTGAGAACAGAATTCTTCTAGATTTTAATGGGTTTTTTTCCCTTCAATCTTTCACAATCATCCTGTTCATACCTAATTCAAAAGCATGTTTAAAATGATTCATCTTTACTGAGTCTTTCAAAGCATTCAATTTGGTTTTCTCTGAAACAATTTATTTTGAATTCATATTTCCTCAGAGAACATTTAATTAAACATTTAATTTAATTTATTTAATAACAAATACAACTGGCATAAGCAGGTTTGGGAACAAACATAACTGGCTCCTGGGAATCACACGGCTCAACCAGGATGAGCAGACGTGCCCAGGCAAGCGGAGGTTGCCTTAGAGCTCTGAGGGGGTCAGAGTTTTGGCGTGAGTTGTTCTACTTTATTGAGGGATCGCAGGATGTAAGTTATTTTGGTGAATGGGTCGTGTGGAGGCTGGTTGAGAACACATGAATTATATATATGTATTATTTATATTATACATTATATTGTATATAAATGAAAAATATTATACACACGTATTTCTGAGGTCTCATATTTATACTACAGGGCAATGTATCTGTGTTATCAATCTAATATTTAATGACCTAGTGTGACTTCTAAGTTCTTCTAACATAAAAAAACCATAATCTGGTTTTTTTTAATCAGCCTTCAGGTCTTACAGGGCTGACTTCCTCTTTCCTTGTAGGATCGTTGATCTACACTACACGGCAGGGGCTCCTCAGTGGGTGCGGAGATAACGTGTGTATGCTTGGATGACAGTGTTAGTGAGCCTGGCCTAACAAAGAAAATCAGGGTCAGAAGGTGTCCCGGTGAGGCCACAAAGGGCCCAAGGCAGGGCTCGTGGAGACTGGACCACCCCCGGAAGTCCCTCCATAGGTCTCCCCTCGGGCTCTCAGGCCACATCGGTCCCATGCCCCCTTGGTTCACTGGATCCTGCTCAGTGTCCTGGAATCTCCTTAGCCTGTGGCCTCTAGTTATTGCTCCAGTGACAGAGGAGGAAAGGAGGGGAGGGGTGGCGACATGCTCCAGGGAAGCCGGGGCTCTCCCTGGTTCTCCGCTGGTCTCTAGCATAGCGCCTGGTTCCTAGAAGCACCCACGAAATATTCCTTAAATAAATGAATGGGGAAAACAGAGAGATAATGGGAAAAAGAGCTGAATCAGACCAAACACGCCATAAAGTGTGATTCTTGAGGAGCTGATAAACTATCTCTGCAGGAAATTTCAAACAAAGGGCTCGCAGATGGGTCTGAGCAAGTGCAGCCTTCACGTGTGAGTGGATCAGCTCTCATAAAGGCTTTGCTCGGCGAAGAGCAACTCAATTGGCTGCATAAATTTGGCTTGTCTGTTTAATAAGCAAAACTAAACTCTACGTGGTTTGGGTATACGTGCATATGAGATAAAACTGTTTTTAAAAGAAAGGCAGTGATAAATACAAGCTTCAGAAAGTGGTTACCGCTGGGGGAGGAGGTGGGCGGGTAAGGACCCTTTGGGATAGGGCGATGAGTTCATGGGTGTTTATTATGTAATTATGCTTTATAATATATATATATATATATAGTATAATCTTTTAAATGTATCAGCTATCATCTTAAAATATATAACAGAACACAAAACCAGTCCCACTACTTTTTTAAGCCTCCAGCAAATTCAGCTTTTTATAACAGTTGGAAACAGGGAAGAAATGACAGCTGAAATCTATTATTATTAGGCAGTTTGGGGAGGTGTGGCGGACGTGGAAAGTCTTGTACAGCCACGAGAGAATGTGACTGCCCAGAATTCTAGCCCAAGGTCTGACATGCGGTGGGGGAAACCTGAAGGAAGGAACGTCGTCAGGAATACGCTTTGGAACTTGCATCTTTCATTAAGGCAGGGAACAAAGTCAAGTTGCCAGTGAGGCCCAGGAGGCAGGATGGAGGCAGCAAGACCAATGACCCTGGGTCACTGCAGAAATAAGGAAACGGCCCCAACCATTCCAAAGCATTTCCTCCAAGATGCTTCTGAAAAGTCTCTCCAAAGCAGCTTTTATGACTACCCTAACTATACCAGCACAGTCTCTTTATCTTAAGAGTTTATGTGGTTAATTAAGGAAGGGTTAATTAAGTATAAAAACTGCTGTGATGCCGCATCATGTTAAGTAGTACAATTTCACGTCGGTTATTATGTTATCCTATTAAATCAATCCAAGTCACCTTAGACAAGGGGACTGTGAAGTTCAGCATTCAGAGTAAACAAAATACCAGGTTTGAGGCTATTTCTTTTCTTTCCTTTTGGCTGCGCTGTGCAGCACGTGGAATCCTAGCTCCAGGACCAGCGATCGAATTGCAGTGGAAGCGTGGAGTCTTAACCACTGGACCGCCAGGGAAGTCCTGAGGCTATTTCTTTCAAAAAGGTAGGCATTGATTTTTGATCAGTTACACAATCTCCTATTATCGGAGCTATCGCCATAGGAAAAATCAGATTTCCCTCATATCATTTCGACTTTGGGCCCCTTTTCCAGGAGTGAAGCCTGCCACAAGTGGGAGAAATGCCCACGTAACCACTTAAGCTCATGGTCATGAACCTGCCCAGTCCCAAGGAGGGCAGCTCCTTAACAGTAATCACAGACACCATCTCAAACCCGTATCTCACTCCCAATGCTTCCTAATAGGTTGATTGTTTTTATTCTGTCGAATGAATTCTACTGATTTACTAACTTGCCATTGATACCGTAAGTCCCCGTTCAAAGCGTGCTGACATTTCTGGTGGTTCTGAATAGCTGGACACGGAGTGCTGCCCTCTCAAAGCTGACTTGAGAGATCACCTGCATCTGGTTCTTTTCACAAGCTGTCAGGTGACACAGCACCTGGGAGCCTCAGAGACCACTGTGACAGTGACTACTGTTGATCTCGTTTTCCAGACTAGGAGAAAACAAGGCTATGCTACACGCACGGCAAGGCGGCACCAGAGCACGGCCATGAGCTGAGCACAGCTGGCAGCTCTTCTGTTAATATCTGCTCGCTTCTTGTCTGTTCTTTTTGGGGTGCTACAAAAGCTGAAGCAGCAACAAAGGTAAGAAAACACAGAATAGGTAGAAACTTACGGTGGGGTAAACCTGATCTGCTTTATTTTTCGTTAAATTGAGTGAAGACCGCCATCATTTGATTTTAGCAGGGAATAGTATTCCCCCAGGGCACAGTTTCAGAACCAATGAGCTAGTTCGGCATTTCAGAGAGAGGGAAATGGAAGCCCAGATGCTCCTTCCAAGACCTGCTGAGGCCAATCCCACCTGTCCTCCTCATGTACCACCACCCGCTACCAGCCCTGCATTTCGTTACCCTGCACACTTTGTCCCTCCCTATTCTCCAGTGCAGAAATGTGTGTGTGTTGGGGGTAGGGGTGATTCTACCTGACGCAGCTGCAGCAGAGGCCTAGGGCTCCCCCAAGAAGATGGCCTGGAAGGCTTCCTGGAGGAGTAGGCCAAGAAGGAAGCTGTGAAGGACCACATCAAGGTACACTCTTTCTGCTTCTTTCTGAATCTTACTTAGCCCAGGCCCAGTCTTGTTGCCAGTTTTACAAACAGTACCGAAGGTCCATTGCCTGTGAAGGATTCTTAAGAAATAAGGTTGTACCTTATTCTAGAAATGCCAATAAAATTGTGAGTGTGGGAATAATACGGTGTTGTTTTAGCTGTGATGCGCCACTGGGAAATGCTTTTTTTTTTTTTGGGCTGTGCTGCGTGGCACGCAGGATCTTAGTTCCACTACCAGGGATTGAACCCATGTCCCCTGCAGCGGAGGCGCGGAGTCCAAACAACTGGGCTGCCAGGGAAGTCCCTGGTCAATGCTTTCTTGTCCAAGTTACAGTGAATAAATCACTCAGGGTTTGGCCTGTCTGCTAATTACACAAACCTGTGCTACAGCTAATCGTTCGTTTGTAGAAAAGGATGAAATCAGAAGTCCAAATCATGGCACATTTAAAAGCCTTTCAAATGACTGTCTGGCCTTCCCCTGCCTCTTATTCTCACCATCATTTAGAGGAGCTTTAAAAAAAAAAAAAGAAAAAAATCTAAGTTTTTTCTTTTCCATTATATTTCTTGAGCTCCAGCCTCACTGAGCTTGTTATCATGAGGTTTGTAAGTACGGAGGGACAGTAGTGTCTCTTTATTTATATTTTTGGGGAAGGCTAGGTGGTTAATAATATGGAATCATTTTCTGATCTATCTGAGAAAAAGAGAAGAATGAAAAGGGAAGCTTATAGGCCTCAAGTTTCTTTCATCCCTTTTGTTTCTTAAAAGAATGGAAGGGCAAATGGAGTTTATTTTTCTTCTGGTAACAGCCAGATCAAATGAGACCCCGCCCTGCCCCTCCCCCAAGACACACAAAAATCACTCTCAGCCTCAATCTAGGCTCCCCTGCACCTGTCGTTGTAAATCGCCATTGAGCTGAGCCAGCATTGCTACGCCTGAAATTTAAGCTCCCACTAAATGAGGCCTCTTATCTATCACTTTTCTGTATTTTCTTTTGGAGGCAGCATGGTTTAGCGTGGAGGTCAGCCGTGCCTGATTCGGAGATGGGACACAGTCCAGAGAGGTTTGCCAGTGGCCCCCGGCATGGAGGGGAAGGCGAGAAATACCACCATTGCCCTCCTCTCTTTTGGGGGCAGGAGGAGCCTTGAGGGCGGACCCCAGAAGCAAAAGCAGGGAACCCAGGAAAGCTTATAGGCAGAGGCCTGCCTTCTGCAACTCTGAGCTCAGGTCCCAGTGAAAGGGGGAGCTGGGGTCTGGAAGGGGCAACCCTGAGGACAGAGCCAGGCTTCCTGACGGGCGGAGCGGGCTGCTGTCTGCAGGCTTCTAGGCGCTTCTACCTGTGCCAACCCCAGTCCAGTCTCAGGTGGGCTCTCACCCATCTCCTCCAACCTCTGATGCAGATGGCTCAGATGACTCGCACGTCTACGGGGCGATTTAAACTCTGCCGACAAAAATGAATTATCACAGAGGCTCAGGGGTTCCAGGTTTTCACTTGCTTCTGGGCAGGGACATTCTTAAGCCCACAGCTGTTTTCGCAGTTACTCTATGTCCACCATGTGTCATGGAGGGTGAGTGAGGGGCCTGGCTCAGAGCTCTTTCCCCTGAAGGATGGGTAAGGGGAGGGTGGAAGAACCGCTGAGCTCCAGCCAGCTCTGGGACCTGAAAGTGGGATATACACTGAAGAGCAAACAAGGTCTCAGCTTCTTGTTTCCCTGAAGGGCAAGGGAGTCGACAGGGAGTTTAGAAATAAAAACTCCAAATGGCTAGGATTTCTTTGGGGCCCCCACTGGGGAAATTGTCCAGGTTTGTAACATCTGAACTCTTTCTTCACATACCAGCCCACAACTGCCTTCATTTCTGCCCCCAGTGCTTGCCTCCCTGCAGGTGAAGCAACTGGGCGATGATAGCTCAGGACCAGGTTTACGGAACAGTCGTGTCCCTCAAACGGTTCATTGTCAGCTGGTAAAATGAGACAGTTCTCAGAACCGCAGTGGGTTTCGTGCCTTGTGCAGAGCCAGGCACCCAGGATTTGGTCAGTAAATGGAACGTGCAGCTGGATCACAAACGTGTAACTCTTCCGGAAGAAAGATAAAACCCCAAACCAAAAAAGAAACCAAAAGGAAACCAGACCAAACCGAACCTCTACGGAGAACTGCTGGCTGTGGCCATGGCAGTCTGGTTACTGGCTGTGAAAAGCCTCAGGGCCCATTCGAGGCAGGAAGCCTCTAGCAGCAGCCTCATCTTGCCGTGGCCACTCCAGGGGCTTCTGCAAAGCCCACACGGCCACTCCAGTGGCTCTTGCTGTGGGTACTGAGCTCTTGCTGTGTGCTCAGCAACTTGCATGTGTTGACTCAGTCTCCTTCGCGAGGAGTGGTTTCGCGGCCACCAGCCTCTGTGTGAGAAGTCAATGTTGTCACGCCAGGGTCACCCACGGAGGGTGCGAAGAGAAGGGCAGCCCGTGAAGCCCAGGATTGGAATGGGCGGCAGAATTTGTTGGAGAGTAAGTTGGCAAGTGAAGGGAAAATTAAAACCCCTGGTCAGGGAGGTCAAGAGCTGTGCTGACCTGAAAATTCAAGGTTGGCTACGGTACATTTGAGAGAAGGAAGTTCTCGTATTATTCCAAGGAAGGAATCGAGGGTTAGGCTGGATTTAAATTTCACCAGGGCAGAGCCCATTCATTGATTCACTCAACAAATATCTACTGAGTGCCTGATGTGCGGCTCTGTTCTAAGCAACAGCAAATAAAACATAAAAACTTCTTCCTGCATCGGATTTCCTTTGTATTTCCACCACTTGGCCTAAAAATGATGATAATAGTTAACATTTATTGAGCGCTTATGTGTCACGTACTATTCTAAGTATTTTATAGGTATTAATTTATTTAATCCTCAGTACTATCCTATAGGTAGATGCTATCATCACCCCCATTTCACAGCTGAGGAAAATGAGGCACAGAGAGGTTGAGTGACTTGCCCAAGGCCACACAGCCAATTAATGGCAGAACCATAATTTGAACCCAGGCAGTCAGGACCCAGAGTCCAGACTCTTTTACCACAGCAAACAATCAATAAACAACCAAATGATTATGATAAAAAGTACAGCATAAACACAGTAAAATAGCCCAAATTTAAGCAAAGAGCTAGAAGGGTCAGTTTACATTATGACAAGTTTAAGTCCTAGGTTATTTGGAAAGAAACGTATTTTTACTACCTGCAAGCGCATACTGAGACTAGGGCTAATCTAGTGATCAGTAATCTAACAAGCACAGGGCTCTGCTGCCTGTTGTGATGAATATTAAAGCCTGGACTGCAACTCGAGTGCCCATAGCTAATAACTAACACTTAATATCCTTAAAATGATCTGTTTTCTTGAGAAGGCTATCCAGTCGTCATTACAATCTTCCTGACTAAGATTTGCTCAACAGTCCTCACTCTCAATCGAGGTCAAAGTAACTTAATATTTCATGGTACTTTTAAAGTTAACTCATCTTAAATATTACAGGGTGGTCACTGGTGTTTAATCAACGACACCCTGGTCTCCTCTTTCTGGTGTGTGGTAGGATTGATTACACGTGTCCCTGAGTGAGGTGGGACCGTGGGGCTTACTTTGGGCTGTCAAATATGAGTGGCAGTGACATGTGCCACTTCTGAGGGGAAGCCTTTAAAAGCCTGTGTGCGGGTTACCACCTCCCCTTCCCCCTGCCTCAGTGATCATGGAGGCCAGATGGAGAGCAGGTCTCTGGCCGTCTGGCAGAGCCCCTGCATACCAGAGGTGGACGCAGAGCACAGAGAAGAAACTACCAGTGTTGTTTTAAACCACTGAGATTCTGGGGTCGTTTGTGTTTAGCCCATTGTAACTATTACAAACACCTACCCTCCAAATTCTGGGTGCAAAGAGGAATGAATGAAGAATCTATAAAGCCAATTAGAAGGGAAAGGAAAACAAACATTGACCATTACTATATTTTAGGTATTTACATGTTATCATACCTAATCTTCTTGGCAACACTGAGAAGTAGGTATGACCTCCATTTTACAGACATAGAAACTGAAGTTCAGAGAGGGAATGGGACTTAGCCAAGGATATATAGCTAGTAAGTGACAGAGGTGAGTTTCAAATTCAAGTTTGTCTGAATTTTCTGATTATACAATGCTGTCAACAAAAGCATATGCAACTAGATTCCTCTAAAGGCCAAACATAGGACCACTAGGCGGGAAAGGCATTCAGTCATCCAGTCATTCACCAAACACGGACAGCATGCTTACTGTGTGTCAGGCACTGTAGCAGGATTCTTGGAGTGAAGAAGGTGGCTATGGTCCCTACCCCGAGGAGCGGACAGTCCCGTGCCGGCTACAGGCGAGGAAAGCAGCAATTTCCGTGTGGTGTATGAGCTATTTGGCTAGGGCAAGGATGGGGTGGGGCTTGAGAGTATACTCCAAGTCATGGAAGGAAAAAGCAAAAAACCAAAAAACCCCCCACACAGCGGAGAAGGGAAATCTAGGAAAGCAAATGAGAGAGGAGGGCCAAACAAAGACATGCCCTGCACACACTTGGTGAGAACGTGCCATGTGCTTCACCCCGACACACACAACTGTGGTGGCCTGCTGCCACTGGCTGATGACATCAAGGCGCCCGCAGAAGCCGAGAGAGGCAGCTCCACCCTGCTGGGAACAGCAGCCCTCACTCCCTCCACAGCTGGCTCGGGAATTCAAACCCAAGCAGAGAGCACGCATTCGCTGGCGGCTGGCACCTCAAGTCACGAGGACTGAGGGCAATTGGCTTGCTGGTCTTCCCTGCTCATCTACGACTCTTTGCCACACTCACCAGGTCTTATGCAGGGCCTGACATGAAACAGTCACTCAGCCACTGTTGACCTGATGATCTGTAGGGAATGAACAGAAGCTGCAGAGGTAGAAAGGCGCCTAGGGAAGCTTGGGGACTGTTGAGCACCAGCCGGTCTGAGGCCTGTGACGACCAGGAATAGACCCCAGAACGGCTCAGGCTTCTTCTGACTATACTCAGCAATGCAGGTCTGAATTCTGAGCTTCAGAAGATCCCTCCCATTTAGAAATGAAGAAATACGTGGCTCTCCTGGGTGGAATGTCTCAGGTTAGGGGCCACTAGGCCACATCTAGGCTCGTGGGGTTGGGGTGAGAAAAAAATTCTACTTTGGAGGTTAATGGTATAGTCTGTGTCTTTGGGCAATTTAACACTAGAGGGAGAGGGGCTGAGGTCGAAGGAGAAAGCATTTTACTCTAATGAATACCTCTCAAAACAAGTGGGCCACTGGCTTGGCCTTGGAAATATTTTAGCAATCCTGAGCATTTTGATATGAGAATATTCCTCATCAAAATAGGATTTGCCCAGGATATACAATGGAGAAAAGACAGTCTCTTTAATAAGTGGTGCTGGGAAAACTGGACGGCTACATGTAAAAGACTGAAATTAGAACACTCCCTAACACCATACACAAAAATAAACTCAAAATGGATTACAGACCTAAATGTAAGGCCAGACACTATAAAACTCTTAGAGGAAAACATAGGAAGAACACTCTCTGACATAAATCACAGCAAGATCTTTTTTGATCCACCTCCTAGAGTAATGGAAGTAAAAAAAAAAAACAAAAAACAAATGGGACCTAATGAAACTTCAAAGCTTTTGCACAGCAAAGGAAACCATAAACAAGACGAAAAGACAACCCTCAAAATGGGAGAAAATATTTGCAAATGAATCAACGGACAAAGGATTAATCTCCAAAATATATAAATAGCTCATGCAGCTCAATATTAAAGAAACAAACAACCCAATCCAAAAATGGGCAGAAGACCTAAATGGACATTTCTCCAAAGAAGACATACAGATGGCCAACAAACAACATGAAAGGATGCTCAACATAACTAATCATTAGAGAAATGCAAATCAAAACTACAATGAGGTATCACCTCACACCAGTTAGAATGGGCATCATCAAAAAATCTACAAACAACAAATGCTGGAGAGGGTGTGGAGAAAAGGGAACCTTCTTGCACTGTTGGTGGGAATGTAAATTGATATAGCCACTATGGAGAACAGTGTGAAGGTTCCTTAAAAAACTAAAAATAGAACTACCATATGACCCAGCAATCCCACTACTGAGCATATACCCTGAGAAAACCATAATTCAAAAAGACACATGCACCCCAGTGTTCACTGCAGTACTATTTACAATAGCCATGTCATGAAAGCAACCTAAATGCCCATTGACAGATGAATGGATAAAGAAGATGTGGCACATATATACAATGGAATATTACTCAGCCATAAAAAGGAATGAAATTGGGTCATTTGTAGAGACGTGGATGGATCTAGAGACTGTCATACAGAGTGAAGTAAGTCAGAAAGAGAAAAACAGATATCATATATTAACGCATATATGTGGAACCTAGAAAAATGGTACAGATGAACCGGTTTGCAGGGCAGAGATAGAGACACAGATGTAGAGAACAAATGAACGGACACCAAGGGCGGAAAGTGGTGGGGTGGTGGTGGTGGTGTGATGAATTGGGAGATTGGGATTGACATGTATACACTGATGTGTATAAAATGGATGACTAATAAGAACCTGCTGTATAAAAAAATAAATAAAATAAAGTTCAAAAAAAAAAAAAGACTTTGGGCTTCCCTGGTGGTGCAGTGGTTGAGAGTCCACCTGCCGATGCAGGGTACACGGGTTCGTGCCCCGGTCCGGGAGGATCCCATGTGCCACAGAGCAGCTGGGCCCCGTGGGCCATGGCCGCTGGGCCTGTGCGTCCGGAGCCTGTGCTCCACAACGGGAGAGGCCACAACAGTTAGAGGACCGCGTACCGCCAAAGAAAAAGAAAAAAAAAGGCTTTGCCCATATAACATAGCTTAAGATAGCTAGGGATATGACCTATATAAATCTACCGTGGAAGAGAAAAGAAAAAAAAATTTTAAAAAGCACTAAGCAGAAGGGAATTTGACATTATTTAAATAGGACATTACCCTGCTGCTGCTAAAGAAAAGCTTCTGAAATGATAAAAGATAATTAAAACAAAACAAAACAAAGGTGTGAGAATAAGCCAATGATTCAAGATGGTGTGACTAACCCAAGAAGGCAAGTGTCAGACTCCAGCCTTGCTGGCCTTTGTGACCAGAGTAGGACTATGGCATTCTCAAATCTCATTTTAAAGTGTCAGTCACTTAAAAAATCCCTGCAGAAGACAGGCATTGGGTTTATCCATTATGTAAACGAAAACCTAGCATAACAGGGCTAACATGAAGAGAGACCCTGACTCACATGGCAACGGCTCTGTAGGATCCATCCCAACTCCCCTGTTCTTTCCCAACCCTTCAGGATGTCTAAAAAAGAACCACAGAGAAGGGGTGAATTCAGACACATGGTACACCTTTATTTTTAGCCCACTGAGAACATTTTCTTTACCAAACAATGTAATGAAATGAAAGCCTAAACATAAAAGCTCCAGGATGCTGAAATATCAGTGGTGTAGACAATGATTCAGCAGATGAGTCTTTAGAAATTGACAAGGATGATATGCACTAAAAATATTCTCAATAACTTTATTGAGGGACAGATAACACTTGTAGTTTTAAACACAGTCTGTCTTTTTTAGTTGTGTCTGGATTAATATAATTAAGCATAAGCCCTCTCAATACTTAATGTCAATTGAGACTAAGACCGAGAATTCTTCTATTTCTTTATTCATCCAAATGACATATTATCTCATTTTTAAAAAGATTTCCATGCTGCAACAATGTTAGAGAACTCATCACCCAAAAGGTCAGGGTCTGGGAAAGACACTGGAAATGATATTGCTTTATAACAACCATGTTTTGGAAATGTTAAGCTCCCTCTCATGCCCCAGATGTCTGGGATTTAAGAGTAGAACCTTGACAAATAGGGTTAAGCAATAAAGGAAGAGACCATCAGGCAAAAAAGAATACCAACTATATTATTCTAATCCTTCAGAATCCATGCCAGAGAACCATGCAACCCTATAAAGAAATAGATGTTATGACTCTTCTATAAAAGAAAATCAAATTGCCTGTATCTGTTGTTCTAATGATACATTTATCTTCCAAACTTTGCTCTCAGTGACATAATTGGCTGGCCTCTCTTCTCATGTGTCTTACATGACATCACAGATGAGCTATTTCAACTTTTAATCTGGTTTTAAATACATTGCAGTTGATTAGCTGGGCGCTGACGCCTAATGCTTGAACAGAAACATCCCTCTGAGCAGAGCTATAGGCAGATGAGGTGACGGCCAGGTTAACTGGTGGACGTGGAAAGCGTCCTCCTAACCATGTCCCTCCCGCAGTCAATGTCTTTAAACTGCCCAAAGGTAATCAAACCTTGCGTCAGCCCTTGCTGCAGAGATTTCTTGACTACCTCCTCCCTCCTGAATTCCATTCCCCCAAGGCCTTGTGTTTCCTGTCAACTAGCTAATTTCATAGAGGAATCATGGAACATTCGAGCTGAAAGGGCCTATGGAGGCCATGCAGTGCTCTCACGTTACGGACCAACTCCTTTCTGTTAGTGAAGGTCTCTTTGCAAAGGGTGAGTGCTTAATCTAAAGGGACTTGTTTTCTGAAAGAAATTTCCAGGCATCAATTTACACCAGTAGGAAGGATATTTTCCAGAAGCCACTGTCTACCTCACCTCTCCTCATGTAATAGTCACCCCTTTTCCCCCAGAATCTAGCGTAATCTGGTCTGTCTTCAGACTGGGCTCTGGAGGAAGTACTGACTTGAGGCTAGAGCATATGGGCAGACAAAGGGTTCCTCTGCGCATGTGTGTGTGAATTTATTAATATGATAATTCTCAAAAGGCATTAAATATTAAGTCTAATTAAATCAAAGTATATATTTTTTCCTTCACCATTAATTGCAAGCATTTTAAAGCTTGCTCATATCAAGCATGATGGTAATGTACAGGGCTGGTGGAAATGTAGATGTGTAAAGTCATTTTGGAGGGCAATAGAATGGCACCTACTAAAATTACAAATATACAGGCCTTTTGACCCAGCAACTCAGCTTTTAGGAATCTACCCTAGAAAGAGTCTTACTTGGGTACAAAGAAGCATATAGAAAGGTGGTTGTAGGACTTCCCTGGTGGTCCAGTGGCTAAGGCTCCACACTCCCAATGCAAGGGGCCCGGGTTCGATCCCTGGTCAGGGAACTAGATCCGCATGCACTCCGCGACTAAGAGTTCACATGCCGCAACTAAAGATCCTGCATGCCACAACTAAGATCCCACGTGCCACAATGAAGATCCCGCGTGCCACACCTAAGACCCAGCACAGCCGAAGTAAATAAATAAATAAACAAACAAATATTAGAATCTTAAAAAAAAAAAGGTGGTCGCTATGCCTGGCTTACAATTGAGAATAATTAGAAACAATTATTTAATATGTGCATCAATGCATACGATTAAATTAATAACACAGAATATGATGCAGCTGTTAAAAATAGAATGGGTCACCTGGAAAAAACTCTAAGACATATTAAGTGGGAAAAACCAAGTTGCAGAATAATATGTAGACTATGATATCACATCTACTTTCAAAATCCCTGTATACTTCTAGGTGTACCTTTGCACATACATTTGAATGTGAATACTTAGAAAAGAAAGTGGAAGATTATATCCAAACTGATGACTTCTGGAAAGAGGACTGGAATTAAAAAAAGGGAGACATCAAGAGGAACTCGTGTTTTTACCTGTATTGGTTAAATTTTGTTCAATGAGACTATATTCATATATTACAAGTGTTATAAATTGAATTTAATTTTACATTTAACGTACCTTTCTTTAGGGAACTCAAGACCCAGCCCTAAATCTGGTTGCCTCCTTATTTCTATAGCTTGAGCCTCTGCTTAAGATTTTCTTCTCTCAAATCCTCTTCCCCCAACACATACATTTGGAACTTAGGCAAAATCAGACCATATCCTTGTCATGAAAATAAGCATGAGGATGTAACACTGATCTTTTCATAAATGTTTCTTTTTTCATCAGTTCTTAGTGTTAATCCGTGGGAAAATGAGTTGTGTTTCTGCTAAAGTTAAGGGCAAAAAAACTCAAATCCAAAAAACATCACCACTAATAAACAAAACCAAGCGGACAGATTCCTTATTGACACAACGTTACAGCTCCCACAAGGACATGGCTTTCTCACAGGCTTCAGTTATCGGATATTTCTGGGCATACTTTCCAAGAAATGTAAAAGGACACAAGTTTCAAATGGAATGATTCTTTTGCTGACTTTAAATTTAACTCTCTTTTTCTTTCTCCAACCTTCCACTTACAGAAAGACCCATGAGAATTGGTCTTTTCTCTTTTTTCAAGAAGGAATAATGAGTTTGGGATTTATACATCAAATTTTTTTGGTCTTATTCTTATATTAACTGTATTTTAAAAGCAAATGGTGCATCCTTTATTATTATTTTTTTAATTTGGCAGGGGAATGCCCAAGATGGCCCCCATGCCCCAAATGCTGCATCCTTTTTATTTATTTATTTATTTTTGCGGTACGCGGGCCTCTCACTGTCGTGGCCTCTCCCGTTGTGGAGCACAGTCCAGACGCGCAGGCTCAGCGGCCATGGCTCACGGGCCCAGCCGCTCCGCGGCATGTGGGATCTTCCCGAACCGGGGCACGAACCCGTGTCCCCTGCATCAGCAGGCAGACTCTCAACCACTGCACCACCAGGGAAGCCCGCTGCAACCTTTTTAAATCATCTTCTAGGTCTTATAGTTTAAGGAGAAAACAAAAGCCTATGCATTTTGAATGATTAATTATAGTGGAAAAATGGAATAGGTTACTCGTAAGAAGCTGAGAATAAGATGCTTGCTTCCTTCAAAAGCATAGAAAATTGTCATAGGCGGGTAACACAGAATCCCTTGGAGTGGGACCTAGGGATCTGTGGTTTTAGTGCCATAGTTGGTTCTGATGGTCAGAGCCAGGTATGTTTTCCTTCTTGGTGTAAAATTCATCTTCAAATAAGCGATAATCACCCATGGATATCACAGGTGTACCTCGGAAGAAGTGCAAAAGTATCCTCAAAATCTCATAGCAAAATATTAAAAAAATTTTCATTAAAAAATAAATATATTCCATTGAGTACTTTTACAAGGTAAGGGAATGCTGTGTTTCAAAATTACCGAAGACTAGAGTATTTCAACTCTAAAAAGGTTGGGAATATCTGTCCCCTAAAAAACGTTTGATGTATAAACCTCAAATTCATTATTCCTTCTTGAACAAAGAGAAAGGAGTATTACAATTCTCATGATAATTGGAACTACAAATAACTTACCATGAGAGTGACTATGATTAAAGTCACGAGCAATCACTACAGTTTTTTTTTGGTTTTGGTTTTTGCGGTACGCGGGCCTCTCACTGTTGTGACCTCTCCCGTTGCGGACCACAGGCTCCGGACGCGCAGGCTCAGCGGCCATGGCTCACGGGCCCAGCCGCTCCGCGGCATGTGGGATCTTCCCGGACCAGGGCACGAACCCGTGTCCCCTGCATCGGCAGGCGGACTCCCAACCACTGCGCCATCAGCGAAGCCCCATCACTACAGTTTTTATTCCCCCACTCAAAAATATTACATGTGTTTCTATAGTTTAACATAATACAGATGCTTATTTTATTTTCTTGAAAATCTTAAGAGTTAAAAGAAATAGGCTCTCATTCTTTAAAAATCCTCATTTAACAAATAGTATCGGAGCCTTCCAGAGTAAAGGATTAGTATTATTACTTTTCAGAATGCAGGGATCGTTTTTTCTTTGACTCTTAGGTATTTATGGTAGGAAAGCTGGGAGGAACAGGAAAGTACTCATCAGAGGAGAAGGGTAATAATCTTTGGAATGAAATTGGCTGGGACATGTCAAGCTCAGCAGGCTTAAAGACACTCTTCTTGTTTTCCTATTATTCTATTTTGAATCTCTTATCCTGCTGGCGGAGTTTCCAGCCTGCAAAGACTGCTCACTGTGCCCTGATGTGTATGAGCGTTCTCAGGCAGGCCATCACGGGAATCCAGCTGTCAGAGCTGAGTTGGCCTTTGCACTGTTCTTACATGCTCTTTTCTCCCTATTTACATATATTTGATCACTCAGATAGTAAAAAATCTTGGCAAATTGCACTACAATAATCATTTTCCACCTTGGCTCACCGTGGAGAAAAATATCTGTTGTAATGCATCCAAAGTTTAGGCAAGGATGGCCATTTGGAAAGAGCTCTCCATTTACAGGGAAACTGCCAGACAGAAGTCAGGTGTCCCTTCATTATTCAGAGCAAGGTCTGGCCTTCATGAACCTGTGGCTGATCAAACTCAAGTTCCATTAGGGATTAGGACTGTAAATATATCAGTTCTGTCCAAATTAATCTATTAACTCAGTACACCTTCAATGCAAATCAAGAAAGTGAAGGGTGTGTGTGTGTGTGTGTGTGTGTGTGTGTGTGTGTGTGTGTGTGTGTGTGTATGTGTGTGTGAAATTTAACAATTTGATTCTAAAACTTCTATGGGAGAGCAGAGGGTTAAGAATAAGCAAGAAGGGACTTTCCTGGTGGCGCAGTGGTTAAGAATCTGCCTGCCAATGCTGGGGACACGGGTTCAAGCCCTGGTCCAGGAAGATCCCACATGCCACGGAGCAACTAAGCCCGTGCACCACAACTACTGAGCCTGCGCTCTAGAGTCCGTGAGCCACAACTACTTAGCCCACGTGCCACAACTACTGAAGCCCGCGTGCCTAGAGTCCGTGCTCCGCAACAAGAGAAGCCACCGCCATGAGAAGCCCTTGCACTGCAATGAAGAGTAACCCCCTCTCGCCACAACTAGAGAAAGCCCGCATGCAGCAATGAAGACCCAATGCAGAAAGAAAAAGAAAGAAAAGAAAAGGAAAGGAAAGAAAGAAAGAAAGGAGTAAGCAAGAAAAAGTTGAAGCTGAACAAGGCTCATTATACAGATATAGTAATTAAGACCGTGTGGTACTGCCAAAGGGAAAGACCAAAGAATGAAATGAAAACAGAGGAGCCCACGGACAGTCACACATACATGGAAACTTGATAGACAACCAAGATGATGCCGAAATTCAGTGTGGAGAGGATGAACTATTCAACAAGTGGTGTGTGGACATAATCAATATAAAATTTGATCCCTGTATCATTTATTATATGGAAAAAAATCCAGAGATATTAAAGACCTAAATGTGAAACAAACAAAAATTTTTAGAAAAAAATGAAAGATGCCATACACAAAGTGAAAAGACAAGCCTTAAACTACCGTAAGATATTTGTAACATATAAAATCAACAAAGGATTAGATAGACAAAAGAAGACATCAGTAAGAAAGTCAATAGAAAAAAGACAACCAAGTAGAAAAATAGGCAAAGAATATGAAGAGGCAAATCAGAGAAGAAATCATGTGAATGGTGAAAAACATGCCCATATGTGCAACTTTACACAACAGTCAGGGAAATGAGAATGACACAGATATGAAGTCTGACACTACCCAGGTCCCTGGGTAGTCAGGGATACAGCAGAGGCAAGGAGCCTCAGGTGAGAGAGGGCAGGGCTGTAATAAGACAGAGATGAAGGCTGAGTGCTCGGAACGCAGCATGTGCTCCGCAGATGCGCTGTCTTCCCTCTTATAACTCACTGGAGCATGGTTCTGAATCGGCAGAGCTGCAGCTTTCCCAGCACTCTCACAAGGCCCGGTGCCCCTAAAAGACTGGAAAGCCACGGCAGAGGCAGCTGCATCGTCGAAGAAGAAACAAGGCATTTTGAGTCAGAGGATCTGGACTTACTGTGGACCTTTGGACAGATGCTTTAACTCAGCATTTCACTTTCCTCTTCTACAAAGAGAGAGAACGACAGTGACCTCAATGTGACCTTGAAGAGGCCAACCAGCTAGTGAAAGTACAACTTAAACTGTACCGACCGCACAGATGTACATTGGGGCTGATATGCCGCTGCTAGTGGTCACATGCCAAGTGTCTTCACTGTCACCAATGGTTCACATGTGGAAATACCATTCTTTCCAACTCCTACTTACATGTATGAAGCGATGACCCTGGATGATGCAGCCACCAGCATAAGCAAACAATAGGAGTAAATGCTGGATCCATTCCTTCTCCTGTCAGTGTGTAACCTTCATGGGGGTGGACAGGCTAGATTTAAAACAATGGGCAGGTTGGTTCCTTCTATGTGTCTATTGCCAGGGTTGTAATGTATATTCTCTTCCTCCCACATCCTGCCTTCTATTTTCTTCCCTCTACACAAGCACTTTTAATACCAACTAATTAAAAGCAGGCATCTTAAGATATGGCTTAAAAGACTCTTTTGTATCATCAGGCTGAGCTAGAATTCTGAGCATAAAGGCTTCTGGAGGAGAAACAGGATGAAGAGCCAGAGAGACTGACTTTGATAGATGTTGCTGAGCCATCAGCTCTCTGAGGGACCCAGGCAAAGCCACGTGACCTCTTTGGGGCTCCATGTTCTGTCAGTTCTTAGAGGACATTAACATACCCTCAGAACACTAGTTTACTGTATATACAGACAGGTTTATTTTTTACATTTAATACTTATATTTATGTATTTATATTTTAAGAGTAGGATCTTTTCCAATAAGTACATTATAAAAATCTTGTTCGGGATTTCAGAGCCAAGGAACCCAGGGACTGCACAGGGCTGCTCTTCATAGGAGGTTAGCGCTTGTCTCCAACAACCACGTGTGGCTTCAGCTGTTTCTGAAAGCTGTGCTTTCCCTTTTGATGTCTGAGGCCCATTACTTTCATTTTTGACTGAGCCAACAGGTGTTCTCAGACTCTTTTCTTTATGGGCTGTCTTCCCTTGGGGTTCGGGGTGGACAGAGTTTTCCTACAAGATGACTGAGAAGCATGGAGAAATAAATTTCCCCTGGCCCACTGGCTCCACTATTGCCTCTGCTGTGACCACCTTGAAGTCTTGATCTTTCCCATTTCTTGGAAGATGCAGGGGATAGACAGCTGAACCACAAGGCCTAGGCCTAAATGCTCCATGGAAACAATGGAAGTACAAATCTTTCATCCTTTGATTTAGGGCCTAAATGCACCGGGCCTGTACCACCAAAATGCCAGAATGGGCAAGATGTCTTTGAACCTTGGTGCAGAATCCAGGAGAGCAGAGGGAAGTCCAGCTTCTGGGGGAGCCTCCTGCTGGGCAGGTGGCGCCTGGCATGGCAGCAGGCATCTCGAATGTGCCGGGCAAAGCTGACCACGCCTCCGCCCTGGGCAGAGCTGGTGAACTGACGGCCTCAACACACACACCTGTGCACCAGCAGGACAGCAGACTCTAGGGCACAGGGTGTGAGACATGATGAAGGTGTCCCTAGACTACATCTGGGGACAAAAGAAGAAGTAGGTAACCCTGAGAGTGGCACTACTGAGGCAGGATAATAATTTAAAGTGTTAACGAATTTCATATACACGCACAGAAGCACATTTCTTTTGACCCTACAACCCACCCCCTGAGGATACTCAGGGGACTGACAGAGGCAGAGGCAGGCTTCTAGTCCCCAAGACTAGAGAAAGGTCCCTGGGTTGGGGGCGTCCAAGGGAGAAGGAGAGAACCCTTGGATATGTCTGTAGGTTTATAGAACAAAGGGTGTCTACGCTTCACCTCTCTAATGGAGCCCAGGGAAGCAGAAGCCCCAGCGCAGTAATGGCTGTGTCATACATCAGACGAGGTCACAGAGCCTTCCATGGCCCCATACTGCATGCCGCCTGGAGCGGCCTGGCCATAGATGAAGCTCTGAAGAGACTCACAGAGCTCCCTGGGCCCTTGCTTAAGCGCAGCAGAAAGCTTCTCTTGGCCTAATGGAGTTCTAAGAGACTCAGAGAGATAGAGGACTGGGCCCAAAGAGGCCTTGCAAACAGCTAGCCATTAGGGCCTCGTGGACTGACAGCAGAGATCCTGTGGAACAAGGATGCTACTGGGGTGCCCTCAGGGACAGACAGCGTGTGTAGCACAGGTACCAGCTCCTCAGAGCCTTAGATATGGCCCTGGGAAAAAGGTGGGAGGACCTGGAATTGCCAGACAGTAAATTTCCCATTTCCCAGGGGAATGGGAACACATGTATAAATTAAGAGAGTTAGAGAAACAAAATTTTAAGACCACATTTGTTAGATACCTAAACATTACTGGTGCCTAGTATACCGGTAGAAATCAGCCCATAATAGATCAGTCTAATTTATGACTAACCCACTCCAAGAGGTGGTTTTGCTTGTTTATTTGACTGACTGATTGATTGATTCATTCATTCATTCATTCCCTCCCTCTCTTCCTCCCTGACCTACCAAACAGCCAGATACTCCACTGAGGACTAGCAAAGCTTTTAGAAACAGACCTCAAATGCCTGTTTTCTACCCTCAAGATGTAGTAATAGGGGGAGAGGCAGGGGGGTGCAGAAATGGAGACACTGACAACTAAATCTAACGCACTCTGGTAAGGACTGTGATGAAAGTGCATAGGAAGTGGTCTAGGAGCACAGAGGAGAGCTTGCTAGTCTAAGACTTGGGAGTCTGTGTAAACTGACAACTCCCATCTATCCAAACAGTACACTTAGGAAGACGACCTTAGGATCAGAAAGCTGTCATCCACTCAATCACATGGAAAATGCAGGAACGGGCTGCGGCAGAGACATCATCTGTACACCGAATATCCGTGGGATATACCTCATTTTCCAGCCCTGCCTGCAGTCAGGAGAGGCCATGTGACTAGTTCTTGCCGCTAGGCTATAAGAAGGGGGACTCCGGGAGCTTCTATGACCCTCCAGCTCAGCTCTCCTCTTTCCCTTCCACGGTACCTGTGGAGGCCTCTTATTCCAGGCGGTGTAGCTTCAAGATGTCTGAGCTTCCATCGTCCTGAATCTTTGGGAACACATGTGGAAAAGAGACTCCACTGAGCCACAATCAACATGTAATCTGAGCGAGAAATAAGCTCTTAACTGAATTAAGTCCCTTAACTTCTAGGGTTATTTTGTTACTACAGCAAAACTTAGAATATCCTGACCAATGGTGAGATGCTAGATTAAAAGGGGGAGGTGGGTTATTAAAATGCACTCCAATACTGTTCAGAGGAAAAGGGGCTCTGCCCCCAGGTGACCAGTATTTTAAGAACAATCTCCTGAAAGAGATGAACGTGACAGGCAGTAGTGTGATACCTGTACTTAGAGCTGGTACCTGGACGTGGGTCCTGATGACAAGTTGGTAAAGAGAAGGCTGAACAGAAGACAAGAAGGGGCGGAAGATAAGAGGAAAGCAGGAAAGCCACACTTCTGCGTTCTCTGTCTATCTGTCTATGTAACGGTCAAAAGCCACTCCCTACCCCTACCCTCTCGCACCCCTCGACCCCAGATGGTCCCATGCGGGGTCCAGACAGTAAGGCACCACCATCAGGGATCTCTCTAGGGGGCAGTCTAAGGGTAGTTTCTCCTCTCTCTGCAGCCCCCTGAAGTCTACTGCAAGGGAGTGAAGAGCTTAAGAGCTGACACCTTTGAAAGGGTAACAACTCCGGTGAGAGAAACAAAGCAAAGAAGCTAAACGAGGCCAGTTTAATTCCACTCTGGAATATGGTTTCTCCCCCCACCCGCTGGCATACCAAACATAGACTTTAAAATATTCTCATTACTACTGCAGCAGTTAACTTTAAAATATCGTTTGAAATAAGCAGTAACCACATATGGGCCACATCTAGGTGAAGCAAGTGTCAGTGAGATGCTGGCCAGATTGCAGAAGGTATTTTTCTTTCCTGATATGTGACTCATGATTTAGTGTGGAACAGGAGGGTTTATAGCTTTACAATCTGCTAGTGACAAGGGGACACATGGTGGAAACAGGTCCATTGGAAAAATGATAACCCTTTCGTTCCCCCAAATGTTATTCAAATTCTCCCCCGCTTTTTCCCAGATAAAAATAGAAATCTTCACATGACCTAACTGTTCCTTGGGAAAGTCACTAAATAGCAGGGAATGGATGATAAAATGACAGCTGGAGTCCTGAAATCTAGTAAAAGTATTTTTTTTTAGTAGCCATGGAATAGCAGAAAAATGTTTACAGGTTTATAATGTCCCATACGACTAGAAACTTCCTCTGCTGGTCAGGTTGAATATGAAGGCCCGTTGGACAAGTAACACCACCACAAACAACAGCAACAACTACAGCAACAGCTACGTCACCTGAGATCTTGTAAAGCACCAGGCCCCGAGCTCCACCCATCACCTCCTTCAATCCTCATACAGAGTCCTCTAGGGAGTCAGTATTATTATTACTGTCCCTACCTGGCAAACGAAGACTCTAAAAGCAGTCATTTCACTACATTAGTTTACAATGAGAGAGTGGTGAAGAATGTGTGTTCAGCTTAGTTTGTTTCATACCCTGTAGACCTGGTGTCAGTATGTGCCAATGGCTGTGACTCAGTATCCCAGCACAGCCAGCCTCGAGTAGAGCGGAAAGGAAGGACTACACCTCTGGTGTGTCTACTATGTAAAGAAGTTCACAGACAGTGATGAACACCAATCCTGTAGGTATGAATACCTCCATCTAAAAATAAAGAAACAGAAGCTGGGGGAGGGCAGATCGCCTCACCAAGGTCACGCAGCCCTAAGCGTGGAGCGGGGTCACTCATGTCTTTGACGAACCGAGTCCTGGGGAGAGCCTCCCGTGGAGTGACGGCCAGTGTCTGCCTGACGGGCGTCACATGTGTGACTTGGGAAAGTCCTTTCCGTTCTCAGTGCGCTAGTTTCCTCGTCCAGGAGATTGTGAGGGATGGGTGAGAAGATGAAGGTGAAAGGCTCTGGAAGTCTCAGATGCTGCACACGCGTGAGATGAAAGGAGGAGAGGGAGGTGGTGGTAAAACGCCAAATACAAATAAAATCCTCAAGTAGGTAATTATTAATGGATTTATATTAAAGCTTATCCAGAAAAGCGACTTCATCCAAGCCAACAATAGCTGACAGGGCTGGGCAGGAGTATTTGATGAATGATAACAGTGCAGTCTGCAGCAATGGACCCATGAACACTGTTGACTACTCCGTGGTTTGCTCAACCTTTTTTTTTCTCTGTCTCATTTGCATTTGTTTTTATTTAAATTTATATTCTTTTTTAAAAAAATTGAAGTATAGCTGGCTTACAATGTTGTGTTAGTTTCAGGTGTACGGCACAGTAATTCAGAGATATATATCCTTTTCCATAATCTTTTCCAATATAGGTTATTACAAGATATTGAATATTGTCCCCTGTGCCGTACAGTAGGTCCTGGTCCTTATCTATTTCATATACAATAGTGTGTATCTGCTAATGCCAAACTCCTAATTTATCCTTCCCTCTCCCCCACTTTCCCCTTTGGTAACCATAGGTTTGTTTTCTATGTCTGTGAGTCTATTTCTGTTTTGTAAATAAATTCATTTGTATCATTTTTTTAGATCCCACATATAACTGATATCATATGATAGTTGTCTTTCTCTGTCTGACTTACTTCGCTTAGTATGATCATCTCTAGGTCCTTCCATGTTGCTGCAAAGGGCATTATTTCACTCTTTTTTATGGCTGAGTAATATAATATACTGTATACATATATACAATATATCCATCGTATATATGTTTGGTCAAACGTTTTATAGTGTAGTGGTTAAGCCACTGACTCCTGAGCCAGGCTGTCTGGGTTCGAATCCCAGTTCTGCCACCTGCTGGCTGTGTAACGGTGGGCGAGCTCCCTGACCTCTCTGTGCCTCTGTCCCCTCATCACAGAGGGGGACACCCCGAGTACCCATGTTTGGGGGTTGGTGTGAGGGTTATGAACAATAACATAGGAGCAGTGGCTGGCACAGAACGCTGCTGGCTAAGCGTGAGCTGTGCTGTTCTCATGTCCCTTCTCTGCTCTGGGCAGTTAACCAGCTTTCTGTCGCCATCAGGCTACACCTCAGTGGTGGGTCCTCAGAGCACGTGGCTTTGCCCCACTCCTCTGGAAACTTACGGTTATAACCTAAACTTGAAAAACTTCACTTGAACCCTATGAAATGGCTGTTTTGGTAGATCAAAAGTGGGGTAAAATCAGCAATTTCATATTCTTCAACCTAACATACATGGACAAACAGATCCAAAGCTCAGAAGAGCAGGAAAAAAAAAAGAAAAAAGGGAACAAGCAGTCTAGCAAAAATCAGAAAGGGAGAGTCAGATGAAATGTAAATAAAATAACCATGGCTTACACAGCTGCATCTGTATCAAAGAAATGCATAAATTAAGTCCAGGATTTAATCATGTCTTTTAAGCAGAAACATTAGCTCAAGGGGCTGGTGGGTTTGCAGATGTACATGTCTGAGTAAGAAGTGGGAAGAGGAGGCTTTTTTTTTTTTTTTTTTTTTTTTTTTTAGGGCCATGCAAGAGACACGGAAGGGAGCCAGGGAGCCCGTGCCTATGTGCATGGCCGCACACTCAAGTCTTTCATCGGCTGCTTTTCTTCTCTGCTCCTTTAGAGCCACAGAGGAGAATCTCAACCCACCCTCTTCACCCACACTTCCCGCTCCTGACGTCAAGCCTTCTCCCACGCTGCACCGTCTTCTCGAGACTTCCTCACTCCATCTGTCGGCGACTTTTCTCCCACCCTTCAAGTTTCACCTCCCATCCCCTCTCTCCCACCAAGACAGCCTGTTTGGGGGAAAGCAGAGAGCAGATACGTGGCCAGGCTTCCCAACACCAGGTGGCAGCTGGTGTTCAAGGGTTCTCCCTTTGCCCTTGTACTGGAGAGGGGGGCTTAGGGCGGTGGGTTTTAGCCCAAGCAAGAGGTCATGCCAGCATCTGTCTCTTCCTGCACCCCACTGGCCTTCTTTCTGCCAAATTTGCCAAGTCCCATTTCCCAGAAACAAAATACCTGACCATAATGTGAGCAACCAGATCCCACAGGCTCCATGTGAAACAACTGTTACTACTGTTGGTAACATTTTTTTTTTTTTTTTTTTGCGGTACGTGGGCCTCTCACTGTTGTGGCCTCTCCCGTTGCGGAGCACAGGCTCCGGATGCGCAGGCTCAGCGGCCATGGCTCACGGGCCCAGCCGCTCCGCGGCATGTGGGATCTTCCCGGATCGGGTCACGAACTCTCAACCACTGCGCCACCAGGGAAGCCCTACTGTTGGTAACATTTACTAAATGATTGCTAACGTGATAGAACCTACGCTAAGGCCTTTATGTCTTTTAGAACATTCCCTCCTCACTACGGTCCTGCAAAACAGGTGCTGTGGTTATCTCCATTTTTCATATGTGGGAACTGAGACACAGAAGGGTTAAGAGACTGGCTTCAGGGGCCACCACGGGTAGGTGATAAAGCTGAGAGTCCAAGCAGGCAGCTGGACTCCACAGCCCCTGTTCTTAGCTTAACTCTAAATAGCCCCAAGAAACCACCTCCTTTTGCTGTAACCTTGTAGGACATTCATCAAAAGATTCCGGCGGCAGAGTCTGCCTCAGGGTTGGGAATGGAGAACATAATATACTTAACACACACGGAAGTAGAAAACCATATGCTTTTCTGTGATAGTACTCCAGGACAAAGGCAGTGGGCAACCACGATGATCTGGGACTGAGAAAAAGTATATTGCCTGAAATCGAATGCTGTATTCAAGAAAAGGCAGCTATTTGGCTGAGGGAACACTTCCCAAGGACAGAAGACGGCCGACTGTATTAAGTTGGTATCCCACGGTAGGCTGAGATACGTACTGCTGTGGTCAGCAACTCTCCGGGAACCTTAGATGTGTTGGTCAAGGAAGGCTATAAGGGCTCCCAATTTTCCTCCTGGCTTCAGAGTCTCTGAAGTATCATAAGAGGGGCCTTGGCATGAACTTCTCCACAGCCAGAGCTCTAAGTCTGGGAGAAGCCCAAGACCATCTGTCATCCCTGGAAACAGTGGCCGTCTCCCCAGCAGCATGCAGAATCACCCGTCACATTTGGAAGGAAAACCTCCTTGCCCTTGGAGACTGGCAGGGGAGATGCTGTTGAGGGGCCAGAGGAGAGTGGAGAGACTTCATAGCAGAGGTCAAGCCGACTGCATTAGCTAGGACTCTTGATCGCAAGTAACAGAAATCCAACTTAAATTATCTAAAGGCAAAGAGGGGAGTTTATTGGCTCAAGTAACTAAGCCGAAGGAAGGGCAGGTGGCCAGCTGGGTCCTGGGACAGTGAAACCAGGGCCCACACTGCCCTTTCTGTCTTTTGTCTCTTCTCCTCTCTGATGATCAGCTGAACTCTCCTGCAGACTGGCATCTTCCATGAAGCGTGAGATGTGGTTGTCAGCAGCTGTCACGAGCCCAGCTTCACAGCCAGGAAGGGAAACTCTGCATTTCAATTAGTAAAGTCCTAGGCAAGAAATCCAGCTGGCCCAGTTCTGTGGCCAATAAGGAGAGGTACTGTGATAGACAACCCCCAATAAAATCAAACAGAGGACGAGGAAGAGCAGTTCTTCACATGAGACGCCCAAATGCAAGACTGGTGAGGGGCAGGCAAAACCACAGATGGGGTTTCTGTGGTGGCACAGTGGTTGAGAGTCCGCCTGCCGATGCAGGGGACGCGGGTTCGTGCCCCAGTCCGGGAAGATCCCACATGCCGCGGAGTGGCTGGGCCCGTGAGCCATGGCCGCTGAGCCTGCGCGTCTGGAGCCTGTGCTCCGCAACGGGAGAGGCCACAACAGTGAGAGGCCCGCATACCGCAAAAAAACAAACAAACAAAAAAACCCCACAGATGGCCACCAAAGGATCTTGTAGTCTTAGGCCGTCAGGCCTCTGCAGAACTGAGGGGAGCTGCCCCAGGGTGTCCAAGGGGGAAACGACAAAGGGGACAGAGTTGCTGAAATCCTAGCAAAATTGGATCGGAGGTCAATATGAAATACTTCTTTTCATAACCCAGGTCTTCAATGTTCTGGGGAACTCACACAGCCTGCGAGACTAAAGTCACATGAGGGAGGAGGGCAAGTAGATTAGAGGTACTCCATAATTATAGAAATCATCCTGAGCTTCAAATGCAAATGTTGCCCTTCCAGAGGAGTGGGATGCAACCATCATATGTGCCAGGAGGGTTGGAAAATGAGAGGGACCCAGTCTGGGCTGAACACCTCCACCTGGGCGGTGCAGAGGCCACTACGACAGCCAGCCTGGGAAGCACACACCTGGGTCCGTGTGTGCTGGGTGTGCGAGTCTGCTGACATAAATAACCCCGGCGCACCATGTACACATCAGATGAACATGAAAGCTGCAACATCTGGAGAACTGTCACCATCTGCTACTCAGAGAGGAACACTGAAAGAATCAGCAGGATAGGAGCAGTATGGGGTCTGAGTTTAAAAAAAAAAAATGTTGGCAGCTGCCACCAGCTCTCCATTGCTGAGAACAGCAGCGATCTTCCTGACATGGCAGGTTACGGGCTCTCACAAATCCCAGCTGACCCCTCACAAAGGCTGGGGTCCACATACCAAGAGGCTCCGATGGGCATCGCTCACCAAGCCCATTTACGAGCTTTTGTTCCCATCTCTTCTGTAGCCTCACAATGGCAGGCGCGCACAGGTCCCACAACAAGAAAGGTGGCTTGTGGAGATCTCAGCAAAAGCATTCTCCTTGTGCCTGACTCCTTTGACCTGCTCATCATCTGATTTTATCCACAGAGATGAGACTTGCACTTAGTGCTGGGGTTTTTTTTTTTTTTTTTTCTTTTTTTTTTTTGTTTGGCCGAGCACGCGGCTTGTGGGATCTTAGCTCCCCCACCAGGGATCAAACCTGGGCCCCCTGCAGTGGAAGCATGGAGTCCTAACCACCGGACCACCAGGGAATTCCCTGAGTGCTGGTTTAGATGAAACCCCAAACCCGGGAGAGGGATGTGCTCACGTCAGACCAAGGTGATGCTTATATTTTCATGTGTTAATATAAATCTAAGTTAACCAGCCCGAGCAGGACTCAGCCAGGGCTGTTTTTTATTAACTGGCTGGTCGTTCCTATTTTTAAAAGAGAGGACCATTAAACCCGACAGACGGCCCCCTTGTGTAGTTGAACAGTAAACGTGATTGTTAGGATCCCAGTTGCCATCCAGGCTCTCCTTGGAACACAAGTTCTTTGTACATGAGAAATAGAGTCAGACACAAAGGAAAAAAGGTTCATTTTCTCCTACTGCATCAAAAGTGCTCCTTTAGACTGAAAGGGGCTATTTTGCTCCCCAAGGTGGGAAGGAAAAACAATGACACTCTGAGTGCAGTGAGAAAATACGCCCCTGCATAAACATTTGATCCCCGTCTGCATTACAAGGTTATGAACTTGTGCTCACATATTAAAATCTGCCTGGGCTGTGAGGCCCTTGTTGATACTATGAGGAAGGTACTACGAGTTTGTTTATTTCTGTTCAGGAAGGGAATTAACTGGGCTCTTATCCCAGCTCTGTCTGGGACCAGGTACTTTTCTCACTTATTGATTGAGGGAGGGAAGGCGCTGGACAAGGGGTTTGCTGTGGTGTCTTTTAGCACTAACCTTCTATAACGTGGTGACTTTTTTCATGTGCTAGAGAGGTTCTCATTACTGACATTTCTTAGCGTTTCACTCCCACCCTCAACAACTGACTTTTGTCTGCTTACCATCTGATCCAACCATGACTACGACAGACTGCCCTGCTCACAGCCACCACAGGACAAAGGAAAAGCTCCCGTATGGGTGGCCTTAACTTGGGGACAGTGGAGTCCTATGTCAGTCACCCACTGCCGAAACTGAGGAAGGGGGTCTGTGCCCAGCTCTGGAGAACTTTTCTTCCTCCCCAGGGACACCTTGCCAGTCCATCCCGAATGGCCCTGGTACCTTTTGGCAAGCTCTACAGGCAAACAGAGTTCAATCAGGGAAGTAACTTACCAAAAATAATAGCAATAAGCTGATAATAATACTTAAGCATGAACAGGAACCTATCATGTATTAGGCATGCAAAGTGCAAAGGGCTTTACGTATACTGTCATATGGAATCCGCCCAAAAACCCTGGAAATAGAGAACACTATCACTCCTGCTTTAAGGAATAAGGAATGGAGGCTTATAGAGGTAAAGCCTATTTTGGCAGCGCGATGCCCAACGGGTCATTCAGAACTACTGGATGAAGTGTCTTCCCGCCTAAAAGCAGGAGGTTGGCCTGGGTCAGTATTTCCCAAAGTGTGGTCTGTGACCCATTCTCCCCAGTCACCAGGGAAGCTTGTTGAAATGCAGACTACCCAGGTCTACCAGATTGGAATCCCTGGGGTGAAGCCCAGGACTCTGTCTGTTTAACAAGAACCCCAGGTGATTCTTAAGCATATTAAAGTCTGAGAAACCAAGGTATACGATTCCCAAATCTCACCCAGCTCTATTATGATGGCCTGTGGTTTCCTTTTCTTAGAGACTCTTCAAGAATGCAAGCTTTCCTCTTTCATCAGACGCAAAGTTAACCCCCAAATATCCTGCACATCTTCTTTAGATCAGCTGTATACAACACAAGACCTTGTTTCATTTGTAGGACACAGGCACGTTCTTTATCCTTTAAAATGTTTAAACCATACGAAACAAATCCCTCGCATTTAGAAGGAATGCAAAAACAAGATGACATGACCTTAACCAAAAGAATCTTCTTAACGTTATTTTACAAGTATAAGTCAACAAACATATGGAACTAGTTACTGAGAAAAGGTCACTGGATCAGAGAACATTGACAATGAGAGAGAGAGAGAGAGAAGGAAGGAGGGAAGGAGAGAGAGGGAGGAGGTATTTCTAAATCAAAACACACACACACTCAGATCATACACATAGAAGAAAACAGGTAAAATTAGGCTGTAAGGGAAGAGCGTGAGAGCAAAGAGGCCTTCTTCTCACGGAGAACAAGTAGCTCTTGTCACCACTGGCCATGGTCTTGAGTTTTCCTCTTAATTTATTTCCTTATTTCCCCTAAAAATGTCCCTCTTACTTTTTGTCTTCATTCTTTTCTCTGATTTGCCTTTTGGTCTATTTTTTTTTGTCCTTTCCTGCTGAAACCGAGGTCAGAGTGACAAAAGAGTCTGCACTCAGTGCACCTTGTAATGTCATCATCTTACTGCCCGTCATGGAAGGATGCAAAATCCTCTTAGCCGAGGCCTCAACCCTGGCTACCAAGATGGCCAAATGTCTGCATCAATCATGCGGCCACCAGGCTCAGCAGCTTCCTGCTGCTACGTTTCCATGGAGACACACATCTGCTTTCTCCATGCACCTCATCCCTCTTTCTGACACACACACATGCATGCTTATATTAGCCAACATCTCCACCACAACAAAAATTTATTATGCGTCAATTGTGTAAAGCACAGTCCTAGGTATAATGAGAAAAATCAAGAAGTAAAGATGCATTATATCTTTAGTGGTCTCCCCCTTCAAGGACCTCAGCACCTAGTGTAGAGACACTGAATGCTCCAGAAAGCAAGCACGGTAGGAGTTCAGGGGTCATAGTGAGTAGGCTGCTTACAAAACAGCCTCCTGGGGGAAGTGAGACCTGGGTTGGGTTTTGGAGAAGCCGAGGAGAGCTGGTAGAGCATGTGGGGTAGAGGGGATGTCTGCAGTTTCCCTTCCCACATCTTTTGATAACAGTGCCCTGATTTTCCTTAAACTCACCCTTAGCTCTGTGATTCAGGTGGGCCTGAATCTGACCTTGTTCCCCAAAGCACCCTAACGACCTGGCCACTGTGAGGGTTCAGAATGTGTACCTGATCCAGACCAGTCCAATGAGACTGGATCCTGAGACCTTTGCAGGAACCATGGGTAGAGAGAAGCTGTCCTGCTCAGAGGACATAATCCTGGAGCTACTGGTGGCCATTTTACTACTACGTGGAGGGGGCCGACCAACACAGAGGGAGGAAGAACCAAGACGGAGATCTCTGTCCTGAGGACAAAGGTTGAGGAAAGCAGCTCTAGCCCTGGACCATTTACTTCATGTGAGTTGGCTCTGTTTTTGCTTTTTAAAGCTAGTTTGGCTGGTCAGCTTTTGTCACTGTAGGCGTAAATGTCTGAGTGTTCATGGAAGAGTGGGAAGACGAGCCTCACTGGTTGATGTTGGTGAAAGGACAGCTGGAAGGATAAACTGGGGCCAGACTTGGCAGGAGATGAGAGGGAAGGCATGATTGCACAGCTAGGGAGTAAGAGCTTTATGTCCTATAGACAGGAGGAACCACGATGACCTCTGAGAAAGGGAATATCGATAAAAGAGGAAATGTTTTAGTATGGGGTCAGGCATGGGGTAGGAGGTGGAACAAGATGAATTCTCTGGTTTCTTCCAACCTTGAGACTGTGTGGTAGATGGTAGTAGCTGGTGATAGTCTGCATCATGGCTCAGAGGGGTAGGACTGGAATCAGTGACATTCACAGGCAGTTACTGACAGGCTGGAGGTGACACCACAGTGGCAGTGGTGGGGATGAGGCGGGAGGCGTAGAATGACACTGGAACACTACTAGTCACTTTGATGACTAACTGTGGGAGGCAAAGGAAGGAGAAGGCAGGTGGTATTGAGGGTCTGCTCCTCTGAGTTGGGAGGATGATGCTTCCACTGATGGAAAGCAGAGGTGGAGCTGGTTTGAAAGGGGGGAGTACTTCTCCCCCGCCGAGACTTAAGGGGCGGTGTTGAAAGGAGTGGGACCGGAGCTCAAGGGACCATGGCGGTCCCTTAACCTCTCTGTATAGGGTTGGATAAGATGGCCTCTGAGGTCACGGCCAATTCTATAGCTCCCTGATTCCAGGATGGAGGACAGGGTTGCAAATGCAGATTTGGCAGTAAGGGAAATTCACAGTTCTTAGTGGCCTTAGGGGGTCCGTAGCATAAGCTCCAACCCAAAGCAGGAATCTCCTTTCCAGAAATGATAACAGATTCAACCGATTCAACCCGAACAATTTTTACTCCTGGCACCTTATAAACTCTTAAGGCCATCAAGAGTTTGCTACCAGGTAGCTTTAATATAAATGATTCCTTTCATTGAGCTAAATGGACTTCTCTCTAAATTCAATCCACAGGTTGTACTATTTCCTCCTGAAGATGACACAGTTAAGAAGAGCATAGCTGGGCTGGACAGTGGCATGGCGGAGGTAATTTTCCTTGGCCACACTCTTTTTTTTTTTTTTAAATTTTTTTTGATGATGAGAAACAATGCCATATTTTATTTTATTTTTTTTTGCGGTGCGGGCCACTATTGTGGCCTCTCCCGTTGTGGAGCACAGGCTCCGGACGCGCAGGCTCAGCGGCCATGGCCCACGGGCCCAGCCGCTCCGCGGCATGTGGGATCCTCCCGGACCGGGGCACGAACCCGCGTGCCCTGCATCGGCAGGCGGACTCTCAACCACTGCGCCACCAGGGAAGCCCCTTGGCCACACTCTTAAAAAGTGGCTGTCCTCTCATCTATTTTTAAAGTAATATGTTATAATGACAGTTGTGTTAAGACTGTGATGTAAACAGTTTAGGGGAAACAGAATGACCATGAGCTGGAGTACGAAAGCAGATGACAGTTGTATATTCTTGCCTCACCCTCCCCACTCTTTAATCAGTGGTAGGAAACCTGCCTCATCTCCAGACTGGCTTCCCAGATGATGGAATTTGGCTGTCTCTGAAACAAGGTCTAATCCTTTTTACCCAGAAAAGCCTATCCAATATTTTACTCTCATGGTCAGTGTGAATCTTTCTTTCCCAAATTAATTATCTCCACAGATGACACAGCTTAAAATTCTGAGCTTGGATGAGATCCTAAAAGGAGAGAGACTAGGAGAAGGGCCAAGGCCTCGAGTTCACATAAAAGTGAGTTGTTTATATACAAGCTCACTGATTTCCTTCTTTCTCCTCCCCCAGAACGACACACACACATACTGGCTTTGCTTAAACAAACATGGGTTTGACCAAGTTTAAATCTTCACAAGTACTCCACTGGCTACTAAAGCATTTTAATTATCCTCTATTAAAAGAACAAATGTATTTCCCTAAGTCTGCAAATTATTATCAGAAATGCCCTAGTCACTAACCAAGAACAAAAATTACGAGTGAGATTACTACCGGGATCATATGGGTTCATCAGCTTTCTGACTGAAAAAAGAAACGATTTTACTTTATCATCATTATTTTTGCTGTTGTTGTTTTCTTCTGATGCAACACGAGGTCAGAGGAGCAGAAGGAATATTTGGGGTCACTTGCCCTACCGCTTTAAAAATGTTTACATGTACTTGATTCTTCTGCACTAAGAATTTGCTGGAAGGTCCTTGAACTGCCGTCTCTTCCCCATTTCTTAGAGCCAGGTTCTAAAAGGCACTCTATCAGGGCTTCCCTGGTGGCGCAGTGGTTGAGAGTCCGCCTGCCGATGCAGGGGACGCGGGTTTGTGCCCCGGTCCGGGAAGATCCCACATGCCGCGGAGCGGCTGGGCCCGTGAGCCATGGCCGCTGAGCCTGCACGTCCGGAGCCTGTGCTCCGCAACGGGAGAGGCCACAACAGTGAGAGGCCCACGTACCGCAAAAAAATAATTATAAATAAATAAATAAATAAATAAATAAATAAATAAAAGGCACTCTATCTTCCTGAGAGCACCCATGACCTTGACTTGACATTTTGTTTTTGTGATTCCCTCCCCCAACATTCTTGACCATAAATGAAACTACTTCAGACCTAAGTTCCAAAGGTAGAGTTATTAACTCAACTGTGTTCAAAAGTGTCTCCATCGAAGGAACTCAAATTCTCTCTCTTCTGGCCACAATTATCTATTTGGTTTTCTCAGGAAGAGGGGAAAAGAAGTTCTCCGAGACAGGACTCTCTTCCGTAAACCTGATGGGCAGCAGTGTGTGTTTCTCTGTCAGCCTTAGTTCCGCTCTCCACAAGACATGCAGTTGATAAGAACAGAGGTGGTGGGAGGAGAAAATGTTGCTCTCTGATTTCATAAACTGGACAAGACAAGAAGCAATAACTATGTAACTGTAAAGTTTCATGTTTAAGACCTTGACTAACTCACCTCAACTACTTTGATTTTATATTAGATCTCACTTAAGTTATGTGTGGAAGTTATAAGGTAGGTTAGCTGTGTAAATGTTTGAAATCAAATTTGAAAAATCAGAGGTGCTTCTCTCACCCCAGTTGTTTAAAAATGCATGAGTATATGATTTCTGTAATTGCTTACTGCATAAGAACCAATCCCTGTGAATTTCTCTTGTTTTGCCAGCTCTTTAAATAAAATACATATGTTTCCTGGGAAACAAACAAACAAACAAAACAAAACAATAAAGTTGCGTGTTGTGCAGTTATCTGAATGGTTAATCAAATACATGGAACTCAAAAGATGCATAAGAAAAATCAGACATGGGAGTGAAGGATTAGTCATACATTTGTCCTTCCCAAAGTACATTATGTTCTTGTTATTAATTGGGAGAGAAAGTAATACAAAGGTTTTATTGAATTATTCCCACTGAAAAGCCCAACGATGGATTAATGAAAACCAGCACATCTTTCCCTAAAGCAAACCACTTAGCAATGTTCTGGACACCAATTTTAGAAATGGAAAGCTTCCAGGCTGTAATGTTCCAAGACTTTTCGGTTAATTAGTACAGAGAAATTATTTTTATCTCTGCATCATGTGAAGATTCAAAAAATAGGTCAGGAATTTTTTTCTTCCTATTGTTAGTTGTTTAAGTTCTGGACTGGTTGAAGGCACAAGTGGTTAGCAGAAGGGTAAAGTTGTATGTATCACCAGATCAGATCTGATCCAGCATTACGTCATTAGTACTGACTACTAACTGCTTTAGCCAACAGGCCCAAATTTTTCAAAATATTAAAGAGAGACATTTTACTAGACTAAGAGGAGCCTCACCTTTTCCTAAAACCAGTGTCTTTGCCAGTGTCCCCTGAAGCTTCCTGGTTATCTCCATCCACGTTCCCAGGCACATTCTATAAGAGTTGCAACTGAGTGGCTGGAGTTTTCATTTCATTAAATGGATGGCTAAACAATATTGGTTTGCAATGTGGAGACAGTATACTCAAGTACTACAATCCACCTGTGAGTGGATTTGCAATATGATTATAAAGAGAATATTGACCTCGGGGGATGTGGGGGGTTGGTCACAGAAAAAAGGACTCAGAGTCAGAAGGGATCCTTGAATTTTTTAATCCCATTCCCATCCACTGTAGTCATTTGTCCAGTCTTTATGAGTGCTTCTAATTATGGGCCAGCATGAAATAGGATGGGCTAAGATAAGCATTTTAAATAAAATATCACCATGTTAACTTAGTCTGGAATTTAGAAAACTGTATCAGTTTAGATCCCATCGCACAATGGAAAAAGCCTCACAGAAGCTGTGAATAGTTACAAAGATGACATTAACTACATGATTCCTGACCTCAAAGGCAGAATATGTGGTGGAAAATATTAATAGATACATTAAAAAATAAAACAAAACGGAAAACCTCACATAGTAACCCAAACTGCACACAGATACCCACACTCACACACACACACAAACACACATACACACGCTGATGCTACTTATTCCATGTTGTAACCATTCATTCAAAAAGCATTTCTTGACCACCTACTATGTGCAACACCATCATGGCCAGTGGAGGCTGCGCTGGTGAATATTAAGTTTCATGCTAATCTTTCCAGACCATTTTGGCATTCCGGTGCATGTCTTTCCTTTTCTGGGAGCTGCACTGAAAGTATCCCAATAAATGAAGTGGACTACGAAACCTCAAAAATATGAGGAGTCTAGTACTGACGTTTCTCATAGCATCTTAACTGATTTTTAAACATTTCTTCACTTATGGCATAGACTGTATTTGCTGACCTCCTGCCTCAGCCCAGGGCCCTTGGTCCCTCTTGCAGCCCCACCCTAATGTCCACTTTCCTGCAGCTGCTGAGGGCATGTTCCCCTTATTCCACCCCTGTCACAGTAGGCCCACATCCTTTCCCCCTCATTCTGCCCACGCTGTGACATGTGATCCCGCATCCCTCACAACTTCCTCACCCTCTTCCCGTGTGGACTGGTCAGAATCTGCGCGTGCCCAATTTTTATTTTTTTATTTTATTTTTGCACATGCCCAATTTTTATAGCACTGTGCAGATATTCAAAACGAGGCCCACCCTACTGACATTTTGGCACCTAGAGGGGGAGGAGCAGGGCATACATTCTGTAAAAAGGGCTGTGCTGTGCCCACATCTGCTCTCCAACGCCTCCTCCAGGACCTCCTCTGTAGCCAGAATGTCTGGCTTGATCAGCCCTTTAGGCAAACTCCTCACTGCCTTATATGATTTGATTTCATTTGGTTTAACAGGTGTCATGGAAGGAGCTTAGAAACTCACAATTCGTTCATATGGTTAGAAGATCATAGTTTGCTTCCTTCCTCTATCACTTGTTACTCAAATGATTTGAGTCTAGTTTCTTCATATAATACTCTATGGTAATACTACTACTAGCTATTATGAGAATTAAAATGACATGGGCAGACATGCCAAATATAGAACTTCATAGGTGCTAAACGTGTTGAACTTAGACCTGATTCATAAAGACTTCCTAGGGACTTTTAGAGACAAGATTTTAAAATGGTAAATCTTACTGTAAAATGACATCTGATTTACAGTATCAACACTTTACAGTTCAGCCCTGACATGCTTAGGTGCTCAGATCTACTTGGACCCACCAGACTACCAGGATTCTGAGGCCAGGGCCCCCTGCCCTGCTCTATACCATTCTGTCCATTCCTAATTGTCGGCTTTCTGTTTTGCGTTAAGGAAATGTCCAAGGATTCAGGGTTAGTAATCTTCCCTCTTTGGAATCTGAAATGCCCTTGACTGACTGCATGTGTTTTATTTTGTTTTGTTTTGTTTTGTTTTTGCGGTACGCGGGCCTCTCACTGTTGCGGCCTCTCCCATTGCGGAGTACAGGCTCCGGACGCGCAGGCTCAGCGGCCATGACTCACGGGCACAGCCGCTCCGCGGCATGTGGGATCTTCCCGGACCGGGGCACGAACCCGTGTCCCCTGCATCGGCAGGCGGACTCAACCACTGCGCCACCAGGGAAGCCCTGCATGTGTGTTTTTATGATTCTCTCCTCTATACATGTAAGGTGGGACTGGGGTGAGCATGAATCCACTTTGAGGACCTGAATCCTTTCCCAGTCAGTGTCAATGGCCATCTGTTCCCCTGCTTAAGGAACCTTCTGATTCCTTAAGTCCCTTTCCTCCTTACATGTTACTTCCTAAGCCATATGTACAATCTCTGTTTTCAGACTTCTAATGATTTCTCCAGCTATCTCAACTATCCCTCACTCTAGCCAAAGCAGCTTTTCATCTGGTTTTGCCCATTTTCTAGAGCTATTAAAAAAATAATAAACTTTACTTTGCAGAACAGTTTTAGATTTACCAAAAAATTGTGAAGATAGTACAGTTATTTCTCAAATACCCCTGAACCTAGTTTCCCCTATTATTGACATCTTATACTAGTATGATACATTTGTTACTATCAATGAACCAAAATTGATACATTATTATAACTAAAGTCATATTTTATACAAATTTCCTTAGTTTCTAAACAAATTGTGGTAAAATATACACAACATTGACCATTTTGACCATTTTGAACTGTACCATTTAGTGGCATTCAGTGCATTCACATTATTGTACAACCAGCGCCACCATCCATCTCCAGAAGGCTTTCATCTTGCAAAACTGAAACTCTGGGCCCGTGAGACGATAAATCACCATTCTCTCCTAGTCCCAGCCCCTGGCAGCCAGCATTCTACTTTCTGTCTACTTTCTGGACTAGGTATGCCAAATCAGTGGAGTCATCCAGTATTTGTCCTCTTGGGACTGCTTTCCTTCACTCAGCATAATGTCTTCAAGGTTTATCTATGTTGTCCATCTTCGGCATCTTTAACCAACGTCAAAAAGGTGCGTTCTTGCATATTCTGACTCTCTACCATGGCTTCACTCTACTTTCTAACTGATTCTCCACTCTCGAGTTGGCCCTAGTGAGCCCTAGCTTGCCTCTCTTTCTGGGACCTATCCTAACTCCCATTTAGCATCTGGGATCCAAGAACCCCTCACAGGAACTAACATTTTAAAAGCACTTGCTCTGTGGCTCCTTGTTCTAAACGATATACACATATTATATATTATGTATAGTATTATATACATATAACACACATATATAATATATATAATAACAAGAAACACATACTATCCTGTTTAAACTTCACAACACCCCTGTGACGTAAGTACTATTATTAATCCCATTTTACAGATTAGGAAAGTCAAGCATAGGGAGATGAAGTAACATGCCAAAGGAATACTGTTAACAAGTGGTAGCCCCAGAACTAGAAGCTAGGCAGCCCTATACGTCCTGAAATGTCTCCTAGTTCCTGTAAGTCCTGGCTTTCCTTTCATGGGGGAGGCAGTTCAGTTCTCTGTGCTTCTTATATGTCCACAAATGGACACATTTCCTCATTAAACTACAGATGTTGCTGATTCATCTTGGACTCCCTCTCCATTGCCTATTTGCCAGTTTGGGCCTGGTGGTGTGTGTTTTCCTGAGCCTGGTCTGAGCTTACGAGGCCCCTTTGCTCCAACTGTGTGGACCACCTGGGCTCTGGAGCCTATGCCTCATGCCCTGCTCTGTACGATTCTAATTTTACTACTAGATTCTGTCTCTTCACCTTCCCTATCTCACCCCCATGGGTGCTGAGTTGCTTCCCAGTTCCAATATAACTTCAGGCAGATCCTCTCACTCATTAATTTTTCAGTTAAATGTAATTATTCCACTACAGGCCAGGTGGCTCGGGTGCCCCATTAACATTTTACTTTGTAATCTGGAAGACTAGCCATACAACATAATTCAATTCAAAAGCCACAGCGGTTCTCTGACCTGGATGAATAGAGGCAGTTTTATCACTGGGCAATGCCACTGGCTTCACAGAGACAGCACAACGTTTAGTGTGTCCTCACTTCATTTCTAAAGTCACTTCTGTCTCATTTAGACATGACCACTGTGCTAGGTGCTGCGCTCGGGCCGCGCGTCCAGGCTGCTGCCATGCAGCTGTGCAGGGCTGCAGCAGGGAGGAGTGAGGCGCTTAGGACAGAAGTAGCGTTGAAACGGAGCAAATCAGAACGCGCTGGCGTACTGGCTCATACTGCTGAGCCGGCCTCTGTTAGCGTCTGGCCTTCCAGCCTGTGGCCACAGGGCAGACAGGTGATCAGAAGTGCGTGTATGGGAGTGAGTGAGTGAGACAGAGAGAGAGAGAGAGAGAGAGAGAGAGAGAGAGAGAGAGCGAGCGAGCTCATACAGGGGCAGCCAGACGTTGCTTGGTGATGGTTCCATAAAAATCATTCAAATATATGCTCTAAAATCCTACGTAAACTCATTGCTTTCGGCATGAGTATTCACCAGTAGGAAAACAGTTTAGTAAACTACAGTTTGTGGTAGACTGTAACGCAGCTGTGGAACAGTTACGGGCTGTTTTCAAATATCCCATCTTTCGTCCTTCCAGGTAGGTACACAGTAAATGTACAAGCCCACCTCCCCTGAAGCTGGCTTGGCTGTGTGTCGCTTTGGCTGGCGGAAAGGAGCTGAGGTAATGGGTGTTACTTCCAGGAAGAGTTTTAAGAGCCTGTTTGTGATGTCCTGTTTCTCCTTCCCCTGCCTCAGTGATCTTGGAAGTGCGCACCACGATGGGGCCCAATCCCTCTGGTCTGCGCCTCCGTGACTGTGACCAGTACAGCCTGCTTGCTGGTTTGAGTAAGAGATGCAGAGTGAGTGGGATATGAATTTGAATTGCGTTAAACTCCTGAGATCTGGGGGGCGGCGGGGTATTGGAGTTACCATATTGACTTATATGAGCTGCAAGTACATTATGGAAAACATTAATAGCCTGAGCCTGGGCTGGAAGACAACATGCAAAAATGAAAATCACTGTTAGTTTTTCTAAAAAGGGCAGGTTTCTTTAATATGGTTATATATTTTTTTCACTTATAAAAATGTTTTAGAAGGATAGAAAGCTCAAAGAATATAAAAAAACAACTGGTTGATTCTAAGATTCTATTCTTATATAAATTTGGATTTAGAGTAGAAGGCTTTATAAAAGAAAGCACTGGGAATAAATTTCAGCTCTTCTGCCAAAGGGCGCTACTGTATTTAAATGAAGCAATGCATACCCAGTAGCTTTAACAAACAATTGCCCATCACCAGGGAGGCATTTCGCTTTTCTTCTAGAGTCAAGTAGAAAATTATTTCCTCCTTCAGAGTCACAGGAAATTGTTGCTCCCCTCCCTGCAGCTTGCTCTTTAATCAGAAGTATAATCTCCAAATAAAGATCTCTCTCCCAGGGCTTCACCTCCTCCTGAAATACTGAAAAGTCTGGTGGAGGGGAAGGGTGGCTACAGGACAAAGTGCAAAGCTTGAGGAACGATAGAGAAAGTGGGTTCAGTAAAGCTGGAATGCTCACAGACCCTGGCATCAAAGGAGCTCACATTCCTAGGGAGCCAAACACCTGTGACGTGTGACAACCTGCCCCTCCCGAGGCGTGGATTGGCGTGACTTGGGCCAATGGCAGGTGTGGGAGCTCCACTCTCAGTGAGCGAGCCCAGCTAACCCCCAGCACCTACAGCTCATCACAGCTGTATCATTTGCACCCATAGTTCGCTACAGCATGAGAAAGATTGGAGCAGAGATTTTGGCATTCACTCTGGGCACAGGCAGCCTAGATCTGAATCCTCATTCCACTTCTTACTAGCTGGGTCAGCTTGGGTGAGTTACTTAACCTCTCTGTACTTCAGTTTTCTCTTCTTAAAAAGGGGAATAAAAGAAACGAAATTGAGTTATTTGTAGTGAGGTGGATGGACCTAGAGAGTCTGTCCTACAGAGTGAAGTAAGTCAGAAAGAGAAAAACAAATACCGTATGCTAACACATATATATGGAATCTAAAAAAAAAAAAAAAAAAGGTCATGAGGAACCTAGGGGCAAGACGGGAATAAAGACACAGACCTACTAGAGAATGGACTTGAGGACACGGGGAGGGGGAAGGGTAAGCTGGGACAAAGTGAGAGAGTAGCATGGACATATACATACTGCTAAATGTAATATAGATAGCTAGTGGGAAGCAGCTGCATAGCACAGGGAGATCAGTTCAGTGCTTTGTGATCACCTAGAGGGGTGGGATAAGGAGGGTGGGAGGGAGGGAGATGTAAGAGGGAAGAGATATGGGGATATATGTATATGTATAGCTAATTCACCTTGTTATACAGCAGAAACTAACACACCATTGTAAAGCAATTATACTCCAATAAAGATGTTAAAAAAGGGGGGGGGGGAAATAATAATAGTGCCTACCTTGAAGGTTTCTGGAGGACTGAGTCATATACATACAGCTCTCAGCTTAGAGCCTCACACACAGTGAGCACCGTGTCAGCTACTGCTGTAATTACTCTTACTCAAGTCACTGTAACTCCCTTGTGGTGGGAACTCTTACTTCCAACCATAGCCCCACAGGAGAGTTACCTCCTTGCACTGATGCTGGGAACGGAGAGAAGCACAAGGGTTGTGCATAACTGACAATGCTTAGAAGAAATTCAAATATTTGGGTTCAATATTTACAGTATCATTAAGTTTCTAAGGGACCACTTACACTTGACTGCACTTTATGGGAGAAACTGTGTGCGATTACAGCATCATTTATGAACCTGAACATTGGCTAAGGGCTTAGGACTAGTTCCTAAGAACATTAAGGAGGGGTCTACCATATTCTTCCCTAAGGTACAAGGTCAGCAGTCACACCCTTTCCCCCTTCACGAGGCTGAGGGAGACTGTCAGTACATTATTGTCAGATGATGACTGGAGCAGTGTCTGGGGGTGGGGCTGATGCCTTTGGATCTACTGAGCTCAAGGAGCCAGACCACAGGCCAGAAGAGAGATACAGGCATCTGGCAAGGAAGGACTAGCAAAGGGGGCATTTGTTCTCTTCTAGATTATTCCACGCTGTTAAAGATGGAAGGATCTGAGGCAGACACTTTGTTCAGGAATAAAGACTAATTAACTGGCTAGTTTCTCTTGTGTTTTAGCTACTGGGGGAATGAACATATAATAAAGAGGGAAACTGATATAGAAGAGCTGGTAGACCTGTACAACCGTGCTCAGTATTTAGGCTTGTGAGTGAGAAACACCGAGGCCAGCATGATCCCTTCAATGAATTCTCACAGCCTAAGAAGGAGAAACAGACCACCTATGGCAGGTGAGAAAAGGCCCTTGCAAGGTTTTTTGATGTGAAACCTGGATTCAGGTATGAGATGGAAAGGGGGTTTGATTTAAAAGATTCAGGGTGATTTCTTTACTTCTTTATTTTCTGCCATGCCCGACAGAATTAAGCTCCACAGAACAGAGATGGACAGAGAATAGTGGGTTTTGTTCACTGCTAGATCTCCAGTCCCTAGAGCAGGCTTGGCACGTGGAAAGTGCTCAATAATGACTCATAGAGAGAACGGAGGAACGACAGGAGTGTTGTCGTTCGGAGGGCAGCAGGGGAGAGCAAGTGGTCATCATACCTGAGGAAGAACTGGATCACGAGCCCCGATGCCAACAGCACCAACACGGAAGTTTATTCTAGAAGTTGCAAAGAGTTGGGACTGAGCAACACTGAACGTCACCCCCCGGAGCAAGGGAGTGGACTCATGGCCCGAACATAAGTCCACTGGGTGCCTGGCCACCCCTCTACCTGGCACCTGTTCCTGCTCTCAGATGGCCTGTAGGCATTTCTAACCAACACTCTAATCAGCGTCTGTATATCTGAGCCCAACCTTCTCATGGATAAAATGGAAGTAATGGATCTTTCATTGTGGTTGTGAGGATTAAATACAGTAATATGCGTAAATGACGTAGCACAGCACTTATATATGATTAGCCTAGATCTGAATGCTAGTCGTCGTTGTTATAATTATGATTGTATCAAATTGTACAGATGGTTTATTTCTTTAAAGTTTTATTTATTTAGATTTATTTCCTAATTATTGGATGTTTATTATGATTAGTTGGGTTTTTTTTGTTCTGTGTTTTTAAAATTGCATTGAAGTATAGCTGATTTACAATGCTGTGTTAATTTCTGCTGTACAGCAAAGTGGTTCAGTTATACATATATATTCTTTTTCATATTCTTTTCCATTATGATCTATCACAGGATATTGATTATATTTCCCTGTGCTATACAGTAGGCCCTTGTTGTTTTACGCTTAGTTGTTTCGAAAATTAAAAGCGTTTATTTTTGCTTTAAAGTAAACAAACTAAGGAAGGAGCAGTGGATAAAGGATAAGACATCAATCTCAGGTAAAGTATGTGCTTTACAGAATGGACCCTGGAATGTGATCAAGGCATCGACAGCTCTGGTTCTGGTCCCTTAGGAGTAAAGCTACACTTCAAATATGGCCTATTTGATAAGCACTTAGGATAAAGCAGGGACAAAAATAAGATCCCCTTTCCCCCTGAAAGTGTTTCAGCCAATGTGAGCTATTAAACTAACTCACAAGTAAGGTAAAATATGAAAGATATTTTGGGACTCAAAAGGGGCTGAGGAGTCACCCTGCAGCCCTCCACCTGCCTGCTCCTGGGGAGGCAGATGTCTCCCAAAATCCCAAACCAATGGGTGTGAATGAAATACCAGGGTTGCAGACTTGCCAGGGGCTGAGGGAGTGACACAACATTTTTCTGTCTTTTCTATTTTCAGGATATCCTGAGGTTGTCTTTACAAAAGGATACACATAGAGAATTTTTTTCTCCTCTGTCGTTAAAACTTTATATTCTCTTGCCCTGTGATGAGGTACTGTAAACATATACTAACAAGATGAAAAACCTTCCCACAACTACTAGGAGACTTCATTTGTATGCACCACATTTCACTTACAAGACGCCTTGGGTGACTGAAATCATTAATTCAGAAATAACAGGGTCAGTCTTGCCAGACTGAAAATGGCTAGAATGAAAATCAAAACAGGATTCTGCCGTTCGTCCTGGCACTGACCCTCACTGGGCTATGTTATTAAGAACACAGTCAATCCCAGTTATTGACACTCCTAAGAGGAAGAGACACACTAAATTAAAAAAAAGGTCACTAATCTAAAACCGTGTTTATTTTCTGTGTGGAAAGAAGTTAGAGACACATATTCAGAAACATACAGTCATCCGAGTTGATACGCTTACCCCACGTCTCCACTCAGCTCACCTACTCAGGCCAGAAACGTGGCAGCTGATCAAGTCTGCTGCCACTGCTTTACCGTCCTGACCCTCTCAGTCCCTAGTTCCTAAGCATCTCTCGTAGCCCCTTCTTCTCTGCTCCCCCCATTTACGTTTTCATCATTTCTGGATGACTTCCTGTCTCGTTCCTCTGAGAGCTGTTGTGCGGCCTGGGTCCAAGGGGCACTTACACACCGACTACAAAGTGAACGGTGCCCCCCGGGGTTGGCAACACCCCAGCCTCCCTTCACCCTGCCATCTTAGACACCTTTTAACATGCAAATATGGTTATGTTGTTTCATTTCTTAAAATCTTAAAAATTAATTATAATGATGATGTTGAAGACGATAATAATGGCAGGTACATACCACATACACGGCACCATGCTAAATATTTCATATGTTCTAACCTTAGTTCTCACAACCACCCAATTATTCCCATTGTACAGATTATTCCCACTTTACAGAGGATGGAGGGAGGTTCAGAGGTGTTGGGTAACTTGCCAGGGTCAGAGAGTTTTACCCTTTTATCTTGGAGGCAGAGTAACAGTGGTTCATAGCAGGGCTGAAGAGATGGCAGACGTGGGCTGGAATCTTAGCTCTGTAGGATTGCATAAGTTATTTCATGGAAAGTGGCAGTTAGCGATTACTATTTCAGGATACAGTCAAACTTTAGGGAGAGCACATGGATCATACCAGGCCTTTCACAACATGGTGCCTGCCTCTCTTTCCAGCTTTATCTCTGGCCACAGACCCTCTGGAACCCCAGCCGTTCCCCCAAAGGACACAGGTATTGCACTCCTGCTGGTCTGCATACCCGACTCCCTTTCCTGCAATGTTGTTTTCTTCTTTGACAGGTAAATACTATTCGTCCATCACACTTTGCCTCATCGCTCCACACTGAGATAAGCACTGTTGCCCCAGAGACCACAGCACCTTCCTTTATTTTTTCATCGGATCTCTGACATCATTTATTTGCATCTGGGTCTGCCTGCTGGACTGTGAGCCCTTTGAGTGCTGGGTCCAGGACCTATTTATTGTAGCCTGGTACTTGGTAGGTACCTGGCATCTAGGAGATACTCAACAAAGTTTGCAGAACTGGATTGAATTGGCGTGGGGTTGGCTCAGTTAATAAACAAATGTATTTCAAGAATTCACCTTCGAGGCTTCCCTGGTGGCGCAGTGGTTGAGAGTCCGCCTGCCGATGCAGGGGACACAGGTTCGTGCCCCGGTCCAGGAGGATCCCACATGCCGCGGAGCGGCTGGGCCCGTGAGCCATGGCCGCTGAGACTGTGCGTCTGGAGCCTGTGCTCCGCAATGGGAGAGGCCACAACAGTGAGAGGCCTGCGTACCGCAAAAAAAAAAAATAGAATTCACCTTCATTTTCTGTGGTAGACTGGTTTAGGAACGTCTGCTATAGGTGACGGAAGAAAGGAAATCTGGCTCCGAATTCTGGTTTGGGTGTCTGACAATCTGAAATTGGAAACCTGACAACACTGTCCTACTGATGAGAAAAGGATAAACCCTGAAAATACACTTTTAATACAGGATGGTGCGAATGCCAATTTAGCTAGGCACCCCCATGTGACTGGTGTGTTCAGATAGAGCCTAGGGAGAGAGCAGTAAATTTACTTTCTAAGGATTAAGTCTGCTGCCCTGCTGTAATTTTAGACTTTCAGGCTTCTCATATGGTATAAACATCCCTCTATTAATTGAAAACAGTGCTGGTTAACATTTGCATCTCAATTTCAAAGCATTTTGTATTCCTGTACTATCCTTGGAAACTACGTTCCGATGGACATGTGGCTAATCTCTCCTGTACCTCAGGATCAGTGCTTGGTAGAAGGGTATTAAAAGATAAATTCAAGAGAACTTGTCTTATCAAAGGAAATCGGAAGATCACTGCTGGAAAACAACCAAGCTCCCTCTTTTCAGAGGAGGAAACCAGAGCCCAGAAGATTGAGTGACGTCCCCAAATCACATAGCCTTTGAGCAGAGGTAGCATCATGTGGGAAGGTCCTGAGTCAGAAAGAACTTGGAGTGGGGGCAGGGTAAGCCCGGAGAGCTGGTCAGGGCTTGGTGGGCAACTGTCAGGGGTTTGCTTTGCATTCCCAGCTCAGTAGGCAGAAGCCCAAGGGTTTCACTCAGCAGAACGCCAGGATCCGATCCATGTTTTCAAATATAAAGACCACGTTGCTGCTGGGAGGAGAAAGGACAGCTGGAGGCTCTGGCAGTGGTGCAGGTGTGAGGTGATGGCGGCCCAGGTGGGGATGTGACAGTGGAGTGGAAAGAAGGGGATGGATTTGAGGTATATTTTAGAATTGGAATCCAGAGGACTTGCTGTTGCAGGAGGTAAGGAAGAGGGAGGGTCAAGGATGATTCTTACGTTGCTGGCTTGGGTGGACGCAGGGACCATTTACGAGATGGGAAGAAACATGGGCAAGGAACCAAGAATTCAGTGGTGGACGTGTGGTCAAGTGAGGCTTGAAATGGAAACAGCACAATAGATGTGGACCGCTCCGTGTCTGGCAAGAGTAAGCGTGGTGGCTGTGATGTTGGTTTTTGTTTGTTCGTTTTTACTACTGCTGCACTCACTGCCACCCCAGTGGGGTTACCAAGGCCAAAGGGAAACATCAGAATTATGGTGTAGTTTCTACAAAGGCTAGTTTGACTACATAGTGAGTGGCAAACACATTTATTGGTAAATTGATGGAAATGTCCTGAATGTTCCATATAAATTGGCATTCACCGAAATGACACTGATTCTGATGACTCTCCTATATGCTTGGTCTGAGGCCTGCTTTAGATTATAGCTATTAATGATGATGGAGCTTGTCCAGAATTTGTTACTGAATATTTCCACTCCTCCAAAGTAAACAGCTTTAATTCTAATAAACAGCTGATCAGTATATCTGCTGGTATTCCTATTCCAATATACATTAGGTGCAGACAAATACTGTTTGATTCCACTTATACGAGGTACCTAGAATAGTCAAGTTCAGAGAGTCAGAAAGTACACTGGTAGATGCCAGGGGCCGGGGGGTGGGGGGCTTGGCAGGGGAAATGGGGAGTTAGTGTTTAAAGGGACAGAGTTTCAGCTTAGGAAGGTGAAAAATTCAGGAGATGGCTGACGGTGCGAGCTGCACCACAATGTGAATGTACTTATGCCACTGAACTGTACGCTTAAATATGGTTAAAATAGTATGTTTTATATTATGTGACTTTTACCACAATAAAAAAAAATTAAGAAAATACTCACATTCCTGTTTGACAGCTTATTGTTTGGATGTTATTTAGCCATTCTCTAAAAATGGATACACTTACGATATAGTTCAAAAGTGTCTTTCCCTGTCGGTAGAAACCGAACATCTTTTTAGGAGAACGTGCCCTTATTCTGTTTTCCGGCATCTTGATTTTTGTCCAGCTCTATTCTCTGATACTCTTCTACTGCACTCTACTGTTCAAAATTATTCAGCAACCAGCTAAGCTTACACACATAGCAATCTACTGGGGAAGAAGTAACTTTACTCTCTGCATTTCATCCTAATTTATTTTAGGGAGATTTACATGACAGAAATATTCAAAATAATGATTCATGAGGGACAACAAATATTTTTCAGAAAAGCCATTTTCAAAGATTTCCATTGGGGGCTTCCCTGGTGGCGCAGTGGTTGAGAGTCTGCCTGCTAATGCAGGGGACACGGGTTCGAGCCCTGGTCTGGGAGGATCCCACATGCCGCGGAGCAACTGGGCCCGTGAGCCACAATTACTGAGCCTGTGCGTCTGGAGCCTGTGCTCCGCAACAGGAGAGGCCGCGATAGTGAGAGACCCGCGCACTGCGATGAAGAGTGGCCCCCGCTTGCCGCAACTGGAGAAAGCCCTTGCGCAGAAACGAAGACGCAACACAGCCCTAAATAAATAAATTAATTAATGAAATTTAAAAAAAAAGATTTCCATTGGGTACTAGTTATGATCATTATTCCCTACTCTCTCTTAGAGAAGGTATTTTTATTGAGTTCTAGTGTGAACTACTGATCCCTTGCTTCATTAGAAAGGCTTTTGACAATGTAATGGTTCATCCTACACAAGGTATTGTTCAATGCCTTTAGCATAAGACCTGAATGACTGCTAGACAAGAGTCTGCAAAAGTTCACAAGTAAAGGAACGAAAGGGCATGATAACTCTGCCTAGCCACTTAAGGACACTAAATCCTACAAAACCAGATTCAAACGTTCCATATATACATTTGTCATTTTCCAGGCCTATAGAATTGGGTTTAAAGGTAGATATGACTAATGCCGCAGTGCCTCAGAAATTTGCAATAAGTAATATTTCTGACTCTTCTTTTGGATTAAATTGTTCTCAAGGGGGAAAAAAGCCATATTTTAAAGCAGCCAAAATAATTTAAAAACAATAGTTGCATGTGTACATGTGCATGAAAATATTCAAAGGAGATGTATTTACTTCAGCTCAGTGGAGACATCTCAGATTTCAAGATCCAATTTAAACACAGGTTACTTGAACAACCTACGTTTTCCAGACAATTGCTATTTTTCTTTATCCACAGAATAAAGTGTCCTGTAGAGGATCTGTTCTCAGTTCCAGGAACTGAAGCCTCAGTTACTACGGTCCTTTCAATGTGTGGCTTCTAACGCACAAAACCCATCCAGATCATGAAAATGGTGACCTCTACTGGGAAAATCAAGAGGAACCTCTCCTTTTCTCCGGTTTGGTTCCATTACCTGGAACATGGAAAAAGAAACATTCACAGTTGCTTGGGGGTAAACCTCACATCCTAGCCTGCCAGTAAAGAGGTGCTCGTTAAGACTGACGCTCTATCTGATCTCATCTACCCTGAAGAATTTAAATTTAGGCTGTTTTGTTGGACATCTATTTTCCTAAGAGAAAGCTCACTCCAAATAAGGACCCCACATAGCTTTCTGACTGAGTACATAGGGTATCAGGTTGCCACTCCTCTGCAGAGCAGCAGCAGTGACTTGTGTCATGAAGGATGGCATCGGTGGAATCATGGACCTTTCAAAAAGCATGTCTCAGGCCCACTCACTGTTGCCTTTGCTGGGTTCCCAAACAGGAAGCCAGTGAAACAAGTTGTAATTATGACACCAGTTGGTGAGTTATGCCAAAGGTACTTTTTGTAAAGCTCTAACTTTGGGAGAGGCAGGGGCTGTGTTGGATGCATTCATATTGAAAGGAAAGGGAGGAACACGTATAATGTCAAAATCACTGACATAACAAGTTGGAGAGTTTTTAGTGTGGCTTCTAAGAGCCTTTTTGTGCTGCTCTATAAAATAATGACCTCAACGCTGAGTCACAAAGCCACCACTGTCCAGGGTGTCCTGCAAACAGCGCTGTGAGGATCCAACCCACTTTTAATTCTTATCAGGGAAACAAAAGAGCCGAAAGCTGATTGACACTGGAATCCAACGCTTTCCAACGGGACTAGACTCATAGGAGAGTCTGCAACTTACGAAGGATTAAGTTGCTCTGAAACCAGGGTCCTTTGGGGGCATCTGTGACCCAAGAGTGATCACTGTATGATAGAAAGAATTGCTTGTAAGCTATGAATCCTAACCAGGCCTAAGTAGGTCTTCTGGCTGAGTCATCAGTGACAAACCTTAGGTCAGCAGAGGCCTGAGACTGTCTGTGATCCTGATACAGCAGGAGAGGGGCAGTCAGAGCCGTGTGCAAACGTGTAACCTTAGGTACCAAGGACTTATCTGGAGTCCTCGTTTCCTCGTGAGCCATCTTAGACTCCCCAAAATCGCTCTCATGAAATGCAACTGGATTTCGTATCCTTCCCAATCATGTGGAAGATGGGAAAAATGATGCTGCTTTCTTGCCTACACCTTTTACGAGCTAAAGTGTGAAGGAACTATCAAAACCTTCTGAAATTTATTAAGCTGAATTCTGTCTCCAGTAACACATTTATAGCTTTTTTAAAAAGCTATGGGGAATTTTCAGTAGGGCATGGGTATTTAAAGACACAGCTCACTCATTTAATTGGGAGCTATACAGCTAAGCCTCAGACAATTTAAGTTTTCACATTTCTCTTGAGGTTTTAAGAGTATTGATCATAAATGCTTCTTTAATATTGTTCGACTGTGTGACTGCTCCCAGGCAGTAGACGTAATCCTCCCCCACTCCTACCCAGCTCGAGCGAACTGGGCATGACATTCAGCATGTGTTTGTGAAAACACATGAACATGTTCAGCATTATTCCACAGAGTACAGTTTTAGGATCTTTCTACTGCAGCAAAGTCATTTTGGTTATTTCCAATAAATATTTATTTCATTTGGCACAGTGCTCAGCTCCATACTTTATTAATTAGCCTTATGTTTCATCCTAATAGAAGCCTTTCAAGTTACCGAGGATCCCAAATGCATTTATAATAAAATGCTAATATCATCTTTGTGACTGGGGATTTTGGCGCTGATAAACCTGAGGGTGTTTTGAAGCGGTGTCTAGTGAAAATCCTAGCAGAATTTTACAAAACTGGCAGTTTTATTCGATTAAAAAAATCACACCCCCAAAGGTGTCTGGAAAACTTCCTTTAGAAGATTTCAAAACGCCAGATGTAAATATTTTTGCATTCAAAAAGCCAGTTCAGGAACACAAACATCAAATGTTTATGATTTTAGAAGACCCACGTATCTGTCTGGAATTCTGGGTCAGAATTGGCAGGTTAGTGTCAAGTTAGGTTTTAAAAAGCTTCTCCGAATATGCAACAGATGACACTCTGCAATTTCAGGTATGTTCACGCATTCTAGAACAAAGCCCTAAACACACTCGGGAATTTCCAATCAGATCACACAAACACCAGAGAGAGCGGGTTGGGACTGGCTTTTTTTCAAACGATCGCCAAGAAATAATTTCTCATTAGACAATGAGCGGGCAGAAGGGGCGTACAATTCCTCTCAATACCCTGCTTTTGCTCTTGTCCTTGTCTGACATCAGGGAGGAGCACAGGAAAGCAGGCTTGGTCGAACTGCCTCCCTCGGATCTGGAGGGTGTCTGAGGCTGGAGGCTGGACATCCAGCCTGGAGCCGGTTCCTCCCTCCACAGCTGCCCCTCTCTGTATCCTGGAGGGGGTTCTATCTTTCCCTCTCCCTTTCCCTCCCCTGGCCAATTTACGAGGGAATAGTACAAAGTTTTCTTAAAGTTGCCGAGCACACGTAAGGTTTTTCAACTTCTTGTACTTTCTACTTTCTGTATCAAGGGAAAGTTTGATGATTAGAATCGAGCTCTGCAATTCTGTGGCCAATAATGAGTTCCAGCATGACTCTCTCAGATCGTGGTATGAGCTAGTAAGTTTCTCTCAGCAGCCACTGTGTGCTGGGTACTTCAGGGAATGCAAAGGTAAGTGGTTGCCATTCCTCGTCTCAGGAAGCTTAGGATCTAGTCGTGGGTTGATAAAAGTAAAATTTAAGTTTTAAAATTTCTAAACTACAAGGCAGAATTCAGTATTAGTGATGAGAGGGAGTAAAAAAAATGTCTGAACCAAATGAAATTGCCAACATTTGAACATTTTTCTAGTCTAACAAAGTCAGAATTTTCCATGGCTCAACCCCAATACTGTGAGAATTTAGAGCTTGATACACAGTGCTCTGTAACTTGGTTGCAAACTCAGTAGTTTGAAAGGATTTTAAAATGAATAATGATGTATCACTCCCTTTCTCCCTTCATTGCTTCATGATTTGTTTTTCTAAAACAGAGATGAGCAAACTCATTTTCAAATGGCCATCCCTTTCCTCACAAGCCTTCCTCCTCAAGACAGCACTGGAAGATCCTGCTCTCCTTTTCCTACCCCTCACATCAAAGGAACTGCAGGTGATCTCCAGGGACATGGGTGCCTCAAAAGCCCCCACCAAGGTGCATGTAAGAGAAAGAGCAGGTTGAGACCAGACAGTGTCAGGAAGGTAACAGTTTTCCTATCTCTGGAACCTTGCAGGAGTTGGGAACTGCAATTTATCAGCTATGGGAGGAGTACCAGGAGCCTTACAGGAGGGAAGAGAGAGGCAGCTGGCCACACCTCCCTCTTCAAGGGAGCAAAAACAGGCAGAAGCTGGGAGAGAGAGAATGCCTCAACTTTAAATCAGGCTTGAAGTTTTTTTTTTGGCTGTGCCTCATGGCATGTGGGATCTTAGTTCCCCCACCAGGGATCAAACCCTCGCCCCCTGCAGTGGAAGCACGGAGTCTTAACCACTGGACTGCCAGGGAAGCCCCAAGCTTGAAGTTTTGACTATTACATGGGATTAGACATATAAATTACTAAATTAAGACGTTTGTATTTTCTAAGTGTGACCAGAAAAGTTATGGACTTGCCCAATGTTCATCCAAAAACAGGGAAAGAACTAGACCCCACTGAATAACTGAAAGTAACACTGAGAAACAAAATAAGATTGCTTTACGATCTGACCTCCTGAGCCATGCTTATTCGACGTACTAGTTACAGGATTTAGAAGGCCTATACGACCCGGGGCTCTAGTGAGGATTTACGTGTGGATGATCAAGTCCAAGAGGAAGTGGCTGCTGCTAATATCCAGGTTTTTCAACATCAAAAAATCAAGCTTCAACCTATGTAACACTTGTTTTTAGAGTTTCGTTTCCACTTATCTCTTTACCTTAACCTTAAGGTACAGATTAGACATCTTCTGAGGGATGGCAAACCTCCATTTGAATAGCATTTCTGACGTCTGATGTCTGAATTTACTCCATTTCTGTACTCATTGCCATTTAGGTACACTGACTCAGAGCAATAAAGAAATACATTTCCCTTTATAATACATTGACTCCAGCATGCTTTTTCACGTGATTATTTTCCTTCTCTTCCTTGATTTAATCTTGCCACCCTATTCCCCCCTTTCCTTGCTGATGCAATGATGCTTTTTCTTGACTAAAAGATGTATATTACTGGGTTCTGTTGCATGAAAATAATAATAGGTAATATTTATTGACCATATACTTGTTCCAAATCCCTTATATATTTTTATCTCTAATAGTCATAATGATCCTGGGGAAAAAGTAGCAGTATCCCCATTTTACAGAAGGAGGAAATGAAATTTCAGAGAGGCCGAGTTAGCTGTTCCAGTTTATAAAGTGAATACATCAGGGTGCCTGGACTCTCACCCGAGTATGTCCAATCCCCAGCTTCATTTGTTTCTGGAGGATGCATAGAGTGGGCGTCACTGTAAGAATGGAACAGGAAACCTGATGATGTTCCTAGCTCTGCGAATGACTTATGGATTATTTGACTAGTCTTTTAATCTCTTTTGGTGAAGTAAATACCATGCTACACGCATCTGTTTATCTTAAAGGGATGTTATGAGACAGATATACCACCGATAAAGCACGCTAAGAAGAGGTGATATAAACAGTCTTATTAGCAGTATAACTTCAGTTTTTCTTTACCCATATTATAATTTCCTTTATAGTATTATATTGTATTATATTCTATTAATTTCAGCATTTGAAATGCTATAACTTAGGAGTTCAACTTATGATAAAGATACTCTTTAAGTTTCCCTAGAGTGTCTATTTCAAATATAATGCAAAAAAAAAAAAAAAAAGGATGAAACTGTCATGGAATGCTTATGGTAGTGACTTCAGAGGAGCTCAGTAATCTCCATCAGGCAAAACATTTGCTCCTTTGTTTTATATAAAATAGCCATAATCTAATATGTGTTCTCCATTTCTGCATCAAATTATACTCATTCCAACTTTCTTTTTCCATTTCTTTTGTTCCACTTTCTTCCCAATCTGCCTGATGTATTTTGTTTATTCAGTATTCAGCCTTTTCGTTGGTGAACGATGACTTCTCTCTCTCTGCACCCTCTTTCCCCTCACCCTCTGATGCCCCCCTCCTGCCCTCTCTGCGCAAATGTTTCCAGCTCAGCCGCTTGCCTCCCTTTATGTTTTCCTTCCCTGACTCTCCTCCTCTGTCTTCACAGTTAACGTTCTGGCATCACTTCCCTCCCTCCCATCCTTCATGCCTCCTTCAACTTTTCCTCGTTATTGCTACACTTATAAATAGCCTCCGAGTAATCTATCATTTATCCAAACACTCTCAGATAATCTCCTGACGCATCTCACAGAAAGCAGTTAACTGCAGCAGGAAAACTCACCATGTTCATTTATTACCCTCTTAGAAGGAGTGCTGAAGCAGGGGTCGGAACCGAAAGAGACATCCTACCTGATTCAGCAGCTCCTGAAGGGGGAACGTGCTATAGTTAATAAGAAAGCTGTCTTCTTACATCCAAGGAGGGCTGCAAATGTTTCTAAAGAGATGAGCTGCTGCAAAAATATACAAGGCCCTGAGAGAGTCTCTGCATGCCCAATGTGTTTTATGACTATAATTAATAATAACTTATCATTGTGCACTTACAATGCACCAGGCTTGTTTTAATTACCGAAAGTGAATTATCAAATTCAGAGCTCTTCATACAGCTGTGCAGTTTGTGTACTGCACTGAGTCCCGAAGAGGGGAGAGCTGAGGCTGCTTGTTGAACTGTAAGTAGAAGCTATCATTATTCCATTTTTCAGATGAAGAAGATGAGGCACAGATGGGTTAAGTAACTTGTCCCAGTGGAAGAACCATGTAAATTACAAAGTTAAACAGGGCCTTTAATATGTTTTGACAAATATATAATCTATCACCCTGTATACTAGTCCCTTACTAAACAGTAAGCAAATTTCGGGCAGGCACTGGGTCCATCTTGTTCATGCTTGTAGCTACTATTTTTGGATTGGATGAAAAAACGAAGGGTAAAAGTCATGAAACACCAAAAGGGTTGTTTTTTTCCAACAAAAGAGACATACAGTGACCTTGAAGAAAATGCCCACTCTTTTAACTATTAAGCATTAGTTCTATCTTTACATCAGAACAGGGCTGAGGTGGTGGGAGGAGAGTGTGGGAGAGTCTAGACACACACCCTTGAACGCGGAACAGACGTGGCTGCAGGGGAACAATGCAAGGCAGGCCCCTGGTGTGCAGAATCAGGACATCATGCTGGTGGGGGATGGAGAGTGGGCTGGAGGAGGGAGGGAGGTCCAGCAAGGGGTACTGGAGGGCATCATGGGGGCTGAGTAGATCTGGCCCGCAGGAAAGCTTGTTTATAGGCAATACGGGAAGACTCAGGAGATACACGGCTGCTGTCCGGTATGCTTAGGGAGGGGCAAGTTTAATTAACAATGGTGACCATGCATTAAATACTCATGTATCAGGCCCCGCGTGTTGTAGGTGTTATCTCATTTCATCCTCACCAGAACCTCTGGGATTGGTACTACTCTTCCTCCCATTTCAAGATGAAGAAATTGAAGCTAAGCAAGTTGTTAAGGTTTTAAGGACAGTGAAAGGCAGACAGACTCTGGATTCATTCCCAGAGCTGTGATTTCTAAGTCTATATTCTTTCCCTTCACCTTAGGAGGAGAGATTGGGGTTCGAGGGGGGACCCCCTGGGATCAGGGTTCAAGCGGAGAGCTCCTACCCACAAAGACGACTAGGGACAGGATGGAAGCTTCCTGAGCCTGGAGGACCAGGAAAATCACACAGGTTTTTGAGGATGACCTCAGCCTTGGGGAACAAGAGAGATAAAACTTTGAAATAAAACTTTGGTTAAGGTCAGAGGAGAGGAGTTGATCACCAGAAACTGATTAAGAGCCTGGTTATTACATCTGCACACCTGAGCAGAACCAGCTTCAAGGTCATTTGGCTTTGCTCCACCCAACCACCAAGTCGGGGAAATGCCTTCAGTTCTCTCTTTCTGGAAGCGGGGGTAGAGTTGTAGCTGTGTAGCCCTGGGCTGGCAGGAAGTCATTCTGGCATGAAAATGTTGAGTTCAGATGGTTCTATCTGCCAATATTTGTCCCGAAACGATCTCAAATCCTTTTGGAATAAGGCAGGGTATGAACTTTAAAAATGTACATGTCTGTGCAGTGGATACATTTCCCCAAGCAGCCTTAAAAAGTCCATTTGTATTTTCCGTAAGTATGTTTTTTTCCTTTAATTGGATCTTTTATTGACATGCTGCAACTAAATCATCACAATACTCATTACGATGCATGTCTAAAAGCAGCTCTGTGTTTTGGCCTCAACTGTGTTTACAGGCTCCATGTAATTTTTTACATATGCTGTTTCTCTCCTCAAAATGACTGCTTCAAGAAAACTGAAGACACAATGACAGTGGCAAGGGGCTGGCACACACGGGTTTTGGGTCAAAACAAAATGCCATGCTGCACAGCCTGGGGAAAAGTGGGCAATATTGCTGGATTGCCACCCCAAGTTTCCAAACTGCAATGATAAAAATGGCCACAAAATAACTGAACTCATTTAAACTCTCTGACACAGGTACTTTTCTTTTGACACTGAAATCATTTAGAGAGCTTTGCGCTTGACAGCAGACACCTCGGGAGCAGAGCTGGAGACAGGAGGGAGAGTGGGAGGTCCTCGGGGCTGTGAAAAGATGACCTGCGGCCCGAACTGTGGGTCTGCTGCCAGCACCGTGGTGAGGGCCCGAGGGTGCAGATGAGCCTTCTGCCCCTGTCTGGCCTCCTTGTCCTGAGGCTGGCCCTGCTCTGGGTTTGCAGCAGGCGGCGCTGGAGGCCACTCCTGGTCAGAGGGGCACTCTCAGGCCAGTGGCTGCCCTGAATGGCTGGTGGAGGGATGACCAATACCCTCAGGGCTGTGGATCCCAGTCGAGTGTACCTGAGGAAGCCCAGGTACTCTGGACACATTTTTGGATGAACCATGACCAAACTTTGAGGGTCCCGATTTTTTTTCTTCACGCTGCTTTGTTACTTTACTTTTCTGCAAAGCCCTAACATTTCACTAATATCTTACACTGCCTCTGACCACCCTGAAATTATGACAGGGGAAGTGGAAAGGACGGGGGATGTGGAAACGACAGGGGACTTGGAGCCAGAGAACTGGATTCTACTTCTGGCTCTGCTACTACTGACCTCGGGCGGGTTAATTAAACTCTCTGGCATCAGTGTCCTTATCTGTCAAAGGTAGAGGATGGATGCAAGACCCAGTGTTCAGTGAGGAGCTTGGAGATCGCCTGGCCCATTCGACACAGGGACCTGAGGGGTGAGGAAGCTGAGGCATCACACCGCCTCGTGCTCCCCTGGAATGTCAGGTGGTGGGTCCTGCACTGTCTCCAGAGCTCTCCCGCGTCCTCACCGCTCTGCACCCACACCATGCTGTCGCAGACGAAGTCCTGTCTGCCTGTGAGAGTCCACACAACTACGTAGACTGACATCGTTTCTGCCCCCCACTGTTGACGACACAAAGGAACTCACTCCTTAACACTAAGGGAGGAGTGAGGGTTCCTGCATAAAATCATAAAGCACATTTACCATCATCATCAACACAAATAGAAAACTTTCCTAATATCTACTGTGTTAATGATACCATCACCATCTGTTGCTGGTGAAATTACTTGACCTCTAATAATATCTATTGTAAGAAAGGAAGCAAACTGGTACCATGGTAACTATTGTGTTTACTTATGTTTCCTTTTCTAGATTCAGCTTCTTAAAGGCAAGGACTGAGTGACTGCTGTTTGAGCAGCACTTATTTAATTGGCATCATGCCTGGTCTCTGTAAAACAGAAAGAGAAATAAAGTTTGTAGATAATCCAAAACCCTTTAATCTCCCTCACACTTTTTCCAACAAACCTTTGTTGAAAACTGCTAAGTACCGCCTGCTTTGAGGAACTAACAGCTCTCTTGATTCCACATGCAAGGAGAGGGGCAAAGAGAGCGAGTGTGCCAGAGGGAGGAGAGTAGGGGAGGGGTCTGACGAACTCTAAGTCTTCAGTAGGGAGGGTGGATGTAAGTGGATCACCGTGGTTTTCCCTGCACATTCCACTGCGGGGCTGTCTCCATTGGAGGCTGCCTCGTGCCCCGGCTCTAGAACCCAGCAAGGCAGGGGGCTCAGAAGCTGGCTCTGAGGCCCTGGTGGTGGCAGTGGGGAGGACTGGTCCTGCTGATGGCAGTAAAGACATTGAGCTGGGGTCTCTCTCCACCCCAGATCTAGCCAGAGTGGCACTCGGGTCGCATTTAGCCTCTGCTCTGTGTCTAAACAACGTTTAACAGATGCCTGAAGTCTTGGTCCTGCCTTTTGAGTTGCTTTCTTCCCCCATCTTTGGTTAAAAGAGAGTAAGTCTCAAACAAACGGTCACTTTGGACTGCTGAGGCGCTCGCCCTCACACATTCACAACTCCGAGTCAGGCAGGGACCAGGCTTGTTATTTGAATTTTTAAATGCTGAAGGAGACAGAGGGGCCCGCAAGGTCACGCTGACATTCCAAGCTCTCTAGCCTTTAGTACCCACTGTCTCCTGGAGCTGGAGGAAAAAGATCTTAGGGATCTGATGCGCAGATGATAGCAGAGCAGTGATAAAAGCCCTCCAGCTGGAGGTGACGCCCCTCAGCATCACTGGAGCCTCCGTCCCGTTTCCTGTGCGGAGCATATTGGAAACACATTGGACTTATTTTCCCTTTTAAAAACGCTGTTTTATGTTTCAGCTTTCAAGATGTCCTAATTTCTGCATCACAGCATCTTCACATACCAACTCAATGTGTTTCATGTTCATTTGGGGAGAGCCCGCCCTCCCCTCTCCTTCTAAGGCATCAAAGGGAAGATGCTGGCTTAGGGGATAAGCGGCTATAGGGGTGTATGGGGTTTGGGGTGAGAAGAGGGAGAACACAATGAAATGATGACTAATTTGGTCCATCTCATCCCAGAGAACCAGAACCCTGTGAATTATTTATGATCCTCTGACCCCCACAGCAATTCCGATTGTGGAGCCTGCCAAGAACAGATTAGGCTGTCTGCATCTGTTCCTCTTCCCAATCAAGCAAACCTCCTTGTCTGAGGAAGGAGAAAGGTCAGCAGCCAGGACAAAGGATCAGCCCGAGAGAAGAAGAAGATAAGGCTGCATTCCGGGGCTTCTCCTGAAAAGCCCCTCACTGGAGGCACAATCAGATCATTTTTCAAAACCCAGATCAAGTACCTGGGTGCATCTGCACATCTAAGAAACTCAGAATAGCAGCGACCCCAGGAACATTCCAGATGTCTAACCTTTATCTTGCTTCAGGGGCATGAGTGACTTCAGGTCCGTTACAGACTAGGTTTGGCTCAGGGGACCATGACCTTCTTCCCCCCAAACCGAGGACCCCTCCATGCTGCAGCGCCGGATATGTTACATTTAGGACTGTATCCCTCCGAGCCCACTCGGAGCTGTTCCTGTGGGTGCCATTCATAGCTTCTGAAGGTGCCTCATGACAAGAGACTAAGTCCCCCTTATTCATTCTCAAATGCTTATTCCCATATTCATGAAAATGAAAGGGCATGTTAATTTCAAAAGAGCTATTTCAGCTTTCCTAGTGCCTACCCCTTCTCATCAGCATCTGATTCAATCCAACTTACATTTCTTGAGCATCTCCTAAGGCCCTGGTATGGTTCTAGGCAATGAGTCGAAGGGTACAGACGAAGGAAAGACAATCCCTGCCTCTGGACTTAAACGTCTGTAAACAAATACATACATAATCGGTCCCCCCTATATCTTAAGCTCTACAGGCACAGAGACCTTGTCCCTCCCTCCCCCACTACTTCATTCTCTCCTTCACGTCACCTGTCAGGCATTGCTCTTGGTGCTGGGAGTACAGCGGTAAATGAAAGAGAAAGATCTCTGTCCTTCTGAGGCATACATTCTAGAGCTGTTCAATACAGTAGTCATCAGCCACATGTAACTACTTAAATACACGTTGAAATTAGTAAACTTACACAGTTAGCCCCTCAGTTGCACTAGCCACACTTCAAGTGCTCCGTAGCCACAGGGGGCTAGTGTCTGGTCACCCACAGTTCCACGAGACAGTGCTGTGCTGCAGTCTTGTTTGTGATTAGATCTTCAGAGTCCAGCACTGTGCCAGGCACAGAGGAGGCACCATTAAACAGCTGCTAAATGTTAAGTACAACGATAAAGGTATGTTCCAGCACAGAGACAGCAGAGGATGAAATGTTTTCCATAATAGATGGAGGTCAGGGAATACTTCCCAGAGGAGAGAGGAACTGGTGATAGGGTTTGAAATATATTAAAAGGTTTTATATACATTTGGTCGACAAAGGCAGCTTGCTCCAATTCTAAGGGGAGAGTGGAAGAGGATTCCTTTCCAAGTTAAATTGCCACTTTAATGGTAGCACTGGATAGCTGCCCCTCACACAGGGTAGGTTGTGACGTGGGAGAAGAGGAAAAGGCCACAATAACAGCTTTCAGACTCCTGAGGAATTCTCATTAGGAGGAAGTAAACAAAAAGCATGTCCTCCTTATTTTAGGAAATAAAGAGTTTGCAGTAAATGCCTGGAATAGTGCTGGGTTTTAAGTATCACTATGCTCTTCAAAATGAATGCTCTATGAGGCCTCCCTTTTAATCAGAAAACATGCTAGTCAGAGCCTTCCATAAAAAGAAGCAGTACTTAGGTGTCCATTCCTTAGCCACAAAGGAAACTGAATAACAACATACACACGACATGTGGTCAGTGATGGAGACCTCTGGGGTCTGATTCAGAATCGCTCTCGTCTAGAGCCGTCTGATCCAGTGGGTGTCTTAGCTACATAAGAACCAGAAGGTTGGAGAGCGTGGAAATAAGACATAAACAAGCGTCATGCAGAGGCCAGGTCAGGCTGACTTCAGTTACCAAGGTCTGCTTACCAGAGAAGCATGAAGACAACCTGGCTGTGTCTTGTATAAAGGTGACCTCGTGGCTGGCCAGACACCCACTGTCACTGTCATCAAAATACGTCCTATAACTAACAATTATTTAGCTCTCACTACGTGCCAGACATCGTTTAATTCATTTAGTTCCTACAGCAGTGCTGCAAGATGGGTACCATTATGATTCTTTTTGACAGACGAAGGAAATAAGGCACAGGGAGGTGAAATGACTTGCCCAAGGTCACACAACTAATTGGCAAGTGGAAGAGCCGGTATCTGAAAGCAGCGATCATATGCCAAGCGTGGTTGGGGACAGACAGGTCAAAGAAGGCAGAATGGTGGGAGGGCTCAACCCTTGCTTATACTGTTGGGGGCATCCTAGAAACTTTCCAGGGTGATTCCCTTGCCTGAATCCCCAAGACAGGTGATGCATCACCGGGAGAGTAGAGAGTAAGGGAAACTGCTTACCGCCAGGGGGCGTTTTTAAGTCTAATGCATCCCTTTTTTGTCCCCTAAAGGCTCAGTGTTCTCAGGAGAGATGGGGATTTCTACTCAACTTTGGTCATGACTGTACTCCCTGAATCCATGGAGGCCAAAGCAATAGATGCTGATGAGATCTGCAAATTCTGTATTTTTCCATGAAGTCCCAAGGGGGGTGAATAAGCGTGACCCATCACAGCTGATCTCTGCTGGTGGGAAAGCCCCTGACTTGCCTGATGGAGGTCAGGCATCTGACCCTGCTCAGCCAGGACCAAGAGCCCCAAGTCTTGGCCAATGCTGCACCCGCAACCACTGACAGTTTTTCCAGTTCACGAGGAGGAGTTCGTGAGGGCCCCCTGTCCTTGCACATTAAACTGAAGACAGCTGCAGGCACCAAAGGCTCTTCATACTCCTTGATTGATAGGTATGCCCATTGCATCATTACAAATACACCAGCCCCCGTCTAACGAAAGACGATTAATTTTCTTAAATTGGCATCTATTTCTTGAAGTCCTTTCGTCCCATAAAGGAGAGTCAACTGGGCTTCCCTGGTGGCGCAGTGGTTGAGAGTCCGCCTGCCGATGCAGGGGACACGGGTTTGCGCCCCGGTCCGGGAAGATCCCACATGCCGCGGAGCGGCTGGGCCCGTGAGCCATGGCCGCTGAGCCTGCGCGATCGGAGCCTGTGCTCCGCAACGGGAGAGGCCACAACAGTGGGAGGCCCGCGTACCGCAAAAAAAAAAAAAAAAAAAAAAAAGAAGAGTCAACCTATAATAAGATGGAATAATAAAACCTGCAATCAAAGAGACGCAAAGAGTATCATGTTGAAAAAAATAAGACTTATGTGCTCTTAACATGACTGAAGCAAGCTTCTTAGCTGTGCTTTATGATGACATCCAGATTCTACTGAAATTGCCCACATTTAATGTGCATTCAAAAATGTGAAAGGCATCATCCCCAACAGGGCATTCCGCTGCGTACCTGCCTTTGAGTAAGCGTTCCTGTACGCTATGCCCTCCCCCGCACACTTCGGGAGAAAAGAAGAAGAGGGGGCCCAGAGCTCTGGGTGCCCCTGGAAAAACCTTTCCCTTCCCATCTCTGCCTCTCCCTCAGCACTCAATGCCTTGGACACCATTAGGACTAACCCCAACATATCCCGCACCCCCTTTTTGTATCTGTCACCAAGGTTCCCAGTTATCCCTCATCAATCCTGTTCCCAATATGGCTCTGCACATCCCTACTCTGCTTCCATTTCCCCCTGCCCAACCTCCAAATTCCTGTGCCTTCTGAAACCCATGTCCCTCAGCAGGAAGATCCTCAAAAGTCTCAACTTCTGCTTTGAAACATCCCTTCACCTTCTTGCTCCACCCAGGAGTAGGCTCTCCCCTCACTCACCACCCTCTCAAGCAGTGACTGTTTCCTCTTCTACAAATTTCACAGCACTGGGCCTGGAGGGGATGTAGATTCTCCTTCAGCTGGGAGCAGTAGCAATACTGCCCACAACAGCTATGTTTTAGGGATATGAACAGACTTTACTTGTTAGGCTTTCCAGGCAAACTGTTCTACGGGATTAAACCCAACCCAAGTGCAAGGATGCCTCCCATGTCCTGGCTGAGTTACCTAAGTTACCCTACTCTGTGAACTTGAGCAAGTTGTTTTCTTCCAATCGACAGGTTTTTATCAAGTACAGCCTACTCTGTGCTAGGTGTTGAGACAACTTTAAAATACGGACTCTACCCCCCTCAAGCCTTATCTAGCTGGGGAAACAAGAGTTCATGTGGGAAATGACCAAAGGCATGTGAATGGTTTCTAAAAGGCCACACATAAAAATCACTCTCATTCAGGGGTCCCAGACTCAGTGCTCCAGAGGATGGGAAAGAGCATGAATGTAGGACCAAGCTGAGAAGAGACCCTCACAAGCTGGAGAGCATGCCGCCCCCTGAACGCGGCAGCTCCTACTGACCTCTAGCCAACCGCTGCCATGGCCTGTGGGTCCCAACAGCCAGATGGTCCATTCTTTCAAGAGACACTAGAAATGCAGATTGTAAAGTGAAATCTGAATTTTAAGTGATAACTGGTCATTCAAAAACTTAAAAAAAAAAACAAAACACTGTGAGAGGTAGCTTAGTGTAGTGTTAAGAGCATGGATTCCCGAGCTAGACTGCCTAGGTTCAAATCCCAGCTCCAGAATTTACTGTCGGTGTGTCCCAGGACAAGCTACCTAACTTCTCTGTGTCAGCATCTGTATTTGTAAAATGAGGATAATTAACTGTATCTCCTGTTAACTCTATAATCTGTTTAACAGTGCCTGGAAGCACTCTATAAAATGTTGATAACTGGCCAACAGCAGTCAGTCAGGTTGCCAGTTGGCAACCTCTACTCATTAGCCATGCGTCTTGTATACCCATGGGACGTCAGACCTACGCACGCAGAGCATCGGTCCTAGTGCAGTTAAGTCGGTATACAAGACAGCACTCTTAGGTGCTGATGAGTGGGGCGGAGTGTAGGGGCTGGGAGACCTCAAGAAGAGACTCATGTGGAATGCAGACACTTCTTGAAGAAGGCGAACCTGTGCTGGGCTCTACTGAATGCTGCTATTGGCTGGACAGCAAAAAAGACAGAAGGTTACAAGGCGGTACGTTAGAGTCTCTGCAGGAAAGAGATGACTCAGTCCAACTGGGTAATTTGGGGAGAGTTTAATAAAAGCGCTATTTACAAAGATGTGGGCAGGGCTTAAGGAAACTAACAGGTGGAGGTACAGTGCTCCAGGGCTAGAAATGACAGAGGCCACGTGCAGGTCTGAAGAGGCAAGGGAAGGAAGCTGTGTCCAGAACACGAGAAAGGATCTCTGTGGAGAGGGTGGCCTGACAGGAGGTTGGGGTGGATACCTGAACGTCATTCTCCTCCTACAATCTCCAGCTGCTGCCTCTCCATTAGCCGAACCCAACAGGAAGCCACAGGGCAAGGGAGCCCATTGGTGCAGTCCATACAGGACAGCCTTTCCCTCCCCATGCCCGCACGAAGCAGAGTGAAGAAGAGTGGGTAGTGGAGAATGGCCAGCATGATGGGATGAAGGAAGAAAAGGAACAGAGGTTAAAACGTGTTAGAAAGCAAGAAAGCTCTTCTCAGCTGTAGTCTTTCAATCTACCATATTCATTTGCTCTCCCTAAAGTGCAATAAATAACAGGAAAACATTTTGCGATGTTGGAAGGACACCGTGGCTATACACACGTGCTCAGTGAGGTGGGGAAGTGAGAGAAAGGAGGAAAAGTCGGCCAGTGGCTCAGCAGGTGGAGAGCTGCATGCATAAAACACTTTTTCAAAATAGCAAAAGGTTTCTAGGGAAAAACAACACAAGCACACAAGTCTACAAAACTGTTGAACCTGAATCCTTAGCCAGGTTCTTGGAGACAAGCTATAGAAAACAACTGATATGGTCTTAACGGACCCGAACTCAAACCTTGAATAATGGAATGTGACAGGCAAAAGATCCAAGAGAAGTGTTTTCCAATTGTCTATAATTTCATTATGATGCAGACCTATCTTACTTGATTCAGCCAAAATTTAAATGAGCTGCCTCTATGTACTTTCTTTTTTGATGGTGTCTATTATGTCCTGATAACAACAATCGAAATCCTGATACGGAGGTCTGGGTCTCAAGAGTAGCTCCCCAAAGCACTGTGTGGACTCGAATGATTTTCCTTCATCTTGTGAACCTGACCTCCCAATTACCTTTGATAAACCTGCCATCGTCCATCACTGGCTATAAACTCCTACTCCTTGTAGACCATGTTTTTTTTTTTTTTTCCCCTGTATCAGCTCTAGAAGTAACAAGTTTCACACTGTCAGGAAGCACTTCCTCTGTCTGGGACTAACTGCCTTCCAGGGACCGTAAATATCTTGGAGTCCATTCTTCGCAAAAGCATTTTCAAAAGTCCTCATAGGCACTACGTGAACTAAAGATTCCACGTGGTCAAATGAGTTTGGGAAATACTGATTGAGAATCACAAAAGTTAAATAGATTTTCCTTAAGGATGAACTTCTGAGAGCTTTTAGTATCAAATGCAAAGGGTTAAGCTCCTGGAAGAAGTTACGGTGTGGAGAGATTCTCAAATTTACTTGGCTAAAGAATACCTTTTTCCCAGCAAGCATCTTGCAGGACAGGTGTGCTGCTGAGGACACTTTGGAATGCGGATTACAAAATAAGAAACTTGGTCCCCAAGAAAGGAAATGCCTTGCTCAAGGCTTCCCAACTGATATGGCTCTCTCCTGCTTCTAGTAATACCGAGATTTAGCATTGACCTTGTATGTAACCTTCTTTCATAGACACAACTAGTCTCAACCTCCATTTCTACAGACTGAAGAATCTCAACCTTTTTGTTTTTTTCCTACTGTGGCATGTGTCCTCTCTCACCATCAACCTTTGCTCCCTTTTATCATTTTAATTGCATTTCTCTGAATCTTGCCCAATTCTAAACTAGTTTTCTTAAGGAACAAGGCCAGGAACAGCATATACATTCCAGGTAGGAACACAGGATAGCTCTGGACATGTTTTCAGTTTGGCTTCTTGTAACTTTCCCAAGGCCCAAACATTTCATTGGCCCTCCGGCCTAGAAGAGCCAGTGCTCACTGCACTTTCCGGGGCTGCACTGATAGCTTGGAGCACATCGACTTCTAAGTCAAAGGCTTAAGTTTCATCTCCTGCCCTAGATTAGGCTGGAGACCATCTATCCTTTGTCATATTCTCCCACAGTGTCCAGTCTCCCACGTGAGTACTGAGTCCCCAAAAGTTCTGCATTTGCTTTGCTGAGTTAATATTTTAGAAGTTTCATTCCAAATTATCCTGCTCTTGCCCCCCCCCTCCAAACTACATGGACTGCATTTCTATAGCTTTGCAGGACCTTCTTGATGTTTGTTTACCTTTGACAGTTAACTTTGGAATTATGTCCAATATGCAGTTCCTTTCTTTAAATGATTCAAAAATATTTTCTATAAACTGTTTCTTAGGGCCTTGTACTGCTTCTTCTAGATACAATAGAGATTTCAATCCAATTAGAAGATTGCCTTTAAAACGAATAATGGCTTTTCCACAATAGCAAAGATGCTGGCAATTAAAAGAACAACAGCCAAGCAAACAGGTTTGTGCTTTTAGATGCAGACACACTGAGTTCTGCTGAATGTCAAGGCTGAACTGGGGGATCCAGCTGCTCCTTCCACTGCAGCAATGAGGACAGAACATTCTTGGCAGGAAGCCCTGTCCTTGGGGGCAAGTTGCCTTTAAATTAGACCTCCCAGTACCTGGCAACGTTCTGGGCTCAGAGTAGATGCTCAATAAACATTTCTTAAAGGAATAAGTGATTGAATAAAGGAATGAACAAGTGAACAAAGAAACACTCTGGAAAAGATATATCTTAGGCGTGGGGTTGGTCTCAGCTCCCAAGCATGAGTTTTCAGTTCCCTTTGCTCCATTTTCCACTCCTTGGGATCTAGCCCCTCCAACACATCCTTTGTACTCTGAGGACATTCCTCAGGGCACCAAACATCAGGAGGCAGGCTACTTAGCCATGTCTTCAGATCATGAAAGTATAAAATTTCTCCACTTCTTTCGTTCTTAGGAGAATTAAGGCTGTAAAAACATTAATGGCAAACTCTTCAAAATGCCTTTAGGAAATAAAGGTGACATTTGTTTCTACAGAGTACCCTGAAAAACCGTTCAGTTCAAACACTGTTCTAAAGCACTAAAAATGTCTACTTTAGTATTCACACTTGGACCCTATTTTTCCCTCTAAAAAAGCAAAAAGACAGCAGAATATTATGTTTGCCAATTCATGGAACAATAGTTATTATACTGTATCTATTTCTATGAGGATATTGTGATGGGGCTGTGCTCATAATAGAACCTTCATTTTAAATCCCTGTACACCTTATGAATTTCACTCCGTCTTAGCTTTCCGCCACCCCAAAAAGTCGCACAGGTTCCTTTAATAACCCCAGTAAATAGCTGCAGCCTTCCACAGCTGCAGAGTTTAAGTCCTGGGAGATTTTCAATGTTACAATTCATGCTTCCAATCAAAACAGTGACAGAGTTGACATGATTTACTGAGGAGAAAGCCTTGACTAGGGACTCGCACACTACCCAGTAAATATTAAACAACTACAGGGAATTTTTAATATGCAATGCTCTCTTTGTTCACAACAACAACAAGCCAGAAATAATTTCCTGTGCTACAGCTAAGTGAAATGGAAACTCGTTTCTAGGGTTCCTCGCTGTGTGTTGTGCACGTTTCAGCATAGCAGCCTTCACCTTGGAGAAGTGCTGGCTCCTTCAACAGCTCCATCCTTCTCATTTCAAATGGAAACCAGCTGTACTTTCAAACTGTAACGAGAGTACCTATCCAGGAGGTCAAAACCGGGCAAAAGGCACCTCACTGGTAAACGCATCAAGCTTCCTTATCTGGGTTAAAGCTTTCGGTGAATCGTCAATGACAACCTGCGACCCGGAATGCAATTCCTTGATGCTTTCAGAGCACTATCATTTCTTCCTCTCGGGAGGTAGAAATAAGCACACAGTATACTATTAATTGGGGGCTGCAACAGACCTTGATTTGGGGGGAGAGAGAATGATTCTGGAAAGACAAATCTGGGGATTTTCCAGGGAGGATAAATAATTTTGAAAACCAGTTTTTGACTTTTAAAAAATGGCTTAATTCCTTCACTGGGATGATTTGAGAACACCCCATGCCACAACTCTCTGCCCCCAAATTTCCAAAAACAACAGCAAAAAAGATCCTGGCAGAAGTTAAAGGGTCAACGGCTCCTAAATAGCTTTCGGGCTCAAGTATGCAACGTCAACGAGAAAAGTCCAGCCGTGTTATATAACGAGTCACTCCTTGACAAGAAAGAGACTCTAGAATATAAAACTGAACAACTACATAGTTAGTACTATGAACTGTATGACTTACAAACCTCAACAGGGTAAGTTTGAAATTGAGAAAGGCTGGGATAGCTTATTAGCATAAAATCACACACACACACACACACACACACACATACGGCAGCAAAGGCAGGGGAGGTGGATGCAGAGACAGCACTATGATCCTGGTCATGTAGGTTGTCCTCTGTGATGGGCTCCATAATTCCAGAGGAACCCAGGGCTAGCTGTCTGGCCTGGGGACCACTCTGATGGACTTTTTGATATGGTTCTTAAAACAAGGTTAAAAAAAGAATACTCTCTCTCCCACCCCTTCTCTTTCTCTTTGTTTCTGTGTTCATGTAGGATAAAATTGGTACCCCTTTCTGCCTCACTGAATTTCTGTAGCTTTTCAGAAGAGATGAACTAACTAACGCCTTTCTGGAACTGCTCACAAGCCTGTTCCAGCCAGTTGGCAAAAAAAAATCCATCTGGATTTATGGAGTTAATTGATGTCTATTAATTTTGCTCAGATTCTCTCTCCTCCTTCCACCTCCCTGTCCCCGGCTTTTTTTTTTTTTTTTTTTTTAAAAGAGAGAAAGCTAATGAAAACCATGTTTATGTGCTCAAAGGCACAGAGGAAATTCATTACTCTGAGGAATAGCACACTCCACAAGTGAAATGAAAGTAATCTTATTTATGACAGGAAGGGGCCTCAGCTAGACTGAACGCCACCACACTTAGGCTGTTACACAGAAAAGAAGCGACAGAGCTCCTGCACCAACTCCAATTCGATGACAACAAACACATTTGCAGTCTGTGCTTGAAAACTTAGAAGCCCCCCTCCCTCAAGACAGCCATCTAATAGAGACAAGGAAAGAAACCTTTTTAGAATGGGCTGTTCTTCTTAACACTTTCCTGTACGTTCCTGGGACTCCTTGCTACTAAATTTCAAAAGGACACTTGGTCAAATCATTAGTTCATGGCATTTATCAAGTACTGGCTTGTACGTGCAGCTATACTAGTTTCTTGACCTAATTCTCTTATTATAAAGGCTTTTTACTATAGATTCATGGGTCATTTCCCATGTAAATAAATAATGCAACTGTTTAAGTAACACGTTTTCACAATAAATGTCTGCTTCTGCCCTTGCAGACAATTCTCCCTTTCTTTCTTGAAAATCCCATCAATGGTACATATATTTCTTACTGAACGACTAGGTTTTTCCCCCACTTGTTTTTTTCACATTGATTGATTCAATGATTCAACAAAATCATTTAGGTTTTGTGTGCTGGAGGCTCTTGGGGAGACAGTCTCTTCACTTTTTCTTCTAAACTACTCATGAGTACTTTACAAAATCGTAGCAAACATTATGTGGAATTTTGGCAGTAATAAGATGGTTTTATAGTATTTACGGTGTGGCTTCCTAGAACAACTTTTGCTGGAAGGTCCTCTGAGATAATCAGGCCCACCCCCTCATTTATAGAGGAGTAAACAGGCTCAAGGGCATATCGTAGACTGTATATCTTCCTTTTTATTAAAAAAAAAAAATACTTTCCTATACTCCCAGAGACTTCCCATGTTTACCACAGAAGGAAAGGACATTGCTCGGATTCTATGCAGTGAGAGGTTTATATTCCCCTCATTTATATGAGAAGGACCTGTCTCTTCTTTCAGCATAAAATAAAAAGGGGCAACTAAAAGAATCTGGTTTTCTGAGACACAACACCAGAGAGCTATTGTTAATTAACTAATTAGCTAATTTGATCAACACATCTTTATTAAGCCTCAAGGTGCCAAGCAAGTGCTGGGCCCTGGAGGAAACAGTCACACACTCTTTCCCATGCAGCTCCCAGCTGTGTAGAGGAGCCGGACAGGTAAGCAGGTGAACCTGTTTACATGACGATGTGGCAGGTGCTATGAGGGGAAGCCCAGAGCCCTACCAGAGAGACAGAGGAGGCCCCTCCAGGATGAAGGGAGGAGTTGGTCTGGAGACCGTGTGGCCGTGACTGTTCCAGGCAGAAGTAACAACTTTTATCAAAGTCTGAAAAAGAAAATTTCAGAGCTTTTGATAAGTCAGCGTCACTGGTCCACACCGGGAGGCGGGGGGCTGAACATAAGAAAGGAATTATAGTCAGAGTCTCTGATTTTAACTGGCCACACCTAAAATCCACATGTTCCTTCCTTGCCTTGCCTAAAGTAAACGTTTTAAGTGTGGTTTGGAACATTATTTGCCCGACTATTCTCCCCTGTAAGTCAAGACACAGATCTCAGTTTGGCTTTGCAATACACAGAGGTGCTTCCACTTCCCTTAAAAAGTCCTTGAATTCAATTCCTACAGCATTGATCAAGCACCTCAGAGGCACTACTCTCTCCACTATCTCAGCCCTGTGTGTACAGATCACCTGCATTAGGGCTCCCTCAGCCTTCCCATGAGGTCCAGGGAGGACTGTCTCACCCACTTCTGTAATCCTAGCACAATGCCAACCACATAGAGGGGATCAATAAACGTTTGTTGAATGATCCATGTGTTTGGTGGGACATAGCTCAATTCTCAGAACATAGTTAAACATACCTTAAAAAAAAGTGTTTCCTACATAGCATGTTTCAGTGCAGATGGGAAATGGACAGTAAAAAAAAAATGGTTTGCAGCAGTGGGGGGGTGGTCCCTGTTCTCTGAAAAGCAGCATAACTCAGCATTCCCTGCTATTAGGGCAATGTGACTACTTTTTCTCTGAGCTTATAGCACTCACTAGAAGATTTTACTGGTGTAGTACTGGGTGGCAGATGTTTTTAATAAAAAGTAGACATTACAAACTAATGATTTAGCAAAACAAACCAAAAGCCAGCAAGTCAGGAGGGAGAAGAGGAACTTAGTGAAAATGCCCAGCTTTATTACAGCGTTTACTATTTACTACCTCAGTTTCTCATTAAGTAAATCTCACTGTATTTAAGGCAATTTCCAAAGAGCTAAGTACAGAAAAACACAGTAATAAAGACTAACCATACACTTGGAATGTCAGGACACAGGTCAAGATCATGGATTTTATGTCTCTGATCCACCACTGTTGGCCCTTAAACACCCATCACTCATCAGCATTTTTTGAGGACCTACTATGTGCCAGGCACTGTGCTGTTCCTGGGAATATAGAGGTGAGGAACACAACAGCTCTGGCTTGAAGGAATTTATAACCTAGTTAGGGATACAGAAAAGTAAGTTTAAAAAAAATACAACTAGGACTTCCCTGGTGGCGCAGTGGTTGAGAGTCCGCCTGCTGATGCAGGGGACACGGGTTTGTGCCCTGGTCTGGGAGGATCCCACATGCCGCGGAGCGGCTGCACCCGTGAGCCATGGCCGCTGGGCCTGAGCGTCCAGAGCCTGTGATCCGTAACGGGAGAGGCCACAAAGGTGAGAGGCCCGCGTACCGCAAAAAAAAAAAAAAAAAAAAAAATACAACTAATCTAACCTTTGGAGGAAGCAGCATGACAGTGAGGGCAGTCTTCCCAAGAGAAACAGAATCTCTCAAAGGCATGTTGTCAATCATTGGGTGGTTCAGATAAGACTTTAAAAACTGATCTCCGCATGTCTCCCATCACCATTAGAAAAATATCTCAAGTAGAATGCCCGTTAACACTATCTTATCTTCCAAGATGGTCAAATAGCTTTATGGGCTCTCAGGAGCTTTGTATTCATATTACGTCCTCAAATAATATGTTTATGAAAATATATTTTGCCTTTAAAAACATATGAAGTTTGGGGGTGGGGAATGGAGAGCAAACTGGCAGTTTGGATACTCTCATCCTCCTCCTGTATTAACCTGCTCAGGCCACACAGAGGCGCTCTAGATTAAAGAATGAGCGAGCTTCTCTTTCCCACTCTACATTCTTTCTCTGCTCTACGAGGGGCTTTCAGATACCAAAATGGGTTTATCTAACATCAGGAAGGCCGGCAGCTCTTGTAGGAAAGCAGCTGTTTTGTTCAGCACAAAGTACAGATGTTTTTGACTGAAGTTCCAAAATAAATCTTATTTATGCAGGAAGAATTACATGAAGGTGGAGACTGCTTCTTAAGAGAGGGGGCTTCTATGACTAAAAATAACTATTTTTCCACCCGATCACCTCTGGGGGAGGACGGGATAAATAAGTGAAGCAAACAAACAAAATTAAAACATTAAATAATAACAACAACAAAAACCCTCACAGAATAAAACAGAACTCTCAGGATAATGAGAACATTTTTGAAAAGGACTCCCTGCTGGAAGCAGCTCTGACAGTATTCCCCTCGGTGCTGGTTTTGGACGATCTTGCTTGAATAGGAATGAATCTTCCTTAACCTTCATCCTGAACCAGTCAATAATCCAATGTTTGTAACATTACAGTCAGTTGCCATGGAAATAAATCTGATGTCACGAAATTCTTTTTGGTTATCGTCCTGGATCATATAGGAGCAGAAAGCAAGAAAATCATATCCGCCCTGTGTTAACGTTTTCATTTGTTAGGGGTCAAACAAATTAAGCCCCTATTTAGAATGTACCTTGTTATAATAGGAATCTTTAAAAAGTCTTCAAAATATTTATGTAGATTTTTAAATAATGGGCAAAAAAAGTTTTTTAATTTAAGTATCTGTTGTTTATAGGGCTTATAAAATAAGCTACTGCTGAGTTTCTGATTTTATTTTTTATTTTATTGTTTTTATTAATGTACAAAATTTTTATCTAGCTAAAACACCTGAGTGCTTTAGCCATCAGTGAGTATTCTAAATATTCTTTGTATGAGACAAAATGAATGAATCAAGTTAGAGATGAGTAAGAGGCTCTAATTAGAAGAGAGGTGAAAGAAAATGTATACTTGTCACTTGGAGGAACATTTAATTTTAAATTAGGTTTGTATGGATTTTTTTTTTTAAGTCTCTTAGGGGACCTGAAAAAACATGAATCTTTCCCGAGATGGTATTTCAGGACATTCAGAAATGATCAAAATCTTATCCTCCCTCCTGTTTCCATCCCCATTCCCGAGAAGAAGCAAAAGTTGTTGCATAATACTCATGTTTGGGTGGGCACCATTGACTAATTATAACACAATAGGCGATTTTCTGCTTCATAAAAATAAGGAGGGCAATTATCCAGGGGTAGGGGTTGTTATGCAATGGACCACATGGACCACACTTCACCCACTGGAAATAAATGTGGAAAACATTTCAGTCACATATAAAAAAACAAGGAGAGAAAAGATGAATAAAAACTAGTTCCATAAAAAACATGCTGAAATAAAAACATATGAAATAGTGAAGTAACTTGCCCAAATTTCTGCTGCTGCTGCTAATGCTGTTTTGTGTCTATATTTAACATGAAAGATGAAAAAGTAAGTGTTGTATGGGTTTTACAAACCTCAATAAAGTTGCTACAAAGTATTTTCCCCAATTTTCTTCTATCTTCTAAAGTTAAACCAGCTAGATTACATCAGGATAGGGATTTTAAAATATCCAAGATTAAGGTTTTTCTAATTACTTTTTGGGAAAAATAAAGAATATTTGTTGTAGTATAAAGAGTCCTGGGCCGGGGATCAGGAGACAGGAGTTAGGGTCAGCTCTACAACTCATGAGTTCCGTGCCCCAGGCAGGTCACTCTAGCTCACTGGTGGGTTTTATCTGTAAAATGGAAAGGGTTGGACCACACGATTTCTGAGCCCTTTCTAGCTCTATCAGTCCTCCTATACAAGGATTTTGGTCCTTATAACCAAACTCTTAGAGTCATAATGTACCAAGACTGTCAAAGAAAGTCCGCCAAGGGCTACTGGTTGGAGGCTGAAGAAGCAGCTGGCCAAAGGAAAATTTGAAAAGGATTTCAGAAAACATTGTATCCAATTGGTCCTTTACTCAAGTTACTGATGATCCTGGCACTGGTGGCCGTATCAATTCTTATTCCTCCTGCACTTCTCCAATCAGTCTCCCACCCTCCCAGACCATTACTACAAACTCTCCCTCCTCCTTGACCCTCCAATGCCTCCTCCCCCAACCTCACTGCCGGCTGGCAGCCTGGCTTCCTCCTTCACCAAGAAGCAGAAGGCATCAATCAGGCCCTCCACGCATTCCCACCGCCCATCTTCTAAGCTCTACACCTGTGTCCGTGGGACTCTGACTTTCCTCCTGTTTCAGTGGATAAACCACCTCTGCTGCCAATGAAAACTGAAGTCAAATCGTGTCACTTCTCTGCTCAAAAGACTTTGTGACCCCCTTCTCACACAGAGCCAAAGTCTCTACGAAGGCCGACTAGGTCCTACCTGCTCTGCACTCTGCCACCTCTCCTCCCACCCCGACCCATTCAGTCCACCCTCCTGGCTGCTGTTCTGGAACACACCAAGCTAGCCATTGCTTCGGGGCCTTTGCACGTGCTCTTTCCTCTACCTGGCATGTCATTCCCCCAAATACCGAAAAGACTCACTGCCTTGCTCTCTTCAGGTCTGTTCCAATGTCTCCTTTCCAGGGAGGCCTGTCCTGACCATCCCATATAAAATAACACACCCATATCCCCTCTGCCCCTGTATCCTCCCTGCCCCCTTCTCCTGCTCTATTTTTCTCCAAAGCTATTATCAGCATGTGATATGCTACATGTTTGTTCACTGTCTTCCCACGCCCGAATGTAAGGTCTATGATGGCAGAGATTCACTAGATTGACTCACAGTTCTACTCCCGGGGCATGTGATAGCGCCAGATACTCACACTCACTGAACGATTTAATTGATTTCTGTGACAGTTAAGCATTTAAGAAAAAGTTGGTGGAATTTTGATATTGCTACAGAATGAACCAAGCATTATAAACTATAATAAAGTACTATAATCCATTGTTCCTAGATTGCTAAAATGGCAAAGAAAATACTTTGAACATTACACCCAGAGGAAGGTAGAGCTAAATCTTACAGCACTCCAACACTGCTCCAAACAACATGAGATCCGAAATAAGGCAAAAATGCCACGCTCCTGACAAGCATTGCTCCTGACGGCGATAATCCAATGTTCTCACACTTCAGAGGCCAATATCCTTCTGGTGATTTCTCTCCAATTCATCCTGAGTGGACAGAATCACTCAAGTCAGAGTGATTTACATTCAGTCAATCAATTCCCTGTCAGCAGGAAAACTCCACTGGGCTCATGATGTGCAGTTTTCACGCTTGGAGTTTCCCTTATTGCTAGACAGACATTTCAGGGCACTGGACCCAGCAGATCAGCTCTGGAGACCGAATACAACCCTCCCAAAGGATGCTTAGGACATATAAAAGCAACAAGACTCATACCAGCCTGACTTTGCTCATTAAGAACTACGTAATGCATGTACTCGTGCTGGACGTATCTTAGATTGCCCGTGTCTGTCTTACTGGTCTTTAGACGAAGGGCAGCTGTAATGAGGTTTGTTGTAATAGCTTTTCACAGAATGTACTCAAGATGGCTAGATATGAAGCAGAGCAGCCTGTAAAGCTACAGAAGTGATAGCTCAGTTAAATGTTCCAATTCCCACCTGATGAGTAAAGAATAATACTCAATGCTGAAAAGATTTTTGGTCAGTCAGTCTCTCTCATACCCAGATAACAGGAGTGAATGGCAGCATATTTCCTAGGGTATACACAAAGCGACTTGTATTCACTAGGAGTCTTAAAAAAGGTTGCAGCCCTTGACCTAGTAATTCCATTTCTATGACTTTATCCTCAGGAAGTAGTCAAAGATAAGTACAAAGATTTATGCACAAGGATGTTCAAAATCTAGAAACAACTGAAAAGTCCAAAAATAGGAAATGCTTAAGTAAATAACAGTAGATCTTAGAACATCATGCAACTATTAAAGGTAAATTAAAAGAAAACTAACTTGGGTAGTATTCCTGATATCAAGATTAATCTATACTTAAGCCTTATTTATATAGGTATATGTAATTTATACATACACATGCCTATGAATTGAAAGAAACTTACCAAAACATTTATAGTAGTTGTCTCTAGGTGATGGGATTAATGTTGATTTAAAATCTTTAGTTTCACAGTTTTCTACCATAAACACATATTACTTAATTTTGAAAAATATCATTGACCTGATTATAAAATGACATTTATTCTTTCATCATTAGGAGAGGAAATAAGGAGTAAAAGTCCCATTTGGATTTAAAGGGATCGGAGAATCTCAACACTAGATGAGCATGTGATCATAGCAGTATTGCTGAAATTCTCTCATCCTATCAGACTAATCACTCTTGTAAAAATCACCTCCAGACAGACTTCCAAACAAATGGTGTACAAAGTTATGCAGCCGTGCTACTCAGCTGCCCACCCCCAGCTTCCCAGCGGGTCCTCTGGTGGTCACTCATTGATTTAATTTAGATTAATATGGTAGGTCTTAGGTGGCTACCCTGCTTTGGATCCCAAGCAGTGCTAATTATTATCGTAAAAGACAAGCGTCTCAGGAGTTTAAAGTTCAGGCACAGAGACCGCCGTCTACACTTCTGCTCGTCTGCTCACCAAATTACAAGAGTCTGGTGAGTCAATATGAAAGATTCCAAACACAAAGGTCAACACTGGGTTGCTGACCTTCCTGACCCCACCTCAGAGCCAAGAGCTGCAAATCGGTTTTTCCTCCCACACCAAAACTATTAGCAACCAGCTCTTCTTGGTTGATTCTTTTCTTTGACAACTATTTTTGAGTAGAGAATAGTTCTTCCGGTGCCCACACACTAAATGAGCATGCCATTTCTTGACTTTTCTTCTCGGCCGTTAATGTACTTGTAACAGAACTGTACTTGCTAATGTTAATTCACATTAACTAGATGATATTCTCTTTCAAATCAGACTGTGGTTCCTCTAAAAATTCATCTGGTCTAGAGTGGATGTGAAAAGCCAGTTTATACACAGCTTATGAGTTAACAGGTCACTGTTTCAGAACAACTTTGTGATACACAGACTTTTCAGAGCCTTGTCCAGTTGCTTTTTAGAAATCATTTTCAGAGGGCCTAAAAAGGACAGACACAGGGAGAAGTTAGAAAACTGTCAATAAATACTCTTCTTGTGTTTCTACTTCCCCATCCAGTCAGTCACTAAATCCTGATGATTCCCATCTGAATAGCTCTGGTGTTTATATCTTCCAGTCCACAGACACTATTCTGTACCTGGAACTAGGTTTCCTAAGAGATGAGTTCAGATCTCAGGGACTAAATGCTGTTCCCTCCCCATAGTGCTTTCCTCTTCCTCCTGGGCACACAGCTAGCCCGTGTTTCCCAGCCTTACTTGCAGGTAGGAAGGGCCATGTGACTGACTGTGGGTACAAGAGATGCTGTGTGCCACCACCACGCCTGGCCCACTGGGACCTCCCCAGTGTGGTGACACTAACATGCATTGAAGAAGATGGAGCCTGGGGGTCGAGGTTACTGCTCAGATGAGAGCCTATCATGACTACCAGTCTCTGCCCTTTGATGAAAAGTTGTGTGGTGGGTCTTAATGCCAGGGTAGATGGTTTGGCTCTTTTTTTTTTTTGAGTTAAATTTTTGTCCCAGACATTCCTCCTTCCAGAATTGCTCCTGTAGCCACTTCATCATCTCTCCCTGAATTGTCTAAGCCAGCAACAATGTGAAAAAAATCTTATATTTAAAAAAATCTTATAATCTTTTAGAAATAGCTTCTAAGAATATACTTCACTTATGATGAAATACTAATAATGTGAACATTTCCATTAAAGCAGAAACCCACTTTAGAACCACAAGCATGAACTTACTGGGCCATTTAATTAATGACAGTGCTGTCAAATGTCTGAGGTCAATTTTAAATGATACTGACTAGTTTCAAATATCCTGTTAGTTTTCAACAATGAAAAGTTCAGTTGTTTTAAAAATTGTTTTTAAAAGGATATCCTAAAACCCCAACACTGAACTTCCTATTGCTAACTTTTTATAAAAGGGAAAAAGGCATTAACAAATTCATTTTTTAGAATGGCAAATTTCAACATAGTTTACTCCTGTAGATTTAGTTTAAAACTAACGGGAATTACCATTTTTTTCTAAACTTGCAAATCATTCCCTAAACAGAAAAACATACTGAATGGTATGAACTTTAAAAGACACAGTGCATGTTTTCCTTTGAAGAGTTTACAGTCTAGTGGGAGAGAGAGAGATACAAATAAATAATTGCGACACAATGCAATACGAAATAAGTTCTCCAGGGGCACATGGAGGGTGAGGGTGTTGGGAAAAGCTCCTTAGAGAAGGTGACATTTGAGATCTGTCAGAATTTGAAGATGTGGAGGAGAGGAAAAGAAGAGAGATGGTGCCTAGACTTCTTTTTTTCCCAGTAAATTTCTTTTATATACTTCAGCAAAATCTTGCTTTGTTCACATAAAGTAAACAGTGCTGACAGATGAATAAGGTAATTGTTCTTCTATAGTGTCTCTAGCCTTGGCCCTGAAGACCAGAAGATAGAACCCAGGTGACACTCTGACGACTGGTGCCAAGCCAGCAGATGGAAAACATTACGGGGCCAATTCTACTCCAACGACTGGATGCCAGCATCCCTGTTTGAAAAATGAGGAGGGGCCACAGGTCCATGTATCATAGAGCATGATAGTTAATGCCACTGGGGATGCTGTCAAGTGATTTGTCGTGTTGTCGGAAACCTTTCTCCCGCCATAGTTTCTTATTCTTTAAGCTTTGGGGGCATGAAAAATGTTGTCTCTGGAGGGTTAGGAAATGAGGCTGAACTCCAAAAGGATGTCGAATGCAGGTTAACTATTAAGAGGTGCATATGAAGAGGAACAAACATTGAAGGGTGTCATTTTCCTTACTGGGGGCCTGGAGTTTTTAAATTGATAGTGACAAGGAATAAGAACACAGTACCTTTCTGTCCTCTCTACCCATAGGTAGCCCTGGAAATATGCTGGAACCAACATGCCCAGGGACTCTGAGGCCATTGGAGGCTGACATTAAATCAGGCAGCAGGTCTAAAAAAAACTTGTGCTCTGATTCCTCGTTATTTGGTTTTCTGAGAAATTTGTGTGTCTGAATCTACAGTATCATAAAGAACTGCTTATCTCCGTCCATCTAGCAAAGGTCAGAAAATAAAGTAAAAGTACTTAATTGGGAAAATGGTATCATAGAGAAAGGTTAGGTCTTAGAGTTAAGAGATCAGGTTTTGAATCCCAGCTCTGTGTGACCTTGGCAAGATTACACTTTTTCCTGATCTCTAAAGAAGGGATTAATTCCTGCCAAACTACCTCACAGGGTAATTTAGAGATCAGAATAGTCATGAGATAATACTTCAGAGACTGATTGGTCAGCTAGAAAAAAATGCAGGAAGGGTTGAATTTTTCTTCTTAACGTTAAGTAACGACAGCAAAATAATAATTATAAGCTGTATGTGTACAGAGATTTTGACATTTTTATTCATTGCTTTATCCCCACAGAACCTGGCACAAAGTTGGAGGGTGAGAATTATCTATATATAAATGAATGAATGGGGCCAGGTAAATCTACAGATTAAGCAGTGCTTCTATCGACTTTTTGAAAACTACCCAAAAGGCTAAAGAAAGGCACATTAAACCTCCTTAGTGCATCATAGGCAACTGACTTAATTTATGGTGCACACGGGTAGCTGTGTCTTCTTGAGAACTTAGTGCATAGAGGGCCCAATAAATATTTAGACTCATGGGTACATGGGTTTCAATGCAGAACTAGACTCCAGGGAGGAAAATCCTTTCCTATGATACTACATCTAATTTTAGACTCTTAGTTCACTTCTCATGCCTTCCTTCTGATTTGAATTTGCTCCCCCAAAGATGAGTATTGCTGAGATGAGTTGAAATTTGCATGTGTGTCTCGAATTCAATGAATTCTCGACTCCAATAGTGCACTTGGGAAAACTGGGACACCAGCTTCCCAAGGCATACTTTGGGAAAAAGGAATTGCAGACCCACGTGAACCTGGCCCTAAGAATAATGGTGTGGCTGCAGACGGTTCCAGGAATCCAGGAGACTTAGCCCATACTTAGAAGGTGGAGTCTGCATGGGCAAAATACTGTGACATAGTCCCCTGTCCCAAATCCTAAATAATCTTCATTCTCTTTTTTCCTTGGCTGCTAAGTATCTCAGCGCTGAATCTAGACCAATCTCAACTATATAGGACCCTACGGTTTTTATTTTATGTTTTATAATTACATCAGTGATTTTCTTTATCTTACCTTTAGCTTCATTTTATTTTCTACTTTCATTCTCTTTTTGCTCTGGCATTATCACAGTTTTTATAGTATGTTTCTCTGGAAACCACTTTGGATATCTTTTGGCATAATATTAGTAAATGCGACTCCAAGTGCCGGTCTGGGAGGTTTCCCTAGTGAAACCTGAAGATGAGTGTGAAACCCGTCATGTGTGAGCCCTGACCCCACTGGTTGGGGCAGGGTCTCGCCGTGTGAAGTTAATCGTCCGAGAGAAAAGTTCATCCCCAACACTGAGAACACGACTCTGTTTGGGTGGGAGATCACAGGTGGTGGGGGGAAGCCCTGCTGGTGTCAAGTCAGAGTGTTCTAGAGACACTGTCATTCAAATGGATCTGCTCTGACTTGGCACCTAAACTCCACAGTCAGCAGCAGCTCTGTTCTCGGGCATCTGGAAACAACTAGCCAATGGAAACCTGCTGTTTTCAAGATGTTTGCTTTCATTAAGTATTTGTGGCTGTGTTTCTAAAAGCCTAATGGCAAGTCCTGGTCATCACAAGGAAATCTGAAGACTTGAAGATTTGCTTACCTCACCAATATGAAGGGTTCTGGGCTAAATTTTGGCTCCAGAAAAGTCCTCTAAAGAGGTGATGGCTGGCTCGACTCTTTTCTGTTCAACTCAAACAGGCTAAAACCAATGGCTTTTTAATCAGCCAGTCCCAGGTAATGAGCTAACAGAATTTAAAGCCCTGTTCAAAAATGGCACGATTGACTTGGAGGAATACATTGATGAAAACGATGGAAAAGATGGGGGAGGGGAGGAAGGTTGAGGAAAAGAGATATAAAGTAGCCAGTTAGCAAGTATTTGCTGAATAAAGGGTGGAATGAATAAATGGTAGGCTAGGACACGACCAGTTCTTTATAAACCCTTGGTTTGGCCTGTTTTAAAGACTGGCTATCCAAAATTTAAAAAAATACAAATAACAAAATAAAAAAATTCCATTTCTTCCCCTGCAATGACTGACAGTATTTTTTCTTTTTTTTTTTTGCGGTACGCGGGCCTCTCACTGTTGTGGCCTCTCCCGCTGCGGAGCACAGGCTCCGGACGTGAAGGCTCAGCGGCCATGGCTCACGGGCCCAGCCGCCCCGCAGCACGTGGGATCCCCCTGGACGGGGGCACAAACCCGTATCCCCTGCATCGGCAGGCGGACTCTCAACCACTGCGCCACCAGGGAAGCCCGACTGTCAGTATTTTTATTTAAAGGTTATTTTTAATGCCTACAGCCATTTCCTTTGCCTTCAGCTACTCCAAGTAAGGTTCTTAGCTGACCCATGGAATGATGTTACTGCAAAAGGGTTCAAGTGACCCTTTGCTTCTGTCCTGTCACCACTTTAATAATCACACATTGGCCCAGATTACCCCATGAGCATGAGCACTTGGAAGGAGGCAGCCCCTGGTAACCTGGAGGCATTAAAACATCTTCTAAAATTGTAAGCCCTCCTCACGGCCAGAACATCAGCGTGGACTGTATCTGATACACCTGGCCCACTGGCTGCACTGTGCCTTACCTATTCATGGCCGAACGGCATTATGATTGATCCACGCTGTGAGCATGTCCACAGCCCTGCTGCGCTGCTCTGCTGAAAGCCTCTATTCTGGTAGTTAGGAATACAAGGAATGGAATGAAAAGGAGAAGGCGGTGGCATAGAGGGGAAGGTGGTTTAGTCCTTCTGGGTGGCCACCTCTTAAATAGAAACCTATATTTGCTCATAAATATACCATGCTAAGTTTTTCAAATTCTCAAATCACATTTAAAAATAGCTTTATTTCCAAGCTGTCCTGGATGAAGCACAGATGGGGATATCCATTTTACAACAAAATTAGACAATCAACACTAAAGCAAACATTTCTGTTAATCCACAAAAACATTTTTCAGTTTAATTGATGCCAAACAGCACTGATATTTCCAAACCGAGAAATATATCAAAGAAAACCAGATATTCTTGTGCTAATAGAGAATGCCCAGTAAGTACAACTTCCAGATCAACCCTACAGGAGGAAGACCGCTCCTCTCCATGCACAAGCTGTCACTTCGAAAGCCTTCTCAGTGCGTTCTACTATGGTATCGCACCTCCCACCTCCTCCCCAGTTATCCATTTCCATTGTCATCGTATCTCCATTGTAAATGCTAAAGACTCAAGTATTTAGAAAAGAATTTGAAAAAGCTACTCGGTTCATGCAGGGGAAACTACCACACTGTGAGTTCCTTGAAGACAAGCCAAGTCATCTTATTCACCTGTTCCTTGAAGACAGCCCCCGTGGCCTGCTGCTGTGCCCCACAGAAGATAACAAAATTTATTAATTGGAGTCATGTTATTGAGTTCATGGATTTAATTTGTAAAGAAAAGTTTGTCAAAATCCAACCTTTGTTAAATACACGTGTAAAACTAACTTGATTTGCACAAGGACACTTTCATATATTAAAAGTTTCAAGAAATCTTTTAACTTAGACTGAATTATATTCTTAAAAACTACTTCAGTTAGTATGGATGATATAAATGACTCAAGTTTTTCATTTTCTTCTCTCCCCTTCCTAGGAAAATTCCAAAATTTTTTCCAAAAAAACAAGCTATCACCACCAAAACAACAACAACAAAAGTCCCCAAATTCCTGTGTTAAATTGTTGTTAGTTTTTTTTTTCTCATACTGCTTAAGTTAACCCTCTGTTCCCCTCAGAGACACTGGAACTCTCTGCTTTTAGGAATGGAATATTCTAGCTGGAAAGGACCTTCCAAGAACATTCAGTCCAGGTCCTTCCTTTACAGAAAAGGAAAACTTGCCCGGCCGCCACTGCTAATTAGAGGCGAAACTGAAGCTCCACAAGGGCAGGGACTAACATTGTGCTTTCAATGCCTATCTAGCACGATGCCTGGTACACAGAAGACATTCAACAGGTATTTGCTGGATAAACAGATGACTTAACAGGAGCTAAAAATGCTCTCTCTGAGTTTCCTGTCCAGTCTTACTATGGCACCATGGCCAAGCCGTAAGATCAGTTTGCAGCGATACACTAAATGGGAAATAAGGAGGTCAGAGCTCGTGCTTGGAGATGGGCTTCTCCAGGGCTGAATTAATCTCTTGCCAGTTGTGGATACCAGGATGACGTTACAAAGAGAATCCTACAGATGCATCCTGGCTTACCGTCGTACTTCTATTTCCTAACCTCTATTTTTTAGGCAGTCACTCCAGGAGCCAGATCCTTCTGGATGTCTGAACCCCTCCATACCTTCCACGCAACCAGAGTAGTAGCAACTGCTTCTTCAAGGTCACTGGAATAAGGTGAGGTCCAGGGCACTAGAAAGAACTTAATGAAATGCAAACTTTCAAACTTGAACTATTTAAAACAAAATAAATTTTTTTTTTTAAAAAGGAAAAAGCAAGGAATGGAGAATGACAAATTCCAAAGTTGAAAATGGTTACTAAACTGTTGTAGATTTTCCCTACTATTAAAAATGTGAAGTTAAAACTTCTCTGACTAAATGAGATGTACATGCTTTACTCTTATGAAACAGCAATGTAGTAACTGTCACCCTGATGACCTGAGAGAATTAATATACAACAACATAATAGATCCTCTTAAGGTCCTACTGACTATAGTAGCAGTGAAAGATGAGCCAGCCTCATCCAGAACTGTGGACTGGAGTGCTCTAAACTCAAGAGTTCTGAAAACACCTCCCCTCAGACAATCCAATTCTCCCTAGTCTTCCAGGCTCACGGGCAGTGACCTAGTAAAATGGGTGCATTTGCCCAGCATTGGTTTCCTGATGGGCTTAGATAAGCCCATCAGAGAGGCCCCTCTCAGCTCCCAGTGTCTATAATTTCACGTACTCTTTGCATGTGTCACTTTGGCAGTTCTTTAAATTCCTCACCTGGAAATCTGCGGATCGTTTGTAGAATAGTAGGAACAATTAATATGCATATATTTAATGAAAAATGTATAAAATTTTGTGCTAATTCAGATTCTATTATTTTTTTCTAGGATAGACTAGTAGCAAATACTAAAGTTTTAAGAAAATCATATGAGACAAAATGCTTAAAATTTTATATAGTAACTTCTTTGTTTTTGAGGGGGAATACTCAAATTAGACAAAAGACTGCCAGTATTTTATTTTCTTGGAAAAAAGATATCAGTGCAACTTGGTAAAACTTGGTTTTGGTAGAATTCTTTGTGAGTCATACCACAGTATTACTTATATATTCTGCAGATATGTATTCTCTGTCCAATTAAATTATCAGTGAGGGACTGTGTCACATTGCTTCATAACATGACTCAATGCTACGTATTCAATATGGATGGAAGAGAAGAAGGAAGGGAGGAAAAGAGGAAGGAAAAAAGAAGTAGAAGGAAGAAAGATCTTCCCTAGGTTTCAAGGTTTCTCCTGGTCAAGCATTTTATGGGTTAAGTATAAAGGGGGAGCACCTGCCAGGCTGTTTTCATGTTTGCTGAAGTAATTTTTTTTCTGAATTTCTCTACCACAAGTTTGATTACCTACTTGATGAAACATCCTCAGGGCTTTTGAGGGATAGGCAGGCCAGTGTATAGTAAGCTAGCAACCTGAAAATGTGAGACAGGTAGGAGGGGGGTTATTTTCTGAACCACTTCCTTGATAAATGCATGCTCCAGATACTTTATATCTTGCTCTGGGGTGCTATTGGTTGAAACCTCCCTTTAAAAATGGCAGTTTCTAATACTCTGTTCTAATACAAGAGGAAAGACATGCTTTTAGTAATAAAAAGTTTATATTATTTGGGGCTTAAACAAATATCAAATGTTTCTGAGCTATAAAAATTTCCTTCTGATGTGTGGTGTGTGTGTGCACGCATGCATGTGCATTGAGTGTAAGGGGAATCATTCTGTAATTTCACACTTTCACTATTAGGAAGAATCTGGAAAAAGTTAACACCAATATTCAACTTTGAAAAAATTCTACCAAAAATATTTAAACCAAAGGGCGCACACATTGTTTTCCATTAACTTTGTTCCTCTCCCTGACCAATTCTGCCTTAAACAATGCACGTTTTTATGACCTGGGCTTAACTAAAAAATGCATTCACTTTGGCTTCATTAAGCAATAAACAAGTGAATGATCTAAATGGGATTTGGTAGCCTCATTTCTTGGGATAAATTCAGCAGCAGTATGGTAGACATTTAAAATGCATCACTCTGGAAGAGAACAAATTGTCCAGAAATATATCCACACACACATGATCAACTGATTTTGATAAATGTGCAAAGGCGATTCAATGGACAAAGGATAATCTTTTTCGTGAATGTGCTGAACCTACTGGACATTCATAAACAAAAACATGAACCTTAACCAATACCTTCCATCTCACATGAAAATTAACTCTAAACGGGTCATAGGTCTGAATGTAAGAACTAAAACTATAAAACGTCTAGAAGAAAACACAGGAGAAAATCGTTAAAGTCTCAGGTTAGGCAAAGATTTAAATATGACACCAAAATCATAATCCATTTAAAAATGATAAATTGCACATCATCAAAATGTAAAGCTTCTGATCTGTAAAAGACAGTCTGAAAAGACAAACACAATCTGGGAGAAATATCTGTAGAACATTAACTGGTAAAGAATGTGTATCCAGGAAACACAAGAACTCTCAAAACTCACTAAAAAGAAAACAACCCAGGGACTTCTCTGGTGGTGCAATGGTTAAGAATCCGCCTATCAATGCAAGGGACACGGGTTAGAGCCCTGGTCCGGGAAGATCCCACCTGCTGCAGAGCAGCTAAGCCCGTGCGCCAGAACTACTGAGCCTGCATTCTAGAGCCCGCAAGCCACAACTACTGAGCCCAGGTACCAAAACTTCTGAAGCCCGTGCGCCTAGAGCCCATGCTCCACAACAAGAGAAGCGCACCACAATGAAGAGTAGCCCCTGCTCTCCGCAACTAGAGAAAGCCCGCACACAGCAACAAAGACCCAACACAGCAAGAAAGAAAGAAAAGAAAGAAAAGAAGAAAGAAAAGAAAAGAAAGAAAAAGAAAGAAAGAAAGAAAGAAAGAAAACAACACAGTAAAAAAAAATGGGAAGAGATCTGAACAGACACTTTATCTAAGAAGGTACATGAACAGCAAGTAAGCATGTGAAAAGATACCCGACATCATTAGTCACTAGGGAAATGCAAATTAAAACCACAAGATACCACTACACAGGTATCAAAATGGTTCAAAAAACAAGAAACTGACAATACTAAGTGCTGGTGAAAATACACAAAACTGGAATCCTCACATATTGCTAGTGGGAATGCAAAATTGCATAGGCACTTGGGAAACAATCTGGCATTTTCTTTTATTTTTTAATAGATCTTCATTGGAGTATAATTGCTTCACAATACTGTGTTAGTTTCTGTTGCACAACAAAGCAAATCAGCCATATGCATACACGTGTCCCCATATCTCCTCCCTCCCATCCTCCCTATCCCACCCCTCTAGGTCATCGCAAAACACTGAGCCCATCTCCCTGTGCTATGCTGCTGCTTCCTACCAGCCAACTATTTTACATTTGGTAGTGTATATATGTCAGTGTTACTCTCACTGTGCCCCAGCTTCCCCCTCCCACCCCATGTCCTCAAGTCCATTCTCTATGTCTACCTCTTTAGTCCCGCCCTGAAACTAGGTTCATCAGTACCTTTTTTTTTTTTTTTTTAGATTCTATGTATATGTATTAGCATGGGGTATTTGTTTTTCTCTTTCTGACTTACTTCACTCTGTATGACAGTCTCTAGGTCCATCCATGTCTCTACAAATGACCCAATTTCATTCCTTTTTATGGCTGAGTAATATTTTATTGCATATATGTGCCACATCTTTATCCATTCATCTGTTTATGGACATTTACGTTGGTTCCATGACCTGGCTATTGTAAATAGTGTTGCAATGAACATTGTGGTGCACGTCTCTCTTTGAATTATGGTTTTCTCCGGGTATATGCCCAGTAGTGGGATTGCTGGGTCATATGGTAGTTCTATTTTTAGTTTTTTAAGGAACCTCCATACTGTTCTCCATAGTGGTTGTATCAACTTACATTCCCACTAACAGTGCAAGAGGGTTCCTTTTTCTCCACACCCTCTCCAGCACTTATTGTTTGTAGATTTTTTGATGATGGCCATTCTGACCAGTGTGAGGTGATACCTCATTGTAGTTTTGATTTGCATTTCTCTGATACTTAGTGATGTTGAGCATCTTTTCATGTGCCTCTTGGTCATCTGTATGTCTTCCTTGGTGAAATGTCTATTTAGGTCTTCCACCCATTTTTTAACTGGATTGTTTGGTTTTTTGATATTGAGCTCCACGAGCTGTTTGTGTATTTTGGAGATTAATCCTTTTCCTGTTGTTTCATTTCCAAATATTTTCTCCCATTTTGAGGGTTGTCTTTTTGTCTTGTTTATGGTCTCCTTTGCTCTGCAAAAGCTTTTAAATTTCATTAAGTCCCATTTGTTTATTTCTGTTTTTATTTCCATTACTCTAGGAGGTGGGTCAAAAAAGATCTTGCTGTGGTTTATGTCAAAGAGTGTTTTTCCTATGTTTTCCTCCAAGAGTTTTATAGTGTCTGCTCTTACATTTAAGTCTTTAATCGATTTGGAGTTTATTTTTGTGTATGGTGTTAGGGAGTGTTCTAATTCCATTCTTTTACATGTAGCTGTCTAGTTTTCCCAGCACCACTTATTGAAGAGACTCTCTTTTCTCCATTGTATGTTCTTGCCTCCTTTGTCATAAATTTGGTGCCCATATGTGTGATGGTTTATCTCTGGGCCTTCTATCCTGCTCCAATGATCTATATTTCTGTTTTTGTGCAAGGACCATACTGTCTTGATTACTGTAGCTTTGTAATATAGTCTGAAGTCAGGGAGTCTGATTCCTCCAACTCCATTTTTCTTTCTCAAGATTGCTTTGGCTATTTGGGGTCTCTTCTGTTTCCATACGAATTGTAAAATTTTTTGTTCTAATTCTATGAAGAATGCCATCGGTAGTTTGATAGGGATTGCAATGAATCTGTAGATTGTTTGGGTCAGTATAGTTATATTCACAATATTGATTCTTCTAATCCAAGAACATGGTATATTTCTCCATCTGTTTATGTCATCTTTGATTTCTCTCATCAGTGTTTTACAGTTTTCTGAGTACAAGTCTTTTGCCTCCTTATGTAGGTTTATTCCTAGGTATTTTATTCTTTTTGTTGCAGTGGTAAATGGGAGTGTTTCCTTAATTTCTCTTTCTGATTTTTCGTTGTTGCTGTACAGGAATACCAGAGATTTCTGTGCATTAATTTTGCATCCTGCAACCTTACCAAATTCATTGATTAGCTCTAGTAGTTTTCTGGTGGCATCTTTAGGATTCTCTATGTATAGTATCATGTCGTCTGCAAACAGTGACAGTTTTACTTCTTCTTTTCCAATTTGTATTCCTTTTATTTCTTTTTCTTCTCTGATTGCTGTGGCTAGGACTTCCAAAACTATGTTGAATAAGAGTGGTGAGAGAGGACATCCTTGTCTTGTTCCTGATCTTAGTGGAAATGCTTTCAGTTTTTCACCATTGAGTATGATGCTTGCTGTGGGTCTGTCATATATGGCCTTTATTATGTTGAGGTAGGTTCCCTCTATGTCCATTTTCTGGAGTTTTTATCATAAATGGGTGTTGAATTTTGTCAAAAGCTTTTTCTGCATCTATTGAGATGATCATACAGTTTTTATTCCTTAGTTTGTTAATGTGGTGTATCACATTGATTGATTTGTGTATATTGAAGAATCCTTGCACCCCTGGAGTAAATCCCACTTGATCATGGTGTTGATCCTTTTAATGTGCTGTTGGATTCTGTTTGCTAGTATTTTGTTCAGGAGCTTTGCATCTATGTTCATCAGTGATATTGGTCTATAATTTTCTTTTTTTGTGATATATTCTTCTGGTTTTTGTATCAGGGTGATGGTGGCTTTGTAGAATGAATTTGGGAGTGTTTCTCCCTCTGCAACGTTTTGGAAGAGTTTGAGAAGGATTGGTGTTAGCGCTTCTCTAAATGTTTGATAGAATTCACCTGTGAAGCCATCTGGTCCGGGGCTTTTGTTTGTTGGAAGATTTTTTTTTTTTTTTTTTTTGCGGTACGCGGGCCTCTCACTGTTGTGGCCTCTCCCGTTGCGGAGCACAGGCTCTGGACACGCAGGCTCAGTGGCCATGGCTCACGGGCCCAGTCGCTCTGCGGCATGTGGGATCTTCCCAGACCGGGGCACAAACCCGTGTCCCCTGCATCGGCAGGTGGACTCTCAACCACTGCGCCACCAGGGAAGCCCCTGTTGGAAGATTTTTAATTACAGTTTCAATTTCATTACTTGTGATAGGTCTGTTTATATTTTCTAATTCTTCCTGGTTCTGTCTTGGAAAATTGTACCTTTCCGAGAATTTGTCCATTTCTTTGTGATTGTCCATTTTATTGGCATATAGTTGTTTGTAGTAGTCTCTTATAATCCTTTGTATTTCTGCAGTTTCAGTTGTGATTTCTTTTTCATTTCTAATTTTATTGATTTGCGTTCTCTCCCTTTTTTCTTTATGAGCCTGGCTAAGGGTGTATCAATTTTGTTTATCTTCTCGAAGAACCAGCTTTTAGTTTTACTGACCTTTACTATTGTTCTCTTTGTTTCTATTTCATTAAATTCTGCTCTGATCTTTATGATTTCTTTCCTGCTGCTAACTTTGGGTTTTCTTTGTCCTTCTTTCTCTAGTTGTTTTAAGTGTAGGGTTAGATTGTTTGAGATTTTTCTTGTTTCTTGAGGTGAGACTGAATTGCTATAAACTTCCTTTCCTCTTAGAACTGCTTTTGCTGTGTCCCATAGGTTTTCAGTCGTTGTGTTTTCACTGTCATTTGTTTCTATGTATTTTATAATTTCTTCCTTGATTTCTTCAGTGATCTCTTGGTTATTTAGTAGCACACTGTTTAGCCTCCATGTATTTGCACTTTTTACAGTTTTTTTTCCTGTAATTGATTTCCAATCTCATAGCGTTGTGGTCAGAAAAGATACTTGATACAATTTCAATTTTCTTAAATTTCTGAGGCTTGATTTGTGACCCCAGATGTGATCTATCCTGGAGAATGTTCTGTGTGCACTTGAGAAGAAAGTGTATTCTGCTACTTTTGGGTGGAATGTTCTATAAATATCAATTAGATCTATCTAATCTATTGTGTCATTTAAAGCTTGTCTTTTCCTTATTTATTTTGTTTGGATGATCTGTCCATTGGTGTAAGTTGGGTGTTAAAATCCCCTACTATTATTGTGTTACCGTCAACTTCTCCTTTCATGTTTGTCAGCATTTGCCTTATGTATTGAGGTGTTCCTATGTTGGGTGCATAAACATTTATAATTGTTATAAATTATATATCTTCTTCTTGGATTGATCCTTTAATCATTATGTAGTGTTCCTCCTTATCTCTTGTAACAGGCTTTATTTTAAAGTCTATTTTATCTGACACGAGTATTGCTACTCCAGCTTTCTTTTGATTTCCATTTGCATGGAATATCTTTTTCCATCCCTTCACTTTCAGTCTGTATGTGTCCCTAGGTCTGAAGTGGGTCTCTTGTAGAGAGCATATATATGGGTCTTGTTTTTGTATCCATTCATCCAGTCTGTGTCTTTTGGTTTGGGCATTTAATCCATTTACATATAAGGTTATTATCGATATGTATGTTTCTATTACCATTTTCTTAATTGCTTTGGGTTTGTTTTTGTGGGTCTTTTTTTTCTCTTGTGTTTCCCACCTAGAGAAGTTTCTTTAGCATTTGTTGTAAAGCTGGTTTGGTGGTGCTGAGTTCTCTTAGCTTTTGCTTGTCTGAAAAGCTTCTGACTTCTCCATCGAACCTGAATGAGATCCTTGCTGGGTAGAGTAATTTTGGTTATAGGTTTTTCTCTTTCATCACTTCAAGTATATCCTGCCACTCCTTTCTGGCCTGTGGAGTATCCACTGAAAAATCAGCTGATAACCTTATGGGGATTCCTTTGTATGTTATTTTTTGTTTTTCCCTTGCTGCTTTTAATTTTTTTTCTTTGAATTTAATTTTTGTTAGTTTGATTAGTATGTATCTTGGTGTGTTTTTCCTCGGATTTATCCTGTATGGGACTCTGTGCTTCCTGGACTTGGGTGACTGTTTCCTTTCCCATGTTAGGGAAGTTTTCCACTATAATCTCTTCAAATATTTTCTCAGACCCTTTCTTTTTCTCTTCTTCTGGGACCCCTGTAATTCGAATGTTGGTGTGTTTAGTGTTGTCCCAGAGGTCTCTGAGATTGTCTTCAATTCTTTTCATTCTTTATTCTTTATTCTGCTCCTTGGCAATTATTTCCACCATTTTATCTTCCAGCTCACTTATTCGTTCTTCTGCCTCAGTATTGTTATTGATTCCTTCTAGTGTATTTTTCATTTCAGTTATTGTGTTGTTCATCTCTGTTTGTTTGTTCTTTAGTTCCTCTAGATCTTTTTTAAACATTTCTTGTATTTTCTCAATCCCGGTCTCCATTTCGAGATTCTGGATCATCTTTATTATCATTACTCTGAATTCTTTTTCAGGTAGATTGCCTATTTCCTCTTCATTTATTTGGTCTTGTAGGTATTTACCTTGCTCCTTCATCTGCGACATATTTTTTTGCCGTCTCACTTTTCTTTTTTTTTTTTTTTTTGAGTGGTTTGTGTTCCTGTCTTACTGGTTGTTTGGCCTGAGGCTTCCAGCACTGGAGTTTGTAGGCTATTGGGTAGAGTTGGGTCTTGGTGCTGAGATGAGGAACTCGGTGAGACCTTACTCCGACGAATATTCCCTGGGATCTGAGGTTCTCTGTTAGTCCAGGGGTTTGGACTTGGAGCTCCCACTGCAGGAGCTTTGGCCTGACCCTGGGCTTGTGAACCAAGATTCCACAAGACACGTGGAGTGGCAAAAAAAAAAAAAAAGAACAATAACAACGTAAAAAATAAAATTAGACTAGGAAACTAACAACAGATATGTTAGAAAGAATACAAAAATAAAAATATAGATGAATCAACAACTGGAAGATACATTAGTACCACAATAGTAAAAAAGAGGAGAAGGGAAAAGAAAAAAAAGTGTGGGGGGGAAGCCCTTGCCTGTGGAGGGCGGGGCCTAAGCAAGGGCAAGGTTTGGGTGGTGGGCAGGGCCTATGCTCAGGAACAACAGGGCTGGAAAGGGCCCTGGGGGCTGTGTGGGTGGGGCTTAGGTTCAAGGAACAGAAGGGGCCCAGGCGTGCCCCCCACCCTGGTCTCAGTGGGCAGGGGACCTCACCTGGGAGCCCAGCAGCCTTCTTGGGTTCCAGTGGGTGGGGCAAATGCCCTCTCCTCTTCTGCTCCTCCTGTCTGGGGTCTGGGAGGACCCCTCCCGCCTGCCTCCCCTGATCTCCTGGCCTCCCTCCTAAGCCCTCAAGGACCCACGTGGCCTGGAGGGGGCTTTGGAGGGCAAGGGATCCGCCTGGGAGCTCAGCAGTCTCCCCTGCCTGAGTGGGCAGGGCAAACGCCAGCCGCTCCTCTGCCACTCCTCCTGGATGGCTCCTCCCGCCTGCCTCTCCTGATCTCCCCCGCCTCAGGGGTGCCGATCCTGTCTGGCCTCCACTTCTCCTCCCCCCTCAGTCCCCCTACATCCTACCGGTTCACTTTAGGCTTCCTCCCATCTCCTTAAGTGTCAGAGTTTCCCACCAGCGGCCGGCAGGCACTGTGGGTAGACGCTAACTCCATGGCTTCCCACACCACCATCTTGACTCTGCCTCCTGGCATTTTCTTATAAAGTTAAACATACACTTATCATGTGGCCCAGTAATCTCACCCCTGGGCATTTACCCAAAGGAAATTGAAGCCTACGTTAACATAAAACCCTATACATGAACATTTAGAGTGGCTTAATTCATAATTTCAAAAACTGGAAGCAACCTAAATGTCCTTTGATTGACAAATGCATAAACGAACCTGCACCTCCACACAGTAAAAATAAATGAAACTACTGATGTACACAATAACACTGGTGAATCTCAGACATATTATGCTCAGTGAAAGAAGCCACATCCTGCCTAATTCCATTTTATGATAATCTGGAAACAGCAAGATCATAGGAAGAGAAAATAGATTGCCGGGGCTGGTGGTGGAGAAAAGGGTTGACTACAAAGGGACAGTACAGTACAGGGAAACTTTCAGAGTGATGGAAGAGTTCTGTATCTTAATTGTGGTGGTAGTTACATGACTGTATTTGTTCATCAAAACTCATAAAACTAGGGTTTCCCTGGTGGCGCAATGGTTGAGAGTCTGCCTGCCAATGCAGAGGATATGGGTTCGTGCCCCGGTCCGGGAAGATCCCACATGCCGCGGAGCGGCTAGGCCCGTGAGCCATGGCCACTGACCCTGCACGTCTGGAGCCTGTGCTCCGCAACAGGAGAGGCCACAACAGTGAGAGGCCCGCATAGCGCAAAAAGAAAAAAAAACTCATAAAACTTTACAACAAAAATAGTAAATTTTTCTGTATGTAAACAAAAAAGTGAATAAACAATCAATATCTCATATAAATGTCTAACAGAGGACCGTCCAAATAAATTATGGGCCACTTCACAAAGGGATAAAATATTCCTTTCAAAAAAGAATAAGCTAGGTTTAAATGCAATAGCCAGAACACATGTCTAAGAGAGAAAAACCAAGTTGCAGAAGTGTAGGCATATGGTGATTCCATTTTAATGAACCTATGCATGTGTATGTTAGTAACTCTATGGGAAAAAAAAAACTAAGGAGTAATAGTCACCCAAATAGTAAGACAGATATTTTCTGAGAAGTTGGATGATAAAGGACTTTCATTTTCTATGATATACATATTATAATAATGTATGAAGTTTTTAAACAGATTTTTTTCATAATACAAAATCATAAAGATATAAAATCTTATGTCTTGAGCTGAAGATATCCATGTATTTCCCCATAAAAGCATAGAATTTAAGTGATTTCCGGACAGGCAATTAAGAATAGGTTTTAGCAATAATTTGAAATGGAAGCTTGATTCAGAGTCTAGAGTCAGATCTGAAGGTAAGACTGGGAGTTTCCCCTTGAGCCAGCATTTGTGCCACCCATTAGCAAGTGCTACCAGGTTTAAAAGAACATTTTAGTAACCAATGAAAAAGGAAAACCAACATGAGACAATGACCTACAAGCAAAGGTGCATGAAAAGTGAAGTTTTTTTACAGTTTCCAAACCCTATAAGTGCTTTTTTAACACTTACGCTCTCTCGAATCTGAAGTTGCTTTTTCACAGTAAAATGTCTAATCTCTCTAAAACCACGTATATCCATTATAGGCCAGAGAACTCCTCCTGGCCAAGCAAGGCAAGAAAATCTACGATAAACATGACAACAATCCAACGATGAACATAATATCACAGTTCAACGAAACCCTGGGAAATGTAGATCTTGAATATTTTCTTGGAACCTTCTTCTTCCATGTAAGCCAGAATATGGAAGTTTTTATTAAGATTGCATTCAGTGAAAATAAAATGGCGATGCTATAGATTCTACACAAGTGTTGGTCAATGTTAGGCTTTGAGTGTAACATTAAAAAAAAATATTAATTGGAAACACAGATTGACTCCTCAAGAGTCACATGGTTCCCAAGATTTTCCTTAAGGAGAACAGCATGTTGAAGAGATACTTCTGAAAAGAAAAACGAATACAAGTCTAGAAACATTCCTATTTTCTGATTTACTGGGCTATTTACTGGCATTCACTGGAGTCCAGTAAGAAAACTCTACAGATGAAGCTGTGAACCCCTGGGGTTGGCAAATCTTTTCGTGAGTCTGAAGAGGGTTCCACAGACCAGGGAGTCTGCCGAAATGAAGCCCCCTTTCCTTGGCTCATCCTCAACTGTAAAGGAAACTGTATTTTTTCCGATACAACTTTTCAGATCGATAATCGGGCTCCTGTGTATTTCCTTACAGATGTTCAAATGTTCCCAGAAGAGCTTGTTTTAAATAGCTTTCTTTTTAAAACAGTCTGGTTTTAATGAAAATGGGCTTGAATGAAGAGTTTTATGTAGCAATCATGACTTATGTCTGAAGCCTCTAAGTCTTCTCCATTATGAGTTTTACTCTAAGTACAAAAGGATGAAGAAAAGAACATAGGAAATAAAACACCTAACAGAAAAAGAATATGTTTATAGTATTTTAATACTGACAAAAATATTCCTTCAAAAAGAATTTGCATTCTGAGATTCCTTCTACCACACCATAGATTTCCTCATTCTACCATCAGTGGTAGTCTGCATGCTCTAGTCTACACTCTTCAGACTTTTGAAAAGCTCTTCTGTACTTTCACTTTCCATTCCATTAAAGAGGAAGATTGATTCTTCCTTAGAGGGAACCCCTTTTGGAATCAGAGGTTGGCTCTCAGGCCATGATCTAAAACATATACCACAGGTGTCCAATCAATGTCCGTTCTCCCTTTCTTTCTCACTCTTTGCTCTTGACAGTCTCATTTCCAATCCAGGTTGCACATCTGATTATCAGATGCATCAAAACAAGACCCTTAAAATACCAATTTCATCAGATAACTTCCTTGCTCAAAATTTTTCAGTGGCTCCCAACTGCCCACAGAATGTAGGCTGAACTTATCTTCCTGGCATTCAGGGCCCTCTGTAATCTGACTCCAGTTACTTTAAGATTCTCTAGCACATTTTTAAGCACATTCTAGTGGACCAGTTTTCTCACTGATTCCTGTCTTTAGATGGCAAGCCCCAAGCAAAACCTTCACTGTCCTCAATTTCAAGCATATCTTTTGCATGAGGACTGGCTGCCCTACTCCTGCTCTGCTAGATCACAGTAGCCATAGTAACAGATGCCAAATAATGAGTGCCTCCTGCGCATCATGCACTTCCCTCATGGTATCTCATTTCATCACGGTAACAATCTGTAAAGAAGGCATTTTGATCCCTGTTCTACAGACAAGGAAATTGGAGCTCAGTGACATTGACTTAAGACCATGTTGCTGCTGTAGAAGGGTGAAAATGAGATTTTCTCCTAAGACTATCTGACCCTAGAGCCACTGCTGCCTTCTTTTCCTGGCTCTGTGCTGCCTTCATCTATCTCTTCTGCTCTGAACCTTGTCCAGATTTATTTTTGAAATTACTAATTTGACACTTAATCTCATTCTGTTTTGAACGGCTAATTACACGGTTCACTGGTGCTTATACCTTCCCAATGTGGCTGTTAGACGGCAGTGACTTTACACTACCAAGAAACCACCTCCAGCAGCCTCTAGCACGGTGCTACGGACGTAGCAAGGATCAGCGGGTGAGTGTGGCCTGAAATCCTACATATATGTTCCTTTTTGAACTGGGTTCTCCCCCTGGCTTCCTGTTTCTGTTAATAGCACTGTCACTTTTTGTGGAGTTAATGTTATCAAATGAAGAGTATGTCTTTATGCCTTTAGCCCATGTAACTAGCACAGGGTGTGACTCATAAACGATGTGAAGAGGGAGGTTAGCTTCACTGTAATATCAGTTGTCTAGCATGAATGAAATATTGAATGAATGGGGTTAAGGAAATCATCTGAAGAAGGGTCTTTATAAATAATCCATATTGGAATTTCATATTTTTTCTCTAAGCATACCTCAATTTCATAAGGCAGCATTCATTCAAACCAAAATTTAGTTTCCTACAATATAATAAAAATGAAACAATTTGAGATTCTATAATGTTTTCTTATGGAAGCTGGCTAGCGTGAAAGTTGGAAAGCATACAGCTATGTTTAACACAGCTACTTTGCTCTGACTACTTTGGCTGAAAACTTCTTTTCAATGTTCTAAATTGTGCAATGATAAATACCTCTATCTTTTTTGAAAACCACAGCCACATTAAGTTCTTCCAGTGGACACTCCTTACTCATTGCCTCTTAGAGCAGGTTCACTGTGGAACGTCCAGCATCGTCAACAAGCATTGTGCTTTTCCAATGACTCATGCTTTACTGATGAATTTGTAAAGGATCTTTGCTAAGAGTGAAAATTATAACTAATTTTGAAAATGGAGGTTAAAAGATTTTATGTTTGTTGATATAAAGTCTTTTGTGAACAAGATAAAAGCCTCGCTGAACCGAAATAATTATTTAGGTTTTGGATGTTTATTCATTTCCCTTATTTGGTGGAGAGAGAGAGAGAAAACCACAGGGACTATTTAGTCTATATATCTGCTACCGGACGATCTGTGAGTATTTTTATAGGCTTCTATTATGTGGTCTTTAAGCAGCATATTCATGCCAGCTGGGTGGACTGGAATAGAAAACACATCTCTGAGAAGAAGCTATTATTGGGTCAGTAATATGCTAACTAAAAGTGCTTATGCAACCATCTGTGGGATCCCCAATAGCAGAGGCTTGTTTCTACAACCCTCAGTGCTGCTGCATCTTATGTGGTCTCTACTAGTTTTATGGATGCCTGAAACGTTCTCTCTGATGATGATGGGAACAAAGGTGTTAGTGAACCTGGTGGATTCATAAGGTATGTTTTACACTTAATAGGGATTTACAATCATGGCCTATTAACTTGGTAGACGTAGAGAGTTTCTAGGGAGCCAAGTTGCCCTAATGACAGTTCTATGCAGAGGATATCAACATCACATTACATTGACCTATTTACAACACTTGTGCATAGTAAAACAGCATTTAAATCAGGAGATGAGATGTCCTGTGTGAGTAACTAAGTGAATAACTTGTGCACCCGGTCTGGCACTTTGGGAAGTGTAAGAATTTAGTTTTGCAAGAGTAAGCGTTGGGTGAAGATGAGAGGAACAAAGAGAAGGAGCCTCACCGTCTCTGGCTTTGAACATGGAAGCAGTCCCTTTGTACGTGTGGTTTATGGTTGGTTTGATGTAGCTCTTAAGAAATGCACAAATTATTCCTTTAAAAACTGTGCTTCATTATTTCAATGGTAATACAATTACTTGGAACTGGTAGTGTCAGAATAAGTTTTGCTCTTGTCAAGTACTCCTCAGCACAGCTCTATTTCCTAGGCCTTACCCAGCTCTTCACTTCCATCATCTCCAGCCCCCAGGAGTTTCCTTATTTCTTTATCTGCCCTCTTTTCAATATAACAGCATGGAGCAAAAACCACTCTTCTTTGTTAAGATAAGCCGAGGGACAAACAGGCTGTGTGAAAAAGATAAAACATGTCTCAAACATACTTAGAGCCAAGACCTGGTCTCATGGGTCTTATTAAGGCAGAGCTGGATGGTGCTTCCAGTGACTTCCGGGCCCTTTGGTAATTGATAATCCTGATGTGGTTTACAAAGTTGGTCTTGGTTGGACTGTTACACGATTTTCTCTCATTCTCTACATGCCATGGAGGTGGAATTGCCATCAATTCCCCAACCCAGATCTGGAAGAGTATAAAATCACTGCTCTGGTTTCAATGACCTGACATTACAGACATTTATTTCTATGCAGGTAGTAGATGGCTTCTCCTAAAACAAATAAACAACAACAACAACAAAACCCAAAGATCTGAGAACCCTGGGCTCTGATTCCCACGTGGCCATAATCAGCTAGAGCTGAGCTGAGCCCAGTCCCTACGGTATAACTCAGGTCCCCTGATCATATTTCCATTACCTATCTGGTCCTTGCAAGCATGTGAGTTTGCTATCTCTGTAGAATTTACAGTAAGATAAATTGCACAAGGCCTTTAATACTCTTATGTTTTCCATATTTGTATAAATCAAACCAAACCTGGATTTTACCAAGGTATATGACGAATTTTAGGACACCATCGAAGGCATAAGTGTGTTTGAGAGTTGATGGGGACAGAACAGATGAAAAAGCACTAAGTTTGGTAGAACAACCGAGACCTTGTCTTGGTTCCTTTCATCTCATTTCTAGGCCTTAGTTTCCAAGGAGTCTATACGTGTCTGATGTGCATCATTAAAACAATACTAAAGCCCAGAACAACCCAGATGCATATTTATGTGTGTTACTTATCAGTTGGAGTTGACCAAAGCACCGATACGTGCCACATAGATATTTAGTTACAGAGTATTCCGATATTCAAGGCAAGACATTTAAAATAATAATAACCACCACCACCATTTGCTTATCTGCATGTAGTAGTATTTTGGTAATATTTTGCAATTGCTGCTGCTCAACAATATCTATTTCCCAGGGTCTCTTGCCTTAGGTTGGCCACATGACTAATTCTGCTCAGTGTAAGTGCACACTGCTTGTGTAATCTCCAGGCTGGTGCACATGCTCCTTCTCTCCCTTCCTCCTTCTCTCCTCTTCTCCCCACCCCCTCTACCTCATTTGCCTGCTTCAAGTGTAAGTCAGCAGAGCCTCAGGATGGAAGCACTTGGGTCCCTAGGCCGCTAATTAGAGGGGAGTTGCCTGACGCATGTCAGAATTTGATGTGAGTGAGAAATAGACTTCTGTTACATTAAGACACTGCAATTTCAGGATTTATTTGTTATCACAGTGTAACTTAGCTTGTAATATAACAATCAGTCAAGATAGATAAATTGGCTGCCAAAGCTGATATAAGATTGCAACTGTCGTCTATAATCCATAATTTCAACTTTTTATATTTATCAAAATGCCTTGCTTTATTACAAGCATCATATTAAGCTTATATTAAACTTATGAATTTTTAAAGACCTTGCTGCTGTTACTTATTGTTTTTGTAATATATTTTAACTTATAAAATGTATTTATACTAATAAAACATAAAATAATAAGATTCAACAACAATAAGTTCAGTACTTCCCTCTATACAACAAAAGCACAACCACTGCCTTGAAGCAACACAAGAGGTAGAAACCATACCTACGAAATTCGTGCTATCCATTGATTTCACATTCTGCTAGGTGTAACAGAAAGGAAGAGTTACCAAGAGCTGTACGAAATCCTAAGAGAATGAATTAACCCTGTCATTTTTTAATTTAGTTTTCAGAAAAGGGATGTGAAGCTGTTAATAATAGAACTCCCAATAAACATGTGGAACTAAAACATGTGACCACACTTCTATGTCTCAATTCCACATGTCAGGATTGTGATACTTATCTGTCTTAGTTACCTATTTCTGAGTAATATATTACCTCAAAAATTAAAGGCCTAAATAATAATAAAAAATTATTATCTCAGTTTCTGTGGATCATGAATTCAAGAGTGGCTTAGTGCAGGGTTCTGGCTCTGCAGGCTGTGCTTCCAAAATAGCCCATTCACACTGAGAGCAAGTTGGTGCTAAGTGTGACAGGGGCTTCAGTTCCTCACCACATGGACCTTCTCCATGAAGACATCTCTCACGACTGAGTGTCCTCATGATGTGATGGCTGGCTTCCTCAACAGGAGGTGATCCAAGAGAGAGAGCAAGGTGGAAGCCACGGTATCTTTTTTTTTTTTTTTTTTTTGCGGTACGCGGGCCTCTCACCGCTGTGGCCTCTCCTGCTGCGGAGCACAGGCTCCCGACGCGCAGGCTCCGCGGCATGTGGGATCCTCCCGGACCGGGGCACGAACCCGCGTCCCCTGCATCGGCAGGCGGACTCTCAACCACTGCACCACCAGGGAAGCCCGACGGTATCTTTTATGACCTAGCCTCGGAAGACATACTCTGTCACTCTGTCATGTCTGCAATATCCTACTGGCACAAAGGCTTACCCTTTCCAGCGTGGGAGGGGACTACACAAGCATGTGAATACCAGGAAGTCAGAATCATCAGGTGCCATCTTGAAGGCTGGCTACCACACAGTACTCTTCAAAGAGGAATGTCTCATCCAAAATTAAACATGTCAAGTAGACACCTGTTCAAACTGTGTTTATCAGCTGGGAGTGAAATGTCTCTCCAAATATATTTACCTTAATCACACTTTTCAAAAATGTCATATTTGGGGGAAAACACTGGAGAATTTTCATGAAGACCTGTATATTCACAAAGGGACATGCTGGCCTCCAAACAATGGACTCTCCCCTGGAAAGTATGCAGTTGAAAGGAACCAGAAATGTCTTGTTGACATAGCAAGTCTGTTATTAATCTTCTCATGTACTGATAACCAATTAAACAAAGAAACTTCTCAGCTTAGTTCAACGTATCATGTAGTTTGCCTTTCTCAATCCAAAAGAAAGAAAAAGGAAGTACGTACTGGCCTTCTTAGAAATTTGAACTTTAAAGCTGGATCTAAATATCACAACAACAGGGCTTCCCTGGTGGCACAGTGGTTAAGAATCCACCTGCCCGTGCAGGGGACACAGGCTCGAGCCCTGGTCCAGGAAGATCCCACATGCTGTGGAGCAACTGAGCCCGTGTGCCACAACTACTGAGCCCACGTGCCACAACTACTGAGCCCACGTGCCGCAACTACTGAAGCCCATGCACCTAGAGCCCGTGCTCTGCAACGGGAGAGGCCACTGCAATGAGAGGCCCACACACCGCAACAAGGAGCGGCCCCTGCTCGCCACAACTAGAGAAAGCTTGTGTGCAGCAACGGAGACCCAACGCGGCCAAAAATAAATAAATTAATTAAAATATCACAACAAGTAAATAAATGATGCATCCAGGAAAACATATATGGAAAATTCTAGTATGATATAATATTCTCTGGGAAAAAACCCACTTATTAAATTAGTTTCCTCTTTTTTTTTCCCAACCAATTTTTTTTTCCAGCTCAACATTTTATCCTAATTTCCTCCATTTATGAAAATGTCATAATGGAGCCCCAGCATCACTCTGAGCTGACCGCCTTTCTTGGAGGTACCTCTTACAGTCTCTTCTTGGGATGACAAGATTGCCATCCAAATGCTATGTCTTGGAGCAAAGCTGGGCTGAATCTTCACAGCTTGAGGTATTAGGGCTTATTCTGTCTATTGGAACCTGGAAACCAAAAAGCACCTAGATTTTATATGTTAGAGCAATAATGGAGCCATAGGCACTATTTCTAAAAATAAATACCACCTCACCATTCCTGACCATGGCAATGGGTTTAGCTATCGACCAAAACCCAATTTTATTATAAATTAATTGACTTTCAATGGAAGAAAACAGGAGTGAGAGAGGAGGCTAGGAAAACATCTCTGTCAAGCTCTGCTTCAAAACGCGGACGGCAACAGCAGATTGGATGGAAACAGGAAAGGTACTGTGGGGAGTCAGACAAAGCCCACGTCAGTGAAGAGTGAAGTAAAAGTGAAGGCATCGAGCCAAAAAGAGGCTGGAAACAGATGGCAGCAAAATTAAAGCATCTGATTAGGCTGGAGATCTTAGGTGGCTGTCAGCTAACAAATATAAACAAATTGGGGAGACTTGACGTATAAGAAACAGTGTTAAGAAAAGAACTCAGTCATGCTTAACTCTCAATAATCATTGACCACGTTACTGTGAAGTTCCATGCATTTGTAAATAAAGATTAAATTGAATAAATATAAAGTACAAAAGTAATAATTATCTGGAAGAACATTTCTAGATAATTATAACAAAACATGGGGGGTTAGAATGGGGAAAGATGCTAATGTATTCTAGAGGTTATCTATCCTGCTGAATAAAAAAAGCAATTTGTAAAGTAGTATTACTTTTAATATTGTTCTACTTTTCTATATACAAAATATGTAAATATATATGGCAGAGAAAATGCTTTGTTAGGACACACACCAGATTTTTGAAGTGGTAACTGGGAGAACATTTGTGCTCTTCTGTATTATTTAAATTAAAAAAAAAGAAAAACTCTTTAAAAAAAATCCTTTTTAAATAAAAACTTTTAAAAATAGCAAATTTCCCAAAATATATTTTTAAAATATAGAATCTCTTATTTTTTGGCATTGATGTGCTGATGATGTTTCCTGCATTTTGTCAGTAAAACATTCACAGTTCATGCTAGACATTATGGCAGCCCTGGATGTGCTCTCCCTTCAAGAAAGCGCTTGCCTTTGAGCTGGATGGAGTGTAATTAGTGGACAGCCTTCAGCTGTCACCCACTGGCAGCCTCCTCTGCTTCTGAGCCAAGGCCAAGGCCACACTCCTCCCGGCTGGACCAGCCAATGACTAAGGATGGGGAAGGCATGATCCTTGAGGGCCCCGCCACTCCCTCCAAGGAATCTCCCCTTCCCAATCTGTTTGGGAACAGATAGTCTCTGCTCCCAAATCCCCCTTGCGTTGGTCACGTCTTTGTCAGATCTGCATCCAGATCTGAGGCTCTCCCTCCCTGGTCCTGCTTCCCCCTTCCTTCCTTTCACAGTTGTCTGATACATACTTTAGCCAAAGGTTTTCCTGCTCAGTCCTGTTCCCTCCACACCTTTTATCTTTCAAAGCTATTACCAGCTACCCCACAACCCTGTCTCAGCACCTGCTTCTTGGAGGACCCAATCAACAAAGACATCTTTTGGGGACTTTATACACTTTACAAGAACCCTTCTTTTTTCTGAGAACTCCTCTCTCCACCCTCACCCCATAATCCCTTGCCCAGCCTTGTTTTTCTCATTCGGCTTTGTCCTGACAGTATTGGCTGTGGAGGGAGCAGACACATAATCCAAGCTACATCAATTACTATTTTTTTAATCATCTCTTTCTTTATGTTTTTCCCCATGTTCAATATTAGTTATCTATGTTATACATATTAGTGTGTATATGTCAATCCCAATCTCCTAGTTCATCCCACCACCACCACACCTACACCAATTACTACTGTAACCAATAAATTCTTCCGTTTCCCCCACTTTAAAAAAAAATTTTTATTGATATATATTTGATTGACAGTGTTAATTACTGCTGTACAGCAAAGTGGCTCAGTTATACATGTATATATATTCTTTTTTCATATTCTTTTCCATTATGGTTTATCACAGGATATTGAATATAATTCCCTGTGCTATATAGTAGGACCTCGTTGCTTATCCCAGTTTCCCCTTTATGATGTACATGCTACCTCAGTTAAACTTCTCTCACTTGTAACCACAATTCTCAGCTAATATAGTCAATGACCGTGTCTCTCACTTCTAGTATACGCATGTACTGGACTTATATTTTATGGAGATTCCTGAAAGGCAAGCTGAAAAGAAAGTATCCATAAAGAAAATCCCATTTTCCCAGTGATTTCCGTCATAAAATGACAAGTTTAGACCTTTAAAGGTTTGATCCCAAGAAATGTAGCTTGGATTAAGCCCTGATTTTGAGCCTGGAGACCCAGTTACAAATTCCAGCTTTGCCGTTAACTGGTTATGCATCACTGGGCAAGCCACATCACTTTCCTGGGGCTTGGTTTTGTGATTTATAAAATGTGGGGACTTTAGCCTAATTTATTTCTAAGGTCTCTCCCAACTCAATAATTCAATAATGTGCCTAACACTGTTTTTCCAGAGACTATGACAGTGTCTGGCACATAATATGGGCCCAAGAAATATTTTCTGAATTGAATAAATTAATAAGTAATTATGAATTTTAAGGATATTTTTGAGACTTTAGAAGTAAATGAAAATATTTAATCTTGCGGGCAAAAGAAATATGATTTAAACTTGTCTGTAGTTTCTGGAATTTTGCTTTCTTCCCTTTCTCCAGCCCACACCTCGTCATCCAAGTACCCTCAACCCTGTCACTCCTTTCTCCTGCTAAACCTGAACTCGCGTTAAGCCCCTTCTATCCTCCTGTCCTACCTCAGGTTTTCTGAGCAAGTAGCATAAAAAGTATCATGCAATAATAGTAAATATTGTACTTACTTGTTTATTGTCTCCCCCAGCTAGAATGCAGCTCCATGAAGGGATGGATATTTGCCTGTTCTGTTCACTGTTGTGTCTACAGTGCTTAGGGCAGTACCCTGCACTTTGTAGGTACTTAATAAATATTTGTTGATTGAATGAATGAATGAATAGTAATTCTAAATATGGAACTGTCTTTCAGAAAGCTATCTGGGCTGAAGATTTAAATGAGGACTTTGAAAAGGGCATAGGAAAGGGGAGGGGGCATTTGTCATTTTAATAGGGCAGAAGACATTCCAGCAAGCACCTGAAGCAAGTGGGAGAAGGAGCCACTCTTTCACTTACTGAGGTCCTGGACCCTGTGCTTGGCTTGAACACAGTCCAAAACAACAAGAGCAACAACAGAAGCAACAACAACCCCTACCCGAGGCAGAGACAGCAGCAAGTCCAAAGGCCCTGAGGCAGGAGCAGTCCTGGACTGTTTGAGGGACAAGTGGAGGCCTATGTCGCTGAAGTGAAGTGACCTAGGTAAGAACAGTAGGAGGCGAGGTCAGAGGGAACGTGGCAGGTGGGGCTTGTAGGCCACTGAGGAGACTCCAGCTTTTACTGAGTGAGGTGAGAAGCTACTGAAGGATTTTCTGAGCAGAGGAATGACATGGTCTGAATTCTGTTTTTAAAGGCCGATTTTGGCTGCTGTGATAAGATTACAGAGGAGCAAAGGCAGGAGCAGGGAGACCAGTTTGGAGATAATATAATTATGCCTATTAGACAAATGTTCCACAGTCATTCCCAAACTACTGGAATCCACTGCGTCCTCCCCAGATGTTACCTATTCTTCCCATCTTCACAAATAGCACTACTTGACCCCTAGTTGCCCAGTTTAGAAACCTTCTTTTACATCTCACACCAGACCCTGTTGAGTCTCCTCCTTAAGGACCTTTGGAAGCTATCACCTCCTCTCTACCCCACTGCGATGGCTCAATTATCTCCGGCCCGAACTAGGACAGTACCTCATAATGGGGGTCCTTGATTCCAGTTCTCCTCCTCAGAAGAGTAATGTTTTCAAGACCCAAATATGAACACAATGGTCCTCAGCTTCCATGACTCCTTAAGGAATAAAACTATTCTGGGTAGCAGGTCACACAAGCCCCTTCACGAAGTAGCCTTGCCTGGTCATTCAGATGGGGCACTCACTATTTGCTCTCTTGTAGCCTATCATCCAGCCTTAGTAGAAAAGTTGTTCAGGGACTTCCCTGGCGGTCCCGTGGTTAGCACTCCGCACTTCCTCTGCAGGGGGCACGGGTTCGATCCCTGGTTGGGGAGCTAAGATCCCGCAGGCCACTCAGTGTGGCCCAGAAAAAAAAAAAAAAATGTTGTTCAAAATATTCTAACCACAGAGACTGTGATTTAGTAGGACTTACAGTTCATTCCTCTTCTCCCTCCTCCTCTTTCTTCCTTTTAACTTTACAAAGCTCCCTCAGTGACTGAGTGCAGCCAGGTTTAGAATGACTAGTTATCACATTATATGCTTACAGTTTTGTCCCCATCTTAGACAGTGAGTCCAATAGGAGGCAAGAGTATTTCTCTTCACTGTTATTTTTTTTTTCCTTTTTGCCAGCACCTAAGTGTATCCACCTATCTCCCCACCCCAATTCCTACCCCTACTCCCCCCAAAAGAAAGCCTGCCTTGGGTCTGGAATGAGTTGTATGGACTTATAGTCCACTTAGTTCAGAACTATGCTACTAAAAAGAAACAAAGCTACTGCAATGGAAAATTCAACTAAAGAGTCTGTCTTTTGTATTCCATGGACAGTAACAAGACAATAGCATGCTGTTTCCTGGTGGCAAAGTGTGCGTCCCACCACATCACAGCAAAGGGGTGAGACTCACAAACACTTGGGTTACCTGGAGAAGAATTCAAGCAGATTTATAGCACTGTACTTTTTGCTTGTACTAGATTTTTTTTTTGCGGTAAGTGGGCCTCTCACTGCTGTGGCCTCTCCCATTGCAGAGCACAGGCTCCGGACGTGCAGGCTCAGCGGCCATGGCTCACGGGCCCAGCCGCTCCGCGGCATGTGGGATTTTCCCGCACCGGGGCACGAACCCGTGTCCCCTGCATCGGCAGGCAGATTCTCAACCACTGCGCCACCAGGGAAGCCCCTAGATTTTACTAATATTGTTGCTTTGACTGCATGCCCTCTACTGGAATTCATTTTTGTTTTATAATGTGGCTTTTTATTTATTAGTGTTCAATGACATTTAGTACTGGTATTTGCTTTTCTGACCCCATAAGTACAGTGTAGTCACTTTGTTCATCAATGCAATTTGTGTTTTGTTGGTCTGCTATGCACTAGTATTCCATGGCCCATGTATTTCTTATTAGATATGTAATTTAGCTCTAAAAATGTAATTTTGAGGGTTAGTAACATATTACCGTATATCCAGAGCCTGTGATTTCATACACTCTACAAATATATATATATGTATATATATATACACATACATACACACATATATAATATCATTTTTCACTCTCTGTATAATAAAACATATTTAAAATCTTATTTCCCCCCAAATTTCCTTATAAAATTAGATTGACTCATATATCTATATATCTTATATTCTCCAAATAAGGTATTTTTCTTTGTGGGATTAACACACAATACCTGGTGCATGTATAGCAGGTACACTTATTGAATGAAAAACACTTATTTAATGAGTGAATGAATTTATCTAATTATTTACCTACTTTGGAGAATTAAAAAAGCCTATGACTATCTCAATGTACATTCCTATTAACTAGGAAAACCTTTAAAATGCCTTGAAATGCTCTTTATAAACAAATTCTCTCATAGTTATAATCTAACTTCTTAAAATATAAAGGTTTAGTGTCCATGGAATAAAAAAATCATAGCATTGAAGAGCTGAAAAGTCTCCCAGAGATCACTTAGCTGACCACCCCATTTAAAAAAAAAAAAAAAAAAAAGGGCTTCCCTGGTGGCACAGTGGTTGGGAGTCCACCTGCCGATGCAGGGGATGCGGGTTCGTGCCCCGGTCCGGGAGGGTCCCACATGCCGCGGAGCGGCTGCCTCCGTGAGCCATGGCCGCTGAGCCTGCGTGCCCGGAGCCTGTGCTCCGCAACGGGAGAGGCTGCGGCAGTGAGAGGCCCGCGTACCGAAAAAAAAAAAAAAAAAAAAAATTTATTTATTTATTGGCTGTGTTGGGTCTTCGTTGCTGCGCACAAGCTTTCTCTAGTTGCGGGGAGCGGGGGTCACTCTTCGTTGCGGTGCGCGGGCCTCTCATCGCGGCGGCTTCTCCTGCTGCAGGGCACGGGCTCCAGGCGCGCGGGCCCAAGTAGTCGTGGCACGTGGGCTCAGCAGTTGTGGCTCATGGGCTCAGTAGTTGTGGCTCATGGGCTCTAGAGCACAGGCTCAGCAGTTGTGGTGCACGGGCTTAGTTGCTCCGCGGCATGTGGGATCTTCCCGGACCAGGGCTTGAACCAGTGTCCCCTGCGTTGCCAGGCAGACCCCCAACCACTGCACCACCAGGGAAGTCCTGACCACCCCCATTTTAAAGATGAGGAAACTAAAGATCAGAGAGGTCACTCAACTATTATTCAAGGTCACACAGCTACTAAAGGGCAGAAGTGGGACCAGAATCCAGCTCTCTAGATTTTCAATGAAATTTTTGTTTCTACTGTACTATGAGGTTTAAAAATCCATATTGAAAAATCTTTTCAGAACAAATCTTCAGTGCCTATAATTGCAGAGTCAGCAATGGCATAAATGACTCATAACATCATTTTTAAAAGAGCATACATTTTTTGAAAGAGCATACACATTTTCTGTGATAACTAGAAGATCATAAAATAGGAACAAGTCTTGGAAAATAATGTTTCAAAAGGAACCAGAAAGTTCTAGTTTTAATGGTACCTGATATTCCCATTTTAACAATGCTATGTGTTCTTGCAATGATGTGTATGGTAATTATTTCCCCAAGTTTTGATTTCATTTTTTATATTCAACAAATGTTTACTGAATGCTTAGTCTATTTCAAAAACTGTCCTAGGACTTAAGCAGAGCGGATGAAAAAAAGACAAATTTCCTCCTCCCATGAAAGTGCTTTTTGCAACATAAGATCTACCCAATATGAATGTACCATTACACCTCTCCTCTGCTCTTCTCAAAAGAGTAAAAACACAGTTCTCTTCCAAGCATTTTCTTTATAGGTTATGTTTCCTCTTGACCCCTTAACTATCTGCTCCCTATCATATCCCCTCACCTGTACACAGTCACACACACACACATCAATGATACACACATGTGGTATGTACCTACAGAGGTTAAGTAACTTTAGCAAACTCACACAGAGGAACTGAGATTCAAACCCAGGCAGCCTGGCTTCCTCATACTCTAAACCACATGTGTCACTGCCATTAGCTACTCCCTCCTCCTCATTTTGTTCCCAAATGACAGGATGACAAATAAGAGTGAGCAGAGGGGCAGCAGTGCATGGTAAATGAAAGAAATCTGTCAGTTGGAAGCATGGGACCTTTCCTGGCCCTGCTCCCTGCACCCAGCCATCTAATCTGAGTCTATTTCTGTATAAAAATTTCTGATAATGGTATCTGCTCTGACTACCTCACATCAGAAAATTATATGCAATATTTTAGATAAAAGGTCATAAAAATGTTTTTTTTTTTTAGAAAAGCAGGACACAGAATGCTCTATTAAAACTATGTAAAAATGCACAGGTAAAATTTGTTTTTCAGTGGAGCAATTATAGGTCCTTTTTTTGTTAAAATTATTTTAGGTCATGTAAATTTTCTTCTTTTGGCTTTTCAACATTTAAAAAATTTCTTTGATTAACGTATATTCATTCATACGTTCATTGACTCATCCAACAGATATTTATTTCTGCTATAGACAAGATACTATATTGAAGTTAAAAAAAAAGAAAAAACAATGGAAGATATTTTGATATGCATACACAAGTCTACAAATATTCTAATGTGATATGCAAAAGTAAAAACTGTTGTCCAATAGAGTTAAGGACTTTTTTTCCTTTAAAACTCTATCTTTAATATTGTTTCTATGTCCACTTTTGAAATCAGAAAATGTTAAAAGTCTTAAAAACACCTCTGAGTACTTAAGAGAAACAAGATCTCATAGGCAACAGCTTATCCCGGAGTAATGCTGGACGAATGAGGTGTTGATTAGACTTTTTTCAAAATGGCAGACGGGGCAGTCATGGGCACTGCTTTCTACCAGCTCCAGATTAAGTGGCGGCAAACCTCGCCGGCAAGGGTCTGGCTAAACAGCTGACGTGACTGAGTCAAGACAGACAGTAGAGGCCATAAGGAATATTTCAAGATGACAAAGAGCTCAGAATTGGATTCGATTATTCTACTTCAATAATACAGATAACATCTCCATGTCTGGAACTGAAAATTCCAGCACTTCCACTGGAGCCTAACGGTTTTATGTACAGTGGTGGGAGGCTATGAAGGAAGAAGAGAAACCAGAAGGAAGCCATAGAGATAATGTACCTGGACGCTGACAACCATCTCTGGCCCCATACCAATCCATCCTCCACGTTGAGGCCAATGTTTATAAAACACATTTATGATCATGTACTCCCAGGCTGAACCTCCTTCAGTGGCTTCCCACTGCTTTATGTCCCCCATTGTTTGCTTCTCATGGCCCCCCATGCCCTGGATCATCTGGCTCCTGTCTCCCCATTCTGTGGGCTTCAGCCATGCTTCCTCCAGTTCCTTAAACTCCCAGTGCCCCTTCTTGCTCCCTCGGAAAGCTGCCCACTTCTTTTGTCTCTCCACTCCCTGTCATCTGTCAGGAGGCAGCTTAACTGCTTCTTCCTCAGAGACGCTCTCCCTGAACACTTCTTGACTGGTCAGGTGCTCTCTCCTAACATCATGCTAGTTTCCTTCACAGCCCTTATTACAATGCTATAGTTAAGCGGCCATTGGTGTGATTGTTTTATTTCTGTTCCTCTCTCTGCTAAACTGCAGAGACCATGTCTGTCTTGCTTCCCACTGTATTCCTAGCACCTGGCACAGTGCAGGTACTCAGGACCCTTAGTGAATAAAAGAATGAGTAAGTGGGGCTTCCCTGGTGGCTCAGTGGCTGAGAGTCCGCCTGCCGATGCAGGGGACACGGGTTCGTGCCCCGGTCCGGGAAGATCCCACATGCCACGGAGCGGCTGGGCCCGTGAGCCGTGGCCGCTGAGCCTGCGCGTCCAGAGTCTGTGCTCCGCAACGGGAGAGGCTACAACAGTGACAGGCCCGCATACCGCAAAAAAAAAAAAAAAAAAAAAAAAGAATGAGTAAGTGTAATTTGTAAAAAGCAACAAAAGTTTGAGCACATTTTGTATCACTATGGCAGACTGGCTAGATGCTGACTCCTTAAATCTTCTTCCCAGCACTCAGGAGGTCCCTTGTCAGCCTGCCTTCCTTCCAGCTGGGTTCTGGGAGCGTGAGACTATGCTCTGGCCAATAGAATGTGTGCAGAAGTGATGGTCACCCCTTCCAGGACTAGCAGTAGAACAACCTACGCAATCTTCTGGGCCACTCTTTCCCCAGCAGTGTGGTTAGACGCTAAAGACTCTGAGATGATGCAAGCACCTGCGGGAGGGAGCCCAGGTCCCTGAGTTACCTCTTGGAGGAGGGCCACCTCAATCATAGTGGGCTGGAGTAAGAAAATGAAACTTCAGATTAAGCCATTTTGACTTTTTTTTTTTAAGTACAGCGGCTAGAGCTAATTAATACAATTGCTGTCATTAAATTGTTTCTCAGTCTGGATACAGAGTAAAGCTAGTGACACTGAAGTAGACTAACGGTGTATCAAAGTGTTAACCCACCTGAAGTTAAAATCCTGAGGTTTTCCATCATTAAAAGAAGACTTCAGTTAAAGAATAAAGCCAGGATTTTAAATTAGTTCTGCATACACTAATGTGAGACTTACCCTGACATTCTAGTCAAAGGGAAGGAAGTTCTGAAAGTCTAGGATGCAAGGAAGAGAAGACATACAGAAAAGACCTGAACATATTAAAAATGAGATGAGGCCATCAAAGAATAATGACTGGTCCCTCAATTAGAGCTAAATTTCCTACATGGTCCGAACCTATAGGTCAGATATTCAGCAGTAGGACCCTTGCTTTTAATAAAAGTGCAGCAGGGAATCTAATTATTTAAAAGATGCAAAACAGATCACATCACTCTCCTGTTCAAAGGTTTTACACTGCCTTTGTAATAAAATTCAAGATCCTTAAGGGGCCACGAGCCCTCACATGCTTGGGTCGCTGTCTCTGTCTCCAGCTCCAACTCTGCCACTCTCTCCGCTTTGCGGCTGCTGTTCCCCTCCCTTCTAGCTAATTCCTGCTCATCCTTCAGTTCACAGATCAACTGTTACTCCTTTAAGAAAGCGTTCCCCAACCCTCCAGATTAGGATGGAATCTTGATTGACTGCTTATTACAAACTTCTTGTCACAAGTCCCAATGTCTGGCACCTTGTCAGTTCTCAATAATCATTTGTTAATTGATGAGGTGGAAGGTCATGGGAGACAGTAAAGAATAACAAGAAAATAAAGAACTTACTTTATGAGCTGGAACACCCTTGAGCCAGTCTTCCCTTGAGGTGGCAGGATCTTAAATGTTCTAGTTAGTGACAGATCCTTGGTCTTTCAGATGGGACAAGTGGGACCAGTCCAACTTAAAGCCCAAATGGAAATCACAACTTATACTGTGTGCATTTTGTAAAGAAGGTGAAAATGGAAGTGGAGAAGGAGTCCATTCTTGGTCCACTTTTAGGCAATTTTAGGTCAACAATTGAAAAGAAACAGCAGTCACAAGTGACTGCAGAAGTGTTTTCATACAATGCAGGCTACACAGCATTCAGAAAGGAACAGGCTACGGCACACACAACAACATGGATGGCTCTCACAGGCAAAATGTTGAATAAAAGAAGCCAGACAGAAAAGAGCACATACCGTATGAATCCAGTTAGACAAAGCCGAAAACTGGCAAAACTAATGTAGGGTGAAATAAGTCAGAACAGCGGTTACCTCTGGGGAGACTGACGGGAGGAGGTGCAAGTGAGCTGCTGGAAATACTGTCCATACACATAGGTGTGTACACATGAAAAATTCATTAGGCTGTAGACTTATGATTTGTGTACTTTCCTGTATGTAAGTGGTACGTTAATGAAAAAGAAAACAGGGACTCCACTGCTGAAACCCTTGCAATGGCCCCATCACAGTCTATAGGATAAAGTCTAAATTCCTCAGGAAGGCAGACAAAGCTCTTTGTAATCTAGCCCCTCCAGACGCTCTCATCTCAACATCCAGCGCCTCACAGGTGCACAAAACACTCCAGGCACACGGTTCCCCCTGAATTCTCTAGACGGGCCATTTCATTGCTCATCTCCATGCTTCTGCATCTGCTGTTCCCTCTGCCTACTGAGGAACACCTGCTGTGCACCTGACACCCTCCTGTTCCTCAGGGAATAGCTTTGCTCTGCCCGTTCGGTGAAGACTCCCTGGCCTCCCTGGGGCTGAGGCAGGAGCATCTTCTCCTTAGCCGCCCTCCTGTGTATTTTTCATCCCTCCTATAATTTATGACAGTTATCATTCTATGTTTTAGTTGACATTTTACATGTCTATTTCCCCACTAAATATAAGGCTCCTCGAGGGCAAGAATCATGTACTGATCAGCTCTGTATCCTTACCTGCTGGCATGGTGCCTACCAGACAGAAGATGCCTGATAAACATTTTGCTGAACTTGAACTGGATAATGCACAGTAAGGCGCATAACCGGTAGCAAAGAATAAGGACATTTTGACCAATGTTAGTTTAAAGAAACTAAAACCTTTTAGAGCATAAGAAAGCAGAGATAAGTGAGGTAAAGAATCAAAATGAGGGACTTCCCTGGTGGTTCAGTGGTTAAGAATCCACCTTCCAATGCAGGGGATGTGAGTTCGATCCCTGGTCTGATAACTAAGATCTCACATGCCGCGGGGCGACTAAGCCTGGGTGCTGCAACTACAGAGCCCGCGTGCTGCAACTACTGAGCCCATGCGCCCTGGAGCCTGTGGCCGCAACTAAAGAGAAGCTCGTACACCACAACAAAGATCCCGCGTGCCACAACTAAGACCTGATGCAGCCAAAAATAAATAAATAAATAAATATTTTTAAAAAAGAATCAAAATGAATAGCTTAGTCTTCAAATATGAGGTCTTAAAAAAAAAACAAAAATGAGGTTTATTTTTAAGTCCAAGTTGAAAATATTACACTTAACAGATTAAGAGGAGAGAAGCAGTCATGACAATAATTTAGGGGTTTGTGTTTGTGGGTGTAGGGCATGAATTAGGTCAGGATATTCACAGTAATAGCGGTAATACTATCTAATTGCAGTATGTAACACTTACTGAATGCTTACTATCTACTAGGCAATTTACATTCATTATCTGATTTCATCTTCAAAGCAACCCCCTGAAGGTCTGCTATTAATCTCCACTTTACATATTAGGTAACTAATGCTCCAGGAGAGTAAGGAGCTTGCTGGAGGTCACACTGACAGGATGTGTCAGAGATCGGATTCTAACCCAGGCCTCTGAGTCTCCAGGGTCTGTGGCAGTAAGACTTTTATCAATGACACTCTCAAATGAGCATCTCAGAAGCTCATACTATGGTGCAGTAATAGGCAGAAAAGTGACACAGCCTCTCTCCTGTGTTTACTTGTAGTACTTACATGTCCGTAGCTGGAGACTTACCCTTGGGAAGGAACTCCCAGGAGTCCCAGAGGTATGGAAAATAGCCTAAAAATAGGCCCATTACAAAACCACATATGAAGCTGTGTGGCAATTTCCTGTAAGGTACTCAATCCAGTACCTGCTAGGACAAAAGAGAACCACCCTAGAGGAACCCACAAGAAGACATATCTGAAGAAATGGTTACCAATGGCCACATGCCAAAAAGAAAAAAAAAAGAGAGAGAGAAAAGAAAACACCTGGATTCAACAGAATCTTATGACAGACACATGGGTCCTGCAACAACCCGCAACACACACTGTACTAAATGTCCTGGCAAGCTGAATGCCATCTGGTTTATTTTGGGCAAACCTTGGACACAGTGTGTTTAGTGTGGCTTCCTAGGGTGCTGGGTATTGGAGCATGTGTGCCCATTTACTTGGCCTCTCTCCCGACTGGCTGCAGTGAAAATGACCTCTCTGGCCACAGCAGACCACCATCAGAAGAACCACCAGCCTCTTAGAGACTCTTCACGTGGTTCATGCAGGCTCGGTACTTAACTGAAAAGGAAGGGTAATAAAGTCCCCTAAGATGAGCGTGTGCATCCCTGGCCTCTTTACCAAATTATGTTGCCAGATATTTCTATGTTATTCCTCAAGGTACCTTCCCAAACCAACATTTCTAGGGTGTCCTGCTACTCTGTAATATAACTAAAAAAAAAATTTTTTTTCAGGTCATAGGGGAAGGCAAACAGACACATTTTTTACATTGACAGGCCTAGAAAAATAACAATGCACTGCCTGTATTACACAATGGGGCCTTGTATTTGTACAGCTAAGCTGCATTAAAATACCACCAGTGGACCCAAACTAAATCAATTTAATGACCTCAGGTGAGGACCCAGGGGATGTCCATTGTTACAGCAAATCTCTACCATGCAGCCTCGGCCACAGTCATTGAGCCCCATCAACGTCTCTAAAATGTTACTGTGAAATGTATGTTTTGGCCCCAAAGAAATAACAGCAGCTCCTGGACTTAAGGAAAGGAAAAACAGTTGATTTATAGGAAAGTGCTGATTCTGTTTTACTCACAGCAAAGAGACTTACGTCTAATTTTTTTCTAAATATTATTCAATTAACTTGCAGAACTGTACATGAACTACAATTTGAATAATAGCAAGGAGAACTATCCCGACTCCCTCCTAGAGACAGGATTTTCCATAATATACTGTTTCTTTCTAATTGTTAGCTTCTCTAGTAATGAACCACTTTAACCACTAATAATTTGTTGCTATACTTTCTTCCATGTCCTTCGGTTTTAGATTCTTGTATATTTTGGAACACAGTGATGGGAGGGAAGAAGAATAAGGGTGTTGAGTGGCGAGACTAAAGGATGGAGAAGAAAGAGAAATAGTGAGGACGTAGAAGGAGATGTTGGGAAAAGGAGGAAAGTTGAGTGCAGCTGATAAAGACAAAAATACCAGGGACGGGGCGCTTGCTCATCAACACAGGGAGAAAGTATGTGCATCAAGGCTGGGAGGGAGGGTAACGAAGGGCCTCTCATTAGTTTTCCAATGTGGCTGAGCCTAAAAATAAAGTCATACATACCTTGTGCTGTGTTAGCAGCCAAAAAGTAAAGTTATCAACACTACTGTTGAGCAGCTAAAGGGCAATGCAAAAACTAGCGGGAACTTGACCCCTACAGAAGGGAGACAGCTTAGAGGGTAGAAAAGCACTCAGCATTCTCAGCGCAAGCCGTCTCCAGAATTCGAGGGAAAGGTGTCTCGCCCTCATCCTCAGCACCTCATTTCCCAGTGTCTCTGAGGCTATCAGATAAAACCTGACCATTCAACAGGCAGCTGAATTTATTACGGACTCAGCTCATTACAAATCTAATTACAAATGTGATGAATTTTAACAGTCTACTTTAAGTAGCAACGCTAAGGCAGAGAGGGCAATTTTAGTATTCCATGCTATTAAATAGATTATTTAAATGAGAGTCCTATTTCATTTATAAGTAATACTTCACTGGAATGTTTCCATGTAATTGTGTGGCATAGAGCAGGAGATTCCTTATTTTAAGAAGAGATCTAAATTAATGTTATATTTAGTAAAACAAAAATAATATATGTTTTAAATATACAAGTCAGTCAGACAACCACATAGATAGTTGACTGTGTCTTCAGTTCAAATGCACATAATGTTCCAGGGAAAATGGCTGTTTTAAATATATGCAGAATTTCAGTGAACCGGCTACATACTGGAGTCACCTGGAGAACTTTAAAAATTGTTATTCCCAGGCCACGCTCCAGGCCAATGACTTCAGAATCTCTGCAGGTGAAATCAGGTGCCAACAGCTTTAAAACCTCAGGTGATTCCAATTTGCAGTCAACGTTCCAAACTACTACCAAAAAGGAAAGCCAGATTGCCCCTAACACACTGCCCTCAACTGAATCTTATGGTTGTGGCCTATCACTCCATCTTCTTTTACCCCTCAGTCTGGAATCTTACCTACCACCAGTTTTGGGATTTGCCTCCCCAAACAAACAAACAAATATGCAAACAAACACACAAAGCTGCGGATAAAATGTCTTTTGTATGGTACACAATGGTATAATAGATGTTTCAGAATACCTGTGTAAATAAGAGTACTAATATTAGTAATTTTTATTATCATCAGTTGAACTCATACCATACGCTAGGACTTGTGTTGGTGAAATCTTCCCACAACTGTGAAAGGGAGGTGTCATTAGCCCCATTTTACAGGTGAGGAAACCTAGTTAAGGACAGAGCCACCATCTGGAACTACCATTGACCTGGCATGACAACATCTTGTTTCATCCAATCTTCAAAGCAACCCCATGAAGTAGACATTGTAGAGAGAAGGAAACTGAGGTTCAGAGATATGAACTATCCCGAGGTTCTGTAAGTACCAAGCTGCAGAGTTGGGGTGTGGATCCTGGTAGCGCCTGACTTCAGAGCCTGCCTGATCACTTAAACACTAACTTATAAAATAAGCAGAGCCTGATTTACTAATATCCATTTCGCAAATACCTTCTGGTAAAATCTTTTCTTTTTCCTGACTGTGGCTGGGAAGGGGTAATCTGCAGGCCTCCTCTTCCATATAGCCAAGTTTCAAAAACGAATTCAGAGCAGTGTAACTCAACTCGAGACTCTGTGACGTGGCAGGAGGTTGGCTGAGATGACTTCAGTTATTCTCAGAACAAATTTATTGCTCCTTGCAATTGTGCAATCTGAAATTTTATGCATTAAGAAGTCCCTAGATCTATAGTGACTAGATACATAAAGCAAATTCTTCTTCTTTTTTAATGACAATCTATCCACTTTAAGTGGGAAGAATAGAATCTCGTAACGAAAGGGTTCTTGGACTCATTTGGTCCAATTTTCTCATTTGTTTACAAATGGGGACACTGAGGTCCAGAAAAATGATTCTTTCAAATGAGCCAAAATTTTTTTCCAGAATACTTAGACCAAGACAATATGCCCTGCTCATTGGATATGGAACTAATGAAGAACACACATGAGTTTAAAAAAAGAAATTAAACGTAGAATTAGGTCAGAGTGCTAAGGAACTAGAGGCCTAGTTAATTCCACTTCCTTTCCATGCACTTCCTCTTTGAAAAAGATATTGTGCTCTGTATTATTCCAAAGCCATCATAGGGCTACCAGGGAGGGCCATTTTCAGGCTCTGATTTATGAAGAGCCTCAACGTTTCATGTGGCATGAAATGTTGTCTTTTTTCTTTCTCATTCTCTCATGAGTACACAGTGGCTACCTGTCATGTGATATCACAACAGACCAAATGCAAAAGGAGATAGGAGAATCCACCTGTCTTTCATTGAAAAAGACATTAAGGAAACTTGCAAAAATTTAAAACAATGACAGTCACTACATATGTATTTTTTTGTTTTTGAAAATATAGTTGTTTTTTATGAAGATACATTTACTTTCTATGTTTACACAGTTCCATATGTTACTATGTTAACATGTAATGAGTTTATTATCATCAGGCTTAATTTCTAATACATAAACAGTAACAGATAAAACATATAAACAAAAGCTCTCTGGGGTTTCTGAATTATTTATAAGAATGTGAAAAGGTCCTGAAGAGCATAAAGTTCAAGAACTGCTGCTTTACTGGGTCATAACACCTAGAGTGAGCTATGAATTCAGAAGTTATCCTGTAATTATTTTGTGAGTAGCAAAAATAAACTGCATTGTATTTTCAGTTAAACGGATTAACCAAGTGCTTTTATATAAATAGCATACACTAGAAATGTCAATAATGAATATATCAATATTTAAAACATATTTTTGTAAGCTTGTTTTGACATTCTCTATTTTAAATGTGCTAAGAGCTTAAAAATATCCGGCCTTTCTTGAGTTTTGAACATCCATTAGTGAAGAAAACATGGAATTGAACTCAGGTTTTGGCAATGCCATCACTCACGGCAAGTATTTATTGAGCACTTACTCTGTGCCAGGCCTGTTTCTAAGTGTTTTCCACTTGTCCTCTCATTGAGTCCTCACAACAGTACTAGAGGATGGCTTGTTCAAGGTCGTCTTCTGGTAGGTGGGAGAGCCAGGATTCGGAACTGTCTCCAGAGCCTCTGCTCTAAACTACTGCGTGGACCACTGCAACTTATCCAGTCCACTCCTGTGTGAGGAACGTTCCTCTCCTTCTTGCCAGAGTAGAAGGCATTTTGAGTGCAAATGAGGAAATGGGAAATACAAATCAGAAAGGCTCTTAAGTATGTGACGGAATGCGGATGAAAGTCCACAGATCTGCCTTCTGTTGCCTTTACATTGTGGGTTCCTTTAGGGCAGAGTTGTGCTTACTCCAGTGGTGTTATTTATTCATTTGGAAAATAACACCCTATGTGTGAAATGCTTCAGGGCTGGGAGATCAGATGGTAGTTTTTAAGGACTTTTTCCCTGGGGAGGTGTGACACAAGAAATTCTCATATAGGCAATATGTCCACCTATTTCCATGATGCAAATCTGATTGCCTTACTCAGTCCTTCTTCAGCACTTTAAAAGGAAACGTGATACTAGTAGACAATGATACAAGAGAAACAATCACTTTTCCCAAACCCACATTTGGACAGAGGGGTGAGAGAGCCAGCTGGCCTGATGTTATTACATCCAGATGTGGCACAGCCTTTAGTCTGGGGAGGTATGCTACTAGGTGCTTTTAAAATATACATTATCATTATTGCAGTTATAAAATACAATATGTACCATCACCATCACTGCTAGTAGCAGTAGTCTCTCATGGAAGAGTGTCAGGCACCTTACTTCTGTAGAGACAACCGCCGATTTGGACGTTTTCCCCTGCATTTCTGCTCACTCTAATCCTAGTTATCAGAGAACCAAGCAAAGAATTATAGGTATTCTTTGCTTAAGCATCTTAACACACAATATTATTTCTAGTCAGTCGGGCAACTCAGGAGTGGGGAGAGTGGTATTCCGACTAATAACCAAAATCCTACCTGTGCTTTCTAAAATTTACTCTAATTTTACAACTTTTATCCTGCCATGATATAAATGTAATAGCAGGGAAAAATCATGATTCAACTGTGACACAGAAAAAGAAAGTATTTTCACTTCAAGTGAGAGGAGATGCAATACCACATGTGTGATTAGACACAAGAAAATTTGCTTTTTGAGTATCCTCCAGGGATTTAGTCTCTTGAGTAACAAGACTGCTATCATTACACGGAACCCATATAATTTAATAGGTATACAGTGATGAAACCACTATTAAAAATGTGAAATAACCTTGGCCTACCAAAAAAAAATCATTCATCTAGTAATGTCCTGAATTCCTTTCACATTGAGATGACAAAATGGAATTTTAATTTATGAAAATATACGCTCATACTTAAAATGTGTTAAGACCAAGCCCTGTGTATAATAATAGGAGCTTAACATGGTGAGGATTAATTTAGCAAATTTCATTTTCTTCACCGTTGGAAATAATATTTGGAATAATGTTTTTGTTTGACTTTATTCATAATTTATTTGTGAATACTGATATTATGACTTTCAACTTAAATGCACAAAACTCTATAATCAATCTTTATATTAGAAGTCCTAATAAAAAAAACCCAGAGCAATTATTCTGTATGCAATTTGTGCCCCAATGTAACAATTCTCCAAAGTTAATAAGAGGGGTAGAGTTCCTTAAAGAAATGGCACCATACATTAAAAATAATAATTCCCATTTTAAAAAGAGATAAAAAGGGAAGGAAAGAGAGGGCTCTGATTTCACTTTCACAAATTTATCGACTGATCCGTGGGAGCAAATACTGTTATCCCCTTTAACAGACAAGGAAAAGTGAAGGTCAGAAAGGTGAAACTCACCCAAAGTCTCCAACCTGATAAACAGGGAAGTTAGGATTCAAACTCAAATCTGTCTGGCTCTAGGGCAATACTGCTTATCATTAACTGATAAAAGTGAAAGACAACTACATAACCTGAATAAGATTCACTGTTATTTGATGAAGGTGCCCAGAATCTGTTCAAAGTTTCTTCATCTCAACTGACTTTCTTAATGACTAAAATTAGATTCACTTGATTAAATTAACCCTCTAGGCCCAGATGAATATAATCAGCTCTTGGAAAAGGGCTCCTGTGGCAAATTCTCTGCTTATCAGAATTTTTTCCCAGCTCAACTCTAGGCGTTAGCTGTCTATTCTGGATTTCCTATCATTTGTGGCTAATTTCAAGGCAAACTGCAGTTTCACACTCCCTTTTCCTTTCTTAACAAGTTTGTTCTTTATATAAAATATCAGTGTTATCTCAAGTTTACCTTCACCATTTCGGCAATAGCTCCCAACACATCCATTTTTTATCAAACACTTGAAGCAGTGGGAAAGGTGTTGTTAAAGAAACTTCTATCAATGTCCTGGTAATGCAAATGAACTTACGGAAATTGTAAATGGAGGGAGGGATTTATTACTTGGGCAGATGTCCTGAAGACATAATTGAGCTCACTTATGCCTCATTTTCAAAACTAGAAGCAACATTATTAACTTTCTATATCAAACTATATCACTGAAGGTCTTTGAAAACAGACATGAGACAGTAAGGTGTAGAAGATTCCATTATTGAACAAGCTCACTTTCAGAAGATGCGCTAACACAATGAAGTGTGACATTATCTACGTGGGAAAAAAAAAAAAACACCACACTCTTAAAATATGTCCCTATGAAGTTTCAATTCTAGCCCCACCACTTACTATTTAAAAGAACTTGGATAAGTTTCTTGACTTCCTTGAGCTTCAATTTCCTCATTTGAAAATGAGGCATTAAAATGGCACAGATTTCATAGGGTTCAATGAGATAATCCACATAGAGGAGTTAGTTTAGTGCCTGGCACATAAAAAATGCTCCATATATACAATGGAACATTGCTCAGCCATAAAAAGAAACGAAATTGAGTTATTTGTAGTGAGGTGGATGGACCTAGAGTCTGTCATACAGAGTGAAGGAAGTCAGAAAGAGAAAAACAAATACCATATGCTAACACATATATATGGAATCTAAAAAAAAAAAAATGGTCATGAAGAACCTAGGGGCAAGACGGGAATAAAGATGCAGACCTACTAGAGAATGGACTTGAGGATATGGGAAGGGGGAAGGGTAAGATGGGACAAAGTGAGAGAGTAGCGTGGACATATATACACTACCAAATGTAAAATAGATAGCTAGTGGGAAGCAGCTGCATAGCACAGGGAGATCAGCTCAGTGCTTTGTGACCACCTAGAGGGGTGGGATAGGGAGGGTGGGAGGGAGACACAAGAGGGGAGAGATAGGGGGACATATGTATATGTGTAACTGATTCACTTTATTATAAAGCAGAAACTAACACACCATTGTAAAGCAATTATACTCCAATAAAGATGTTAAAAAAAAGAAGATATGCAGATGGCCAACAGGCACATGAAAAGATGATCAAAATAAAAAGAAATTAAAAAATAAAAACACTAAAAAATGCTCAATAAATTACTATTTATAATTAAAATATTATTAATATTTTATTTGGGGCCATCTCTAATTTTCCACTAGGATGACTGCTTCTACAAGCTTACTTATACAAGCATGTTTCTTTTTAGAAAATAGTCAATTCGTTTTTCCAATAGTTACAGACGGCCAAAAAAAGCAGGGGGGGAGCAATCAGAAAAATATAGAGAAAGGGAGGGGAAAGAACTCTAGTCATGGCAGCAGATACCTTGAGAGTGGCAGGGAAACTTTCAGCAGAAGATGGTTTCAGTAGAATAATTATTACACAAATGACAATCATGTAGTTAGCAGTGGTCATAGATTGCTTATACCAGTTAGCAGAGTAAATTCAATACGGCTCTTACAAGTTAGGACTATATATACCATATATAAATTAATTCAAGGATATAGACCAGTGAAGTAACCCAGGGAAAAAGATAACAGAGATAAACTTTGGTCAAATATAAAAGGGAGATCTGAAAAGAAAATGAATACTTCTACTGAAGAACACTTATGATACAAATAATAAGTCAGCTGTCAGATTAGGAGAAAGCATGGAAAATCTCTGCAATCCTTCTGAGAAACTATCCTAGCAAACCATCAATAATACTCTGGTTCATCTAATAGATTTTATTATTTTTCTTAAACTATACTTAGTCATATTTAAAGACATTAACTGTTATTCTGCTTTTATACTAATAATATCACACTTCAAAGTATGTCACAGTATCTTTTAGGTCAACATTATTCAAAAACACTGACACTCTATTTCAAAATTTTTTGTCTTAGAAAAATAATTTAATAATAATTTTCTCTTTCCATTTGGTTTCTGTTACTGTATCTTATCAAAATAGAGTTTGGTTTCTTTCTAACTTAAAAAAATTAAATACACATAATGATTCCTGTTGCATTCCACTACCATACTATATGTTTTGTCATTTTTCAACAGTTTGAATACATGCACAACACAACCCTATACACTGGAGAAATAAATAAGGTGGATGACTGAAGGTTTAAAAATGAAAATGATCAACTGAACCCCTGAATAAGAACACCATATGTTTTTCATCCATTTTCTTGCTACTGTATTCATTGAATAGCTCTTACAAGAATAAAACCTTAAGGAACACGAACTTGTGGCAAGACCAGACAGAATATTCTGGAACTATGCTTTGAAGTAAAATTATTCCCTTAACATCAGGAGATTTAATACTACCATTTCACCATGAAAATAATCACAGATGAATGGTCTGACCAGGACTAATTGTCTTTGAAGTCTTTAAATTCGAGCATTAAAAACAGCACTTGACAAAACTCTTTACCTTATCAAAATATTACAAAGAAAACAACTTGCGGGCAAAGCTCAGTCTCATTTGGCTTGTATCTAAAATCAAAGCTGCAACGTTAAGCAAATTAAAAAGTGTGTGAGAATCATGTTATGAAGACAACCTAAATTTGAGAGCCTGACCTTTGGTGCTTATTTTACATTATCAAGGTGATGAAGTAACTGCTGGGTGACACTGGTCGTTGAGCAATCAAAATCAGAACAATCAATAGTTGTAGTCTTTCGTTTTATGATATGTGTTCAAATTCTGTACCAGAAAGTGCAGCTGTAAAAACAAATTTTATAGCTGAAGCAAAACACAAAAAATGAATATACTGGGTTCACAGGAACATTTGCTTGCACCTGGATGAGTCTTTTGGGGTGTTTGAGAGTCAGAACATTAAAAACTGAAGGCTTTCCTCAGTGCTCTAGGAGCCCCCTTCCAAACAAGATTAGACAAAGCTTTAGCACATGCTGTTCCTTCTGTCTGGAAAACCCTTCATGCTGCCTGCATTCACTTGACTTATCCTTCAGAGCTCAGCTGAAGTGTCACTTCCTTGAGGATGTCTAGCCTGACTTCCCAGGTTCAACCCTCCTACAACAGTGTACCTCTCCTCCATAGCACTTATCACAGCTGCTACTTGACATTTTTATGTGTGGTTATTTGATAAGTTCCCTTCCGTTAGACTATACGCCTCATGAGGGAAAGAGGACATGGATGCTTGTTCTCACCTTACAACCCCAGAACCTAGCACAGAGTTGGGCACAGAGTAGATGTCTAATGCATGTTTATGGAATGACAAAAGGGAAGGGAAGAAGTAATTACAGTTGGTTGGTAAGGCAGTTGGTTGGTTGGTAAGGTAAAAATGATGACTAGAATTCTACCCCAAGGCAAGCATAGGACAGTGGTATCCCCCTCACTCTGTCTTACTTGGTCCCCTTCTACCTTCTTCCCTCTTTCTTCTCTCTGCAGCTCATGCTACTGAGAACATGGAGCAAGTCAATACTATATATCATAGCCTTCTAGTTCCCTCAGTCATCTTTACATGCTTTACTCACCCTGGACCTCACACCTTCCTTTTGGTCAATATGGTCAGTATTCATTCACACCTGCACTTCAATAAGGGCTTTCTGGAAGTGGGTCTTAACCAAAAGAGTGGCTGTAACAGCACGGTGGCAAACTTTCAGAGCAGGGATGTGCGCTGAACTGATTTCACAGCAGGGCCACTGATGACAGATCCCTGAGGATAGGGGTCATCACTAATGCCTATGGGAATCCAGGGGGTACAGAATCTGCTTTGTTCTATGGCTAGGAGTGGAAGGGGGCTGATAGTGTTTGAGGTTTAAGAGGCCAAGAAATCCAGAATATCAGATCCTAACAGTCTACAGAATATTCAGCGAGCCTTTACCATTCTCTGGACTACAGTTAGAACCATCTTGCTCATAAACACTGCCCTATGGCTTGTGAAAAGTCAAGTATTAATGTAACTTGTGCTTACCAACATAACCTGTGATGGTGAGAAAATAAAAGATGGCCAAGTAGAACAAGTGTAAAGGGGCTTTTAAAATTTTTATTAATAGATTTTATTCTTACAGAAGTTTTAGGTTTAGAGGAAAATTGAGTGGGAAGTACAGGGAGTTCCTGTATTGCCCTCTGCTCCCTCTCCACAGTTTCTAAAGTGTCTTTTAAAAAATATAAATTTAACTGCCAGAAATAAAATGCTCTAAAATCTATCCCCTTTGTTTCATATTAATTGGCAAATTTTCTATTTTAGATAAGGATCAACACTAATAAACCTTTTTTTTTTTTTTTTTTGCGGTACGTGGGCCTCTCACTGCTGTGGCCTCTCCTGTTGCGGAGCACAGGCTCCGGACGCTCAGGCTCAGCGGCCATGGCTCACGGGCCCAGACGCTCCGCGGCATGTGGGATCCTCCCAGACCGGGGCACGAACCCGTGTCCCCTGCATCGGCAGGCGGACTCTCAACCACGATGCCACCAGGGAAGCCCTAATAAACCTATTTTAAATGACTTTGTAGTTTGTTTCAAAAGTAGAAAAGTTAATAAATATTGATGAAAAAAAGAAAAAAGAAAGAAAATGAGAAAGAAAAGAGAAGAAGGGAAAATTCAAACATAATTCTTCCACTCAAAAGTAACTACAAAAAGTTTATTGGTACATATCTTTCCACACTTTTACCTGTGTATATATTTTTAATTTTTAAAACCAAAATGGGATAATATTCTACGTATTATTTTGGTTAAAAAGGTGATAGTTATCCATTCAATAGCCATTTGTGTACTTCATTAAGTATTCTTCAACATTATTTTTAATGGTAGCATAATATTCCATTTTAATGGATAACCATCATCTATTTAACCAATGCCTCCTAGCTCTGGATATTCAATATTTATTTGTGAAACTGCAAACATCTATTTTCCCAAATTCACTCTTTTATACATCTTTAAAGAATGGCACTTTGTAGGGTGAGAAGACCAATGCAGTGAAACACTGCACAATTTATTTTAATCTTTATACAAGATACTAGTGTTGGCGAGGCGGGGGAAAAAGAAAAGCTCTTCCTATGACCCTTGTTTAACTTTAGACAGATGTGCATGTTTCAAGGCCAGCAAAGTGATAAATAGGTTTTGGCAGCTCATTCTCCCTACCTTGAGTAGGATTACAGTGTGTCATTGGAGTGGATCATTTAGAGCAGGAAGCCAAGGACACTGTGTGGTGTTCTCCCAGGAGAAATTCACAGATACCTCATAGAAGGCTTTGGCAGGATTCTCAACATGCACAGAGAAGCACAGAAAGTGGCTTTATTATAATGCTCGGATTCAGCTGAAGGATCCGCTAGGGAATCCAGAGAAAGGAATGCCTGGGCTTGGGTTAAAATAGCTGGTTTATTCTTGCTTTCACAGAGCACAAAAGCTTTACTGATTTGCCCTGCAGTCATTTGCTAATCTCACACCTTGAGATAAGTAACACACACACATCCTCATTAACATTGAGTCAGTGACTCTGAAGGGAAGGAGATCCAGGAGACTAAATTCCGAATTCACAATGATTTACTCTACTTCATATCTCATTGCAATTCAGTGTAGCTATCAGCCCAGCACAGACAAGGCAAAGACGTTTCTTCAGCAAAAGCAGCAATATATCAAGTTTGCTGTGAAATTTCCCAAATGCTATGCTTTAAAACTGTAGTACTCAGTTATGGGTACATAATTTTACCTTCTAAGTGACTTAAAAAAAAAATTATTATTATTATTTTAGTACATATGCTGCCAAAGCGAGCACTATGACTTTTTTATTTTTAAAGATAGAGTTCTGCAGTGGGAAAAAAAACCCCAAAATGCTACCTTTGTTTATTCATTTTATTATAACTAACTTTTCTTCAAAAAGGGGAAAGCTTGCTAGTTTGTTTTTTTTTAGCCTGGTAATAAAAGCAATGCAACATGATACTATATAAATCCATACAATATGGAAAGGAATACTCTAGAAAGTAAAAAATCACCTTTAATCCCATCATCCACAGATAAATGCTATTAAATGGTTGGTAGCTGGTGTATACTGTTAGAGATTGTTTTCCCCTGACACTTAAATATTTAAAAAAATATATCAGACATACTAGCTTTGTAACGTTCCTTTCTACTTTAACAATATGCATATACATCTTTCTTTATCAATCAAGTTTAAATGGCTGCATAATTAACTATTTTTAATACTTAAAAAAATCCTGACATATTTTTACTTTGACAATTACATTAGTAAGACTTTTTTCTTCTTTTTTTTTGGTCATGTGTTTAATGTTCACATCTGACTTGTTTCTAAAGAGAGGAAAATTCTTAGTAGAAATTAATTAAAATAAATAACCTAACCATTTATAGTTACACATTTCTACATAAGCAAAGACTATGCACAATAAAAACAAAACCATTAGAATGTCTAATAAATGTTTACTTCTTTTGAGTTGGTTTTGTCAGTTGTTTATTTCTGAAATGAATTAAATTAGAATTTTTGACAGTTTATGTGTTGCTTAACATGCGTTACTTAAAATGAGGTATAAACAATAAGATCAGATGATCTGTACAAAGTAAAAGCATTAAAAGAAAAATTCAATTAAACTAAGAAAGATACTCACTAGACTTTATAAATTTGAAATTAAATTAATTATGAAAAGTAAAAGTCAATTAATTCTCAAGAAGAATCGTGATTAGTATCCAAAATGATGAAAGAAGAAGAGTGTACAGATAAAATTTTAAATTGCTTAAGAATCTTTTAAGTAATACATCATCAGTAGAGTGCATGAAAAAGAAGTCATTGACTTATGAGATGTAAAGTGATTGATTTAAGAGGGTAAATTAAAATAAGAAACCAACATTATCAAATGGTTTTGATGCTATATACGACAGCACCAAACCTACGCTTACTGATTATCTCCTATGCTCCTGCTCACAGCACAGACTGATGATGATCTAGAAAGATATCCCTAATCTATATGTTTACATAGCAAACGGCTGATTCTGCTTTGAAACAGTGTGTTTTTTTAATGTTTATAAATTATAATAGATCTCTTTAAGATTCTGATGAAAGCTGTATTTGAAATACATATCCATTTTAATACAGACACAGACGATTCTTCCTCTAAGTACTCTCCCTTCTTGCTTAGTAATGGATGCCTTAGAAAAAAGACTACATTTCTTAGCTGCTCTTCAAGTGAGGTGTGGCCATGTGACTAAATTCAATGAGATACAAGCTTAAGTGTCATGTTCAACTTCCAGGAAGTGTTCTTAAAGGCAGGGATCATGGCCTTCTTCCACTTCCTCCCCACTTTCATCTTTATTGCTGGCTTGAGTGTTTAAGCTGTCATTCTGGACTATGAGGAGAAAACCAGAGGCTTAGTAAAGCAAAACAACAAGAGGGAAGGAGCTTGGGCCGCTGATGATTGTGGAACTGCCATACCTGTCCTGGATGGCTTATCTCTGGAGTTTGTATAATTTGAGAGGAAAGTGGACTTACATTTTGTTAGGTCACAGTTACTTGGTGTTCTGTCACTCACAGCTGAACCTTATATTAAGTGATACAGGTATAAACACATTCGAGTTTGCATATAATTTTGGGGCAGGGGGAGGGATGTTCATGGAACCCAAATTATCACTTTAGAAATAGGATACAATGATAACTACTTAATGTTTGTACTCTGTAATTAACAAATTTTTTCACATCCATTGTCTCTCTTGATCTTCACAATCAGTCTGTGAAATAAATATTGTTTTTAATCCCATCAGTTTACAGATTAAGAAACAAACAAACAAAAACACCCCCAAAATTTATTTAAAAGCAAAAACAAACACAAAACTGAGGCTCAGGGTATATCTCTTGCTCAGTTAATAACAGAATGAAAACTGTAACCAAGGGAATGATTCCAAACCCCATGCTCTTATCACTGTTCCAATGACTGTATCACATGTATAGGTATTCCTAACTTTCATAAAAAATCATTCTTAAAAACATCTAAGCAAGTTAGATATATATATAACTTGAGAGTAAGAGTTATGTTCTAACAGGGGGATTCTATTCCCATATAACTAAATAAAATTTTAGACATTATAAAGTTCTTCATTATATTAAAATTGTTTCTACTTTTTTTAGCACCAGATAGTAATAACAATTTGCATATGATTATTTAAAATATAAAAAGCAAAAAAAAAAAAATCCCTATCAAACTACTACTGGCATTTTTCACAGAACTAGAACAAAAAATTTCACAATTTGTATGGAAACACAAAAGACCCTGAATAGCCAAAGCAATCTTGAGAAAGAAAAACGGAGCTGGAGGAATCAGACTCCCTGACTTCAGACTATACTACAAAGCTACAGTAATCAAGATGGTATGGTACTGGCACAAAAACAGAAATACAGACCAATGGAACAGGATAGAAAGCCCAGAGATAAACCCACATACATATGGTCACCTTATTTTTGATAAAGGAGGCAGGAATATACAATAGAGAAAAGACAGCCTCTTCAGTAAGTGGGGCTGGGAAAACTGGACAGATACATGTAAAAGCATGAAATTAGAACACTCTCTAACACGATACACAAAAATAAACTCAAAATAGAGTAAAGACCTAAATGTAAGGCCAGACACTATTAAACTCTTAGAGGAAAACATAGGCAGAACACTCTATGACATAAATCACAGCAAGATCCTTTTTGACCCACCTCCTACAGAAATGGAAATAAAAACAAAAATAAACAAATGGGACCTAATGAAATTTAAAATGCTTTTGCACAGCAAAGGAAACCATAAACAAGATGAAAAGACAACACTCAGCGTGGGAGAAAATATTTGCAAATGAAGCAACTGACAAAGGATTAATCTCCAAACTTTACAAGCAGCTCATGCAGCTCAATATCAAAAACCAAACAACCCAATCCAAAAGTGGGCAGAAGACCTAAATAGACATTTCTCCAAAGAAGATACACAGATAGCCAACAAACACATGAAACAATGCTCAACATCACTAATCATTAGAGAAATGCAAATCAAAACTACAATGAGGTATCACCTGACATCAGTCAGAATGGTCATCATCAAAAAATCTACAAATAGGGCTTCCCTGGTGGCGCAGTGGTTGAGGGTCCGCCTGCCGATGCAGGGGACACGGGTTCGTGCCCCAGTCCAGGAGGATCCCACATGCCGCGGAGCAGCTGGGCCCATGAGCCATGGCTGCTGAGCCTGCACGTCCGGAGCCTGTGCTCCGCAACGGGAGAGGCCACAACAGTGAGAGCCCGCATACAGCCAAAAAAAAAAAAAAAAAAAAAAAAAAAAACTACAAATAATAAATGCTGGAGAGGGTGTGGAGAAAAGGGAACCCTCTTGCACTGTTGGTGGGAATGTAAATTGATACAGCCACTATAGAGAACAGTATGGAGGTTCCTTAAAAAACTAAAAATAGAACTACCATATGACCCAGCAATCCCACTACTGGGCATATACCCTGAGAAAACCATAATTCAAAAAGAGTCATGTACCACAATGTTCACTGCAGCACTATTTACAATAGCCAGGACATAGAAGCAACCTAAGTGTCCATCGACAGATGAATGGATAAAGAAGATGCGCCACATATATACAATGGAATATTACTCAGCCATAAAAAGAAACGAAATTGAGTTACTTGTAGTGAGGTGGATGGACTGAGAGTCTGTCGTACAGAGTGAAGTAAGTCACAAAGAGAAAAACAAATACTGTATGCTAACATATCTATACGGAATCTAAAAAAAAAAAAAAAAATGGTTCTGAAGAACCTAGGGGCAGGCCAGGAACAAAGACACAGATGTAGAGAATGGACTTGAGGACATGGGGAGGGGAAGGGTAAGCTGGGACGAAGTGGGAGAGTGGCATGGACTTATATACACTACCAAATGTAAAATAGATAGCTAGTGGGAAGCAGCCACATAGCACAGGGAGATCAGCTCGGTGCTTTGTGACCACCTAGAGGAGTAGGATAGGGAGGGTGGGAGGGAGACGCAAGAGGGAGGAGATATGGGGATATATGTATATGTATAGCTGATTCACTTTGCTATACAGCAGAAATGAAACTAACACACCATTGTAAAGCAGTTATACTCCATAAAGACGTTTAAAAAAAAAAAAAAAGCAAAAAAGAAAAACCAGAAACTTTAATATGCAATGCTTCACTAACATCACCCCTATCTTTCCTCTGGTGACAGATCTTTTCCACAGCAGTGTGTAACCCAAGACAGGACAATTCAAGTGCTCCCATAACAATTTTATAAATGGAGCTGGTGGGACAAAATTTCTTCTCTGGTGAATGATTATTAGGATATGAGCCTTGGGACTCAGATACTTAAAGAAAACCTCATGTGCAATAAAAGATCATCATACACATATAAGAAGAGGGTGAGACAAGAGACAAAGATGGAGAGAGAGAGAGTCCTGCTAGTTTTAGCCCCTGAGATGTCCAGGCTGCCCTGGCTTCCTCTCTGTGATTGGACTGAGTCTCCTCCTAATAAAACCACCTTCTTTGTGAAGGTGGTCTGAGTTGGGTTTCTGTTACTTGCCACCTAAAGAATACTGACAAATATAAACATTAAACGTAATACTGTAAATTAAATTACTGAGTGTTCATCCCTGCACTCTTTCAACATTTATTTTATAGGCACCCACTAAGTGAGGGGTACAGGGTTAAACTCTGGGGATACTGTGGTAAGACAAACAGACATGGTGTCTGAACTTTGGGAGAGGAAAGGTTTCAAGGACGAAATAAGCACAAACTAAGTAACTAGCAAAAGAGTGGTTTTAATCTTGAGAACTGGGATTTGCTGACAGGAATTCTGCAATCCTAGCTCTGATGATCTTAACCTCAAAAATTCTGTCACGAAAATGTGGACCACCTTCTTTTCTTGGCAGAGAATTCCAGAGTGGACTATATCCCTATCAACATTCTGTGAACTTCTTTAGCATTTGAAAAACTAGAGGGATACTTTCAATTCATACTTCTAGAGCGCTCTCAATCACTGTATCACTGCATCTTCAATGGCACCTTGTATATCTTACTTAGATTTTCTTTCTTTTTTGACAATAAACATTCAGGTGATCAGTTTAAGGATAGTGTCCAATTGAGCCTAAAGATTCACTATTTTTAATGCTCCTAATCGTTTCCAATTTGCATCAATGAAACTTCATTTGTTGATTTCTTGCAACCATTCAACAAGTATGTATTGAGAGCCTATTATGTCTCATATTCTTTTAGGTGCCTGGAATAAAGCAGGGAAGAAAAGAGCCAAAATCCCCAGTTCTTAAGGATTTTATATTCTATTAAATTCTAGTAGAAATCTCACTAACAGCAAAACTTTCATTGTTCCATTGCTCATTAATTTTTATGGATAAGAATGAGATACAATAAAATAGTCAAATAATTGTCAAAACATGGCTGAACGAATACGGTGACATTGTCAAAACGGGGTTGCTCAGTATGAGACCATGCCATCAAGAGTTAGAGATCTTTATCAATTAAATTGTAAGCCCAACTACAGAATTTCCTTTAAGCGTTTTAGTTCATAATGTATAAAAATGCAGTTTTACAGCAGTTCCACTTTTGGGGAACTATCCTATAGAAATGACAGTGAAAGTACATAGGCTCTATATACAAGAATGTTAATACTGCATTGTTTGTAATGGCAAAAAACAAGTGGGAATAACTTGAGTATCTGTCAATAAGGGAACACCGTGGCCATGTGACCAAATTCTGGCACATGGGGGAATAAAGGCAATGTTTGTAACTTCCGGCTGTGGCCGTTGAAGGGAAGGGTCATACCTTTTCCTACCCCTGTCCCCCTTCTAACTGGCTACAATGTGAAGTGGTGGAGAGCCATCCTGGACTATGAGGATGAAAGTAACACCCCAGGAATGGTAGAGCAGTGAATCAGAAGGAGCCTGGGGCCCTAATACACCAGAGCAGCCACCTAACCCTCACTGCTTTTGCCTGTCACTTGAAAGAGAAGTTTCTATGATAAGCCACTATTAGAGAAATCAAACTTATATCCCTATTAATATATAGATAATGGAATACTTTGCTGCTATTTTTAAGAATGAGTTAGGCCCGTGTCTATCTACTGGGGGATGTCCTTGATGTATAAGGTAATTAAGTGGGAAATAACTAGCCCAAATTTTGTAAAGAAAATAAAACAAAAAACACCAAAGCCTGTACATGTGTATAGAAAAATGTTCATATGACTGCAGAAAAAAAGTGTGGAAAGATACCCTGATTACTGCAGGAGCAACAGGAATATGGGAAAGGGGATGGTGGAGGCCAATATTCTAACACTCTCACATTACTTTTGTAATTAAAAAAGTACGAATTGTATAAAACTCAAAGACTAGTTATATAAGCTAAATATTCAGAGTAAACACTGGCTAAGACTTATTTTGTTCCAAATAGCAGAATTAAAAAAAATTAGAGTTGTAAAGACTTCTGTGATCTTGTTCCAATTTTTTTTTACGTTTTTTTTTTATTATGGGAAATTTGAAACCTATACAAAAGTAGAAAGAATAGTACTATAATAAAATCCCTGACACAACTTCAACAATTATAACTCATGGCCAATCTTTTTTTATCTCCATCTATCCCCTCTCAAATTATTTTGAAGTCAATCCCAGATATCATATAATTTTAGCCACAAATATTTCAGTACACATCCTTAAAGATAAGGACCTTTAAAAACACAACCATAATAGCGTTACCATGCCTAAAAAAATTAACAGGGCTTCCCTGTTGGTGCAGTGGTTGAGAATCCGCCTGCCAATGCAGGGGACACGGGTTTGGGCCCTGGTCCGGGAAGATCCCACATGCCGCAGAGCAACTGAGCCCGTGCACCACAACTACTGAGCCTGCGCTCTAGACCCCGTGAGCCACAACTACTGAGTCCGCGAGCCACAACTACTTAAGCCCACGTGCCTAGAGCCCGTGCTCCACAACAAGAGAAGCCACTGTAGTGAGAAGCCTGCGCGCCGCAACAAAGAGTAGCCCCCGCTCGCCGCAACTAGAGAAAGCCTGTGTGCAGGGAAGACCCAAGACAGCCAAAAATAAATAAATAAATTCATTTTAAAATAATTAACAATAATTTCTTATAATCTGATGAAGTAGAAACCAATGAAGGTTAGAGACTTGTTGCTGGCAAAAACCACAGTAAGAACCCAGGTCCTCAGAGCTTTAATCCAGCAAGTCTTCATTCATTCAAAATACTTTGATTATGAGTTAATGTTAATGAAGCCCTTACTAATGAAGGCTAGATTCTGTGAAATGTACTGTTTGGTCATACATTATCTCATTTTATCCCCTCAAGAACCACATGAAGTACATAATATTTTTGAAGAACTAAATAAGATGTTGCAGATCGAATGAGAATTACATGAGATAGTACATATAGAGTGTTTAACCCACGACCTGGCACAGAGAAACTATTTAGTACATAGTGATTTTTTGTATTAGGGGGATCCAAGGACAACAAATCAATGGGTTTGGCTCAGTTAGTAAGGTTCACTTTCTTGGGAATTTGAAACTGGGATGCAAAGATTGAGCTAGTTAGCTGTGAGGAACAGAAGTATAAGGCCATATAGAACATAGCCAGGGAGTTCTACATGGCACATCAAAGCTCTTTGTTGACTAAGCTTATTGGAGAAGCAGAAACCAAGGGAGAAACAGAAGATGCTGGCTTTCTAGGAAGAGGGCAGGCAGATGTACACAGATAATCTAGACAAGAGACAGTCTCGAGATTGAGACCTTCTGAATGAGACTGAACACTCAAAGATGTTTTAGCTCCTCTTAAACTTGGCTGTACTTCCTATAACTGGATTCAATAACATTTCCAATTTTTCCTTATGATCAGTCCCCTTTCCACTTGGTCTAGTTCAGATGGGTTTCTGCTTCTTTCTACCAACTTGTTCTTCTCCTCGTATTAGTAGTATTTCTACCACAGCTACTCTCTATCACTGTTCTGTACCCTAGTACACCTAGCCCAGTGTTTCTAACACAGGACATTTCCGATGAATGCCTACTCAGGACTTAGGCTTCTCATCCCTTCTGCTAAACATTCAGACACAAGAGCAACCAAAATTCACCTCTGAGTTGACTACCACTGGCTTCCTTAATGGTTTCATGTACCATGGGGTCCCCTTCAGGCAAATCAGTCAGGCAGAGCAGATCAGGCTGAATTTTCTAGGGGGTCATCAGAGCACCACTGGTGACCACTGTAAAGAGGGATACTTTGTTTCAGAAATTACACGGGAATCATATTTTAATTAATGGGACTATATTTTGCCTCAGATTTACTTGGTCTTCAAACCTCAGAGACCTTTGCTGACAAAAACCACAATAACATCAGACATTTCTTTCTGGTTGCGTTATGCGTTCTCACTGTATCGTGCAGTCATTTCTTAAACTCTGTAAATGGAATTATCTCTATAGACGTTAACAGTTTGCCACTTATTCTCATCGTCAAGTAATCATAATCTGAATGTAAATGTAGGAAGGTATCTAATCACCACCTAGTTTATGTGCTTTTAATGTTTCTATTTTTATATATTAGAGCTCCTTGAAGTAGGACATACTTATGTTTCCACTACATAGACATGACAGTAATATATGTGTTGTTTTTCCCTCTGGAAATGTACAAAGCTTTGAAACATTCACTTTCTACTGCTTGGATAAAGCTAATTTTATGGGTCCAATAGGGTTGATGGGGTCCCTATAATTTACCTGAGCCATGTTTAGCTGCCAGCAGTAAATACTATTGGAATGAGGCCAGCATACTCAGCATTCCAAACCCTGCTCACCCTGTGAGCACTACATTTGGATTGCCCTTCTGCAAATGTGATCAAGATGCCAAAAAGAAAAGGTAGGAGACAGTAGTTTGCCTGCCAAAAGATCTGTAGACATAAGAGGGCAAACTGACATCTATGTGCAGGGATTATTTACCAAAAAAATAAGGGAAAGCAGTTTTAGAGCAAAAGGTATAATTTCTTAATGGCATTTAATGAAATCTGAACCTAGAAAGGGTTCTCCTCAGTCTTAATTTTCATGCGTTACACGAAAAAGCTTCTATCATAGTTACAATTTTTCACTTGGACATCTGGTCTGGCTACTCCACCCCCTTTTAATCTTTTCCAAAGAAACCTTTTATACACAAAAACATTCAGTTATTTTCTTTTGGCTAAAAAAAAAAAATTCAATCTTATAAAGTAGGTGTTCTCTACAGCATCAAGGTTGATGAAAACCATACTCTTGCACAGGAAGTTCAAAAGACAGAATGGCAGGCAAGAGCTGACCCATCTGCTATGGAAACATGTTACCATCCTTCAAGGGCCAAAACCACTGACAAGAACACACGATTATTTATGAAAAGCCTCTGCTCCCCAGCTCTGGTCAGCCTCCTTCCAAGCTGCTGCCGGGCTGAGGGGGCCTGCTGATATCTGGCTGGCGTTGAGTCCTCATAACTGTCAGAAGCAGAGGTGCTAGTGAAATATTAAGAGCAAAATGAGGTGGGTGGACCAATCAGTGGCAAAATAAGTCTTTAAAAAGCTGTGAGGAAAAAAGGACCTGCCAACTCTAAGCATTTCAATATAATTCTCCATCAAATTTGATGAGCCTTTAAATGGTAACAAACAGGGGCTCCTCGGCAGCATCTCTTTACACTGGCCCGGAGTCGGCTGCTGACACACTTGGGTTTATCCAATGGGGCTTCCCTTCCCTACTGGCATTACTTTTTTCAGGACAAATTATTTCTTCATTCAGCAGCAGAGGAGACAAACAGGCTTGGTAATTACCCTAATTTAAATGCACTGGAAGAGATTTTGTATATTGTTCAAACTTTGCCAAGAAAAGGTCTTAAGAATGCAATTCAGTAAAGACGCAGACGTAGAGAATGGACTTGAGGACACAGGGAAGGGGAAGGGGAAGCTGGGACCAAGTGAGAGAGTGGCATGGACTTATATATACTACCCAATGTTTTGTTTTTTTAGCTAGTGGGAAGCAGCCGCATAGCACAGGGAATCACCTTGGTGTCACCCTGTGTGTCCACCTAGAGGGGTGGGATAGGGAGGGTGGGAGGGAGACGCAAGAGGGAGGAGATATGGGGATATATGTATACGTATAGCTGATTCACTTTGTTATACAGCAGAAACTAACACAACATTGTAAAGCAATTATACTCCAATAAAGATGTTAAAAAAAAAAGAATGCAATTCAGCTATCAAAAGTATATTGTTCTAGCATCCAATAGCATCATCATGGAGCTTACACTGTATTTTCTTCCCATTAGGAAGAACCTTCCTTTGTTCTGAGAAAATCTAGCATGGGGGATACAGATGCAGGTAATCAGCCTAAGTGTGATCACTTTTAACTTGAAGATCCCACAGTAAAAATAACATAAAAATAGAAGTTTTCCACATGTAGTCAATTCAATATTAGATGAGTGCTTTCAAAACTTTATTAAGATGATTTCTTTAAGTGCTTGACTGTTTAACAGATTATATTGCAGCTTTAAGATCTAATTTTCACTCCTCCCTTTCTCAAATCCACAAGTTTTCTGAACAAATCACACTGGCAAACTCTAGTAATACTTATATGCTTGTTTGACAAATGCTGAATCATCTCCATGGTATTAAAAGCTTATTCTATCTTTCCTGAACTCATGAATATTTATTTTTCAAAGGTCGTCTAGTCCAATCATCCTATATCAAAAACGAGGCATAGAACATTTAACTTGCACAAGATCACATAATTAGCTGTCGCTATTAGTTTCCTGGATTTTACATCTAAAATATATACTAGTTTTCTTTGTGATACACTTCAAGTTTTGTTTTGTTTTGTTTCCGTGTCACGCGGCATGTGGGATCTCAGTTCCCTGACCAGGGATCGAACCCATGTCCCCTGTAGTGGAAGCGCAGAGTCTTAACCACTGGACTGCCAGAGAAGTCCATGATATACTTTAAATTTTTAAGTTTCCTTTTCAGGCCAAAATTCTACACGAGAGCTTGCGAGCGTCAAGTTCAGCCAGGCGCACCGTGATCACTGTTAAGCTCCCGCATGTTCAGGAGCACCGTCACCACTGAAACTGCCACATAAAATGGCTGATTTGTCTGAACCCTCTGCATGGTTAACAGGAACTATTTATTGGCTAAATTATAGGAACCATTTTCTGAGCACAATCATTTGCGTTGAAATATGAAGCCTTAATTAGCTTCATTTTACAAACAAGGAACTGAGGCTCACAGAAGTTAAGCTCTTGCCTGGGATCACAAAGCCGTAAGTGGCAGAACAGAATTTTACAGCCAGGTCATTATATCACCAAGCTTATATTCTTTCTACTATACTAAATTGCCTTTAATCTCAATTTACCCTTTTTTTAATAGCAAATAATTCAAATTATCAAAGTACTCATAGGTCAGAAATCTATTTTAGTCCCAGAAATGGAAAGAGAGTAGTCATACTAAGGAATTAATGAATTATTTGTAGCAAAGCCTGATGTTAAAGGTGCCATTTTGACAAAAAGACAATCCATAATTTTAAAAGCTATTTAAATTTTTTTATTTGGGTGAGAAAATACTCCCAAGGTTTCAATTTTCATTCTGTGCTTTGCATGCTTCTCTAAACAATACGGTCCAAACTAGAAGTCCTCTTTCTCTCTTTCTCCCTCCCTCCCTTCCCTCCTTCCTCTCTCTCCTTTCTTCTTTCCTCCCGTCCTTCCTCCCGTCCTTCCTCCCGTCCTTCCTCCCATCCTTCCTTCCTTCCTTCCTTCCTTCCTTCCTCCCTCCCTCCCTCCCTCCCTCCCTCTCTCTCTCTCTCTCTCTTTCCTTTTAAGGGACTAGGATTCCAGGTCAAAGTTCACATGATGGCTTTCACTGTCCAAGGCTACTTTCCCAGCTCAGGCCCTTGCCCAGTTCCAAAGACGGTTTTCCTGATAACTTGGTTTCTACAGCAAATCAAGAAGCATCCTTGGGCAATTACTCTATGTGCTGGTATGTTCTAAGAGGTTCACTTCATTATGATGATACTGCTATATGGCACATGCTATTGCTAGCCCTACATTACAAATAAGAATCCTAAGGCATAGAGAGGTTAAACAACCTGCCCAAAGTCACACAGCTAATAAACAGTGGAATCAGAAATGAACCCACATAATCTGATTCCACTATCCATGGTCTTATCCACAATACTGTATTGGCTAATATAATAAAACAATCAACCTGTCAATGGCTATAATCAGTTCTTTTACTGACACTCACTGAGTTAAGATGGAATATAGAATGAGGTGTAGGTCAAGTAAGACTTACACCTCACTGTATCATCCTGGGTCTGAAATGAGTTTTTCATCAGATATCCTGCATCTAGGCCATATGTGCCATCACTGGCTATGATGGCTAGCTAGGCAGACATAGCACTGAGAATTTATTGACCTCTTGTGGTTGTCCCTGCCCTCTAAGAGCTACTCCCCTTTCACCAGGAGGAGTCTGAACAGTGCTGGAAAGAAAGTGGGAGAGGAGAGATTGTCTATTCCATGTGCTCATCCAAGCACCCGAAGTATTTTTCAACAAGAATCCAAACTGGAAAGAGTATTCAAAGCACCCAATAATTACCATTATATGTTTCCTGGCACAGCAATTATTAGGCTCTTACTAAATGCTTCCACTTCCCTCACAATGTGCTTCATAACTTGGACTTACTATCCAATATTAAGTCTTCAACTAAGAGCATGAGAAAGTCACTTTCTCCATTACAAATCACCATTGAGCCAAGACCTTAGGGAATAGTTTGATGGCCATAACAGCATATACAGATACATATCTGTGCTATATAGAAAACATATATAAGAAGATATATTATGTATAAATACTCATTTTAATAATACACGTGAAGAAATTCCTTTCTTCACTATTGTAATAGTTAGGTATTCCTGTTGTATAACACACAGGAACAGATGGCCTGGGTTATATATTTGTTTAAAGGCAATGCCAGAAATGCTTTGCCTTTGTAAAAGGATACTATCACACAGAACCAAGCGTTCTAATAGTGAAAATACTCCCTCCCTCTCTACTTTCCTTGACAACTGCTTCTTAGCTTATGTACGCTCTGAGTTTTCATTTTATGTTTATATTTTTAAGAAGTATTGCCATTTGTAATGACCAGGTTCTCTCTGTGTTTAGGGGTAAAACAAACATTTTAAAAACCATGGATTAACAATATCCTCCCCAATCTCCACTCAGAAATCTAAAACCTTCTGCTTCCAAAGGTCTTAGAGAAGATACCTGGAAAAAACTTGAATTCTATTGTATTACAGGATTTCATGGTATCCTTAAAATAGGTTATAGCAATTTTTTAAAAAACTATTAAATTATGGTCTACCATAAACACTTTCAAGACTTCATTCTCAAAGTTTCAAATCAAAATATCACATATAGAGACAGGATTTTTTTTTAACTTGAACTTTTAATTCAAGTTTCCAGTTAGTCCTTCAAATGGCCCAATGTGACAGAAGGGAATAAGAAGGTAGGACAACTTGAGAGGCCTTTCTCCCTTCAGTCCACAAAGAACTGGACGGGAAATGTGGGAAGCCTTCCTCTAACCTCTGAGAACTACTTTTTATGCAATTAGGAGATAGGTCAACAACCGGGTTTCAAAGCCTCAAAATAAACATACCACTGGGGGTGCACTAGCAATGATATTTTAATATAAATGGCCTTTTAGGGAAGAGCAAAGTTAATTTTGTACGGCTAACTGCTCTAGAAAGGCGCTAAAAGCAAACACACACAGTACAAAACTGCCGTATTTCATCCAAGTCAAGATACCAACATTTGTAAGATATATCCCAGAGATGTTAAAATTTGGAAAAAAATGTGCATCTTAGAGTAGATGAAATACAGTAAGTATGTGATGATTCCAGCTTCGGGGGTTATCCACTACATTATTTCAATTAGAACTGCAAACTACAATTCACCTCCTGAAGCCCGGTAAATGAAACATATGGTTAAATCTATACTTGACCACACAGAATTTCAGGCAATTATCTTAGTGTGTGGGGTACCAAAGTCTAGGTGGTTTCTGTATAATCAATCCTTTACATTCTGGGAGGGATATTTGTTGTCATAAACAACTTTTTATTAAGACCTCAAGGAGAAAACACAGCTGAATGACAGTTATATTTTCATATCAGGATTCTTACTTCGTTAATTAATTTTTAAATAGATTTTCTATGTTGATTTTTTAAAGTTAAGACACAGTTCACATACCATAAAACTTACCATTTTAAAGCATGCAATTTAGTGGATTTTAGTGTGCGACCATCATCACTATCTAATTCCAGAACATTTTCATCACCCCATAGAGAAGCCCAGATCCATGAGCAGTCATTCCCTATCCTTTTCCCGCCTCCCTCTTCCCCACCATGCAAGCCGCTGGCAACCATTAATTTACTTTTGGTCTCTATAGCCCTGCCTATTCCAAATATATTTCACATAAATGGAATCATATAACCCTAACACTGACCCTAACCCTTTTGTGTCTGCCTTCTTTCATTTACCATGTTTTTGAGGTTTATCCAGGTTGTAGCACACGTCGGTACTTCATTTATTTTTATGGCTGAATAATATTCCATTGTATAGATATACCACATTTTGTCAAACCGTTCATCAGCTGATGAAGATTTGGGTTGTTTCTCCTTTGGGGCTTTTTTGAATAATATTACCGTGACTGTTCACATACAAGTTTCTGCGCAAACATACATCCTCAATTCTCTTGGGTATAGGAGTGGAATTTCTGGGTCATATGGTAGCTTTATGTTTAACTTTCTGAGGAACTGCTACGTATTTTTGAAAGTGGCTGCACCATTTTACATTCTCATCAGCAATGTATGAAGGTTCCAATTTTTCCACATCCTCACCAACATTTATTATTACACTTTTTGAAAAATACAGTCATTCTCATGGGTGTGAAGCGTCATCTCACTGTGGTTTTGATTTGCATTTCCCTCATGGCTAATGAAGCTAAGCATCTTTTCACACGCTTATTGGTCATCTTCTTTGCATAAACATCTGTTAAAATCCTTTGCCCATCTTTCAGCTGGGTTGTCTTTTAATTGTTGGGTTGTAAGAGTTCCTCATACATTCTGAATACTAGACTACTATCAAATACAGATTTGCAAATATTTTCTCCAATTCTATGTATTGTCTTTTCACTTTCTTGATAGTATCCTTTGAAGCAAAAATTTTTAAATTTTGATCAAGTCCAATTATGCTACTTTATGCAATTAGAGATATGTCAACAACCAGGTTTCTGGTTTAAATGATTTCTCTGTTTAATTCTATAGTTACAAAAGAGACAACATCTACGAAGTAGAAAAATTACAGAATGCATAGTCAGAAGACACCCAATTAATTTTCTCATGAGACATTTATAATAAAAGAATTGTTCTTCTATACAAGTTAGGGCAAAACTGCTTGACAAGACATCAAAGTAAATCTGAGCAATTTCTTTGACAGTGAATAAAAGTTAGGACCATCTCTCCATGGCCTACCTGCTTATAGAATTTTCATATTTTTAAATATTTTAGAATCTGTATCTTGACTAAATGCTAATATTATTAATTCACAGAACATCTTTGCATGGAATCATTTCTAAGGAATGTGGAGTTATACAAACATATTTCCCCTGTGACATCTCAAAACATGCTCAACCATTAAAAGAAAATTAATTTAAAAGACATCTGTGCCAATATGTGTATTTGCTGCTTCTACAGAGAGCTACAACAGCCAGAACCTCACTTTGGTAATAATAAAAAACGCTATGGTGACTTCCAAGCACCGTATAGTTTTTAAATGGAAAACAAACTGGAGAATCTTTGAAGGTTTGTCAGAAACTGCAACGTCTGGGTGGCAAGTGGGATTTCACTGGGCCCAAGGGACATTGCAAAACCCTCTTCCCAGCCATCTGTTGCTTTGTATCTGCAATTCTACTGGAAGCCAGTCAAAAAGAGGATAACAAGTGAAAACTATTTTGGCAACAAAATGAAAAATAAGAAACCCGAAACAAACATCTCCCCACAAACAGATTTTCTGTTGGATTCAAATCATACATGGCAGCAATTTTAGAAAATGTACAAGCTAAACTCACTGAAAATGCCGGGAGAGATAGAATGAAGAATGAAAGGAAACCAGGAACGGACCCCTCTCCAGGAAGCAACTTGTCTGTTTAGTTGTTTTTCCTCATAAGACAGAAGTTCCTTGAGCGCAGAGACCAAGTCTTCTTCACTCTGTCCTCCTAGAACCTCAGGTATGGCTAAATATGTTAGGAGACGGTATAGGAAAGGATCATATGATACAGATAGGAAATAAATGAGCTTGAATGAAAATACCTACAGTATGTGATTTGGGATGGGGAAAGAATAGTGACTGTGGAAGTGGTATTCTAGCATGAGGTCTTTAATAGCCGTTCATTCACTCATTCAGCAAATACTTGTGGAGAACTTACCATGGGTACTGTCTTACACGCCAGGGATACAACTATAAACAAAATGAATCAAATCCCTGCCCTCATGGAGCTTACAATTAAATGCTAATATTTATGGAGCATCGATCTGTGCCAGGCATTGTATTCAGAGCTTCATATGTGATCTCTCCTTTGATCTTCATGCCACTCCTACAGGATAAGCTGCTATTATTATTCTCACCTCACAGGTGAGACAACTGAGGTTTAGGTTTAGGGACTTGCCTAGGTCCAGGAACCAGTGACTCAAACAAAGGTCTGCCTAGCCACTGAAACTCTAATCTTCACAGCTGCACACTCCATCAGAGATTTATGTGACTCTAAGACCACAATCTTATAGCTGCTGTCATGCTGTTTAATTTTGGGTGGCAATTATACAAATGAGTGTTATACCATCTTGTCCTATATTATACCAGTATAGTCATTAACAGATGAGAGAGAAAGCCTCAAGATTTGTAAAGTTTAAAGCCATGGACTCCAAAAAGGAAACTGTGTGTCTGTCTGATTGTTGTTGAAAGGAGAGAGGAAAGAGTTAGGAGATACAAAGTTAAAAGAGATATTCATATGGGAAGAAACAATGCTATGAGTTTTTCTAAGATGGAAAAGTGCTATCTCCCAACGGAAATAAAGAATTGACTCTTGTCACCTAAAGAAAAGAAGAAAATAGGTAAAAGAAGAAATCTGGCAAACCCTGTGCTAGGGAGGTGTGTAAATCCCAAAGTGACTATTAACAGGAGATTGAGAATGCAAAAAGAAACTAAAAAACACTAGAGTATACATTATCTCTAATGGTCTTTCAGTAATTCAGACCCTGGAAAATAACTTGTATTTTCATAATCCTCCAAGAATATCTACATAAATCTGATTGTTACATAAAAGTTAATTATGGGTTATTGTTCTATCAAATGTCAGTTTATTTCAACCTTCAGTTCAAAAATTTAGAACACCCAAAGTCCCTCTTGAGTCCTGTGGCTACAACTTTCATAAAAACAGCTTAGGTGGCCTGTGACAGAACACAGGCAGACTGAGTATTTCTGGGAGAAAAGATACACTCTGAAGTATATGGCTATGCAGTCTGGTACTTTTTAATCTGTTTTAGCAATATCACATCTTCACTATTAAGACACAGTTGGTCATGCCTTTTTTTCTAATTATAATAATTTATAGCTTTTCTCTTAAAAGTAATTCTTATAGTTTTCATTCTTCTGGGATATCAGAACTCTCAAAAGATGTAGAGATTTAGTAATTAGAGAAATACAAATCTCCCAAGGTCAAAATCAACATCACTGAAGGTTTTTACGTAAGTGTGGCAAACAAGGAGACATTAAAATGACAACAGAATGCTATACATGTAAAATAATCCCAGTGAATCAGAGCTAAATGAGAAATTGCCGTATGATGTGCAAATTGCAGCCCAGAGGTGTGCTTCATTTCATTGAACAAATCTTTACATAGTATAGTATAACAGGCTTTGTGCTACACATATGTAGACAGAGACATAATGGCACATTCTCAGCCTGTGATGAATTTACATTACAATTTGTTAAAATACATCATAATATACCATGTAATATTAATTAATATTAATATAACATGATAATACACTATGTAATATTAATTTATTACGTGAAAAAAGCCAGGCAAAGTCCAATGCTAACATTTGCATAAAAAGGGGGAAATGGAGAAGAAAATATATATGAGTTTATGTATATATATGTATATATACATACACACATATATACGTGTGTGTGTGTGTGTGTGTGTGTGTATATATATATATATATATATATATATATATATATATATGTATATATCTCTGCAAGAAAACCCAATATGTATCTGTTGTGCTTATTTCAACTGTCTCCAGAAAGATAAAAGGTGTACCAGGATATTGCTTCCACCATTTCTACCATGACCATTAATGTTAGAACTACAAAAGCAGTAAACAATTACAAGTCTTCCCCACTTTTCCAAATCACTAATGTCACTCATAGGACTGTTTCAGCAACCTATTTTTTCCACATGGGATCACAAAATTTCACAAAGCTGAGAGTTGAAATAGAAAAGCATAAACTATCATTACATTCCTCCTACTCTGTGCCTACTGCACACAGAATTATCAGCCATTTCCCTCATTAAATGCCCCCTAGTGGGTGTTAATGTAATGGAAGGTTCCGTTCCTTAATAAAAAAAAGTATTTATGGATAAGCAGTATGTGAACGTTTATAAAACCCTGGGCATGACACTAAATTGAACCTCATCCCAGTTATGTGAAAATGGAAATATAAAGGAAAAACTTAGTGTAGAAACACCAGAAATACCAACAAATGATGGTACATGTAAATTAAAAGGAAGCCAAAGTGGTTATCAGGGAACTGGTGGAGAAAATGAAAGTAACAGGAGTTTTATCTGTCATGTTAGTTATTAACCAGAGTTCTTAGCCTCACTTTTGCTAAGTGGTTACTTCTCTGGTGGTTAAGAATCCAGGGATTAAATTACCAATAATTATTACCTGAGTGAGCTTGGGTAAGTTATTTAACTTGCTTCAGTTTCCTCATTTGTTCAAAGCAGGATAATAATAGAAACCAGCTAATACGGCTCCTATGAAGAATAAATAAATCATTTGGAATAGTGCCTGGCACAGATGTGCACAATAAATATTATCTACTATTATTATTTACTATATTCTAAAAGTATCAGCATTCCAAATGATGGTCCAGGGGTTATTAAGAATCAGAAATAAAGATGATACAAACAGATGAAGAGACATACCATGTTCTTGGATTGGAAGAATCAACATTGTGAAAATGACTATAGTACCCAAAGCAATCTACAGATTCAATGCAATCCCTGTCAAACTACCAATGGCATTTTTCACAGAACTAGAACAAAAAATTTCACAATTTGTATGGAAACATAAAAGACCCCAAATAGCCAAAGCAATCTTGAGAAAGAAAAACGGAGCTGGAGGAATCAGGCTCCGTGACTTCAGACTATACTACAAAGTTACAGTAATCAAGACAGTATGGTACTGGAACAAAAACAGAAATATAGACCAATGGAACAGGAGAGAAAGCCCAGAGATAAACCCACACACATATGGTCACCTTATTTTTGATAAAGGAGGCAAGAATATACAATGGAGAAAAGACAGCCTCTTCAATAAGTAGTGCTGGGAAAACTGGACAGATACATGTAAAAGCATGAAATTAGAACACTCCCTAACACCATACACAAAAATAAACTCAAAATGGATTAAAGACCTAAATGTAAGGCCAGACACTATTAAACTCTTAGAGGAAAACATAGGCAGAACACTCTATGACATAAATCACAGCAAGATCCTTTTTGACCCACCTCCTACAGAAATGGAAATAAAAACAAAAATAAACAAATGGGACCTAATGAAACTTAAAAGCTTTTGCACAGCAAAGGAAACCATAAACAAGACGAAAAGACAATGCTCAGCGTGGGAGAAAATATTTGCAAATGAAGCAACTGACAAAGTATTAATCTCCAAACTTTACAAGCAGCTCATGCAGCTCAATATCAAAAAACAAACAACCCAATCCAAAAGTAGGCAGAAGACCTAAATAGACATTTCTCCAAAGAAGATATACAGATAGCCAACAAACACATGAAACAATGCTCAACATCACTAATTATTAGAGAAATGCAAATCAAAACTACAATGAGGTATCACCTCACACCAGTCAGAATGGCCATCATCAAAAAATCTACAAACAATAAATGCTGGGGAGGGTGTGGAGAAAAGGGAACCCTCTTGCACTGTTGGTGGGAAGGTAAATTGATACAGCCACTATGGAGAACAGTATGGAGGTTCCTTAAAAAACTAAAAATAGAACTAGCATTTGACCCAGCAATCCCACTACTGGGCTTATACTCTTAGAACACCATAATTCAAAAGGAGTCATGTACCACAATGTTCACTGCAGCACTATTTACAATAGCCAGAATATGGAAGCAACCTAAGTGTCCATTGAAAGATGAATGGATAAAGAAGATGCGGCACATATATACAATGGAATATTACTCAGCCATAAAAAGAAAAGAAATTGAGTTATTTGTAGTGGGGTGGATGGACCGAGAATCTGTCATACAGAGTGAAGTAAGTCAGAAAGAGAAAAACAAATACCATATGCTAACACATATATATGGAATCTAAAAAAAAAACAAGGTTCTAAGGAACCTAGGGGCAGGACAGGAATAAAGACGCAGACGTAGAGAATGGACTTGAGGACACGGGGAGAGGGAAGGGTAAGCTGGGACAAACTGCGAGAGTAGCATGGACTGACATACAGTACCCAATGTAAAATAGATAGCTAGAGGAGAGCAGCCGCATAGCACGGGGAGATCAGCTAGGTGCTTTGTGACCACCTAGAAGGATGGGATAGGGAGGGTGGGAGGGAGATGCAAGAGGGAGGAGATATGGTGATATACGTATATGTATAGCTGATTCACTTTGTTATAAAGCAGAAAGTAGCACACCATTGTAAAGCAATTATACTCCAGTAAAGGTGTTTTTAAAAAAAAGAATCAGAAATACCATCACAGCTGTAAGAGACTAAATAAATTATATAAACAAAGAAATCTGTGCACATGCATGCATGTATATAGAGAAACAGTTTCTTTTTTTTTTTTTTTTTTTTTTTTTGTGGTAAGCGGGCCTCTCACTGTTGCGGCCTCTCCCGTTGCGGAGCACAGGCTCCGGACACGCAGGCTCAGCGGCCATGGCTCACGGGCCCAGCTGCTCCGCGGCATGTGGGATCTTCCCGGACCGGGGCACGAACCCACGTCCCCTGCATCGGCAGGCGGACTCTCAACCACTGCGCCACCAGGGAAGCTCGAGAAACAGTTTCTTAATCTGATTATTCAATTAGTCATAAGAAAATTTTTCTATCCAGGCTAGTTAGCAAAATTTAATTGCCTTCATTAAATGAGGTGTTGAAAAGTCATTAGGACTACATTACAAATTCCTATTATCAAAAAGATGCTTTAAAAGGTATTCCGACAAAATACGCATGAGAATAAGACTTGGATGAGGGACGAATAGCTGGAGATGGACAAACACAGAAAGTTCCCTACGGAATCTCATATGATCTCAGCCAAACCCAGCAAGTATCAAGAGATTGTAGAAATTGAACTTCTGGTTTTATTTCAGCCTTATTCTGAAAATTCCCTTTCTTTTTTAGTATTTTCTAGTAACTCTCTTTTCTAGTGAGTGTAAAGTTTACTAATGTTGGAAGTAATGTCTAAAAAAGTTTGTAAGTTGTCACTGAAATCTCATGACTATGCAAATGCTCAGAGTTTTAGCATCAATAATCATCACTACCCCAAACTGTGTTGCCGAATGAACCACGCAAACCCACAGCTGTGAGATTAAGTACAGAAAGGACAGATCTCCACTTCTGGCACAACTTCAAATGCCTCATCAGAGACAGAGAAATGTCAAACACAAAGTTTACACTGAAGCACTGCAGCTCCCAGGGACAGGGAAGAAACTACCAGTGCGTTCTGTATGGTAAACTACTTAACACACTTCACCCCTCATGCATTGTAAAAAGGACTGGCTTGCAGAAACTCAGTTTGAGTGATTTTACGGGGCTACGTGAGTCACTATCATGTTGTGCGGAAACCCAGCTTGACAAGCTGCACATCCAAATGTGGCTGTTCCAGTAAGATCTGGTGTGATCTCTGGTCCTGTTCCTTTCTCTGACCGTGGTTATACCATTCCTGTTGCACTAATCCAAAGAGCAACTCACAGAGCTTCCAGAATGAGATTCTCCTTTTAATAATAGCTGATCTTCTGAATTCTGGATGGTGAAGGTTCTAGTGGATTCTAGTCCACCGTACATGTGTAAAGTTTCAACCTTATCTGCTGACACAGAGAAAGTTACTCATGGAAGAACTATCTTTGATGCATTGCACACAGTCTGGCTGTGCTGAGATAGTTGTTTGAAATGAAGAAGCAAATGTGTTAAGCATTGCTTGTAAATAGAAATGTTAAAAACACTGGTTGAAGTTAAAAGATATAATGGTAGAGAAAACTCCATTTACAGTAACAATGAAAAAGGTAAACTTAAGGGAGGACAGAGGAGATGCAGCAGGCACGGAGGGCTCGTGCCAAGGCCACATTAACAAAAACAAAAAACAAACAGACAAAAAAACCATAAGAAGTTTCTTCTTAAGGGAAACTCAGAGTGCACCTGCCCCCAGATTTTGGCACCCAAGGCAAAAGGGATGTCAATTTCCTATCCAGGCTTCTTGTTGGAAGATTTCTTTCTTCATTTTTGGAAAGTTTTCTCCTTGTTAGAAAGTTTCTGGAGCACAGAGAGCCAGCTGCCATATCATGAGGACACTCAAACAGCCCTATGGAGAGGACCATGTAGTGGGAAACTGAGATCTCCAGGTAACAGCCTGTTAGGGACAGAGGCCACCTGGCAATATCCTTGTGAATGATCTTGGAAGCAGATTTTCCAGTGGTGGTAAGGCCTTTAGATGATTGCAACCCCAGCCAACACCTTCACTGCAGTGTCATGAGAGATCCTAAAACAGAACCATCCAGCTAAGCTGCTCCTGCTTTTTTAACCACGGACATAAGAAAATAAATGTTTGTGTTTTAAGCCATTAAAAAAAAAAAAAAGGAAAGGGTAAACTTAAAAAGAACTTAAATAAACTTGAAAAGCTTAAAACTTATGTGAAAAACACTGTTTTAAAACACTGCTCTAAAACACAACTGCAGATTTGAACGAATGGAAAGATATCCCTGGTTCTTGGTTAGGACATCTCCATCTCAACATTATCAAAATATACCTGTGATCTCTAAGTCAATTTATAAATTTTGTGAAATCCCAATAAAAACACCAAGGAGCCATTTTTTTCTGGAAATAAACAAATTGACTTTACTAAATACTAAAGTTCATATGAAAAAATAACTGCACAAGATTATCTAAGGAAAACAATGTAAAGAAAGAGCTGTGAGGGAATAGCTAAAAGAAATATTAAAACCTACTACAAAGTCTCTATAACTAAAATGGTGTGGTCTTGGAGCACAAATAGACCTATGAAACAGAAGAGCAAGTCCAGAAGGAGAACTGACAGATGGAAGTTAGTATATGATAAGGTGCATCCCAAAATGTGGAAATAAAGATGGCTTTTTAATATAGGGTATTTGGACAACCAGATAGTCATTTGAAAAATGATAAATTTTGATCCATTCTTCATGTTGCCCATAAGCACAAACTCCAAATTAATAAGATATTTTTAAAATAAAATTATGCAATTATTTTTTTTAAATGGGTGAATTCTTAAATAATTCTTCTATAACCTGAAAGTTAAAAAGGCTTTCTAATTATGACTCAAAATCCAGATGCAATTTAAAAAGACTGATATATTCGATTATCCTAAAAAAAATGCATGGCAAAAAACACTGTATGCAAAGACAAAAGACAACACATTAGAAGAAAATATTTGCAAGTACATCCTAGATAAAGGACTAATATCCCTAACTTATAAAGAACTTTAAAAAACTGATCAAAAACAGACCAAAAATATTATAGAAAGATGTACAAAAGATATGAATAAAAAATTCCCATGAAAGATATAAATGACATTAAAATATGATAAGATGTTCAACTTCACTTAAAAGAGAAATCATATTAAAACAATATTGAAATACCTCACCCATCAGATTGGCAAAAAATCAAAAGCTTGACAATACAGTTTGTTGTGAGGCTAAAGAGAAACAGGCCTTCTCCTACATGGCTGGTGGGAAGGTAAAAGGGTACAACCCATATGGATGGGGAATTTGGCAATATCTAACAAAACTAAATCACTTACCCTTGACCCAGCAATACCATGACTACAGTTTATCCTGATCATATATTTCCAACATGTATACATAGGGTTACCCATTGCACCATCATTTGTAATCACAAAATATTAGAAATTACCTAAATATCCAACCACAGGATGTGGTTAAATAAAGTATGGTGCATTCGCACCATGAAATATTAGGCGAATGTAGTAAAGAACAAGAAAGCTCTCTGTGAACTAATATGGAATAATTTCCAGGACATATTAAGTAAAAAAAGCACAGTATAAAACAGTACATACAGTATGTTGCCCCTGTGTAAGAAAAAGGGGGAAGTAAGAAACCATACATTTCCCTGCTTATTTTTGCAAAAGGAAACACAGGAAGAATAAATCAGAAACCAGTAAAATTGGTTACCGACAAAGGAATGAATGAGGTGAGTGGAATACAAGTTGAAAGCGATGGAGGAGTGAGTAACATTTCTGAACACATCTTCTGTATAATTTTAAATGTGGAAGAATGTTAATGTTGCACATATTCAAAAGTACAATTAAATCAATAAACTTTGCAGAGAACCCTGAAACTGAATGCAAACAAATAAACATATGATCCCAACTGAAAAATAGAACCATGTTGTGGCACGGGTGGGCAGGTGAGGGAAGAAGTGATCCAAGTAACTTGAGAACACAATGCTTTGATAAATACCTTCAGTCCGGGAAGAAAAAGAACTGCAAGCAAACCTTGAACTATATTTCGTAGGCTTCGTTTTCATAGTGCTATGAGTATAGCAATTCTGAAACTGCTTTTTTCTTTTTGTTTGTGCACTGTAGGAGTAAATGGAGTAGCAAATGGAGTAAATGTGTTGACGTTGCTGAGAGACAGGGCTCTCGCTGTGAAAAAGTGAAATGCAGCTTTTTAAGGAACCTCCATACTGTTCTCCATAGTGGCTGTTTCAATTTACATTCCCATCAACAGTGCAAGAGGGTTCCCTTTTCTCCACACCCTCTCCAGCATTTACTGTTTTTAGATTTTTTGATGATGGCCATTCTGACTGGTGTGAGATGATATCTCATTGTAGTTTTGATTTGCATTTCTCTAAATTAATGATGTTGAGCATTCTTTCATGTGTTTGTTGGCAGTCTGTATATCTTCTTTGGAGAAATGTCTATTTAGGTCTTCTGCCCATTTTTGGATTGGGTTGTTTTTTTTGTTACTGAGCCTGCTTAAAAAACTACAAATAGAACTGCCATACGACCCAGCAATCCCACTACTGGGCATACACCCTGAGAAAACCATAATTCAAAAAGAGTCATGTAAGCAACCTAGCCAGGACATGGAAGCAACCTAAGTGTCCATCAACAGATGAATGGATAAAGAAGATGTGGCACATAGATACAATGGAATATTACTCAGCCATAAAAAGAAACGAAATTGAGTTACTTGTAATGAGGGGGATGGACCTAGAGTCTGTCATACAGAGTGAAGTACGTCAGAAAGAGAAAAACAAATACCATATGCTAACACATATATATGGAATCTAAGAAAAAAAAAGGTCATGAAGTACCTAGGGGTAAGATGGGAATAAAGACACAGACCTACTAGAGCATTGACTTGAGGATATGGGGAGGGGGAAGGGTAAGCTGTGACAAAGTGAAAGAGTGGCATGGACATATATACACTGCCAAACGTAAAATAGATAGCTAGTGGGAAGCAGCCACATAGCACAGGGAGATCAGCTCGGTGCTTTGTGACCACCTAGAGGGGTGGGATAGGGAGGGTGGGAGGGAGGGAGATGCAAGAGGGAAGAGATATGGGAACATATGTATATGTATAACTGATTCACTTTGTTATAAAGCAGAAACTAACACACCATTGTACAGCAATTATACTCCAATAAAGATGTTTAAAAAAAAAAGTGAAATGCAAATATGGAATGGGACAAAGGCAAGGAGGAACCATGGGGGTTGGAGTAGAATGGCAGGTACATATATTCATCTACTAGACATATATATAGTTATATAACTATATAACTAATGATATAACTATATATAGATATAACACCCATTTTCTAATGTACATATGCTTCTAATATGAATTTGTATGTATGTGCGTTTTTATTTATTTGTATGTATGTTAAAAAAAATTATTTTTTTCCTAATTTTGTCTGCTGAAGGGCCTAGAGGCTATGACACATCATTAACAATGAGTATACCTAGTGCCTAGATCTTGGTTTCTATATACCACTCCCCACTGAAAGGAACCAGGGAATTAAAAAAAAAAAAAGGGTGATTCCAGGGATGAAGCAAGAAAGGCATAAGATGAGCCTGGAATATCTTGCTGAGCCAGAAAGTAAGGAAATGTCCCAAAATAATGAGGCATGTCAAATGCATATGGGAGCCAGCTTGAAGAGGCTAACACCTGACAGATCTGAGACAACTGGCACCAAAATTAGTGAATTATAATACACTGATTAAATAGGAATCCATACTGATAATAAATAGATAAATACATACATAGACAGCTAAGGGAGAAGACAGCTTTTCCTTCTCGTAGAATGTCAACTAATGAGTAGAGATATGGTGGAGTTAAACACCATTTTTTTGGTAGCCATCACTGTAAGAACGGTATGAGCAAGAATCAATGGGTGATAGTTTTATGTGGAGCAAGATATGTGCATTGTTTCAAAGCAAATGACCATAAATTGCTTTATTAGTTGCAAGGGAGAACACAGTAACTATATTACAGGAAGAAACCCAACAAAACCTTGACCAGGTGATTAACATCACAACTGAAGCGGGATGGTTCTGTATATGGTACCCTGAGAAATCTACAACTTCACTTATGTAGTATCCTAATGGAGGGGAACGGTGCGTAAACTGAATCTAACCCATTAAATAAGTGGATGGAGGATGGTGGAAGCCAGGTTTCTAACTGTTGGTGTGGAAGTATACAGAAGACCAAGGGGAATGAGGTTAGAATGAGCCACATGGTAATGAATTAGAGTTGGAGACATCAGTATAAACTAATGTTTAGCTTAATCTGAATAGAGATGGTTTTATAATGGAAATATTCATAAATGTGTATATTTACGTGGCTTTATATACATACATATATTTCCTTGCTTTGTTAGCTGAGAGGGTCTAGAAGAATAACATCCCAACAGCAGTGAGCATACTAAGCACCAGATGTTGATTTCTAATACCATTCTCCAGTGAAAGGAACCAGGGCTCCTTGAAGAAATAGCTGATTCTAGGACTGAGGCAGGAAATGTAAAGAAAACCCATAACTCCAGGCTAATCATGAGAAAAACATGAGAAAAATCTCAGTTGAGGAACATCCTACAAAATACCTGCACAGTACTCCTTAAGAATATCTAGGTCATCAAAAATACCGAGTCTGAGAAATTGTCATAGCCAGGAGAAACCTAAGGAGATATGATGACTAAATGTAATATGGAATCCTGGAGGGATCCTGGAACAGAAAAAGAATATTAGGCAACACTGCTAATTTTACTATTTAAAAATTTCCAGGACTTCCCTGGTGGCGCAGTGGTTAAGAATCTGCCTGCCAATGCAGGGGATACAGGTTTGAGCCCTGGTCCAGGAAGATTCCACATGTCGCAGAGCAACTAAGCCAGTGTGCCACAACTACTAAGCCTGCGCTCTAGGGTCCACGAGCCACAACTGCTGAAGCCCGCACGCCTAGAGCCTGTGCTCTGCAACAAGAGAAGCCACTGCAATAAGAAGTCCACACACCGCAACGAAGAGTAGCTCCCGCTCATTGCAACTAGAGAAAAGCCCGCGTGCAACAACGAAGACCCAGTGCAGCCAAAAATAAATTAATTTAAAAAATAATATTGTTTTAACAAATTTCCATATTTGAATATATTAATTTGGGTTTCTGATTTGTTACATGGATTTTATGAACGATTATATTTCAAGACCACTTGTATTTCACAGTTTATCATGTTCAAAAACCAATGTCATATAAAGATTAAGATAAAACATTTATTGTTCTATTCTTGAATGTATTAGGAAGTAACTGCATACTTAGTATCATGATGAGTACATTACGGAAAGTGAAAGAAGTAAAAAGTATGAGCTCCCTATTCTCAAGAACAAGCTACAGAGGGAAGTAGGAGGTTAGTCTAAGATAAACTGCACTTAAAAATAACCACAGTGAAAGTCATTCAGAACTCCTCGGCAGAAGTGGAGAAGGCTTCATGGACTGGTGGATATTGAGCTAGGCCTGGAATTCTGATGTCAGCAGAAGGTATGGAAAAGGGTTTACGGAAGGACTTTGGAGTTCTACTTTATGAATCACTTTGCTATACTGCTCTGCAATAAACGTCACTCAAAAAATGATTAATGACCAAGTGAATGGATGAAAGAAAGAAGAAGGGAACGTAGAATGGAAGAAAGGAGGGAGAGAGGAAGGAAGGAATCAGGATGCACTAAAATCTCTAAAGGACTTTAACCCTACGACATCAAGCTTCTAGCATTAATGCATAAATTAATTTAAATGGAAGCATTTAGATAAGATTCTCAACTTTGATTTTAACATCACCTCACTATAAGCATGACTGGGATTTACTGTGCAGCCAGTAGGGCTCAGGAGCCCAGGCCCATATAGGTGAGCAGAGAAAGTTGGAGTCCTGGCATCTGCCATCCAAGGGTCTGCAAGTACCATCTGAGCCAAGTGGGAGCCCTGACCATTTGCAATGTAAGCTCTCCAGCCTATTCTCCATTCCAGGGACATAAACTATTCTCAGTACGTTCCACTGAAGTAGTGTGATATGGCAGTTAAGGGTACAAGTTTGGGAATGAGGTCAGGTTGGAATTCCTGGTTTGCCACTCACTAGCAAAGCTTTGTTATTTCCCCAAGCGTTAGTTTCCTCATGAAGAAAGTGGAGACTAGTAGATTCTTTGGGATCACGGAGGATTATTCCATCCACCTCTAAACCCGGTTTCTCTAATCCACCCATTTCTGTCAATCGCTACTGCCTAAATCAAATTACCATATTCTCTAGCCTATACTACTGGGACAACAGTGTTCTCACTGTTGTCCCAGTAGTATAGGACACCTATTCTTACTATCTCACCTATGCTTACTCATTCTCACTCCCATCCCATCCACTCTCTACACCAACCATAGGATCCCATTTAAAGTAAAAATCTGATTACGTCCACTCAAAACCTCTTGCTGGCTTACCATAGCTCTTAGAATAAAACCCAAACCCCTTTAACTTACCAGACCTCGTATAATTCTGTTTACTCCCGTTACTTTAGTCACATTTGCCTTTCCATCTACTTCCCAACCCCAATCCCTCTGCCTTTTGCTTAAGAATTCAACCCAAACGATGTCTCTTAAGGAAGCCTTCCTTGACCTCAAGACAAACCTGGTGATCTTAATGCTGCTCCCCAAATATTTCTGGGTTTCCTTCTTCTAGGCACACAGCAGAACTACTTCTCCTGTCCCCTGTAAGTTAGGACTGATCATATCCTCACTCTGGTCAATGAAATGTGAGCAGAAGCTACGGTTCCTTCTTAGTAAAAGGTTCAATAGTCAGTCCTGTCTTCCATGCTTTTTCCTCTTCTCCTGAGAATGGCCATGTGCTTGTTGGTGGCTGCTCTGTCAGCCTGTGTCCCTGATCGAGGAAGACAAAAATACTAACACAGAACAAAGCCTTCGGCCCACTCTTTGATGGACATGCAGTATAAACAAGAAATAAATTTCATTGGTTTAAGCCACTGAAAATTTCAGGTTGTTTTTTATTTCAAAATAATCTATCCTATCATGACTGGTAGATTTTAAATTAGAAACCCCACTAGCATGCTCTCCCCATTAATAGTCTCCTCTGTAACACTTTTCACATTGCAATCACATAATTACATGGGAGTCATTTGTTTAACAACCCTTCTGCTAGAATACAACCTCCACCAGGGCAGGGAACTGTTCTCTTGCTCGCTTCTAAGCCCAAGCACTTCACACGGTACCTAACATAATTCTCAATAAAAACTGCATGAATGAACAAATCAATTCAATGAGATGATGTGTATAAAGTTATTAGTATAGAACAAAGATCTAGAAAGTGCTCAATAATGATGAGCTATTATTTTTTCCTTTCTTCTTCTTATTTTTTATATAACTATATAATTATAACAATTTAATTAACAACAGTTTAGTGTGATGATTAATGATTAAGAGTTGGACTCTGAACCAGACTCCCCAGGTATCTGAATCCTAGCTCCCCACTTGCTAGCTATGTGACTTGGGCAACTTAAAGTTTCTGTTCCTGAGTTTCCTCATCTGTAAAATACAGGACAATAATTGTACATGCCTCATAGGACTGTCGTAAGTATTAAATTAATTAATTTGCAACAGACCTAACATTATGCTTGGCACATATATGTAAGTAATACGGGTTTATTAAATATATACATATATACATACATACCACACATACTTTATTAATATATAACAGTGTTTAGCAGCTTCTGTTGAACTACATATCCACTCCTCCCCAAAACAGATGCATAGAGAGGCTCTGGGTTAGATGAAGTAAGCACACTCCATCATTTATCTCCCATTACAAAACCTGTACAGAGTGCATGAAACCAGAATGCAAGAGACCAGACTTTGAAATCCCATCAAACTGGTGGGAAGTATACCATTTCCATCTCTTGTTTCCCTCAGACTGAGCTAAAAACATCCCCAAACCCAGAAATTAGAATGACTGTAGACTTCTCATCAGAAACCACTGGAGTCCAGAAGAAAGTGAAACAACATTTTTTAAGTGCTAAGAGAAAAGAACTATATTCAGTGAAAGTATTCCTTAGGATTGCAGGTGAAATCAATATTTTCAGATGAAAGAAAATTAAGAAAATTCATTTTCACTAGACCTGTTTTTAATATATGTGAATAATGTTTCTATGTTCCATTTGAAGTAATAAAATATTAAGTTGATATATTAAGTATGTATATTGTAATCCCTAGAGCAACCTCTGAAAACACTATACAAAAAAATAGAGTCAGGGCTTCCCTGGTGGCACAGTGGTTGAGAGTCTGCCTGCCGATGCAGGGGATGCGGGTTCGTGCCCCGGTCCAGGAGGATCCCACATGCCGCGGAGCGGCTGGGCCCGTGAGCCATGGCTGCTAAGCCTGCATGTCCAGAGCCTGTGCTCCGTAACGGGAGAGGCCACAACAGTGAGAGGCCCGCGTACCGCCAAAAAAAAAAAAAAAAAAAATAGAGTCAAACAAAAAATATATAAATTAAAAATGCAATACTAAAAAGTGCTCAAACCACCCAAAAGAAGGAAGGAAAGGGAAAACAGAAGAATGAGAAATACAAGAAACAAACAGAAAACAAATAATAAAATGGTAGACCTAAATCCAAACATTTCAATAATTACAATAAATGTAAATGGTCTCAACACAGCAAATTAAAAGATATACATTATAGAAAGGATTAAAAAATAAAAGGAAAACAGGTTTATAGACAAATTGGAGCACAAGATGAAGAAAATAGTCAATATAGTTAGGAGACTTAGAAGCATGTCATTCAAGAAAAAAATTGAAAAAAATAAGATCAATCCAAAGAAGAAAAGATTGAGACACGTATCTTTAAATTATTTTTAAAAATGTACAGTGAGAACCTGCTTGTTACCCTATGCCAGATTCACGCTAGAAACTTCCACACACATAAAAGTAGTATAAGATTTGCTTTCATCCTGATTCCCAGAAGGCCGAATTAATAAGCATCAATCAGAGGTAGAAAGGTTATCAATCACTGTAAGAAGTCAAAGAGAGAGCAGACATGTTCTCTCATTGGTAATATCTTCACTAGAGCTGGACAAATATTGAAATTGGGGGATACTGTGGGAGGAACTTCTGACAAGAAGTGACACATGCCTCTTACGTACATATTTTATTGGTCAAAGTAAATCACATCACCATACCTAACTTCAGGAGACAAAGGAGCATAATCCTACCATGTACCCAGAAGGAAGAAAGGTGGAAATATTTATGAACAACTAACAGTTATACAGGCTATAAACCTGGAATCATTAGGCGTGTAGCGAAGAACACGGGCAGAGGTGAAGGAGTCCGGATAACACAGTTTGAGTTTCTGGATCCAGCTGTACCTGAAGCTGGATGGCCTTGGACTCTTAGTTTATGTGAAACAATAACCTCTGTTTTTTCCTCAATTCAGTTGGATTTTCTTCCATGTCTGACAACTGAAAGAATCCTGAACCACATGCTTCTCAACAAACAACAGAGCCAGAACAGTACTTCTGGACTGTGAGGAAGATGGTAGAAGGAGGACAGACGTTAACATATCCTTGAAACACCAACAGGTTTTTAAGCAACCACAGAGCCTCTAGCTGCTACCACCTTGTCACATATCTTGGATTCTGTATGGGATAAAAGTTGAAAGCATTATTGGACACAGAAGGCCAAAGGTGCATTAATTGTAACTGCACCTACACAAAATTTCTGCATCTTAACAGACTCTAAAACAACAACAACAACAACAAAAGACCAAGGAGAGGGATTTTTTTTTTTTTTTTCCTACACTCGGTGTAACTCAAAACCTGCCCAGAAACCAAATCTGTGGAAACTTGAGAGAATCCCAGTCCATGCTGGCTCCTCTTGAGTCTCTGTGTCCCAACCCAAGGAGAGCTGAACACAAGAGCACACTTCAACTTACCACTTCCAGGATCTGTCTCACCAGCCTCAGAGCAGCTTTGAGGAGGAGAGTCTTGACTCCTGCAAGACTTACTTGAGACTATTAATTAGGTAGAGAAGGGGTGCAGCCTTGTCTTCAGAGACAGAGCCTTTGGGTAGGCAAGCCTGGGCTCAAATCCTGCCTCTGCTACCTCCCAACTGGGTGCCCTTGGGAGCTTCTTAACCTCTGATCCTCAGATTCCTCATCTGTATTGAGGATGGGGGTGGGGTGCAGTGGTGAATAGCATCTACCTCAGAGGTAATAGGTGATTCTAAAAAGGTGAAGCGTTCTCTACAAGGCCAAGCACTAACAGGCCTTCGCCTGCTACTTCCTTCCCACCCTACCACCTGCTCTGTTTCTTCTTAATTTGCAGGTGTAGAAGGGGAGGCTGCTGGTGTGCAGGCAGACTAAGAATTCTGTGCCCATTAGAGAAAGAGCTCTTGACGAGCTTTGCAAAAACTGGTCACGTCCAAGAACAAGTCCACCAACCCTGGTTTGCATTTCTGTTCATTTCTCCTTTTACACATTTCTTTACACATACAAGCAGCACAGATAATTATCTATATATATGGAAAATCAACAAAGGGTTTCTTCAAACAGTGAGAAGATAGTAATCAGCAAGACCTATTTTTCTATCCAACCAGATGGATAGAGACTGTTAACAAATAAAACATAAAGACGAGGGGACCTTTCATGGAAAATCTTAGATTTTTTTTTTTTTCCTTAAAGAAAAATTTCCAGAAAGAGCACACTGGACTTCCATTTCAGTAAGCTGCACTCAATTCACCAAAAAACCCCCCACATTTATTGAGTATTTCCTGTATGCCAGGTACTAGGTAGAATGAATGGGATATAAATACGAGTAAGAAGTAATGCTGCCATTAAAACATTGTACAAGCTCCTTCAGGGCAGGGGCTTTCTCTTGTTCTCCACTGTATCCCCAGAACCCACTCCTGTCTGGCACATAGTAGGCACTCAGTAAACACATGGTGACCGGTGAAATGATGGGCTTGAGTCCATCACAGTCTACCAGGAGTTAAAAGTACATAATATCAGTCATATCAGTGACTGCATATCTCCATCTATAAGTAGATGGTGATTAGATCAAGAGGTTTGGTGAAACCTAAAATCTGAAATGAGATATGATCACAAAGAGAGCTCATTCAAATATTTCTATCAGAAAAAGTGTTTAGAAAATGTTTTGATGATATAAGATCTCATAATTGAATACGTGGAGTTCAGTCTAGAGCACGGAACAATAATAATAATGGTAATCATGGTAACATATGATTTACTGAGTACTCACTGAGGGCAGCCCAAGCATTGGTCCTCCCCCACTGTGTGAGGGTGGTACCCGTGATTCCCAGCTTCACAGAGGAAGAAACTGAAAGCTTCAGAAACTGAAACTGAAACTGAAAGCTTCAGAAACAGCCAAGGTCACGGGCCTAATTGGCAGGGACACTTTCAATTCTGACTCTCAAATACTTCCTTCCACACCTCCCTCCCCTCCCTTTCATCCACCACACACATTTACTTCCTCTTATAACTGGCAAGGCATCCACTTTTTTTTTTTTAATGGAAGGCTTTTGTTTCAGTAGTATTCATATCACTTGGGGTTCAAAAGCCACTTTGGGAACCAAATATAACTGATCAAATTTGCTTTTCTCTTGTAGACCTGAAAGGAATCTTTAAGAAACTGGAAAGAAAAGGTCCAACACGACAATGTTGCCCCTGAAATTGAGTTTCTGTCCAAAGTAAGTAAGAGGGTGGACTAGAGGGAGAGATGGTCATAAAGCCAGTTTAAAAATCCTGTGGTTTGATGGCTAAGAAAAAAAAATCGTTCCTTAAGGTCAACAGACACTGTTAGCCTTGTGAGGACTGCCAGTGTTTGGGAGAGCCATGTCTTCGTCCTGAAGTGTGCTTTCATTTCAGAACTTTCCAAACTCTTAAAGAGTGCTGTGATCTCCTGTGGAAAACAGATAAATTGAGGTATTCCAATAACACAGACAAAACCCAGACCCCTGGGGCCAATCAGCAGTGACATCAGACCAAATTCCAAAGTTGGCCTTTACCACAAGGCGCTTACACAGAAACCAGCGTCTTGTTTTCCCTCAGTAATCAGGTGTGAGAGAGTGTTGGCTTTTATAGAATAGTAATTACTATGGGAAGATAATGACCTTCCCTCACAAAGGCCTCATCTGCCTTTCATAACCAGGAAAGCAACTGGACCCTCGTGTGTGTCGCTGACAGTGTCTTTTCTATCAAATCAAAGTTGACCATAACAATTGTTCAGTGAAATCATCCCAAAAGATAAATCAAATCTCATCACTTCTTTGATTAAAACTTTCAAATTAAACATGGTTATTTGGTTATTTTGGGAGATCTGAATTACAGTTATCAATGGGAAATTAAAAAAAAAAAATCTTGACCATGCATTAAGGGGGGAAAAAAGTATCCAATATTTTTACAATCTGGTGACAAAAGGACTTTGCTATTCTCCAAGTATTCAATGCACATAAGACAAAACTAAATCACAAAATAGTTCTTAGTGGCTACATCCTCATAACTCAAGACAGATACGACTGCTGTTGTCACTACCACCACCAAGACAGCAGTTGTCATTTACCGAGCACTCACAATGTGCCCGGCACAGTTTTAACAATGCTATGATGTAGGTGCTACTAGGATACCCATTTTGCGGATGAGAAAATGAAGACACAGAAATGATACATAACTTGTAGGGCCACATGATGAATAAGGATTTCGACTCAGGCAATCTGTGGGACTCTAGTCCTAAACCACTGTGACAGGGCCATTAATAACTTGTTTTGGGTCTGGTAGGGCAGAGCCAAGGTGCTAGTAACAAAATGAGGGTTCACGGTTAACACCAAAGTCTCTGGGGCCCAGAAGTCCAGACGTGGCAGAGACGTGGGATGTAGTCCCTGTTTCACAGCCCACAGTGAGAGAAATAGACAGTATCAGGTTAGAGAGACGGTCAGACCCAACTGAACCCAAGAGGACTTTTTGCCTGGATGAGAAGAAAGAAAATCTGTTGACATTTTATAAGGTCACTAAAGTTTAAGGTCTCCAAAAGGGCTTCAATATAAAGCGGTCAAGGTATCCCATCACAAAATAAAAGTAAAGCCCCGTATTTCATGGAAAGTAAAAAAATTGCTGTCTGTCTTCCAAGCTCTGCGTGTATTTAGAGTGCCGTTAATATTCCCAAACTGCCCCATGATGTCTCTTCTTCCAGCCAAACACATGACCTTGGGTCCCCAAACACCTGGACCTCTAGTTGAAGATTCAATCATTTAGCAGATGTTTGCCAAGTGGCTACTACGTGCCACAGCTTGTGCTTGACACATTCCTCTAAAAACACTTAGAAATGTGTGGATCTCAAGTTCCTGTTTATAAAAACATGATGCAATGATAAGTGAACTACTTCCAAACTAGTCAGGACGGCCGCTTGTCCTTCTCTCCCATTCCGCTAACAGGCAGGTGGAGGGAGAACACGGCAGTGATGGGAAAGCAAAGCCACAAACTGCCCTGCAGCTGGGGACCCGCAGCTACTACAAGAGAAGGAAGCAAGGGACAGATGCTTGGGCCGGCTGGAGAGCACAGGCCCTTCTAAGAAGCAGCCACGACTCAGCCCCAACCAATTCCTGCCATTCTTCACATTTTTCAAAGAGAAACCAGAAAAGAAAAACAAAACAAAACCCAAAACCCGCAGCTATTTATCTGAAGCTGCTCTATTCTAGTTTGGCTTCCAACTGAAGGTTTCACAAACACGGAGGAGGCCAAACACAACAGGGCCACAGAACAGCTGAGGCTTGCTGGATACGAGCCTGCAATCCAATTTGCTTCTGAGGTGCAGAAGGAAAGAGGCAGGCTGGCTTGGGAGAAGGCTGTCATGGGCAGTTCCTCGGGGGCCCTTCCAAGTCCACAAAAGAAGCGACTCTGAATCACGGGCAGAGCTGCCTCAGTGCTGTGCTGTGACCCGGTCACACTCAGAAGCGCACGCCGCAGAGACAAGGTCTGGAGAAGCAGCAAGGTATGTAGTCTTGACTCCCTCCGTGGACGAAAGTGACATTTCAGCCAGCCCTGCCTGTGTGCTGTTTAATATTACATAAACACAACTAACTGGTTAGGACTGGTGCAGTGACTGGAGGTGCATTAGCGATTTGATTTTTTAAAAAGCAGACATTAATCAAGAATACTAACATAAGCAGCTACCAGGATTGCTCTCATTTTTCTTGTCTTCTTTTCCAAAATGTGTTGTTGCTCTAAATATTTCAGCTGCCATCATCACCTCCTATTATCCATTTAAACCAGCTTCTGAAGTAACGGGATCACCTAAGGAATAACTTCCCAAGACTCACTCACTTTGGTGCCAAGTAAAAAAAACCTAAAGGGAAAAAAACTCCTGGACCCTGACTTCTGAACCCTGACCTGCAGACAAGCTCCAGCTCACTCACCACAAAAGGAAAGGAAGAGTCCAAGCATAAACACTGTCCTGGCAAGAACTTCAGCCACCAAATGGAACAGCTGTGTCACAATAAACAAGGAGAAATAAACAGAGTAGATAGGTAGGAAGGAGTGACTGGAGCCACTCAGTCCGGAATTAGTAGGCAACATGGCACAGAGACAAAGAACTCTGGTACTGGCCCCAGACAGGACTAGGTTTGAATTCTAGCTCCTTCGCTTAATAGCTGTGTGACGGGCACTGACAGACATGGCCAGCAAGTCACCAGTTGAGTGCCTGTAAGATGCTCGCTGATACCTGAGACTCTGTCAGCTGACCTACTCCAAGTTGACAACGCCCACCCCGTTCAGTAACCTGGGACCTTGTTTAAGTGCCCTGGAAGAGAGGGTGAGGTCCCAGATATCTCCAGTGGGGTGATGTCTCAAGGGAAAGCCCTTTCCCATGCCTGATCCAGGGGGCTCCAGATAGAACACACTGCTCCAACTCCAGACAGATCCCCAGACCTGGCCCCTCAACTCTCTGACAGAGTAGGGCTCAGATAGGACCTATGAAGCTGTATGGTGAACAACTCTCTCCAGTGATGCTGATATAGCTGGTCTGCAGAACAGTACTTGGAAACCACTCTAGAGAAGAATCCAAATGGATCTTCACAGGCACATCTGTGGTAACAACAGTCTAAGAATTCCCATCCCAGGGAACCAGAGAACAAAGGCTCTGTGTGCTCCGGTGATAAGCCTGTTGGAGTAGAGTACTGCTGGGGTAGGGCTCTGTCCTACTAGAGGGCTGACATCTCACTGTATCATTCAGACTCTGAGTTCAGCGAGCTAGATCACCCCACAAGATGGTTCTGGTGCGATGTCTAGACATTTCTGGTGTACAATAAATATTAATTCTTATTAGTGCTGACTGGCATGCTAGGAACATGGAACCAAGCATTTGAGAAGGAGAAAGACCAACTTTATCAGTGCCCTTCTTCTCAAACAGGTAAATGCACTGGTGTCTGGTAACCCAAATCCACATAGTTGGACCAATGAAAGCTGAGGTTCAGGTGATTATACCCCAACGTATAAGACTTTCTTCAGAGAAAGGAAGTATAAGAAGAAAGTTCATCTCAACTACACATGGGTTAAATTTCCTTTTCTTACAAAGTTAAAAGACAATTTTTAAGTTCCAAATATGTATGTGTGAAAGAAAAATGTGAGAGTCAATTTCTAGATGAGCAAAGTAACTTTGGAGGAGAAGAATATCTAGATTTACTCCCAAGAAGATGATATACTGTTTACAGTGTTTGGTTTAACAGGAATAGAAGAAAAAGTTTCTGCAATACAGCAAACAGAGATTTATAAAGCAATATTTTACAGAAAATAGCACTCATTATCAAATATTCCTTTCACAGCATAACATCTCAGAACCAGTTCTAGACCCCAAAGGCCAGTCTAGCCTCCATTCCATTTGAACCAAGTCTAGGAATAGAGAAAAGTGAAGAGCATTATGAAAATATTATAACCCGGCCTTTACTTCTTCCTTCATGCAGAACCACAATTTTAAAATGGGAGCTGAGAATACAAAGGTGAATAATAAACAGTCGCTGCCCTCAAGGAGCTTAAGGTAACAGAAGAGAAAACAAACAATAGTAGCGGTATACTGTTAAGTGTTATATACAGCAATCCAATGTGATAGGTACTATTATACGTCCATTTTAAAGATGGACTAGTGGAGGTAAAGAGAGAACAAGTAACTTGTCCAAGATCACCAGGTAGGAAGAACACACATGTGCAACTATCAAGCACATGAGGCAACATAAATGTAAGTGCCCTAGGACTGTCACAAATCAATACTGAGGCATGGGGTCACTTCGGGCTGGGATGATTAGAGAAGGAATGAGAAAGGCAATGATATTTGAGTTGCATCTAAAGAACAGGTAGGAGTTTTACAGGTAAGAATGGGAGGCAGGGAATGTATTTTATGCACAGGAAATGGTATTAAAATATAGCACAATTTAGAAAATACTTTATTGTAGAGATGAAAATAAAATTATTTAAATCCTGAGGAGAGAAAACTTAAGGGTTCTTAAACATACTATATACCTGGATCTAAAGTTTTTCTCATTCTCCTTCACTAGTATTTTGCAATTTTCCTATTCACTGTAGCAACAAAAAATTATCACATATTCTTCTATATGTATGAAAAGCAAAACGTGCTCAGGCTAGTCAGCTCCCGCCTTGAGAAGCAAAACTCTGAAGCCAGGATGCATGCTCCTGTTTCTATGAATGGGCACACATGCCTGACGATGGGGCCTCAGGTTACACATAAGCAGGCACCAGATACATGGGGCTGGGAGCAAAAACCCTCCTCCACTTTATATTAAACATTACATCCTCTAAGTCTTTTTTTTAAATCAATGAATACTGAATAGAATGCTGTAATTTAGGAATGCTAATTTCATGACTGAACTCCCATGGTTTAGGGCCTGATTATTAGGTGTGGAGGTGGGCAGTAGAAGGGTGGGAGCAGCAGATGTGGTGCAAAAAAAAAAAAAAGTTATTTTAGAAAACATTTCTGGAGAAATGGTTCTATCCAGGCTGGGAGGGGGGAAGGTTTGGGAGAGCAGCCGGAAAGGACTACAGAAGCTGGCTGAGGAAAGATTTGCTAAGAAACATTAGTTAGGAGGCTATAGCTGGATACTACTGACAGGCATTAAGGATAAAGGGAAGGGAATCGTGCTGAGGGGGTTGAGGGAAAACTGGAGAGATTAAGCTAGAACTCAGGGACATCTGTGGCACTGAAGACCCTCTCCCCTTAAAAGTCACCCCCTGACAACACACACCTTGCCCACCCTGTTTATATTGCACCTCTTGTACTTAGCACCACCTTAGAGGCATGTTGTCCCTTCATAAAAACTGGCTGAAAAGAAAGAAGTAAGGAGGGAAGGAAGGAGAAAGAACCGCGGATTTAAAAAATAAAAAGTCTGATTGTATTAGATTATATGACACTGGTTTTCAAATCATGGTTTATACGTGACATTTACTTTCCTTCATGGAATTGGTCCGTTGAAGCACCTTACAGTGTGAGACAAATGATCAGCCCACCTAACTACAGTTATAAGCTGCATGGATGAGACAGTTGGATTCCCAAGAATCACCATATTGAGAGGAAGCTCTCCTGCCCCTGTGGTTCTGTCCACAGGCCAAAGAACTTCCCCAGACATTCTGGGGCTGGTTTCTTCCTTGTTATATTCAGGTTGGAAAAGAATTGTCAGAGGATCTAAAAGTTAAGTTAAAAAATGTTTTGCACTCCAGGTATGGCTGAACGGCAGGCTCACTAGCAGGCAAGGAAACAAGACGAGGGGATGAAAGAGAAGAAGGGCAAAGTAATAAAGATGAAAAAAAATAAGGGGAAATGGGGAAACAGCAAATTTAACCAAAAACCTCCGGAATTTAAAATCTGGTAGGATAAAAATATTAAAGCACAAAATAACAGTTCCATTAATGGCTGATACCATTTGTCTTCACTGCATGAAATATTTTCTTAACTATATTGCAAACAATGGGATTTCCAAACTCTCATCGATAGGGCATGGCTTCCTTTTGATATTCCATTCTCTTCTTCAACCAACCTTTCTGTTCTCCAAAGCAGAGTTCCTCTGGGAAAGCTGCAACATATCTGTAGCATTGCAGTGTCAGATGAAGCACTGGAGCTGAGCCAGAGCTGCTTTCTTATTCCCTCCTTCATTCAATAAATACTGTACTTATGAAGGGCCTTCCATGTGCCCCCAAGCATACTCGGTACTTGAGATACAATGGTGAACAAAACTGATGGAGTTTATGGTCTGGGGCCGGTGGGGGGTCCGGGGGGGAGGCAGACACTAATCAAATTATCACAAAAATATATAATGAACTGTTCACTAGACACATGATGAGGGCGGAGGGTGCTGAGCTAGTAAGGAGGGGCAGAGGAGGCTGAGCCTAGGACATGTGGCCTGAGCTGAGCTCTGAACGGGTTAATTGGACTAGGGTGGAGAGTTAGTTGGAGGGAATGTAATGTATTTAAGGAACTAAAAAGCCTGTGGCTGGAACAAAGGGTACAAAAGGATGAAAAGCCTCCAGAGTGAGAAGGTGATCATGGAAAAATGACATTCTACTGCTCTGAGAAGTCCAGTGCAGGGGGTGTGTGCCTTTGGTCCAGACACAGAGGACGCTGTGGGTGTAGCACAGTATTTGGTAACCATTTCTAGCTCCTCCCTATACCCTGGAGAGTAATGACCCAGATATTTTTTCAGCCTGATCATGTTCATTTTTGCTCTTCCATTATTTTAAGCAAAACACTGATTATTTTTCACTGCCAAATTGGAAAACAAGAGCCATGTCCTTAAAAAGGCCCATCAAAAAGCCAACAAATCTATGTTCCCAGAACTTTTCCCCGGATCTTTCACATGTTGAATCTGTATTTTAAAAAATGATAAGGCATAAATTGGCTCAAGAAAGAACTGCAAAGACAAAAGCAATAAGGAAGTAATTAGAGATCTGATATTTTGATTGTAATTTGCACATACCCTACCAAGAAGTTGCAACAAATACACCCTGGTGGTTTTGTTCTATTCTAAACTCTGGGTATAGCGGCCCTGACATATAACAGCGTCAACACTTCCAGCCGAATATCTGGAAGGGCTGTTGCTCTGAAATGCTACAATCACTCTATAATCAAAAGCCATTAAATACCCATTTCCAAACTAAAAGGCTGTACTCATCCTGGATGATGTCATTTTGTCTGGGCTTCTGCATTCTCAAGAACAACTTGAAATAATCAAGAATACAGTGTGCAAACTCCCAAGGTGACCAGTTTTATGAGTTCTCTCACAGAAGTGTGAGATTAGGAGGAAGGAAGGGAGAAGGGGGATGGGAAACAAGAGATTAAAGTATAAAAATAATAACAAAGATACAATCACAGAAGAAAATCGGTGTCTTGATATCTGTTTCTGGGAACGAAATGTAAAGCGTTCTGCTTTTCTGATAGATGAAAACATGTGCTTCACTTCTTGTACATCAAAGAGATGCCCTGAATACTGTAAATTATAACTGAAGTGTTATTGTTTACATGGTGCATTGTTTCTACACTTTGACAGAAAGGGTGTGCGTTCCCAGTGAGGAAGTATCCAACTACATTTTAACTATGAAGAAACCTTTTTTAGCCAAAGATTAAATTCTTTGCAAGGTGGTGATTTCTACAGAAAAGAAACCCCCAATCCTACCTCACCGTATGAAAAAAACAGATCAGATTTAACTGTTGTTCTTAACCACCACAACAAAAATAAGGAAATAAAGAGTCCAATTATTTTAGAGTATAGTTTGGACAAAACCACAGCATCTAGAATTAAGCATTTTACACGTTGGAAAATGTAAATTGTTAATGAACGTTGCACCCTAACAGTTTCCTTTTCCAGATGGCTCTCTGTCAGGTTGGCAACAACTCAAGAGCTTGACGAATAGGTGCAGGCATATGTCTTGTGTTTAAAATGAAAGGGAAAAAAAGCAGAAGGGGGCTTCATTTCATAAACACTTCAGGGAAAATTACCATTCCTTTTGGGACCAATTCAGTCCAGGTGCTAAGCACAGAAGAAACAGGCAACACCCGAAGGCAGAAAAGAGTCAGGCTTCTATGGGAATTACGTTCTTGGTTACATTTACAACTAAATTTCAAAATACAAATGAGCATCACCATGGTTGTATACATATGTTCTCCTCCTGGTTTTTAAAATATTAATCTTCTCTTCTCACATAATAAAATTATAAGTCAGAGCCTAGAGCCTGTTGTGTCTCTCTTTAATTTTCTTCTGCCACAATTCTAGGCTGAACTACTTGTACCTAAGTGTTTTTCCTCCTACCCAAGGTCCTAATGGACCTCCTTTTTGGCTTATTCTCCTTTATGTTCTGATTAAGGGTAATCTGACTTTTGAGGGATAATGTCTCTTAGAACTTGGGACATGGATTCAGAACCAACATTCTCAACAACCATCTTTCCAATGTTAGTTTCAGAAACCGTATGTGACATTATACCTGGGGCCCTATTTATCCTAGGCACTCTGACCTTAACGGATAAACTAAAAAACACATTTAAGACAAAATCTCACCTGCTATATTCACTTGGGACGCATATATGGGATCTGAATTTCCACTTACCAATAAACAGATCACCAAATACATATCAAAATACTAACAGTAGATTTCTCTGGGTAGTGGGTTCATAGGTAATTTTAAATGTTATTCTGTGTTTATTAAAGAGCAAAAGACCTTCCAACTATACTACAGTGAACAAGTATATGGCTGTCAGCAGGGAAGAAAATCCGATTATAAATATTTTAAGGAACACATAAATATGAATGGAGCTCTAAAATTCATCCAGATGACAATCTCTGTCCTTCTAATTCTTATATTCAAAGAATTATATATAATTACACAGCCATGCATGACAGGCACAATTACTGCTACTCGAGTGTTGAGGGGCAATTGCATGGTGAAAGCAGCTTGAGTTCTAAGAATTCCCTTAGTCCACAGTTGTTCTGATGCTGTTTTTTAAAACATTAGTGAAAATTCAGACAATTATTTTTAGGCATACAAATACCTACTCTTGAAGCAATTATTCTGGTGCCAATGACATCTTTATCCATTTACAGGCAAAATACAAAACCCAAGAGGGAGAAGATAAGATGTATTATTTATTTATTTAAAACTTTTTTTTGCGGTACATGGGCCTCTCACTGTTGTGGCCTCTCCCGTTGCGGAGCACAGGCTCCGGACGCGCAGCCTCAGCGGCCATGGCTCACGGGCCCAGCCGCTCCGCGGCATGTGGTATCTTCCCAGACCGGGGCACGAACCTGTGTCCCCTGCATCGGCAGGCGGACTCTCAACCACTGCGCCACCAGGGAAGCCCAAGATGTATTTTTTAAATATAAAGAAATAAAACTGGTTTATTAGTGAATGTTCTCATGGTAGACATATCTAGCTTTTGTACATCAGTATCCCTTCCTCTGTGGAATTACTCCAGACCCTATGTTAAATGGCAGTGCTGGACTGTCGATCACAGCCCACCGCCCATTTCTGCAAATCCCTGCCCCGACCTCCCTCCTGCTCACTCCCAACACAGCTATGAACACAGGACTCAGCTTGGCCAAAGAGAGCCCCATTCCCCTGGCAACAGTGAGTGGATCAGTAACAGTGACAGTCAGCTTCGTTTCCTAGGATTGATCTACAACCCCTGGAAGAAAAAAAGCTCTCTCTTTTCCTGAGTTGCTATTCTGGAATGACATAAGCCAGGAATGTCTGGGAGGGAGAGAGGTCACACAGAGGCAGCTGTGATAGAAAAGAATGAGGTCAATACTTAGAAGGATGAAAAGCTTAAAAGATGCAGAGAGCCCCAATCACACTGTTGGAGCCCCTCCCCGAAAATTCCTAAATATAGCTCTGTCTCCAGACTTGCCATATAAGCAAATATGAACAGCAAATACCAGCTAGGAAGACATGCTAGCAAAATATATGACTAAGATTAATAACCTTAATAATACAAATGCTCTGATCCAAAATCATTAAGAATAAAATTAATAATCAGTAGGAAAAAAGGAAAAGACCATGAGCCGGCAATTCACAAAAGATGAAAACAAATGGCAAGTATCTGCTTTTCATCAATATTCAATAAAATTGTATGTGGCTTCTTCTACACTGTTCTTGACATTTCCAAATTTTCTACAAGGAGAACGTATGACTGTAATAGTGGAGGAAAAACTTTAAAGATATTAAAATAGAAAATTAAATTTAAGAATGTTAACCGGGTATCAGCAGGCAGGATAAATGGGTGGGCAGGCGTGGAGTCAGGGATTTTAGAGGGAAGGCCATGGAAGAACAGGGAGCATTTTTGGAGAGCTGTAAACAGCATCTCAAAGGAAACAGAGCTGGGCTGCTCTCTAGGAGCTGAGGTTGAGTCAATGAGTCCATTGCTTCTCTCCTGAGATGACAGTGATAGCATGGAAAAGATAGAATGGTATTGAGGAGGAGCTGATTTAGAGATAGGGAAGGGAGTACATTGATTCCAATAAAAATAAAAAGCAAAAGAAGCTAGAACCATAGAATGGTAGTGAAAGAAGAGACCTTAGATTCACCTAATAAAACTCTAATTTTATGATGAGGATCCTGAGTCCAAAGGAAGCTAAGTGACTTACTTTCAGGTTACACACCTATGGGCATATTTAGGAATAAACATCAGGCCCCTTCCCATCTGTGCTCTTTTCAACCATACCACCCAATCACTCCTATTTGATCCAGAGCTATGTGTTTAAGAAAATTACCCTGTATTCCATGCATTCCATTTGTTCTCTTTCATGACTGAGAAATTTATAGTCTAATGTGCAGTTAATAAGAATCAGCAAGTATTAATCTCTCTGTCACACACACAATTATTACTATTGGCATCATGTGCAGACATAAAAATTAACGATATGGACAGTCTGTCTCTGCATTTGTGCATCTATAAATACCACTGCAAGAAGATATGTTCCAGTGTCTTAGTTAAGAATGACTGTTTTTATGAGCTGGTATGGAAAAATTAAGTACTTGAGAAAGTAATTTGTAGTGATCTCTTAATATTTTTGCAAAATTACATAACTGGTTAGCTACCTTAATAGGCAGCTCTAAATATTTTTATACACAGCTTGTGATATATTTTAAATATGAACTAAACATTGTAAACTTCACTTGATATAGCTGTTTTGTAATATGTGCTGTGGTTAACTATTTTAATATGTTGGACAGTAAAACTAAATGTAACAGTTCCAACATTTCTCATGGGAGTGATTTAGGGCAGACATATGTTTTTCATTAGAGTTTCCAGCAGAAATCTTAGAAATCAAGAGGAAAAATAGACCCTATTATACCAAACAGTGTTACAAACCATAATAGAAAACAACAGTCTTTAAAGCTTTTGTTTTGTTTTGTTTTGACAGCCCTGAAACAAGAAATCTGAAACACTAGAAATGAAGGTATATCCCTTAATGAAAAGTCTAATACTGGAATGCCACAATAACTGAGAATCCATAAACTAGAACCAAGAGGTGAGGCAGAATCTTTGCTGAAATGAATTTCCCCCTGCATCCTGAAGCCCTCTTTCATCTGAGTGAGTGGATTCTGCAGTCATGGTTTTGTACACTGTCACCTACTGTAATGAACTGAAGTTTTCATTCAAGTGTGGATAACATGAAGGCTGGCAATGAACTTTTAGGATCACCCTTCTAGTTACCACAGCAACATCCTTTGTCACTGGCAGTCCTCAAGGTCCAAGGAACAACTTTGCAAGGGAAAGATTTCTGAAATCTTGAAAGCTATTTTTCAATGGAAATAGTGCCCCTAGGAGCAGAAATCTGCAGAAATGCATATCTGATGAATTACTGAGGGAAAGCTGTGAGAGGAGGAAAGAACGCAGAGGTGACAGAGTAAAGGAAGCACAGGAGGAGAAATTCTCGTTAGTTCCTCACCTTTTACAATTCTCTGTTGGGAAGTGTTTTATATTTTACAAAGAAGATTGACTTTCTACACGCTGGGAAAGTACTTGACCAATGATGAAAAATGCTTTGGTTGAAAGACATAGCTCTACTAACATAATAAACAAAACGTCTATGCCTTGTGTTGATGGAGATGAAAGTTTTCATAATAAAGTGGCAGCCATAAATAGCAATAATGATTTTATATGGTCTATGTTTACCTGAACTTTTTCAAAAGAGGAAAGCTGTCAAAAATAAATCATTGCGGGCTTCCCTGGTGGCGCAGTGGTTGGGGGTCCGCCTGCCGATGCAGGGGACGCGGGTTCGTGCCCCGGCCCGGGAAGATCCCACATGCCGCGGAGCGGCTGGGCCCGTGAGCCATGGCCGCTGAGCCTGCGCGTCCGGAGCCTGTGCTCCGCAACGGGAGAGGCCACAACAGTGAGAGGCCCGCGTACAGCAAAAAAAGAAAAAAAAAAAAAAAGAAAAAAAAAATCATTGCAAATAGATTTGTACTCTTGGTTGTAGAATGTGGCTTTGTCTTACTAAGGAGATAAGAGTAGATATATATGCTTTCCAGTGGAAAGCAGACCTGAAAGTACCATAAGCTGCCTTCCACAAGCCATTGAAAATAAATTCTCAGCTCCTTCTCATTCGAAGTCCTCTGTTAGATTTTCACAGGAATGCAAGTGGATATTGGTTCAGAGCTCACTAGACTATTCTTACCTTCAGTGTCCCTAAGAACAGTGCTTTCCAAACTGGACCTGCCTTTCCTCATTTATTATCCATGGTTGATCTTAAACAGGACAAAAGACAAGTGGGAAGGAATAGAGAAGAAAAAACTTAGGAAATAAGATCCCTTAAAATCAAAACTTTAAAAAAGTTAAAGATGATTTTAAAAATCATGGTGCATCATGAAGGTAATTTATACATTTTATCCCAATCAATGTGAAGTTCAGATTATTCCAGTTAGAATAACAGGAATCCTGCCATTGTTTTATGCCAAAGTTTTGAGAATTACATAGCAAAGGAAGCACAACTATGGATCTAGCTAGAAAAATACCGTCTTCCCAGAATTTGAGGAGAACTTATGCACCATCCCTTCCACAGAACTGACTTTTCACACCGTAATATTTTAAAGTCCTAAAATGTCTTAGTAAAATTCCTACTGACACAAGTCTCAGTGTCAGTTCCCTGTGCTGGGAAGCTCTTCTCATGGGGGTGAGTCAGACTTGCTGGCTGGCTTTATTTTCCTAAGTTGTCTTCCTAATATTAAACCCAAAATTGCTTCCCAGCATTTTCCACCCAATAGACAGAGTTCTGTGGGAAGTCTACTTCCACTTATATATGGTATCTTTACAGGATCTATTTGGAAGGAAAACCTATGCTACTTCACTGGTAAACTCATGCCAGATTAAAATGTAAACAAATGTGATTTTTTTTTCTTTTAGTTAAAAGAAGTCAAAAAAGGAGGTCACTAGGTCCTTTCCTTTGCTTTCTGACCGAACTGTAGTGTCTAATTTCATCTGCCTAGAGATCTTTCAGATTTCTAGTAAGTATTAGAGATTTAAACGCTTTTCTCTGTAATCAATACCTGAGGCAGTACCTAGTATAAAGATTGCAACCCGTATGCTGGGTTGTACACTAGATACTAAACTCTAGTATAAAGATGGCAACCTGGAAGCGTACAGGCTGAATTCTGCCCTTCAATAAAATCTCTTTGACTCATGCAGTGTTTTAGAAAATGAGCCAACTTTTTAAATTTGGTTAATTAAGAATATTAAAAAAAGCCCCTCAGATTCCTGATTTCTTGAGAGACTGGCAATATTAGACTCATGCTCTCCTGGAAACAATTAGAGGATCTCCAGTTTGACACAGTCATCACCACTCCCTATTGCCCCCTTTATTAAGACCAACTATCTTTTGCTGATTATCACTGTATTTTCACTGTTGTTTTTCCAAAACCTAACCTACTTTACTTATTTATATTAGTTGCTGGTCCCTGTAAGCATCTGAGTTTGAGACTCCTATTGCAACTCATGATTTCAAACATTTTTAAAGTGTGGGGATATCTTATAATTATGTTTTTGGTACCTGTTACCTAAAAGATACAAAGGAAAAATTCTATAGCTTCAGCAATATCTTTAAATGAATTTCTATTTTATAAATTACAATTGTATCTACAAATATTTGTATATTTATATGTGCAGAGTAATACTGAGTATATGGATGAAGCACAAAGCACACACACAGGAGTGAACCTTTTGTTCTAACTCCTAGATTTTCCCAGGGATCCATGAGACAAAGGTTGGGAATCACTGGTCTAGTAAAAAGAATTCTGGACTGGGAATCAGAAAACACAGTCTTGAGTTCCATCCCTGCACTGGATAGGCTATTGGTTGGTGGTTTGAGGCAAATTAGTCAACCTGTTGGGGCACTGATTTTCTCTTGTGCAAAACGAATAAACTGGATAATTGTTGAGAACCTTTCCATTCATAAAACATAATAATATATGCCTTATGAGTTGTTTTTTTTTTTTTTTGGTACGCAGGCCTCTCACTGTTGTGGCCTCTCCCACTGCGGAGCACAGGCTCTGGACGCGCAGGCTCAGCGGCCATGGCTCACAGGCCCAGACGCTCCGCGGCATGTGGGATCTTTCCAGACCAGGGCATGAACCCGTGTCCCCTGCATCGGCAGGCGGACTCTCAACCACTGCGCCACCAGGGAAGCCCTGCCTTATGAGTCTTTACACCTATTACAAAAACCCAGGCAACTATGGGACCTCCCCAAAGTGTACCTGGGTTTTACCTAAAGACAAAAGGTTTATTAGGGAGGGAACTGCCATGGAAAAAATGGAAACACAGGGAAAACTGCAACTCTCCTATTTCCAAGTTTATATACAATTTTATATTCTCTGCTCCAAACCATGTTTGAAAAACTAGCAGTATATTTATGAGTAAACTGTCTTAAAGAGAACTCAGCATTATAGATATATTTCATTTGAGCTCAGATATTTGGGGTATAATATTTTAGGCATATAAGTTTATGGGTTCAAACGTACATATTCTTTTCAGATCAAAGGCGATACTGTTTACAAAAGCACTTTGAACATTATAGTATTATCTAGGATTATCAGATATTATAATGCTGCTATTACCTGATATTCCCACCTGACTCCAAATCCTGTGCTCAGAGCCTTTACTCCACCACTGCCGCCCCCAGGGTTTCTATGCTTAGAGAGAATAATGCCAGATACATAGACATGTTCAATGAATACTGATAAGTTTAAAATATTTGTGCTATAAGTCCAATGATACTAGCACACAATAGTGTGTTTTTTCAGTATATACTGTAAAAGAAAACTAATACTTTAACTGCACCCGGGGCATCACTCCATCTCACAGTATATTATATTGCCTTAGAATTTCCTCTGTCAGGGAAGCCTATAATAATAACTGCAGCAAATTCAAGTTTCTTACATAATGCCCACTCTCACCTTCTTTCTTTTAACAGAACCCTGACTTTGTTCATGACTAATATGTGCCCAGTTAAAAATATTCATCAGATTCTCTGGTAGCCAGAGGTGGTCATGAAACCCAGTTCTAGGCAACGACTACAAGTCTTCTGGGTAGGACTTCCAGAAAGCTATGGTTCCCCTAATATAAAAAAGGGCAGACACCACTAGTATATTCCTTTTACTTTCATCCTTCCTCCCTCCTTGCCTAAAGCAGGGACACAATACATGGAAGAGGAGTGTCCACCTCATGACCATGATGATGAAATATACTGACAGGAAAAAAAGGAAGAAAGGGAGGAAGGAAGGAAGCCAAAAGGAGTGTGAGTTCTGCTGCCTGTCTCTTAACTTCCTGCTGAGAAAAAAAATAAATCCCTATTTATTTTTATTTATTATTTAAGCTAATCTTGTAAATTTTCCATTACATATATCCAGGTACAATCCTAATATAATACAGAAATTGATAATCCCAAATTATCAACAGGAAGTAAAATAAGAATCTAATAAATATAAATTACAGTTTCTGTGGTATTATCATGCCTCTCTCTTGAACCATAGAGTTCTTAGATATTTTGAATCTTTCATTCCCTAGCATTACACTGAACCTAACTAAACAGATCTAGCTCTTATTGACCTGATCTTTAAAGACACTATAAAAATTCAGGGACATAAGTTAATGAGTAATATAAAAATTGTTTACCAAAAAAATTGTTTTCCAAGAGTGTGGGTGTCAAAAACCATATGCAAGTTTTGTTTTTCTTTGTTTCCTGATTCCAGAGCCTCCTGACCAAATACCTTAGAGCACCGATTTGCCCTTAATAGTTTACAGGTGTGCCAAGCTGCTGCTTCAGTTCACAGGTCTGGCGGGTAGGGCCTGGGGTGATCAAGCCCCTGCTGCTGCTTGCCCCCGACCACACCAGCCTGTCCACTTACCTCAGTAGACTCTGCAAACATTCTTACTGCCTGTGTGCAAAACAGCGTTAAAAAGGCTGGGAAGCACTGCCCTATATGACAGCTAGATGCCATCAAAATAATAACAGCAATGGAAAAAAAAATTACCTATTACAACGCTCTGTGGATCAAAAATTAGCTCACACACATCACACCATTTTATTCTCAGGAAAATCATGAGTGGTCAATAGGGCGCTTATATTTATTATCAAGGTTCAGAGATGGTAATGTGTCCACTAACACACATTGCTAGGAAATGACAGAGCCAGGACTTTTGAATCAAGGATTTCTGCTCTAAGCCTATGCTTTTTCTGACATAGCTCCCTGTATGATGATAGTCCACATTTGCACAGATCTTTGAAATGAGTGTTTTGATTTCATACTCTGAAGAAAGTTCAAATGGTTTTCGTTTGTTTTCTCTTGTGACTGCCATGCAAATACTAACATATATGGAAACTGATACTCTCTTTGAACTTAGCAAGACTGAGAAAGCACAACACTAAATGACACATTTAGGCCATACCAATTTTCTTTTTACAGCTCCCATCCCTGACACCCTGAGAGCCAACCCTTGTTATTTTGTGTGAGTAGAAAAGAGTTTTTGCCCACCACTCTCCCCAAGAGTACCTATTAAAAAGAAAATAATACGTTGCTGTTGACCATGCTTAAGTTTTGCTTTGTTTTGCCGAACACAATTTCTCATTGCCCTTTCCATAAAAGGGAAGAATAGAGAGAAATGAAAGAAACTATCAAAAGTAAATTACATTTTTAACATATAAAAGGAAATATGAATTTTAAATATAGGGTAATTATTGTCGAGAGGTATTACTGAAATAAAAGGAATTTAAGTTTGCTACTCCTGTTTTAGAAAGCTAGACAATCAATAGATTTCAGTGACTAGATATAATATTTTAATTTCTTTATAGCAATGGAGAAACAAAGAGGATACATGCACCAAAATAGGAAGGTATGAGGAAACTCCTATAAGTAGCTATTATAGACAGATTCAAAAGCACAAGTAATATCTATAATATTAACCAAATATTAATTCACTGTTCAGAAAGTGAGAATGCATCGCATAAAACAATAAGTTTAAGCAAGCATAAGTTACAGAATACAATATGCAGTGGTTATGGAAGTGAGCCTGTGGCAGGTTTAGAATTCCATGTTTAAAGACATGGGCTCGAGATCCAGAAGGTTCAAATCCTGGTTCTATCACTTAGCAGTTGAGTGATGATAACGTGCTTAATTTTTAGTACAGAAGAAGTATTGATTGCTTGATTCTATCAACAGTTAAGATTAGTAAAATTACAGCATTATATAAAAAGTAGAATTCTTATATTGATTGCTTATTTTCAATAGTACTTTTAAACTAAATCTCATCAACCACAAAATGTCCACAAGACATAAAGTAATTTCTGCCAACCAGTAGCAAGTAAGCTGAGATTATAAACTGGAATAACATAAGTGCAACACTGTGGGCAAGTTCATGGTAAAAGCCAAACTAACCTAGTTCCATGAAAGGCTAAGCACATTTGGAAGACAATTCAATTCTTCCAGTACATACTGCGTATTCCATCCTATTCTACAAAACTGAGTCACCACTGCCTCAGTGCTGTCCTATTACTCCTTATCCTGAGATGTAGATTAAACATTCTCTTCAGCAGCTAACTGTAAACATAAACCCTACTTCTCAGGACATGTGACTTTTCAACATACTTAATAAGGGGCATGTCTATACTGGCCAAGTAAAAATCTACCTTCAGAAATCAAGTCCTTTTGGTGGCCACAAGGGTTGATGTGTGTTCCACTGGCAAGCTGACTTATGTCAAGTCTAAGTAGCACATCTTATCCACCCTGTTTGAACTGTACATCCAAATCTAATCTAGGGCATTCTTCACAGAATTAGAACAAAAAATTTCACAATTTGTATGGAAACACAAAAGACCCCAAATAGCCAAAGCAATCTTGAGAAAGAAAAACAGAGCTGGAGGAATCAAGCTCCTGGACTTCAGACTATACTACAAAGCTGCATTAACCAAGACAGTGTGGTACTGGCACAAAAACAGAAATATACATCAATGGTACAGGACAGAAAGCCCAGAGACAAACCCACACACATATGGTCACCTAATTTATGGCAAAGGATGCAAGAACATACAATGGAGAAAAGACAGCCTCTTCAATAAATGGTGCTAGGAAAACTAGACAGTTACATTACAACACTCTCTAACACCATACACAAAAATAAGCTCCAAATGGATTAAAGACCTAAATGTAAGACCGGACACTATAAAACTTTGAGAGGAAAACGTAGGAAAAACACACTTTGATATAAACCACAGCAAGATCTTTTTTGACCCACCTCCTAGAGTAATGAAAATAAAAACAAAAAATGAACAAATGGGACCTAATGAAACTTAAAAGCTTTTGCACAGCAAAGGAAACCATAAACAAGACGAAAAGACAACCCTCAGAGTGGGAGAAAATATTTGCAAACGAAGCAACTGACAAAGGATTAATCTCCAAAATATATAAACAGCTCATGGAGCTCAATATCAAAAAAACTAACAACACAATTAAAAAATGGGCAGAAGATCTAAATAGACATTTCACCAAAGAAGACATACAGATGGCCAAGAGGCATGTGAAAAGATGCTCAATATCACTAATTATTAGAGAAATGCAAATCAAAACTACCATGAGGTATCACCTCAAACTGGTCAAAATGGCCATTATCAAAACATCTAGAAACAATAAATGCTGGAGAGAGTGTGATGAAAAGGGAACCCTCCTGCACTGTTGATGGGAATGTAAATTGATACAGCCACTATGGAGAACAGTATGGAGGTTCCTTAAAAAACTAAAAATACAACCACCATATGACCCAGCAATTCCATCATTGGGTATATACCCTGAGAAAACCATAATTCAAAAAGAGACATGTACCACAATGTTCACAGTAGCACTATTTACAATAGCCAGGACAGGAAGCAACCTAAATGTCCATCAACAGATGAATGGATAAAGAAGATGTGGCACATATATACAATGGAATATTACTCAGCCATAAAAACAGTATTGTGAATCAATTATACTCCAGTAAAGATGTATAAAAAATAAAAAAAAACCCAAAGCTAATCTAGGTAGGAATATATACTTTGTATTATAAAATAAGATGTCTCCAAAATTTAAAGATACACTAAAATTTCCACAAATTCGTATTTTTTTTACCTTCAGCTGCTAACTTTACAAATTTTCCTAACATAAACATGAATGTACAGAAGTGTTTCTAAACGTGAAATCACATTTAAAACAAGAAAATGCAATATCCTGAGCAATCATAAAACAGAGAAACCAATAAAGAATGAAATTCTGGGTCAATAAACACCTTGAGCGAGTATCGAATGAACACTGACTGCTTGACCTCAATTCTCAAAATAATACAGTAACACACTAACGCTGCAGAAAGCTATCCAAACACCCTCGTTAGAACACACCATCTTTGTTGTCTGTTTCTGGAATTATGTGTGTTAAGAATAACTTCCAATTATACTCTCCTAGTGTTCAAATTGACTTTGAATCAAATCACTGTTCTAAGCTGTATATAAACCATATTAAGTCTTTCTAAGTCAATATTCATTTATAGCCAAACACACACGTGAAATCACACTCAGTGCTGTACCCTAATGAAATGGGAACAACTCCCACAAGCTTTCCTTAGGTAGATTTTAAGTTGGCAAGCAGGTTCTGTACTGGGCAAGGAAACGTTTCATTTCTGTGGGAAGTTCATTCGGTTTCCACCTTGTCAGGGTTTCGTTTTCCATGACCAGACACAGGAAAGGTCAGCATTGGGCACAAAGGAAAGCACACATGCACGGGATGCTCAGGTGGACAGAGACACAGCCCGCTTCTGAGAAAGCTGGGCCCCCCCCGCAGGGAGGCAGGACAGGGGACAGGAGGAAAAGTCAGATGATATGTAACCTCCCTCAGCTGAGCCTTCCCCAGTGGAGAGGTCTACAGGCACCCACACACACATATCCATGAATGAGCGGCAACCTGGTATGTTTTTAAAGTATTTACGTTTTACATGTAAGTGTTAATAACTTCTCACTCTCAAACAGGCCCAGGCTCAATCCACACTACTAGCAATAAGCTTTACACAAAATATAAAGAATGTTGAATTTGATATGAAACAACACAAATGAATATCTCCGCAAGTTATACCACAGTTCTTACTAGAAGTGAAAATGGTTAGATTTTAGGATATTTAATTAGGTACTTCCCCCAAATCAACAGCCTACTTTACTGGGATGTTTGGGGATTATTTTGGATAGTACCCATTAATTCAGATTCAAGATGAAATATGAGAAGTCAAAATATGAAACTGTTCTTGAAAATGGCAATTTTCATCCTATAACATTGTACAACATCTTAGGGAAACAGGTTTTTTGTTTTTAAGTTTGAAATGACAATCGCAAAGAGAATATGTCAACAGAAATCCTTTGAATAGGATGGATGCACATCATTCTATTTTTCCTTAAAGATATTACACCCTGTGAGTATTCTGCTATTTTAACAAGGCTTAGGCTCTAAGAATATGAATACTGACAAGCAGCTAGAAGGCCATTTCCCTACCACAACTGGAATAAAAAAAAAAAAACCTACAACAAAAACCTCTAATCCGAAAGGCTGGCTAGCATTCATCAGGCCTCATGAAATTCGGAACAACTCCAATGAAGATGGTTACATCCTATTTCCAAATGCCTTTATTTTTAAATCTGTTTTCGGTATCAGTGATGTTTATGTCCTCTATTTTTGTTAAACACTCACCTGTGATTTTTTGCAGCAAAGGTGACAATTCAGACTCCTCACAAAAGACTTGAGCCAACGCTTTCTTCACTTTTTCTTCACCTTCACCCAGGTCTTTGTCCACTGAGAACTCTCCACTGACAGAATAAATATATATCAGGAGGACCAGCAGCTCTTCGGGGCTGTAGTCATCATTAGTCCTCTGGTTCGAAGGCTTAATCATGGGAAGCAGCTGATTTAACACAACAGACATTGTCGACTCCCCAATGCTCTGAAATAAAAGGGGGGAATAGGCACATATGTCAGTCTTGTACAGACGTAATTTATGCACTACATCAGCCCAAAGATAGCTTGCAAACAAGTCTGTGATGTTCACTGACTAGATAGCTTTTTATTTGTATGTTTCTTGTCCTGGAGAGAATACTGCAGGCAATTTGGCATTAGAGCTGTTGTTTTGAAAGATCTAGTTCATAAAATGGCTGGTCAAGTTGCATACCCTTTTCTATTATCTTACATATTGCTTAAAGAAATAAGAGCCATGTGTTTTAAAAATAAAAGTGTACGTAGTTCAGATGCTAGAAATTTTAAATAAAAATATTTGTAACATAATATGATTAAAAATAAAAACATACCAGCACCTATATGCTGACATTCCTTCAGAGGAATTACTTTAGATTTTATAGCATATTCTTTTAATATTCTTTAAGGTGGCAAATATTAGTCAGAATAGATTTTCTTTTTATAACAATGAAAAGTCATTTTCTGCTAAATCTGGTCAAACTGGGTAATGACACTTCAGGATATCTTTGGGTTAGTCTGAAGAGAATTCACATTTAAAGTTTTAAAAAAATGTGCTTTTAGATATTCCACCAATTTCCTGAGTGATATTTAGCAGAGAATTTCAAAATTCCTTTCATGTGATAACAGCATTGCATTACTGAGTTAGCTGCATAACTTTCAATGCACACTTCTAGTACAAATTCTGAGGTTTTTGGTGAATAGATAAATCCCCATTTTAAACAATGTGATTTAATTCTACTTATAATCTAAAATAACCCTGTAAAATAAAACTCAACGATTTGTATTTATATTAAAATCAGGGGCCAAATGATCACGAGTTACAACTTTCACGTTATTTATTCAGAAGCATTCACTGAGCATCTACTATGTTCCAGGTACTACTCTGGGTCTGGGGAAGACAGCAGTGAACAAAACAAATCCTCTGCTATCACAGAGCTTACATTCTAATGGGGGAAAACAGACAATTTAAAGCTAAGGAAGTAAAATATATAGTATTTTAAATGGTGGTAAGAGCTACTGAGAAAAATAAAGCAGGAATGAAAGACGGGACTTAAGGGTGTGTTTATGTCAGTAAATATGCACTATTATATTTTTTAAATTTTTTAGACCATAGTCTTTTATTTATTTATTTGTTTGTTTGTTTATTTATTTATCTATTTTTGGCTGTGTTGGGTCTTCGTTGCTGCGCGCAGGCTTTCTCTAGTTGTGGTGAGCGGGCGCTACTCTTCCTTGCCGTGCGCGGGCTTCTCATTGCAGTGGCGTCTCTTGTTGCGGAGCACAGGATCTAGGTGCATGGGCTTCAGTAGTTGCAGCACATGGGCTCAGTAGTTGTGGCACGCTGGCTCTAGGGCACACAGGCTTCAGTAGTTGCGGCCGCGGGTTCAGTAGTTGTGGCTCGTGGGCTCTAGAACACAGGCTCAGTAGTCGTGGCGCAGGGGCTTTGTTGCTCTGCAGCATGTGGGATCTTCCCAGACCAGGGATTGAACCCATGTCCCCTGCATTGGCAGGCGGATTCTTAACCATTGCGTCACCAGGGAAGTCCCTGCACTATTTTAAAGAGGAAAAGCCGTGTTAAGAAGGGAGTATTGGAATAAAGAAAGACCTATAGAAACTCTCTCTCTCTGAATGAAGTTGATGGCAAGCAGCTGAATGTGGTTCTGTATTGGGACGACTACCCAAAATGAGCTTTTCAAGTCATTTCCACACCTGGGAAAATCTGGACATATCATCTCAAGGTTAAGGTTCATAATTACATTTTTTGGTACATGGGAAACAGCTGTTACCATTTATTTCAACTAAAAATCCTGGATGTTCACAATGTACCAAACAAAACTAAAATGGAATGACTAAAGTACAAATGGAAAAGAACAGAATGGAGATTTTAACTGTTATGTGGTGACAAGACATGGTTTATCAAGTATAAACATACCCACTTCTCAAAGGAAATGGCTGAAAGGTTTGAAGGCATCCTAGGACTGTCCTGTAGCCTCAGGAGTCTCTTGGGAGGAACTTTCAAGTGTTTGTTCTTTACTTTAAAAGCTGCCCGAAAGCAATTTAAAAGAAAGGAGGTGTGTGGCTGGCCTGTTAAAAGAAGGGCCATGGGGGCTGCAGCTTTCGCTTTTTATTTTTTACTCTATCACCAACTCCTTGGATGACATTAAACAGATTCTTTCATTGCTTTATATCCCATTTCTAAAAAGTAGGTGTATACATCAAGTATCTGTCCTATAGGAACCCTGTGATTCTCTCCCCAGAGCAAAAATATATATTTTTTTGCTATAGTTATAAAAAGTAAAACAGGGCAGGGTAATCATCATAGTCATTTAAGAAGATTCACTCACTAACATCTGGCCATCAGAGCATCATTTTCAAGTTGTTGATCTGTCACTGGAGAGCAAAATCCCTCCTCAGTGACACTGCAGCGGATTTCCATTGGCTAGCTCGTACCTCTGCACACCAATTTCTAAAATTACACTTTAATCTGCTTAATGCATCCAAAGAAGTTAATAACTGAGCTGAATACAAAGCCAAGAATACTGATTAGTCTTAAAGAGGCATTAGATATTGTGGAAATAAAGAGATTCCGTTTCAAAAAGCCAGATTCCAATCTTGACTGTTCCACTAGCTAGTATTTTAACCTCTTTGGATCTCAGTAAACTTCTTAGGATGTCTTCGTCTCTAAAATTACATGATCGGACTAGAGGGTGACTGAGTTCTTAAGTCATAGTTACGCTAAGATCTCCATTTTTACTTTCTTCTCCCCCTACCTTAAAAAATTACCATTGGTGGTAGAAGGCAGTGAATCTCGCTGTTCGCTACACAGCAAAATATAACAATAAATACTTGAAAAAGAAAAGCCTTCCTATAGAAAGAAATGTAGATGCAGAAATATTGTAGATATGTGTGTAACATGGGCTGATATACATTCACGTATTTCCTAACTCCGTCCACTGAGAAGATGTAGAAGTAGTTACATCCCAGTAGCAATGAGCACTCCAGTGGTCAGATCTTAGTTTCTAATATCATTCTCCAATAATAGGAACCAGAGATCCTTGGAGAAATGGCTGATTCTAGGGATGGGGCGGGGAAAATACAAGAAGAACCTGGAATATCTTGTAGTGCCAGAAAGTAAGGAAGTCCTTAGAAAACAAACAAATGGGGGCATGTCAAAACGACACAAGAGACAACTGGGAGATCTCCCAGTGGTCAAAGCTGGAATGATTTGCACAAGAGAATAATTAAAGTAGTAGTAGTAATGGATTATAACCCAAAGTATAAAATAAATATGCATCACTCCACACTGGTAATGAATAAGTGGTTGCATTAATTAATGTAGGAGAAGAGAAATATTCCTTAACAGAAGAATTCCAAATAACTTACCTACATAAGCTACTTCTCCTCCTGGAGACAGAACTTAATCGCCCCACATCTTAAGTGTGAGCTGAACATGGTGACTTGCTTTTAAAAAACTGTGTATGGAAAGGGGAGGGAGGAGTGACTTTACCTTAGTCAGAGGATCAAGGTTCACATCACCAGTGATAAGTCACATTGATATCACCTGTCCCAAATATGATGTGATGAGATTGGCACTTTACTTTTGCGGTATTCTTCTCCCAAGCCCATAACCCCATGACAAAAACATCGGATAAATCCTAATTGAGGGACATTCTACAAAATGCCTGACCAGCACTCCCTCAAAACCGTCAAGGTCATGAAAAATAAGGAAAAAATGAAAAACTATCACACACCAGATGAGACTAAGGAAACATAATGACTAAATGTAATGTGATATCCTGGATGGGATCCTGGAACACACAAAGGACTTTAGAGAAAAACTAGTGAAATCAGACTGAAGTCTGGAGTTTATAATTAATAATAATGTACCATGTTGGTTTCTTAGTTTTGACAAATGATTGAGGATACACAATAGTGTAAGATTTTAACAGTAGGGTGAGGGGTATACATAAATTCTCTGTATTATCTTGGCAAGTTTTGTATAAATCTAAAGCTACTCTAAAATAAAACATTTATTGGAAAGGGAAGAAGAAGGGGAGGGGAGGAAGGGAAGACAGTAAGAGACAAAGCCACGTACATTTTGATCTCTTTTCTGTCAGACTGAAAATTCCAAGACAAATGATTTCAGCTCAGTATGAGGAAGAACTCCTACAACCAGAGCCAAGGTAAGAGACTGACTCAGGAAGCAATGAACTTCCCATCAAAGCAAAGGGAAGCAGGGTGATCTGGCAAGGATGAAGCAGAGAGAATCCCATGACACCTTGGCTTAGAAGGTGAACTAGACCTTCCTAGTGCTGTCCATAAAAGCATGACTCCAGACTGGATGCACACCCATCTTCTGATCTTCTCTGCTCTTAGAATGAAACCCCAACAAGAAGGAAAGAAAACATCCTGGACGAAACTTCCTAGACTGAAACTTTTTTAAAGGTAAAAGAAAGAATCTGAGGTGGATTAAAAATGAGGAGATGGGAGTAAGATTTTATGCCTGGGTTTGAATTCTGGCTGTACCACTTATTAGCTGTATGACCTTGGGTAAGTCTCAGTTTTCTCATCTATATAAAATGGAAAGAGTATCACAAAGGCCTGAATATCAAGCAGTCCCAAGCCACAGGCATTTTCTTTCTTTTTTTTTTTTTTTTGTGGTACGCGGGCCTCTCACTGTTGTGGCCTCTCCCGTTGCGGAGCACAGGCTCTGGATGTGCAGGCTCAGCGGCCATGGCTCACCAGCCCAGCCGCTCCGCGGCATGTGGGTTCTTCCCAGACCGGGGCACGAACCCGTGTCCCCTGCATCGGCAGGCGGACTCTCAACCACTGCGCCGCCAGGGAAGCCCGCCACAGGCATTTTCATAATACTGGGACGATTGCTTAAACTACTTTGTGGTTTAAAATAGAGTAACCCCACAATGGGACAGTCTTTGTAAGGACTCAAACATAAGGGGAGGCCCTCTTTTCTGAGGGTTAATTTTAAGGAAAGTACTTTCCCTTACATTTGAGGATACACAATAATAGTTCTTGTTCCATAAGGTTATTCTAAAGATTTAATAATAGGAGTCACAAAGCACAGTGCCTGGCACATAGTCCCTGATAACTACTAACTATTACTATTGGGCTGGCCAAAAGGTTCGTTCGTTTTTTCCACAAGATGGCTCTAGTAGCACTTAGTTGTCTTTAACTTCATTCGAAACAATTTGCTTAGACTGTATGTGACAGCTGTCACATCAGCACACATTTAAAAAAGACATCAAATTTGGTGAATTTTTGTGTAGCCATTTTGATATTGAAGATGGAAGAAAAAAGCAACATTTTCGGCACATTACGCTTTATTATTTCAGGAAAGGTAAAAACGCAACTGAAATACAAAAAAAGATTTGTGCAGCATATGGAGAAGGTGCTGTGACTGATGGAACGTGTCAAAAGTTTGCAAAGTTTTGTGCTGGAGATTTCTCGGTGGACAATGCTCCACAGTCGGGTAGACCAGTTGAAGCTGATAGCGATCAAATCAAGACATTAATTGAAAACAATCAACATTAGACCATACGGGAGATAGCCGACATACTGTAAATATCCAAATCAAGCGCTGAAAATCATTTGCACCAGCTTGGTTATGTTAATTGCCTTGGTGTTTGGGTTCCACGTAAGTTCAGCGCAGGAAACCTTCTTGACCCTATTTCCACATGAGATTCTCTACTTAAACATAACAAAAACATTCCATTTTTAAAACAAATTATGACAGGCGATGAAAAGTGGATACCGTACAATAATGTGGAACGGAAGAGATCGTGGGGCAAGTGAAATGAACCACCACCAACCACACCAAAGGCCGGTCTTCATGCAAAGAAAGTGATGTTGTGTATATGGTGGGATTGGAAGGGAGTCCTCTATTATGAGCTCCTTCCGGAAAACCAAACAAATAATTCCAACAAGTACTGCTCCCAATTAGACCAACTGAAAGCAGCACTCAGTGAAAAGCGTCCAGAATTAGTCAAGAGAAAACTCATAATCTTCCGTCAGGATAACGCAAGACCTCATGTTTCTTTGATGACCAGGCAAAAACTGTTACAGCTTGTCTGGGAAGTTCTGATTCTTCTACCGTGTTCGCCAGACATTGCACCTTTGGATTTCCATTTATTTAGGTCTTTACAAAATTCTCTTAATGGAAAAAAATTCAATTACCTGGGAGACTGTAAAAGGCACCTGGAACAGTTCTTTGCTCAAAAAGATAAAAAGTTTTGGGAAGATGGAATTAGGAAGTTGCCTGAAAAATAGCAGAAGGTCGTGGAACAAAAGGGTGAATACGTTGTTCAATAAAGTTCTTAGTGAAAATGAGTCTTTTATTTTTACTTAAAAACCGAAGGCACTTTTTGATCAACCCAATACTACACAACTACTACTACTATTGCCTACTACCCCACTGACTCCCTTCTCACCCAGCAGAAGTGATTAAGATGCTTGGTAAGAGAATGAAATATCTTCCAGGAATAAGAAGTTAGCAGTCTCAAAGGAGGCAGGAGCAGCCTACAAATACTGGATGTGTAACCACATCTTGGAACTTAACTGCAAACTTAGTCAAAGGTTAAAGGCAATATAAACATTATTAAACACTGCCATTAAAAAAGCACACACAGAGTAAACCACAACCAAAGGAAAAAAAATGGCTTCTTTATAAAGTACCAGGGATTAAATTTCTCATTCATTTTGATATAAATGGGCTTACTAGTAGGAGGTGGAAGACTGGAGCTGTGTCTGGAATGACAAAAACTTTTTTTTTTTTAATTCTGCAGACTGGGACTTCTGTTATTTTTGAATGAATCCCCAGTAACTCCATACAAAAGGCCCTCTGTAAAATGCATGTTGTGTTTAGAAAAGCCAACTTTGGGGCTGAATTAAGACACCTCTGCAAAGTCAGAGTCGGTCTCTGTGCTGGCGACCTCTGCAGGCATGAGGTGCAAAGGGGCCATATGCAGTGTGGCTGCAGAGCAGGCCTGCGGCTCCACACCTGTTCCTCTGGAATGCAGAGCCTGCAGACACTTAGGGGAACTCTAAGCCACTCCAAAGTGCTGCTCTGCAGAGAACCCATCTCTACAATTCCTCCAAGCTTCCGCTCAGTTAGCGGGTGCGGGCTCAAGGGATGCTGCCAGGGAGTGCCTAAGGCCCTTCTGCCCCAAATATCACTTGTGTTAATGGCCTTTGCCATTCTTGCATTAATACTTGCCACAAGGCCTTAAATTCCCATAAGTAAAGCCACTCTGCTTCTTTGGGGAATGGGCTTTACATGTGCCAGGGAAAATGCAAAAATGTAACTTGGTGGGTATAAAGATAATTAATTGCTGCTCTCATGCATTCATCAACAAATATTTATTGTGCACATACTACATGCCAGACACAAGATTCAATGAACTTACAGGAGAGTGGGGATAGGAACAAACAGTCATGATGATGCAGTAAATAAGTGCTTTAGTAGAGGTATTCATTTACTTTGGAAATAGAGCAGAGCAACACCTAAATCCTCGAAGAGGTGGTACCTCAATTGAGTCTTAAACAATCAACATCTAATATCAGGGAGGAGCAAAGCTCTGAGAAATGAGTGATGGGATAGGATCCTTCATTCCTTCCTTCAACAACTATTTAATGCACACTTTCTAAGTGTGTGGTAGGCAGAATAACACCCCCTCAAAGAGACCTACACTCTTGTCCCCAGAACCATAAACATGTTATATTATATGACCAAAGGGACTTTGCAGATGTGATTAAAGTTACAGAACTTGAGATGGGGAGATTATCCTGCATTATCTGGGTGGGTCCAATCTAGTCACATGGGTCCTTAAAGTAGAGAACCTTTCCTGGCTGTGGTCAGAGAGAGACGCAATGATGAAAGGTCAGAGAGAAGAAGCACAGTGTATGTTTTAAAGATGGAGGAAGGGAGACATGACCCAAGGAATGCAGGGGGCCTCTAGAAGCTGGAAAAGGCAAAGAAACAGATGTCCCCTTAGAGCCTCCAGAAGGGAATGCAGTGCTGCCATCACCTTCATTTTAGTCCAGTGAGACCAGTGTTGGACTTCTGAGCTACAGAATTATAATGTAGTAAATTTCTGTTGTTCTAAGCCACTAAGTTTGTGCAGCAATAGAAAATTGATGCAAGTGGTTTATGTGAGATGGGGCATGTGAAGCTCTGCATCAGGCCCATAGCCCAGTCAGAGAACCTGGTAAAAAGTAGGGCTCCATAAATACCTGCCCAATGACTAAACAAACAAGCAAGAGCAAGCAAGAATTGGTTCCTGGGTGGTACGTATTCCATCCGTGCCACTAGGGAACCAGTGAGTGCCTTCAGGGTTGTCATAGAAAAGGAAGGCACAGAGATACACCAAATTTAAAATTTGCTACTTAATAATTTGCTCCCTAATTGGCTACTTAAATTTGCCTAGAATTAGTCCAAAATCATGCAATTGCATAAGCCAATATTTAACAGGCCCAGGATAATCATATAGGACAGTGAGTTTCAAAGTGTGAGCCACAGAACTGAGATCCCAGAGACCTTTTCAAGAGGTCCATAAGGTCAAAACTATTTTTATAAAAATATTAAGGCTTCCAACACCTGTTCTCCTCAAGATTGAGGACTATCAAAGAAAAGGGGGGATCACAACTGAGCAGGAGGTCCCTCGGGTACAAATTCTTTCCACATCCCCCGTTTCTTGTTTGTAGGAAATAGGCTTCGTTCAGCCTCCTTGACCTTCCCTGAGTTCCAAAGGGCAGGTTCAAAGAATTACTAATTAGGGAAGGGAGGGAATACAGAAACAAGGGAGAAGCAGTCAACAAACAATAGTGCAGCCTTGGGTAAGGGTCCCGGTTCCTCCTCAAGGAATATACATAACAATATCTTTGAACTCTTCTGCAGAACTAAGGCCTCTGCCCAGGTGGAGGATGGTAACTTCAGGCTGAGCACAAGATTCCTGGAGTACCACCCTGCTACCTACCTCCCCACCAACCAATCAGAAGAAAGTCACACACCCTGCAGCCCTCATCCCCAACTTTGCCTATAAAACCTTTTCCCCCCAAGCCATCAGGGAGTTCAGGGGTTTTGAGCACAAGCCACCCATTCTCCTTGCTTGGCCCTGCAATAAACCTTTCTCTGCTCAAAAAAAAAAAAAAAAGAAAAGAAAGAAAAGAAAAAGAACAAAAAATACTAAAGTATTCTTTGCCTTGTTGACATTTGCACTAATAGTACAAAAATAATGGTGGGTAAAAGTGCTGGTACCTTAACACAGATCAAGGAGAGAGGCTCCAAACTGTGATAACATTGCATTTTTGAGCACTGTGCTATGTACTCACAGTTGGAATTTTTTAAAAAGCCAGTTTCACTTAAGAGTGCTCTCGATGAAGCAGTGAAAATTATTAATCTTACAAAATCTCAAAGCTTAAATAAATGTCTCTTTAATATTCTGTGTAACAAAATAGGAACTATGCATAAAGTGCTTCTGCTATATACTAAAGTACAATGGTTATTTTGAGGAAAAGAACTTGTGCAAGTATTTGAGTCATAAACGGAATTGTTCCTCTCATGCAATACCACTGTTACTTGAAAAAATTTCAGATAGAGAAATTATAATTAAAACTTGGGTATTTGGCAAACATTTTCTCAAAAATGAACAAAGTGAGCCTGTTTCTTCCAGGAAAACAACTTACATGTTTATTGCCAAGGATAAAATTCTGGCTTTTAAATTAAAATTCAGATTTTGGAAAACTTGTATCTGCCACTGCCAGATTCTCTATACTTAAAGACGTTTCTGATGACATCTACGGCAACATTAAATATGTGATTTTTTCTTTGAATTGCACAATGAAATGTGTCAACGTTTGGAAGATCTGCATACCTCAGTGAGCCAATGTTGTCCAAATGACCCATGCATGATGTAAGGAAATCAGGCATAGGCAAAAGATCCATGCAAAATGCAGGATAGACAAGTGGATTTTAATGTAAAAGAGTACAGAAAGCTCACTGATATGCTTTCCAATTCCACATTACAAATTACCTTTAAGAAATTACTACTTGTAGAGTCAAGGTATGGTATCAAAACACAAAGTCTGCAAACATGAAAAGGCGATCAAAATATTCCTCCCTTTTCCAACTATGTATCTGCATGAGGCTGGATTTTCTTCAAATATTACTTCAACCGAAACAACATATGGCAGCATATTGAATGAGGAGGCAAACACAAGAACCCAGCTGTTTTCTCTTCAGGGAGACATTAAAGAGATTTGCAAAAATATAAACCAATGCCATTCTCACTTTTCTGTTTGTTTGTTTTGGAAATACAGTTCTTCTTCATAAAATATATTATTTATGTTAGCTTGTAACAGGCTTGTTATTTTTTTATTTTTTAGCGGTACGTGGACCTCTCACTGTTGTGGCCTCTCCCGCTGCGGAGCACAGGCTCCGGACGCGCAGGCACAGCGGCCATGGCTCATGGGCCCAGCCGCTCCGCGGCATGTGGGATCTTCCCGGACCGGGGCACGAACCCGCGTCCCCTGCAACGGCAGGTGGACTCTCAACCACTGCGCCACCAGGGAAGTCCGGCTTGTTATTATTTTTAAAGGAATTGATAAATAAATATTTTAAACTATTCTCAGTTTTAATTTCTACTATAGTAAATAATAATATTTACTGATTTAAGGATGTCACATCCTAAAAAGAAAGCTCATTATTTTCTACTGTCTTTTCCCCTTCTCATGCAACATAGGTCCTTTAAATCAGAGCTTCTCAAAATTTAATGTGCATGTGGATTACCTGGGGCTCTTGTTAAATGCAGATGCTAATTAACTAGGTTTGGGGATAGGGCCTGAATATTCTGTATGCCTAATAAGTTGTCAGGTGATACCAGTGCTGCTGGCCAGTGGACCACATTCTGAGTGGCATCTGGACTGGATCACTCAACAACTTCTAGATTGCAGTGTGTATGGGAAATAAACCATCTTGCTTGAGTCACTGTATTTGTGGATTCTCACCTTAATCTGAATACTAAGTAATACAACTCATAGATCTACATCTCCAGCCAAATTTCTCTCCTTTGCTTGCTGCCCATACAGTCAACTGAGTATTGGACATCTCTACTTGTACTGAATATATCTCATCTGCAAATATAATTCAACATGTCTAAAACTGATATGAAGATTTTTACCCCACTATCTGTTCTGCAGTCTGTATACCGTACTGTTGTGTGATACTATCATTCTTCCAATTGAACAAGACAGAAACTTGGAGTCTATCACAGCTTTCCCTCGTCCCTGCCACATCAAATCAGCCACCAAGTCCTAATGATTTTATATATGCCTTCCTCTACCGCCTAGGTTGCAACTACTATTATCTCTAGTCATGATTTATCTCATTCTGAACCAAAATTTTGATCTCCTTAAAGTTATTTCATGGTTTCCACTGTCTTCAAGATAAAGCTTTTATAGGACACATGCATTTATTTTAGCTTTGTGGCCCTAATTAACCGTTCAGCCTCATCCAGCATGAATCGTTTCCTTACAGGCTACATTTCAGTTTTGCTGAACTACTTGCATTTGCCTCTGTGCTTTTGTACATGCTTATATCCCTGCCTAGAATGTTTTTCCCTCCTTTCCACCTGGTCTCACAATTCAACTAAAACTTTATCTCCCCCGACTTTCCCTGTGTGTTAAGTGTGCCTACTTTGTGATCCCTGAAAAGACTCTACTTCCCTCTACCATGGCTCTTATCACCCTGAATTTAGTTGTTTATTCATTACATTGTTTATTCATTAAATATCTACCCCCCTTCTAAGACTGAAAAATTCTTGATGGCAAGAACCACATCTTACTCCTAATGGTATCTCCAGCTCAGTCCTTTGAACGTAGCTCAAAAGTATACTCATCTCTACAATGAAGTAGTTGACATCAGAAAAAGAGAAATGAACATTTACAAGGATATAATTATGATTATTTCATTTAATCCTCCTGATTACCCTGTAACATTGGGCATTATTATTTCAGAGGAAGAAACTGAGGTTGAAAAAGGTGACTTGTCAAGGGCGTCAGCTGGTGAAGAGTTGAGCTGGGATCCAACTTAAGACTGTCCTTCTCCAAAACCTACATCTGATCCACTTCACATTTCCTCTCCAGTGCTTCCCAGTCAGAGGGAAATCAGAGTTTGTGGGGAAGGGGAATCCAGAGCCTTGAGACAGGCTATGATGCTAGGATTCTGACTGGGACAAATCACCAAGGGAACTCAGCAAACAGCAGTAGACCAACTTAGCATGTCGGAGGCGATCTACTGACTTGCAGCTCTTTAGAGTCCCCAGGTAAGGTAGATGACTGGCCCCAGAACCTCATTCAAGGTTAAAAATCTCTGGTGGAGGGTTATGTACTTCCAGTCACAAACGTTAAGGCAGAATTTCTCATTCAGGGTGTTTCCGTGCCATGTTTACCCTACACCCCTAAGCCTAAGGGACAGCTGGCTGGGGCTCAGGGCAGCCGGTGCCACTGGGCCAGTGGCCTCCAGTCCTGTGTAGCTGTCAACCCAGTGTGTCCTTTACAAACAGCATAATTTTCTATGTATACCTACAACTATGTAAAAAAAAGGATGGGACATGCTGAAGAGATATGAACAAAAAGGAATCAAATCCTGAAGTCATCAAAGATGGTGGAAATGGTCTCCAGGAGCAGCTAATTTAAAGATGGTAGATTGGGACCACGGCATGGACTTCAGATGAGAAGCAGCAGGAATAGGGTCGTATAGATCAATGGTGTGGAAGTTGAACAGGCTCAGTTCCCTTAGCAAGAGAAGTGGGAAGAGGGTAAGACACAAGACAGAGAAGGGCAAGGATCATTCAGGGCCACATAGCCCATTGTTAGAACCTTTGCTTTTCTTCTGAGATGAAAGGGATTTTTAACAGAGCAATGGTATGGTCTATGTTTTAAAAGGCTATCACTCAGGTTGTGGTGAAGAGAACAACAGACTTTAGAGAGGCAAGGGAAGCAGAGAGACAGGTGAAAACAATCTCAATAATCCAAGCAAGAAAAAATGGGGCTTAGACTGAGATAGGCACATTGGAGTTGGTGTGAATTGGTTGAATGTGGAAATATTTTGAAGCTAAAGCCTGCACAGTTTACTGATGGATTGAATATGAAGTATGAGAGAAACAGAAGAGTCTAGAATTATTTCAAGGTTTTTGAAGAGGTTCTGAGTAGGAAGAGGTGTTTCAAAGGAGATAACAGAGAAGGCAGAATTGGAGTGAAATGTATGAATAGGACAGATACAAATATTCCAGAAAGGGGGATGGGTGTCTGAGCTCAGGACAGGCAGAAAGGGACCAAAATGAATGGCAGGATTCTGGAGAGAGCAAAATAAGGTCATAGACAAGAAAGTTGGAAGAATGTATCAGAAGACAATAGAATAAGCAGACGTAAGGTAGCACAATGAGGCTGATCTCAAAGTATGAAAGTGTTTCCTAAAATTTATCCCTCTAAGGGGCACTTGGAACTTGCTGGCATTCTGTGTCTGTGGAGCAAACGATTCCCTGGCACCGGGAAATGGTGAAATCCTCAGCGGAAGTAAAGACAGATTCTACAAACTTTCTCTCCCACTGAAAATGCCCATGAGAGAAAACCTGTAGTAGAATCCCACAATGAAATAGTACACAGCAATGAGAATGACCTCCAATTTCATAAAACAACAATACGGATGAATCTCACAAATAAAATGTCGAATGAAAGAATCCACAACAAAGAACATATTATACAATTCCATTTATGTAAAATACAAAAGCCAGGGAAAACTATCTACGTTTTTAGAAGTTCCTCCCCTTTGAAAGGAGGGAGTAACAGGGAGGAAGAAAAAGCAGGGCTTCCAGGGCTGCTGGTCATACTGTATTTCTTGACCTGGGTGCTGATGACACAGATGTTTTCAGTTAGGAAAAATTCATTGAGTTGTACTTTTCTACAGTATTATATTTTACTTCAGTAAAAACTTTTTAAAATGCCATTATACCGGGACACATTTCCTGCATCCTGGGAAGAACAGAGCTATCTACTTAGAGTTCTTATTACAAATTAGCATTTAACCAAAGCAAGAGCAGGAAAATATAAGAAGCTTACAGGAGTTATCAAATTATCTAATTTGACTGCACTTACCTTCAGCTATGGGTAAAGGCTAGGGCCTTGATTTCAGAGAAAGATGGAAAGAACAACTTTTAAAGGCTGTTCATTTTAAAACACACATATGTTTTAGGGGGGATAGAAACTTTTTTTGTAATATTTTTTCCCCATCTCTTGGGAAATGATGTTACGCTGTGCTTTCAAACAGAACTGCCAAGTTTAAGAGGCCCTTTTCTGTACACAGGCCAGCTGGGCCATAAGTTGCATGAAACGAGGGACAAGCTACTTCTTCAGAGAGCAGAACAGAATACCACAGGGAGTTGGGGACCGTGTATCCAACAAAATCTCCAGCCATTTGTCTTTATCTGGTCACCTTTAATGATTTAAGAGCCCTCTCTGCCATGTTATCATCAATCAATTACAATGATTGAGCAGTATCTAAAAAAACCAGAGTTTTTAAAATGCAACTATCCGTGACCTAAATTTCCTGCTGGTTCTGTTGGCCCCAGGTTAGGCCAGTTTGTCTATCATCAAGGGAGCCAATAAAAATAATAAAAACAGGTCAATGCTGGGCTTTCTGAAGCCTGTATAAGAATATTCACACTCCTCCAATCAGCGCCAAGTCAACGTGTCCACTCTTTGCTTGAGCTCTTGATAAATGCTGTTCTTACTAACAAAATATCCCATAGAATGTATACATTATCTAAAAATCCATTTTTTTCTTCCTTGCTTGCTTGCTTTTTAACCTGGCTAAGCAACAATTTAACAGCTCTTAACAGGCAACTGAAAATGATGTCATTTTGTTGACTCCAGGAAAAGAGTTACATTTTGGCAGATTAGGGGATACATGAGAAGATGAAAATATAAATTTTAGCTATCTTAATGGAGAAGGGGATACTGCACTTCAAAGACTATGAGAGAATTTGAATTCCAGGATCCACAGTGCAGAGCAAAGACTACTGAATGGGGAGGAGACAGAAAAATGTAGGGCAGAGTGGGAGGGAGACGCAAGAGGAAAGGGATATGGGGATATATGTATACCTATAGCTGATTCACTTTGTTATAAAGCAGGAACTAACACACCATTGTAAAGCAATTATACTCCAATAAAGATGTTAAAAAAAAAAAAAGTGCAGTGCAGGCATGGGTAAAAGAGGCCAGCTTAGAAGTTGCCTGTGAAAACCACAACAATTATCTTAAGTATTATTTCAAAACATTTTGTATCACTTGACAGGAAGTAAGAAGGAAAGGGAGCTGCACTGTCCAAGGCCTCAAGCCCCCTTAGGAAAGTGACCAGCAACACAAAAATTCTACTCAGTAACAAAGCACCATTCCTCACATCCACCACCTGCCTGCAGAAGCCTGTGAGCTGGGTGGCAACCCCGACCATAATCTCAGCGGGCTGGGCCATCTTATTCAGAAGCAAGTCTGGAACACTCTCTGCTCCAGAAGGGAAGTTTGGACAAACTTCTAAATGCCAGATTAGAGACACACAGGCACAATCGTGAAGGCAGCCAACTTGACTTGAGTGGTCTCTCCTTTCCTTTCTCTGACTTTGCCCCTCCCTTTCTCCACCAAGTACTGAGAACTCACTGGCTTCTTCCTAGCACCAGTGAATGAGCCATTCCTCCTCTAAGAAATGAATGACTGGATGGCCGAACTCTTCCAGGAGGATTCTGCATTTTAAAAGAAGAGAAGAAAGACAGAATCTAAGAGGAAGTGAGATGACTCTTTAATGATTAAGTTTCTGGTTCAGTGGTAGCTGGGCAGCAACCACCTGTCATAGAAAGTCTTTCTAGAGCTCCTCAAATAACATTTTACAGAAATTAACTAAATGCCCTAGTACAGATTCAGAAGTAAGTATCTCATTTCCTTAAAGAGACAGTATGAAAGGGTGTGATTTAAGTCCCACTCTACCACTTAAAAGGCATTTAACATCTCTAGGCTTCAAGGTCTTAGTAAAAAGGAGGATAATACCACATCCCTCACCAGACTTTTAGCTCAGACTCAGACTTTCATGGAATATCAATGAAATGAGCACTTTATAAACTGTAAAGCAGTTTGTACTTGCTTTACTACTACCTTTATTACTACTTTACCACGTTCTTCACCAAAGCCATATTTCTATTCAGACAGAGGCCTGAGGTCCCAGATGTACTTATGCACCTCCAAAGATTCAGCAGCGCACTGCCCTCCACCACCTGGACTTGGCCACTTGTTGAGCGCTGTGCTTACGCCACTGCTACACTGCCTCATCTCCACACTGTCAACGCTCTCAGGCTCCCTGGGCACAACGTGATGGCTCCCTCATCCCTACCTAGTGGAGGCCACACCAGCAACATGCCCACATCCAATCCAATTAGTCCCGTGGAGGCTCTGGCCTCCCTCTTGGTCACCCTGAGAACACCACCTGAAAGAAAGGGCAGTTAACCCTCCTTATGATAAACTTTAAGACCAATGAAAGGCAGGGGGAATGGACAGAAGTGGCATAAAGTCTTAACCTAGCTCCTCCCCTGCAAACAGTTACAAGCAGCAAGAGTGCTACATACAGCTAAAAGCAGCTGTGTTTCTTGGGAGGCAACGGCCAGCCCAATAATGCACCCTCTCGTATCTGCTTTACTTCCTTCCTTGACTCATTTTCCTTTTCTCCTCAGTATTGCTGCTCTGCAATTCCACGTTCTGCCCCTTTTAAAGCATTTTCATACAACTTTTGCCTCAGACTCTGTTTCCTAGGAAAAGAAGACAAAGATAATTAGAGAGGCCGCAAAGATGAATTAGGCAATAGAGGGTCTTGATATTGCTCAAGTGTTAGGGAGGGAGGGAGGGAGGGACGGAGGGAGGGACGGAGAGAGAGGGAGGGGGGGGAGAGAGAGAGAGAGAGAGACAGAAAGAGAGAGAGAGAGAGAGAGAGAAAGAGAGAGAATGAGAGAGAGAGATGTGGCCACAAGTGTATATTTATAAAATTTTTGGAGGAGAAAGTCCTTGAGGAAAGGGGAAATCTCTGCCTGTGCTTCTGTAATCAATGAAAAATAAACAGTAACCAGTGTGATGAAAAAAAGGATCTAATTGTTACTTTAAGACTGATGGCATTTTAGTCCGGGGGAGCTTTGGAGTGCAAAGAAGTCTACACTCCTTGCACTGACGTGTAAGGCTCTCCAGGATCAGGTTAGCCTCCCTCCCCACCTTTACCTAGTACCACTCCTCTTCCCCCACCCCCTTCCTTCAGTCTGTTCTGGCCACGCTGGTCACCACCATTCAGTTCTCTTCAAGAGTCAGATCTGTGAACAATCTGAGTAGAAAACTCAATGTTAGACAAGTGCTATGAAGTACATGGTACCCAAGGAAATAACAGTGATTATTTTGGACCTGCTCTATCCAATACGGTAGCTGTTAACCACATGTAGCTGGTAAATGTTTAAAATGTGGCTAGTCCAAATTGAGCTAATTGTAAATGTAAAATATATACCATATTTTGAAGACTTATACAAAAAGGAACATATCTCATTAATAATTTATTTTATCTTATTGAGATGATAATATTTTGGATATATCTGGTTAAATAAAGTATATTGTTAACATCGTTTCACCTATTTCCTTTTATCTTTTAATGTAGCTATTACAAATTTGAAATTACATGTGTGGCTGACATCGTAGCTCACATTATATTTCTATTGCACAGTGCTGCTCTAGAGTCTCCTACTTTCACCAAACCTCGAAGTTCAAAACTAGCACCAGGTATTCAACACTTATTGAGTTAGATATAATATACATCTTCACATTTAATTTTAATCCCTCAAAGTGAGATCTCATTATCTTTATTTTACTGGCAAGGAAGCTAAGGTTTAGAGATGGAGTAAATTGCCCAGAGTAGAAAATCAAGCACACAAGACTATTAGACCACAGAATGATGGACTCCCAAAGATGCCCAGGTCCTGATTCCCAGAACCTATGACTATGTTAACCTTACTTGGCAAAAGGATCTTGAGATGGGGAGATTATCCTGGATTATTCATATAGGCCCAATGTAATCACAAGGGTTCTTATAAGAAGAAGGCAAAAGGGTCGAAGCTAGCAAAGACAATATGTGACAACAGAAGCACAGATAAGAGTAATGTACTTTGAAGATGGAGAAAGGGGCCATAAGCCAAGGAACGCAGGCAGCCTCTAGAAGCTGGAAAAGGCAGGGAAATGTCTTCTTTCCTGGCATCTTCAGAAAGAACGCAGTTCTGTCAACACCTTGATTTTAGCTCTGCAATACCCATTTCAACTTCTGACCTCCAGAACTGTAAGATAATAAATTTGTGCTGTTTTAACCCACTAACTGTGTGCTACTTTGCTATAGCAGCAATAGGAAAACTAATACAGAAGACCATTACTAATGCAGAGTCAGGGATTTGGAACCTGGTGAGCATTCTGGATTGTAGTCATGGTCCAGGGCTAGTAGTCAGGAAATAGTAGCAATAGTGACAATTATGATTTTAGGATATAAATTCATCCTCAAATGAAATGAGCCTATTTTAACTATAAAATGTAAAGCATGTTCATCTGATTTTTTTAAAAGACTTAATTTTTTTAGAGCTGTTTTAGGTTTACAACAAAATTGAGAGAAAGGTACAGAGATTTCCCATATACCCCCAGCCCTGACACATGTATAGCCTCCCTCATTTTCAACACCACTTACCAAAGTGGTACTTTTTTTTTAAACCAAGAATGAACCTACACTGACACATCATAATAGCCCGAAGTTCACAGTTTACCTTAGGGTTCACTCTAGGTGTTGTACGTTCTATGGGTTTGGATAAACATGTAATGTCATATACCCATCATTGTAGAATCATCCAGAGTATTTTCACTGCCCTAAAAATCCTCTGTGCTCTGCCTATTCATCTCTCCCTCTGCTCCTAACCCCTGGCCACCACTGATCTTTTTATCGTCTCCATAGTTTTGCCTTTCCCGCAATGACGTATAATTGGAATCATACGGTATGCAACCTTTTTGGACGGGCTCCTTTCACCTAGTGATAGGCATTTAAATTTCTCCATGTCTTTTCATTATTTTGGCATGGAATAATACTCCATTGTCTGGATACACCACAGCTTATTTATCCATTCACCTACTGAAGGACATCTTCGTTGCTTCCAAATTTTGGCAGCTTTTAATAAACATCCATGGGTGGGTTTTTCTATGGACATAAGGTTTCAACTCCTTTGGGTAAATACCTAGGAGTGTGATTGCTGGATGGTATGCTAAGAGTAGTTTTAGTTTTGTAAGAAGCTGCTAAACAGTCTTTCAAAGTAGCTGTACTATTTTGCATTCCCAGCGGCAATTAATGAGAATTCTTGTTGCTCCACGTGCTTGTCAGCATTTGGTGTTGTCAGTGTCCCAGATTCTGGCCATTCTAATAGGTGTGTACTGCTTATCTCATTGTTGTCCCTGATGACATATGATGTAGAATATCTTTCCATATGCTTATTAACCATCTGTATATCTTCTTTGGTGAGGTGTCTGTTAAGGTTTTTGGCCCATTTTTTAATTGTGTTGTTTGTTTTTGTATTGTTGAATTTTAAGAGTTCTTTGTGTATTTTGGATAACAGTCTTTTATCAGATGCATCTTTTGCAAATATTTTCTCCCAGTGGCTTGTCTTCTAATTCTCTTGATACTGTCTTTACAGAACAGATGTTTTTATATTTTAATGAAATCCAGCTTATCAATTATTTCTTCCATGGACTGTGTCTTTGTTATTGTAACTAAAAAAGCATCACCATACCCAAGGTCATCTAGGTTTTCTCCTATTTTACCTTCTAGGAGTTTTATGATTTTGCAGTTTACATTTAGACCTATGATCTATTTTGTGTTAATTTTTGTGGAGGTATAACGTCTCTGTCTAGATTCATTTTTTGTTTGTGGATGTCCAATTGTTCCAGCAATTTTTTTTTTCCAGCACCATTTTTTGAAGAGACTCCATTGCTCCATTGCATTGCTATTGCTCCTTTATCAAAGATCACTTAACTATATTTATGGGGGTCTATTTCTGGGCCCTCTATTCTGTTCCATTGATCTATTTGTCTATTCTTTTACCAATACCACACTGTCTTGATTAATGGAGTTTTATAATAATACTTGAAGTCAGGTAGCATCAGTCCTCCAACTTCATTTCTCTCTTTCAATATTGTGTTGGCTATTCTGGGTCTTCTGCTTCTCCATATAGACTTTAGAATTAGTTTGTTGATATCCATAAAATAACTTCCTGGGATTTTCATTCAATTACATTGAATCTATAGATCAATTTGGGAAAACTGACATCTTGACAATACTGAGTCTTCTTAGCTATGAACAAGGACTATCTCTCCATTTATTTGGTTCTTTGAGTTCCTTCATCAGAGTTTTGTAGTTTTCCTTATATAAATTTTGTATACATTTTGTTAGATTTATAACTAAATATTTGATTTTGGGGGTGTGTTAACATAAATGGTGTTGTGTTTTTAATTTCAAACTCCACTTTTCATCTTTGCAATGTAGGAAGGCAACTGACTATTGATATTAACCTTCTATCCTGCAACCTTGCTATAGTCACTTATTAGTTGCAGTGATTTTTTTGTCTATTCTTTCTGATTTTCTATATAGGTGATCATGTCATCTGTAAAGATAGTTTTATGTTTTCTTTCTCAATCTGAATACTTTTTATTTCCTTTTCTTCCCTTATTGCTTTAACAAGGACTTTCAGTAAAATGTTGAAAGGAGTAGTGAGGGGACATCCTTGCCTTGTATCTGATCTTAGTGGGAAAGCTTCGAGTTTCTCAACATTAGTAGAAAAGCTTCCGAAGTTTTTTTCATAGATAGTTCCCTTCTATTCCTACTGGGAGTTTTTTTTTTTTTTTTTTAAATCATGAATGGGTGCTGGATTTTGTCAAATGCTTTTTCTGCATCTATTGATATGACCATATAATGTTTATGCTTTTTTTAGTCTGTTGATATGAGGGATTACATTAATTGATTTTTGAATGTTGAACCAGTCTTGCACATCTGAGATAAATCCCACTTGGTCATGGTATGTAATTCATTTAATACTCCTTTGGATTTGATTTGTTAATATTTTGTTGAGGAGTTTTGCATCTCTGTTCATGAGAGACATTGGTTTTAGTTTTCTTATAATGTTTTTGTGTGGTTTTGGTATTACGGTAATGCTAGCCTCACAGAATGAGCTAGAAGTATTCCCTCCACTTCTATCCTCTAAAAGAAATTGTAAAGAATTGGTGTATTTTCTTCCTTAAGTATTTGGTAGAATTCACCAGTGAACTAATCTGGGCATGGTGTTTTCTGTTTTGAAAGATTATTACTGATTCAATTTCTTTTAACTGTAGGACTATTCAGATCATCTATTTCTTCTTGTGTGAATTTTGGCAGATTGTGTCTTTCAAGGAATTGGGTCATTTCACCTAAGTTATCGAATTTGTAGGCAAAGAACTGTTCATAGCATTCCTTTGTTATCTTTTTAATTTCCATGGGACTTGTAGTGATGTCCCCACTCTTTCATTTCTGATATTAGTAATGTGTGTCCTCTTTTTTTTTCTTAGTTAGCCTGGCTAGCACCTTGTCGATTTTATTGATCTTTTCAAAGAATCAGCTTTTGATTTTATTGATTTTCTCTACTGCTTTCCTATTTTCAATTTCACTGATATCTGCTCTAATTCCTATTTCTTTTCTTTTGCTTACTTGGGTTTAATTTGCTCTTCTTTTTCTTGTTTCCTAAGATAGAAACTTAGATTATTCATTTTAGATCTTCCTTCTTTTCTAATATAAGCCATCAGTGCTGTAAATTCCCTCTAAGCACTGCTTTTGCTGCATCCTACAAATTTTGTTAAGTTGTTTTCATTTTTAGTTACTTCAAAATAGTTTAAAATTTCTCCTGAGATTTCTTCTTAAACCATGTGTTATTTAGAAGTTTGTTTACTCTCTATGTATTTTGGAATTTTCCAGTTATCTTTCTGTTATTAATTTCTACTTTTATTCCATTGTGGTTTGAGAGCAGATATTATATTATTTCTAGTCTTTTAAATTAGTTGAGATTTGTTTTATGATCCAGTTGTGGTCTAATATTCACATGTGTGAATTTTCCATGTAAGCCTGAGAAAAATCTGTATTCTGCTATTGCTGGATGAAGTAGTTTACAGATGTCCACTATATGCAGTTGACTGATGGTATTGTAGAGTTCAGCTATGTCCTTCCTGACTTCCTGCCTGCTGGATCTGTCCATTTCTGAGAATGGTGTTGAAGTCTCCATCTATGATAGAAATTCATCTATTCCTCCTTGTAGTTCTTGCCTCATGTAGTTTAATGCTCTGTTTTTAGGCATACACATTAAGAATTATTATGTTTTCTTGGAGAATTGACCCCTTTATTATTATATAATGACTTTTATCCCTGATAACTTTCCTAGCTCTGAACTCTGCTCTGTCTGAAATTAATACAGCTACCCCTACTTTCTTTTGATTAGTGTTAGCGTAATATATTTTTCTCTATCCATTTACTTTTTTTTTTTTTTTTAATTTTTTTGGCTGCATTGGGTCTTTGTGAATGCATGCAGGCTTTCTCTAGTTGCGGTGAGCAGGGGCTACTCTTCGTTGCAGTGTGCAGGCTCCTCATTGCGGTGGCTTCTCTGGTTGTTAAGCATGGGGTCTAGGCACATGGGCCTCAGTAGTTGCAGCATGCAGGCTCAGCAGTTGCAGCACACAGGCCCTAGAGCATGCGTACTTCGGTAGTTGCAGCACATGGGCTCAGTAGTTGTGGCTCGTGGGCTCCAGAGCACAGGCTCAGTAGCTGTGGCGCATGGGCTTAGTTGCTCCGCGGCATGTGGGATCTTCCCGGACCAGGGATCTAAACCATGTCCCACTGTGCCACGAGGGAAGTTCTATCCATTTACTTTTAATCTATCTGGGTCTTTACATTTAAAGTGGGTTTCTTATAAATAACGTATAGTTGGGTCATATTTCTTTTGATCCACTCTGTTAATCTCTTTTAATTGGTACATTTAGACCATTGACATTGAACGTGATTATTGATATAGTTGGATTAGTATCTACCATATTCATAACTGTTTTCTCTTTGTTTCCTTTTATCTTTGTTCTTATTTTTGTCTTCCAATCTCTTTTTGCCTTTGTGCTTTTAACTGAACATTTTATATGATTCAATTTTCTCTTCTTTCCTAACATACCAGTTTTATAGCCTTTTTTTTTTTAAGTGGTGGCCCTAGAGTTTGTGATATACACTTGCAACTGTTCCAGGTCTACTTTCAAATAACATTATGAAACTTCACAGGTAGTGAGTCCCTTATAATAATAAAAAAATGATCTTAATTCCTTTTTCTCCCATTCCTTGTATTATTGCTGTCATTCATTTCACATATATGTAAGTATACATATATATATCATAAGCATAAATATGATATATAGATAAGCATACAAATGTATTATAATGTTGCTATTATTATCTTGAACAAACTGTTCTCTATTAGATCAATTAAGAATAAGAAAAATAAAAAGTTTTTATTTTACCTTGACATTTCTTCTTTGATGTTCTTTTCTTTATGAAGATCTTAGTTTCTGACCTATACTATTTTCCCCCTCTCTAAAGAACTTCTTTTATCATTTCTTGCAAGGCAGGTCTACTGGTAACAAATTCTCTTTTGTTTGTCTGAAAAAGTCTTTATTTCCCCTTCACTTTTGAAGGATTATTTTTCAGGATACAGAATTCCAGGTTGGTGAGTTTTTTCTTTCAATACTTTAAATATTTCACTCCATTCTCTTCTTGCTTGCACAGTTTCTGAGAAGAAGCTGGATGTAATTCTTATATTTGTTTTTCTATAGATAAGATATTTAGATATTTTCTATAGATAAGATATCCCTCTGGCTTCTTTCAGAATTTTTCTCTTTATCTTTGATTTTTCTGCAATTTGAAAATAATACACCTAGGTGTTAATTTTTGGCATTTATCAGATATGCTTGGTGTTCTCTGAGCTTCCTAGATCTGTGACTGTGTGTCTGACATTAATTTGGGGAAATTCTCAGTCATTAGTGATTCAAATATTTCTTCTGCTTCTTTCTTCTCCTTCTATTATTCCCATTACACTTTATGTTACACATTTTGTAGCTGTCCCACAGTCCTTGGATATTCTGTTCTGTTTTTGTTTTATTCTTTTTCCTCTTTGCTTTTCAGTTTCTGAAGATTCTATTGATATATTCACTAGCTCAGAGATTCTTTCCTCAGCCATATCCAGTTTCCTAATAAGAACATCAAAGGCATTCTTCATTTCTTTTGCAGTGTTTTTTATCTCTAGCATTTCTTTTTGATTCTCTCCTTGGATTTCCATCCCTCTGCTTACATTGCCCACCTGTTCTTGCATTCTGTCTACTTTATCCAATGCAGCCCTTAGCATATTAACCATAGTTGTTTGAAGGTCCCAATCTGATAATTCCAACATCCCTGCCATATCTAGTTCTGATGTTACTCTGTCTCTTCAAATTGTGTTTTTTACCTTTTGGTAACCCTTGTAATTTTTTGTGATAGCTGGATATGATGTACCAGGTAAAAGGAAGTGCTATATACAGACCTTTAGTAATGTGGTAGTGAGGTGTAGGGGTTGGAGAAGAATTCTGTTGTCCTATAATGAGATCTCAGAGTTTTAATAAGCAAATGCCTCTGGACTGTGAACTTCAGAAGCATTTCTCAGTCCTTTTCTCCTCCCTTAGGTGGAACAGGATGGCTGGAGTGAGCTGGACTTGGGTATTTCCCTTTCCTAGGTTCTGATAATACCCAGCAGGTTAGGCTCTGTTTAACTACTTTCCCCTGAGGGTAGGCCTTCTTGAGAAGAATAGAGTGCTCTGGCATACTTTAAAATGGTTCCTTTTCCCTTTTGAAAGCCCAAGGGGAATTTTTCTCCTATATTTATTGTATAAGTATAGTCAAGTTCCTGGAGGTAAATATCCTAACACTGTAGGGGCTGTCCTACAACTGGATTTCCCTGGAGTTTTCAACTCTCTGAGTTAGTTCTTCACATTGAGCCTCCAGCAATTCATCAATTACAGTTCCTGTTTCCCTACCCAGCACTGGTCCTTGCGGCAGTTTCCACTTGTGAGTCTCTGCTCTGAGGAGCTGCAACTCCCTGTGTTCGTCTGTGGGTCTCTCCAATCTCAAGAGCAGCAGTTTGTCCTCCCCTCTCTTGCAATCCAAGGAGGGTTGTTGATTTTTTATTCTGTTTAGCTTCTTGTTTGTTATGCTGGAGTGGAAATTTCCAAGTTGTGAAACTAGAAACCAGCAGTCTGTTTATGTGATTTTTATTATCCTGATCACAAACCATTTCATTTAAAAGGGCCCCCATGACATTCTAAGGGAATGCTTTTAAATGCGGAGCAACTCATTCTTTGGGATACCCAATTAATATTGTTACCCTTGTGCCATAGAAGGCCACATGGAAAAGCAGAAGAACAGAGACGTCTCGTCAGACAGACATGGCTACAAATCCAACAAATCCAGGAAAGCCTGCTTTCCAACAGGCTAAGTGACCTTGGACGAGCTATGGCGACTTCAAAGAGCTTCAACAGCCACATCCAGAAAAGAAGAGCTGCTTGCAGAATTATTCTGGAGATTAATAATAAAGCATATATATATATATATATATATATATATATGAGATGACAGATGTTAACTAAACTGAGTATGGTAATCATTTCACAATATATGTTAAGTCATCATTAGGCTGTACACCTAAAACTTACACAGTGCTGTACGTCAATTATATCTCAATAAAACTGGAGGGGGGAAGATAAAAATAATACAGTATATAAAGCCAGTGCTTAGCAAGTGAAATCTATTATTATTACTATCAGTCAGTCTCAAGGCCTTTACCCTTGCTACTCTCTCTTCCTGGAACCCTTCCCCTCAGACATCTGTGGGGCTGCCCCCTCACCTCTTCGGGTCTTACTTAAGTGCCACTTCTCTGGGAGTAACCTGACAAATTACAACAGTCTTCACCTAATCCCAATTTACTCCATCTCCCTTCTCTGCTTTATATTTCTCCATAGAATTTTCACCATCTATTTCCTACATATTTTGTTTATTTATTTACTGTCTGTCTCACCTTACTAAAATGCTCAGTGAGGTTAGGATTGTTGTCTGTTTTGTTCACTGCTATTATCCCTAGTGTCTAAAATGTGTATGATACGTAGTAGGAACTCAATATTTGTTGAATGAATGGATGACTGAATAAATAGTCTCTGAAATAATCACCCTAGGCACAATACAGTTTTTTCTAAGTCGTCTTTCCTCAGGTGCACTTTTTTTGTTCTGGTGGTAAAAACAAACAAACAAAACACATAGCACAAAATTTGCCATTTTTAAGTGTACAGTTCAGTGGCGTTAAATACACTCACATTATTGTGCAACCATCACCACCATCCGTCTCCAGAAATTTTTCATCTTCCCAAAGTGAAACTCTATGCCCGTTAAACACTAACTCCCCAAAGCCCCCTCCCCCAGGCCCCAGAAACCACAACCCTACTTTCTGTCTATGAATTTGACTACTCTATATACCTCATTTAAGTAAAATCATAAAATATGTATCCTTTTGTGTCTGGTTTACTTCAGTTAACAAGATGTCTTCAATGTTCATCCATGTTGTAGCATGTGTAGGAATTTCCTTCCTTTTTGAGGCTGAATAATATTCCATTGTGTGTATACACATTTTTAATCTATCGGTAGACATTTGGGTTGTTTCCACATTTTGGTTATTGTGAATAATGCTGTTATGAACAGGGGTGTATCAAATGTACTTTTTATAGAAAGTAAAAACAGAATGAGGCCTTAGAGGTCATGGATATCATTGGCCAATATGCCAATGTCCTTTCTTTGCCTTAGTGGCAAATAGAAAAAAATCTGTGAAGCAAATTAGCTGCTTGAAGAATAGAAATCATTAATTCTACATTGGTAATGCCTAATATATTTTTCCTTCACGCTTGTGAAACATGCCTATTGTATGAAAAGGTCCACAGAGAGATATGAAGGTTGGAAGACAAAACAGAAAGAAGATTTGAACTTACAAGAAAAAAAATTGAGACAAATATAAAGTAATTCCCTAGCTTGAAAAAGGCAAAGTTTCTGAAAATGAGGAAAAAGGATTATGGCAACCTGAAGTAAAATAAAGTGCTTTCCCTACTCCTCACACAAATGGTGATATGTGAACACAGGAAGCAAGGTGGAGCCCATTCACCACCAAGGCAGCCAGCAATCAAGACTTGGCTTGAAGGTACTAGAAGGACCAAAGATCATATCCTGAGGATCAGAAGTTGCTGTAATATCGAAGATGCTGACAAAGAAAGACTCTCCACATACTGGATTCTTTGTAATCTAGGCCCACACAATAAGATTAAACATTTAGTGGTATTTGGGAAAAGGGGTATGTGGGGGTGAATGGAAGAAATATAATAGAAGAGTTGTGATTCTCTAAAACACTAACTTCATGGCTTTTACCCCTTATAAAAAAATGAATGTGTTATACTATTAATCAGCTCTTCCTCTGGAAAACCTTTCTAACCTGCTCCATCTGCTCCATCTTTGCTTAGAATTCCTCATCCTCCTTTTCTACCTGGTAATTCCTACTTATTCTATAATATCCAATTTATACGTCCCCCTCCTCTGAGAAGTCTTCTCAGACTGGTGAGATCCTCAGCATCACAGATACTGATGTTTCCTCCTAGGCATCCCCATAATATTTTGTATCCTCTTCTAGAACTTAGCCCACTGTACTATAATTATTTGTGTACATGACTTTCCCATTTGGCTACCATGTCCAAGGCACATGTTTCATTTATTTGTAGGTTACCATCTCCTAGTAACTGATCCAGCTGGACTTGAACAATGACAGGGGAAGCAAAACTAACTTATGAAGAATCAACCAAATATTTTGCAGCAACACTGATATGGCCAAAGTATAAATAACAGATCAAAAAATTCCCACCCTAAAACAGTGTCACATTTCAAGATATCCAACTGGCCAGTTGCTTCTAGGCATTTCCAGATGCTACTTGTAATCTGGCAAGTGAACCAAGACACTTGATTTGGGTTTTAATTTTGTTGAAAAATCATGTAAAAATTACCTGGTAACCTAGGATAAAGACAGTGCCAGATGCTAAAATTTTGCATTAATTCAACTGTCCATCAAAACCAGGAGAAGAAAGGAAGAGTTTTTTCTTCATATGAGACTAATCTCTGTAACTTGAAATGTTTACCCCAAGAAAGCACTTCATTATTTGAAATTCTCAAGATTAATAATGTCATATGTTTTATTTTCTTAACAGCACAGATTATTGGTGGGCTATTTATTATTAAAGGGGGACCACAGTGTTCTAGAGTATTACTGTGCTAGATACTATGATAAGCTCTTTTGCTAAAATAATGCACACACACAATACAATCATTTATAAATGATAATAAACACGTTTTAATTCATTGCTGGCTTGTAAGAAAGTAAAGAAAATCTGTTCAGGCAAACAAACTAAAGCACAGTGAGGTGGCAACCAGTGAGCTGAAACCAGACTTTGGTTAATGAGCCAACAGAAAGCTGGTGTTGCCTTGGGGAAACTAGTGGCTTTTGCATAGGAATCCAGAAATTTGGCCTTGAGCACCCTTCAAGGTGAGAGAGCCGAATCTGCATTTGCTACGTTAATTCAGGACACTGAAGTGGACTACAGCAGTCGTGGCATATTGGTAGTGTCCCTAGAGACCCTTAGCTCCAAGGGAGGAGCCTAACCAAATCATCTCTGAAGGAACACACTCCTCATTCAGGCCTGCAGAATTACCAAATGTTATTCTCCCAGAAATGAGCTCACAACCAAAAACTATAAAACACTCAAGGAAGCAAGCCATGGATGAGTCAGCAGACACACCATTAGCAGATTCAGACCCAGTGACTTCAGGACTGAAATTATCAACTAAAGAATATAAACTGATTATATATAAAATGTTCAAAGAAGTAAAAAGTGAAATTTTTTTAAAGGTGGGAATAGTAGACTATCAAAAATAACCTGAAGTTTTTTTTAAAAAAAGGAGTAAAGCAGAGTTTTTAAAAGAGAAAAACACAGTATTTGAAATTCAAATTCAAATGTTGACTCCAAATACTGAAGAGAAAAATAATGAAATAGAAGATAAATCTGAAGATATTACCATAAATATGGCAAAGAAACAAAAGACAAAAATATGAAAAGATGATTAAATTAGAAGGTCTAAAACAGGTCTAATTGGAGTCCCAGAGTGAAAAAAATAGAGAAGAGACATAATACTAGCAGATATAATACATGAGAATTTTTTAGAATTGAAGAAAAGCATAAATCCACAGACACAAGAAATACAATGTATACCAAGCAGGGCAAATGGAAAGAGATCCACAATTAGACACTGTAACAGTATAATGAAATTGTAAAATAATAATAATATAAACAGATACACACAAACACAAATCTGAAAAAAAATCAAAGAAAAATGGATTACAGTTAAAGGAATTGATATTACAGTGACTACAGATGTCTCAACAGCAGTAATAGAGACTGGATATAGAAGGATAAATAATATTGTCGAAGTCCTGAGTACTAGTCATCTTTGTGCAGTTAGCTCCTATTCTATTGCCAATCACACCCTAAACTGCTCAGAAAACACTGGTTGAAGAAATCAACTTATTCTTCATCTCTATGCCAATTAAGTGATTAAATTAGCCACTAGGAAGAATAAACCGAGACTCATAGTAATGAAATCTGAAATTGGCTTATTTCCTCATTTTTTTAGAGTCTTGGGGCGGGAGAAGGCAATAATACATTCACCACAAAGTGAAAAACATCTGCTAATATGAAACAGTTAGTCCCTGTACCCTACATCTCACTCCTGCTCTCAGTCAAGAGAAATGCCTTTTATTCAGCACAGTTGGCATGGAATGTTTTTGCTTATAATAAAGATTCATATCATCTACACAAATGCTGCTGCCTGTACTGTGCAGCACAGATGGCCGTTTTGAATGTTTGTGACAGACCATTGCACCACACTGTCTGAAGAAAGTCTGACTCAGCTCCAATTTCAGTTTACTTTGGGGTTTCAGGTTCTGCTGACTGCACACCAAACTTTTTTCCCCAACAATGGCTGCACATATTTAGCCATCCCCATAGAATTCCACAGGAATTTGAATTGAAATTCAGGAATGCGTAAGGTACCTAACAAATAGCAAAAACTTCAGATCACTTTTAGAGTTAATAATTTTTCCACTAAGTAAAAAGCAAATACTATTAGTACAGAAATAAAATTTATTTCTTAAAACAAAGCCATGTAAGCTGATATATTGTAGCTTCGTTTGAATTTCCTGTTTTTGGAGACTAGGAAATTGGATGTACAATTCACTTGAGACAAAAATTGTAGTATTTTCCAAATTATCCAAATATAAATGCCTCAAAATCCAACTAAATTTAAAATTTCATTTGCACATGGAGTGAGACTAAATAAATGGTTTAATCTGCAAGTAATTCATTGAGTTCATATGATAATCACGTTTTTCTGAAATCTTTCCATTTTCTTTAGCATTTATTGTAGGCCAAAATTAACTCCTGAGTTAAGTGAAATATTACCATGAATCATATTTATATTTGCAGTTAGTCTATTTATGCCTTGTCTCTTTCTTTTTTTTTTTCCAAAAGGAAAAAAATAAGACAGTGAAAAAGGAGCAGTGACTAATTTAGAAACACTGTGGTATCTTTAAATTTGCCTCTATGGAATATTTTATCAGACTACAGGCCATGACAGTTTTAGAAATTGAAAAGCACGTATCTATCATGTAAAACAACTGCCCCTTCCAGTGACTTTGGATATGTCACTTAGGCACTGTCCTCATCTATAAAACTAGAGCACTGCACAAGTGAATTTCAAAGGTTCCTGGTTCCAGCTTTACAATCTCATGATACTTACGGAATCTTTACACCTCCAAGTTCCTGGCTTCCTTAATTATTCATTAAGAATCCATCACCAGGGCTTCGCTGGTGGCACAGTGGTTAAGAATCCGCCTGCAAAGGTCAGAGACACGGGTTCGAGCCCTGGTCTGTGAAGATCCCACATGCCACAGAGGAACAAAGCCCATGTGCCTCCACTACTGAGCCTGCACTCTGGAGCCTGCAAGCCACAACTGCTGAGCCCGCGTGCCACAACTACTGAAGCCCGCACGCCTACAGCCCGTGCTCTGCAACAAGAGAAGACACCGCAATGAGAAGCCCACGCACCGCAACAGAGAGTAGCCCCCGCTTGCCACAACTAGAGAAAGCCCGTGCGCAGCAACAAAAAAAAAAGCCAAAAAAAACACAGCCAAAAAAAAAAAAGAATCCATCACCAAGGCTGTGAAATCATAACCAGAGTGATGGTTTGTTGCCAATTCCATTCTTTATAGCTCTCTACCTTCCACATAATAGCCCATTTTCAATTATTTCTATCTATTCAAATGATATTTCTTCACTTTATTTTACAGAAGTTACATTAAATTGAGCAAGACCTCTCAATGTTGAAGATAATGGAATGTACCATAACAAAAATGTATCATTGAATATTTAGATTTAAATTGAATAACACAGTCAAACTAAAAACATGCCTATCTCCAAAAACTTCTCCCGAAAGTCTGCAACTTAACGCGTAAGTAGAATACACTTTGCTAAGCTGAAAAATATTAGATAGACTTTTAAATAAAGATACAGATAATCTGTATCTGAAAATACAGATAACACCGAAAGGAGATTCATTTTTGTGAACTGATGGAATATAGTACATAGTTGAAATATATTGCTCAAACACACCTTCAAGCTCTCCTTGGGGCTTTTTGGGAGTGAACCAATGCGATACCTTGGGGAGGAAATGGGACTATTATCTTGGCCAGCAGATCACTGAGCCAACACACAAATGCTCTCACTCCCACCACACCGAAATCACCTCTACTCCCATAAGCCTAGAGGAAGGACCCGAATGGGGAAAATGGAGCAACCGCCAGGCTCAGCAAGTGGGCATCTGAGGACAAGCCTTCTAGACCACTGTCCTAACTCTTCCGTGAGCAGGCTGCCAGCCAGGTGGGTCAGACAGAAGCACTTATCAAACATGTCGACATAAATGAAATCAAATGTGCTTCCCCCTCCTCTACTTCATCTTCCCTTTCTATTAGCTCTATCCCCCTCTTCTCCCTTCTCTTCATCCATTCTTACATTTATTTAACAAATATGTATCCAGGCACTAGGTGCTAGACAGAAGGGACATGCCCCCTTACACAGCTCATTGTCTAGTGGGGGGAGTGACATATGAACAGCCAATTACAATACAGAGGGTTGGTCTGAAGCTAGTGAATAGAATTCCTGATGTTATGGTACAGGACATTTGAGGCACCCAATCCAGAATTGGGAAATCAGGTAAAGTTTCCTGGAGGAAGTAAAGACGATGAAAAATCTGGAGGAAAGATGGTCAGAGAGTAGACTAGGAGAGGGGAAAGAGGATTAAGGAATGTTTTTGGAAGTCAACATAAATCAAGGGAAAAAATCCTAAGAAATGAAAATTACCATTTAGCAGGATTATAAGAACATACCCAAGCTCTGGGGCTCTTATGAAAACTTCCATCTCCCTTACATTTTGGTTATTTGGATGATGGAGCTACATTCCATTTCTACATCCACAGGTGGCCTGAGAGAACAATAGGCTGTCTGCTCTTGGCTTCATAACTGCATGACACTGACACACAGAACAGTTAATCCGAGCAAGTACCACAGTTAATCCGAGCAAGGACAATGACGCAGCCAATTCCATCAGCATTTTCTGATATAACAAATGCCTTTCAAAGATTACTAAATTAACTAGGAGATGTAATCTACTCCAAAGAAATGTCCCATAGAAATAAGTAATTCATTTCACTGACTTCAGTGCTGTAACTAATAGTAATAGCCATTTTAGTAGAGCTTGTTTCCTATGCCCCAGTATTCTACGTCCTTACTTCACGTAGTAATACAAACACCCCTTTAGCCTGGCACATGGCCACCCAGAAAAAGACTACATTTTCCAGCCTCCCTTGCAACTAGGTATGGCCATGTAACTAAGGGGTGACCAGTGGGATGGGGAGCTGTGGTGATAGGTGGAACTTCTGGGTCATGATCTTAAAGGGAACATGCTGTTCCCACCACTACCTTTCTGTCCCCATTTTTTTAATCTGTGGGATAAGGAAATGCTTGTGAAAGTTAGAGCAGCTATTTGGGATCATAAAATGGAAATATAAAAACAACCAAATTGAGGATGCCTGGGCCCCCGGCACCAAGAAGCTGCCTTATTAGTCGCAGACCACTGATGGAGATTCTTACATGAGAGAGAGTGATATTTCTATCTTGCTTCTGTCTACCGTATTTTAGAGTCTACTTATTATAGCAGCCTAATACGTATCCTAACGAACTGGACCATCATCTGCCTTGTGAGTCCAAAGGCCTTTCCAGATGGTCGGTGCACTGCCCCGAAGCAAATATTTGGCAACAAGGAACTCAACTCATCAACACCTCATTTTTGTACTTATTATTTGCTTCATGTCAAATGGCAACAGTGTTAAGCAGAAAGAACAAACTTCATTTGTTATCATGAGTCCTTGCAGAAGCTTGGAAACTCTTTACTCGCTCTAATATACCCAGGCCGCCCATGAAACAGTCTTTCTAGCAGCTACAAGAGATTAGCTTTCCTGATGAGCAAGCATTCTCTTTGTAGGTTGTTTTATTGTGATGATTTTGACTCATCTCTTGCTCAGGGTGAGAAAAACTTTTAAAACAAATTAAATGAAATACAAAAATGGCCTCCCCAAACAGAAGCCAGTGAACATTATCAATTGCTAATCAACTCTTACACATTACAGAGTCTATTACCTCAGGCCACAGGGGCTGACTCAGTGGGACTCACAATTCAAAGGGAAGTATGGATAGTAATGAATTCTCTGGAAATAATCCTTTGCAATATTAAGTTCAAGACAAGAATGTATATAAGAACCATATCACAAAACATCTTATCTTACTCCCTTAAGTAGTAGAACCATGGCAATTTTGACCTAGAATAATATTTTGCACTAGCAAACCAACAGACTGATATCCTTAAAAATATCGGTCTGAACAGGAAGCTAGTATTTTTAGATAGATTACAGAAGCAATTTCCAATTTTCAATATACTTTGAATTATAATACACGATATCCTTATTTGTTTGATTTCAAGTAGCTCTTCATTACGCAAAGTGCTTTCACAAATTAAAATTTTAAAATTTTAGCTGACCTAGTAGAGAAGGGAGAGAAAAACCTCCCAGGAAGATGCAGGGACTGTGCTGGACTCTGTGGATCCCAGGAAGACAACATTATCCGTGACCTCAAACTGTTCAAAGTCTAATGAGGGAGGCGGGGTAAGGGCGGGCTGGACAGAGACAGGCCCTCAAACCCAAGCACGTGCAGTGTGGTATTTGCCCTAACAGCTGTCAACAAAAGCTGCCATGTGGGGCACAGAGGAGGGGTTGATTCTACCCAGAGACAAGACCAGAAATATTCACAGAAGAAGTGACATGAAGGATGAGCCGTTATGCATGGCACCCTCGAAATCTTTCAGAATGAAGGATTAGTACTGTGAAGCCAGAGTAGAGGTTCTCAATCTGAATGATACTGTCTCTCTCGGGGGCATCTAGAAATGTGAGTTGGGGGTGGTGAGGGGGATTGATGGAATAACTGGGGAGCACTACAGGCTTTAGTGTGAAGGTGGAAAGGGGGGCTAGGGGCACTAAATATCCTTCAGTGCCCATGGCAGACTTGCACAAAAAAGTCCAAAGTGCCAATTGCATCTCTCCTGGAGGACAGGGTAGGTGAAGTTATGTGGTGGGATAAAAGACAAGGGTGAAAGTGTCTTCAAAATGGCCTTTATAATTTTTCTCTCTTCTCTCCCATTATGCAGGCTGTACTCCCCAGGGCTGTACGATATGGCTGTATACTGTTCATTTAGGGGACACAATTAAAATTATAGACATCATAGATTTGTATATTGATTATGAACATTTTCCAGCAGAAGCAGTAGAGTGAATTGAGGAAAGAGGACCTTTTCTTATTCCTATTAAGATATCATCTAGACTAGTGGTAGTTCTATTTTTCTCTCCATCTCCACACATGTAACAATGACAACTGGTCCTAGTGGGGAAGGAAGTGATAGTTCTGATAAGTATAGATGGAGGGAAGAGAAGAGTAAAGCAGATGGTCTGGTTTCTCACTGTGTCCCACCCAAGTGTTCCATGAATGTTAAAGATTATCAACAGCTGAGCCCAGCCTTCGGTCCACCTACACTGACCTTGTGCCTGTAGCCTGCCCTCAAAGCTTGGAACTGGCTTCTAGTCTCAAGATATGATAGAGCAAGGTCTACCGGTCATCATCTATTTGACCTAGTCCTAGCCCCAGGTTTCACACTGCTATACAGTGCTGTTCCCAAGTTCCCATTCTGGGTTTCAAGTTTCCTGCTTCCTGGTTTCCGATTACTGTTCCCTGGCAGGGGCCTACCTCCAACGGAGAGAGTCCTCCAAGCACCCAGGTCGCCCAAAAGCAAAGGTATCAAACACGGTTTTTTAACTCTATTCATTGGCTAATTGAATTATTCCAATACATTCATTTAAGCTACTAGTTACTAAGGGTAATTTAAAGCGTGCGTGCATCCACACATGCACATAACTGAAAATACTTAAATTTAACTGTGATTACAATCTATGAGTGAGACCGTCAGACACTCTTAATTAAACAGAAGTCTAAGGTTAATTTGTAACAAATGAACCTTTTTCAAAATAAAAGCATGATACATAAAAGTTAATAAAACTGGCTCCACATTAATTAAATTTATTTTCCTTCAAATTTATTTGCCCCCCTCTGAATGCAACATGAATAGCCTTGTGAAAGCAAGGTAGAAAATCACAAAATATACAAATCAGTAGCTACTAACAAAAAAATCAAGAGGGATACTCTAACGTATAAACAAAAGTCTACAGATAGGACTTATTCTAGAATCAGCATTTTTCAAGATTTTGCTCAAGTTGTGATCAAGAAGGCAATGCTTAACATTGACCCAGCTCTTAACAGCATGCCAGGCACTGTCCCACACACTCCGCAGGTTAACTCATTTGATTTTTACAACAGACCTATGAGATGGTTCTATTATCATACTCATTTTACGGTCTGAGTCCTTCCCATCCTTCAAGGTCTGGTTTAAATTTTACTTCCTCACAAGTCCTTTAATTACGCCTACCTCTCCCTTTCCACTATTTTATTTGTCTCTCTTTTATAGGACTTACCACAGTTCACCTTAAAGTTCTTTATGTATGTTTCTCTTTCTTGCCATTACATCACAAGTTGTTGGAGAGGTAGACTCTATCTCATTCATTGCTGTATGCCCACACGGACTAACAGAAATTCTTGCACAAAGTACATGCCCAGCAAATGTTAGTGGAACTAACACTAGCATTAATAGGAGAAGAAAGAAAAGAATTTGGCAGCAGCTTTAAAACAAAGAATCATGAATAAAAAGCAACTAGCAATTATTCTCCGTGTCTGCAGATGAGAGACCAAAGAGATCCAGAGATTATGGGATAAAACATTTAATTAAATAATAGGTAAACAGGTAACCATAATTATACTGAAAGAAAACGGGAATGTTTACATAAGCTTGAGAGGTGGAAGGCATTTCTAAACATGACACCAAAAGCAAAAGCAAGCAAAAGAGGAATGAAATAAATGGTCAAGATTGCCAGCTCTGAGTCAGGCTGCACGAATTCAGTTTCCAAGATGCCATTTAGGAGTCAATTTCTTCACTGTAAAATGGGGGTGATAATAATCATACCTGCCTCATACATTTCACAGGGTGGAATGAATGAGATAAAAGTTCTTACCACAATGCCTGACACAATGTCTTCCATAAATGTTTAAAAGCAAACCAACAGAGGAAAGATAGATGTGACTGCATAAAAATGCCTTTGTATTCTAAAAAGAGTATCTATAAATAAATATATATCAAATAGCAAACAGGATGAAAAAAGATGGATATCCTAAATATATAAAGAGCTTTTACAAATTAGCAAGAAGAGTAAAACCCTAATAGAAAATAGGAAAGCAGAATTGAGCATTTCACAAAAAATGAATATATACAATCAAATGACCAAACATGAAAAAATATCCACCTTAATTAAGCAATTGAAGGGTGTTAGTTAAAATGAGATATAAATTTTGCTGATTAAATCAGCAATACTGATGATGGCATGAAACAATGGCATGCTGACAGAGCTTTGTGAAGAGTTTAAATTCGCACATTTCTATAGGACATTTTGCCAATGAGCATCAAAAGCCTTAAAAAGCCTTTTTGACCAAGGAAACCTATGGAAACCTTTTTATAACAAGGAAACCAAGGAAACCTTTTTATAACAAAGCAATAATCAAATATATAAAATGAACCCTTGTTTATAAGAGTTAAAAACTGGGGCTTCCCTGGTGGTGCAGTGGTTCAGAGTCCGCCTGCCAATGCAGGGGACACGAGTTTGTGTCCCGGTCCGGGAAGATCCCGCACGCCGCGGAGCGTCTGGGCCCGTGAGCCATGGCCGCTGAGCCTGCGCGTCCGGAGCCTGTGCTCCTCAGCGGGAGAGGCCACAACAGTGAGAGGCCGCGTACCGCAAAAAAAAAAAAAAAAAAAAAAAAAAAAGAGTGAAAAACTGGATGAGAATAATTTTACAATGCCTTTACAACACTGAATACTGTAATCTCATGGAAGATATTTAATGTCATTAATGAAAAAAACAAATGCTAAAACGGCATTACTACATGATTTTATTTTCATTAAAAAACAATAACAGAATATGTGTGTGTGTGTTTATACAGACACATAAAAAAGATCTGAAACATACCAAAACGCTAACATCAATTGTCTTTAGATAATGAAATTATGGGTGCCTTTGGAAAGCTATAACATATTCTAAATTTTTTGATAAATATATTTTTGTAATGAAGAAAATAAAAATTGTCTTTTTCAAAAGAAAAAAATTAACCATTAGGAGATAGTCCTGCCCTATCATTCAGAGACCCCTGATGTTATATGGTGTTCATCACCACCAATCAATGGTGGCTGCACTGTGCTCCTTGGAAGGGGCATACAAGAATGAGAATCAGCCTACAGGTTCTATGGGTATATAAGCATTTCAAGTAGTGCAACGGAAAAATTCAATTAAATAGCAAACCAACTCAAGGGAACATCACATGCTTAATGGTTAAGTGGCATTAGGGGAAAAAAAAACAAAACCCACAACTAAGCAGTACTGGATAAAGTTAAAACTTTAATCTCATGCTTACTCAGCAGCAAAAAGAAAAAAACAAAAACAAACATTAATTATGAAAGATTTAGTGATCTGTATGGTTATAATTCTAGAAACACTTCAGTGTGTGTTTATCTATGCTATAACTCATTGCTTTCTGCAAATTTAAAGGGACCTCTTGGCTGACAGTTCAAATGCTTGGTCACAGCTAAGGGAAAAAAATCAGTTCAATCACTTCTGGAAACAGGCAAAAGGAGAAGGTCCTCATGCTTCAAAAATGGTGTGTGTGTGCGTGTGTGTGTGTGTGTGTGTGTGCGCGCGTGTGTGTTTAGTGTGCCTTTCCAACTTTATAATAAATCTAAGAAAGGCCCAACTTCAGAATGAAGCCAGTCTGAATACAAATACATTTAACCCCCTCCTCCCCACATGGAAGGGAGGTAGCACGCACAGCACTGTGTCACTAGATTGTACACTGATTCATTCTTACAACTATTACTGAACAAAGGTCTCAAGAGTTCAGAGTAGACCTATGGTATTGACTTGTGCCTTTTAAAACTAATGAAAGAATAGATCCAACTGAAGATTCTTAATTTCATCTAGTAAAGTAAATGTTGAACACAAAAGGCTAAAAAAAAAAAAAAAAGAGAGACCAAGTAAATAACTGCTTAAATTGCTATCCATTGTCTACCCACGTAGAGTGGTCACTTGTTTTCTTCTGCCCAGCATTGACTGCCCCTTCTCTGGTTAAGAGCACCCAGGTTTCCTTTGGGGGACTTCTGCTCACATTTTGGCTCATATGATGGGGATAACCTCATTCCTAACCTCAGGAACTAATGAGTAACCCAGGAATGGTCATGCAATATATTCATTCCCCTGGACAGAATGAATATTCAGCAGCCACATGGCCCAGGCCAGGACCATCTGGGGCAAGAATTATGAGACTTGAAACTTTTCTTTAAACTCTTGGGAAAGAAGCACATCTTTTCTTCCCTAGCTCCATGCATAGAGAATATAAACCTATTGCTGCTGGGGGCATCTTTGCCATCACTTGGAAAGAGTCTACCTAAAAATGAAACTAATAGAGAAGGGAGTAGAACCAAGAAACAGACTCCTAATAAACTATTTTTTTTTTAAGTTGGGTCAAACCATGCCTGAAGCCATTCATCATCATTTGATTTGGATTTCTGTCACACAAAACCAAAAGGAGACAATAAATATGGGGAAAGGGAGGCTAGACGGTTTTCTCCTCCCTCCCCAGCTGATCTACCTGTCTTAGTCAGCTGGGGCTGCTTTAACAAAATACCACAGACTGGATGGATTAAAGAACAGACATTTATTTCCCATAGTTCTGAAGGCTGGATGTCTGAGATAAGGGTGCCAGCATGGTCAGGTTCTGGTGAGGATCCTCTTCCTGGCTTGCAGAATTTGCTGCCTTCTTGCTGTGTCCTCAGATGGTAAAGAGAGAGCAAGCTCTCTGGTCTCTCCTAGTTAGAGCACTAATCCCATGGCGAGGATCTCACCCTCATGGCCTCATCTAAACCTAATCACCTCCAAAAGGCCCCATCTCCAAATACTATCATACTGAGGGTTCAGGTTTCAACAAATGAATTGGGAGAGGACACAAATATTTAGTTCATAATACTACCTAAACTGCCCTTAGACACACACAAAAATAGACTGGAGGAGTTTATACTATGACACTTCCAAGCACACCTGTGTAACCCTTCACTGTACCAGAACCCATCATTAGAATGTTGGCTATATTCTTTATGTATAACACTGCTTACTCCAAAGCCTAGTCCAGTGTCTGGCACATAACATCACTCAAAAGTATCTGCTGAAAAATGAATAACATGATATAAAAATAAACAGGAGGGGTATAACATACAGGAAACTAGAGATTCTTTTTTTGACATTTTATTTTCTTTATTTCATACTAAATCTTTGAAATCAAGTCCATATTTTATGCTTATACTACATTTCAATTCAGATGCTAAATTTTCATTACAGATGTTTGATCTGTATTATTTATTTATTTATTTTTAAACATCTTTATTGGATTATAATCACATTACATTGTTGTGTTAGTTTCTGCTGTATAACAAAGTGAATCAGCTTTACGTATACATATATCCCCATATCTCCTTCCTCTTGCGTCTCCCTTCCTCCCACCCTCCCTATCCCACCCCTCTAGGTGGTCACAAAGCACTGAGCTGGTTCCCCTGTGCTATGCGGCTGCTTCCCACTGCCTAGCTATTTTACATTTGGTAGTGTATATATGTCTATGCCACTCTCTCACTTCAACCCAGCTTACCCTTCCCCCTCCCCTTGTCCTCAAGTCCATTCTCTACGTCTGTGTCTTTATTCCTGTCCTGCCCCTAGGTTTTCAGAACCTTTTTTTTTTTAGATTCTGTATATATGTGTTAGCACATGATATTTGTTTTTCTCTTTCTGACTTACTTCACTCTGTATGACAGACTCTAGGTCCATCCACCTCACTACAAATAACTCAATTTCCTTTCTTTTTATGGCTGAGTAATATTCCATTGCATATATGTGCCACATCTTCTTTATCCATTCATCTGTCGATGGACACTTAGGTTGCTTCCATGTCCTGGCTATTGGAAACAGAGCTGAAGTGAACATTGTGGTACATGATTCTTTTGGAATTATGGTTTTCTCAGGGTATATGCCCAGTAGTGGGATTGCTGGGTCAAATGCTAGTTCTATTTTTAGTTTTTTAAGGAACCTCCATACTGTTCTCCATAGTGGCTGTATCAATTTACATTCCCACCAACAGTGCAAGAGGGTTCCCTTCTCTCCACAACCTCTCCAGCATTTATTGCTTCTAGATTTCTTTATTATTATTTTTATTTATTTATTTATTTATTTTTATAGATTTTTTTTGATGATGGCCATTCTGACCGGTGTGAGGTGATACCTCATTGTAGTTTTGATTTGCATTTCTCTAATAATTAGTGATGTTGAGCATTCTTTCATGTGTTTCTTGGCAATCTGTATACCTTCATTGGAGAAATGTCTATTTAGGTCTTCTGCCCATTTTTTAATTGGGTTGTTTGTTTTTTTTGATATTGAGCTGCATGGGCTGCTTGTATATTTTGGAGATTAATCCTTTGTCATTTGCTTCGATTGCAAATATTTTCTCCCACTCTGAGGGTTGTCCCTTCGTCTTGTCTGTGGTTTCCTTTGCTGTGTAAAAGCTTTTAAGTTTCATTAGGTCCCATTTGTTTACTTTTGTTTCTATTTCCATTACTCTAGGAGGTGGGTCAAAAAGGATCTTGCTGTGATTTATGTCATAGTGTTCTGCCTGTGTTTTGCTCTAAGAGTTTTAAAGTGTCTGGCCTTACCTTTAGATCTTTAATCCATTTTGAGTTTATTTTTGTGTATGGTGTTACGGAGTGTTCTAATTTCATTCTTTTACATGTAGCTGGGCCAGTTTTCCCAGCACCACTTACTGAAGAGGCTGTCTTTTCTCCACTGGATACTCTTGCCTCCTCCATCAAAAATAAGGTGACCATATGTGCATGGGTTTATCTCTGGGCTTTCTATCTTGTTCCATTGATCTATATTTCTGTTTTTGTGCCAGTACCATACTGTTTTGATTACTGTAGCTTTGTAGTATAGTATGAAGTCAGGGAGCCTGATCCCTCCAGCTCCGTTTTTCTTTCTCAAGGTTGCTTTGGCTATTCCAGGTCTTTTGTGTTTGCATACAAATTGTGAAATTTTTTTCTTCTAGTTCTGTGAAAAATGCCATTGGTAGCTTGATAGGGATTGCATTGAATCTGTAGATTACTTTGGGTAGTACAGTCATTTTCATGATGTTGATTCTTCCAATAACATGGTATATCTCTCCATCTGTTTGTATTGTCTTTAATTTCTTTCATCAGTGTCTTATAGTTTTCTGCATACAAGTCTTCTGTCTCCTCAGGTAGTTCATTCCTAGGTATTTTATTCTTGTTGTTGCAATGGTAAATGGGAGTGTTTCCTTAATTTCTCTTTCAAATTTCTCATTAGTGTATAGGAATGCAAGAGATTTCTGTGCATTCATTTTATATCCTGCTACTTTACCAAATTCATTGATTAGCTCTAGTAGTTTTCTGGTAGCATCTTTAGGATTCTCTATGTATAGTACCATGTTCATCATTGTTTCCTCTTTAGTTCTAGGTCCTTGTTAAACGTTTCTTGTATTTTCTCCATTCTATTTCTGAGATTTTGGATCATCTTTACTATCATTACTCTGAATTCTTTTTCAGGTAGACTATTTCCTCTTCATTTATTTGCTCTGGTGTGTTTTTACCTTGCTCCTTCATCTGCTGCATATTTCTCTGTCTTCTCATTTTGTTTAACTTACTGTGTTTGGGGTCTCCTTTTTGCAGGCTGCAGGTTCGTAGTTCCTGCTGTTTTTGGTGTCTGCCCCCAGTGGGTAGGGTTGGTTCCGTGAGTTGTGTAGGCTTCCCAGTGGAGGACTGGTGCCTGTGTTCTGGTGGATGAGACTAGATCTTTTCTTTCTAGTGGGCAGGACCACATCCGGTGGTGTGTTTTGGGGTGTCTGTGAACTTATTATGATTTTAGGCAGCCTCTCTGCTAATGGGTGGGGTTGTGTTCCTGTCTTGCTAGTTATTTGGCATAGGGTGTCCAGCACTGGAGCTTGCTGGTCGTTGAGTGGAGCTGGGTCTTTGCGTTCAGACGAAGCTCTCTGGGAGAGCTCTCGCCGATTGATATTACATCGGGCTGGGAGGTCTCTTGTGGTCCAATGTCCTGAACTCAGCTCTCCCACCTCAGAGGCTCAGGCCTGACACCCAGCCAGAGCACCAGACCCTATCAGCCACACAGCTCAGAAGAAAAGGGAGAAAAAAAAGAAAGAAAGAACAAAAATAAATAAATAAATAAAATAATGTTATTAAAATAAAAAATTGAAAAAAGTTATTATTAAAATAAAAAAGTAGTAAAAAAAGAGAAAAGAGCAACCCAACCAATAAACAAATCCATCAATGATAATAAGCACTAAAAACTAAACTAAGATAAACATAAAGATCAGAAACTAGTCAGTCGCATACAGCAAACCCCAAGTCTACAGTTGCTCCCCAAGTCCACTGCCTCAATTTGGGATGATTCATTGTCTATTCAGGTATCCCACAGACGCAGGGTACATCAAGTTGATTGTGGAGATTTAATCCGCTGCTCCTGAGGCTGCTGGGGAGACTTCCGTTTCTCTTCTTTCTTTGCACAGCTCCTGAGGTTCAGCTTTGGCTTTGGACCGGCCTCTGCCTGTAGGTCGCCTGAGGGCGTCTGTTCTTCGCTCAAACAGGACGGGGTTAAAGAAGCAGCTGATTCGGGGGCTCTGGCTCACTCAGGCCAGGGGGAGGGAGGGGTATGGAATGCAGGAAGAGCCTGCGGTGGCAGAGGCCAGCGTGACGTTGCAACAGCCTGAGATGCACCATGTGTTCTCCCGGGGGAAGTTGTCCCTGGTTCACGGGACCCTGTAAGTGGCAGGCTGCACAGGCTCCCGGGAGGGGAGGTGTGGATAGTGACCTGTGCTTGCAACACAGGTTTCTTGGTAGCGGCAGCAGCAGCCTTAGTGTTTCATGCCCGTCTCTGAGGTCTGCACTGAGAGCTGCGACTCGCCCCCATCTCTGGAGCCTGTTTAGGCAGTGCTCTGAATCCCCTCTCCTCGCGCACCAGGAAACAATGGTCTCTTGCCTCTTTGGCAGCTCCAGACTTTTTCCCGGACTCCGTCCCAGCTAGCCGTGGCGCACTAGCCCCCTTCAGGCTGTGTTCACACAGCCAACCCCAGTCCTCTCCCTGGGATCCCACCGAAGCCCAAGCCTCAGCTCCCCACCCCCGCCTGCCCCAGCAGGTGAGCAGACAGGCCTCTCGGGCTGGTTAGTGCTGGTAGGCACCGATCCTCTGTGCGGGAATCTCTCCGCTTTGCCCTCCGCACCCCTGTTGCTGCGCTCTCCTCCATGGCTCCAAAGCTTCCCCCCCACCCGCCACCACCCCCCGTCTCCGCCAGTGAAGGGGCTTCCTAGTGTGTGGAAACTTTTCCTCCTTCACAGCTCCCTCCCAGAGGTGCAGGTCCCGTTCCTATTCTATTGTCTCTGTTTTTTCTTTTTTCTCTACTCAGGTACGTGGGGAGTTTCTTGCCTTTTTGGAAGTCTGAGGTCTTCTGCCAGCGTTGAGTAGGTGTTCTGTAGGAGTTGTTCGACATGTAAATGTATTTTTGATGTATTTGTGGGGAGAAAGGTGATCTCCATGTCTTACTCCTCCGCCTTCTAAGGGTTTTCAAAACTAGAGATTCTGACGTTACATTCCAACGCTTAATCAATCTGAATTACCTCCTGATATAGTCAACCTATTCTTCATCTTCTCTTTAGCCCAACATTCAACTGGCACAAAATAATTTAATAATGGAAAATAATCTCCATTCAGTGGCCTCTTCTATTTTACTAACTGGGGAACAGTTCTGAAATTTTAGTGGAGACAGATGCTTGTGTGTGTGCGTGTGTGTGTGTGTGTGTGTTGTGTATGTGTCCTTATCATAGCCTATAAAGTCCCACAGGGTCTTTCTGACCTCATCTCCTTCCCATGCCTGCTTTGCTCCAGCCACAAAGGCCTCCTAAGTCTTCTCTGAAAACACCTGGCACCTTTCACATGAGTACCTTTGCTTTTGCTATAAACCTCTGCCCGCAAATGATCTACATGACTTACTGCCTTATCTCTCTTTAGGTCTTTGCCCAAATGTCACCTTCTCAGTGAGGCCTTCTCGTCTATTCTATTTACAAAATTACAAATTTCTCCACCACTAATACTTCCTATTCCATACCATTCATCACCTTTTAATATACTACATAATTTACTTATTTATTTTCTTTATCATCTATCTCGCCACACCAGAAGATAAACTCCATGAAAGCAAAGATTTCCATATGTTTTTTGTTCTCTGTTGAACCCCCAATGCCAGGGAAATAATCAATGCTGGATAAATGAATAAAAGAATTATTCTATAATAACCTAAATGGGAAAAGAATTTGAAGAAGAATAGATACATGTATATGTATAACTTAATCACTTTGCTGTACACCTGAAACTAACATAACAGTGTTAATCAACTATACTCCAATATTAAATAAAAATTAAGAAAAAGAATATGAAACAGTAAAACCACAGCTGGATTATTAAATGCTCTGATTCAAATTAAATTAAATATGAATAGTTTCCAGTCCAATAAGCTACAGTAGGTTATATCTGTGAACTCTTCCAGAAGTTGAAACCAGAGATTTGCTGTATTTTGAAAACGAGAATTGCTATAAAAAGGTCCCTGAGGGCTTTCCTGGTGGCACAGTGGTTGAGAGTCCGCCTGCCGATGCAGGGGACGCGGGTTCATGCCCCGGTCCGGGAAGATCCCACGTGCCGCAGAGCAGCTAGTCCCGTGAGCCATGGCTGCTGAGCCTGCACGTCCAGAGCCTGTGCTCCACAACGGGAGAGGCCACAACAGTGAGAGGCCCGCGTACCGCAAAAGAAAAAAAAAAAAAAAGTCCCTGACATTACAGAAATTAAGATATATAAAATTATTTAATAACCAAAAAATATATTATCACAAAAAACTATATTGATAACCCAAAAATATAAGGTTTGCACTTACTTTGCTTTAGATCTAGAAAAATATTAAAAGTTGAGCAATATTTGCTTGCAGAAAAATCAAGTTTGAAAATATTCATAAATTATTTTTTCCTACATACGTCAAACATGACCATGATTATTTATTTGGCTTCTCAACAGAAATAGGTAAGGCAGTATCATAGAAAGCAACAGAGACAACACTTTGTAACCCCAAAAAGGGTTTTCTATAGGAAAATTAAAAAACATAAATTAGAAAGGGGTTTCCTAGATGCCACAAGGTTCCCCATCCACTGTCTGTAACCTTTCCCATCCTAAGAGCACCCCTTTCATGGTCTCTTTCCAGGAGAGACCACCCCTGGAACAGGGAAAGATGAGCTCAGCCCCAGGGGTTGCCTCAGCCCTGGCTGCTCCTAACTGCCTATACAGAGAAACAGTAATATTTATGTCAGGGGTCCCAAGCTGCAGGCCCTGGGAATCAAATGGTTTTTTTTTTCCCACAAAAAGGGTATTTGAGCGCGCCCCGCCGCGCGTCGGGACCGGGGTCCGGTGCGGAGAGCCCTTCGTCCTGAGACACGGGGTGCGGCCGGAAAGGCGGCCGCCCCCTCGCCCGTCACGCACCGCACGTTCGTGGGGAACCTGGTGCTAAACCATTCGTAGACGACCTGCTTCTGGGTCGGGGTTTCGTACGTAGCAGAGCAGCTCCCTCGCTGCGATCTATTGAAAGTCAGCCCTCGACACAAAAATTAAAAAAAAAAAAAAAAAGGGTATTTGAAAATTAGGAAATTTCCCATAAAATATTCAAACTTCCAACTTCTCTTAAAAATCTGCAAGTTCAAGCAACACTGAGGCTCAACTGCTGAATAAAAGGAGAATCTAAAGAGTCATCGTCCCCTTGAGGCTGGGCATCTCCCCTTAGGGTCACTACTGTTTCCACAGCTCCCTATTGTCTTCCACCTTATTTACATCACCTACCTTGATGCCAAATCCAACACACTCCCTTATTTTTGTTTTTTCAGAGATTATAAAAAACTACTTTTAATCAAAATTTCCAAAATAAAGTGAGTGATTTCTCCATCCCCCAAGATGCAGTAAGTCTTGTTGGCTCTCCCTCAGGCTTATAACAATTCAAATGGAAAGAAAAGCAAGAAGCAGCTGTGAAGGAGAAAATGAGGTCCAGAGCAAGGGCGGATCACACTCCCTTACTGGTTCTAAGCAAAAACCCTAGATTTAAATCCTGCTGCAGAGAACCGTGAAGTCAAGGTCAGAGCACTGAGTTGTTCTTCCGACCACTAGACCACTAGACCACTAGCCGTGTGACTGCTTGCGAATCATTCATCCTTGTCTATGAAATGGGGATGACGACTCCTCCCCTGCCTTCCTCACAGGGTTGTTGTGATGACTAAATGGGATAAGGGATGTAAAAGTGCTCTACAGAGAAGTGGTGTTGCCACACAGCAAACGTGAATCTTTCATTAGGATAGCACATTTAAAAAATATTATAAAACAACAGCATCTTACATGAATTTTTGAGGTTGATAAATGGAGAAAGCTTGATTTTCTATTCACAGTTAATGGCACAAAAGAAATTAGTAAGCCTAAGACTACATACTCAGGAAATGCAAATATATATTTACATATACTGAAAACCATCTCCTTTTAAAAAACCCTATAAGCATAAATAACATCTAACTTGTCAGATTGCTAAACTGGGAAACGACTAAATTTCCTGAGAATTAAAGATAAGTCTAAGGTCAAATCAGTTCAGCCAGAAAAGGTTTTTAGGAACAATATATAATGACCAAAAAAGTCTATCTAAGAATGACGATGTAAGAAATGAGCAAAAATGGTCTGTGCAGAAAACTAAGACAAATACTGGTATTAAAAGGGATGTAATGAGCCAGAATTATCAACCACTCCAAAGAGAGCATAACAGGATTTCATAAGTGGTTAACCAGCTTTAAGATTTCAGACAGTCAAGGTTGCTGTGATTATGTTACAGAGAAGCAGACTTCCAGAGTACAAGTATATTCCGGTAACAGTAACGAAAAGGCAAAGATAATCTAAGAAAGTCCTTGAGGCATCTTGTCACTACATCCATCACTTAAATCTATGGGTCTCAGTAATTTGGAATTGAAAATTAATCAAAATGGTCCACAGGTCATTGGTCAGGTTTATTTAGTCATCAAAAATGGTGGCCTAATTAACCAGATTATGAAAAATTGTCTTTTCTGGAAACTTCACCTTACCAACAAAGGGAACTTCTGAGACTAAACAAAACTAAGAGTAGTTACTTAATTTTTCAGATCCCTGCTTAAGGGGGAAAAGGAAAATATAATGGAGTGCATAAGGGGATATTTTGTTCTCTCTCTTTTTTTAAAGTAGAACCTTGAGTGTTCTTTTGGTTTTAATCAAAGTTCTTTTTTAAAAAAATTATTCTTATCAAAGCAAAATATGAATATGGTTCATAAGATTTGATTCTAATAGTTAAAGGGGTCGTAATGGACAGCAACAGCCTCCTGTTCACCCCTTCCAAGCCCACTCCTACGTCTCAGAGAAAACCACTTTTGGTTGATTTTTGGTTTTGGTTTCTCTAGAGATCACCATCAAGTCATTAAATAAGGTGTTATAGTTATACTACTTCTTTTATAAATCACCTTTTTCTTACATTACTATTGATTTCCTACTGTGAGAGACTAGAATTTAGCTCACCTGCATCCCTACCCCATTCCCCAAAATATAACCACACACATATAGATATCACCCATTTCTATCACAACTCTGGTTTCTCTACTGATTACCTCCTTCATTTTATTTTATTTTTTGTAAATTGATTTTACTGAAGTATAGTTGATTTACAATGTTGTGTTCTTTCTGGTGTACAGCAAAGTGATTCAGTTATACATATATAATAGTTTGCATCTGCTAATCCCAAACTCCCAATCCATCCCTCCCCCATCCCCCTCCCCCTTGACAACGACAAGTCTGTTCTCTATGTCTGTAAGTCTGTTTCTGTTTCGTAGGTAAGTTCATTTGTGTCATATTTTAGATTCCGCATATAAGTGACATCATATGGTGTTTGTCTTTCTCCTTCTGACTTACTTCACTTAGTATGATAATCTCTAGGTCCATCCATGTTGCTGCAAATGGCATTGTTTTGTTCTTTTTTATGGCTGAGTAATATTCCATTGTATATATGTACCACATCTTTTTTATCCATTCATCTGTCAATGGACATTTAGGTTGCTTCCATGTCTTGACTATTGTAAACAGTGCTGCAATGAACATTAGGGTGCATGTATCTTTTTGAATTATAGTTTTCTCCGGATATATGCCCAGGAGTGGGGTTGCTGGGTCACATGGCGACTCTATTTTTACTTTTTTTAGAAACCTCCATACTGTTTTACATAATGGCTGCACCAAGTTTTTTTACAAATCACTTTTTTCTTATGTTACTATTGACTTCCTACTGTGAGAGACTAGAATTTAGCTCACTTGCATCCCTACCCCATTCCCCAACATATAACCACACACATATAAATACCATCCATTTCTATCAGAACTCTGGATTCTCTACTGACTACCTCCTTCATTTTAAATACCTTAAATACAATAGTTATACCTTTGTTTCTTCTTCCACCCACTCTAGATCATACACCTCATCTCACACGTCTACATGTAACGAGAGCAGGGTTTTCTTCTTTTCCTTCTCATCCTCCTCTCACCACTACTAGCACTCTGTTACCTTCTAACCTTGGGATTTCCTTTTTTTGGGGGGGGGGCAGGGGGTTGTCCAATTATGTAAAGAAGAAATTCACTATTATCTATCACAACCTCTTTAGAGCCTAAAATCATATGTTATTGCTGGTGATGTATTTGTGCCTTACTTTTGAAGACTGGCTGCTATTCATTATGAAAATCCATTTTAATAGCATATACATTCTGTTCTTCATGTTACAGGTGAATATAAATCAAATTTCTCAAAGAACAATGATTAATAATTCTTCTGCCTTCAAGATTAGGTCAACTTATCTTTGAAACTAGAGGTCTTCCTCTAGTAAAATTCTAACTCTCACTGGTAGATATTACGGATTTAGGATAACTTAATTGTTTGGAAGGACAGATCACAGACTAGCTGCAGATTAACAAGCATCATCCTTTATCTTAGTCCTTCTGTACAGAGTAACAGAGAATTCTTTTCATCACTACCTGACAACCTCTGGCACAGTCATTCTATAGCCCTCCTGCCTCCATCTCAGCTCACAACACAAAACAGTTCATTATCACACTCAGGGCCACTCATCTGAGTATCATGGCTGTAGGGACAGATAGAGCTGCCGATAAAAAGTCTGGGCAGTGTTTGGCATTAACAGGATTACAGGTTAGTGATGTGCTATGGAAACCCCATGTGTCTGCCAAAACAGGAAAAATCAACGTGTATCATGTAGTGGTTAAGCAAGCTAGAAGCACGGCTCTGGAGTCAGAATTTCTGGTTGCAGTGACCAGCTCTGCCACTATCAATGGTGTGACCTAAGCCTCTGTACCCTGGGTTCCTCACTTAAGAAACTGAGTTGTTGCAAAGATAAAAATAATGATATATGTAGAGCATTTAGCATGGTACATAGCATATAATCAGAGCTTAACAAATGAGACTCACTAAAATGATTACTATTATCACTATTATTATGTTACTGGCCAGAGAGCCTTGATTGTACCTTATTCTTTCTTTTTTTTTTTACATTGAATCTAATTACATCTCCCGCTTCTGCACACCTGGAAGTCAATGACTGTCCTTCCCTTTCAGAAATCTGCCTTTACTTCCAATGGCAGTCACAGCCTACAGGCCTGGTGGGCAAATAGCCAAGCTGGCCCTTCTGGGCTGAGCTCCTGAGATATTAACCCCACACTCCTGCAGGTTCTGGTTTCATGTTATGTCCTTCAAATGCTTTCACCATGTCGCTTCTTACAGTCAGCCCTGATTTTTAAGGTTTTTAGATTTTTAGGTTTAAGCTTTTAAGATTTTTAAGGTTTAAGAATAACCTTACATTTGGAATCAGCTAACAATGCTAAAACCAGACGTGCTATCTTTCAGACAGAGGGAAGAAATCCTAAGAAAAACTGATACAGTACTACCTGGATTGTGGCTGAAGTCCACCAAATAGTAGCTACTGCTAACAAGCCTAAAGAAAAAAAGATAATTTTGTCTAAGGGCCCTATTAGACATGTTTGGGGCAGAGCAAAGTACATTTCTATGGAAATTCTCAAGATATTAAAAATAAGATAAAAACAAATGAGAAGAAAACAGAAATTTAGCTCATGGACTTAAAATCACCATATGTGAAAAGTGAAATAAATAGCCACTCTAATCTCAACTGGTAATCTTTCCTTGCAGCCTTTCTCATTTTATTGGATCAAATATTTCAAGCCTCATCTGTGTTCTATTACAGCCCTAAAGACAACATGAAATCTAGGATAGTGTTTATATATAAAAATCATTTTAAATTAGGAGGTGATATAAACTGACATCCAGATTCCCCTTTCCCCAAGTCTTTATATAATTATATTGTCTTTTTTTTTTTTTTTTTTAATCCTGAAATGACAATTTTCTCCTTTGGCACAGAGTTTTTTGGCTCCACTTTTGATGCCAACATAGTCTCATCAAGAAAATAAATTAAAAGTAGGTGGTCTGGTTAGTCTTCACAATGCTACATTTTAATCAGGCGAAGCAGTGAAAAAGATGATTGTCGAACTGCTGGCATATCTTCAAACAACAGTGCAAGCTGTCCATTTTACTCACAATGAAAAAGCTCTTCAAGAGATTTCGATAAAGGTTTCCCTCCTACTTGCAGTCCATATTTGTAATGTTTATATAAGTGGGGGATATAAATCTTCCTCCAATGAACCCCATGGTTTTTAAAGCAGACTTCACGTTATAAACTGCCTGTTTCCGTTTTGCCTGCCTAAGCAAGCCAGGCGAAGCCCGTTGGCGAGAGACTGAAACTAATTTAATGTGCTCCAGGTTTAAGCCCCCAGCCTCTGCGCCTTTACAGAGAGATTTTACACAGTGGATTACTGCTGACTTTAACAATGATTCATATGATAAGTGGCTTTTGATTTGTTTTTTAATGTCAGAAAATGTGCATTGGCAAAAGAAATGTCATCAGAACCATTTTTTTAAAGCAGTACCCATAAAAAAAGAAAAATTTTTCAACTTTTAGAAAAACAAAACAAAAAAGGCAGCCTAAATCGTATTCATGCCAAAGGCTTATTCACATGAATTTGTAGCTTTACTCAATGTAAAAGAATACAAAGTTGTTTACAGACAGTTAGATTTAAGACTGGATAAACTCCAAGATATGATTGGTTGAGTTGATATACTTTACCCCAAGACTCATTCCTGTTATTAAAAATACCAAAGCCACACTGAAGATAGACAAAAGCATCATTCTTTATCCAGCCTCAAAGATACCCTGTGTGCTTTTTTCAAAGATGCAAAATTCCTTGAAACTAACACTAATTAAAACAAAAACACATTCACAAAACCCCTGGTAAGATCCATCATCTCGAAGTACGTCAGGGGAGGAAAGTTTCCTCTGTTTACCTCAAAGGAACAGAGCAGCAAAGACATTAATTCGAAAGAAAACAAACTGAGAAACAAAAGTATATATTGTACTATTATTCTAGATTTCTGCATTTAAGGGGCCTGAACCATTCATCAGAATATGCTTTTAAAATGCCAAATGTAATAAGATCTACTTGCCCCAGTCATCAGTTAGTTTCTCCTATTTTTTTCTTGATGTTCCTTTGAAAGGGCCCAGTAAAGTCTTACAGTAGGGGGCAGTATTGTAACATCATGCATATACTTGCAACGCTTGGCCTGACCAAGGGAGGAAAAAGAACCATTATTCTTCATTAAGATTTAACCATGTTGCCATAATTATCCTAATTTATTACAAAATTTTAGATTTTTTTTTCTCCTGACGTCCAACTTGCTTTTTCACCACCTACCTACAATATTAAGATGTCTTAAATAATACAAACAAGCAAATGCTTTTTACAAAAAAACCCACCCAGGCATCTGAGACATGCTGATTGTTACTTAGCAGTGGAAGGAGAACTATTTATTAAATGTTATATTTCAAAAGCATGAAGACTTCTCCAATTGCAAATATCCAGATGTTCTTTATTGTAAATATATTATCACATTGGGAGATGGTAAAAAAAAAAATAGAATGAATATTTCATCTTTGCCTAAAATGAAGTGCAGAGCTGGTTTATAAACACAAGTCAATGTGACCCATGCTAATTGATGTTAATTTCAAAAATATGGGGTAGGAAAATATTTACAAGTACAAGAACATATTTGTATTTTCCAGAAATAAAGTTTTTCTTTGCATTTTCCTAGGATAGCTCTTGGCTGGCCTGCTAGGAAATATGGAAACTGAAACTGTTTGTACTGAATGCTTGGCTTCCAATGACTTACTATGCTTTGGGAGTTTGTAGAGGAAAAAAGCAAATTCTTTGCCAGGTCCCAAGAATAAAACCTATAGATACATAATGGAAATTTTTTTATCATACATAATGATAATCCATATGGCTTTCTGCATATTTGAGTGACTGGAACTTTTATTTAATATGCAAAAGTCTTAAGGTCACTAAGAAAAATAATAACTAATTATTTGACCTTAAAAGAATCAAGCCTTATACAGTCTTAACAAGTGTTTATGCTTATCTTTGTCTTTAATTTCAACTCAAAGCTTTGTTTGCTTGCTTGTTTTAAGAGAGTGAGGTATTATAGATTCAAACAAGGATTTTTTCCCCCCAATCTAATAATTCTACTGAAAAATTCAATATTAAAACTATTCCTTTATAGATATATAAGCTAATATTTTTAAAGGTACAAAAAGAGATACTAAAAAAATTGTTGAGACATCAAGAAAAGCCAGCAAGAATTCATGCAATTATGTTTAAATGCTATGAAATTTAAATTTCAGTGCTTCAAGTTATGTCATAGTTTATTCCTTACTCTTTTCGCTACTTCTCCACTTCTGTTTGTTTTGGAGTTAGAGCTTTTCTGATTGTGTGTGTGTGTGTGTGTGTGTGTGTTGTGTGTTTGTACATTATCCTACAAGACTCTACTGTGTATGTTTCTTGGAGAATGTGGTCTGCCCCTATGCCTTTCATCAAGGTCTTCTCAATTGTGATAGTTTCCTTTTTCAAGGCTTAACAGAAAAACTGGGTCTCTAATTACCACCAAACTTCCTTCAAATTGAGCTAAACAATGTACATTTCTGTTGCCAGCTGGGACATAATTCTTCATAATTATTGTACAAAAGAGCCTGTGACAGTTGCAACAAGGTAATTGGCTAATGGAAGAGCACCAGGTTTGCATTTCCCTGAAACATCTGTTTGAAACTCTGGGTCATTTAAAGAGTATGTAAAATTGTCTCATCTTCTAATTAGTTTCTCACCAGCCAAAATATCATTGCCAAAGTTGTTTTAAGTAGGATACAGGGGCAAGGTTCTTCTGTTCTGTAGCAAAGCTGATATAACCACTCAGTTCTCCAAAGGCAAGAACCATTTCCTCTCCAAATGCTGGCATTTGTGACAGAGAAGGTCGTGGCATTTTCTTTCTAACAATAACATATTTTCCATATTATTTAAGACATTTCTCTCTTTCCTAGTCAAAAAGCACCCAGACAAACCACAGAAATGTTTACTTACTTTCTTGCTTTCTTCCTTCTTTACAAACCTGATGAATGATTGAGGAGCTGACCCACAAACGAACAGGGTATGGGCTTTGGGTTGTAGTATAACAAAAAACATATTTGGTTTAAAAACTGTGAATCACTATGTTGTACATAGTGAAACTTTATAACATTATACATCAACTACACCTCAATAAAAATAAATAAAGCAATACTTAATAGCCTCAAAAAATAAAAGTATATATATGTATAGTCTTTGTATTATATATGTGTATGTATGTGTGTGTGTGTGTGTGTGTGTGTGTGTGTGTGTGTGTGTGTGTATATATACATATATATATAAAATCTTTGTCTCAGGTTCCTGGCACAGAGGTCCTAAAACCCTGAGTGACAACAGTGTCTTTTGTTATTCACAACAAGCCCCTTTGATGATCACACCTGAGCTTATACTAATGCAGTGACTTGGGGTAGGGCCCCTAGAGAGCTTCAGGATGGAGCTGGTTACTAGAAAGACCAAGTGATTACTGGTTAGAACTTTCTGCCCCACCCACATTCCCATAGGGAGGGGGCTAGAGATTGAGCTCCCTAAAAACTCTTGAACAAAGATATCTGATGGGCTTCTGGATTGGTAAACACGTTAATTAACTTGCTGGGAGGGTGGTGCAATGAAGAAGGTATGGAAGCTCCATATCCCCTCCACCCCTCATACTTTGCCCTATTCATCTCTTCCACTTGGCTGTTCCTGAGTTGTATCCTTTGTAATAAACTGGTAAATGCAAAAAAGTTAGTGTTTTCCTGAGTTCTATAAGCCATTCTAGAAAATTATTGAAATTGAGATGCTTTATACCTTTTATACAATTTATAGCTAGTCAGTCAGAAATATGAGTGGCCTGGAACTTACAACTGGAATCTGAGGTAGGGGCAGTCTTGTGGGACTGAGCCCCTTTAACTTGGGGGATCTGATGCTAACTCCAGGTAGATAGTACCAAAATTGAATTGAGTTATTGTACACCCAGTTGGTGTGTGGAGAACTGGAGAATCAGTTGGTATGAGAAAATATCCTCAGTTATATTTCCAGAGTACAGATGGGTTGAAATCAGGCTGTCTCCCATTTGACCAATGAGTTTCCAAGTGTATTATCAGCTTAGGCTGCCATACAAAATACCATAGACTGGATTGCTTAAGCAAGGCTAGAAGTCAAAAAGATCAGAGTGCCAGCATGGTTGGGTTCTGGTGAGGCCTCACTTTCTGAATTGTAGACATGGCCTTTTCTGTCCTCACATGGCAGACAGAAGGACAGCAAGCTCTCTGGTGTCTCTTCTTGTAAGGGCACTAATTCCATCCTGAGGGTCCCACCCTCATGACCTCATCTAAACATAATTATCTTCCAAAGGCTGCATCTCCAAATACCATCACGTTGGGCGTTAAGGGGCTTCAACATATGAATTTTGAGGGGGACACAATTCAGTCCATTGCACTAAGACTGTTGGCCAAAATCAGAAATAAAGCTTGTAGTCATATAATATTTCTTTCTATGGGTAGGTGACTATTCTGCACTTGAACTCTTTAAACTAGGATATACAAAACTAGAGTCAACCCTAGAGTCATTATAATAGATGCTCACCTCAATTCCTACCTAGCAACTACTCCTGATCCTCTTTCCACCCCTCTACCTGCAAACTCACCCTCAACAAAACCTCACTGAGGATGTAAGTAGTATTATGAATGTGAATCTCTGAAAACTTTGAACTGTTATTTAAAGTGGATTGCAAATGAAAAAATTACTACAGTGTCCTGGTATAATCAGATTTGAAAGCAAATACAAGTACTGTCTCTGTGACTAATAACAGAGTTTTTTCTCTGCTTAAGGTGAAAGCAAAAAATCTGTTCCTGGAAAAAAAGATTGGGATCTCCAGTTTGGAAAACCAGGAGCTGGGATAAGCACTCTTCTAATAACTGGAAGAAGTTTCGCTCCATGAAGTACGGAGTCTCTGGATGCAGCAAAATGTGTTCACATCAAATCCTGACTACATATTTACTGTTGAAGGATGAATGTAGATAAAAATATATTCTGGGGGCATACATTTAATCTATATTAGGGCATGTGTAGCTTCTAATAGACTAAATCTCAAAACACACACACACTCTTTCTCTCTCTCTCTCTCACACATTCTCTCTCAATGAATTCACCTCAGTTATTCATCTCTGAACATATTTAAATTTTCTCTAATTCATCAGAGACATATAAATCTATTCTTAAAATCCAAAGTTTTAAATTTTAGTAAAGTACGAGTATTTGCTAGAAAATATAGTTGATATCATCATTTATAAATGACAGGAACACAGATCTTAAAAAGAGAAAAGTATGGTCAAACATTCCCTTTAGTTTGACTCTAGTGAGATCAGGGAGTGTAACTGAAGATCCGTAAGTAAGATTTTCCACTTTAGAAAGATCAAAGGAATTCAGGGTTAAGATGGCAGATTAAACATATATCTAAATATGCTACCTCCCAAAGCCCTAAAATTACCCAAGAAAGATAACAGAAAAAAAGAAGTTGTTTTTTTTTAAATACAAAACCCCACATATACAAAGAAAACTAGAGATGAAATAACAGCAACAAAATTTTGGAAGCTTGAAAGTCAATGCATAAGTGTTAAAGGGTTTAGGAGAACCAAGAAAGTCAGGCTCTAACTGGTGGAAAAGCTAAGAAGCAAACCTACTTACACTGCAGAATCCACAAAAGGCTCAGCAAATGGCAGCAAGAGGTTCTTCAGAAGTTGGGAGGGAACTGGGATACATTAATAATAGGTGGGATGAAACTGTATGAGTCCCCTCCAACACGCCACATCACTTGGCAACCACCTCTCCCTTACCCTGGTAGCAGACAGGAGGGTTATTCTCTGGAGAGAGTAAAACAGAGGGTTTTGGTCTAGGGATTGGCTGGCTAAGACCTGGGAATTAATTGATTGTACACCAAAAGGTGGATGCTGACACTATCCACCTGCTATGATCTGAATGTTTGTGTTCCCCATAATTCATATGTTGAAATCCTAACCTCCAAAGATGATGGTATTAGGAGGTGGGACCTTTGGGAGGTGTTTAAGTCATGAGGGTGCAGCCCTCGTGAATGGGATTAGCGCTCCAGAGAGATCCCTAGTCCCTTCCACCACATGAAGACATAGCAAGAAGATGCTGGTTATAAACCAAGAACACAGCCTTCACCAAAAGGTAACCATGCTGGCACCCTGATCTTAGACTTTCTCGGCCTCCAAAACTGTGAAAAATAAATTTCTGTTGTTTATGAGCTACCCAGTCTGTGGCATTTTGTTATAGCATCCTGAATGGACTAAGACACCACCCTTTCTTCTATGTGGCTCTCAAAAGATATATCTAGACCTTTTCCACTCCATGCAGGAAACTGGAAGGGTACCCTTTGGGGGAATACTTCTAACACAAGAGAAAAGACCTAATACTGATTCCGATGGCTTATCAACAAACAACTCACTTGATCACCTACCGTAAACCTCAAATTTGCAAGCCTACCATAGGTTCAGCACATCCAATAAGCCGTTTAGACATCTATTCTTAATCTTTACTACTAGGGATTATCCAACATCCGAGGAAAGCTTTTAACATAGAAGATGGAGGAAAAACAACTTAGGAGAAAAAAAGGCAATGTGGAAAAGGCATGCAGAAAGAAGATATTGTATCCATAAAACAAGAACAAAATGATATTTAAAAATAATTATAATATGTAGAGTACACACATGCACACATACAAACACACTCACAAAGAACTCTTGAGAATGGAGGTTTAAAACAAAAAACAAACAAACAAAAACTTGAAACCCTGACTCTGATGTGATTAATCTTATGGATACTTATAGGACCAAAAAAAAGGCTATTGAAACATGTACAGAAAGTTAGTAATTGGTACAAATCAAACAACAAGTTAAAAACAGTTATTTATTAACAGTTTCAGGGAAGTTAAAGAAACTTGTCCAGAATCACATAGCTAGAAAGTGGTGAAAAGTACATGAATCCAGGTTCTAGGATTCTAAGACTTGCTCTTTCCACATCTTTTGCCTTTAAATACCTTTAATTCATTGGTTCTTAATCTGTTCTCTTTGCAATCCTTTCAGTTTTTGAAACTAGCTGAAAATATCCAGAAAACTCCTAATAGATAAAATAAAGGACATAAATGTTTGGACGTTCCAAAAAGGCAGGAACCAATGTTAATCCATGTGTGTCTAGTGCCTAGCCCTGAACCTGGCAAAACTTGGAACTTAATAATACATTTTTTGCTAAAAAAGAAAATAAAAAATTATGAAGGGAGGTAGGCAGGATTAAAAAAAAAAAGTGTTCACATTTTACATTTTTCAAATTGCTCTGTTGACAAAACTAATAAGCCTTAATTTCCAAAAAGGCTAAACTTAAATAATGTAAGTACCTGGGTCATGGACCAACAAAAATGTGGCTGAGTAGTTTGAAAAGTCAGTAATAGAAAGCAGTAAGTAGTTATATCAGGAAATAATCACTTTTTACATCTATTATGTTCTAAAATTAAAACTTGACATTGGAAACAATACGCTAGTTTATCCGTGAAGTAACAGCTGGGTACTGTGGATATTATCAGCAATGGCTCTACAAATGTTTATTGAATAATTCATTATATGTCATACACTTTCCTGCAAGTTATTTCTCTTAATAATCAGAACAATCTGTGACATTGCTATTATAATTGCCCCCATTTTATAGAAAAGGAAAGCATGGCCCAGAGAAGTTAGGTCACCTGTGCAAGGTCCCCAAACCTGGATTTGTGGCAGAGCCAGTGTGCAAACCCAGGCTTCTGACTCCCAGCCACGTGTTCCACGCTGCACCATGGCTAGCAGGGCAAGGGCAGCGGCCTCTCCTCCCAATCAAAGTCATAGCTACTTGACAGAATTCCAAAGAAATAGAAGGGTATACATTTTCAGAATGAAGCCCAGGAAGAACTGGAAAAGTCTTATAAATGAAATATCAGAGACATATAAATCTATTCTTAAAATCAAAAGTTTTAAATTTTAGTAAAGTATGAGTATACTTTATATACATATACACATACATATATGTATGTATACATACATACCCTTTTATATACATATAAAAGTGTATCTTGAGTTAAATGATGAATTGAGTGGGTAATGTTTCTGTGATTTTTGGCCAAAAAAAAAAAAAAAAAAAAAAAAAAGATTCCAATGGAATAGACTAAACCCAGAAGCTTGACCCTTTGAGAGACTGCCTGCCTTAGGCAACTAAAGGGCTCTTAAAAAGAGGTTCCTAGAACGTGTTCTATGGAGGCAATTCAAATTGGCCATGGTAATGGATCCAGTATTTGAATTCCTAACAAACCCTAATTTGAATTCACTGCTCCTGTGCACAGATTTAGGGTGGTTAGTGTGACCAAACCTCTCAGTTTGCTGGGATCTGAGGGAAATCTCCAGACTTAGGATGCTCAGTGTTAAACCAGTGCTAATAGTGGAGCGGGAAATAATTTATAATGAACGTAATTTCATTACATAGCCTCTGCTTCATTCATTCACAGATGTATGCCCTCACTATGGACTCAACTAATAAGCTTTCAGGGATTACCTATGCTTGTTGGGCACTGTGTTAAGACTAGGAACAAGAAGACAAGATACAGTCTCTGTCCTCAGGAAACTACACTACAGAGAAGTGACAGATCAGTGTTTGTAGAGCCCTTAGCCTGTTTGGCAAGTGACTTTAAGATCTTACTCCACATTCTAAAATCACAAAACTGGAAACAATAGATGATGCATTTTGAGTGTAGTTTATGCAAACAGGAGGATGGGGAACTCCAATCAGGAAATCCTTACTCAAAGAAAAGACCTGGCACTATATGAAAAGATTGGCAAATGAATGGATATGTTTTATATAAGTTTTTAAATGCTGATGTGTGGATGCAACTTTTTTATGTTTCTCTCTTTTGAACTGCTTTTTAAATTAAAGAGTCATCTTCTAGCCCTGATCACCATGCATAAGACTTCAACTATAGTTTTAACTTCAGAAAGTGGGTTCACTCATTCTCAGTTCACTCTTTTGTTATTTTCATAATATCTTCAGGTGAACCCCTCCATGACAGACAACTGTACTGCGCAGACACTATTTGACTCTAATGCTTAAGATTCTGGTCTCCAAACTGTGGGCAGCTAGGGGGGCAGGTGGGTGGGAGTGGGGAAAGGAACAGGCTGAAGTGTTGATACTAAGAGGCTGCATGGGGAATTGACACAAGAGTGTGACTGGAAAGATTTGTTTAGGCCAATAGTTCTCAAACTGTGATTAGGGGACCCTGGGGAACCTTTTCAGGGGGTCCACAAGGTCAAAATTATTTTCATAATAATACTAAGACATTATTTGCCTTTTTTCCACTCTCATTCTCTCAGGAGCATACGGTGAAGTTTTCCAGAAGCTATGTAACATGCGATATGACAACAGATTGAATGCAGAAGCAGATAGGAGAACCCAGCTGTCTTCTATTAAGCCAGACATTTTAAAGAGATTCGCAAAATGTAAAACACTACCACTCTTCTCACTAAATGTTACTGTTTTGAAAAACAGTTATTTTTCATGAAAAATGTATTATTTATATTAATATGCAATGTATTTATTACTGTTTTTAATGACTCTTTTTTTTTAATTTCTAAGATGGTTGATAATCGATAGATATAACCCATATAAACAAAAGCTCTTTGGGGTCCATAAAAATGTTCAAAAAATGTAAAGGAGTCCTATGAGCAAAACGTTTGAGATCCACTGGTTTAAACTATAAACTGAAAGGTCAATAATGTCAACTAAGAGTTTGAATTTTAGGCTTAACGAGGCTAATTTCTACTTTCTATGTTACTACTTCACCTTCACTTTTCCTTCCCTTCTTCAGTTGTCTTATAATATCGGATGGGTGGTATATGCCCAAGCTAAACTTCCTCCAGCTGAATTTTAAATTACTCAGGCAAGGCACCTCTGTTCCTTCTGCTGGGAAAAAAAAATTCCAGCACTTAGTAGAATTCACTGTTGGGAAAACATTCTCCTGCCCTCAAAACCAAATATTCCTTTCCCTCCCCAAAATTGGTAAAGTTAACCACGTATCATAGCTTTAAAAGGACCAGGACTTGAAAGAGTCAAAAGAATACAAAATGTGAGAAGTATGCTTAGCTTGGTATTTTCAGTGCACCCAACTTGACACAACCATGATGAAAGCAATTAGCTTGTCAGTAAGAATTTGCCCATTTCACTTCCCAAAACAACAACACAGCCCAGGACAGGCTGGAGAGAGCATCCAAATGAAAAGAAAGCAAAAGCTGCTTGCACATGAACAAAGAACAGCACAGAAAAGTATTAAGAAGATAGTGAGTGTGTGTGTGTGTGTGTGTGTGTGTGTGTGTGTGTGTGTGTGTGTGTGTGTTGGGATGGAGGGGAAAGAGGTAAGGAATTATGGACAAATGAAAAGGAAACAGTTCATATTAGACATGGAGTTTTAGAGGAGATATTTTTATACAATTGCTATGTGGGATCATTTGTTCTTTTGAAATGATGGCAGTTTTTAAAAGGAAACCAATTGAACCATTCAAATTCTGCTTTACAAGTGAACCTTAACTCATTTGCAGTGATTACAACAATAAATTTTTTAACAAGCACTTTTGACTTTTTCTATCTTGTTAGCAAATATAGTTGATTAAAAAAAAAATCTACACATAACTAGGTGCGGGTAGACAGTGGGCCAAGAAAAATATTCAGCCTGAAAGCATTCAGTATGGCTTTTCCAATTGTTCAAATATTGAAACACTTCTGTAGTAATGATAAATGAAGTATGTGTAAACACATATGGTACACATCAATAGTTTCTAACAGTGGCGATTATACTAGAATTATTTACTAGGTTTAGAATAAAAAGCACTACCTTTCTACAAAGTTTACTGTCTAAAAACAACCTAACTGCATATAAGATTTTAGATATAATTGTCTCTAGCATAAACATAAAGAGATGATGAGTAACGATAGAACTCAAGTTCACAATCTTTTTATGTTTTATTGTTGCAGGTGTATAGGAAAAAAATTTCTCTTGGAGATGCACAGTGCCAAAACAAAAACTCTAAAACCTTCTTTGGAAGAGAATAAGAAGAAAAAACACCTCTGACTTAATTCACTTCTCTTAAGAGACCTGACTTTTGTTACAAAGAGCGGGGTGAAATTCAAACCAGAGTGAGTGGGACCTGCAAAGTGTAGCTGCCTTCACTTAGGCCCTGTAGTTTTTTTGTCACAACTCTTAAGAGTCCATACACAAAAACTTCATGCTAGTTCAAGCTAAAAGACAATTTAAGAATTAAGATGGACAAGCAAATAATGCAGCATACAGGAGCACCAGTGGAATTCTGCTTCAAAGAGTTCTTAAAATTTTTTCATTCATCCAATTAATAATGCCATGTGTTTTTTTCCCCCGTGTTTAACATAATTTAAGATATACTAAGATCAAAATACCAAATGATAATAATAATGGTTACTACCACCACCACTACCACCAGAGCCTACAAGGTCTCAAAATCTGCCCACCACCTTCCTCACCACACCTGTGTGAGCTCATCCCCCACTACCCAACACTCACTCCTCAGCAGGGGCCCCCAAGCTGCCTCAGAGTTTTGGCCCTTCCTGCTGCCTCTGCCTAGAACACTCTTTCCCTAGATGGCCTCATGGCTCACTCCCTCTCTTCATTCAGCTCTCCACTCAAACGTCACTCCTTCAGAGATGTCCAACCTTCACCAGATGGTATATGATATCTTCCCAAATCCCCGCTACTTATTATTCCCATGACCCAGACTCATTTTCCATCAGAGCACTTATCACTAACAGTGACACTCAAATTACTTAAAGCCAGTAGAACAAGGGAACCAATCAATGGAAGAGAGCTATAGACAACCTGTCAGTTTATAAGCTCATTATCATAAATGCTTTATATATGTGTTTGTTCGTTTACTGTCTGTTTCCTTAACTAGAATGTGTGTTCTATCAGAGAAGGGACCCTGTAATATTCACTGCTCTAGTCCTACCATATGGAACAGGACTATTAGTCACATAGTAGGAGCTCAATAAGTACTTGTTGAAATGAGTAACTGAGTACTTTCTGTGTGTCTATGTATTAATATATTCTAACAAATTATCAGAAAGGTGAAGAATATTCTTATATGAAACAAAGTTGGAAAAAAAGAAATATAGTTGGATATTGAGTTATTCAAAGATCATATATATGTACACACATGCAAAATTTTATAGCATTAGATACAAAAAAGCAGTTAATAATAACACCTTACTAACCATAAGTCAATATCTTTGATGATTCAGAGGTCAACTGCAAGGCTTCACATACAGAACAAGAATCCCAAAGACTTAGCCAGTTGACTGATTCTACTGCTGAGCGTCTAGGGGAGGGGGGGATGTCTCTAAGAAAATATGGCATACTGAAATTAAAAATTTGAAAAGCTAATCTATATTATTAGATTTAGGGGGTATTTGAAATGCTATCTTCTCTTTCCTTTCAACAAAGCAAACAAAACTTCCCATACAGGAAGTAGTACAAATGAATCTCAGCCATATCATGCTTATTTTAATCATGGAAAAGAACTAGTATTGATAAAGTCCTGGCAAATAAGGAGGTAATGGTAGTACTAGTAACAGCACCAGAGTAGTAGCAGGAGCAAGTGCAGCAAGTGCAATGGTCAAATCTGTCTTTTGAGGACCCGTCGCCTAGCAGGCACTGTGCCTAATGCGGTGTATACATTATTCCTAATGCCCAGAGCCACCCAAAAGCTACCTCAGTTACACAGCTGAGGAGAAGCAGCTTCAGAAAGATCAAGTAACTCCCCTTGGAGACTTGAAAGTAAGGTAATATTGATCATTAGAGCATTTCCTCAAGGAAAGGAGGTAAAAAAAGTAATGTCCCTGTTTGACTGATGAAGAAATTAAGAAGCAAAGGATTTAAAGACGGAGAATCAGGTCTCCTGACTCCCATTCACAGGAGTCTTTGTCTATTGAGACTAAAAAAATACCCCACACATTCTTAAATTTGTTAAGACCATGCCTCGTAACAAAAATTGTAGAATTAAATTAAAACCCTACTCAATCCAAATCTTATAAATTTAAAGGTCTTGCTAGTAGTCATCTATTCTTAAGAATATTACAATAGTTTGGAATGTTTATGCCTCCCCATCTCTAACTCCTTCTTCAGTGGTGTTTTATGATATGAATTCCCAACTAATAGATATTTTCCAGATTTTGCATACAATTTTTAGAACGTGATTGTCTTGATTGTTTGCTTACTTTTTACTTATTACTTATATGACCCTCAAATCAAGGCTGTTGTACTAGAAAGAAAAATAAGTTAAGATTAAAACAGCATCACCAGGAGACAAGTTAGAGGAAGGCAGAACAAGAGTAACAATGCTGAAAGATGGTGATGAGAAGCTAAGGAATAGGGAGAACCCAGCAGTTCTACCGGAGCTACATTTCCAGTCCTTGACCCCCATCAACACCATGGGAGGCTACAAGAAGAGGCAGCAGAGGAACAAAACAACAAAAACCTATGTTTAGCAACACATGGGACTGATTCTGTTCATCGTGTCCCCTTGTTCCTGGTACCTGACATTACTGTGAAAGAGTCAAATTTCAGTATCACCGAGTTTCCTGACCACATTGTTTTCCCATTAGGCTTATTACTAAAACAGCTTTTCACATCAGTTAACACTTTGAAAATATCTGTTTCTATACAACCAATTCCATTTTATCTGGATTATGTCTTTCCCCCTTTTCCCCGCTTTGTTTCTTTAACACAGGAAAAATGGTACAAATTTTAATCCTGTTCTGAAACAGTGAGAGAAGCAACAGCGACTCAATGAGTTAAGAAGAGAATAAAAACCCTGGTGTTGAAACACAGAACCCCGATTGTGTTACCAGCACAGTATTGCACGTGTGTTTGCTCCAACATTCTTCTCACAACTTTGATCAAAGAAATTATTTTTAAATGACTGCAAAGCATACCAACATAAGTGGTTGCCAAAAAGCTTAATTGTCAGTTTTATCTATGGGACAGTGGATATCTATGATAAATTTTAAAAATATTAAGTGATAAACATTTGCTTGAACTTACTTTTTTATTTGAAGTTTTTATTTGGTTTAATAACTTATTGAGAGGATTACTTTAGTGAGTTAAGGAGGAAAAACAAAGACACAAATTAAATTCATTAAATTTAGAAGAACTTTTCTAAATAGCAGTTTTTAATCTATAATATTGATCCTGAATGACTTGCCCAGTACAGTAAGTCAGAACTAGCTTTGGCTACATATTTAATCATGATTTCAGAGATATGTCAAAACATCAAAGGGCTATCATCGCAAGTAATAAGCTGGAAGAAAAGAACTGGTGCCAAAAAGTTTAAAGCCCTGATTTGTATCGTGTCTTATTTAATTACTGTTATCTTTGAAAAGTAACATAATTTCAGCTTTATGCATTTAATTTGGGACCCAGATATTTGTAGACATGGGCAGTAGCAGATTCTACAGAAATGTATTTATGTAGTACCTCAAAGGAAATTTTGTTTTTCGCCCCCAAAAGAGCATGGACTGGTCACCAGATGTGGAGGCCATATGGCACATGAGCATGAGAGCCCTGGGACAAAAGAATGGAGCTAATAAGCCCAACAGACAGGGGCAACCACTCTGAGATGATGGACAAATGTTCAGTTCTGTTGACTTTCTGGGAAAAAAAAAATATATATATATACACATATATACACACACACACACATATATATGTATATATTACACATATATATAAATCACTTTATTTTTAAACCAAGAAATACAGCTTAGCCAGTCATTTTCTCCAACTCTATTTTTTTGGTTTGAAATGAAATTTATCCATGTGTAGTTTATTACTTGCTCTGAATTCTGTCTTTTTCGCATGCAATTCATGTTGAAATTAAAAGAAAGAAAACTGAATCAGGAACAGAGAGTAATGGCTGCTTTAACTAGTGAACACATAAATTTTGTTTTCTATAACTGTCAAGGAACTGTTACAGCTTATCAGTCACTAAGAACTGTATGTTCTGTTTCTGGATTATCTCTTGAATTTAATCCTTCCTCCCCAAGCCTCAGCCCTTTCTCCACAAATGTGCATCTTATATTTGAACCCTGCTACACTAAAAGGTCCTGCAGCACCCACGCTCTATCAGAACTCTGTGACTTGGAATATACAGCTCCTACTACTCTGAGTGCCTTTCCCACCCTTCCCTAACTGGTAAATTCCCTTTTATCCTTCAAAGCATAATTTAAGAATCAACTGCTCATGAAATCTTGTTTGGCTTGCCCAGGCAAAATTATGTCTTTTTAAATGCCTTTTTCAATGAGCCACTGGGAATAAACCCACCAATACATTTCTACTCTAATGAGAAAGGGATAAAGATAACACTGATGGCAGCTGGCACTTACAGAAGACTATTATTTATGCCAGACACACTGTTAAGTACTTTATGGGAACTATCTTATTCAAGGTTATAAACTTAATATATAAAGAACTCTTACAAATGTACAAAAAAATGTACAAAAAAATAAATTCAATCCAATTGAGGTAGATTAAAGATGGTCACAACTTCTTTCCTTCTCCCCTTTTGAAGTCCAGTTTTATCCCCTCAATCCAGTTGCACCTTTTACCAGTTCCCCTGGAACACTTTCCCAGGGAGACCCAAGCCTCCCGGTAAGAAGTCTGAGCACCCTGAGACTGCCATGTGAAAGGGACATGTGCAGGCACTGCAACTGAGCCCATCCTCCCAGCTGTTCCTGTCAGGCTCAGACATGTAACTGTCGCCATCTAGGACCCTCTATTTCAGCCCCCCTCCCAGATGAATACTACCAAGTCACCTCACTAGCTGCCGTGTGGAGCTGAAGAACTGCCCAGCTGAGCTCTGCTTGAATTCCTGCCACACAAAATTATGAGCTATAATAAAATGCTTGCTTTAAAGCCACTAAATTTGGGGGTAATTTGCTGTTGCAGCGATAGATAAACAGAAAGCCCGCTATTCACTGAAAACTATGAAAATCATTTTCATGTGTTTTTTCCATTATTTCTTCTAATTTTGTCTATGTACCTAACTTCCCTTACTTTCTTCATCCTTTTGTTGTTGTTATTTAACAGAGCTGGATTCATACTGTATATGCAGTTTTGACTTTCATATCCATATGAATAAACGCTTTTTCCATTAGCATTACATGATTAATATTTTGTCATCTCATTAAAAAATATTCTTCAATAACTTGATTTTTAATGACTACATACTGCATTCTAACATTCTACTGTGGAATATTTAGGTTGCTCCTAATTCTTCATTATTATAAATAAAACTGCAACGAAAACCTTTCAAAGTAAATCATAACAGCATCTCTGATTGTGTCCTTAAGACTAATTACCAGAAGTGAAATTACCAGGAAAGTAATAAATCTTAAGAGTCTCGTCATACGTTGCCAGAGTGCTTTGACAAAATTCACTCTCCCAAGAGTAATGTTTCTTGATGACCATGCCATTGAGCTCTGCCCAACACTAAATTATCAACTGTTAATCTTTGCTCATTTGAAGTGGTAAACTGCTTTTCTGTGTAGCTTGAGTGTACTTTTTTTATTACTAGGAAAAGTAAATATTTTGTCATATGCTCATTAGCCATAGTTCTTTCTTCATCTGTATAATGGCTGGCCACATTTTTTTTACCATTTTTTTCCTGTTGAACAATTATGTTTTTCTTATCCATGAATGAATTCTTTACATGTCATGAAAATCAATCTTTGTCTTTAAGGCAATACTTCTCCTATTTTGTTTGCCCTTTATAGGGGGTTTTCATTTACTAACAACCTATATAAAATTTTAAAGGTCATAATAATGACTAAAATTTCCTGCATATTTCATGTGATTGGCAAAGGGCAGGTACTTTACATAAATTTTTGTACTCTAAAGGCTTAATGAGGTTGCTATTATTATTAACCCCTCCAATTTATAGATGAGGAAACTGAGGCTTAATGAGGTACATAATTTCCCATAAGATCACTTGGTAGGGGTCAAAGGCAAAATTCAGATTGGACCATCTGATTTTATTTTATTTTACTTTATTTATTTATTATTATTATTATTTTTTGAGGTACGCGGGCCTCTCACTGTTGTGGCCTCTCCCACTGCGGAACAGGCTCCAGACACGCAGGCTCAGCGGCCATGGCCCACGGGCCCAGCCACTCTGCGGCACGTGGGATCTTCCCAGACCGGGGCACGAACCCGTGTCCCCTGCATCGGCAGGCAGACTCTCAACCACTGCGCCACCAGGGAAGCCCGGACCATCTGATTTTAAAGTCCTTTCTCTTGGGGCTTCCCTGGTGGCGCAGTGGTTGAGAATCCACCTGCCAATGCAGGGGACATGGGTTTGAGCCCTAGTCTGGGAAGATCCCACATGCCGTGGAGCAACTAAGCCCGTGTGCCACAACTACTGAACCTGCACTCTAGAGCCTGCGAGCCACAACTACTAAGCCCGCGTGCCACAACTAATGAAGCCTGTGTGCCTAGAGCCCTCACAGCACAACAAGAGAAGCCACCACAATGAGAAGCCCATGCACCACAACAAAGAATAGTCCCCGCTCGCCGCAACTAGAGAAAGCCTGCGTGCAGCAACGAAGACCAAAAGCAGCCATAAATAAATAAATAAATAAATTTATTAAAAAAAATAATAAAGTCCTTTCTCTTAACCACTAAGCTATAGTTTCTATATCTAGTGATTTTCCCCCTTTGTGATTAGTTCCATGACTTTTATGTTTGGAATGTTCTTCCTTATCCCCAGATAAAACATATGCTTTCCAATATTTTATAGTAGATTTCTTTTGGTTTTGGTTTTTAATTTACCCTATCGATACAGCAATAACCACCCCCCACCAATTGCTTTTGTCCATAAATATTCTTTCTTCTCCCACTGGCTTGTGGTACTGCCTTTATTAGATACACTAAATTTATTAATATACTAAAATACTACAGCATCTATTTCTAAATTATTTTGTAGCTGTACAAATTATTAGTAATTATTGTTATGGGAAAGGAAGTGATTATTATTGAATTAAAAGGGTAAATAGAAAAACAAAAACAAAAAATACTAGAAAACATTAACAAGCATTATTGATATATAATTGATATTATATATTGATAAGTATAATGTGGGCTAAATGGACAAGTCTTTCAACCAACACTACTGTTTTTCATGTTTTTATTGGCTATTTTTAAGAATAATTTAATCAAATTCTTTAAAAAATCATTCACTGGAATTCTAAATGACATTGCATTAAATTCATAGGTTGAGAGGAAATTTTTATTGAACACCTACTATGTGCCAGGTGGAAAAACAGCAGTAAACAAAACATACAGGATCCCTATCTTCAAAGAGCTGAGGAGATACAAATAAATTAGGCAATAAGAAGACAGAGTGATCCGTATAAGATGATGGCAAGCACCTGTGGAAAGGCAGCTAATTTGGACTTGAAGGATGAGGGAAGGTATTCCAGATCAGTAGAGAAAATGATCTAGTAAAAGAAAACAGCATGTGCGAAGACACAGAGGACAATGAAATAATTAGATATGCATATTAAGATCACTGTGGCTAAGTATCTCATTAAAACACCTCTAACACCAGAAACCAACCAACCTACAAAATCCCCTCTATCACCAACAAAATTATTACTATTATTATTTTGTGTGTGTGTGTGGTACACGGGCCTCTCACTGTTGTGGCCTCTCCCGTTGCGGAGCACAGGCTCTGGACGCGCAGGCTCACGGGCCCAGCCGTGGCATGTGGGATCTTCCCAGACTGGGGGCACGAACCCGTGTCCCCTGCATCGGCAGGCGGGCTCTCAACCACTGCACCACCAGGGAAGCCCTAATAAAATTATTTTTAACACTCCTTGCACAGTTGTCAGGTAACTACATTTGCTGTGCATTATTTGCCCCCAGGTGAAAAACGGAAGTCCCCACAGAGGGACATTTGGGAGATCTCCTAGCTGTTAAGGATGTCCTGGATCTTCTCCTGTCTTCTTACTATTTTGTCTTGCTGAGGGAGAAGATGAAGCATGCAGCTGCCAGAATGGAAAGGTGGCTAGTATGGGTGGCCACTGCGAGCCTCTCTTCTGGCCTCTCTGTTGAGTTTGAGCACCCTCTGTCCTTCAATAATAAAGATCCTTCCTATCACCATTCAATAATTTTGTATAAAAGAGCACCAAACATAATTTCAGGCACAGAAAGAGGACAAAATTAAGTACAGTTTGAGAAAAGCACATTGTATGTGAGAGACACCAACATAAAATTTTAAATAAAGAGCTTTTAAAAAAAAAAAAAAGGCAAATAGTCCATTGCCTCAATTACATTACTCCTCAAACTAACAATAAAATTTGTGTGTGTGTGCAATATTTAGAAAGAAAATCTAGGTCTTAAATCGACTCACACAAGCTGTCTATAGTGAGGATTTGCCCTACAGGGGTTCTTATATAGATGACTGCTAAAGTACCTCCCAGGAATGAGAATCTATGGATGATACAATAAAATAGGGCTGAGATTTCTGAAGTAAATGAAGATAATACAAAGCTTTTGCAAGCACTCAAAAACTGTGTTTGTTGTTTGGATTAAACCTCACTACACTTGAACATCCAGGTTTCAGAGTTCACACTATGGAGCCTAAACCCTCTCCTCCTATATGCATTACTCGTCATTCATGACGTACGGACAAAAACTGGCAAATAAAATGAATTTGATATACTGAAGGGGCTTGCTTCTTGAAAAAAATACAGGGTATATTGTTTATTCATTAAGGGAAGACAAAGGCTGATTTCTGCAAAAAATCAAAAATCAGTGAGCCTGACTTTATATTTTCTGGTAAATTGATGTACAGATGATTGTCTCATAAATAGGCAGACCTTCATGTCCTACACTAGATATGTAGCTTGACAACAACATTCATTTAGCTTATATTTTCAAATAAGCCTTTTGAAGTAGTGTAGTATGATTGCTGAGAGCACAGTCTTTGGGGTTGGGCAGAGTCAGGACAGAATCTAGTCTCTATCACCTACATATAAACTTGGGCTGACACTGCTCTAAGCTTCTGGTTCTTCATCCGTCAAATAGTTGCTAGAATTGTAAGATTTCAATAGAACAATGCATGTAAAGCACTTAAGCCTGGTTCTTGGCACTTAGCAAGAGCTCAATGGTTGTGGTAGTGAGGATCGATTATCTTATAACTTCAGTACAAACATCCTGTACAAACTTCAGAATGATTTCACAGAGTAAAAGGTGAAAATGGGAGTGGTTTGGCAAAAGAAAGACTGTGAGCTTTTGGTGAGATTCGTAGATTGGACAAAATTAGACCAACTTATATTAGACATGATCAGCTATACCCTCCTCTATGACGTTTCACAATAAAAAAAGGGAAATTTAGGTCCAAACTAGGATTCTTAAAGTTGGCTTGCCTATGATCCATGATTCTTTCATATGTGCATAAAAACATATATATTTTCCATGTGACCATAAGTAGTCACTAATTCTTTCATGTTCTGTTGCTTCAACCACAAAATTACCCCATTTATATGGGTTTGGTGAAAATCAATTTGAGATAAAAATCAGATGAAGATGTCTCACTAACTGTGAAGAACTACATTCACTGAACCAATATGCACTGTGAGCCTCTCTAATATATCATGTAGGTAAACTAAGAGTGAAGAGGAAGCATGGGTAAATAAGTCTTAGGACGCTGGTCTGTCAGTACTGGTGTGGCTATAGCAGAGGGAGATGGATGTAAGTAACTAGCACTCATGTTATAACAAATATGCATATTATGGATGCATGTGAAAGGGGCTTATGGCATGCTAAAAAAGAAACCATTCATGTGTTAAGACATATATCTTTTATCAATTGAAAACTAACCTTTTAAAACCCTTCTTAACATCTAATATGATGTTTCATACCCAACAGTTGCTCAAATTCTGTGGTGACTGCAGTCCTCATTATTTAATTGTTTACTGCTTGACTTTACTCATTATATAATGTAATCTCCACAACAGCAGAGACCTTATTTTACTTGTTTACTGATGCAGCCTCAGTGCCAAAGAATGGTGTCTGGTGTCTGGTAGGTGCTCGATAAATATTTGTTGGTTGAGCAGATGGATTTTATATTCTGGTTAAATAAGAAATAATCTCCAGGAGACTGGTTCAAGATGGTGGAGTAGAAGGACGTGCGCTCAGTCCCTCTCGCAAGAGCACCAGAATCATAACTAACTGCTGAACAATCGGCGACAGGAAGACACTGAAACTCACCAAAAAGATACCCCACATCCAAAGACAAAGTAGAATCCACAATGAGGTGGTAGGAGGGGCACAATCACAATAAAATCCCATAACCCCTGGTTGGGTGACTCACAAACTGGAGAACTTATACCACAGAAGTCCACCCGCTGGAGTGAAAGTTCTGAGCCCCACGTCAGGCTTCCCAACCTGGGGGTCCGGCAATGGGAGGAGGAATTCCTAGAGAATCAGACTTTGAAGGCTAGTGGGATTGGATTGCAGGACTTCAACAGCCCTGGGGGAAACAGAGACCCCACTCGTGGAGGGCACACACAAACTAGTGTGCGCATCGGAACCCAGGGGAAGGAGCAGTGACCCCATAGCAGCCTGAACCAGACCCACCTGATAGTGTTGGAAGGTCTCCTGCAGAGGCGGGGGGTGGCTATGGCTCACTGTGGGGACAAGGATACTGGAAGCAGAAGTTCTGGGAAGTACTCCTTGGCGTGAGCCCTCCCAGAGTCTGCCATTAGCCTCACCAAAGAGCCCAGGTAGGCTCCAGTGTTGGGTTGCCTCAGGCCAAACAACCAACAGGGAGGGAACCCAGCCCCACCTACCAGCAATCAAGCGGATTAAAGTTTACTGAACTCTGCCCACCAGAGCAACACCCAGCTCTACCCACCACCAGTCCCTCCCATTAGGAAGCTTGCACAAGCCTCTTAGATAGCCTCATCCACCAGAAGGCAGAGAGCAGAAGAACTACAATTCTGCCACCTGTGGAAGGAAAATCACATTCACAGAAAGACAGACAAAATGAAAAGGCAGAGGACTATATACCAGATGAAGGAACAAGATAAAACCTGAGAAAAACAACTAAATGAAGTGGAGATATGCAGCTTTCCAGAAAAAGAATTCAGAATAATGATAGTGAAGATGATCCAGGGTCTCAGAAAAAGAATGGAAGCAAAGATTGAGAAGATGCAAGAAATGTTTAGCAAAGACCTAGAAGAATTAAAAAAACAAACACCTAGAAGAATTAAAGAACAAACAGAGATGAACAACACAATAACTGAAATGAAAAACACACTAGAAGGAATCAACAGCAGAATAACTGAGACAGAAGAACGGATAAGTGACCTGGAAGACACAATGGTGAAATTCACTGCCATAGAACAGAAGAAAAAAGAATGAAAAGAAATGAAGACAACATAAGAGACCTCTGGGACAACATTAAACACAATAACATTCACATTATAGGGGTCCCAGAAGGAGAAGAGAGAGAGAAAGGACCCGAGAAAATATCTGAAGAGATTATAGTCAAAAAGTTCCCTAACATGGGAAAGGAAATAGCCACCCAAGTCCAGGAAGTGCAGAGAGTCCCAGGCAGGATAAACCCAAGGAGAAACAGGCCAAGACACATAGTAATCAAACTGACAAAAATTAAGTACAAAGAAACATTATTGAAAGCCACAAGGGAAAAACTACAAATAACGTACAAGGGAACTCTCATAAGGTTCACAGCTGATTACTCAGCAGAAATTCTATGAGCCAGAAGGAAGTGGCACAATATATTTAAAGTGATGAAAGGGAAGAACCTACAACCAAGACTACTCTACCTGGCAAGGACCTCATTCAGATTTGATGGAGAAATCAAAAGTTTTACAGACAAGCAAAGCTAAGAGAATTCAGCACCACCAAACCAGCTCTACAACAAATGCTAAAAGAACTTCTCTAAGTGGGAAACACAAGAGAAGAAAAGGACCTACAAAAACAAACCCATAACAATTAAGAAAATGGTAATAGGAATACACATATCAATAATTACATTAAACGTGAATGGATTAAAAACTCCAACCAAAAGACACAGGCTCGCTGAATGGATACAAAAACAAGACCCATATATATGCTGCCTACAAGAGACCCACTTCAGACCTAGGGACACATACAGACTGAAAGTGAGGCGTTTGAAAAAGATATTCCATGAAAATGGAAGTCAAAAGAAAGCTGGAGTAGCTATACTCATATCAGATAAAACAGATGTTAAAATAAAGAATGTTACAAGAGACAAGGAAGGACACTACTAAATGATCAAGGGATCAATCCAAGAAGATATAACAATTATAAAAATATATGCACCCAACATAGGAGCACCTCAATACATAAGGCAAATGCTAACAGCTATAAAAGAGGAAATCAACAGTAACACAATAATAGTGGGGGACATTAACACCTCACTTACACCAATGGACAGATCATCCAGACAGAAAATTAATAAGGAAACACAAGCCTTAAATGACACAATAGACCACATAGATTTAATTGATATCTATAGGACATTCCATCTAAAAACAGCAGATTACAGCTTCTTCTCAAGTGCACACGGAACATTCTCCAGGATAGATCACATCAGGGTCACAAATCAAGCCTCGGTAAATTTAAGAAAATTGAAATCATATCAAGCATCTTTTCTGACCACAACACTATGAGATTAGAAATCAATTACAGGGAAAAAAATGTGAAAAACACAAAAACATGGAGGCTAAACAGTATATTACTAAATAACCAAGAGATCACAGAAGAAATCAGAGGAAATCAAAAAATACCTAGAGACAAATTACAACGAAAACATGACGACCCAAAACCTATGGAATGCAGCAAAAGCTGTTCTAAGAGGGAAGTTTATAGCAGTACAAGCTTACCTCAAGAAACAAGAAACATCTCAAATAATCTAATCTTACACCTAAAGGAACTAGAGAAAGAAGAACAAACAAGACCCAAAGTTAGTAGAAGGAAAGAAATCATAAAGATCAGAGTAGAAATAAATGAAATAGAAACAAAGAAAACAATAGTAAAGGTCAGTAAAACTAAAAGCTGGTTCTTCGAGAAGATAAACAAAATTGATACACCTTTAGCCAGACTCATCAAGAAAAAGAGGGAGAGGACTCAAATCAATAAAACTAGAAATGAAAAAGGAGAAGTACAACAGACACAGCAGAAATACAAAGCATCCTAAGAGACTACTACAAGCAACTCAATGTCAATAAAATGGACAATCTGAAAGAAATGGACAAATTCTTAGAAAGGTATGACCTTCCAAGACTGAACCAGGAAGAAATAGAAAATATGAACAGACCAATCACAAGTAATGAAATTGAAACCGTGATTAAAAATCTTCCAACTAACAGAAGTCCAGGACCAGATGGCTTCACAGGTGAATTCTATCAAACATTTAGAGAAGAGCTAACACACATCCTTCTCAAATTCTTCCAAAAAAAACTGCAGAGGAACACTCCCAACTCATTCTATGAGGCCACCATAACCCTAATAGCAAAACCAGACAAAGATACTACAAAAAGAGAAAATTAAAGACCAATATCACTGATGAATACAGATTCAAAAATCCTCAACAAAATACTAGCAAACAGAATCCAACCACCCATTAACAGGATCATACACCATGATCAAGTGGGATTTACCCCAGGAATGCAAGGATTCTTCAATATATGCAAATCAATCAATGTGATACACCATATTAACAAATTGAAGGGGCTTCCCTGGGGGCGCAGTAGTTGAGAGTACGCCTGCTGATGCAGGGGACACGGGTTCGTGCCCCAGTCCGGGAGGATCCCACGTGCCGCGGAGTGGCTAGGCCCGTGAGCCATGGCCGCTGAGCCTGCGCGTCCGGAGCCTGTGTTCCGCAGCGGGAGAGGTCACAACAGTGAGAGGCCCATGTACCGCAAAAAACAAAAAATTTGAAGAACACAAACCATATGGTCATCTCAATAGATGCAGAAAAAGCTTTTGACAAACTTCAACACCCAGTTATGATAAAAACTCTCCAGAAAGTGGGCATAGAGGGAACCTACCTCAACATAATAAAAGGCCATATACAACAAACCCAAAGCAAACATCATTCTCAATGGTGACAAACTGAAAGCATTTCCTCTAAGATCAGGAACAAGACAAGAATGTCCACTCTCACCACTATTATTCAACATAGTTTTGGAAGTCATAGCTACCGCAATCAGAGATGAAAACTAAATGAAAGGAATACAGATGGGAAAAGAAGTAAAACTGTCACTGTTTGCAGACGACATGATACTATACATAGAGAATCCTAAAGATGCCATCAGAAAACTACTAGAGCTAATCAATGAATGGGATAAAGTTGCAGGATACAAAATTAATGCACAGAAATCTCTTGCATTCCTATACACTAACAACGAAAGATCAGAAAGAGAAATTAAGGAAACAATCCCATTCACCACTGCAACAAAAAGAATAAAATACCTAGGAATAAATCTACCTAAGGAGGTAAGAGACCTGTACTCAGAAAACTATAAGACACTAATGAAAGAAATCAAAGATGACAAAAACAGATGGAGAGACATACTGTGTTCTTGGATTGGAAGAATCAATATTGTGAAAATGACTACACTACCCTAAGGAGTCTACAGATTCAATGCAATCCCTATCAAATTGCCAGTGGCATTTTTTACAGAACTAGAACAAAAAATCTTAAAGTTTGTATGGAGACACAAAAGACCCCGAATAGCCAAAGCAGTCTTGAGGGAAAAAAACAGAGCTGGAGGAATCAGACTCCCTGACTTCAGACTATATTACAAAGGTATAGTAATCAAGACAATATGGTACTGGCACAAAAACAGAAATATAGATCAATGGAACAGGATAGAAAGCCCAGAGATAAACCTACGCACCAATGGTCAACTAATCTATAACAAAGGAGGCAAGGATATACAATGGAGAAAAGACAGTCTCTTCAATAACTGGTGCTGGGAAAACTGGAAAGCTACATGTAGAAGAATGAAATTAGAACACTCCCTAACACCATACACAAAAATAAACTCAAAATGGATTAAAGACCTAAATGTAAGACCAGACACTATAAAACTCTTAGAGGAAAACATAGGAAGAACACGCTTTGACATAAATCACAGCAAGATCTTTTTTGACCCACCTCCTAGAGTACTGGAAATAAGAAGAAAATAAACAAATGGGACCTAATGAAACTTCAAAGCTTTTGCACAGCAAAGGAAACCATAAACAAGACAAAAAGACAACCCTCAGAATGGGAGAAAATATTTGCAAATGAATCAATGGACAAAGAATTAATCTCCAAAATATATAAATAGCTCATGCAGCTCAACATTAAAAATACAAACAACTGAATCAAACAATGGGCAGAAGACCTAAATAGACACTTCTCCAAAGAAGACATACAGATAGCCAAGAAGCACATGAAAAGCTGCTCAACATCACTAATTATTAGAGATATGCAAATCAAAACTACAATGAGGTATCACCTCACACCAGTTAGAATGGGCATCATCAGAAAATCTACAAACAATAAATGCTAGAGAGGGTGTGGAGAAAAGGGAACCCTCTTGCACTGTTGGTGGGAATGTAAATTGATACACCCACTATGGAGAACAGTATGGAGGTTCCTTAAAAAACTAAAAATAGAATTACCATATGACCCAGCAATCCTACTACTAGGCATATACCCAGAGAAAACCATTATTCAAAAAGACACATGCAGCCCAGTGTTCATTGCAGCACTATTTACAATAGCCAGGTTTGAAGTAACCTAAATGCCCATTGACAGATGAATGGATAAAGAAGATGTGGTACATATATACAATGTAATATTACTCAGCCATAAAAAGGAACGAAACTGGGTAATTTGTAGAGACGTGGATGGATCTAGAGACTGTAATACAGAGTGAAGTAAGTCAGAAAGAGAAAAACAAATATCATATATTAACGCATATATGTGGAACCCAGAAAAATGGTACAGATGAACTGGTTTGCAGGGCAGAAATAGAGACACAGATGCAGAGAATGTATGGACACCAAGGGGGGAAACTGGTGGGGGGCATGGGGGTGGTGGTGTGACGAACTGGGAGATTGGGATTGACATATATACACTGATATGTATAAAATAGATAACTAATAAGAACCTCCGGTATAAAAAAATAAATAGGGCTTCCCTGGTTGGCGCAGTGGTTGAGTCCGCCTGTCGATGCAGTGGTTGAGAGTCCGCCTGTCGATGCAGGGGACATGGGTTCGTGCCCCGGTCCGGGAAGATCCCACATGCCGCGGAGCGGGTAGGCCCGTGAGCCATGGCTGCTGAGCCTGCGTGTCCAGAGCCTGTGCTCCGCAACGGGAGAGGCCACAACAGTGAGAGGTCCGCGTCCCGCAAAAAAATAAATTAAATTAAATTCAAAAATTCAGAAAAAAAAAAGAAATATCTCCATTTGGAGGTAATTTCACCCCTACAAAAGCAAAATACCTTTGCTTTTAAAATTTGATCTATCGGTGCTTTGTGACCGCCTGGAGGGGTGGGATAGGGAGGGTGGGAGGGAGGGAGACGCAAGAGGGAAGAGATATGGAAACATATGTATATGTATAACTGATTCACTTTGTTATAAAGCAGAAACTAACACACCATTGTAAAGCAATTATACCCCAATAAAGATGTTAAAAAAATTTTTTTGATCTATATTTTCCTTTTCTTTCTCTATTCTTTTGTCATGTTAAGCAGGAATACACTGAATTAGTCCTTTTCACAATGAGTATGTGCATTATTCATAAAGAGAATTTAAATCAGGTGGGTGCCGTTAGAAACTGTTCTGGTCAGTTGAGTGCTGATGACTTATACCTTGGTTATTGTATTTTATCATATTTAAATAGGCAGCTTTCTTCTTTTTCTTTTTTTTTTTAAATTTTATTTATTTATTTTATTTTTGGCTGTGTTGGGTCTTCATTTCTGTGTGAGGGCTTTCTCTAGTTGCGGCAAGCGGGGGCCACTCTTCATCGCGGTGCACAGGCCTCTCACTGTCGCGGCCTCTCTTGTTGCAGAGCGCAAGCTCCAGACGCGCAGGCTCAGTAGTTGTGGCGCACGGGCCCAGTTGCTCCGCGGCATGTGGGATCTTCCCAGACCAGGGCTCGAACCCGTGTCCCCTGCATTGGCAGGCAGATTCTCAACCACTGTGCCACTAGGGAAGCCCCAGCTTTCTTCTTAAGAGTTATATTTATGGGATTATTGGTAATGTATCTTTTTCTTTATTTTTCTCATTTAGACTACAATTATAAAAAAAAAAAATTCTATAGGAGCAAAAGAAAAAAATCCACCAAACAAAAGTTACTTTAAAAAAAGTGAACTGAAAATGTTACATATATTAAAGTTTCACGTAATTATCTTCCTTCTACTCCCCAAATACCATGATGTACTCTACTTGTATAAATGATATAATGTTTTAACATTTTATATTTTTCTACCAATACTTTAAGTTTAAAGTTAAAAAGTATGGGTATCAAGTATTTGACAAGATACAAGAAAAATTCTATATTTTTCAGTGAGAGTTAATAACCAGGAATACCAAACCCAAATTTTTCCAATTTCATTTCCTCATTTTTTTAAAAAGTATGAATCCAAAATGCTTCAAGGAAAGCAAACTTCAAACACTAATATATCAAACAAAACAGCAACACAAAACAACTCACTTAAAAAAAGACTATATCTATCAACTCTACATGGACTAAGTACAAAAAGGAATCTTTTGTCTGTTGTCAAACCACAATAGATTTTTTTTAAAAAATCACATGACTGGATAATAACAGAAATATCTCCATGTGGCAGGGTGGTAACCTATCAATTTTTAACACATTTTGCCCCTAAGAATAGGGTTTTTGGCAATTGTTTTGCATATTTGTTACTTTTTTTAAGAGCTCAAAATCAGGAGATTTAAAAAAAGTAAGAATAGTTTTCCTGCATACTGTGTTAGGGAAAATTCCTGTTAAAAACATACAGTACAACCAATATGTAATCACCCAGCTGTGGATTTTTTTTCTGCATAGATATGAAATTACATCAATTACTCTAGAAGAAGTATTTCCATAATGTTTGTAAAGTGACTCTGCAACAGTATCCTGCAAGTTATAAGCTAGCACTGCCCCTACTGCCTCCTAACACCGAGGAAAGAGGGTGTAGAGGACTGCCCCGTATAGTACTCCTCATGAAGGATGTCTGCTTTAGGATTTTCAGATCATTCGACATTCATCACAGCAAGGGCCAACACATTCTAGAGAAAAAGGGACAGACTGTTCAGCTTCCATTCAGTACTCTTCCACTTCTGCTTTCAGTCCCTCCCCTTAGAAGCAAAGATGGGAGCAAAGAGGGAGTACCAAGGCAAAGACATTCACTCAAGGTGCTCAGGTAAACCAGGTGTGGCCAAATCCTCACGGTGTCCCTCGCCAGAAAGAAACTTGAGATCCTGAACAAATATTTCTCCTACTTCTGAGGACTGGCAGTGCTGCCTTCTCCCCACACCAAAAAAAAAAAAAAAAAAAAAAAACCCTCAATAAATAACTCATTCTAGGGACTTCCCTGGCGGTCCAATGGTTAAGAATTCACCTTCCAGTGCAGGGGGTGCGGGTTTGATCCCTGGTCGGGGAGCTAAGATCCCACATGCCTTGCGGCCAAAACAACCAAAACACAAAACAGAAGTAATATTGTAACAAATTCAATAAAGTCTTTAAAAACAGTCTACATCAAAAAGAAATCTTAAAAAAAAATAATAATTCATTCTATGTAGCTCTTCGAGAGTGGTAAAAAATAGAAAATTTTTTAGATTTCTCCATACTCAGGCCCAAGCCTACTGTCTAGTCTCACGTGCTCACTAACATCAAGCGAGCCTCTAGCACCCTCGGAATCTTAAGTCACAAGTGAAGCCGTGGGGTCCTCGAGATATTCAGCCGGCCTTAGGCATAGCCTTCCTTCAGAGAGACCTGCCATTCGGTTGCACCCAAGACATCCTGTGAATTGGCATACGTAAGACTTGGTTTCTCCAAGACTAACTAACATTATAAACACATCAATTAGATGGTGTTATTGCCTTCCATTCTTAAAAACCCAGATATTTAAAAAAGGAAAAAAGAATCCCAGCAACCGTTGGGGTGGCCAGCATAGAACAAACAGCTAGAGGGAGTGGCTGGTATAGAAGATTCAGTCAGTGCAGGGAAGCACAAACCATTATTATTTCCCTTTTGGTCAAGCAAACCAGAATGGTTGTACCCTTCTTGTTTTTCACAAAACCAAGACCCACCCAGATGTGCCTTTGGCCACTGGCATGAGGTCTGGATTTGAAACTTTTTTGGTAGACCCACAAAATGCTAGAACCAAAATTGTTAGCCTTGAACTTACTTTGCTTGATTACTAGCTCTAGCTTCCAGCTGGAATAACACATGATATCATTGCTTCTAAGGCAAACCCAGTTTAAAAGCAATAGTTTACTTAGCCTATATATTTAAACTCTCACTTTCTAATCAGACATTTGGCAGAAATTCACGTAACTCCAAAACCTGGCAATGTGCCCTCCCTGGGCAAAGGAACAAGAAGATCACGTGTGTTTTTATTCTATTTTCCATTTGTCTTTCTCTTTTATTATTAAAAAACACAGTACCTTAATGTGATAGGAGAGAAAAACAACATTAAAATAAAATATTCTGCTGGAGAAAAGTGAAATCGAGATGCTATATCCTTATGGAGAAATGTGTAAGTTTCATAAGGTTTCAATAAAAGGCTTGCTGAGGAGCAAAACTCAAGATGAAATTCTAACCTGGAGGCCAAATTTATAGATATATCAATAACAAGCAAATTAGTAGAAAACATTAAAATGACCTCAATATTCACAGAGAAAGTTGTCAGCTTAAGTGCATATAAATTGAAATCTACATTAATGGGTTATGCAGACCCTATTGTGTTTTGAAAACTTTTTTATCCTAAAGCCTGAGAACAAGCATAAGTGGAGTATGAGAAGAAAGTGGCCAACAGTCATTTGACGTCTTGCCCCAGGACAAATAGTCTAGCAATACACAGCAGTAAAGGGCATGGCTTCAGTATCAGACATGCGGGTTTTAACCAGAAACACGTGGGTTTTAACCTGACACTTACCAGTGGTAGGACCATGGTAGGTCAAGTTCATAACCTGTCCAACCTCTGGTATACAGTCCTCAAGGCTAAATCAGCAGCTCAAGAAATTTATTTATAAAATACTATAAATGCAGTACTCAGGTACGCCGACCAGCCCAGGAAATCCTACTTGGTCCTGTATCCCCAAAATTAGCACAAATGGTACTAACGTACTGATATCTAATACACATTACAAAATAAACTATATGCACATCCAAGAAACCATATATGTTTTGGTTTTATAACTTCACTACCTGACAGGCAGCATGCATTCAAGAGATCATTATTATGTGGAATGGAACAGAATATTTTCTTCTGGAGAAGGCATTTTAACTTTTTCCCTCCACCATTTGGAAGTGACACCTCTCTTGGCAAGAAACTAGAGGGCAGAGGCTTCCCTAGAGGAGAGAGAAAGTGATGAAGAGATGATTTATATTTCTGAGGACTAGAAAAGTTTATTCTATCTACAGATGAGACAGTGTCTCCCCAGGTGTTCTGAACTGTGGGGGAAAAAGGGGTAGAGTTAATAACCTCAAAAGGGTATGATCACATGAGCCCCTGAAGAACCAACATATTAGGCTACTCAGATCTCTTTAATTCCAAATGTCCTTCATCTGGAACTTTTTCCCATAAATATCTGTGGAAAAATTTTTTAAACTCTAATAATTTAGTGTTGCATTAAAATAAGTTATATCTCCTACACTATTACCAATTATCCCAGAATCTAGTGATGTTTAAGAGTGCAAACATCAAGACAATCCATTATTTTGCTAACTTCCCCATGAGATCATAAATTATCAGGATTACAAGACTTACAGTACAAACTTCTGGGATGAAAACTGCAGTAAAAGATGGCCATGTTAATTGGAATGTTTGGCTGCTATCACAGAGGCTCAAAATTATAGTGACTTAAACAAAATAGGAATATATTTGTCACTCACATAAAGACCAGGTCAGTGGTCCAGCAAACCAACTATGGTTCTTCCATCCTTCCATTCAAATATCTTCAACACATAGCTTCCTCTCATAATTCAAGTCAGCTACTCCCATTCTTGCCATTCTGGCTGCAATTCAACACACAGAAAGGGGAAGAGGAAAGGCACATACCTCTCCTTTCAGTGCACAGCCTGAAGGTGGCCCACATCAGTCCTACTCATGTCTCACTCACCAGAACCTGGTCACATCGAGCTGCAAGGCTAACTGCGAAATCACTGTCCTTTTGGGTGACCATGTACTATGTAAAAAGGTGACACCAAGTGGTGAGAACATTAAGCCTCTGCCCTAAAGGCCATAAACAAGACATCCCTTTAGACTCACGTAAACCACTCAAATCTTTATCCATTTATTGCAAGCCAATCAATGGGAAGTAAACTCCATGTTTATAACAAACCTCTCAAATTCCCACAGGCAGGCAGTAAAGCCTGCTACTGTAAGTGTGAAAATGAAGATTCTGTATTCTGGGACATATTCAAATACCTGAATCAGGTCAACAAGGTCCCCAGTTTCAACTGTCTTATAATCTAGCAGAGGGAGACAATGACTATGTAAACAAAATAACGTCAGAAAATGAAAAGCAAATATAAAACAAAGTGATGAGGAAAGCTATTCAGGGAAGGCTTCCCTGAGGAGATGGCATTTCAGTTTTGATCTGACCATCCATGAGAAGAACTGGAAAAGAACATTCTAATAAGAGGGATTAACAATTGTTAAAGCCCCAAGTTTCCCTATTTGTCAGAATCAAGTTGCTTTAGCTCTAGTTTTCTTTATTTAGGCCTGCTACACATGGGAGAGGAAGAAAGAACGTGTGTGTGTGTGTGTGTGTGTGTGTGTGTGTGTGTTTTTTCAACCTCAGGAAGGGGAGATCTATAACACTACTACTGGAATTATTAATACTTAACAGCTAGGAATAATGTGGAACACTCCAAAACCAGGAAGAAAGAGGCCCTAGGGCCATCGATAGAAAAAAGAAGATAAACAAAGCAAATGGTTAGAGAAGTTGAGAGACAAGTATAGCCTTTGTATTCAAAAATTATTTTTTTTCACTTGTTCTAAATAGTGCTTCTGGGTGTATATATTTCTTAAATAAAGTTAACTAATTTCAGGTATATTGTTCTAACTAAATTTTAGTTCCAAATCAGAAATCAGCAGTTGTAAATAAAATGCCTTATACATTTTTAATCAAAATGAGTTACATACAAAACAGGTAAAAAAAATAAGCAAATTTAATAATATTTGTACATTAGTATCATAAATTAGTATTATATTTTAAATATTACACAACTTATATTTCACTATAGGGACCCAGGTTAAGTCAACACATTCTTAAGCTACTGAGAATCCACTCATAAAAATCTTAACCTAAGACTTAATAGCGCCAGCCTAAGAGATCATCCCCAAAGCATGTATTTCTTGGTCCTAGGGCAGTTTAGGGGAAATTTCAGTATTACTTAAATTATCATGATGTATTCACAGCATAGTCTAAGAGTCACAAAATTGCCTAAAAGAAAGACCACCTTCTTAACTTATGAAAGGTGCTCCAGTGAGATGACTATCCCAAGTGACAAATCTTTTATCATACTCATGGCCGGTGAAGGCAATATGCCACTCAAATGCCACTATTTTAACACAATGGCAACAGAACAGTCAGGAAAATACTAAGTCAGACCCAAGATCTGGGGAAATTTTCATCCACTTCCTACTTTCAAAACCCCATTTCATTGACTGGAAGACACAACTGATTATAACACACACCATTATTTTATGTACCCTAGCAAGAGAAAAAAATACTGCACTTAGAGTGAGAAATGCCATTGATTCCAAGATGCACCCCAGTTTCAGAAATGTGAAAATGTGAAAAAATGGATATTTTAGAATCAATAAGAAATGGTAGTATTCTTCAAGCCAAAGCTGCCCCTTTTCTTTTCAGAATGGAAAATGACTTTAACTATTTTCAGCTCAACCAAAAAGTTTTCTTCTGTATTAGGTTCATTCCTACCTCTCTTTGTATACAACTGTTTAATACAAATGTCCAAAGAGGCAACTGATAAATCCCCATTTAACCTTTTTCCAAAAATATTTAAGACATTTCATTCAAAACAAGCTGCTGCCAGCTTGCTATAAAGAATAAGATGGGTGGAGAAAGAACAGGCTGCCAGCCAATGAGGGCAGATTCTGATTCTGAAAGCGCTGAGCCCCACAGTGCTCTCCACACGCAGGGCCCCTCCCAAGAGGAGAAAAGACAGATTTCAGCTCATTCATTTGTCCCGAACTTGCCAACCGGATAAAACACCCCTCTCTGTAAGAGAAGAGGGAATAAAGGGTCAGTGACAGACCAAGAGCGTGCCTAGGAAAACCTCTCTTGGTGGAAATCGGTGGTGGGCTGGGGGATGTTCTCCTCTGATAAATGGCCTTTGCAGTAAATTTGATGTAATACTGTGAAAACCACTGTGACATAGTAAGAAACATATATTTGGTCTCTGTCCCCAGTTCCTGGCACATAGCTCCTAAAACCCTTGTATTTTCCTGAGCAACAGGGTTGCTAGGAGCATCTTTTGTTCTAATATTTTGTCTTGGACCCTGATTCCTGGTACACAGAACTCCTAAATCCCTTGGAATTTCCTGGATGATAGGAGCATCTTTTGTTCTAATGAGGTGATTCTTGGTGGGTTCCTGGGTAGCTCCTGGATAGGGGCTGGTCACCAGAAAGACCAAGCCAAGAATAGAAGCTTGGACTTTCAGATTCACCCACCCTGCCCCATCCTCCAGGAATGGGAGAAGGGCTAGAGACTGAGTTAATAATTAATCATGTCTACAAGATGAAGCCTCCATAAAAATCCCTAAAGTATAGAGTTTAGAGAGCTTTGGGGCTGGTAAACATACCCATGTGCTGGGAGGGTAGGACACTCCAACTCCATGGGAACAGAAGCTCCTGCTCTTAGGACACTTTCAGACCTCACCCGAGTTCTAATAAGCTGAAACTTAAATAAATGTTTCAGGAAGGGTAAGCTGGGACGAAGTGAGAGAGGGCATGGACATATATACACTACCAAATGTAAAATAGATAGCTAGTGGGAAGCAGCCGCATAGCACAGGGAGACCAGCTCGGTGCTCTGTGACCACCTAGAGGGGTGGGATAGGGAGGGTGGGAGGGAGACGCAAGAGGAAGGGGATATGAGGATATATGTATATGTATAGCTGATTCACTTTCTTATACAGCAGAAACTAACACAACATTGTAAAGCAATGATACTCCAATAAAGATGTTAAAAAAATAAAAAATAAAGTGTTGAAAAATAAATAAAAATATAAATGTTTCCCTGAGTTTTGTGAGCCATTATGGCAAATTATGGAACCCAAAGAGGGGGTCGTGGGAACCCTGATTGATAGCAGGTTGGTCAGAAGTATGAGAGGCCCAGACTTGCAACTGATGTCTAAAGTGGGGCGCAGTCTTGTGGGACTTAGCCCATAACCTGCGGGGTCTGTGCTAACTCCATTTAGTTACTCATTAATTGAATTACAAGATACCCAGTGGGTGTGACACCCAGTAGTGGGTTGGAGGATTGCTTGGTGTGGGAAAAACCCCTACACATTTGGTGTCGGAAGTGTTAAGAGTAGAGCATAAAGAAACAAGAGATTTTCTTTTAACATGCTCCACAATTTTCCTTCTCAGCAAAAATCCTATGAAAAATCTCCGTAACTGTAAACAACACTCAGGTCTGACTTTAGGGATCACCTTGTTTTGCCTCTTCCCTCACTCTTCATCCAAATAGTATCACCAGCACTTTTGCAAGTGACAAATCAGGACCTCCCAGGGTGTTGGTGAAGTCAGGAACAGACCTAAAATGAGCCATTACATTTCCAAGCCTAGCCGTCTGGCTTGGGACCTAATAGAAGCTCTAGAGGACTGAGAAGGTAAAACCCACCAATTTGCTATAGGACAAGCAGACATACTGTCATTTAGTTTCGTTAAACTTGATCTGTACAGAAGAGATACTCTGAAGTTTAGTATCTCATAAAGAAAACTAATTCTACCTATTAAAAACTGCTTTGGGAACTGATAAAATGCTGTGCCGACTTTTCATTGCAAAGACAGATAACATTTAAAACTAAAGCAACATTTACCTGGAAAATCATGAGTGGCTCTATAAATCATTTATATTTTATTTAAACGTCATTTTCCAGACTTCCCTGGTGGCACAGTGGTTAAGAATCCGCCTGCCAATGCAGAGGACACGGGTTTGAGCTCTGGTCCAGGAAGATCCCACATGCCACGGAGTAACTAAGCCTGTGCAACACAACTACTGAGCCTGCGCTCTATAGCCTGCGGGCCACAACTACTGAAGCCTGCGCACTCTAGGGCCTGTGTGCCGCAACTACTGAGCCCACGTGCTGCAACTACTGAAATCCGCATGGCTAGAGCCTGTGCTCTGCAACAAGCAAAGCCACCACAATGAGACGCCAGTGCACCGCAATGACAAGGAGCCCCTGCTCGCCACAACTAGAGAAAGCCTGCTCATAGCAACAAAGACCCAATGCAACCAAAAAAAATTTTTTTTTAATTTAAAAAGTCATTTTCCAAGTTGGATTTTTTTATTTAGAAATGTAAATTCTACCTAAAAAAAAACTGGAGATAGATACTACATATATATTTATAAAGTATGTATTTTAGAAAGTATAAACACAGCTGCTTCCTCTACTACATAGTTTGCTATCGTTTTATAACCACCAAAAAATTATTGTCAATAAAATTTTTCTTTGAAACAATTAGCATAAAAACGTCAGATATACAATGTAGAAACAATGAGATTTAAATCTGGATTTAAGAAAAATACTGCTAAACATCATCAAATAGTAAGTAAGAAAAGACAGTAACAGTTTTCTATGTAACAGTCTCATTCTTCCTCAGTAAATTTTAATTTAGAAAAACAAAATCTAGTTGAGAATATATTAAAACTATTACTTGCATAAAGTAAATTGGCATTTGCAATATTTTTGGCTCAGCTAAAAGAATAAATAATGACTACTATTTATTGAGCATTTACTAGATGTCAAGCACTGTACTTAGTGATATACATATGTAATCTCATCCAATCCTGACAATAACACTATGATGTAGGCACTTTATTCCCATTTAGATGAGGAAGCTAAATCAAACTTTCTTTTTTTTTATAGTAATAAAAAAAGAATTCTTCAAAGGCTACCACAAAATTAAGTAAATCTGTACTTTGATTAAAAGAAAAGCAGGGCTTCCCTGGTGGTGCAGTGGTGGAGAGTCCGCCTGCCAATGCAGGGGACACGGGTTCATGCCCCGGTCTGGGAAGATCCCACATGCCGCAGAGTGGCTGGGCCCGTGAGCCATGGCCGCTGAGCCTGCACGTCCGGAGCCTGTGCTCCGCAACAGGAGAGGCCACAACAGTGAGAGGCCCGCGTTCCGCAAAAAAAAAAAGAAAAGAAAAGCTACTTTTACAAGTGAATACATTCATTAATAGAATCATAGATGCAGCCACGTTCAGGTTCAACTTCGTCTCTACATTTTTTAACTTGAAATACAAACAGAATTACTTGTTAATTAGCACATATGTGCTGAATGCCTAAAACACAGACTGTGATATTGGACCTTGATGAAAATGGAGAGAAAAAGGAATTGAGAAGATGCTTTATCCCCTTTGGTTTTTAAAAACATTCACTGCAAATAATTATTAGATTTTTCCCAATAATAATCAAAAAAGTTTTTCTTTTGAGCACACAGTATTATCTTTCTGTCATATTCCAGGGCCTGAGTCAAACATAAGTCTTATGAATAGTACCCAGATCTCTTGCTGACTAGTCATTAAATCGCCAGAACCACTGAGCCAGGAGATGGCCGTGAGTAGAAGGAATGCAGTAACCTGTGTTTAATTATACATTTCCAAGACCAATTTCTTTTTCTTTACCAAGGTTGTCTACAGGGTTACTTAGGCCATGAAGTCAACACTGAGGTTCAGTGACGGAGGCTGGGGAGAGAGTGGTGGAAATGAGTCTCCAAAGAAATACACAGCTCTCAGCGCTGGCTGAGGTTTGCATTAGGTGGCTCTCAAGCCCATAGGAAAAATCTAGACATTGTCCTCACGCTCCAAATAAACTCAGATGCTCTACTTTCATACCGAAGTCTGTAAATAGGGCAACTCAGCATATATTATGACTCATTACAATAATGGATGAGTGTATACTAGATAAAATAAGCCTGTTCATAAACAAAGAGCAATTGCTATGGCTGGTGTATAAGTTCGCCTGTGCGAAAACACTAACTTATGAGGACCCAGAAATGACTGAGAACACAGTGCTGGTCAGGGTAATGTGCAATTATGATAAAAGTGAGGTTTTAGCATTTTAAATGTTACTTCTTTTTCCCTGTCTTTTTATTCCTTCTCCACTTGCTGAGAGAAGCACACCAAGTACCGTGGTCACATCTGAGGCAGTCTAACATGGAAAAGGATTCCAAAAATTAATTATAAATATAAGATGCCACAGAATTAATACTGTGTCATGTTTCTTCAGAAATCTCTGGTGAGCTGAAGGATTATCATTCTTGGGAGAAAACTGCTGTGCCTTGTTTTGAAACACTCTTGTTAGATTTTGCTGCTAGAGATTCACCTTGCAGGGTGTCAGTGGTGGGCAGGGGTGAAGAGGTTGTCCTGGTGGCAGGGCAGGAAGAGGGAGGGAGGTTGTAGCAGTGGCCTAGAGCAGGTTGCCAGAGCCCAAGGGAGTGCATGGCGGGAAGCAGGGGCCTCCCAGTGCAGGGTGTCAGCATCAAAAGAGGGTGAGGAGGGCATCTTCGCATAGTGGGTGGCAGAGCTAAGCAGGGGTTGTTGGAACCCAAAGTGGCAGAAAAGAACCTCACAGAGGCTGGCGGCAGTGAAGACCCAGTACAGGGTTTCAGAACCTGAGCAAGATGAGGGGTGTGTCTAAATGGCGACCAAGGCCCCTGTGAGATGAGGAGGGAATCTCTGTGAGGGAGTGGGGTGGGCAGAGAAGGGAGGGGAATGAAGCAGCAGCCCTAAACAGGTTGTCAGAACCAAAGGAGGTGAGACAGGCATCCATGGGGAGGTTGGAGGACAGCAATTTCCCAAGATTGAGTGTCAGAGCCTGAGCAGGGAGGTGAGAACATGCAAACAGGGCAATGGCAATATTCTGGCATGGGATGTCTGAGCCTACAGAGGGAAGACGGCATCTGTGCCATGGGAGCAGCAGCGGGGCTTGGTGTGGGGTCCTGGAGCCTGAGAGGGGTGAGGAGGGCACCCACACAAGAGGTGGAAGCCAGGCAGCACAGCACTAGAGGTCAGAGCCTGAGTGAGGCGGGAAGGGCATTCATGTGGAGAGGTTTCAATAGGGGCACCTTTGTGTGAAGTAAAAGAGAACATCCTTGTGGGCCTGGCCATAGCCTGGAGCAGGAAGACAAGCCCAGGTGAGGTGAGGAAGGCACCTGTGAGAGGGGCAGCAGTGCTAATGGAGACTGGTTACCTACAGAAGGGATTTATAGATAAGGAAAGGGAGAAAACTAGAATGAACCCTGTGGTACTACACTAGAATTGTGACCTGGTTTTTAATAAGTAGATATAGATATAGGTGATATAGATAGATATAGTTACAGAAAAAATATAAGGAATAATTGATAAATCCACAATCATAGTGGGAAACTTGAAAACACTTCTGTCAGAAGCTAGTAAGTAAGGCGATAAAGAATTTTTAAAAAATGTATCTTGAATCATTTATATTTATTTGAATTATTTATATTATAATAATATATATTTTAATATATATTATATATGATTACTGTAAGCTAAGGGACATTTATGTAACACTACATAAAACAATTAGAGAATAAACATTCTTTTTGAGTATATGTGGACCATTTAGAGAAATGAATCACATACAAAGGAAGTCACATAAATAAGGAGATTATATCATTCAAAACACATTCTCTGACCATAATCTAATAATCAAGTAAAAGTAAGTTTTTTTAAAAGACCTCATATAGGGCTTCCCTGGTGGCGCAGTGGTTGAGAGTCCACCTGCCGATGCAGAGGACATGGGTTCGTGCCCCGGTCCGGGAAGATCCCACATGTCGCAGAGCGGCTGGGCCCATGAACCATGGCCACTGAGCCTGCGCATCCAGAGCGTATGCTCCACAGTGGGAGAGGCCACAACAGTGAGAGGCCCGCGTAAAGCAAAAAAAAAAACAAACAAACAAAAAAAACACCTCATATATTTATAAACTTAAAAAATATCATGCAATCTAAATAATAAATAAATCAAAGGGAAAATCATAATAGAAATTGTGAAATATTTAGAACTGAATAACAACAAAGACAGTCAAACTTTTGGACTAAGCTACAGCAGTATTTAGAGGGAAATTCATAATCTTAAATACATTATTTGAAAATAGGAAGTTAAAAAAAGAACAACAGAGTAAAACCAAAGAATACAGAAGAAAGGAAATAAGATAAAAACAGAAATTAATGAAAAATAAAACAGAGCACAAATGAGTATATCAAAATAAAAAACTAAAGCTGATTCTTTAGAATGACTAATAAAATTCTGCTAATATGAACCAAAATCAAAAGGAGAGTTAATTTTGCAATAAAAATACCAGGTATTGAAAAAAGGAATTACAACTATATACTCAAAAGAGATTTAAAAATTTTAAGAGAATTCTATAAATAAATTTATGCCAATTTGAAAATATAGATGAATGGATTTAAACGAATATAAACTACCAAAATAATCTCAAGAAGAAACAGAGAATTAAATAGATCTATAAACACTTAAGTAATCAAATTGGAAGTACAAATCTAAGTCTAACAACAACACAGCAGGTCCACATGATTCTAAATTTAGGCATATTTCACTTTTAAGCAACTGAAAATTCCTTTCTTATACAAATAGCTCCAAAGAATACAAAAAATGAAACTCACTCTGATTTTACCTAACTACTGTAACCTTTGTTGCGAAACTGGACAACATCAGCACAATGAAGAAAAATTGTAAGGTAATCTCACCTACAAGCATAAATGCAAATGCATAAATAAAATATTAGTAAACTAAATCTAGCAGTGTGTGTGTGTGTGTATGTGTGTGTGTGTGTGTGTAGGATCAAGTTAAACTTATCCCAGGAATGCAGTAATGATTATTTAAAAAACTATAAATACAATTCACCACATTAACAGATTATGGGAGAAAAACCATATATATATATTCATCTAAAAAATTTCAGAATCTGTATTAAGTGAAATTCAACACTCAGGCAGGATAAAAACAGCAATAACAACAACAACAATTCAGCAAAATACGATTAAGAAGGAACTTCCCTAGCCTGATTAAAAACAAAACAAAACATAATATTTAATGGTAAAATATTAGAACATTGTGTTTAAAGTCAGGAATAAGATGAAAATGCCTATTTTCATTGCCTCTGTTGAGTAGGGTTGTAGCATGCCTGGTCAGTGCAATAAAAAAGAAAGTGGTATGAAGTGTGTAAAGGAAGTAACAAAACTGCCATTATTCACAGATAATATTATTGCCTGCAGAGGAAATACAGGACAACCAATGAATCACAGCAAGAAATAGGAAAACAAATATTAAGAGAAAATGCAAGGTTGGACAAGTGATCACCAGTCAAAAGTCAAGCCAAGAGTATTCCAATACACTAGCAATGAGCAATTAGAAAATTCAATTTACAACTGGTATTAAAATCATTAAAATACCCATAAGAAATCTAGTAAGTTTCTTTTATAGAGAAAGGCATAAAACTGGACATGTTAATTTTAACACTGTGGTGTTAATTCTGTGATGGATAAACTGACCACTGAAACTGACTAGAAAGTGAGATACAAACCTATTTTTATATGAGATCTTAGTGTATCATGTATCATTGAGAAAAGGATGAATATCTTTTGGTTCCAAATAATAGAAAACCAACTAAAATGGCTTAAACAATGAGAAGAATCATCATCTCACAAAACAAGATATTCTGAGGTAAGACTCAAAGTCATCTTTAAGGATTTAGGTTCTGTTTATCTTTTTCAGGATCTCAGTGAGCTCCCCTCATTATTACAAAATACTCAAAGTGTCACAAACATATATCAATAAAAAGGAGCTTGTTTCTTCATTATGTATTTTTCTACAAGGGCAAAAGAAAATCTTTCTTAGGAGCACCTCCAGCAAACTTCGCTTTGCCTCCCTTAGGCTAGAACTGCTAAACCAGTCATTAGGTGGGGAGATGAGAATATTAATATAGTCTGAGACCAATCAGGATTTGCCTGAATCATGTGGGAAAAGAGTGGACACTGGAACAAAACTGGTGTTCTGCCAACATGAGAAAGAGGGAAATGACTGTTAGGTAAGTAATCTACAGCACAATGGAATATTTCATAAATGGTGTGGGGAGAATAGGCTATCCATATGGAAGAAAAGAAAATGAGATCCCAATAATATAAACAATGATAAATGCCAGGTGGATTAAAAATTCAAATGTCAGGGAGGGCGGGAGGGAGATGCAAGAGGGAGGAGATATGGGGATATATGTATATGTATGGCTGATTCACTTTATTATAAAGCAGAAACTAACACACATTGTAAAGCAATTATACTCCAATAAAGATGTTAAATAAATAAATAAAAATTCAAATGTCAAAAACAAAAATTAATTTTTAGTGGAAAATACTGAACAAAAGATTTAGAAATTAGGGGTACAAAAAGATTTCTAATATAAAACATAAATAAGAATAAACTATAAAAGATAATATTCATTAACTAGAGTACATCAAATGCAAAAATTCTGTACAACAAAACATATAGGAATTAAATTTAAAAGCCAAACCACAGTCTGGGAGAAGTATTTGCATGACATAAAACAGTTTTTTCTGTTACCTAAATAGATAAATAAGTATAAAAATGAGCAATTGGTAGAAGAGGAAAACTGAATAGCTAATAAATACTACAGAAGGTGCTCAGCCTCATCAGTAGCCAGAGAAATGCAAATTTATACAAAGACAGTATTGACCCATTATAAAAAAATGTTTAAATTTGATAATACTGAGTGCTGGACACTATGCTGGGAAACAAACTGTCATCCAGTCCTAGCAGAAGAGTCAACTAGTTCAAAGTCTTTGATGATCAGTTTGGTGATATTTGGTAAACTCAACAATATGCATGGTCAACAAAATAACATTCCTCTCCAAGGTATATGCCCTAGAGACACTCTCTCACATGTGGACCAGAAGACAAGTTCCAGGATATTCATCTCATTCTTTCAAACCACACACACACACACACACACACACACAAATATGGAACAGTCTAATTATACATCAATATGGATTCCATAAATTGAATATTTATACAATTAAATCTATACATGTCAATTTGGATTATCTTAAAACAGAATGCTGAGAGGGAAAAGCAGGTTGTTTAGGGATACTTATAATGTGGTATCACTTACATAAAAAGTAAAACCCATAGCATAATACTCTGTATTATTTATGGAAAAATAAATATTTAATAAACATATAGAAACAAGGAATCAAGCTTGTGATTACCTCTGGGAAAGGAAAAAGGAGAATCAGAGCAGAAAAAGGGTATAGTATCAGAGATGCTTCAACTTTATGTCTAGTTTTATTTCTTTAATGAAAAAGGATATAAAGTAAACATAAAAAACTAGTAAATTATATTGAATCTATGTGTAAGGTACATAAATATTTGTCATATTATTTTATGTGTTTGAAATACTTTATAATTTTTAAAAATACATCTTCTTAAAAGTTTCCCATGAAAATATTTTATCAATAGTGAAAAGGTCCTACTCCACATACATCTCTCTTCATGAAAATTACAAATGAGGACTTCCCTGGTGGTCCAGGCGTTATGACTCCACCCTCCCAATGCAGGGGGCCCCGGTTGGATCCCTGGTCAGGAAACTAGATTCCACATGCCGCAACTAAGATCCCGCATGTTGCAACTAAAAAAAGATCCCGCACGCCACAACTAAAGATCCCGCATGTGGCAAGGAAGATCCCATGTGCCACAACTAAGTCCCAGAGCATCCAAATAAATAAATAAATAAATAAATAAGCTAATACTTTAAAAAAAAAAGAAAATTACAAATGGAGTTTGCCTCCCTTTCGTCTATTATAAGCATCATTTTAAGCCACATGCTATATGTTGTTTAAGGATTAGAAAGTAGTGTCAGAAGAAATGTAAACAGTAGCAATATTCTACAGGAAAAGTAGCAAGGATTAAATAAAGATGCCATGAAGATCAAGAAAGGCCCAAATGGCATAAAACTGAAAAGAGATCTTCAAAGTTTAGTCAAATACTCAAAAAACATTCTAAAGTATTGAATGAGAAGCCAAAGATGTTACTGTCAAAAAAAAAAAAAAAAAAGTAGATACAGAAAAAAACTGCTACTTGAATTTTAAATTGGGGGCACTTAAGAAAATATGATATAGGGCATATGTCAACAATATGATTTATTACTAAGATTATAATAAATATCAAAGATTTTCCCTGGAATTAAAAACTTTAATTATTAATATCCCAAGAAGCTCCCAGAGCAACATACCTGGAGAAGGAGCCTTTCAAAAGCCAGAAAGTTGTCCCACTTGGCAGTCTGCGGGTGTTTCAGAGTTTGAACAGTGGCCAGCCCAAGCTGTAGGAGCCCACAGTGATTCCCTAGAGCTTTGAGGTTGTTCTTGAAGAGATGAATATAGGACGTGAGCTGTCCTGGAGTGACTCTCCCTGGAAAAACATACAATTTATCAGTGTACCCTCTTCTGGGAGTGGTAAAAATAATGAAGAGAATGCCATTAATAATACTACTGCAGGGCTTCCCTGGTGGCACAGTGGTTAAGAATCCACCTGGCAATGCAGGGGACACGGGTTCGATCCCTGGTCTGGGAAGATCCCACATGCCGCAGAGCAACTGAGCCCGTGCACCACAACTACCGAGCCTGTGCTCTAGAGCCCGCGAGCCACAACTACTGAAGCCCGCATGCCTAGCGCCCGTGTGCCGCAACAAGAGAAGCCACCACAATGAGAAGCCCGTGCACTGCAGCGAAGAGTAGCCCCCGCTCACCACAACTAGAGAAAGCTTGTGCACAGCAACAAAGACCCAATGCAGCCAAAAATAAAGATAAATAAATAAATTAAATTAAATTAAATTTAAAAATACTACTGCCTTACATCAGCACAAAACTTCAGAGTAAACTGCAAGCTTGCCTAAGCTATCGTGACTCTTAAAACAACATGGTGACAACAGCAAAGTTGAAACTATTAACTGCGTTTTGCAAGCAAGAAAACACATGTTAAGTGATCTTGCCAAAGCCATATTGCTAGAATTCATTTCATAATTCTGAAATACCCCATAAATAAGTTATCAAATAAAGTCATATGAATAAATATTTCTTGAGCTCAACATGGAGTACCTCTCCAAGACAAATGATACAGCAATCTAAGAGGCAAAAAAGCAAGGTTTCTAATTGTGTGTGTATGTCTATAAAGGAGAAATCTGTTATGACTATAGCTAAAACTTTATCACTGATATCCGTGGGTTCATGACAATATTCATCAGCATAAAAGCTGGCTGTTTATGGAACAAAAATGTATGGAGAACTAGAGTGGCAAAAATCCTGGAAGATGAGATATCAGAAGAAATGGTTTGGTATGGGTGACACAGTACATTTACTACAATGGTCACCTCTATCTAGAACGAGACCCCCACTTCACAGAAGACTGGAGTACCAAAAACAAACAACAAACAAACAAAAACAAACAAAAAACCACCTGTTGAAGATTCACTCTTTCAGAGCTTCTAAGTCCAACTTTTGCCTATAGCAGTCCTTCCATTTAGTCGCTTCCCACTCTAATACGTCAAATTTCACTCCTGCCATTCATCAATGCTATGGACTGAACTCCTGAACACCACAGATTCTCCTCATTGGGCAAGAAGATGGCAATGGGGCCAAACATAGATGCAAGTCAAGTAATTCTTTCCTTTACATCTTACCTACACCCTGTTTGTGGTTTACTCTCTGATGCCTGAAATCCCAGTTTGTTTGTTATGTCTAGTTTGTTAATATTTGGCAATGAGACCACCTGTACTTATTTAGCATTTTATCGTTTATACAGTGCAAGTATGTCCTCTTGATTTTCACAGCAGCTCTACGGAGTAGCAAATAAGTGAGAGTTCAGTGTCTTACATGGTGCTAAATGGCATTTGTCAATTAATGGTTTTGCTACAGACTATAATACACAAAAAATAAAGACCTTGTTTCAAGCAACTTATAAGCCTGCAACATATTCTATCTTTTCATTACATATTTTGAAGAGATTAAGGATTTTGAAGTGCCTTATTACCTGTTTATCAGGGCGAGCATGTAAAGAAGAAAAACAGTGGGAATGATGAGCAGGGAGCTGAGTTTCACTAGTTTCTTTGGTCCCTCGGCAAAGCATGGTTCATTCCTGATTCCCAAGCAGCAAGCTAATGATTTGCTTGCTTAAGTACTAATAGAGAAGAGCCTCATTAACCCTTTCTCTGCTCGGTTTTGAGTCAGGTTGATTAAGGTATAATTTACATACAGTAAAATGTATCCTTTTCTGGTTCAGGGTGTTCTCAAATCTGTTCTATGAATTTTGACAAATGCATGTAGTTGGGTAAGCACTGTCACAATCAAAATACAGAATATTTCCATTACTCCAAAAAGTTCCCCCTTTGTAGTCAATTCTCTTTTCCCACCCCCAGCCCTTGGTGAACACTTATCTGCATTTATCTGGCTTCTATCCCATAGTTTTGCCTTTCCAGAATGTTCTATAAATGGAATCATATAGTATGTAGCCTTTTGAGTCTGGCTTCTTTCACTTTAGCATAGGTATTTGATGTTCATTCATGTTGTTGCTTATATAGGTAGTTTGCACCATTTTCTTGCTGAATAGTAATCCATTGTATGAATGTGCCATGGTTTGTTTAGCCATTTATCCATTCACCAGTTAATGATTATTTGAGTTTTTTTCCAATTTTTAGAAATTACAATTAGTTATGCTGAGCATCTTTTCATGTGTTTGTTGGCCATCTGTATGTCTCCTTTGGAGAAATGTGCATTAGGACTTCCACCCATTTTTTGATTGGGCTGTTTTTTTGATACTGAACTGCATAAGCTGCTTGTATATTTTGGAGATTAATCCTTTGTCAGTTGCTTTGTTTGCAAATATTTTCTCCCATTCTGAGGGTTGTCTTTTGGTCTTGTTCATGGTTTCCTTTGCTGTCCAAAAGCTTTGAAGTTTCATTAGGTCCCATTTGTTTATTTTTGTTTTTATTTCCATTTCTCTAGGAGGTGGGTCAAAAAAAGATCTTGCTGCAATTTATGTCAAAGAGTGTTCTTCCTATGTTTTCCTCTAAGAGTTTCACAGTGTCTGGCCTTACATTTAGGTCTTTAATCCATTAAGAGTTTATTCTTGTGTATGGTGTTAGGAAGTGTTCTAATTTCATTCTTTTACATGTAGCTGTCCAGTTTTCCCAGCACCATTTATTAAAGAGGCTGTCTTTTCTCCACTGTATATTTTTGCCTCCTTTGTCATAGATTAGGTGGCCATAGGCGCATGGGTTTATCTCTGGGCTTTCTATCCTGTACAAATCAAAACTACAATGAGGTATCACCTCACACTGGTAAGAATGACCATCATCAAAAAATCTACAAACAATAAATGCTGGAGAGGGTGTGGAGAAAAGGGAACCTTCTTACACTGTTGGTGGGAAAGTAAATTAATACAGCCACTATGCAAAACAGTATGGAGGTTCCTTAAAAAACTAAAAATAGAACTACCATATGACCCAGCAATCCCACTACTTGCTATATACCCAGAGAAAACCATAATTCAAAAAGACACACGCACCCCAATGTTCACAGCAGCACTATTTACAATAGCCAGGACATGGAAGCAACCGAAATGTCCATCAACAGAGGAACGGATAAAGAAGATGTGGTACATATATACAATGGACTATTACTCAGCCATAAAAAGGAACGAAATTGGGTCATCTGTAGAGATGTGGATGGACCTAGGAAGTGTCATAGAGTGAAGTAAATCAGGAAGAGAAAAACAAATATCACATATTAACGCGTATATGTGGAATCTAGAAAAATGGTATAGATGACCTTATTTGCAAAGCAGAAATAGACACACAGACATAGAATACAAACGTATGGATACCAAGAGGGAAAGGGGTGGGGTGGGAGAAATTGGGAGATTGGGATTGACACATATATATAGTACATAGTTGATACTATGTATAAAATAGACAATAAAGGAGAACATACTGTATAGCACAGGGAACTCTGCTTAATGCACTGTGGTGTCCTAAATGGGAGGGAAATAAAACGGAGGGGATATATGTATATGTATGGCAGATTCATTTTGCTGTGCAGTAGAAGCTAACACAACATTGTAAAGCAACTATACTTCAATAAAAATTTTAAAAATAAATAAAAATAAATTGAAAAAGATTCACAAATCAAAGTCCACCAACATTTTCCAAAAAAAAGAAAGAAAGAAATTGTGAACAAAGCCTTCACAAACATCTTTGTTTTTTTTATGCGTGTATGTGTCTGTGGACATATGGTTTCATTTTTCTTAAGTAAATTTCTAGGGTTGTTGGGCCATATGCTAAGTGTACGGTTAACTTTATAAGAAACCGACAAACTAAGTTCCAAAGTGAGCTGTCCCACCAGCAACAAATGAGATTTCTATTGCCTCACATCCTCACTAGCACTTGGTATTGCCAGTTATTTTGGTTTTAGCCATTCTATTAGGTATCTAGCAACAACTCACTGTGGTTTTAATTTGTATTTTTCTAATGACTAATAATGTTGGTCTTTTCAAGTGCTTATTTGTCACCCTATATCTTTTTTGGTGAAGTTTGTCTGTTCAAATCTTTTGCTCATTTTTATTAGGTTGTTTATTTTCTTCCTGTTGAGTTGTGAGTGCCATTAACTTTTATCAATCCATTGGCTCAACATATATTTCTGTGCCAGGGACTGTTCTTACTGCTAAGAATAAACCCCTGAACAAATCAGACAAAAATCTGTCCTCATGGCCAACAAATAAAGAAGGCAAACGATTCCTGGATGCTCTCCTAATTAATTCAGCTCATTACATCTCATTCTCTTCTTAGGAGATGGGGATCTTTTGTGCAGATGATTAATATTTTTACACAAAAACATCTTGACATATTAAATATTAACATTAAATATATGAAAACAAGTTTTCACATGAAATGTGTTCAAATCTAACATTGCCATGAGCTCCATTTATTTGTTTATACACTGTGCTGCAGGTGACGCAGTGTGGTCCCTGGACACACAGAGCTTTGTGTATCAAGAGAGAAAGTCATAAAACAATTATACAAACAACTGCTTAATCATTATTGTGGTAAGTATTGCTAAGGCAAAAACTAAAATGTCCTGAAACCATGAAAGGCTCTATGTGATATGTAATTGCCCACCTCTCCAACCTTATCTCCTGGACTGAAGGAAGAGGAATTTAAAAGGCTCAGAATAGGGCTTCCCTGGTGGCGCAGTGGTTGGGAGTCCGCCTGCCAACGCAGGGGACACGGGTTCGTGCCCCAGTCCAGGAAGATCCCACATGCCGCGGAGTGGCTGGGCCCGTGAGCCATGGCTGCTGAGCCTGCGCGTCTGGAGCCTGTGCTCTGCAACGGGAGAGGCCACAACAGTGAGAGGCCCGTGTACCGCAAAAAATAAATAAATAAAAATTCTTTAAGAAAGGCTCAGAATACATACAATGCATTCATAACATAACTGTGCTTTAGAGAGACCTCAAGAAATCGAAATCATCCGAGAAAGTCACCAGTCTGTTTAGATTTTGACTGCAATAACCATATGTTCAATTTAAAGATAAGAATGTCTTCAATTCAGGGACTTCTCTGGTGGCGCAGTGGTTAAGAATCCGCCTGCCAATGCAGAGGACTTGGGTTTGAGCCCTGGTCAGGGAAGATCCCACATGTCGTGGAGCAACTAAGCCTGTGCACCACAACTACTGAGCCTATGCTCTAGAGCTCACGAGCCACAACTACTGAGCCCACGTGCCACAACTACTGAAGACTGCATGCCCTAGAGCCCGTGCTCCACAACAAGAGAAGCCACCCAATGAGAAGTCCATGCACTGCAACGAGGAGTAGCCCCCGCTCGCCACAACTAGAGGAAGCCAGCGCAGCAACGAAGACCCAACACAGCCAATAAGTAAATAAATAAATAAATATTTTTTTAAAAAAGAATGTCTTCAATTCAAAAACATAGTTATTAAACTTTTTATCCAGTTAGCAATTTCCTAGCTCAGACTTGGACTCAGTGACTGTATTTACATAACACTGCCTTCCCACATAAGGCATGAGATCCAAAGGAACAAATGGATATATTTCATAACAGGAAATGCCAACAGAACACTACCTTGTGAATCAGCAATTATTCACCTTTGCTGCTCCATTCTGTTCCCCTCTGTATACCTTTTTCTTACACACACAAGCCATTAACACTTCCTTATATATGTCATGAAAGCAGGGGGGTTTTTTGGTAAAAATTCGTAACATGTTAACTGGAATTTAGTAAAAGAGTACTTCACACAAATGCTTTAAAATATAGGCTAGTGACATTTTTAAAATATAAATTTAATCACAATCTTACATAAAACAAGTCAAAATCAACTGACTGACTACCAAAAATGCTATACTGTGAGGCTAACAACTTGAGAAAACTTCTCAGTTCATATCAACTAAAACTGCAAGCAACTAGAACCAGGTGTTGAAAAAGTAATAGAACATTTATTCACATCTCATATTACCAAAAAAAAACCAAAAACACTTGTCAGGCAGATTTACATGGTGATTTTAAAATGTCAACCCAAGAAGGCTTTGCAACACATTTTTTTAAAGTCCTAAAAACAAGGGCTATTTTATATCAAAACTGCATAATACATAGCAACTCTTTGAAAAGGGACAATTTTGAAATTTGAAAAATAGTTTTCAAGTAAGAAAATCTATTAGGCTTTCTTTTTCTTTTTTATAGTTTTTAAGGAAGTGAAATGGGCTTCTGATTTCAATTTAGTTAAGAAACAAACACAAAACTTTAACCACCATCAGTTCTATGTATATTTTGAAACTCTTATTGAAATAGAATTATCTCTGGGGAGAAAGGGGACATATCTGGAAAATAAAAGGATTTAATGTATTTATATTGTCTGTGATCCTTACAATATTGAATTCCGTTGTATTCAAATCAATTATGGAACTTACTCTTCCATTTATTATATACATTTGATAAACTATAACTTTCTGAACCTGCTTTGTGGCTTGGTAAGATATATTTAAAATATCTACACATATATGATTCTTTGTTGATTTTCTTAAAAAAAAAAAAAGTATTCTGTCAGTGCTAGATTTGATTTAATCCCCAAATTGTGTCTTAATGGTAGAAAGTAACCATCTTTCTACTGGTGGTAGACTCTCAACCACTGCGCCACCAGGGAAGCCCCATTGCATGTTTTTTATTCATCATTGTCCTGAAAACACGAATGAAAACCCAGTGTGTGAAATGTGAATAAACAAAGTTATGTTGCTTTGGGGGGGGTTTTGTTTTTTGTTTTTTAATAAATTTATTTATTTTTGGCTGCATTGGGTCTTCCCTGCTGTGCGCAGGCAGGTTTTCTCTAGTTGCAGCAAGCGGGGGCTACTCTTCGTTGCGGTGCACGGGCTTCTCATTGCGGTGGCTTCTCTTGTTGTGGAGCACAGGCTCTAGGCACATGGGCTTCAGTAGTGTGGCACATGGGCTCTAGAGCGCAGGCTCAGTAGTTGTGGCGCATGGGCTTAGTTGCTCCGCGGCATGTGGGATCTTCCCGGACCAGGGATCGAACCCATGTCCCCTGCATTGGCAGGTGGATTCTTAACCACTGTGCCACCAGGGAAGTCCTCAAAGTTATGTTTTAAGACATGTATTTCCAGAAATCAAATATCAGCATTTCATTTTTCTCCTTTTTAATCATTTTTCTAATATAATAAAGGCAAAGTATATTAAAATATTTAAATATAACGTTCTGTTAAAACTCTGGTTTATTAACTCACACATAATTGGCAAACATGAATAATTTTAATATTATACAAAAATATCTATTCATTTGTCATTTTTTCTCATTTTAACATTTTGTGCCGCCAAATAAGAGCAGCTGGACACAAAATAAACAAACATAGCTGAACCCTGCAAGCCACAAGAGGAGCTGAGCACTGATTACATTCCTAGTTCTTCTTGGCTCTGCTTGGCCACGTGCACTGTCTTGGAAGTGCTTCCTGTTTGGTTCTCCCTGACCTTTAGTGCATTTTGCCTTTGCCTCCATAACCAAACAGCCTCAGCTCCTCTTTACATTACCTTCCAGTGAGCTACCTTCAACTCTTTTGTTCACATAAGTCCCATATATGCAGTAACGTTTCTTTATCTATAGTCTTTATCTATAGGAATTTGGCCAATCTTTTTAACTGTGCTAGTATTTTTATCATTTACTTTAGTGCTCTAATTATAAATTTGTATCGATTTTTGAATGGGCTTCTGCTAGTGATTTTTGTTTGTTTGTTTGTTTGTTTGAGGTACGCGGGCCTCTCACTGTTGTGGCCTCTTCCGTTGCGGAGCACAGGCTCCGGACGCGCAGGCTCAGCGGCCATGGCTCACGGGCCCAGCCGCTCCACGGCATGTGGGATCTTCCCGCACCGGGGCACGAACCCGTGTCCCTGCATCAGCAGGCGGACTCTCAACCACTGCGCCACCAGGGAAGCCCTGCTAGTGATATTTATTTTATCACGAGCCCCGATAACTAGTATGTGATTTTGCAAAACAAGTTTTCCAAGAATGCGTGTAAATTATAGCAAAAGCACTTATACTAATATGTAGACAATGGTGGCAACTCTACTAATATTAAACTGTTGGTTGGTGGGCAGCACTGTCAGGGAAAATTTCAAATGTTAATTCAACAGTTGGCATAAGAGAGCCAGAATCTTGTGTACCAAAGATGGTTTCGGAGTTTTGTAAATAACGTACGAAAGGTTCAGAGGGTAGCATGAACACATCGGTTTACATCCTCTTCTCATTTCATCAGAAAGACAAAAAGGAATTTAAAAAGGGAAAGGAACACACAACAAAGAGATCGTGAGATAGTCCATAAGCAGACAAGACTTCAAGCACTTTTCCTCCCCATCTGCTGGTTATCTTTGTAACTTACATTACATACTTAAACTTTCTTCTTTGTTCTGTCAACTACAGATGGTATGCTATGGCTTTTCGTCTTCTAAGCAGAGGATATTAGTTCCCCTTACCCTTCCCTCTACTTCGTATTTCCCCCTTTCATCTTCCAAATCATCTGTACTTTTATTTTCATCCGGTCAAGATTGATAGCATTTATATTTTGTTTTGTAACCATAATTTAGTCTAATGTGCTTTTTCTATAGCATGATTCGAAACTTCAAAATTAGTCAATAGTGTTTGTATCATTATAAACTATATAACTATTAATGACAGACCCAATGTACAAGCTATGATTACATTTCCTTATGCATAGAATACACTTGGGTCCTAGAATGCGTATGGGCTTTTTCTGAGGGGGCGGGGGAGGAGCATTCCCTGCTTTAATCAAAGTTGTAAACTCTCCTAATTTCTAACACACTGTCTTATCTTTGAAGTCCGTGTTGTGTTGTGTTGTTTGTTTTTTTTAAATTGAGGTATAGTTGATTTGTGGGGTTTTTTGGGTTTTTTTTTTCCCCCTCCCTGAATACTTTACTACCGAACTCCTTCATTCCCCTGTTCCATCATGGGCAGATTGTTCTTTAGGCCTTTTTGCACAGTCAGCAGCCTGGAACGCCTTTTATTGCTCTCCTCTATTGGAACACTGCTTCGCTAAATCCCTGATTTTTCTTTCTTGCTATACTGCCTTGTTTTGCTGGACACCCTCAAGTAACTTCCTCGGAAAAGATGTGTGGAAAGCAAAGTTCTCTTATCTCTGAAAAGGCTTTTTCTTGCCCTCAAAGTTTAATAACGGTTTATCTGGATCTACAATTCTAGGTTGAAAATAATGCATTGCTTCATTATCTTCATTATCTTCATTATCTTCTGTTGCTCATAAGTAATGTGTGCTAGTCTTATTCTTGTTCCTTTGTAGATAAGCTTCTTTTTTCCATCTTGAGGTCCATAGGAGCCTCTCATTCTCTTGTAACTCTGAGGAGTCACAGTGATTGTGTCTAGTTTAGAGGGTTTTTATTCTTTCCACTTGCTTTTCAGTTAAGCCTATTCTATATACTTGATATGTCTTTCTTCACATCTGGGAAAGTCTTACATTCTTTCTTTGCTAGTTTCCTGTCCTCTGCTTTCTCTCTCTTTCTGAAACTTCTAATAGTTCTTGGGCCTCCTGACTTGGTTCTCTATATCTTTTATCTTTGGTATCATATTTTCAATGTCCTGTTCTTTCTACATTTTAGGAAATTTTCTTGATTTATCTTTAAACTTTGGCTGAATTTTATTTTTACAATAATATCCTTATTTCTAAGAGCTTCTTTTTTTAACAAGAGCTTTATGAGCTTTAACTCACATACCATAAAATTCACCCTTAAAATGTACAATTCACTGATTTTTACTATATTCACAGTTATGCCACCATCCCCACTATATAATTTGAGAACATTTTCATCATCTCAAGAAGAGAGCCTATACTCAAATTTCCCCAGTTATGAAAAAGACATACAGCTATAAATCCATACATATTAGAATACAGCCTGAATAAAATTTTCAGTTGGGAGATATAACTGTACTTAGTTATACTAGGAAACTGAGAAATAGCAGAAATGAGAACATTCAGGTAATTATAGCTATAAGAGAATTCTGGCTTTTTTATATGTAATAATACTATGGTCATGCACTAAAAAAATGTTTTTAATTGAAGTAACAGAGGAATAGAAGAGTACTAAATCATGCAGCAAAACAAACAGTAAAAATAAACTTCCTCCCCTTCCCCCGCCACCAAAGGCTTTGCCTAGAATATGTGACAAGGCACTGCAGCAAAGAGGGGCCATCTGCCCAGAAGATACAACCAATTTCAGACTCAGAAGCCTCAGGTATAATGGAGGTGAAAAGTGAGGGGTATAACATAAAGTAAAGCTTACACATCTTAAGTATGTAGTTCTGTTCACTGTTACACACACATCTATCCACGTAACCACCACCCAGATCAAGGTATGGAATATGTCCAGAACCCTAGAAGATTCCGTCAATACCTACCTAGTCAATAAGCTCACAACAGCAAACTATTACTTTGAACTCTCTCAACACAACTCACTTTTTTGTCTGCTTTTGAACGTCATAATAAACAGAATTACACAGATATACTATTTTGTATCTAGCTTTTTTAAATTCAACATCATCCAAAATCTCAATCTTTTTTTTTCTCACTGTGTTTTATTGTTCTATATGACTATAATAGTTTCTCTATCCATTCTACTTTGAAGGATCTTTAGGTTTTATAGCTCAGGGCCATTATAAATAATGATGCTATGAACGTTCTACTACATGCCTTTTGGTAGACTCATTTCCATTGGATACATGCCCAGGTGTGAAACCACTGGATCAGTGTACATTTATCTAAAGTTGATACTGCCAAATAGTTTTCCATGGTTGTATCAATATAACCACACATTTTAAATATGATCAAACTTAACATAATTTTTAAAGTATACATACAATGTTTAAAACCTCGCACAACTGTATAATTATGTTTCCTTCATGGTATTTTATGCTGGGTAGCCAAAACTCTAATAAGAGAGAGGGGAGAAAAACAAAAAGTCACAATGGAAACCACATTGCCATACTCTTAGTATGCACCTTTATTTTATTTTTCTCATTGTTTGTTTACTTGCTTATTTACTTACTTTCTTACCTAATTACATACAAAAGGCCTGGAAGGCAAGATACTGATTTCAGAGCAAAGGTTACATTGAAGAGTAAGATGATAGGGAGGGGGGATAGACAATTACTTTTTATTTTACTAATGCTATGATATGAATTTTAAAGACTATTTTACTTTTTAAATAGTCTCTTGGTTCTGATATAAAATAATGTCTGTTTCATGTGAAATGAACAGACCAGTATTTTTCTCTGGGAAATCTGAGTCTATTACTATCACTGATTTGTACAATGGATGAAGCACTGGCTTTCAACAGAAAAAGAAATATAAGAGTAATAATAACTGTCGGTTTCCCACCTCTACTGAGGTCAAAGGACAAAGAAATATGGTTAACACGCAGGTGGAGAAACTTAAGTCAGACATGAGAAAAAAATTCCACGATCGTGATGACTATTAGGCATTGAAACAGGTTATTAAGGGGGGGAAGAGGGAAGACAGTATAAATCTTCTCCCGTAGGGATTTGAAGGGCAGTATATACAGCCATCTGTATAGTGAAACTTGGATAAAACCCAGCTGGGAATTGATGTCCATTTTTTTAACACTATGAATACTGAAGAAGGATTTCCTAGGATATCCTTTAAACAGTATATGTTTCTTGTTACACAAATTTTTGAGCTCTGTAGTATTACAAAGACAGAAGAAAGTAATGTGAAAAGATCATTTTAATTATATGAATCAATTCAATCAAATGGATCCAAAATTGAGAAATCTATTGCAAGATATGTTTTCAGGATAGTACAGAATGAAGTATAACTGCTGCAAGACCATAGGTCACAAATAGAAAATAAACAGCTCTCCCTGAAATTTTTACAAAAACAGTGAAATATAAAACCACCAGAAACACTTAGGGTTTGGCTTTCCTTGGAAATGCAGCCTTCCTGAGGCTAAGTTAAACACTGCATCAGTGTTTATAAACTCAGCAGAGAGCACAGAAAGGAACAGACAGATTACCCCTGTTATCTAAGGGGCAGATTACCAGCCTGCCAGGTAAGCAGCCTTTCCTTGGTGGGTCTACCCTGACTTGGAAAGAATAGCCTCCAAGTAAAGCAACTCCCACCCCACAGCAATGGAGCTTCCCTTGGGGTTTTTGAACTCCTAGCCCATATTCTCATATGTTGAGGATCCCTTCTGTTGAGAAAATATAAAGATTAATAAGAGGAGGAGGAGAAAAAAATGAAGAAAAAGATGCACCAATTAAAGTTAAAAATATAGAGCCAGAGGGCAGATGCTTGAAGATGGGATATTAGAAATTCAGATTCCCATTTTGTGGATGGGGAAACAGAGAAACAGAGGCAATTCAGGTTCTGTTTTAGGTGATGAAGTGTAAGAAAGAAATATGTGCTTAGTGACCTTAAGGCTTTCGGGCACTATTAATCATTAATTCAATAAAAACTCTTTCTGTCTCTTTCTCTAGATCCTCTTCTTCTTCACGCCCCTAAATGGATGTGTTCCTTACGACTCTGCCTTCAACCCTCCTCTCACTCATTCTACTTTCTTTTCCTGGATGATCACCCTTGCGTTATATTTCCTTTAGAAATTCACTACTTAGGCTCCAACATAATCACTAGGTAACTAAAACCCCAATCTCCACTTGCACTTCTGGAAATCATTACTCTAGTCACATGTTTTCCAACTAAGATGATCAGGAAGCAATCATACAGGCAATGTAATTCCACCCCTAAATCTGGTAGAATACTCTTCATATGCAATTGTATGACCATTGGTCATTATTTTTTATAATGTCTTTTATCTGCCCAGGAGGCAGTAAATAATTTTATCATGCTATATCCTCCTTTTACAGAACATGCTGAATTTCACAAACATTTATATGTTACATAATAAATCATCTCATCTAATTGTCGGGTTAGCAGACAATAGAATCCCCATTTTGAAGACAGGAAAACAGATCAGAAAAGTTAATTAACTTGTTCATTTGAAAATAAGACAGTATTTTTTCATGTTTCCTATCCCCTACAAGGACCTAATTATATACTATGAACACATAATAAATACCTTTTAAATGAATGAGAACAATTGTCTATTATGGCTAAATCTGGATAATGTATAGAAAAAATTTCAATGAGTTTTCCCCCTTCTACTGATTCCAATGACCTCTAGAAAACTGTGCTAATCTTGGACCCCAGAGAATATGATACTCTTTTAAATAATGGTTCTCGAAGGTGTTCCATGGACCCCTGGGTCCTTGAGGCACTTTCAGGTAGTCAGAAAAGTCAGAACTATTTTCATACTAATACAAAGATGCTACTTGATTTTGTTACTATCCTGTGTTTGCATTGACGGTACAATAACAGTGGTGGGTAAAAGTGCCAGTGCCTTAGCACCAATCAAGGCAGTGGTACCAAATTATACGAGTAGTCAGTTTCACTTTCAGAATGGCTATGATGAAAAATCAAATGTTACTAATTTTATCAAATCTCAACCCTTAAGAAAACATCAGTATTTTGTGTAGAGAAATGGGAAATATACAAAAAGCACTTCTGGGGCAACCAAAGTATCAGTGCAACCATTGCCTCAAGGAAAAGCACTGATGTGATTACTTGAGTTGTGAACCGCTGTTCACACTGTTTTAATGGCATAAAATTTTTACCGAAAAGACAACTGAAAAAGTATGGTTCTTCACACATTTTTTCCAACAAGTAAATGAAGTGAATCTGTCACTTCAAGGAAAACAATTAACAGTTTGTATTGTCAATATCGAAACTCAAGTTTTCATGTGAAATTATAATTTTGGAAAACTTGTATCTGCCCCTATATCTTTACATTCCTAATACTTAAAGATTTTCTAATGATATCAGTGGTGATATTGACAAATGTGGCTTTGTTATATTGTATAATATATGTCAACATTTCGAAAATCTGCATAACTTAAAGAACCAATATTGCCCAAGTGATAATGTACAATGCTATAAAATAATATGTGCATAAAAGAGCCACTCAGGGCTTCTCTGGTAGTGCAGTGGTTGAGAGTCCGCCTGCCGATGCAGGGGACGCGGGTTTGTGCCCCGGTCCGGGAAGATCCCACATGCCGCGGAGTGGCGGGGCCTGTGAGCCATGGCCGCTGAGCCTGCACGTCCAGAGCCTGTGCTCCGCAACGGGAGAGGCCACAACAGTGAGAGGCCTGCATACCGCAAAAAAAAAAAAAAAAAAAAAAAAAAAAAAAAGAGCCACTCAAAGTGCAAGAGACACCAATGGGTTTTAATGTACCAGAGTATGGAAAATTCAGCAATATGGTTTCATATTCCACATTGCAATTAACCTGTAAGAAATTACCTCTTGTAAACCTGGTGTAGTATCAAAGAATATCTGCAATTTTCTGGAAAGTTATTAAAATACTCCTTCCTTTTTCAACTACGTATCTTTTTAAGGTCAGCTTTTCTTTATATACTTTATCCAAAATAATGTATCACAACAGATTGAATGAAGAAGCAGATATGAGAATACAGCTGTCTTCTATTAAGCCAGACGTTAGAGATGTGCAAAAATGTAAAGTGGTACCACTCTTTTCCCTACATTATTTTATTTGAGAAAATATAGTCATTTTTCACAAAAATATGTTACATTAACATGTAATAGGTTTATTATAATATTTTTATATTAATTAATAAATATTTTAAAAATTTTCCCTGCTTGAATTCCTGATGTGATATTTTCTTTCTATCTGTCTCACATGTATCAATAGATATACTCCATCCATTGTAAAGCAATTATACCCCAATAAAGACGTTAAAAAAAAAATAGATATGCTCCACATAAACAAAAGCTCTTGGTGTCCACATAGTTTCTTTTTTTGTTGTTCATAGGTTGTTGTGAACCTCAATAGCTTTTTTTTTTTTGGTCGCACCACATGGCTTGCAGGATCTTAGTTCCCTGACCAGGGATTGAACCTGGGCCCCCAGCAGTGAAAGTGCCGAGTCCTAACCACTGGACCACCAGGGAATTCCCCTCAATAGCTTTTAACAATGTAAAGGGATTCTGAGACCAAAAAGTTTTGAGAACTGATGTTCTAAATCAGTGTCACTCTTGGATTCCATAGGAGGGAGATAGAAAAAGCAATCCATTAAATAAATACATAACAAATACCAACTGACAGTATTAATTCAAGAATTTATTTATTCATTCCATAAACACTTACTGAGTATATAGTAACTTCAAGGTCTTGTGTTAGGTGTGGACAATACTAAGAAGCACAGATAAGAATTCTCAGGCCCAACTACTCAGGGTCTGGTGGTAACTGCTATAATAGAAGTATGAACAAAAACAGTACCGATAGGGAGAGAAGATGTCATCTTTTAGAAAGAATGACAGGGGATGCGAGATATGATGGAGAAAATGTTGGGGGAGAATTTTAAAAGCCTGAAGGATGAAATGAGCATTCTTTTTTTGGAGGGAGGAGGGAAGTAGGGTCAGGCTTTAAGATCAGTAGCAATTATTAACCAAGTGTCCATGTGCAAGGCACAATAGGGGATACAAAAATATCTATAGTCTTCCAGGAAACTAGAATTAAGGAAAAAAAGCATCAAACAATTATCAGAAAGAGGAAGATAACCAGAAGAGCAGAGTGACATGAAGACCAAGGGAAGAGCATCAAGAAAGAAGACATGATCAGATGCTACAATATATCAGGAGGAACAAGAAATATCATAAAGGAAAGTTGTAAATAGAAATATTAATGCATATAACTGAAAGTAGAAATACACATTGTCCGTCTACTACTCATTCACACGCATCAGGCAATCCATTCATTCAAGCAGCAAGTACTAAGCCACACACTATATACCAAGCCAAACAGCCAATGGAGAATATGAAATGGACACTGTCTAGCAAAGTTTTGGATCCACACACATTTAACTATTTTGCACTGTGGTAAGTGCTAAGACAGAGCACTAAGAGAAATAAGAGAAAGAGCTGTGGGTCCTCAGAAGCCAGAGCAATCAATGCAGCTTGCTGAGGAGGGTGTAGGAAGAAGGTTAAAGGGGAATTAGATATGGTTCCACAGAGAAAGTGACATTTGTACTAGATCATGAAAAATAAGGTGGGTTTGACAGGAAAGTGTTTGTGTGTGTGTGTGTGCATGCGTGTGTGCACAAGCACGTAGTGTAAAGTGAGTGGTTATATTAGTCAAGGTCCCAGCAGGAAAAAGATGGCACTCTAACAGGAAAAATAAGGCAAACATAACAACAGGAATGCCTAAGAAGTTAGGCTAAGGGAAATCAGGGGTGTTAAGGAAAACTAACAAGGGAAGGGTAGAGGGAAGCAACCAATTGCATCCTAGCAGGGATGAAGCCAGGCAAACAATACCCTAACCATACTCTCCCCCCACCCTCTAAATCTCCTGCCCATGCCTCCCATTGGCCAAACCGAACTGAGAGGCCAAGGGCAGAAAAGCGTGCTGAGGCAGTCCATAACGGTTAGCCTCCAGAAGCACAGGTAGAGAAGGGTGGAGGAAACCTGGAGGGACAATCAAACGAGAATATTTCAGGTGAAAACAACAAAGACCTGGATCTACAGAAGTTCCTACTGAGGAATGGGGAGTAGGGAGGAAAAGCAATTTGAGTGGATGGATGAAGCATGAGGCTAGAAGTCAGAAAGATTTCTATAAATAGCATGCTAAGGAGTTGGGACACTATCTTCAGGCAATGGGGAACCATCAAATGGTTTTAGACAGAGGAATGGCACAACCATATCTGTGTCTGTGGCTCTGTAGCAGCTCCCCACCCCCCACCCCCAGCAGTTTGATTCCTGATACAGAAGTCAGACAGACCCGGGTTGTATCCTGGCTGGGCCCAGGCAGAAGGTAGAAAATACACCAGTTATTTGAGCAGAGAAAATTTAACATACAGAATTGTTAACTGGGTAACTGAAAGGTAAACGAGAACTCCAACGTATCATGCAGGCAGCAACTGTTGGAAGCAGCTACCACCAGTAGGATGGAAGAAACACAGAGGCTGGAATTATACCTCTTGAGAACGGAGTGCTACTTGGCTAGGTTGGTGCCTCTGAGGAGGGGGTGCCATGAAGCAGGTTCTGCAAGTACTGGAAGAACTGCAAACTGGATTCAGTTGCTCCCACAGGAAGGACCTGCCACTGCCGCGGTGAAGAAGTGCTGCTGGCATGACACTGACAAGCAGAAGCAAAATCCACAGGCAGCAGGGGGAAAGAGGCAAGTTGCTTCTTCCCCTTCCAGACTTGCAGTTTCCCTCTGGCACCCCTCATCAGTGTAGCCCACCAGGAAGCCAGCTGAAGAGCAGGATGTGGTCTGCCCAGCGCCAGCCCCAGCACCGCACAGCAGAAGGGTGGGTTGAGATCTGGGGAGGGGGGAGAAGAGTACCAAACTGACAAGACTACTGGGAGGATTAAATGAAACAAACTATGTAAACTTGTTATAATGCCTGAAACAAAGTAGCTATCCAATAAAAGTCAATTCCCTTCCTCATTCCCCAAACTGCGGCAAGAGCTAATACATGAAGACAAGGATATGTGAGAGTTCAACAGTGCATGTTCCCTATGAGGCATCCAGATTTTCTTATCTCTTATCAATTATCATATATCAAATGGTACGTTAGAGTTATTAGGTTTTAACCTATCCATTTTGCAAAGTTTCACAATCTCCACACCCAGTTCACACACGCACGTACACATGGATGTGTATGCATACATGTTCCCCTTAATCCCAAACAAAATTCTCCACAATGAAGGCAAAAGATATAAATGTGATCAAAACACAGAACTGGATGAACTCAATACCAATAGTAGGAAACAGAGTACTCTCAATAATGCTGAAAAAAGTACACATCGAATAAAATTTTAGTGTTTTGATTTAAGCTATTTTTCAAAGCCGTAAAAGTAGGAAATGATAGTGGGTGTGGCACTGGTGGGAAGCAAAAATCACTAATTTCATCTGGGGCTTCATTAAGAGAAGTATGGTGTCCAAAAAGAGGCAAAGAACAATACATCTTTACTCAGCGCTGGACATCACATTTTAGGAAGGACATTAACAAACTAGAACTTTGTCAGTGGCTCAGAGCTAGAAAATGTGTTGGTTAAAGGCTAGTCTTTTCACAAATGGTTGAAAACACTCATCACATTTCATTTAGAAGAGAGACACTGATGGTGATTATGTGGACCTAACACTCCAGTGCTGCCAAACAAGGAGAGTGAATTCAGAAGCTTCACAACGCAATGGATCAGATTATCCTCTGGAAACGTAGCTCAAGAGATTTTCCTGTAAAAGTGTGACCACTGAGGCTTGGGAATCCCAAATACAGCCAAGGTGATTTGGGGGGTGAACAGAGTCAGGGAAGAGGTAATAACTAAGCTGAAAATGGAAAAACTATTTAGAATTCCGCTTAAAGAAAGAATGCGTTATCAAAAGGGAAATATTCAGCGTAAGGTCTAGAAAAAGACAACTTAAGTGGAAAGAATGAATTGGTACATTTCCAAGAAAGAAAGGGGGAAATCATCTAATTTGATTTGTTTGTTTTGATTTTACAACCCTCTTATAATATAGTTTCCCACGTAGATTTCCCCACAGATAGAATATAACTGCAGCACACCAATTCCAGTTTGTCTGACTTCACTCTGCTCAGAACTTTCTTTCTCCTTCAAAATTCCAGGAAATAGTTTCCCCATTTTTATGGATAAATAAATTGAAATTTGGCTAATAAGTAGCAGAACTGTGATTCACCTCCATGTGTAACTGACTTTGCACTCCATCACAATCAGGAGAGCCGGAAGTCCCAGAAAACAGAGAGAGATGTACAAGAAAGTGGTGACAATCTGGTAGTGAATATCGCAAAGAAATGAAGAAGAATGAGGGCTGAGAAAAATGCCCTTATATTTAGTAGCCCAGAGGACTTGTCAGCAAAAAAGTACCAGAAGCCAGACTACACTAGATTAATAAGCAAGAAAATAATAAAGAAACAGGCGTTGAGCATAGAATACTTTTTCAAACAATCTGGCTGCAGAACAAAGAACAGTGTCATAAAGAGATCTGTTTCACTTTAGCCCTAATAGGCTCTTTCTGCCAGCCATTAAATATAGCCACTCTGCAGAGAGCTATGGGAAAACCCGTGAAGATCCCCCAACCACAGTGTCAGTCCAGAGGAACAGATTCTCTGTAAATGGAGAGATTGAGATGGGCATCTTACTCTGTGAGTGAACATTTTGGGTCCAAACAAATGGGTTTCTTAGAGTCCATTTGTTTTTTACTTTCAGAATACATTTTCCATGATGAAAAGCCAGTGGGAAAAATGCAATTCAGTTTACAATGTTTTAAAAAACCACTTTTCTGGAACATATATGTTTAGTTAACTGACAATTTAATAACAATCTCTTGGAAAGAAGGCATATGTTTATATGTGAAATGATAAAATGAATTTTTTTCTTTCTTTTGGCAATTCAACTTTTTTCCCCTAAGAGAATGATGATTATTTCTCTTGGTGCTCATGATGTTTTAATATTAACTTACCTTTTACTGAGAAATTTTATATAATGGGATCCCTCCCAGTGAATTTAAATATAAGAAAAGTCTTCAATCTAGAATTAAAATATCTGTTTAATGTCTCAAAAATACCAGAAGCCTCTATCACAGTCAAAAAAATGTGTACTTCAGTAGAATTTACAGCAGGGGTTGAGAGAACAGTGCATAGTTTAAAGTACATTTCATAGCTTTCAATGCTGCTAGAAAAAGCATTCCAGCCATCTAGGATATCAGAGCATGATTTTTCTTTTTTTAATGATAAGCAGATTTCAAATATCAATGTTTTATTATGTTTAAATTCCAGCCCTTTTCCTTACTGTTCACAGTTATGTATCTGTTGGTATATGGAAATGAGACACACCAGAAATTCTGACCCGTGATATGAAGCAGAAATGCATAGCCACAGTGTGTTATCTTTTACTAAATTATAGTTGGCACACAGATAGAATAAGATTTGGGCCAATCTTTTTGGTCCTTCTTACAACAAAGTTGGCTAACAATTGTCTGATTCTTTCCTTCTTTTTTATTTTTCCTCTCCTCACCCTCCCCCATGTCTGGAGCTTGGGGATAAATCAAACCATCTTATCTAAAATTTTTTTGGTTGACAGAAAACTCAAATATTTAAATTGAATTCCTTATGGGGCTACCCGCTTTTTTTTTTTTTTTTTCCTGGCTCTGATTATTTTTAAAAGATACAGAGCTTTAGAAATGTAAAGTGTTTTGATCTTTCAAGAGTCCTGCATTGATTGAGCAATAAAAACTGATTTATGCTCTGTGATAGCATCATAAGGTTTTATCACTGCAATGCAATATAAATTAACCTTATCACCCAGACCCTTTGCGCATTCCTACTTTTCTCTATTCATGATGTGAATGAATTAGTTCTTATTTCAACATATTCACAGATAAGGAAATATTTTAGGTAAACATATGTTATTAATGTGTACCTATAACTGTGGAAAGAAAAGCCAAGAAAAAATGAAAGGAAGGAAGGAAGGAAGGAAGGAAGAAAGAAAGAAAGAAAAGAAAGAAAGAAAGAAAGAAAGAGGGGAGGGAGGGAGGAAGGAGAGAAAGATACAAGAATTATAGTCGAATGCCAGGATGATCTCAAAGAAACAACTTTATTTCTACTTCAAAACAACATGTAGGACTCTGGCCTTGGTTGTATGAAGTTAGGATAATTTTATAAATAAAAAGCATATTCCCTCACATTAGAATGTCTAGATTTGAATTCCAGTCCTACTCCTTATCAGATGTATGGGCTTGGGCAACTTAATTTTTCTCTATTCCAGCTTCTTTATCTGAAAAATGGGATACTCATAGCACCCGTCTCAGAATTACAGTGAAGATTAAATAACACATGTAAAGAGTTAGAAGAAAACCTGGCACATCATACGTGCTCAATAAATGTTAGTTATTTTCACTTTTCTTATCACCCTTCATGTTCCTTAAAGCCCTCATATATAATCACCTAAGACACTGAAAGTTATGATTTTTGTTCATATTACGACCCTCTAACTTTTTTCCTTCTAGGTTCATCCACATTCTTTTACTTCCAAAATTCTGTTCTTCTATTTCAACTTGACAGTTTGATTTTTTTTGTACTCGTTAGGAATCAAGAATTTGGGTGAGAAATCTCAACAAGAAAAATTTACCCATCTAGTAAAATGTACTAATATTTATTGGATACCTAAGAGCAGATTATAAGAGAAACCTTATTTTTTAAATAGAGAAATAAACTTTTACAAGTTTCCAGAAATAAATTCTACCTATTAAAACCAGATTCAATATCCATATCTAAATATTTCCATACTAATAAAATTATTTAATTTAAAAAGGGTAAAACCCCAGATTCCTTTTCTCCAATAAAAACATTAGTTCTCTGACATTTTAATCCAAAGAAAAAAGCCATTTAAAATTTAAATTCCTTGCAGCCCCATTTTTCTAATACTAAGGACAAAGCTCCATGTGAAAAAAAAAGGAAGTGAGAAAAATCAGGCATTTCATACTGTGGTGAAGAAGGGGCAACACTGATGTGACCAGACAATCGGCAGACCACTCTAAGGGTGAGAGGCCGGGACAGAACGTGTCCATCTCCTCAACTGAGTTGTCAGCACAGTCATTCATTCATCAAGTCTAAACTAATAAGCGATCACTTCTGCACAGTAAGTGTGGAGGTGGAGGCAGGGGTGTAGGAGTGGGACAGAATGAAGGGGAGGAAGTTCAGACCAATTCTGAGAGTTCTAGATCAAATAACTAACAACATGATGCCTTGTAAGCAAGGACTCTGTTGGACTTCCCAAAGTTGAGTCTAAGAAAAGAGCTCAAGGTTGAGCCCCGAGGGCATGTGTATAAATTCCTTCCCCACTCTTTCATCAGTTTACAAACGTCTTCAATACTTTTACCTAGACGCCATGCTGGCTAGGTCGGCCCACAGATCAGAGCAGACTTAAATGAGCTTCCTCAGAGCCGGCGGTCACTGTCTGTGGGTAAGTGGATAACTTACCCATACTCATCTTGATTGGCAGGTTTTCTCTGCTTGCTGCTTCCACTAGATGTCTCCGGACTTCCATCACTGCCTCTTTGTGCTTGGTGTTCAATAAGGCTTCCCACAGGGCTTTGGCTGCCGGGTCACTGCAATAAAACCACAGAAAGAGCTTTAGGTAAATTTCTACTGGATAACGGAAAGGGCGGCGAGCAAAATAATTTCTTAAGCATCTTTTCTAAGTACTAACGTAGTTCTTCCCACTGACAGTTTTAAGTATTAGGATTAAATAAAGAACATCTCACCCATTCTAATCAGCACAAAATATTGAGAAATTAAGGAAACAATAAAATCAAGCCACCTAAAAGGGGGGGCATGCTGTGCTATGAGAAGTATGGGAAAACGGTATGACATTTTTTTTTGAGAATTTGCACTTAAAAGTATTTCAGAGTATAACTGAACATTGCTAGAGTAACATATAAATGTTATGTAAGCCAAAATTAAATACATGTCCAAAAATGATGTATCAGTGATTACAAGCATATAAATTTCAGGTAATGTACTTGTCTGAGAAACAGAAGGCAATCAGCAATGAGAATTTCTATTCAAAAATTACTCAACAGAATTCCTAACAAGTAGATTTCCTAGTGAATGACAATCAGGAATTAGGCTATGAAACGATGGCCTTAAGTAGCCCACTTTGGGCCTTGGGTTGGAAGGACATTACTGACAAAGCCCTTACAGTTAACCGTTGATAAGAGCACGAAGCAGGGCATTATGCAGGGTCTCATCTGGGCTCACTTCTCCAACAGCCCTCTGTCTCACCCAAAGTGCCACATCCCCATTATAAATGAGTACAGTGTTCTTTCCGGAAGATCTCTGCATGTAGCCAAGTATACACATTTGTAGTAACGTTTTAAAAACTGAGTACAAAGAAACAAAGATGACTTCTTTCCCTTTCTAAGGACATTTTCCTCTACTTAAAGCTCCAGAAACACCTCCTACTATCCAGTTAGTAATAGTTTAAAAATTAATACATTTTCAAAAGTTTTATCTTAAAAGTTGTATCTAATAAGATAAATTTAGCTCTAAAATTATACCTAATAAGGTTTATCTTTCACATTTGAATTTGATTTGGAATGATGTATTTCAGACTGAGTTTAATGTCTGACACATAATAAAAACAACTACTAATGAAAGGTTATTATTATCTATTTTTTCTGCATTAACTAACATCACTGCTCAACATATTCCACTTCTTTTGATCTGACCAAAACTGTCATCATTAATATTAAAATTAATATTCTAAGTTTAATTTAAATGAGCAGGTAACTGCATGCCAAGTCCTATTCTCCGTGGTTGGAATATAGAACAAAACAGGGCAAAAGCTTTCAATGATTTATTGTCTGGAAGAAGAGACAGACATGTAAGCAAAGTTGCTCCATGCTAAGGTGGAAGGGGAGGGGCAGTAGAAGTAAGTGTAAAAGAGACGGTGGGAGCTACTCTAGGAGGGCCCTGCCTTCCTCGCCAAGGCTTGTTGACTTCAGTCTGTAAGTGATGAGCAGCCAATCAACATGAGATTGATTTCACTTTCTGAGAAGGGTAGCATAGTTCAGCAGTCATGAACAAAGTCTTTATCATCACTCAAAACTAGGTCTATACTTATAAGTGGAATCTAAAAAATAATACAAATGAGTCTATTTACAAAACAGAAACAGACCCACAAACATAGAAAACAGACTTATGGTTACCAAAGGGGAAAGGGAAGAGGGGGAGAGATAAAATAGGACTATGGGATTAACAGATACACACCACTATATATAAAATAGATAAGCAGCAAGGATTTACGTATTGCACAGGGAACAACATTCAACAACTTGTAATAACTTATAATGGAAAATAATCTGAAAAAAATAGATATATATAACTGAATTACTTTGCTGTACATCTGAAACTAACACAATATTATAAGTCAACTATACTACAATAAGAAAAAAAATTCTTTTTAAAGCTAGGTCTATTTGCTATGGGGCTTTGGGAGAGTTACTTAATTTCTCTAAAGCTCTGAAGGCAATGGAGAACCACTGAGGAATTTTGAGCAGGGGAGGTACACTCCTCCCAGTTTCCCAAATTTACGGTCTGCAATCATTCCCTACTTTTATTCTCCAAAGCACCGCAAGCCACAGGGATTTCTTCTATACTCTCAACTCTACATACAGAACCTCTAGAGTAGAACTCTACTGCCGCCCTCTTTTCCATGAGAATAATACAGTGTCTCCAAGATCACAGTACATCAGCTAATGCTGTGGTTGCCCCATCAGACTACTGTAATGGTTAAAATAGGGGTTCTGGGGTCAGATAAATCTGAGTTCAAATCCCACCATTCTCCCTTCACCCACAGCAGCTCCATGGCCCCTTTGAGCCTCCGCAGGCACTCCAAGCACAGGGACCTCTTTCCCTCCTTTGCCAGGAATGCTCTTCCTACCAACATCCCTCTCTCTCTTCAGATGTCTGCTGAGATGTCACCCTCACCACCCGTGTAAAAGAGTAACGACAGCCCACCCCAGCAACTTACTCCAGCATACCCTTCTCCCTCACACCGTTTTAGTGTCCTGCATAATTCATATTACCATCTGATTCATTCTATGTTTCCATGTTTCTCTGTTTCTTGTTTAGCTCCCTTATGGAAAACATAAAGTCCTTCTATGAAAGCAGAGATTTTCTTATACTCATTACTAATTCCCCACTACCTAGAATAGGGCCAGGTACACTCAACAAATACTGAATGAACGAACAATGCTTGCTAGTTGCATAACCTCATGCATGTAACTAATCCTCTCTTTTCCTCTGTTTTCTCATCTGTGAGATGGAAGTAACACAGTGACCACCTCACAGGGCGGTTGAGGGTTAAACAAGATAACGCACATAAAGCAAATGTGAGGAGTTGTGTGGTGGTGGTGGTTGTTACTATTATTACTATTGCTGTGAAAGATACTGTCTTAAAATTCAATATGCTCAAGGGTTTGTAATATATTAAATGAATCCACTTATATTGAGTATGTTTTTCATACAATCTCGATTTGTTCACGTATACTGAAGTCACCTGGGACTTGTACTCTCAGGTTCTTTTCTATTAAAACATTAAGAAGAAATATATAGTTTACATGGTCTCTGACACCGATGTGGAGCCAGGTCACGAAAATTGCTTTGTCGATATAAACAATTCTGATTGTCTAGATACGACAGTTGCTAATGTCTACTTTCTCTCCATATCAGTTTTCTGAACATATACCCCCGCATTACACATGATCATTTAAAGTTTACCAAGCTAACATTCATGGACTAATTCTGGTTCTCTGAATAATCAGCACTGAAGAAGATCAGAGTCATACTTACCGGCAGCTCTGCTGTGTCCTGCGCCCACTTCTTCACTAAGTCATTCTTACTGCTGCTTGGTGGCTTACACATGTACTCCTATATCTGCATCTGAGTTGAGCTCAGGAGTTAATCACTGCCTTTCTCTAATATCCTCATAAAAGTTGATCCAATAGACATTTCACACTATTGAAGTTCCACATGAAATCATGTGAAACTTGGACACATGAGGTCCAATTTTATAAGTCAAGGAAAGTTCACTGAAATTCACACTATAATTATGACAGTATATTTTATATAATTCTCTATCCTCTCCAAACTAGTTTCCTAATGAGGGAATAAGCAATACACAGAGGGCTATCACAAAAGGGTCAGTGCACTAGTGGTAGCAGCACTGTAGGCTGGTAGAAGCATGGGTTCTGGAACCCAACCACGAAGGGTTCTGGCTCTCCCACTTGCTGGCTCTATGACCCTGGCAGAGTTAATTAACCTGTCTATACATGTTTCTTCCTCTCTTGTCTGGGGATGGTAATAGTACTTATTCAGTGGGTTGTTATGAGAAATGAATGTGCTAGTATATCTAAAGACCTAGGACAATGCCTAGCACATAATAAGTGCCCAATAAACACAGCAGCAGCAGCAGCAGTAGTAGTAATAAAAAGATCCATGGTCAACAGACAGCAGAAAGTAACACAACATTGTAAAGCAACTATGCTCCAATAAAAAAATTTTTAAATAAAATAAATCACTAAGATTTCTAGGAAAAAAAATAACAGACATAGAGAACAGACTTGTGGTTCCCAAGGGGGAGGGGGGTGGGGAAGGGATGGACTGGGAGTTTGGGATTAGCAGATGCAAACTGTTATATATAACGGATAAACAACACTGTACAGCACAGTCCTACTGTATAGCACAGGGAACTGTACTCAATATCCTATAATAAACCATAATGAAAAAGAATATGAAAAAGAATGTATATATAGATGTATAACTGAGTCCCTTTGCTATACAGCAGAAATTAACAACATTGCAAATCAACTATACTTCATTTAAATTTTTTAAAAAATCAGTGGTCAGGATCTTTTCATAAGATATATAGAAGGAAGCCTGTTTTAGAAGTACATTAGTCTCTTCCACATACTTACATACACATATGGATAACCACTGTCAGTAGGTTCATTTTCTAATATGAAAAGGTCAACAATATATAATGCAGAATTCATAATGAAACATATTAAGTCCAACTCAAGCAATTGCCCTACATAAGACAGTTTGATGTGAAGAATTCTGATTTTCAGGAATAAAATAAGAAACTTTACTACAGATTACTTAGAGAATCAAAGCTACAGGGAGTTAGAGTTTTTCGTACAAAGATTTTTAAGCAGTGACTTTGGTGCCAGCTTCTTACCTCATCAATTTAATCCTGAAAATCTGTAGACTGCACACTACAAGACATTTTAAAACTACAATTGTTACTTTTATGAGGAGTTCAGGTTCTATAAATATTTCCAGACTGACTTATAAAGTGGATGTACAACTTTTGGGGTAGAAGTAAACATCAGAAGTAATGTTAATCATCTTTACATCTTCAGCAGGATGCTACCTAACCCAACACAAACAAATGTAAATCTATTTCTAGTTTTTGAAGGCATCTAAAAAAAATTTTATAATATGCCTGAGAAAAACACTACAGCTTCAAACAAATCAAATTGTTATTAGATACTATTTATACCTAATCTAAACTCTGTGCTCTACTGTAAACCTACTTCATCTTGCTTAGTCCTTTAGCCTTTTCTCTTAAATTCAGGAACAGCTGGACAACATCTTTTTAATAATTCGGCCCACCCAAAAACAATTTCTTTTTTTCATGGCTGACTTAAGGAAGAGTTTTTAAAGGTAAATAAAATACAATATTAAAAAATACTGTTAAATACCATCACTACATTCCATTTTAGAAGCATTTCAGAATTAACAAAACAAGTTCTTAGGTCTCACGTGATCCTCACCTCATGAGCTAAGCCAATATCACTGCCCCAATTTAAGGAGCCTCAGAGGGACTTCCCTGGTGGCGCAGTGGTTAAGAATCCGCCTGCCAGTGCAGGGGACATGGGTTCGATCCCTGGTCCGGGAAGATCTCACATGCAGCAGAGCAACTAAGCCCGTGAGCCACAACTACTAAGCCTGTGCTCTAGAGCCCGTGAGCCACAACTACTAAGCCCATATGCCACAATTACTGAAGCCCGCTCTGCAACGAAAGAAGCCATTACAATGAGAAGCCTGCATACCACAACGAAGAGTAGCTCGCCACAACTAGAGAAAGCCTGCACACAGCAACGAAGACCCAATGCAGCCAAATAAATAAATAAATAAATAAATAAAATAAGGAGCCTCAGAGAAGCCAACTGACTTATGTAACTACACTCAACCTATAAATGGCAAAACCAGGACTCATTCCCAAGTAACTGGCTCTGAGCCAGTAATCTTTCTACTATACCATGCCATGCCTGTATTATGCAAATCATCAGGGAGAAACCATTATTTATAATATCAGTTATTTTAAGCTTTTCATGTTAGCTTTCTTTTCCAATTTTTAATACATCCTCTATTCTCCCTTTAAAGTCACATGTGGGCCCACGAAGGATAGAATGGGACAGAGTGAAGAGCAAAGTAGATTCACATTAACTCATAAGCGGGTCAAGCTTGCTCTCAAGATTTTACACATTTTTTGTTTCAAACAATATCATACTACTCTCCTTGTGGGTCACCATTAGCCACCGACAGTCACTTGTGACACAAGGCCAATCATGTCCCACTTTTAGTCAACTTTCTTCTTTAAATGTTTCTAAGAAGACTTCGCTGAATTTTAAATCATTCTACATATATATCATTTATATAACTGAACTGACAAAAAACTAAAGTCTAAATTGTACTGAGGTATTATTAGCTCTTATTTGATGTTCATTATCTCCTTGGGAAAGAAAGAAGGAGGAATAGCCTCTAGCTACTCTACCACAGATAAAACTGAGACAAAATGAAGCCACTTGCCTAACACAGCCCACAGTTAACAATAAAGGAAGGAAGATTTACACTCAAAGTGCCAGGGGCTGCTTCTGTGACCTTGGGTAATTCAGTTTACTCTCTGGGGCTTTACATCTCCTTATAAATATTTTTATTTATTGAGAACTCACTATGTCACAGGCAATATGACCATATTATCTCATTGATCAGTAACCCTCCAGGATAAGAATCATTGCCCCATTCAAAGGTGAGAAAGCTGACTCTTAAAGAGATAAAATAATTTACCCAAATCACATAGCCAGTAGATAAGGATTTGAACCCAGGTCCCTGTGAACTCCAAAATCCAACTATTAACCATGATTCTACACTATTCTGTAGACAAAGGGTCAAACTAGAATGCTGACTCCTGAGATTCCTTGGGTCCTTAACAAGCTATATTCATATGGTTTCCCTTAGACACTGGTACTCCAAGTTCACGTGTATGAATTTGATTAATTTTGTAACACTCAGTGAAAGATAGGGGAATATCCTATGCTGTTACTTCTTTTATTACAACCCTCTTTCTTTTTCACAAGTCCAGTGGTAGTAAGAAAGAGAGTTAACAAAAGAATATTCCCAACAGCTTACGGAATATTTTAAACAATTTTCTACCCTTTTCTCTGTTTTTAAAGTTAAGTTTTCCAATGAGATAAACTTTATTTCACTGTAGCTACTGGAATACAACTTTGTTTCAATAGATCCCTTGAAAGATATAATATAAAAGTAGAATATTCATCCTATGAAAAACTCCACTTTATTACTATGAAATGTGATTAGTTTCTATATTGTCAGTAACTTACAAAAGATGTCAAATACATACTGAATTTATGTCCTTTTTTAATAAACTGATTATCTTGTATCCTTAAAAGTCAAATTATTATGACAAATTATCATGTTTGAAGAAGACTACAGGCCGGCAATATACACATAATAATAACCTGCTAGAATTAGCTTTGTTAAGTCTCAGGAGACTTCTGTACAGGAAGATATGGTCCCTTCAGTTAATTCCTGACTTTTCATTCACCAGAATTACTCAACTATGAATGAAATCTTAGAAGCTGTCTCCATTTGGCATGTATGAAATGTCAAATGCAGTCTGGTAGAAACTAACAGGAAATATTCATCATCAATTAAAATATAAAAAAGACAGTATTAATTTTTAAAAAGTGGCTAAATGTTGAATCATGGTGCTACTTCAATCAAACGGAAGGCATGCAATTAAGAGACTGAGTGGGGGTAAAATGTGAAGATACACCATTATCTTATGACTAAACTCAGAGAAATGGTTTCTCCGTGGCATGCACAGGAAGCTAAGTTTACTCACACAATTTGCAATAACAGTCACAGTATTCCAACAGAAATACAGTGATACAACAACAACAAAAACCACCAAATAACCATTTTCAACTAATTTTAAACAGAGAGCAATCTGAGTCATAGTTTTTCACAGCAGGTTATAATGGTTTCCATCAGTGGTGAGCTTAATGAGCTGTGAAGGCAGGTTTGTTAATTAAATTATTCACAGAGGTTTCAACAGTCATCTTTCCTCTTGACTACTTTTTAAAACAATTACCTCATCTTAAACAAAATTATCCGTTAGCCTTCATCTCAACAGAAGAGAAAACAGCTAAACACAGAGGATACTGAAGTAGACCCTTGGCACTGGAAAGCAGTTTCGTTGATTCTTTCTCAGAATATGAGCACTTCCCGTAGGCTGGGCACTCACAGAGGTGCTGCAGCCACAGCTGTGAGCAGCCTTCAGCGCCCTGTCCTCACGGAGCTAACAATCCAGCAGGGAGGTTGGAACTGAGCATGTGCCTGAAGACTGGGTGACAAAAGCACAGAAAGGAAGCTCAGGGAGAGAGTAGAACACCGAACCTGGTCTGGGTGTGAGAGTGGAGGTCAGAGGGTAGCTGAGGATGTGACAGTGAGGCCTGAAAAATGAGCAGGAATTAGCCAGTTAAAGAATGGAGTAAGATCAGTCTAGGTAAGAGGAGCATCATGGGCAGGGGTTCTGAGAAGAGAACTTGAGACCTTTTCAAGGAAATGAAAAAAAGTATGAATGGAACATGAAAATCTAGACAGACACTGCCCTCAGCATATGTCAAATTATCCAAGGCCTGGTAACCCACATTAGGGATGGTAAACATTTTGTCAAGGGCAACTGAAGGGTCTTCAGCAACAGACTGACCTAATCAGATTTGCATTATTAAAAAATCACTCTGGCCCCATTTTAGAGAATGGATCTAAGGACTGTGCAAGAGGCTATTGTACGGTGAAGGCAAGAATTGATGGCTTGGACTAGGGTGAATTCCTAAAGCTATCACATCATATCATTCCCCTGCTCAAAACCCTTCCATGTTTCCTACTACTGTTACACTGAAATCTAAGTTCCTTATTTTGGCCAACAAGCCTATATACTTTGGTGCTTTTCTTTATTTACATCTTCATCTCTCAGCTTCTCACCTTCTCAGCTTCATCCATTAGGTCTCAGCCTCACTGGCCAGATTTCAGCCCCTTGAATGGGTCATAGTAGGTTCCCAACTCAGGGCCTTTTTATAGGCTATTCCCTTTGCCGAGAACCCGCTTCCTCTAGATGTTCATTGATTAGGTCTCATTCATTTAACAAATATTTATTGAGCACCTACCAATGTCAGTTCTATTGTCAGAACAGCTCAAGGCTTCCCTCCTTGACCACTCTGGCTAATGTGGTACTTCCTATTCCAAATCCCACTTGCCCTATTTTAAACATTCGTCACTAACTCAAATTAGGTATTGTTAAATAGAATTTATTTTAATGAATTGGGAGGAAATTGGTCGCAGGGCATTAAGGACAGAAATATTCTGGCTTTATCAGAATGTCAGCATCCTGTGCCCATGGGTGGCAGTGCACTCAGACCATCAACACCCCATGGGCCATGGACTGTGCCAGTCACTGAAGGTGTAACAGTGCACAAGGGTGAACAAGTCAGGCACAAACCTTCTCTCAGAAAGCCTCCAAAGCCCAGCTGGGGAGAACAGACACTAAACTACTAGTTATAAGCTAATGCACTAAGAGCTGTTATAGGAAATAAAAGATGAGGAGAGGAAAAGAGTAACACCTGGGATGGCCAAAAGGTGGAAAAGCAGGACACTGAGGACCTAAAGAAGTTTAGTGTAGCTGCAGCCAAGAGTGTGAGCACATAGGAGGGAAGGGAAGGAGGTGGCAGGAAAAGATGGGGAAGGTGACGGCTGAAAAAATAAGCAAGGTGCAGATCTAAGAAAGCTTTCTAAAACAAGCTGAAGTTTTACTCTTTACTCAAAGGGCAACGGAAAGCCACCAAAGGATTTTACCAGGACAGGGTTAGAATCAGATTTATTATTACTTGCGGTTAAATGTATGTATAAATAGCCAGTCTTACAAAAGTAACTCCCCAAGGTGGACATTAAAACTATAATGCTTTCAAAGTATGCAGATAAAATTTAATTTTTAAATATAATCCATTTATTTCTTCCTATTGAAGTTTCTTCTGTTGGGTTTTGTTCATTTTTTCAACAAATATGAGTGCTTACTTTGCACCAGGCCTTTTTCTTGGGACTGGGGATACATTAGTGAACAAAACAGACATAAAACCACTCCCCTAACGTAATTCAGGTTCTGAAGTTTATTTTCCAAACACAGCACATGAAAATCATAAAATAAAAGGAATTCAAATCAAAGGTTCCTTAGAAATCATCCACTGTACTTTCTCTTTTACAGAAAAGAAAACTGTGACTGTGAGAAATTAAGTACCTTGTTCAAGGTCACAAAGTTTTGGTGGAAAAGCCACTATACTACAATAATAAGTAGAAAACAAAAATTGCACAGAAGCTGTTCTAGGACCCCCAAAAAACCACATCAACACAATCGGCCTTTCTTGTTCAACTGAAAGGAAGAGATTGTTTTAAGGAGGTATTGTATCCACTGTCCCATTTCTTAAAGAACGTTCCCATAACTATCAAATACATTGCTGAAAAAGATAAGATCCCTTCAAAACGTTAAATTCAATATTGCTTTGAAGTACATTTCAGGGAAGGAGCAGAGTAGAATGGAAAAAGCAGGAACCCTGATGCAGCTCCAATATATGATCAAGTCACTTATATCTACTCCCCAAGTCTCATCAATCCTATATATCTCTTAGGAAAGTGACTTTCATTATTTGCTCAGGATATTCACTTAAGAATAAAGTACCATACAAATTTACTATGTACTGTTCTACCTGAGGAAAGAGCTGTCATTTTATTTATTTATTTGTTTATTTGTTTATGGCTGTGCTGGGTCTTCGTTGCTGTACACGGGCTTTCTCTAGTTGTGGCGAGCGGGGGCTACTCTCTGTTGCAGTGCACGGGCTTCTCATTGTGGTGGCTTCTCTTGTTGCGGAGTGCAGGCTCTAGGCGCGTGGGCTCAATAGCTGTGGCTTGCGGGCTCTAGAGAGCAGGCTCAGTAGTTGTGGAGCACAGGCTTAGTTGCTCCACAGCATGTGGGATCTTCCCGGACCAGGGCTCGAACCCATGTCCCCTGCATTCACAGGCGGATTCTTAACCACTGCGCCATAAGGGAAGTCCCTGTCATTTTAAAAGCATGAATAAATGTATTATCTGTTATCAACTTTCAATTAGCATAATAATCTTGTGAACTACATACTTTTAATTTGGTATTCAAAAATTTTAAATGTCCTAAAAAATGCATGTGCCTTCTCTATCAAGCTATAGCTAATAGAAATCTACTGGTGTGACTGGTTTCACATCATAAATGCACTAGAATGACTTTACACTCCAGAGATCACAACCATGTGTTAAGAAACTAAACACAGTGCAGGATAAAACACTGTTTAAATCCAGGATAAACAATTGCACACAAGCTTTATAATGTTCATAGTAATAAAGGAACAATCTCCACATGATATATAATCAAAGTTTCCTCTCTTTCCAAAGAATACTCATCATTTCTTCCTTCAATATGATGCCTTCACTCAGCACAGCAATAGGCCTACAAAACCTCTTAAAAAATAGACCGGAATATAACACATAAACTATTTGACAATCATATAAAATAATATGGGAAACTGAACTTCATCTCAGTACAGATAAACATATTTTATTCCTACTCTCTACCAGCTCATTAGTGATAATAACCATAATCGATACAAACGTATTCATAATTTCCTCATACCAAACAATAAAATAAAGACTGTTTTACACATGGATTCCTAATGCATAAACAGATTAACTCAATGTGAAGACTTTAAATTACTAACACAATTAGATTACTTAAAAAACCAAATACACATCCCCTCCATGAACATTTTTCTGACTCTGAGGCTGTATTTTGAGTTCCATGACCTATTCCGAAGGCCAGCGCTTGCTCCACTGGGGAATTCTACTCTAGGCTGGATTACATCTGTGTGTTTTGGCTTGAACTCAAGACTTGGAAAGTTGCGGATTAGTTCACGTGTAAAGAAACTCTAAGATAAAGAGTTAGTGATAGCTTTATAGAGGCTCTTAGAAACAAAAACTCAATCTGTTCACTTTACCCCTTCTATCGCTCCACTCCATGAGGAAGGATAATTTCAAGATCAGCACACCCTATTATTCTATTATCATACAGTGATTCCAGAATCTATTACTCTACTCACCCTGTACCTTACACATATAAGTGTGAGGTTTCAAAGACACTAAATCGAGAAAACTTGATTTGTTGAAATTATTATAGTCTTGTTGGTTCAGGTGGAATATGAATCTATGTTGCTCCTATTATTTACCATCTTAACTCCCATTTACTTTGTTAAGGCATTTTGTGCCATGTCCCTTGGCACCTTAGAAATACAGAACCTCGCTAAAGTGTTAATAAGGATGTAAATCTGAGGAGAGAAGAATATATAATAGTTCTTTCTATAAGCGTGGTTTAGGGGTCACCATCTGTTTAGGGGCTAGAAAAGAGAACCTGTTTTGAAGTTGCATTTGCACAGCAAGCATACTATGTTTGCTTATAATGAGGATGAGGTAGAGTTTCTCACAAAGCTAAATTATTTGAATTCAAGTGTTTTCAGTACTGTAAGATAAATAATCTTCCGTGTGTGTGCTGTGTGGAAAAACTAGAGGACTTCACATGACTAATAAAAGTATGGAGCTTCATGGTGTTGAATTTCTCTGCTCCTTGAAATCCAAAAATCTGAGAACCACTTCACAAAGATCCATTCCTAAGGAACAGAGTAAAAAGGAATCATCAGGTTTTCTTCTAGATTTTTGTAGCCAAAATTACACTGTTAGTAAAAGAGATAGGAATTCAGAGTAAAAACTCAAAATAAAGGGATTATAAGGACACAAGTCTGAAACACCCCCGATTAAAAACACCCATCACGGAAATAATTCAGCCAAGAAATACTAATAAATGCTAAAGCGGTGGGTTAAAGTTTGATGAGGAAAAGGATATTTACATAATCTCAAAATGTCTCCTTTAATCAAGTGATCAAAGTTATCACTATGAATGGTCAAAGTTAAATTGTGTGCCACCTGACAGAATGCAACAAAAAGAACACACCATCGCTTGCATGCTATGGCCAGAAATGCATAATCTGAATCTAATTATGAGGAAACATGAGACAAACCTAAACTGAGGGACAATCTACAAAATAGCTGGCCTGTACTCTTCAAAAGTGTCAAGGTCATGAACATCAAGGAAAGACTTATGAACCGTTATAAAGAACACTAAGGAGATGTGACAACTAAATGCATTGTGTGATTCTGACCAATATCCTTTTGCTTTGATAAAGGATATTACTGAGATAAGTGGCAAAATTTGTGGGTTAGATGGTAGTAGTACAACAGTGTTAATTTCGTGATTGAGATTACAGTGGAGAATATCCCTTTGAGAGAAATACACACTAAAGTATCTGAGAGTGATGGGCACAGGCAAATTATTCTCAAATGGTTCAAGGGGGGAAAAGTAGTTTCTTGTACTATTCTTGCCACTCTTTTGTACGTTAAAAAAAACTGCAAAAAAATTTTTAAGGCATCAATCAATTCAAAGAAAAATATCAAGTAGCTTTGTAAGGTCAGTATATGAATAAGGTACTCTTCAATTAACAAAGTTTGGAAACACTGTTCTAAATAAATGCAAGGAAAAAAACTCAGTAATACCAAGCACCTAAATGCTAACAACACTTCCTAAGTTAAAAATTACGCTGGGAGCTTGGCCAAGGTGGTAAAGTGGGAAGACCCTGAGCTAACCTCCTCTCATGGGCACACCAAAATTACAACTGTTTACAAAGCAATTATTGATGAGAAAGACCAGAATCTAGGAGAAAAGATCTTCTACAACTAAAGATATAAAGAAGGAACCACAATGAGAAAGGTAGAAGGGGTGGAGGCATGGTATAGCCAAGACCCACGCCCCTGGGTGGGCAACCCACAATTGCAGAGGTTCTCCCCAAGAAGCAACGGGCTCCTTGCTCCACACAACAGGCCCCCCACATCGGACTCCACTGCCTAGGGGTCCAGCATCACCAAGACAAGCTCTCAGAACACTTGGTTTTGAAGGTTAGTGAGGCTTGCTTTAGAGAGACCCAGAAGGATGTGGGAAATAGAGACTCCACACTTAAAGGATGCACACAAAATCTCACACTCTCTGGGACCCGGAGAAGCAGCAGTAATTTGAAAGGAGCCAGGGTCAGAACATTCTGCTGATCCTGGGGAGTCTCCCAGAGAGACAGGAGACAACTGGAGCTCACTCTGGGAATACGGATGCTGGAGGCAGCCATTTTGGGGAGATCGTTCTCCCAGGTGGTAGGATCTGGTGCTGACAAGCGACATTTTCAAATTCTCCCTCTACCTCATTAGCACCAGGGCCTGGTCCCACCCACCAGAGAGCCCACTCTAGCCTCAGGACCAGCCTCATACACCAGTGGGCAGGCACACCAACCCCAGGATCCCCTGGGCCCCAGCCCCACCCACCAGTGGGCCAAGACACAGCTCCACCTACCAGTGAGATGGCACTAGCCCCAGGACCCCTGAGCTTCTGCCCCAGCCACCATAGGACAGGAACTAGCCCTGAGACCAACGTCACACACCAATAGGCAGACACTAGCCCTAGGACTGCTGCCACGGCAGAACGTGGCCCATCCAGCTGCATGCCAGCAACACCCCAGGGACTCCCCAGATTTCCACAGCCAGCCGTCCATGACCCGGCCCCAATAACCAGTGGCCAGGAGCCTCTGCACAAGGCAGAGCCTGGCAACCAACAGGACCAGGGCCAGCTGTGCCTACCAGACCACCAACAGTAGTCAGCCCACTAGAACAGAAGGACCCACGGAGCCAACACAGGGGGCACCACTAGAGCTTATAGCTCTAGTGATGAGAGGCGAGTGTGCTGCTGGGACACACAGGGCATCTCCTGCAAAAGGCCATTTCTCCACGGTCAGGAAACGGAACCAACATACCGGATACACAGAAATAAAAACAAGTTAGGCAAAATGAAGAGACAGAGGAACACATTCCAAATGAAGGAACAAGATAAACCCCAGAAGAGGAAAGAACTAAATGAGGTGGAGATAGGCAATCTACCTGAGAATGAGTTCAAGGTAATGACGGTAGAAATGACCAAAGAACTCAGGAGAAAAATGGATGCACAGAGTAAAAAGTTAGAAGTTTTTAATAAAGAGTTAGAAAACATATAAAAACAACCAAACAGAAATGAAGAATACAATAATTGAAATGAAAAATACAGTGGAAGGAGTCAACTGTAGACTAAATGATACAGAGAACCGATCAGTGGGCTGAAAGACAGAGTAGTGGAAATCACTGATGCTGAACAGAAAAAAGAAAAAAAAAATACCTGCAATCCAAATCCAACAATACATTAAAAAGATCATACACCATGATCAAGTGGGATTTATCCCAGGGATGCAAGGATTCTTCAATATATGCAAATCAATCAGTGTGATACACCACATCAACAAATTGAAGAATAAAAACCAGATGATCATCTCAACAGATGCAGGAAAAGCTTCTGACAAAATTCAACACCAATTTATGATAAAAACTCTCCAGAAAATGGGCATAGAGGGAACATACCTCAACATAATAAAGGCCATATATGACAAACCCACAGCAAACATCATTCTCAATTGTGAAAAGCTGAAAGCATCTCCTCTAAGATCAGGAACAAAACAAGGATGTCTACTCTTGTCACTTTTATTCAACATTAACTAATGCTGATGAGGATGTACAGAAAAGGGAACCCTAGTATGCTGTTGGTGGGAATGTAAATTGGTACAGCCACTATAGAAAACACCATGGAGGTTCCTTAAAAAACTAAAAATAGAACTACCAGAACTACCATATGATCCAGGATTCCACTCCTGGGTATACAGCAAAGAAAATAAAAACATTAATTCGAAAAGATACATGCACCCCAATGTTTATAACAGCATTATTTAAAATAGCCAACAGATGAATGGATAAAGAGGATGTAGTAGACACAACTGAACACTACTCAGCCATAATAAAAAGAATGAAATACTGCCATTTCATTTACTGCCACAACAACATGGATGGACCTGGAAGGTATTATGCTTAGTGAAATGAGACAGAGAAAGAGAAATACTGTATGTTATTACCACTTATATGTGGAATCTAAAAAGTAAAGCAAACGAATGAATATAACAAAACAGAAAGAGACTCACAGATATAGAGAACAAATTAGTGGTTACCAGTTTGGGGGTCAGGGCGAAGATAGGGTTAGGGGATTAAGAGGTACAAACTACTATGTATAAAATAAATAAGATACAAGGATATATTGTACAGCACAGGGAATATAGCCAATATTTCATAATAACTTTAAGGGAAGTTATAATTTATAAAATTTTGTATCACTACGTTGTACACATAAAACTAATATTGTAAGTCAACTATACTTCAATTTTTTTTAATTTATTTTTGGCTGCGTTGGGTCTTCGTTGCTGTGTGCGGGCTTTCTCTAGTTGTGGTAAGCAAGGGCTACTCTTCGTTGTGGTGCGCTGGCTTCTCATTATGGTGACTTCTCTTATTGTGGAGCACGGGCTCTAGGCATGCGGGCTTCAATAGTTGTGGCACATGGGCTCAGTAGTTGTGGCTCGCAGGCCCTAGAGCGCAGGCTCAGTAGTTGTGGCGCACGGGCTTCGTTGCTCTGCGGCATGTGGGATCTTTCCGGACCAGGGCTCGAACCCGTGTCCCCTGCATTGGCAGGCGGATTCTTAACCACTGCGCCACCAGGGAAGTCCCTCAACTATACCTCAATTATTTAAAAAAGAAAAAATTATGCTGCATGCTTCTGAAACAATTTAAATTCAAAATGCTCAGAATAATCTCTCTGTACAAAACATAGGCTCTGAAGACCTGTGGCTTCTTCCTTGTGGAACTTGACATTTTTTTAAAGCATGGGCATCCTTGAAGCAAAGAAAGTCCTAAATTACAATAAAGCCAAACTCTAAATTGTGTAAAGCCCTCAGAAACTCTTATATTGCGCTCCTCACAGAAAAGGAGAAATGTAGTCACAGACTAGTGTTAGGGAATAACGGTTTGGGGCTGTATCCTGAAAATCCCTTTTCTCACTCCACCGTTAATACTGTCCATAAAGCAATTATCAAAATTGAATTCTAATATTAGAAAAGCCATAATTGGAATAGTTATGCAATGTATCACTCAGTGATAAAATCCCAGAAAAAGAGAAAAAAAAAGTAAGGATAATCCTGACAGGAAAATAAAGTGATATTATTCCACATACGGGGCTTCCCTGGTGGCACAGTGGTTGAGAGTCCGCCTGCCCATGCAGGGGACACAGGTTCGTGCCCCGGTCCGGGAGGATCCCACATGCCGCAGAGTGGCTGGGCCCTTGGGCCATGGCCGCTGAGCCTGTGCGTCCAGAGCCTGTGCTCTGCAAAGGGAGAGGCCACAGCAGTGAGAGGCCCGTGTACCGCAAAAAAAAATAAAATAAAAAAAATAAAGTAACAGCCTTCTGTAAACAAAGTACAAACATAGAGGTTGTTTTTAGTAGAAGAAAAAAGAAGAGTTCTGTAATTAGAACTTGGGCTCAAAATCCAGGGCACAGCTTTGCCAGCTCTGTAGGCTTTAACAAGTTAATAACTTCTGTGAAGATTTTTTTTCTTTCAAAAATAAAAATGATACTCACTTTAAGGACTGTTTGGATGACTGAATTAAGTACTTAAATAGCTAATCTCTGATGCACACTAAACCCTGATGAAATACTATTTTCTCTCCAGAAGACCAAAATCTCTAGGTTGTGAAAAAATATAGAGAAATCTGAACTCTGGGGTCCGTGCTTTTGCCAAAGAGAATAATTTAATTGTCAGTTATGAAAATGGGCAAAATGTTAGATAAGAGGAAGGTCTTGCCCAGGGTATATCCTTAGAAAATACTTGATTAAACTGAGTCATTAAGCAGACACTGAATATTCTAAACTGATATCACTTAGGGAAAAAATTTGGAATTATAAATGCAGATAATCATAATTTATTAAAAATTCCAAAGTGCTGAGGGTACTGCATTCACTCTGTAAAATGAAATTCGTAACTTATATGAGTTTATAGTTTATCAGTAAGAATAATTATTAAAAACATATGGAAGATTACTAGCACAAATACTGCTCCTAATTATTTTTCAACTTTTAAATATTTTTCCACAATAAATACAATTTTATTGTTTTTTTCTGAATATATAAATGATATGTTTAAAAGAATTCAAACAATACATAAATATAAAAGGAGATTAAAGTCACCTGAAATTCTACCACCCTGGTATTTTATTACCTGATGTTTCAATCAAGAGAGGCTAGGTAATATTGTGATAATAAATGACTCCAAAAATCTCAGAGGCTTACGACAACAAAGGTATATTTCCACTCGTGTTTTAGGTTTACTAAGAGTTGGCTGAGCTCTGCTCTGTCTCATCTTCACTCCAGGATTTAGGCTGAACATTACCAGTTGTTGAGACAGAGAGAGAGAGATGTCAACCACGTGTTACCTCTTAAAGCATGGCTTCAGCCTATACACCAAAGGCCTAAACAAGCAATAATGCCAGGCCTTGCCTGGGGGGCCTTGCTTGGGGGTGGCAGGAGAGTAACCAGAGGGAAAGGAGGGAAATTGAAGTATTGAGAAAACAAGTATATAATCTACCAAACCTAAATGTGTATTAAAGAACCAAATGTGAGATTATTTAAGGATCTCTCACCATGGCTTACATTATTCAATTACTTTTATTAATGATGTGAAATATACATAACATAAAATTAACCATTATGAAGCACACAAGTCAGTAGCATTTATTGCACTCACAATGTCGTACAACCATTAACCTCCATCTAGTTCCAAAACATTTTCAGTATTAAAGGAAACCTCATACTCATTTAGCAGTCTTTTCCTCTGTCACTTTCCACCCACTTCCGACAACCACTAATCTACTTCTTATCTCTATGGATTAATCTACTCTGGGTATTTCATATAAATGGAATCACATAATATGTGACCATTTGTGACTGGCTTCTTTCACTTAGAATCATATTTTTGAGGTTCATTCACACTGCAGCATGTATCAGTACTTCATTCTTTTTCATGGCTGAATAACATTCCATTTTATAGATATACCACTTTTGTTTATCCATTTATCCTTTGATGAACATTTGGTTTTTTATAACTTTTGGCTATTGGAAATAGTGCTGCTATGAATATTCATGTATAAGTTTTTCTTTGAATACCTGTTTTCAATTCTTCTGTGTATATACCTAGGAATGGAATTGCTGAGTCATACATTAACCCGAGGTTTAATTTTTGAGGGACTCCCAAACTTTTTTTCATAGCTGCTGCACCATTTAATATTCCTAACAGCAAGGTATGAGGGTTCTAATTTCTCCACATAATAAGTACATGAGAAAGTGCTCAGTATCATTAGTCCTAAGGGAAATGCAAATTCAAACCACAATGGGATACCATGTCATGCCCCCATGAATGACTAAAATTAAAATGATAGATGTATTAGTCTACCCAGGCTGTTACAACAAAATACCACAGATTGATGGCTTAAACAACAGAAATTTATTTTCTCACAGTTCTGGAGGCTAGAAATCTAAGATCAATGTGACACCAGGTCTGATTTCTCCTGAGCCCTTTCTCCTTGCCTTGCAGATGGCCACCTTTTTCACTACATCTTCATAATGCCTTTCTCTGTGTCTGGTGTCTCTATGTATGTCCTATTTTTATAAGAACACCAATCATATTTGATTAAGGGCAACCTTAAGGGGCTCATTTTAACTTATTACCTCTTTAAAGGCCTTATATCCAAATACAGTCACACTCTGAAGTACTAGGGTTTAGAAACTCAACACATAAATTTTAGGGAGACACACACAATTCATTCCAAAACAATGAACAATACAGTCTTGTCAAGAATGTGGATCAACCAGCACCCATACGTGTTGCTGGTGAGAGTGTAAAATAGTAAAAACACTTTAGAAAAACATCTGGTGGTTTCTTTTAAAACTAAACAAATACTAACCCCATAATGCAGCAATTCCACTGAAATGAAAGTATAACCCAGCAATTCCACTAACATGAAAGAGAAATGACAGTGTATCTCCCCCAAAACACTTCTTCAAGAATGTTCACAGTAACTGTATTCATAATAGTAGAAAACCAGAAACAGACGAGGTTTAAGACAGCTAAACAAACTGTGGTATATTCATGCTATGGAATAGTACTACAAAGCATTAAAAAGAGATAAAAACAATGTGGTGAATCGCAAAATATTATGCTTAGCGAAAAAAGCCTGACACAAAAGAGTCCATACCATATGATTTCATTTGTACATTTCACAATTTTATAAATAATGCTTCAATTAAATAGTCCACTCAGGTGGGCCCAATGTAATAATAATAGTCCCTATAAGGACACAAGAGGAGGCAGAGGCAGAGGAAAAGGCAATGTGAAAATGGAAGTTCAGATTAGAATGATGTGGCTACCAGTCAGGGAATGCCAAGGCAGTCTCTAGAAGCTGGAAAAGGCAAGGAACAGAACCTACCCTGTAGTCTTCAGAATAAATCAGCCTTGCCAACACCTTGATTTTAGGGTTATAAGACCGATTCTAGACTTCTAAACTCCAGAACTCCAAGAGAATAAACTTGTGTTATTTTAAGCCACTAAATTTGTGGAAATTTGCTACAGCAGCAATAGGAAATTAATATACCTATCACTGGCATCTCAGAAGAAGAAAGTAGGTGGAGCTGAAAAAGTACAAGAAGAGATAATGGCTGAAAACTTCCCAAATTTGCAAAAGACATAAACCTACAGATACAATAAGCTAAGTGAACAACAAACAGGATAAACTCGAAGAAACTGACACCAAGACACATCATAACTAAACTTCGCAAAACTAAAGACAAAGGAAAAATCATGGAAGTATTAAGAGAAATGATACCTTAACTATAGAGGAAAAACAATTCAAATGACAGTGGATTCTCATTAGGAACCATGGAGGCCAGAAGGAAGTGGCACAACATTTTTCAAGTGTTGAAAGAAAAAAACTGTTAATCCAGAATAATATATGCAGTGAAAATATCATTCAAAGATGAGGGGAGGGACTTCCCTGGTGGTCCAGTGGTAGAGAATCTGCCTTACAATGCAGAGGCTGTGGGTTCGATCCCTGGCCAGGGAACTAAGATCCCACATGCCACAGGGCAACTAAGCCTATGCGCCTCAGCTAGAGAGCCCGCATACTGAAAAATACAGAGCTCACGCACCCTGGAGGCTGCCCGCCACAACTAGAGAGAGAAAACCCGCATACCGCAACTAGAGAGACGCCCGCACGCTGCACTGAAGAGCCTGCATGCCGCATCCCGCATGCCAGAACGAAGATCACACGTGCCATAACTAAGACCCGATGCAACCAAAAATAAACAAATTAATAATAATTTCTTTAAAAAAAGATGAGGGGAAATAAAAATATTCTCAGATTAATGAAAACTAAGAGATTCTGTCATCAGCAAACTTATTCTAAAAGAATGGCTAAAGGAAATTCTCTAAAAAGGAAAGAAAAAAGAGGAAATCTTGAAACATAATGAAGAAAGAAAACAGTAAGCAAAAATATAGATAAATACAATAAGCATTCCTTCTTCTGAGTTTTCTAAACTAACAGAAGCAAAAATTTTAACACTGATGCAGTTCTAAATGTATGTAGAGGAAATATTAAGATGATTATAAGTGTAGGACGGTAAAGGAAAATAATGCATGGTAAGTTTTCTACATTTCACTTAAACAGGTAAAATAACAACACCAATAGACTGTGATAAGTTATGTATATAAAAAATGTAACGACTGGTGCAACCACTGAAAAAACTATACAAAGAGATACACTACAGATAAATCAAATGGAATTCTTAGAGAAGTTCAAGTAACTGACAGGAGGGTTAGATTAAAGAAACAGAAATGAAAGACAGAGATAACAAACAGAAAGCAAAAATTAAAATGGCATACTCAAGTCCTAACATTTCAATAATTCCATTAAATTTAAATGATCTATATACACCAATTAAAGACAGAAAGCACACGACAAATTCAAGTTTTGCTTTTTTGGGACTCTCTGGAATTTTTTTTCCAATATTTTCAATCCATGGTTGGTTGAATCCACAGATGTGGAACTCACAGATACAGAGGACTGAGTGTATATAAATTTGACAACTTAGATGAAATACACCAGTTCCTCAAAGTATATCGCCACAATTCATCCAATACGAAATAGATAATTTGAATAGTCTTATAACTATTGAGCAAGCTAAATTTGGAATTTAAAAACTCCAAAATAGAAGTCTCCAGTCCCAGATGGTTTCACTAGGGAATACCAAAGATGTAAGAATTAATACTATTTCTACACAATCTCTTCCAGCAAATAAAAGAGAAAGGAATACTTTTCAATTCATTTCATGAAGCTAGTATTACCCTATTTTAAAAAAAGACAGTACAAAAAATAAAATTACAAATATCTCTCATAAATATGAATGCAAAAATCTTTAAGACTTTGACAAAATTCAACACCCATTCATGATTAAAAAAAAAAAACCGGGACATCCCTGGTGGCGCAGAGGATAAGACTCCATGCTCCCAATGCAGGGGGCCTGGGTTCGATCCCTGGTCGGGGAACTAGATCCCACATGCGTGCCACAACTAAGGAGCTGGCGAGCCACAACTAAGGAGCCCTCCTGCTGCAACTAAGACTCAGCACAACCAAATAAATTAAAAAAAAAAAAAAAACCTCTCAGTGAAATAGAAGTAGATGCACACCTCCTTAATGGATAAAGAACATCTTTTAAAACACCTACAGCTAGCATTATATTTAAAGACGAAAGACTGATGCCTTTCTCCTAAGACTGGGAATAAGGTTAGGATATCTGTTCTCACCATTCTTATTCAACATAATGCTGGAAGTTCTAGCCAGGTCAATAAGGCTAAAAGGAAAAAGCTTGCAGGCCATAAAGGAATAGATAAAACTGACCTTATTTGCACATAACATGATTATCTACACAGAAAATTCCAGGGAAGCTAACAGATGAACTCCTAGAACTAATAAGTGAATTCAGGAAGGTTGTAGGATATAACGTAAACATTAAAAAATCAACTACATTTTTATACACCATCAATGAACACGTTGACACTAATAAAATTACAATATCATTTATAATCACTCAAAAAATGAAAGATTTAATGTATACATCTAACAAAAACACGTATACAGGGACTTCCCTGGTGGCGCAGTGGTTAAGAATCCACCTGCCAGTGCAGGGGACACGGGTTCAAGCCCTGGTCCGGGAAGATCCCACATGGTGCGGAGCAACTAAGCCCATGCACCACAACTACTGAGCCTGCGCTCTAGAGCCTGCGAGCCACAACTACTGAGCCACGTGCCACAACTACTGAAGCCCGCACACCTAGAGCCCATGCTCCGCAACAAGAGAAGCCACCGCAATGAGAAGCCTGAGCACCGCAACGAAGAGTAGCCCCCGCTTGTCGCAACTAGAGAAAGCCTGCATGCAGCAACAAAGACCCAATGCAGCCAAAAATAAATAAATAAATTTATTTTTTAAAAAAACATGTATACTCTATAAGACTTGTATACTGAAAAGTACAACACACTGATGAAAAATGTCAAAGATAACCTAAATAGAGAGAAATACCAAATTTCTCTCATAAGTTTAAAAGTCAACAGATGTCAACTCTCCCCAAATTGCTATATAAATTCATATAATTTCTATCAAAATTCCATCAATATTTTTATATATACAGATTATTCTAAATTTTATATAGAATGGCAAAGGAACTAAGATAGCAAAAACATTTTTGAAAAGAAGTTAAAGTGGAGAAATCAGTCTACCTGACTTTGAGACTTATTGTATAGCTATAGTAATCAAGACTGTGTGGTACTGCTAGAGAGACAGACATGCAGATAAATGGAATAGGATAGAAAACCCAGACATAGGTCCAAACAAATATGCTCAACTGATTTTTGTCAAAGGTGCTAAAGTGTTTCAATGAAGTGAAAATAAGGGTTAGGCAGGGTTCTTAAACTTGACACCAAAAGCACAATCCATAAAAGGAAAAACTGATACACTGAACTTCATCAAAATTAAGAACTTCTGCTCTGTGAAAAGACCCTGTTAAGAGGATGAAATGACAAGCTACAGACTAAGAGAAAGTATTTGCAAATCACTTATCTGACAAAGGCTTATGTAACCTCAATATTAAAAAAAAATTCCAATTAGAAAGTGGGCAAAGATGTGGAGACATTTTATCTAAGAGGATATGCAGATAGAAAATAAGTACAGGAAAAGATGTTCAACATCATGAGCCATTAGCAGAAAGCAAATTAATACCCCAATGAGTTATTTTTGAACACTTAGTCCTTTCCCGAGGCTGGAGTGTTTTAGCCCCAGATATCCACGAGGCTTACAATTTACTTGACTGAGGTCTTTGCTTGAAAGACATCTCCTCTGAAAGGCCTTTTCTACCTCCTCCATGCCCCTCCTCACCACCCCCCGTACCCAGTTACTCTTGATTCCCTTGCTTTATTTGCTTCATAGCATTTATCCTCACCTGACATTATATAGTCACTTGTTTACCTGTTTGTTGTCTGTCTCCCCCATTAGAGTAAGTTCCATGAGGGCAGAGATCTTGTCTTCATCAAGTGTCTGGCACAGAGTAGTCAATTAACAAATATTTTGGATAAATAAACTACAACACGGACTTCCCTGCCGGTCCAGTGCTTAAAACTTCACCTTCCAATGTAGGGGGTGTTTGTTCGATCCCTGGTTGGGGAGCTAAGATCCAACATGCCTCACGGCTAAAACACCAAAACATAAAATAGAAGCAATATTGTAACAAAATTCAATAAAGACTTTTAAAAAAATCTCAACTTGCTTTGCAAGAAAACAAATTTTATTAAAAAAATAAAAACCAAAAAACTACAATACAGGACTTCCCTGTGGCGCAGTGGTTAAGAATCCACCTGCCAATGCAGGGGACACGGGTTCAAGCCCTGGTCCGGGAAGATCCCACATGCTGTGGAGCAACTAAGCCCGTGCACCACAACTACTGAGCCTGCGCTCTAGAGCCTGTAAGCCACAACTACTGTGCCCACGCGCTGCAACTACTGAATGCTGCGCGCCTAGAACCTGTGCCCCGCAACAAGAGAAGCCACGACAATGAGAAGCCCGCGCACCACAACGAAGAGTAGCCCCCGCTCGCCGCAACTAGAGAAAGCCCACGCGCGGCAACAAAGACCCAATGCAGCCAAAAAAAAAAAAAAAAAAAAAACTACAACACACATTTACATGCTCAGAGGATTTGCTTTCATAGTTCCACCCATGATGTTTTATTCAAATAAACTTCCTGGATTTCAGACCTCATCTGCCTGCAGCCCCCAAGATGCCTTCTTTCAATGCTAAAACCGTTGCCTTGTTCTTAGTTCTTACTTTATCCTCCTCCCAGCTTTGTTAGAAGGATGCCTACCCCCACCTTGTTGATTCCAGCCCCCCATCCCTATCACCAGTGTGACACTGTTAATACAACGCAGAGTGAAAAAAGAAAGGAAAAGGGCCCTCAGACAAGAATACCAGCAAGTGTTAGAGGAGAGAAGCTATAGCCAGAGCTATGGGACAATCCTGGCACACCGTTGAATACACCCTGGTCTATACTATAACATAAGACTTAGAAGCACCCCAATAAAGGCTGTGGTTGGCTAACTCACCGGGAGTTAGATTTTTAAACTGGTGGATTTTTGCTTAGCAGTGAACATCAACCTAATTAAGAACTTGTCATTCAAATGTAATGAGTCTTTCCATTCCTCCTTATCCATTTTAGCTACTAACTTCAGAGTGTTCTTGGCCTTATTTAAAGGAGTCATAGTTTCTTTAGATTATGGATCCCAAAGCCACAATGACCCAGAGTTCAGTCTTCTCACAACATGGAGACCACAAATCATTTAAAATTTTTCAATATGAACAAGATTCTGGGGATTACCTGCACATTCCTTAACTAACAAATACCATGTATGTGAGCAATTGTAGAACAAGAATCTCTACCTTCAAACCTTCTTTTCTTAACATGCATTTTTTAAAAATTCTGAAAAGTACTCTTAAACAATTCTTTATCAAGAAATATAACTTAAATGTCTCTGGCATACTAAATTATTTAACTATTTCTTAGTGGACACTCTTATCCCTTCATTTACAGAAAAGAATCCTGCTTTATTTCACCCCACCATCCACAAATTACTCATCAATTCTGTTTTCTAAACCTGTAACTGAGACTAGATGATTTTTAGAATTCCTTGAAAAAAGTTAAATATAGCAAGCTGTATGCTGAGAAGAGGTAAGCCTTTCTCCTACTCATTTTGCAATGTTTACTTAAAAAGGAAAAACATAAAATAAAATAAAATGTCATTTTTGTAGGGAGGTCCAAGTGGGGAAGAGAAGATGCCCACAGTCTGTACCAACAGTAAGGTCGTTCATAACACTGCTATGTGATGACACACCCTCTTGTGTGCTGGCTTTTCACCTCAAAGTCAACACTAAATATACAGTTACTTAATGTTTCCATCTGAGTTCAGTAATTCTACCTGCACGTAAATTCAAAATCAAAGTAGTATCTCTGATTCCTCTCTAATAAAAATTACCTTTCTTCCCTCTGAAAAATGTTAGTGTCTTTAACAGTAATATTTAATTGGTATTTGGAAACCAAGGAAAGAAGAAAAAACATTACCACTATTTAGGGGTAATTTAATGATTTTTTTAAATGAATTTATTTATTTTTATTTATTTATTTTTGGCTGCATTGGATCTTCATTGCTGCACGCAGGCTTTCTCTAGTTGCAGTGAACAGGGGCTACTCTTTGTTGCTGTGCGCGGGCTTCTCATTGCAGTGGCTTCTCTTGTTGTGGAGCACGGGCTCCAGTAGTTGTGGCTCGCAGGCTTTAGAGCACAGGCTCAGTAGTTGTGGCACATGGGCTTAGTTGCTCCGCAACATGTGGGATCTTCCCGGACAAGGGCTCAAACCCGTGTTGCCTGCATTGGCAGGCAGATTCTTAACTACTGCGCCACCAGGGAAGCCCCCAGGAATTTAATGATTTTTGACTTTGAGTTAGTGATTTAATATACACCATTATCAGGTTACTTAACAATGAAAGTTAACAAAAAACTGGCTCATCAGTGTTTAGGGTAAAACCACTGCTGCATTTGTCTCTTACTCCAAGATCTATTCTTTTTATTCCATTGCTCTATAGTCTAAGAAAAAAACATTCCCACTTCCAACATAAAAGTTAACAAGAAAACTGGACTTAAAATATTGCTTTTTTAGGGACTTCCCTGAGGCATCAGGGTAAGGGTGCTTCAGGAATTGAAAAAGTAATAGGCTAGGAGACTGGAGCTGGGGCAGAGAATAGAAACCCAGTTCAACAGAAGGAAAACATAAGAACAGAAAAGATTCTGCCTCCTCTTGGACAAAATATTCCACATAATCCAGGGACCAATGGACAGGAACTGGAAAGCCATGTTATAATGTACTTAAGTTATCAATTTTTCATCTGCATTGGCAGTAACTTTAATTGCTATAATTATAAACAACCTTTTATAAAAATTATTTTAGCAATAAATTTTGATTGTCAAGATTTAAATCCTAGTCAGAGACTTGCTTTTTAAAGATTATTCCATTGCAGACAAGCACCCATCTGTTTTGCATTTCAGTACTAACGTTTTTAGCCTCACACTCATTTCACTAAGAACTTTCTGGGGGTGGTGATAGTAGTGATTATTATTATTTTGACAAAAGTACAGTATACACTAGGACAGCTGTAATTTATTTCAATATCTCTTTGCAAATAAATTAATCAGCACAATTCCCTCAATCTTCAAAGCAACTGTAAAGAAAGTACCATTTTTTTCTCCCATCTATTGCTGCATGCTTTTATTTGGTTACAATTTTCTCACTACCTATCTCTTTATCATCGGCAACCTGACTTCTGGTCTCACTATTTCACCAAACTTGCTCTCCTTAAAGCTTTCTTTAATTCCTTCTAGAACTCATCACTTCCTCTGACATTTATGACCACACTCTCATACTTGAATGGCACTGAAAGCTCATACTCCATGGCAACATTCGCTCATAGTCTAATGAGAGAAAAAGGCACCCACTAAAAACAAAGACCAGGAGTGGAAAATACATATGAATGAACTTAGTTTCAAGTGCTCAGAAGCAGAGCTGAGTCACAGCAGGTACTCAGTTGAGAAGAATTTTTATTTTAAACTGAAAAGCCTTAGAAGTTATTTAAGCCAATGCCCTCATTTTATAGCTGAAGTACGGAAAGTTTGTCGGTTAGGATGACTTTGGTTGCAAGTAGTAGACAAGAGCAAGTCAATTTGACTTAATAAGGAAACATACTCTCCTACATAGTACGAGGTCCAGACACCTCACTGTAACCCACTGCTGCTCTTACCCATAGCACTCTTGGCCACACCACCTTCAGTGTGTTACCTTCAACTTCTGGTTGCAAGCAACAAGGTCTGTCGCAGTTTCAGGATATACATCAGAGGAGCTGGGGGAGAAGTGTAAGAGGAAAGGGAAAGTGTGTCTCTTCCTTGAATCTCTTCTCAAAAGCAAAGAAACTTGACCAAGAAACCCTAAGAAGACTTTTCTTTTGCCTCCCCATTTCTAAAGCAACCACTGGCAAGGAAAATGGGATTCCAAGACTGGTTTGGTTTAAGCCTTGGACTAAGCTTGGGGTAGAAAGAATGCTGAGGCGTCAAGGTTAAATAAATTGGCCATAATCAAAATATTACTTGTAGGACTTCCCTGGTGGCACAGTGGTTAAGAATCCGCCTGTCAGTGCAGGAGACACGGGTTCGAGCCCTGGTCCGGGAAGATCCCACATGCCATGGAGCAACTAAGCCCATGTGCCACAACTACTGAGCCTGTGCTCTAGAGCCCACAAGCTACAACTACTGAGCCCGTGTGCCACAACTACTGAAGCCCGTGCACCTAGAGCCTATGCTCCGCAACAAGAGAAGCCACCACAATGAGAAGCCCGCACACCGCAAGGAAGAGTAGCCCCCGCTCACCACAACTAGAGAAAGCCCGCGCGCAGCAACTAAGACCCAACACAGGGCTTCCCTGGTGGCGCAGTGGTTGAGAGTCCGCCTGCCGACGCAGGGGACATGGGTTCATGCCCCGGTCTGGGATGATCCCACATGCCGCAGAGCGGCTGGGCCCGTGAGCCATGGCCGCTGAGCCTGCACGTCCAGAGCCTGTGCTCCGCAATGCGGGAGGCCACAACAGTGAGAGGTCCGCGTACCGCAAAAAAAAAAAAAAAAAAAAAAAAAAGATGGATTCAACTCTTCTCTCTTTTGCCACCTTCTCTGGGGCTCACATGTTCCTTTTGTAACTGTCTTAGGCTTCTGTGGAGGTGGCATAGGGTAACAGTAAGCACTGACTTTACAGCCAAACTGCCGGGGTTCAAATATAGGCCCCCATCACTTGTGTGTGTCATGTTACTTAACCTCATTCCTCATCTATAAAAGGGGAGGATAGTAGAACTCACCTCATAGAGATGTTGTGAGCATTAAATAAGTTACTATACATAAAGTGCTCAGAACCATGCCTGTTACACAGTAAGTCCTCTTTAAGTGTGTGCTGTTATTATTAAGGGGCATCTACTGTTTCTGCCTTCCCAGTATCCTTTTCCCTTTCTTCTGATAAATGTTTCAGTTTCCCTTTGGAGAACCACCCCTCTGCCATGCCATCCGATCCTGACACAACTCTCAGTCAGTATGAACTGCTCCCGACCCCCATTGGGCAAAGGGTGACCACAAGGCCCAAGGTAGGCCAATCTTGCCTTTTCCCCTGGAATCTGACTCGTAAGCAGAATGACTCAAGACAGAAAGCAGTTAAAGTTCAGTCTCTCTGGTGTCAGTGCCTTGAAGAGCTTTTCCTGAGTTCTTGCCCCCTAGGCCCCTGGAACTGTATAGTCCTTTACAAAATTTGATTAACAGTTCTTCCTTTGATTCTATTAGCTTTCCAATCCCCTTTAATAAATCCCCTTTTTGCTGAAATTAGCCAAAACTGATTTCTGTTGTTTGTGTAACCATTATGTTGAACAAATAGGCCTCCCCAAATTAAATCATGAAGTAACCTTATTTTTCTCTCTCATGTCTCTTTATAGCTATTCATGAGCCTAGCTTCTCTGGCCCCTGCATACACAGCGTATAAGTTAAGACAGTGGCTCAGAAATCAAACATTCTGGGCTCAAATTCTAACTCCAAGCCCTGCTAGCTATGTTACTTAATGTCTTTCTGCCTCAGCTTCCTTATCTGTAAAATGGAATAAAGACACCTATCTCATTGGGTTATTTTAAAACTTAAATGACTTCCCAAATGTAAAATGCCTGGAAGTGTGCTTGGCACACAGTAAGTCCCGAAAAATGTTATAGAGCTGATGACAGTGGTGTCCAGTGAGACGTCCTTTTTCCTCACAACCTATCACATTAGGCCCTGACCATTCTTGTTTCCACACCTATGCTCATGCTAGCCCTCTTTCCTTTTCTAAATCCTTCAAGACATAATTGAATCAAGCACCACCATTTCCACAAAGCCCACACTGATCTACAAAGACCACATTAACCTGTTACTTCACTTACAGGAATTATAATCTGTAGTAGACACAGGAGTCTTGATTTCATATCATTCTACCGGTTTTTAATTGTACCTGTATCTAAATCACGACTAGAATAAGAAAAGTGTTCCTTGAAGGCAAGAATGACATTTTATATTATTCTATGTCCTTCATATTACTTACTCCAGAGTAAGGCTCATAGTAAGTCCTTAATAATTAACTTCTGAATGGCCCTCTGAGCAGCTAAAAATATTTCCAACCATAATTACTTCTGGGTTTGCATAGCTTCAAGCCCTTAGGCCTATGTTTTAGTACATATGTTGCCAAAGTGAGCACAGGGCCTTTGCTTTTATTAAAGTGTGCATAAGCATACAAAAACGACAGGGTACAGAACTTTCTTTTTTCTTCCCACACTGGCCCATACACACTGGGCATCCAGTAAATGTCATTAACTAACTACAAAAAAGTTGAAAACTTCAGGAGCTGGAAATTCATTCCAAATATGATAGGAAATTCCAAATGTATCTGTTACTGTTAAGATTGGAAACTATAAGGCTGAAAGGCCCTGTTTTGTTTAAAACTTGGAGATAAGGGAAACGGATACTCACACATATTTTCTCTTCTAATATTTTTTTTTTCTCAAGAACTGTTGATGAAGGACAAAGTAGAAAAGGTAACTATTGTATCTTTTTATTGTCATGTTTCTGAAGAAATATTCTTTTATTTTTGGAACTCTGCATAACCTAAAGTACCCCATCTTCTTTCTCTGGTTTCTCTAACCATGTGAAAAAGTATAAGTAGAAATAAAAACATTTCACACTGATGCCCAAAAGTACATCATTTACATATAAAAAGATGGCACTGTTTCAGAGCTATGTGGGCAGTATTTTAGTCATGTGGAAAGGTCAACTGGGAAAGAGAAATTGAGTAAGCCTAGCCTCAACTCCATGTGAAGCTGTCTGTGGGTGCGTAAATTGACTCACTTAGTTGACCCTGGGAACAAGTGTATATTACATCCAAATGACACCTCTATAAAATTCCATACTTTTTGGCTTTCGTTGTTTAATGAATATGGTTATTTCAAAGTTAAGAAAAAACTCTTTTTTCTAAATGCTATCCACTATGAATTTTTCAACCAGACTGATTCTTCATCGTTTCCTTTCTACAGGAACAATCTACAAGAGAAAGAAAAGGGAAGAGAAAGAAAAGGATGAGAGAAAAAACTACACATCTTACTTGGATTGTGCGAGACAGCCGGGTGCAACCATATTCTGATTCTCCTCCTCGGCCTGGAGTGCAGTGAGCTCCACCATGTTAACCATCACATCATTGGTGTGGCCCGGAAGCTGGGGAAGCACTGAAAGGATCTTCTCCACCAAGTTGTCTCCATGATGTCCAACCGCCCCTGTTTAAGCAGACAAGAAAATATGAACTCACAAAATGGGAGGAAAAAAGCAGCTAAATTAATGTTCTATAATACTCCTTCTATCAAAAACAGTATCCATTTTTAGCTTCTGTTACACAAATCAATAACATAAACCTAACATTCTGCCCTTAGTAACACTAATCAATCTCACAATTACCTACAAAATGTATGTCTTGTGTGTTGGACTTAATGGTCCCTGAGAGCAGGCACTGTGTCTGCTCTGGTTACTGCTATAATTCCCAGCACCTAGCATAGTGCCTACACATGGTAGGCATCAATAGGTATTTAGTGGATAAATAAATAATAAACATTTGGAAGGTCAGGTAAATGGCGTGATAGGACAACACTATCCTGAAATTTTAGAGCCCAAAGGATTTTCTTTATTTTACTGATGAAGACCTTAAGACCCAGAAAGGCTTAGAGACCTGACCAAGAATAGCAGATCTCCCCTTTGCTAGAAGTTTATCTTCATCATGGCAACCATTTATCTAGTTCACCCTCTACCCACCATGTCTAGCAGGCAACTTGGCAGCTAGCAGGCTCACTAATTATTTGTTAGATGAAGGAAAGAACAAATGAATGAATAGTAACAGTTTACAGTGATAAAAGCATTTATACAGTGCTTTCTGTGTATCAGGCACTGCTCTAGGTGCTTTACATATATTAATTCTTTTAATAACAAATGAATTAATAAGCTCAAATTAAAATTCAAGACCAATGACACAGTTTAATGCTTTTCCCATGAGACCAAGTTATCTTTCCAAAAGCCATCAATGCTTGGAAGACATGATTCCAACAATGGGTGGGACTGGCCAAATCAACTTGTTTTGATCCCACCCACTTCAAATCAATTACTATTTTACTTCCTAATGTCTATCTCTATTGTTTTTGCCATGTCATATTAATTGCACAGAAGAACTAGGTAGAAAAGACTAAACCAGAAATCCAAGGAATCACTGTCAGCACCATCGTCTTCCTCGTCACAATAGCTAATATTTATTGAGAGCTTATGATGTACCAGGTATTAACTTCCATACTGTACATTTATTATCCACTTAATTCTTGGAACAACTCTAATAGGTAGGTATTATTATGCTCATTGACAGAGTAGAAGATTCAGTTTAAGTAACTTGCTCACAATTATATATGTTGTAAATTACAGAGCAAGAATTCAAACTCAGGAGGCAGAACTCCAAAAACCACGCCATTAAAAAAAAAAAAAATCAGGCCCATAAAAATGACTTAAGACAGAACCAGCATGAGTGCTTCTAATGTGGCTTCTGATGCTAAAGAAAAGAGTTCTAATTCTACCAGTAAAATATTCACTTATTAGGCCTGGAAGGAACCATGTCTTATTTATGTTGTCTATAGTTTATGGTTGTCTCCCCAGCACTCACACTACAAGCTACTCATTAAATACTTGCTGAATGAATGCCTAGTGACTATAAGTGGCCCTGAGATCCACAGGGCAGTCAGAAGTCTCTAAGTGAATAATATCTTTAAGCCTGGAAAGAATGGAGATATGACGATTACCCCATAGCATCATTTCTCTCTCCACTAGTAACCTCCTCACTTATTTGAAAACTTCCACTCATCACTACAATAACTCTTCTTTGAACCTGGTGCCCAAATTCTGAGCCCTGCCCCCAAGCTATTCTTATTTTTATTTGCCATTCACAGACACATGGTACAGACAAGTAGTCTATATGTTCTGCCTTTCTTTCCTAACTTCTTTAGCCCCTACAATCTAGCTGCTACTCACTCTTCCTCCCTATGCTAAATGCAGGGGTCTTTGGCAAGTCTCAGTTCATTAAACCTTTGGCAAATTAAAACTGTTGACTAATCCAGTCCTCCTGAAACTCTCCAAATATGAGAAGTCAAGACATGACATACTTATTTTTCCTTAAGGTTTAATAGCTAATAGTTATTTTTACAGAACCAATGTATCATTTACATCCTTAAAATATTATACACTAACACCCTAAATGTTCAGAAGTAGAGGAGTAGTTTTTTTAAATTATGGCATATTTACTGAAGCAGTTCTCAAATTGTGATTTTTATTTTCTTCTATTTATTTATAGATTCTAAACTTTCTATGGTGAACATATATTCCCGTTGTAATGAAATGAAAAAACATGCTATACACACATATAAATATCCCAAAATTTTACCAAGGGTTATCTTTGAATGGTAGGACTTTGGTTGATGTAAACTCTACCTAAAATTAATTTTTCCCCCGTGTTTTCTGCAAGGAGCACATGAGACTGACCTAAATTAATTAGAAAAATAATTTACACTCTTTCAGAAACTGTTTAAAATATTATATATGAGAATTAACAAAATGCCAAATTTACATGAGCAGGATTACTCAACTTTTTAGGTTTAGTCAAAAGGAATGTGTATTTAACATGCGTGATAATGAAGGATAAAGCAGGTAGGTATAGGATTTCAACTCATGTCCTGCTCTTCTCTGAATACAGTTTGTTGCATGTCCAGCTTTAGAGGGTTCAATATACATTTTAAAAATTTAATTAGTGCCAGTTACATGACTCAAACATAGACTAAGCATTTGGGGCCTCTCAATGTCACGGTAACTTCAGATTCTTCCTCTATGAAATGAATAAAATGCCAAGATTTGTATCACACTTAAATTTTCAGAGAGCTTAATTTTTCCGTTATTATAGAAATTTTAAAGTATTATTTAAGACGCTGAAGAGTGGAAGTCAAGCTGAACCCAGTTATTTTTCCCTGTCCAACTGTTAATCTAGCCAAGAGCAATGGGATCTAGTCTGGCCAGAGAATGGTTTATTTCCCAATGCCTTCTTTTCTAAAGAGGGTATAGGAACAAGAAATTGGATACATGGGCTCTAGTGGTCCCATCCTCCATTAGCTCCTTGTGTGATCTGAGGCAACTTCCAAAAATGTGGTGCTATTTTACCAAGCTAAAAACTCAGAGTTGGTCCAACCAACACCTAAATATCTTTGAAGCTCAGTATTTGAGATCCTAAATTCAGTCAACTGTTTCAAAGGCTAAACTTTTATAGTTAACAGCACCGGAAAAATAGCAATCCTGTATGACCCTGTGGATCACATGTGAATGTATGTGCCAGTATCATCATCATAAGGCATATAACATCTACACCTGCCTCTACTTATAAGGAATAAAGTGAGAAGCAAGAATTGAGGCATCTTCACAAGAGCTCAGTCATACTGTAGTAGGGCTTAAAGATAAAAACACAAGAGCCTTCTGTACATTTCACAAACAGGATATTTTGGGATTATGCACAGTGTCCCTTTGTGTTGAGATAGGGTTACTGGATTCTTGGAATTAGTATATTCAAAAACTCACCTCCTGGGACTTCCCTGGTGGCGCAGTGGTTAAGAATCCGCCTGCCAGTGCAGCGGACGCGGGTTCGAGCCCTGGTCCAGGAAGATCCCACATGCCGTGGAGCAACTAAGCCCGTGCACCACAACTACTGAGCCTGCGCTCTAGAGCCCACGAGCCACAACTACTGAAGCCCCGCACGCCTAGAACCTGTGCTCTGCAACAAGAGAAGCCACCGCAATGAGAAGCCCGCACACTGCAACGAAGAGTAGCCCCTGCTTGCTACAACTAGAGAAAGCCACAGGCAGCAACAAAGACCCAACACAGCCAAAAATAAAAATTAATTAATTTTTAAAAAACTACACAATACACAAATCTTAAAAAACACCTCACCTCCTTTCTGATTCCCCATGACTCTTTCTTAAGAATATTTGACCATCTTTCATTATTTTGAGATGTTTCAGTATTTGATGACATTTCTGTCTTCTAAGAACAGAATATTTCATTATTGCTCCTGATGTTTCCTTCTATGTAGAAGGACAACAATTAGCATAACATTTCTGAACTTGCCTCACCTCATTCAATCAATCCCTTTCCCCCTGGGTTGTCAGGTTCTACTCATTCTGCCTAGGATAGGTTCTGCCCTTGGAAAGAGGGAAAAAGACTTTCTCTGGTCCACTCCTGATGCTGAGTGGGTAAACCTTCCAACCCAAGAATTTGGTGTTAGGAATCTCACTTGCCCATAGATGTAAGCCACATTCTTTAAGGTTCACTGTATCCACCATAAAACTGGTATTTTGGCCTCTGCCTGCCAACTCTTTACTCCATATTCAATTTAGAATCTGGATGGTTAAAGGAGTGTTAGTTATTAATTACTCTTTAATACTACCATTTCTAACACTACCTATGGTTGGCTCATATCAGTCAAATCTAGTACAAAGGGGATGTATTAAGGTAGATAATACATACTGGTCAAAAGGTTGTTTCAGTTTGCCATATACCAGGTAGGACCCTGGGGGGATGGAGGCAGGAGAATAATAAGGCAGTACTTATATAGGTTTATTCAGTAAGTAGTTTTCACCACACAGTAATTTTAGATAAGAGTCACATAGCATTCATTATACTGCCCTAACTTAAATCTTCTCCTACACTCCCTCTTTCTGTGAATGGATTCTGAAATTGCCCAGGCTAGAATACTTGGCATGTCTTCAAATTCTTCTTAACCTTCTACCATTATATCAGTCACCACTCTATTAATTCTCTCACTTAAATATTCAACTACTCCTTTCTTCATCCTTCCTATTACTGACTTGGTATAAATTCACATCATTTCTTACCTAGATATTTTAATAGTCTCCTGATCAATAGTCTCCTAGCCGCCAGTATTTCTTGCTTTTATCTCAAGGAGCCCACTGCTCCTAGGCTGGGCTCCTCTATGGGTGCATGGGAGGGTTGAATTTTATGAGAAATATTTTAAGTTTATGCTTTTATCTAGATAATCCACAACTTTGACCAGTTGCTCAAAAAAAAAGTTCCTTAATTTCAAAACAGTTAAGAATCACTGGAAAAATAAAAAAAAAAAGAATCACTGCACATCACACAGTATAAGTTAGTTGAGCCGACAGCTATCAATGTTATTCCTCTCTACACACTTTAAGGATACAGCCCAACTGATGAACAAATTAACAAACTGTGCTACATCCATACACCTGAATATTACTCATTAATAAAAAGGAGTGAACTACTGATAGAAGCTACAACATGGATGAATCTAAACCGTATTATGCTAAGGGAAAGAGGCCACTCAAAAGGCTATATACGATATGATTGCATTTATATGACATTCTTGAAAAGATAAAACTCTAGGGACAGGAAATGGTTCCATGGTTGCCAGATATGAGAGTAAGAGGAGAGACTGCCTACAAGGGGTACAAAGGGAATTTTTTGGAGCGATGGCACTCCTCTTATATCTTGATTGTGGTGGGTGGTTACACGACTATATGTTGTTTGACAGAACTACACACTATTTAGGATGAATGTTGCTATATGTAAATTATACTTTAATAAACTTGACTATTAAAAAAAGCAAGCAAAACAATAACAAAAAACCTACCCATCCCCCCTCAGTTCCCACTTTGGAATCAATAAATCCATCCATCACATCATCCACCAGAGAACTCATTCAACAGAAAATCTGTACATGCACTTTGCCTGCCTAAAAACTTATTATGGCTCCTCACCAAGCATGAAATTTAAAGCCTTTATCTTTCCTCATCATCTTTATCACCCTTCCCTCCTGATCTCTTACCTCTCCCTCAGTCATTCATCCCAACCTTAAGCTCTACTAAAAAATTACCTAAAAAGAATTCCCAGAACAACCTATGCTCCTTCTTACATGTTTGCAAACATAGGGAGCTTTTAAAAGAATACTGGTTCCAGACTCTGCCCAGACCACTTTTAAAAATCAGACTTTCTGGGGTGGTTCGAATGTGAGAACCACTGGTCTAGAAATGGCCACCCCTTAAGAGAATATTTGTACCTAAACCATATGAAGGCACATATCATTCATACGTGAATTTGCTAAGCTTTGTGCTTCCTCATAGATTATGACTTCCTCATAGACAAGAGTCTTCTTAACTGTTTGATCTTTATGCGTGCACTTCTCAAACTTAACGGCACATTCAGATCACCCGAGGATCTTGTTAAAATTGTGATTCTTAAGCCTGGGGTGAAGCCTGGGATTCTGCATTTTTAATTAGCTTCCAGTTGGGCTTGAGGCTGCCAGGACACACTGAATAGGGAGGCTTTATGTCACTATCACCTAGCACAGAGCCTGCATATAAAAGTTGCTCAATAAACATTTATGAAATGAATCGAAATCATCCATGTCATTCTTTACACTCCCCTAAGTAACCAAAATTGTAGTGATCTTGCAGGATTGTACAGAAAGACTCTTTCACTTACTGCACTTCATTTTTTTTTCTCTAGGTATGACAGAATACAGTTCTTGACAAATGGTTAATTCTAACCAACTCTCACTTACTTTAGTGGCAGATAATAGGTCAGGTAGTAAAATTCTTCTGGGTTACATGTGTGGCAAATTGCTCTTGTACTTATGTTCTTGGTCTTATACTTAGGGGGAAAACATACATTTAAAAGAATAAAACATTAAATCATTTTAAAGGCATATCATTAATTAATAAAAGTATTAATACACATATTCCCCATTATGTACCAGGCAGTGTTCTAGGAGCTAGACATGTTAACTTATTTTACCCTCTCAGTCTTCTGGTGGGTACTATTATCCTCATTTCACAGATCAGGAAACTGACTTATGACTAGGGAGGGGCAGAGCTAAGGCTACTGTAACTAGCCACTCATGCCTATTACACAACCTAGATAAGTGGTAGCAGTTACCATATATTGAGGATCTACTGCAATCCCCTTACTCCTTACATATATCATCCTGTATAATGTAAATCTGAGCATGTCATCACAGCTCAAAACCCTCCAACTTTCCCATCATACTTTGGCTTTTACTCTAAGTCTTTACTTTGCCCTACAATGCATTCCTTCTGCCTATCTCTCCAACATTATCTCCTATCACCACCCTCCTTGCTTGCAGGGCAAGCTGAAGGAAGCCATACGAGCCTCCTCAAACATGTCAAGCATATTCCCACCTCAGGTCCTTTGCACTTGCCATTCCCTGGGTCTTATATGTTCAATACCAAGGCTGTCACATGGCCTGCTTCCTCTCTCTTGTCAATCTCTGCTCAAATGTCACATCCTCAGAGAGGTCTTCCCTAGCTATGCTATCTAAAATGGAGACCCGGGCTTCCCTCGTGGCACACTGATTAAGAATCTGCCTGCCAACGCAGGGGACACAGGTTTGAGCCCTGGTCCGGGAAGATCCCACATGCCGTGGAGCAACTAAGCCTGTGTGCCACAACTACTGAGCCTGAGCTCTAGAGCCTGCGAGCCACAACTACTGAGCCCACGAGCCACAACTACTGAAGCCTGCATGCCTAGAGCCCGTGCTCTGCAACAAGAGAAGCCACCACAATGAGAAGCCTGCGCACCGCAACGAAGAGTAGGCCCAGCTCAATGCAACTAGAGAAAGCCCACACACAGCAACAAAGCCCCAACACAGCCAAAAATAAATAAAATAATTTTTTTAAATGCTTAAAAAATAATAAAATAAAATAAAATGGAAACCCTATCACTTTTTAATCTCTTATCTACTGTTTTAGTTATATAATGGATGGATGGATGGATGGATGGATGATTTCATATGTTTCCAACAGCACTTCAAGGTCACTCTTTTCCCCTGTTTACAAATGAGAAAACCCTAAAAAGGCTCAATGAGAATCAAACAACAAGTAAGTCACTAAGCTAAGACTTGAAGTTATTATACTGGTCTGGATCTAACACCTGCAATCTAGTCAGAGCCTTAAATGGCTTCTCAATTGTTCCTCATACCTATGCTTATTTTAAACAGTATCCTCTGAACCCTAAAATAAAGATATTAATTGGTTATTTTGCATTTTGTGGAAAATCAGATTGGGGGAGATGGGGGAGGAAAGAATAAGTCACTTCTTTGAATACTAAGGCAGCACCAGAGTCCAACAACTGTGTTTAGTCTTGGAAGGTGCTAGCTTCTAGAGGTCATATCAGCATCATCTCTACTAACCAGGACGATGATAGCCTCACATATGAGAGAGATTATGAGCACACGCTCTAGAGCAAGCTGTCAAGGTTCAAACCCTAACTCTGCCATTTACAAGCTGTGTGATCTTGGGTAAGTTAGTTAACTCCTATATGTCTCCGTTTCCTCATCTGTGAAATGGGGATAATTATAAAAGAATTATTATGAATATTAAAGGAGTTTATATATGTAGATTGCTGAGAAAAGTAGTATGCTCTCAAATGTCAGCCACTATTAATAGTCTCAAATTTCAAGACTTTAACAAAATAATATACAATCACACCTTAAAGCAAATATAAATGCACAAGTATACCATAATCCCAGGATTAAGAACCACCCATTGGATTGGGAGTTAACCTTTAACTGACTAAATTTAATTTAAAAGTTTACATGAAACTAAAATTCAGGAGAATTGAACCAAGAAAGGAAATTTATTTCCCAGAGTTACCGCCACCTCCTATCTTTTGATCTTGAACTTGTAGACTATCAACAAAGCTCTCTAGTCGATCTCAAGAGCCAGAAAAGAATGGAAAGAAAACCCGACTCAAACTTTTCGAGATTCATAAATCACGTCTACCTTTTTAATTGTCCCTTGAAACAAATTAGAAGCCAGAACAGTCCGTAGAATGCTGTATTTAAATCCCCTATGCAAACATGCCTGAAGCACTCTGCAGAGACACAAGCTTCTGTGTGGGCTAGACATGGTAGAAGTATGCCAAAATCGTAGCAACAGACACTGGTGGCCATTTACTTCTCAAACAATTGCAACAAACTTTCTCTATTTTTCAGCCCTGAGAGCTTATCAACTGTTTCAAGGGAGCAAGGAACTTGTCTATCTTGTTCACCACTGTTTCCCTAGACCTGGAACAACGCTTGGCACATAGTAGGCACTCAATAAATGTTTACTGAAAAAAAAACCCAACTATTAGACAAAGCGGTATTACTTTCAGCAAAGATGATGACAAAAAGAGAAATTTCTCAAAATTGTAAGCATGATATTAACACTGCCGAATATTTATGAACTATTGGAGGTTATTTTTGGTAGTGTCAGTTTTACATCCAAGAATATATACATAGGCATATAAATCTTCTAATGGTAAATTATCAAAAATGGCATGCAAAATATTTAACAAATAACAAATTAATATACTAGGTATATAAATTAACATCTAAATAAAAAACTAAAAATGTATTTCCCTTTGGCCGCTATATTAAAACTGCTGGAGCTTCCCTGGTGGCACAGTGGTTGAGAGTCCGCCTGCCGATGCAGAGGACACGGGTTCCCACATGCCGCGGAGCGGCTGGTCCCGTGAGCCATGGCCGCTGAGCCTGCGCGTCCAGAGCCTGTGCTCCGCAACGGGAGAGGCCACAACAGTGAGAGGCCCGCGTACCGAAAAAACTGCTGTCACATAATTTAAATTGAAATTCAAACCATTCAAGTCATTCCGATCATTTCCAATTACCTTTTGACTTTTAGAAACTGTTGGTGTAATCATCTATATGCTACAGCTATCCCTGGCTAAACAATGCCCCACATTCTGTCTAAACCCCAATATGATGCAAGAAACCACACCGGTATATGTATAGCTGATTCACTTTGCTGTACAGCAGAAACTAGCATAGCATTTTTAATCAACTGTACTCCACTAAAAATTAGAAAAGAAACGACGCCAATTTTTTTTTTTTTTTTTTTTCCATAACGCGGACCTCTCACTGCCGCGGCCTCTCCTGTTGTGGGGCACAGGCTCCGGACGCGCAGGCCCAGTGGCCACGGTCCACGGGCCCAGCCGCTCCCCAGCACGTGGGATCCTCCCAGACCGGGGCACGAACCCGCGTCCCCTGCATCGGCAGGCGGACTCTCAACCACCGCGCCACCAGGGAAGCCCCACGCCAGATTCTTGTAACAACAAGTCATGAGCTCCCCAGCTCTTTATGCTTGTTGCATCCAGGAAAGATCAGTAAAAATATTGAGCATGGTGATTGGGTATGTTCCTGGACGCCAGAGCCTGGATCAAGGTTGGAAAGCACCCGCACCAAAAATAATGCCACCAACACCACCTACCCTACCACCCCATCCAATTTTGGGCCACTCTGGAGCAGAGGAGAAGTGCTGCATCTCTACAACCATCACTACCAGCATGAGTTCCCTCTGCTGCCTCAACACCCCTGGGGGTCAGCTGCATCCACACCACAATGCTCCTAAGCCCTATCACTCGCCTCCACCAGGCAACAGTAACAGGTAATTCTCAACAAGTAGAGAATTTCCCTTTACTGGCTAGTACAGAAGTACTTTAGTATTTAAAAAACAGGTTTGACAATACAGCTACGCACCAACTGAAAACCAGCCCTGAGGATTACCAATATGAAATAATAACACTATGTTGAAACATTTTTGAAATAAATGAACCATTAAACTGACCATCTGGAAGACAGTATGGAGCGTTATCCAAAAGGTATCCATTAAAAAAACTTCAATTTATAAGTTATTAGGACATAGTAACAAACTTGCTCCAATTAGTATCTATCCTCCAAAATCTACCCTCCACCAGCCAGATATAATTTAGATCCCTTCTGAAGGAGAGAATGTCATAATTTTAAAATGGGAAGTAGATCATGGACCTTTTCTTGGCTACACTATGCCAAAGCTTACTGGTTTCAGAGGGGACCACAAATCAAACTCGTTCCATGCACCAGTAGAGAGGTAGATAGTTACGCCCCAGGGACACCCCTTTATGCCACCCACTCTGGCTTCCCTTTATCTCCTATCCCACCAGGCCACTGTTGCTGCCACCCACCACCTCATGCAGGCACCTCTCCCCACTCAGGAGATCTCACCCAACTTGAGCTCCCTTACCCAGGCCTGGTAGCGCTCTCCTCCCTGCATGGACACCTATCTTGCTTAGCCCCACCTAGATGCTTTTCCACTGAATTATTCAGTAAAGTAGGAAGGAAGCAGAGTCCTTATAATTTTAAATGTACTTGGGAAATACCTCAAGGAACTTTTGGGAAGTTCACTCCCATTGCTTTATCATCAGCTTGCATAGTTCTCTTGGCATTCTATTGAAAACAATACTTTCATGATTCCTCCTAAGCCCTGGACAAAGTAAATGAATTTTTCTTTCTCTTTACCTGTTGCCTTGAATCTACCCAGAGAGACCTCCCATTTGCTCCCTTTGAACAATGCCCCTTTTAACATTAAATATCCTTTTACATGGTCTCATGTACCTAAAATGTCTTCTCCCACACCAGTTTGCTTAATGAGTACCATCACCAATTTAAAGCACACCCTGGAAGCCCACCTACTGGCAGAAGGATCCTAAACAAGTACAAAGAAAGTGAGCACTTAACTCTGACAATTCAGAAAACAAAAGATGCTGACCTCGGTCACTAATAGAAATAATGGAGCAATCCTGTCACATCTGGCCTACCACTTAATGTTTCTGCTTTTCTTTTTTCCAGTAAAGAACTTCAGAGCCTCAATTTTTTATTCTTGAAATGATAAATAATACTTAACTCACCTAATTTGTTGAGAAGATCAAATAGGTAATGTGGAAGTGATTTTTATCCATTAAATAATCACATAAATATGATTAGTTAATATTATTATTTCCTTTCTCAAATACTACTGTGGTCCCAAATTGTCAAATTTTAGAATATTCAGAAAATGTGTGCCCCGCTGCATTTGTGAATGACTAGTGATGCAACTTAGGAATCTCAGAAGTATTTTCAATCAGAAAAAATAAGTACACTAACCTCAATGAAAGTCTAGCTGTCAGCAACCTTTAATTCACCTGTTCATTCATCCATTCATTCAATAAATATTTACTGAATACCTACTATTTTCAAGGCACTCTTCTGAGTGCTAGTTAATAAACAGTAACCAAAATAGAGCCCCTCCCTTCACGAGCTTCCGTTCAAATGGGAGGAGACAGGCAACTGACAATCAATTAGCATGTTAGGTAGTGGTAAAGACTATGGCAAATAAAGCAGGGTAAGGGGTTAGAGAGTGTCTAAAGAAAGTGGTCAGGGAAGGCTTGTCTGAGGATACATGTGAGTGGAGATTCGAAGGAAGTGAGCGACGAAACCATGTAGACACCTGAAGGAAGAGCATTCCAAGCTGAGCTGCACAAGAACATCAAAGGCCCTGGGGCTGGGACATACTTCGCATGTTGAGAAATGGCAAGGTGGCCAGCATGCCAGGAGAGCAGTGTGTGGGGGGAGATCAATAAGGGATGAGGTGGGATAGGTACACACAGGCAGGTGATGTATGGCCTTGGAAACCGTGCTAAACCGAACTTAGATTTGATAGTGGGTGTGATGGGAGGGTTGTGAGCAAGCAAATAACATGTCGCCAGTTTTATGTTTTGATGGGATTACACAAGAAACTGCATGATCTGTATGTCTTCTGTACTTCTTTAATATTTGTATTTTTTTAACTATTTACATCCTCTACTCTGTTGTGACAAATGCTGCTTTCAGACTGAGTAAAATGGATTCTGATAATTGAATATTGGATTTGGTGACATGGAGGCCACCAGTGATCTTGACAAAGGAAGTTTCTGAGGAGTACTGAGGGGCAAACAGCCTAATTGAAGTCAAGGGAAAATTGAAGCAGATGATTGTAGAGACAGCAAGTACAAATTTCTAAGTTTGCTAAAAATGGAGCAAAAATGAAACTGAGCCTGAGGGGTCAAGAAAGGAGATGTTCCATTCTGTGTGTATTTTGATGGGGAAAACCTAGTAGAAAAGACTTTTTTAAAAAAATGATGATCTAGGAAAGGGGAGGGTATTTGAAAGAAGTAAACCTATGAGAGAAGTGAAAAAGGAAAAGATCTAGTCTGCAAAGGAGGAAAAGTTGGCATTAGATAGTAGCAGGAACAGTACATCTTTTAATATGAAGGAAGGAAAGAAAAATATGTGGGGTACAGAGGTAAAAAGGTTGGTAGACTTAGTGATAAGAAGATACAGTTTTCTGGTGGCTTATATAAAACAAGAAAGCTGAGGGGGTGAACATGGGGAGGGAAATCTGGAGGCTTGAAGCGAGAGAAAGTATAAAATAATTGTGCTGAATGGCAACTTTGTCTTCCTAGCGCCCTTATTTTCTAAATCATTCTTGACTACTTCGTATTGTAAGCTTTTAGAGGACAAGAAGCTACACTTACCTTGTTTTTTTCTGTATTTAGAAGAGTCATATACAAGGAAGAGATGCATTATATGTAAAGGAGTAGTTGCTATGATGCTGGACGGCCAGGACATTAAAGTTTGCCTAACTGGAGTCTTTGCGGGGGGGGGGGGGGGACACAAAAATATGTGACCTTGATTAATTATGAAACAATATGTCACATTTTGGGCAAAAAGAAATAGAAGCATAAGCAGTATATACCACGCACTCAAAAACTCAACAAGCATATACTCACTCATCAGGTGTTTTTAATCCTCTAAGAGTTCAGGGGTGTTACAATGATTACTTTTATTTAAATCACACTGACAGGCTGAGCACCTGGTTACTTCAGTCACATAATTAAGCTTACATCTCAGTATTACCACTTAGCTTACTTTCTATTTTATGATCTGAAAATGAATCTTATAAGGTCAAACTTCAAATGCACCTGTTGTGGTTTTTTTTAACTTCATTTGACATTTTTTTTTAACCTACTGAAGGGAATGCTTGCCAAAGTCAGTTTCCTGATTATTCTCCCTGAACTTGGGTGTGGCCAGCCTACACTACCAGCAGCATTACATCTACCTAATTAGAGAACAATAAAGTTGACCTTTGAAAATAAATGCACATGTCAAATATCAGAAAATGTTTTTTCTTCACCTATTTTTAAGGGTAACATTTGTTACTTATGTGTATAAATATTACAATTTGGGATTATCCAATCTTCAATAGAATGAGAGCTAAGAATAAATGAACGTTTGAAAATACTTTCACCAGAAAATGAGACTAAATACAATTGTACATATTTTCTACAATTCTGTTTAGCCTCATTTTTCTGGTGAAATTTAAGTTCAGACTCATTTATTAACACTCATGTAAAGAAACTTGAAAGTCAACTAACTGTAATATTTTCGTGTTTTGTGGTACAGGTTACCTCCACTTGTTCATCTGTTAATACTTCTCCAACAACTTAAAGCTTTCTTATGAAGGATTGTTGTGAATACTGATATCTGCACATGTCTAAAAGGTTCCCAGGTGGACAGCTCTCCTCCATGTCAGCATAAGTCTGGTTTTCCAATCTCTGGGCTAGATGCAGTTGTTCTTGTTTAAAAGGGCAGTGCACGCTGAGGATGTATTTACCCAAGATAGCATTTAACAAATTTGCTGATTTGCTTGTCTGTATCCCCCCTCTAGACGATAAACTGGGGGATCAGGGACTGTGTCCATCTAGCTCTTCTTTGACTTCTCAACCTGACACATAGTTAGAGGTCAATAAAATATATGTTGAATCAATGAAAGTCCCAGCACTTTGGAAAGCGGTTATGAAGCCTTCCACAGCAAACGCCACTTACCTGTGAGATCCAGAGTTCTGTCCACAAAGACCACTGATGCCCTGCCTGTGGCGGTCTTCCTCCTGTTCTTGGCGGGAGCAAAATTGGCCAGATCTGCAGCGATGATCCGACTGAGGGAACCTACAGCAAAACACTCCTCCCGTACCCCTAAATGCTCACACAGGGAACTGAGGCCGGACACCAGGCACCTAATCGTCAGCAGCAGCTCAGGGGTTAGGGTAGTGGCATCCACCTCAGCCAGGTTTCCCAGCCTCCTCTTGTCCGATCGGGCACGATTGAGGATATGCACATCCTGGGGTAATAGTGGGAAAAGGGAAGCAAAAGCTGGAGTCAAGGCAAGGTGGGGAGCAGCACATGCGAGTAACAACGGGACGTGCAGCACCTCAGCCGTGTAGTTCATGTTGCCCATCCACTCACACAGCTTCTCCTCCAGTTGCTCGAACACTGGCTGCTGCCCTTCCAGCTCAGCCGCCGCCGCCGGCGGCACGTGATTAGCCGTGAGGTGGACTGCGTGATTCACAGCCGTGACCACCACACAATACTGGAAGTGACTGCGGCAGATGATGTCCCGTAGGGTCTCCACGGTCCGGCCTTTCAGCAGGCAACTCAACACAAACACCGCTTTGGGCTGCTCGGCTCCGCCACCAACTGCGGCTGGCTCAAACTCCCGCAGGTAACACGCAGAGTTCCCCACCGCCTCCAGCAGCCGTGAGGACCCGCAGCCCCAGTGCAGGCTCTCGGCGCAGGCGGCGTCCAGGTAGACCACGGCCCGTTTCACTTTGGCCAGGACCTGCTCCCAGGCTTGCTGGGTGAAGGTCAGCACGCCTGGGGTGCTCATGGTGGGTATTCGCAGACTCAGGGCACCGAGCGCAGGAACTTCTCTCAGAGCTCACAGCTTCCGGGAATTGGGCTCCCGGAGACATTGACAGTCAACACAGTACACGTGGGACGGCCTCCGACTCATCCAGTGTGGGCGCATAGTAATGACGTTACGGAGCGTGATTGGCTAGCGTGGAGACGTCGCGGAAGAATGGTGAAGGCTGGGAATAAACGGGCGGGGCTTGGAGGCTCCCGGGTGCCTCGAAAGTTCGGGGAAGTGGAAAGGAGCTGCCTAAGAAAGAGCTGAGGCATTTTCTTTTCGTCTCCCTCTCTGCTCGGATTATCTTCGCTGCTCCTTGAGAAATCTCAGGAATGATAAATCCTAATTCGAAATATGATATTTTCCTTGGATCTGAACGCATTTCTTTAAAAGTGATGTGTTGCCCAGCAAAACTAAGAGCAGCCAGAGAAGATAAAAACAACCAACTGCTGTGTGATGTTTCTTAGTTTATACAGTACTATCACATACATTATTGGACACAAACCTCTAACAGACAACGGTTTCTCTTTCACTTTCTCCATCTTCCTTCCCTCATCTCATTGGCACTAAATCTTGATCCACTTCAAAAATCTAGAATCCAGCCCTTTCTCCTCATCTATCCTTCCTCTCACTGCCTTAATCCACTGTCTTCGGTCAACTGAACAATAGCAGTGACCCTCCCCCCGCCATCATTTCCCAGTTTTCCATCTCTTCTCCCTTCCATTCAGTTTGCTTCCTAGTAAACTAAGCTTGTTCAACCATTTTTCTGCTTAAAATCCTCTCCTGGCCCAGTTGCCTACAGAATACAGCCAGATGTGTTATAATGGCACCAAAAACCTTCATGATTTCTCTATTTCTCTCCAGCTATCCCAGCTTAGAACATTAAACAGCTGCACAATGAAGTCAACAGATTGAGCCCAGAATGTTTTACAGGTTCAGTTCATTCAATCACTATTTATAAAGCACTTATTAAGTGTAATCACTGAGTTAGGCTCCAAAATACAGTGGTTAATAAGATATATTACCTGATCCATGAAAAATTTACACCTCTGCTAAGTACTTGCCATATCTGGGGTAAGTTTTAACATACCTGTTTTCCTTAACATATCTGTTCTGCTAGATGGTGCGCTAGAAGCTTGGTATCCCCAACACTAGAAAATAACAGGTGTTCAATAAATGTTTGTTGAATAAATGCTCAGTTCATATCAGTATAATAAATAATATATTCAACCAACTTTTAATGGACATGTACAATATTCCAGACACCGTGTTGGACACTGAGGATATAAATAGAAGTAAGCCACAGTCTTGCCTTCAGAAGAATCTGAAATAAAAGAACCCACACACGTAAAGCAAGCAAATGCAATAAAACATTACAGAAGCAATGTTTTTAATTTTTTGTTTGTTTGTTTGTTTTGCTGCACCATGCAGCATGCAGGATCTTAGTTCCCCAACCAGGGGTCGAACCCCTGGACCAGAGCCCCCTACATTGGGAGCACAGAGTCTTAACCCCTGGACCTCCAGTGAAGTCCCAGAGCAACGTTTTTATAAAAAAAAAAATGTTCAAGAGTTATAAAGTGGGAAAAATAAACTCTGACTAAGTGAAGCAAAAAGGGAAGCGGTCAGAAGAAGTTTCATATAGGACATAAGTTTTGAGTTGCCTTCAAAGAAAACCAGGTGTTCACCAGGTGTACAGGATGGGGAGGAGCATTCCTGGCAGCAGAGCAAAGAGTGCAGCATGGGGCTTCCCTGGTGGCGCAGTGGTTGAGAGTCTGCCTGCCGATGCAGGGGACACGGGTTCATGCCCTGGTCCGGGAGGATCCCACATGCCACGGAGCAGCTGGGCCCATGAGCCATGGCCGCTGAGCCTGCACGTCCGGAGCCTGTGCTCCACAACGGGAGAGGCCACAACAGTGAGAGGCCTGCGTACCGCAAAAAAAAAAAAAAAAAAAAAAAGAGTGCAGCATGAACAAAGGTATAGAGGTATGAAACCTTACAGCATGTTCTCTGGAGCTACAAATGGTTTAGTATAGCTTGAATGTACTGTTTGAAGAGAGGCCCATGAAGAAATAGGAGCTAGGAACTAGAAAAGAAGGGGGCAACTTTCAAAAAGAATAGAGTGGTCAACAGTAGTGAGTGACAGAAAAGGGAAAAGTGAGATGGAATCTGAAAAAAAAAAAGTTGGCAGAATATGAAATTAGGTTCAAAGAAAGTAACTTGGCCCCAAAATTCAAGGAGGGAACAGTTCTAGGATATAATGGGATCCATAGTGTGGCCCTAAATGCAGACTGCTGATGTGGATGAATGAAGATTGTTGAATAGTTAGATTCTAGGAGATCAAAAAACAGATGAGCAGAATGTGCAAGTTACTTGTTATGATGCCAAGTGGTAAAGGAACGGAAGACTGTGTACCAGACCCCAACATCATCTGTGAATAAGGGGAAATGAAGAGAGAGAGGCAGAGGTGGTTAATAAGGAGGTATGCAAGGAGGAGGATTTTCAAAAGATTTTCAAAAGAAAGTGGCACCACAACAGTCTGGTAGTGGCCCACCAGAGCGAAGGAAATGGCAATACTTCCTCCAGGCTCCACAGTACAACTGGGTGAAGAAAAATGGTGGGTCTACAGTAGAGAAGGATGAGGATGATGTGCTGTCCCTGGAGGGAAGTTAGATTTCTGTTTCAGTGAATGAGTAGAGACATCTCTGCTAAAATGCTGACATGTATATATAATGGACATGTGGGACATGTATATATAATGGAACAAAGGGACTGAGAGTTAGATACAGAGTTGGAATTCAGGCCTGAAGAAACTGGGAGGGGATAAGCATAGAGTATGTAAGGGAATGACACTTAAAGAGTTGACAAAAAGTGACTCAGAATGAGGAAATGTGGGGGGCTGCATAAAGTTGGGCAATACACAACCTGTACAGCCACATGCCACCCAAAGGGCTGCCAGATCATGAAGGGGCTTATAGGTCACGTCGTAGGAAGTTTGGATTTTATTTTATGTGTAACAAACTATTGAAGGGTTTGTGTTACGTGAATTGCAGTGGAGATGGAGAGAAGTAGACAGTGGAGATGGAGAGAAGTAGACAGATTTGGGATATATTTTGTAGGAAGAAGTAACAGGTCTTGCTAATGGATTTTTATAGGCGTGAGAGGGACTCAAGAGGGAAAGAGGGGAATCAAGGATGATTCCTTAGGTTTCGGCTGAACAACTAGTTGGATGGTGGTTATTCATAATACGATGGAGAGGCTTGGGAGAGAATGGAAGTGGGATAGGACAGGTTTGGGAAGGGAATTCACAAGTTCTGTTTTGGGCATAAGTTTGAGATGCCTATTAAATACCCCAGAGAGGCATCAGGTGAAGCACCTGAGTGAGCAGCTTGTCCTGAGCTTAACGATAAATTAAGAATGCAGACAGAAAATTGAGAGTCATAGATATATATCACATAGACAGTATTAAAAGTCACGGGGTTGGATGAAATAACCCTGGGGGACAGGGTAGACAGAAGAGAGAAGAAAACCCAGGAAAAAATTGATTTCTTCATCTCAGACATCATGGCAGAGTTAGATGAATTCTTGCTAAAATTGCATGCTTAAGACCATCAGATGTACCTTATTTAAATGTGATTTGTACTTTTCTGCTCAAAATAGCTAGCAATTGTTTTCTATTCTCATAAAATCAAGCCTATCTCCATCTCATTTCTAAGTCCTCTCTGTTCATGATCAACACTTAAGGATTTACTAAGCACTTCCCATTTGCTTGATATTGTAAGAGAGAATCTGGTGAACAAAAAAATTTTGTTTTCACCCTTAAAGAATGTGAAGTTTACATAGCAGTGTAGATGTGAATAGATGATACAATTGCCAGAAACAACTAGCAACATAGAATTTAGTGTTAACATATATCAGAATGCAGAGGAAGATGGATAATTGAGGCTTAATTCCTTGTTGTGGTATCTAGAGACAAAGGAAAACTCTACACATGTGCAGTTTCTCAGGATGTTCAAAGGACAAAAGGCCTAAACCATAACATATGTTGAAGAAAATAATCAATAAACAATTTATAATAGCATAGCAAAGAGTTTTATTTGCCAGACTGAGGACTATAACCTGGAAGACAGCCTCTCAGATAATTCTGAGGAACTGCTCCAGAGAAGCATAGTCTTCAGCACAATTTTATGTCTTATCAGAAGAAAGAACATCAAACAAGTCAGGGATACATTCTTACGTGGTTTCAAAAAAGAGAAAAAAGATCAGCAGGTACACAGCGAATTGTATGGCCTTGGCACCTGGAAAGTTAGTCTTATCATTGAAGGAGTACCAGCTCTGGTGTCCCAGGAAAGGAGGCATTTAATATTATTTATTTATTTATTTATTTACTTACTTACTTACTTATTTACTTATTACTTTTTGGCTGCATGGCATGAGGGATCTTAGTTCCCTGACCAGGGATCAAACCCACGCCCCTGGCAGTGGAAGCGCAAAGTCTTAACCCCTGGACCACCAGGGAAGTCCCTAATCTTTATTTTTAACATGGACATTCTTTACTTCTGGTCAATGTGCCCTTTTCTTTCATAATTAAAGAAGAGGTACAAAGTATGTTTCATAGGCCACAAACAGGCTAGTTAGCATAAAATTCAAGTTAACTCACGGATAAACCAGAATGACTTCCCCCTACCTCAATATATGAAAACTTCTTTTACCAGTCACCTTTAATTTGTCAAATGCTTTCACGTTTGAAACTTCATTTTACCTTTGTTATCCTTCCAAGAAGTGGGTATAAAATGCTATTTTAATATATCAATTTACTGATAAGGAAAGTGAGGAACATTGAAATGACATAACTAAAGCTGGTAGCAAATAGTATAGTCGAGCCTAAATGCCATATCTATTCAAAACACATCTATGTGTACTTACTATCTACTAAATACTGAGCAAGGCACCTTTATTTGATCTTTACCTCCTGTCATCATTTTAATCATCATCTACTGAGCATTCCCTTTCAGTACTTCTCAGAGGTAGATACATTAAACCTGTTGCTTTGTTGTTTTCGGCTTTTTTTTTTTTTTGCCAAGAACCAGCAGATCTCTCTCACACACACACCAACACAGACACACAGACACACACACACACACACACAGACACACACACACAATGGAAAACAAATATCAGAATATATGGAGTATCGTAGTTTGATAAGGTCATAATTTTATATAATATCTTCAAGCTACCTGTCTTTGAAGTCTCCCCTGGTGGGAGATAAAGATACTTTTAACTAAGGAAGTCTATCCAGGCAAAGAACTCAGTTTGGAAGCAAGGAAGGAAGAGGTTTTTTAAGAGTGGTTATTAGTGATTTATGGGCTTCTCTGCTTGTGAAAATCTTCATTTCCAAAGCTTAGCTCAAATGCTACCTCCACCATGAAGGCAATTCTGATGCATCAATTATTATTCATCAATTCTTCAGTTTAAGTAATGCCTTGAAAGACAAGCTCATTTCAGGCAGCTGAAAGGAGAAAGAGGCTCTTCAGCAAAAGGCAGTTTGTTCTCCCATGAAACCATCATTACAGACTCATAGAATGATAAATAGAAACATAAACAGACAGGAATGTGAGTGAGTGCCTTATGACACTCTCGAGCAGAATGTAAAATCTTCACTTTGTTACTGTCAGTAGAGGCCAAGAAGATCTCCTAAGTGCTAGGCAACACACCAGGAATTAGAACGACATATAAGAAGATGCCCTGTTTGAGGGAGGATTTGGTGAAGTCTTAGGAAAACAGATATGTAGTCAAATAATTACTATATGATGTGATAGACACATGCCACGGAATCAGCATACTGTGCAGAAAGGAATGATTAGCTCTGCACTACCCACTCCGGAATAACTCTAATCTCATCTACATATCCTCTCTCCCTCACTCCACTCCAGCTACATTTGGGGTTCTTTGAATGCTCCAAGTACGCTTCTGCCTCAGGGTTTTTGCACTTCCTATTCTCTCCACCTGATAGGGCTTCTCCCAGAAATCCACAACGGTTTACTTCTCTCCATTCAGGTCTCTACTTTTGAACCACCTCATTAGAGTGGCTTTCCCCGACCACTTGATATAGAATTGCATCCTATCCCTCTTCATCACTTTGCTCGGGGTCCCCCTTTCCTGCTTACCCTACTTTATAATCCTTATCACTATCTGACATACTGTACATTTATATGTTTATTGTCTGTCTCCCTTTCATTAGAATGAAAGCTTCACGGGAGGAAGGACTTTGTTTTACTCATTGCTGAATCTACATAATTTAGAAGAGTCCTTGGCACTTGGTAGGCCCTCCATAAGTATTTATAGAATAAATAAAGAAATGGGGTTCAGGAAAGATTTCAAAAGTTGACTATATCTCAACAGACTTCAGAAATACACAAGGGATTATCTATCCCCTTCAGATAAGGGAGGCTGAGAATAGCAATAGAGGAATGTTCAAAGGTTAGGGAGATTAAAACCACATGATTTGTTTAAATAGCATGAGATGGTGTGGCATTGGTGGTGTAAAAACACTTTGTGCTTCTATTAAGACCCACCTTTCCCTTGTAAGTGAGTTAATTGTTTACCACCCTTCTGCCTTTCTCAATAAATTGAGAGCTCTCAAGGGCAGGGGCTGTGCTTTACTCATACTTTTATTTCCTAAGTTCTTAAACAGCAGATATTCAATAACTGTTAAATAAATAAATGAAAAAATATGATGAAGCACTTAAAAAATGAACATAGTTTGACATACATAAATATGGAAAGGACCTCCAAGACACTGCTGAGAAAAAAAAAAACAACCAAACCAACCAATCAAATAAACAAATCTACACAATTATACATACAATATTGTACCCCTTAAGACTCATTCATCTCAGGTTCTTTCACCAAAACAATACACGTGTAGCAAATATGTATAAAATTTCATAATGCTGCACATGAACAGAAAAACAAGGGCTACTTCTGGAAAGGAGGGTAGTGGATGAGAAGGTCTTTGACTTTTTGACAAAGAGAATGCATTATTCATTTTTTAGTTTGGCTTTTGTTTGCTGTTAAAATTAATTTTTCAGGAAAGTGGGCACGAATTATGATTTCTTCTCTAATGAGAAACAGGGACTGATAAGGCGATTCTGGATCAAGTCTGATACAAGTAAAGAATGAAACAAGGCCTTCCGGGAGATTTTAAAAAAACAAAACGAGAAAGCAAGCATCACACGCAGAAAGTAACGACGGTGCACTCTCCAGCAAAAGCAATACAGGTTATCAGAAGGAACGTTGGGGGAGGGGAATCGTAGCCTACGTAAGACGTCACGGGAGAAAGCCACGCTAAAAGGCAAGCGAGATCCCGTGGAGGCGGGGCCAACTACGGTGCGCAGGCGCAACCAGGCTCAGGTGGCCGCCGCCGCGGAAGCGAAGCCACCTAGAGACTCCGCGCTGCTTGGGTGCTGCTGCGCGTGCGCGGGCGCGGGCGGAGCGGCGCCGGAGCCGTGTTCTTTGCCGCCTCCGCCGCCGGGGCCACCTACCCTGGATTTGAGTCTCGCGCCTTCTTCGTTCGCTCGCCGGCGGGTTCGCGCCCCTCTCGAGACCCCGGGCAGCGAGGCTGGGGAAGGGTTGGAGGGGGCTGTTGATCGCCGCCTTTAAGTTGTGCTCGGGGCGGCCATGTCGGCCGGCGAGGTCGAGCGCCTAGTGTCGGAGCTGAGCGGCGGGACCGGAGGGGATGAGGAGGAAGAGTGGCTCTATGGCGGTACGGAACTTCCTGTCCCTTCTTTCTCTCCCGGGTTCTCTCAGGCCTCCCTTCCCGGCCCGCAAACGGCCGGCGTCCTGGGGCCCTCTCGCCGCCGCCTGGGGCCTCTTGCATGGAGCCTCGTGCGGCCTGACTTAGGCCGAGCTCGGCGTGCGCGTCCCCCGCCCCCCTTGCCTCCTCCCGCCTAGCCCACGCCCCCAACACGCACCCACCAGGTGGCGGCTGGGACCCCGCTGGGCAGGGGGCTAGGGGCTGGGCCCCCAGCCTCGCCGTCCACTCCGCCCAGGCTTCTCGGCCGCCTCGCCTCTGTGCGCTTTTCCTCTTGTTTTCTTATATCGATTCTAAGCTGTGTTGGTGTGTCTCTTCTTGCCCCTTGACTGTGGGATGCCCTTCCTGTCCCAGGAACAGTCATTCTGTAATAATAGCTAAATAAAGTTGATGCTGTAAAACTAACGTCTTGTTTCTTGATGGTCAGTTTGTATGGAATGCACCTGCAAGGGTACCTCCTTGTGTGAAAGTCGTGCTTTAAAAATAATTAATTAAAAGAGAGAGAGAGAAAGAAAGAGATGGAATACATTATGGCCCATAAAGAAAACCCCGAATGTCTCCTGTATTAAGGTGAAGTTTTTCTTTTTTAAGAGACTGCGTTTTAACCCACGTAGAAGTACCTCATGTCCCTTAGGCTTACGGTTTTCAGTATCACTTCGTGTATATCTTTTTCATAAAATAAGTTTACTGCATCTTTTACTTCCCCCTTGAAAGGGACATCTGGCTTTTAACTTCCATGAAGTCACAGTCCCTTCTTGTCTGTTGCCGGTACTAGATTTGAAAGTTAATGTTTGTTCCTTGCCTAAAATGCGTATTCTTGATTGTCTTTAGGATAGTTTAGTAAAAGTGCACGTTTGGGCACCACGCAGCTCCTTGATAATGTGACTTCGACAAACTTTGATTTTGATAAACTTGTAAAATACGTTGTCTTTGGCGGCAAGATTTAGCATTCGTAGTACTGTTTGAAATGTAAATGTATAGGGTTTCTTTTACAAAGGTCTAGAAATCTGTAATGCTTCTTAAGTTTATTTTTATAGAAGTAAAGTCTGATTTTTTTATTTCTTTATTTTTCATAAAAGACATATCTTGTTAAGTCATTATAAGGTGATCTAACTTTGGATGTGCTTATAGGCCCATGGGACGTGCATGTGCACAGTGATTTGGCAAAGGACCTAGGTTAGTGCTTGTGATGATCACTTCAGATTTTCATAATACTGGTTTCTTTAAGAGTGGTTTGTTTGTTAATTTTATTTATTTATTTATGTATTTTTTTTGGTAGATGAAAATGAAGGTGAAAGGCCAGAAGAAGAAAATGCCAGGTTAGTGAAATTTCTTGTTGATGCTTTTGCAGATTGTGCGGTACAGTGCTTCTGTCAGCAGATTGTCAGAATTATTTTGTGATAATCATTGGTTTGATTACATTTTGACAAAGATAGCAAGACACTGAGTCCTTTATAGTTTATTACTATTTCAGGACGTAGTCTTGTACCAATTCTGTTTATTTGCTAGTAGCCCAGGGGACAAAATGTTTTTGAAGTAAGGGTTTGGATATTTTTCACTATTAAGTAACTTTGTACTCTTAAATGAGCTCAATAATGGAGTATACAGTATAACCATCAGACTACTAAGAAAAAAAAGTTTTAACTTAAAAATTTTTTAAAAATAAAGAATTCCTTGGGTAACTACTTTTACAACTTAATATTTTTGATGGTGTAATGCATTGTGGTTATAATTTCAATGTTTCGTATTTATTTAAAATTCGAAGTGGAATTAATGAATTTGTTATAAGATTGATTGCCTTTGTTAGAGTACTAGAAAGGTCTGAGTATCATTTACAGAACATATCAGGGAGCCAGAAACTTATTCTAAATTTCAGAATAGCTCATGGGTACAAGTACATGGATATGCTGACATCACTGACCAGATGCCTTAGTGTCTTATAGTGGGGGAGGCGTGATTACAAAAAGGACTTTTAAAGAATATTTGGGTTTAAAAAGAGGGGGAAATACGACTTCACACCCACTAGGATGGCTGTAATCAAAAAGACAGATAGTTAACAGGTGCTTGTGAAGATACGGAGAAATTGGAACCCTTATACACTGATGGTAAGATTGTAAAATGGTGCAACTATTATGGAAAACAGTCTGATAGCTCCTCTAAAGGTTAAACGTAGAGCTACCATATATAGCAACATTATTCATAATAGCCAAAAAATGGAAATAACCCACGTGTCCATCAAATGGATAGATTTAGAAAAGTGGTATATCCATACAGTGAAATACTATTTGGCAGTAAAAAGAAATGAAGTACTGATAGTGTTACAACATGGATGAACCTTGAAAACATGCTAAATGAAAGAAGCCGGTCACAAAGAACTACATATTGTGTTTCTTATTATATTAGATGTACACAATAGGTACATCCAAAGAGACAGAAAGTAGTAGTTACCAGGACAGGGGAAAATGGAGAGCGACTACAAATATATAAGGTTTCTTTTTGGGGTGATGAAAATGTTCTGGAATTAGATAGATAGACATACATACACTATTCTGTAAATATACTTAACCTTTCAGTTGTACACTTCAAATGAGTGGATTGTATGGTACAGGAATTGTATCTCAAAGCTGTTATTTTTTAAAAAGTTAATGGAGGGAAGAAGTGAGAAGTGGAAACAGCTCAGGGGGTGCTGAGATTATTGTTCCTTGCTTAAAAATACCCCTATAGGGCTTATACCCCTGGGCTTATACCCCTGGTGGCGCAGTGGTTGAGAGTCCGCCTGCCGATGCAGGGGACGCGGGTTCGTGCCCCGGTCCGGGAAGATCCCACATGCCATGGAGCGGCTGGCCCGTGAGCCATGGCCGCTGAGCCTGCGCGTTCGGAGCCTGTGCTCCGCAATGGGAGATGCCACAACAGTGAGAGGCCCTTGTACCGCAAAAAAAAAAAAAAAAACCCTTTGTTGGAAGTTTTTTTTGGTTTTATTTATTTATTTATTCATTTATTCATTGCTGTATCATCTGAAATCTTGTCATTTAGGGTTTTTTGTTTTTGTCTGCCTTTGGTGGAATGCGGAACATCCCCCTGGGATCAAACCCCCGCCCCCTGCAGTGGAAGCTTGGAGTCTTAACCACTGGACCACTAGGGAAGCCCTTGTCATTTCGTTTTGAAATGGATATATCCAACCCAGTTCCTAACCCTACTCTTAGTTAACCACAGAGTTGGGATTTGTGTAGTTTAATAGTTATGAAAGTAATATTTCTTCATACCCTGATTTTTCAGTTGATCAAGAAATTAATGATAACAATCAGATACACATTTTTGTGAACTAATTTTTATTTTACTTTGTTAATATTCTTAGATATAATTCTTGAAGCTTATTTTGTGATTAAATATTCCTTAATTCCTCAATACACAGCTTGATTAAATTGATTGGAGAGGAACCCTTCTCCCTTCCCTATCACTGTCAAAATGTCTTTATATTCCTTATTAACATTTTATTTGGAAAGCTGTTAAGTTTATTTCATCCAAAGGAAAAGATCTACCCTTAAAATGTTATTTTTCTAGATAAAGCTTATAATTTTATCAGGTTTCTAGTGTTTTAATGGTGAAAGAGAATTAAAACTTTCAAAAGTCTATTGGGGAAGAGAGCTCTGCCAAACTGTGTTCTACTATCCAGTGCAGTACCTACTTCGTTGCCCTAACTGAGCCGAGTCTTTGCTATTAGAGTTTTCCCCAGCTTCTTTGTGATTGGCCCATTGTCAAAACTGTTCTTAACCATTGCACTGTGCTGTCTCTGATTGTCTTGTTTTATTTCAAAGTTGTGGCTAAACATACTGTTTTGTGACATAAAGAACAAGCTCAACTTACATCTGAGAAATGTATTGAATAATTATAATTGCATTTTTGGGGGGGGAGGGTCAAGCATTAGAACTATGAAAATTTAACAGATAAGTTTTCAGGTTTTGTCCTTCATTTTGCTTTGTTTGGAGATTGTGTTACAGAATACCACTATAGAGATTAAATTAGTTTATATAGAAACTGCTTGACAAAAGTGAAGTTTAGAGATTAGCAGAAACCCAGTGAAAACAGCTTTGAACTATATCAACATCTGGACATTTTCCCTAGAAATGCTACTAAATAATTGTCAGTTGCCTTGTATTTCAATTTCTTCATCTATAAAATGAGGTTAATGGTTAATTCCCACTTTCAAAATCATAATTATTAAAAATATAAGGAACCATTTGCACCGTGGTACTAGAAGTTTTATTTCATGGTTAATGGCCATATGCTTGAGTCTCTTGAGAATAAGTGTTTATTGTTATATGTCAATTTTGTTGTAACAGGGCAAATTCAAGTATTAACTGGCTTTAAAAAAGTAATTATTTTTTAATGCATCAAAATTAGATCTGGAGCTCCTTAGTGTCAAATTGGAAGGCAGTCTTTACATGAAAGTAAACTTTTTTTTAAATCTTAAAATTTGTTTTTTATACAACAAAGGACATATATCTAATAAGACAGGTGAAACAGAAAACTAGGAAGAAGCATGTGTGTTAACTCAGTGCTGAGTTAACGTCATCATACTGCACATCTGAGTTCCTTGGGCACCAGGGAAAAGAGGAAACTGTGTGTTACATAGCCCTTGGCAATTCCTAGAGTACCTTGAAGTTCAGTGTAGTTTTAGGATAAATAAAATTGATTAAGTATGATACATATTTTAAAAATGTAAAAACTCAAATTATACCCCACCGTCAAATTGCAAATTTGGCATCGTTAACAAATTGTGGAGGCAATTCCATTCTACTTCCAGTGTTGAGTGTAAACGTTTTATGTAGGGCATTAGGAATAGCAGAATAGGACAGGCAGTTCTTTTTTCGTCTCTGGTGGAGACAGTAATTTCAGGAAACTATCAGACATAGATTAAAAATACTAGTATGCTCCGTCTGTACTTCAGAAAAATAATACCAGTTGTGTACTTATTTTTGTTGTTTGTAGTGCTAACCCTCCATCGGGAATTGAAGATGAAACTCCTGAAAATGGCGTACCTAAACCGGTAACATAAGGCTTTGAGATCTGGTTACTTATCTGTTTAAAATCTTTATCAATAGCTTCCCGTTCACTTAGGAAGAAAACCAGAATTTAACATGACTGCCAATATTTTGCATAATCGGGCCCCTTTTGTATCTCCTGTGTCATCTGGTGCCGTCAAAAAAGTGTAACCATGAGAAGAAATAGTGGGAGGAGAGTTCAGATGAAATGGGGCATGTGCAAAGGCTTGATGTTTGTTGCTACCAAGGAACCCAGTGGTCATAGGTCAATTCGATAGATCATGGTGAGCCTGGTTTTCAAAGCAGACATAGAGTTTTTCAACTCAAATTTGTCAAGTTTTTTAGCAAAAATTACTGTTTATATAAATAACAGTCTGACCTCATGCCTGTTAAAAGTGATATTTTGGGGGGTGAACAAATCATCGGTCCCATGAATATTTTATTGTTTTAATCTTGTAAAAGGAAGGAAATTCTTATTCTGCAAGCTTGAACTTGTATACAAAAAAGTATTTAGCCTTGGTGATCTACTTTTTAAATTTACTATTATGTGACTAAGCACAGAACAGCCTTTTAGAGCCAAAATAAAGCTTTCATAAATGTCCCTACTTTTACTCATAGAAACAAAGTATTCCCTCAGTCATTTGCATGCAGGACCTTTTCTATGTGTACATGAATGTCAAGAATAAGTGAGCTGCTTTTTAACTATTTGATGCTTTCAACTGTGACACTGTGACCCTTAAAATTAGTTGTTTTCCTCTTACCTTCATGTTCTTTTTGCTAAGAATTCCTCAAACATTTTAAAAATATCTTCTAGGTATTTTAGTACATTGCCTTAGATCCTTTGTGCAAGAGGAGCAGTTATAAATAGTAGGAAAAAATACATGTGTTATTTACAAAAAGACAATGTTGAAAAAAAGGTTTACTTCACATTCTTATCCCTTTTTATCATTGCAAAACATCAAAGTTGTAAATGAGTTGAAGTAGGTAGTAGTACTATAACTTTTTCTCTAGAATTAGCTCAAAAAATGCAAAATGGTTACCTTTTCAGTTATTTATATCAGACGTTGAAATGGATTATTGAGTGTATTTTGTGGTTGTTTATGTTGATATAGAAAGTGACAGAGACTGAAGACGATAGTGATAGCGACAGTGATGATGATGAGGATGATGTTCATGTCACTATAGGAGACATTAAAACGGGAGCACCACAGTATGGGTAAGTTATTTTTAAGTAACAACTGTGTGCTTAAGTCAAAGGTGGTGTGTCTATATCAAACAATTGGTGGTTGATTCCAATGTTTTTACATTTTTTCATCTTACCATGATATGATTTCACGTGATGAGTTGCTAAGACAGTAGGTAAAAGCTGTTGACACAAGAAAAAAAATAGTTGTATCTATCTTTGGTGATGGATGTTAACTAAACTTATTGTAATCATTTTGGCAGTTTATATATATATCAAATCATTATGTTTTTTACCTAAAATTAATACAGTGTTATATGTCAAGTATCAATACATCTCATGACTAAAAGGAATTTCACCATGAAAATATTTTTTTCTTAAACATAAAGTTAATTAGGTAAAGTTACATGGAAGCAGCAGTTTTTGATTCCTGAAATTGAAATGTTTTTACAAATGAATTGAGTGATACAGATTTTTTTTTTTTTTTTTGGGGTGATACGCAGGCCTCACTGTTGTGGCCTCTCCCGTCGCGGAGCACAGGCTCCGGACGCGCAGGCTCAGCGGCCATGGCTCACGGGCCCAGCCGCTCCACGGCATGTGGTATCCTCCCAGACCGGGGCTCGAACCTGCGTCCCCTGCATCGGCAGGCAGACTCTCAACCACTGTGCCACAAGGGAAGCCCCAGATTATTTTTTTTTAATTTATTTATTTGTTTATTTGGCTGCATTAGGTCTTAGTTGCGGCACGCGGGATCTTCTTTGAGGAGCATGGCCTCTTCGTTGCAGTACGCGGGCTTCTCTAGTTGCAGCATGCGGGCTTAGTAGCAGTGCGCGGGCTTAGTTGCCCTGTGGCATGTGGGATCTTAGTTCCCCTACCAGGGATGCAACCTGCATCCCTTGCATTGGAAGGCAGATTCTTAACCACTGGACCACCAGGGAAGTCCCCAGATTCTTTAATTAGAATTAGAAAACCTTAATTTGCTGTTTACATCTATATTGTTCTTACATTTTATTACTTATCCAGACTTCAGTTTAGGTTTTTAATTTTTTTGTCCGATAAAAACAATATCAAAAGTATTTCTTTTTGCTTTTCATAGTGTATTTTTCAAGTGGTTAATTATCCTGTATGCTATTTATGCCAATAGGTTGTCTCAAAGTTTATAGTCTATAAAGCTGGATCAAGTGAATGGCCTGTCATTGACTCATTGAGCACATAAAGAATCTTACAGAAAGATTGGAAGGGAATAAAGTACATATTGTGATTTTGTTACGGTGGTAGAATATGAGTTGACGTTTTCTCTATCCTTTTCAGATTGGATGTATGATGTGGTACTAGTGCGTTGGGAATATAAAGTAAACTTTTCATTAATTGCACTATAGTTCATTAAGTAGCCTTATCTGAAACGGACCAATATATACATAAATCCTTTTGAATTTTTTATTTCTTCAGTAGAGAAATTTTTTCAAAAGTTATTTCAAGAAGCTTAAAGATAATTCTGTTGTCATAATCAGTTTTGCATTATAATAATGACTGCTGATGTAATTTTAAGACCCTAGCAACTTTTTTAGGGAGCAGGTTTGAGAAGAGACTAAATTATTCAAGTTAGGATAACTCTTGATGTTCTTCTCATCCCCACTTAAAGTAAATAATTAGTGTTGAGCTATGATATTAGTAAGCCTTTATGCTAATAGGCCTTTATCTGTCTGCATTATGCAGAAGGAACACTTTAACATAATACTATAATAATCAATTGCATATTTAGTAAATACTTATATTTAATATAAAATTATTTGTATTTTCAAGTACAGAACAATTAAAGCAAATGGTGATTACTTTTTATTAATATGACCAATTTTGGGGTGGGACTTGCATGCAAATATTAAATACATATAGCTCCCATAGTACTTTATCTGAACTTTATTTCTTATAACAAAATTTCCGGTTTCATGGATTGAATTATGTTCGCACGTGTTTATTACCTTTAGATTCTAAATTCTTTGAGTGGTTTATGAATTTTCCTATTCCTTACATTGCCTTAAATATAGTAAGTAGTAAGTGTTTATTCACTAAATTGACTGCGTATTAAAAACACAATTGTCTTTGAACTTTTTTTTCTCACCATTGATTACGAAAATTTTCAAACACTCGAAGTTTAATGAACTGATGTGAACACCCATTTATTTACTCATCACCTGGATTATACAATTTACATTTTGCTGTGTTTGCTTTATCACCTATCTGTCTATCTACCTACCTGCCTATCTCCATGCCTCCACCCACTCATCAATCCATCTTTTTTATTTTGTATTTTTTTTTAAAAAAAATTATTTAGTTAGTTAGTTGTGCTGGGTCTTAGTTGCGGCTTGCCGGCTTCTTAGTTGTGGCACATGGGCTCCTTAGTTGTGGGACACAACGACTTAGTTGCGGCTTGCATGTGGGATCTAGTTCCCTGACCAGGGATCGAACCAGGGAGCGTGGAGTCTTAACCACTGTGCCACCAGAGAAGTCCCCTTATTTTGTATCTTTTATGCATTTCAAAGTAAGTTACAGATCTTTCTGAAAAGTATAAAGCTTGTTTAACCTTAATATCTCAAGATATATCCATTGATAACTGAAAGAAAGCCAGGGAGAAAATAAAATTTGATGAATATTTACTTTGTGCACAGCATTTCAGAGGCAAATTTAAAGAGCAAATTGATTTCAAGGAACAATACTAAATTGGTTTATTATAAGCTGTTAGAAGGTAAAGACTAGAATTTCTTTTAGGTGACATACTTTTGTTACAGAGTTTATTGTATCTGTAAGTAAGGTATGTGGAAAATCAAATCTTAGGGTAGGAATAATTTACCTTGTATAGAGGAGTGGTTTCTTAGCTGTATCTTTGAAATTCAGCCTCTCATTCATTAACACTTTTCAAAGGCAGTTTGTGTGGCACTCTAATAATTGATGATGGGAACATCAACTGTCCTTATTTATCAAAAGTAGTGAGGGAGATAGACATGTGAGCAGATACTTTCCTTGCAGTGTAAGTGCTTGAATAGAAACATGTACAGGGTGATTGGAAAGCTTTGAGAGGACAGTTGCTAAAAGTGCATGTGTTGAAGAGAAGATCCTAGAGGAGGTAATATATGAATTTGAATAATTCTCGAGACAGAAGGAAGAGGACTGATGATTTTGGCAGAGGAAACTACTTAGATGTAGTGGAAGCATGACTTAGACGAACCACAAGACTGGAGGATAAGGTAGATGAGAGAGGATGCTTGAAACCACAGAAGAGGGGAGTTAGGATGTTTTTGCTGTGCCATGATGGAACCCTTAAAGGTTTTTAGGCAGGTCACATTGTTTGAAAATATAACTCTAGCAGTAGTAGTTGAGATGGACTAGATAGAACTTAGTTAATAGATTTGAAGTAATCATCCAGGTGGGATGATAGTCGAAACTAAACCAGCAGCAGTAATATAGGGATAGATGGAAGAATTCAATATATTTGAGTGAATAATAAATGGAAATAACATGGGTAATGGGTTGGTTGTAGATGGAAAGGGAGACAAAGGATTCAGTGACTTGGAGCTTTCTAGAGTAGTTCAGTGTGTGTATATAACAGTGTATTACCGTATATGGCTAAGGTGGGAGGAGCAGGTTAAGATAAAATTTTTTGATACATTTATTTTTAAGTTTTTGTAGACATCCAAGTATATAGGATCTAGCCCCTAGAGAAGCCTGAGACCTCATGGTGGGTGCTATTGAATGGGGGTATCAGATTTACTTAAGCGCAGTTTTCCAGACAGCTAAGGTTCTTTACACACAATGAATGTGAAGGCTTGGAGGCATTAAAAAAGAAAAGTAATGTTTTAAAGGGCAGAATGGGGAAGGAAGGAAAGTAGCTGGGTGGGAAGCAAAGAAGTTCATTTAATGAACTATGGTAAGCCTTTTATAAATACTGTTTTGGTTTATCCTTTAGCAGTCTGTAAGAGGACCATTTGGAGACAGTCCTTGGTTTTTGTATATTGACTTTCGAACAGCTAGGACTTTTGTACATCATATATAGATACCTCAAAGTGCTTTGGCTGTGCTGAATTTAGCTTGTTGAAATGTAAGCATCATGCGGCAGGAACCATATTTGTCCAGCTCCTCATTCTCTCTCCTTGGCTTAGAACTATATGTGATGTATTGCTGGTGCTTAAGCACTTATTAGAGAATTAGTCAATGAGATGATTAAACCTTTCAAGTTGGTAATGATAGTACAACTTGACAGTGACAGTTTATTTTAGGCTCCTTCATACTTCTTGCGTTTATAGTAGTGGATCTTTATACAACTATTTGAATATTTTATTGAATATCCTTATTTTTTTAAGCAGAATAACCTAGGTCTCATAAATTTAATACATTGGAGACAAAAGATGGAAATTGTTAGGCAGACCAGAAGCAGTGAGTTTTCACAAGTCCAGTTGAATGACTGGGAGGCCAGGAAGTGAAAACAAGGCATATAAACTATTCTTCCCTTCCCAGCCAAATTTCTCGAAAGTTTGTTAGAGTGGGATATTGAGTTAATCGCGGGTAGGTTTTTGAGATGGAAAATTAGTGAGACTTTTAAAAAATATTTTTTTTATCTTTTATTAAGCAAGTGACAGGCTTTTTAAATTAGTTTAAAACATTTTCTAAAATGTTTGAGTTAGTGTCAGTCTATCTAGTTAATATGTGGGTATATAATTTATGTGTACATATTGAATATATTCTGCTTTTGTTTACTTTAAGCATCTCAGGATAATTTTTTTGATTTTGCTTTTAGGAGTTATGGTACAGCACCTGTAAATCTTAACATCAAGACAGGAGGAAGAGTTTATGGAACTACAGGTAAAATTTGTATTTGCAGTTGCATCAATAGAAAATAGGGCATATATCTGAATAGGTCATGAATAGATTTTAATAGCTATTACAGCTCAATTAAAAAGAGCAGTTTTTGACCATGTATCATAGAATGGGCACTTTTCTATAAATGGCTAGATAATGAATAGTTTAGGCTGTGTGGGTCACATAGGGTTCCTGTCATGTGTGTGTGGGTTTTTTTTGTTGTTGCCGTTGTTTTTTGGTTCTACAACCCTTTCTTACAGCTCACAGACTGTACAAAGACAATGATTTAAAACATGGAAATTAACTTCTTGGTACAGGAATCCCTTATTATAAACAAGAAGTCTCTAATCTCTCTATTTTATCTTATAGCTACACCATAAACTTTGACCTCACTTTTTATTTGTGGTAACCATTACTACTCTGTTTGGAATCTTGGCCATATTTAGTGCTAATAGTAGTAAAAAGGTGTCATTGTTTTCTGTTTGTCTCTGGTATCTCTCAGCTTCTTAGTAATATAGTTCCTTCACCATTTTGTAATTTTCTAAAGTAGGAACGAAAGTCAAAGGAGTAGATCTTGATGCACCTGGAAGCATTAATGGAGTGCCCCTTTTGGAGGTAGATTTGGATTCTTTTGAAGATAAACCATGGCGTAAACCTGGTAAGATTATTGTGGATTGGTTTCAAAAGATTTTTAGTCTAAACTATTAGAAAAGTTTTTTTTCAGCATCAGTTTAGAATATTGTTTTTTAAATGTAATTTTCATTATCTTAAGCACATGAGTAATAATGAACCTGTATTATTAAATCTTACAGGTGGCCTAGCATTGTATAAAAGTAGACTTGCATATTGTTTTATTATAATGCCAATTCTTTTTTTTAACATCTTTATTGGAGTATAATTGCTTTGCGATGGTGTGTTTCTGCTTTATAACAAAGTGAATCAGTTATACATATGTCCCCATATCTCTTCCCTCTTGCGTCTCCCTCCCTCTCACCCTCCCTATCCCACCCCTCTAGGTGGTCACAAAGCACAAGCTGATCTCCCTGTGCTATGCGGCTGCTTCGCACTAGCTAGTTATGTTACGTTTGGTAGTGTATATATGTCCATGCCACTCTCTCACTTTGTCCCAGCTTACCCTATAATGCCATTTCTAAAGGGAGTAATTTTGATCAAAAATTTGTATAGTCCTGTTGCTTTATGGTAGTAATTGGGAGAATTGGTAAAATTAGATGAGACTAATAGAACTCTAAATTTATTTTTACAGTTTATTATATTTTATGTGCTGCATAAAAATAGAATTGAAATATTCATACACTAAAAGTGTGTTTTATCTTTAGGTGCTGATCTTTCTGATTATTTTAATTATGGGTTTAATGAAGATACCTGGAAAGCTTACTGTGAAAAACAAAAGAGGATACGAATGGGACTGGAAGTTATACCAGTTACCTCTACTACAAATAAAATTACGGTAATTAGTAAATATTCCACAATACCCCAGCCTTTTCTACCATCCCAGTTTTGCTCCCTAAATACATCAGTTTTTCCCTATAAAGGTGGTTAAATGCTATATGATAGTTTAAAAATTCCATTTTACCTTGTTTGTTTTTTTCCCCTTCCTTCCCTTTCACAGTTTCATATTAATGATTATCTGATGTTTTTAGTTTCAATTCACAGACTAGCCACAGCTGGTTTGTCTTTATGTGGCCTATCAATTAAAAATTATGTGGTATCTTAATGGGGAATATGTTATTTAACTTAGGCCGAAGACTGTACTATGGAAGTTACACCAGGTGCAGAGATCCAAGATGGCAGATTCAATCTTTTTAAGGTGAATTTTAGTAAATTATCCTTGGTTGCTCTCATTTTTTGTTCTTGAGTCTGCTCCCATACCACTACTTGAGGGACAAGATTAAAGTGGAAATAGCTACCTTTTTTCCAAACCTTCAGCTTCCTGGTGACTTACAAATTTGCTGATTGTTGTTTTATCTCCACTTTTGCAAGCATGTGAATTATAGCCTATTATACTAACAAATGCAAAGTAAAACTATTCTTGCTATATGTTGTGATTTTATTTTGAGTCAAGTGTGTGTTTGCTTGTAGGATATAAAAGTTCATGCCAACAGGCTAAGCACTCATTGTAGATCCCGCTATAATCTTTATCAGAATTGGAGGCTTATTTGTCCTAATTTTCTGTTAAAAAATGGTAAGGTAGATGACATACTGCTTATTATCTGTATGAGACTGAAATCATTGGTGTAATGTCTTCTGCAGTTTAAGATGGCTCAGGAATCTTAGGTGTTCTTTGCCAGTTGCCAAGAAAGACTCAACAAAATTAGGATAAAGTCATTGATTTTTTAAATTAATATTAAAAGGAGCAGGTTTAATGAGGGACTTGCAGGTTGATACTACTTGAGTATCAAGTCTGACTTCTGGCTTCTCCATTCCATAGGATCAGTCCCAAGAATAATAATATATTTTCATACTTGTGTGATACACAGCAACCTACAAACTTTTTTCAAAATCTGATTGTAAACTCTTCTTCCTTTACCTTAATTCTTAATTCTTGATTCTTGTATTGAGTGACACTGGGTTGAAGACTGGGAGTGACTTTTAGATTGGGTTATATACCCAGGGAACTTTTGTGGGCAGGAACTTCTCTGTGTCCCGTTTGGGGCTACAGCCCAGTCCACCAAAATACTGCCTTATGCAATGCATGTGCTATATCCGCAGATGTAGCCGCTCTGCTGGACACAGTTCTGTATAGAGAATTTAATTTTAATTTACATCCTACTTTGGGTAAGTATTTGGTTCTTGTTCTGCTGTAAATATTTTGAAAGTGTGTGATGATGTCTATCTTATTTTAAATGGTCATCAAGTTCTTTTTGGTGATATCTACTTATTGAGACATTGAATATATTGTTTTTCATGATTGCAATGAATAGTTAGAAAAGTTATCTTGATGAGGAAATAGTTTGTTTGCAATGGTGCTTTTAATTTTCTTCTAACAGAAATGAGAACTGCCTTTTTAAACTGCCAGCTTCTCTATGCTTTGTCTTTTTGCAGTAAACTTCTAAAACTAAAGGATAAAAAGAAACTCTTAGGGTCTGGTCTCTTATTGAAGGTAGCCACTGTGAATAAGTTATATACATACAGTCTACTGAAAAATTATTTTGAAGTTTCTTTTGATCATGTGAGAGGAGGTCATTGTTCAATTCTGATTTATTTAATTCTGAATGAATAAGGACTTGAATTTAACAGGTATAGTTAAATTAGTTAAGAAATCAGCTTTATTGGATCAGAGAGTTATTTCTGGAGAAGAACAGAAGACTTGGCTTTGTAGAGTGTGGTTTAATTTTAGAAAGCCTAGAAACCAGAAAGATGAATTGGAGGAATTACTCCCTGTTAATGATCAGGAGAGTGACTTATAGTAACAGTATTCTGGCAGCAGTGTATGGTGTGGTTGGATGAAGTCCAAGCTCTTGTCCACTTAACTACCATTTGAACTATAATTATTAGGATTGGTGAGAAAGAGATAGAAGGAAAAAAGCTTGCCCAGCTTTCTTGATGTATCTGAGTACCTTCAGTGTGCCCAGCACTGTGCTAGATGCTACAGTAAAAGAGGGTCTTTGTATTCAAGGAGCTCATGGTCTGAATGATGTGTACATGTGAACTAATAACCATGATGTATTGTGACAAGTGTTATGTTGGTGTATTGACAAAATGCAGTAGAAAGTTCAGAGGAGAGATTGGGTTATCCTGCATCACAGAGTCTAGAAGGATTCAAATGGGATGTGATAAGTGAAAAATGAGTGAGTTTTCATTAGTAGGAGACAGGGGAGTATAGAACACTGTAGGCAGAGAGCAATGTGAACAAAACCAGATAGCATTAAAGGAGAGTTGGGGTAGATGAGACATAGAGGAGAGAAGCCTGGAAATGGTAGAAATGTTGAGAAAGATCTTAATCTAAAACTAGCTTGCAGACATATGTATGGGCAGTAGGAAGCCATTTGAAAGTTCTTGGGTAGGAGAATAGTATGAGCAAATCTGGTTTTTAGAAAAAGAACTGGTACCAGGGTAAGCTATAGAATGTAAGAGGGAAAAAGGGAGACAGAGACTAGATAGGGAGCTGTTGGAGTACTATAGGTACGAAATGAAGAAAGACCCAGACTGATACTGGTGGATGGACAAAGGAACAAATTTAAGAATCAAAATTTTAAGTTATTTTCATATCTACTACAAAGATATTTTTTCATCCTTAGTCAAGTGAGAGGCACCTCATCAGCATCTTTAAAATAATTTTTTTTTTTTACTTTTTATTAAGTAAATTTTCAAGCATTCTAACAGGTAGAATAGTACAGGTGAACTGCCATGTGTTTATTATGGAAGTGTCTTAAGTGACTTATCAACATTTTAACATTCTTAACGTCTTTTTATATACTTTAATATAAAAGATTTTTTATATATTTTTTAGCAAAATGAAAGATGAAATTTAATAAGTGTAAAAATAAAATCACTCAATTGGGTACAAAAGCAGTTGTATAACTACATAATTTGGGGTGAGGGCGAGAGAGGAGTGACTAGTGAGAATGGGTGCACACCTGCATAGATGTTTTTTTCCTCTGTGGAAGCATGTATGAGTTTTGTCACTAGTGTTGTGAATTTCATAAGCATGTATCTTGGTCTGTTACCAGTCATTGTACCAAGCTTTCATTTGTACCTTTTTAACCTGAAAGTACATATCCTTCATTTCTGGGATATTTTCTTACTTTGTTATTATTATTATTTTTTTACTTTTTCTCTGCTTTCATCTGCCTTTTGGACCTCTTATTCAAAAATTAGACCTCCTTATGCTGGTTCCTTTAATTTTCTTAGTTTTTCTCTTTTCCTTTCTCTTTGTTTTCCATTATCTGGGAGATTTCTTCAGCCTTAGAATGCTTCTGTTCACTTTTTCATTTCTGCTATTGTATTTTTGAATATCCAAGAAGATTTTCCTTCAGTATTTAACTTTAGCCTATTTGTATTCATGCATGCAGTAATGCAGTATTTTTTCCTCCCTCTGTCTTTCAAAAGATCTTAATGTTAGATTGTTTCTGTTAGGTTTTCTTTTTGTGCATGGTCTGTTTTCTACAAGTTCATCTTTAAGTTTGTTGTTTTTGGCTTCTGACTTTGACTTTTCTCAAGTATTTGTTGATCCTTGCCCATTATTAACTGGGCCACTGAAAAGGTGATCGGAAGCTCTGTGCATGTGGGTAGAACTTGTTGACTGTAGGCTTTACTGTAGGGCTAAGTTTTTCTCACAGTCTCCAATGTCAGTATCTTTATCTTTGTTTTACTTTTTGTTTTTTCTTTTTGTGATAATCTGAGTTTTCAGAGAAGACATTCTAGTATCCTGCCTAGAGGGTTTATATTTATATTTGGCTGCTTGAAATGTTCTGGGAGTTAGAGTTGTCAATTCCTGAATCTTTGTGGGTCTTGCTGTGAAAATCAATATGTCTTTGCTTTCTCATTGCTGACTTAGGATTCAGATTCTTTGGTCTGCTCAGTTACTATTTTTTCGTCTGCTTTCAGAGTCCTAACTTTTGTTGCCTTCCCAGTCTTTTTGTTCTTGTGAGTTGAAACAAAATTGTAATAAATAATTTATGTGATTTTCTATTTTTTCTTTTTTCATCTTAACATGTAAATGTTTTCCTAGGTTATTAAAGTTTTTTGATAAATAACACTTTATAAATAGTTGCATAATCCATTATTTGGGTGTTTCACAGTAATTTCTTTTTAGATATTATTTTGTAGTATTAAACTTTTATAAATAATGCTGTGAAGGGCAGTTGAAGGAAATTTTACAAAATAATTAAGTTTCAGCAAATTTGAGTAAAAATATGATAATTTGTTTTTATAAAATAAATCATAATGTCTTACAGTCATTTCTTAAAATATTAGATCATGTGGAAAAAATAATCTCATTATGTTGTGATTAAACAAGTTTTGAGCCTGTAATGCTGAGTGCAACATCTGAAGACAAAGTGATAATGATAATGCAGGTTGATTAGGAGGGTTGCTAAAATGGTGAAGATTTTCAGAATTGTTTACTATAATGAGTATATTATGAAGAAATTAACAAGAAAGGAAAACTAAGTTAGGAAACACAAGCAAGTTTTACATGTTTGAAAATGTATCTTGTCTTCCTGATACCTTTTCTCACTTTTTCCCCTATTGTAAATACTCTTTAATTTATAATCTCTTGCCCCTCTTTCTACCTCTTTCCAACCCTTCTCCCTTCCTCCTTCCCAATTTTTATTATTTATTTGTTTACTTACATGTTTGTTTATTTTTAAGATTTAACATATTATTTTATCTTTATTACTTTCTTTAACTTGCCTTTCCAGAGATATTCATCTTTATGCAGTTTTTGACAGAATAACATTAATACCCCACGTTTATAAAGTGATTTCCCATTATCTCACCTGGTCATCACAAGAGCTTGATGAGATAGACTGAGGAGTTGTTACTGGTATTTGATAATAGGGGTAGAAGGATTAAAGACTTTCTCAAAGCCTCAAGAGCAGAGACTAGAATCCAGGCCTTCTGGTGCCCAGTAGAGCTCCCTTTCTGTGAGACTAGATTTGCTGCTCTGCTCCAGTACTAGGGTTCCAGTTGCTCTCCAGATCCCAACTTTTAATTGAGCATTGTCTATGCCAGGAAGTGTCTTAGACTTGGGTGGAGAGGGGAGGTAAGAATTATAGACATAGACTTTGTGGTCTTAAGAGTTTATCTGACTTAATGGGAAAGATAGGTGGTAATTAGATTATCATGCCAAAAATTATATAAACTCCATGTTCTATGAAAGACTTTAAAGAAGTGACATTTAAAGCTGAATCCCAAAGCCAATCAAATAGCAAATATATTTGAGCACTCATTACATGCCAGGCAGTGTATTTAGGCACTTAGGATACAGATTTGAACTGGATGCCATCCATGTCTTCAGAGATCCTATGTTATAGTGGCAGCAGGCAGACAATAAACATAAAATAAGTAAGAGGACTTAAGATAATGTGAGAAATTCTATGAATAAAATGCAAAATGTTATGATAGAGATAATATGATAGAGGTTGGGATTGGCCACTTCAAGGAGACATTTGAACAATACTTGAGCCATGATGATCTTTTAAAGCAGAATGAACATCTAGTGCAAAAACCCTCATAAAGGAGGAACTTATCTGTTAAAAAGAACAAGAAGAAAGGCCATTGTGACTGGGCGTAGTTAAGATAAGTTGGGGAGGAATAGAGGAAAACAAAGTTGGAGAGGTAGGCAGGGCCCATACCATAAATCCTTGTAGGCCATGATAAGTTTAGGTTTTATTCTGTTTGCATCGGAAAGTTATTGGAGAATTCTTTTTTTTTTTTTTTTTTTTTTTTTGCTGTACGCGGGCCTCTCACTGTTGTGACCTCTCCCATTGCGGAGCACAGTCTCCGGATGCGCAGGCCCAGCGGCCATGGCTCACGGGCCCAGCCGCTCCGCGACATGTGGGATCTTCCCGGACCAGGGCACGAACCCGTGTCCTCTGCATCGGCAGGCGGACTCTCAACCACTGTGCCATCAGGGAAGCCCCTATTGGAGAATTTTGAGCAGGGGAGAGATGTGAGCTGATTTATATTTTTAATAAGATTGCTTTGGCTGTGTACAGAGGATGGATTTTAGAGAGGTAAGATCAAAGCAGAGACACAGTGTAATAGAACAAATGAGATGTGGTGGTGGGTTTGACCTGAGTTTTAGGAGTGAACAGAATGGTAAGTGGTTGAATTTGGTATATATTGTCAAGGTAAAGTTGACATTGGTTGTTCATATGTATTGGATCATTGCTAGTTTTGTTTTTGTTTTTATTTTCTTGAGCAACTTGGTGCCATTTACTCATAGGAAGAAGACTTGGGGAGGATCAGAATGGGGGATAGTGGGAAATCAGTAGCTTTATTTTGGCCATGTAAGTTTGAGATGCTTAGAAGACATGTGAGAAGCTGGGTGTAAATTATTGGAGCTCCGGGGAACAGTTGAGACCATAGTGTCAACTCTGAGTATTCCTGACATCCCCAGGAACAATAGTGCATTTCTTCTTCTGTGTTCTCATAGTATCTTTTATCCCAGGGATATTTTTTTCATAACAGTTGTTGTGTTGCTTTGGTGGTTTGTGCCTGTCTTTTCCCACAGTCTGGAATTTTGTTGTATTTCTCTCTGTGGTCTCAGTTTCCAGTACATAATAGGTAGTCAATAAACGTTTGATGAATAAATCATGTTTATTTCCCCTGTCACCACATTGGGTCAGTTTTACCTGTCAGATGTCTAACAAATCTCTTTCTTTCTTTCTCTCCTCAGTGTCTTAGTGCTGATCCTTATCATCCCTCATATAATTAGTATTAACATTAATACCTTATTTGAAAATGAGTTCCACATAATGTTTATTTGAGAGGTAGATGGTTTCTGGAATTGGATCAGTGGTTTGGATATATCAGAGTCAAGGTGTCTGAATTCTCTTGGCCTTTGCCTCATAGGAAGGAGAGTGATGCTGAATTTAGACTGAACAGGGACAGTAGAATTTAAATAGGGCCTAAGATATAGTGATGTTATTTAAGTATAGGGCAACTTGAACTTTATTTAAATTTAATAAATTAATGACGATTTTTAAGATAGGAAGGTGAGTATAAAAGCAAAAGAGCATAAAGAAGATTTTCACCAGTCTAAAGGAATATGACTGGACCGTACTTCAGAGGATCTGACAGGAGCACAAAGGATGGGCAAATATGGGAGAAATTATGAAGTAAGTAGATAACTGGTTTGAAAGTGAACGTAAAGAGTGAGAAGAGGGATTAAGGAGACAGATGACTGACGTCAGGCTTCTGGGTATACTGAATTCTTCAAGGCCTTTCTTGAACTCTGAAACATGGAGTCTTAACTGAGTATCTTGGACTTACTTATAATGATCTGAGGGAATTTATGAAAGTCCTTAAGAGTTATAGTTTATTGGACTTTTAAGTGACATTAATTTGAACTTTTTACTAGTTGGGAACATTTTGGTCCCATAATCCATCTTTGGTGCCTTTCACCTAATGCTGTTCTAAAATAAGTTTAATTTTATTATATACTGGGCAACAAAGCACTCTTCATATTTAATTTCAAATGAAATGTTATGAATTTATTTTAACATCTTTACTGTGTTAGGTTTGAGTGTTCCATTGAATTAAACAAGCTAATAACCCTTTTTTTTAAGGTACAGCAGGGAAGAACTGGAAATTCAGAGAAGGAAACAGCGCTTCCATCTACAAAAGCTGAGTTTACTTCTCCTCCTTCTTTGTTCAAGACTGGACTCCCACCAAGCAGGTTAGTGAGATATTGATGATTCAGTTTATTGAAGGCATCGGTATCTTCACCTTTAGTGCTATATGAAGTATAAAAACTCTGAATGATATACCAAAAAACTGGAACATTCTACTTGGTTTTAGTACAAAATGAATTCTTCATGAAAAACTCTTCTGGGTGCTATTTCATCTAAAAAAATCTAGGTAAGCAAGAAATGAACAGTGGAATATAGTTACATGTATATATAAAGAAACAACAGTCTCACATTCAGGACAGGTGGTGACAGCAAAGGTTGCACTGTTTTCTGTGCTTATTATTCTTACATAAAGAATTATTGAACTTCCTAAATCTGGATATACTGGCCTAAAGATGTTTCACTGATTTTAGTAAAAGAGGTTGTAAAAATTTCAGCCTGAGAAATTTTTCAAATTAAAACCATTTTCTTTTCTTTCTTTGGTTTGTTGTGATAATACCTAACTTTGAGTTCTACAGGGTACCAACTGTAAGAGGCAAAGATGTTGGCAAATGTCCTTTTAACTTAAACATAACAAGTGATTAGCCCATTACCAGGAAAATGGTAAAGGATAAGCCAAGACTAGGGAAGTTTTATGTCAGCAGTTTAATCTTGGGTTAAAGATGACTTAAACCAGTTATTTCTCTGAGCCTGAAACAAGTCAGTAACTCAACTATTACGAGTTCTCAGCCAGATCATTTACCTTTTGTGTTACTTACTTAAATTTATTTTATGTAGTTTACTGATTTTGTCATTCTGATATTTCATACTATATGAATGCAGAAAGAAAACTTGTAATTTAGCCCTAAAATAAAGATTTTTGAAACTTTCAGCCAAAATTCAGTATCATAAAGCCATCTCAGATTTTGACTGTCTCTTCTTAACAATTTCTAGTCATGCATATATACACTACCAAATGTAAAATAGGTAGCGAGTGGAAAGCAGCTGCATAGCACAGGGAGATCAGCTCGGTGCTTTGTGACCACCTAGAGGGGTGGGATAGGGAGGGTGGGAGGGAGACGTAAGAGGGAGGGGATATGGGGATATATGTATACATATAACTGATTCACTTTGTTATACAGCAGAAACTATAATACAGCATTGTAAAGCAATTATACTCCAATAAAGATGTTTAAAAAAAAACATAAGGGGAAAAATGACTAAAACAAAAAACAGAAAAACAATTACTAGTCATGGACTTTTCCAAATAAGGTTTTTTAAACCAAATGCAATCTCATAAAAGTGTTTGTCTAAGAAGTTATGATAGCTGAGGAATATTGATTCTTTTAGTTTGTAGTATTCTCTTTTTTTTTTTTCATATTTTAAAAGAGGCCAACCTTCATTCATTGAGTTTATGGTGTTCTACATTCTAGAATGATATTAAGAGCTTGGACTCTAGAGCCAGACTTCTGGCTCAAATTCTAGCTCTGTTACTTACTAGCTGTGAATTACACTAGCTGTGTATTACTAGCTGGTGTGTATTGGGCACATCGCCCAATCTTCTTGTTCTTTCATTTCTTAATCTATAAAATACAGTAATAATACTACATAATACCCTCACTGGATAGTTATGTATATTAAATGGATCAATTTATGTAAGGTGTTTAGCACAGTGGTACATACATAATAAATATTCTATGGATGTTTGTTATTATCATAATTAAACTAATTGAACTTTTAAAAATCAATAGCAGTTTTTCTGTATCTTGCCCATTTCCACCCCCTCCCCTCTTTTTTAAAAATTTGGGCCAGATTATGTAGGACATTGTGCCATTATATAAGTGTTTTGGCTTTCCCTGTAAGTGAAATATATGGGGAGTCACCATCAGATTTTGAGCAGAGGAATGAAATAATCTGATTTAGGTTTTTAAAGTCTCAATTTAACTGCTTTATTAAGCTCAGACTACAGAGGAATTAAGGGCAGTAATGGGGAGGCCAGTTAGGAGGCTATAACAATTATCTAGACAAGAAATAATGGTAACTTAGACCACGGTGGTAGTGGTGCAGATGGTGAGACGCAGTCAGATACTGGACACATTTCAAAAGACACAAAAGATCTTTTATATCTGAGGCAGAAAAGACTATAGGAGGAATGATTTTTGGAGGGAGGAGACCAAAAGTTCAGTTTCGAACCTGATAAAATTGAGATGCCTACTAGTTATACAAGTGGAATATTTGCATGGGAAGTGGATAAATAGATCTGGAGTAAGGGGAAAGGTATGGACTGGAGGTACAAATCTGGGAGTGATCAGTGTTTAAATAGTACTTAAATGAATCTGTGAAATTGAATTAGATTGTAAATGAGGTAAGTATTACTAGAGAAGTAGTAAGAAGACAGAGCCTTGAGGCACTTCCATGCAGGTCAGAAAAATAAGGATAGAACAGTAAGAGGAGACAAGTAGAGAAAAATGACTAATGAAATAGGAGGAAAACCCAGTGTATATCTTGAAAAGGGTGTGTTTCAAAATAGGAAGAGTGTTTTAACTATCAAATAATATTGATTGGCCAAGAAGAAGAGGACTGGGAATGACTTGAATTTTAAATGCAAAGGTTGTGGTGATTCTGACCAGGACGTTTTCAGTGGTATAAGGTGAAGATTTAAAAAAAGACTTTGTGGAACGGATTCAAGAGAGAATAGGAGGAAAGGAATTAGAATGAACAATTTTTTGAGTTTTTTTCTTTTTTTTTCTTTTCTCTCTTTTGAGGGGGCAGAGAAATGGGACAGTCTGGAGGACAATCTGGAGGGAAATGTGGGGTCAGGAGGAGGGTTTTTTGCCAAAATGAAAGAAATTACAGCATGTTTTTATATTTATGAGAATGAGTTACTAGAGGGGAAAATTGATGATGCAAGAATTGAGAAGGGACAGTTGTTAGAGCAGTGTCCTTAAGAAGGTCAGAGGGGGTGGGATGTAATAAGCAAGTGGAGGATTTACCCTTAAAGAGAAGCATGGACAATTCACTCATTGTAATAGGAGGAAGGGCAGGTGAAGGTAGGTGGGTGGTTAATGGTGATGGAAACAACTGAAAGTTCTCTTTCTGATTGCTTCAGTTTTTCCCAGCAGCATAGAATGCAGACTTATCTGGTGAAAGTGAGAATAGTGGAAGAGGGTGTTGAATGTTTGAGAGGAGAGGAGAAGGTCTGAAATAGTTATGTAGAGGTGTGTGAATAAACCTGGGGGAAAGGAGCAGGATTGCTAGGCAGTTACCTGGAGGGAAGTGTGGGGTGAAGAGATGGCTTTTCTTTTCCAGGTGGGAGAAATCACAGCATTTTTATATGCTGATGGGAATGAGCAGAGTGAAAAATTTATGACACGGGGAGAGACTGTACATTTCCAACTTTTCTTGAGGTTAGTGGCCAGAGGTTGAAAATGAAACAAGTCAGCTTGTTTGGGTGTGTTTGTCTTTCCCTTGTCAGGTATTCATGTGTTCATGAAGAGTAGCCAGAGTTGGATTTAGCAGGGGTTGAAGTTATACCAGGCAAATATGCCCAAGGGAGAGAGGGGCAAGGAAGGTGAGAGTGTACTTGAGAGAGTGATTATAATGATGGATCATGGATCTAAGGAGAGATGAAGGAGAGATGGATAAGGAGTGATGGGAGGACACTGGTGGATAAGGCACAGTAAGAAGGAAGTAAAAAAAAAAAAATGACAGAAATTAGCAGATTCATCACTTATGCTGAAAAGAATGGATAATTACCACCACAGTTTGTAGAAACAGACGCAGCATGTTAATACTGCCACTTTGGGATGCAGAGAACAGTACTCATTGCTTATTAGGAAAGTTTGTTTTCTGGACTCATCTTCGCTTGATCAAAAGGATACTTCTCAGCCACTGTGAAGTATTTCCCTAAATAAATATCTGTGTTTTATTCTTTATATTTATAAAGTATTTCCATTTTATTCTTTGTATTTATGGAAATTAGGTGTTTTTAAAAGTAAAATTTTATTGACTTTAGGGAGAAGACAGTAATGTCATGTAAGTCATAATAGAGACTGTACAGCAAATATTTAGCAGTAATGAAGTGTACTACTGACCTAATCACTGTATTCCTATTGTTTAAAATCTTAGATGCCATATTAACATATAAATGGCTACTGGTATGTTTGCAAAGAAAAAAAAAATTTTAATGGTTCTTTGTACTTTATCAGTAGGAATGTTGGATTTCTAACTTTCTGTACTGCCCAGCAAATTGTTAATATTTGATATATCAGAATGTTTTTTTAATCTTTAAAAGTTTTCATATAGATCAATAAGAATATTACCATTACTACCAGAAGCCCCTGTTGTGCCCCCTTCATTTATTGTTTTCATTTTTTAATGTTTTATTTTGAAAAAAATTCAAACTTAGAAAGAGTTGCAAGAAAAGTATTAAAGTCTATACACTGTTCACTCAGATTCACCAGTTATTAACATTTTGCCATATTTACTTTATAATTTCTCAAAAATATTTTTTTCCTGAATCATTTGAATGCTAATTGTAGACATTGTGCCCTTTTACCCCTGAATACTTAAGCATATATTTCCTAGGAACAAAGACATTGTGTTCCGTAATTATAGGAAACAGTTAATCAATGTCAGAACATCTCATAATGAATCAGTACTTTAATATACAAGCCATAAATTTTGCTGATTATTTCAATAATATCTTTCATGGCAGTTCTTTTCTTTCCTCCTTGATTTAGGATTTAGTCCAGGATTATTCATTACAATTAACTCCTTTATCTCTTTATTCTTTTTTGATCTGGGACAGCTTCTTGAACATTCTTTGTATTTGTTGACATTGACTTGAAGAGTACAGTCTGGTTATTTTGTAAATCATCCTTCAGTCTGGGTTTGCTTGATGTTCCCACGTTATTAGATTCAGGCTTTGCTTTTAGGGCAGGAATACTACATAAGTAATGTGGTGTTCTCAGTGAATCAGCCTGTAGGTACATGATGTCAGTTTGTCCCGTTTTTAGTGGTGATAACTTTAATTACTTAGTCGTGGTGGTGTCCTTTGCGTTTCTGCAAAGTTACTGTATAAATAAGTAATCTGTGAGGAGACTGCATAAATATTCCGTTTGTCTTTGAACTTTCCATGAATTTTAATGTCCGTTTTTGATTTAGTCAATTATTACTGTAATGACTGAAAATAGTCATTGTCTAACTCTGTTATTCCTGTTACATTTATTAGTTGGCATTCTACTTTAAAAATGAGCTTTTCCACCTCCCTTACCTACTTATTTATTGTTAGACTCATTAATTTTTATTTTATGTGTGAGAGAGTTTGTGTGTGTGTCTTATAAATGGGGTATATAAACTATATATATACACATACACACACATGTATATGTATACACACATATATATGTACTGTAATTCATGTTGATGCTCAAATTGTTCCAGATTTGGTCCATGGGAGCCTCTTCAGACTGGCTCCTCTGACCTTTTGACATGTCCCCATCATCTTTTTTTGAGGATTTCTTTATTTTCTGATGTTTCAGTCTTATGTTGTACTTTCCCTGCCCCTTCCCTAGAAGCAGCCATTTCTTGAAGGAATCCTGATGCTTTTTAGTGGGAAATGGTAATTAGAAACCACGGTCTCGGCAATAGTTACGCTCATTGCTGTTGGGGTGTCACTATTTCTAGGTCTTTTCAGCACTCAGAGCTAGGAAAAAGCAAGCAATTTTAATGTGAAATTGCCATATATATGTTATTTTTATAAAATTTTAATCATATAGTCACATTTCTTCTACTTCTAGCTTGACACCACAGGTTCTACTCCTCTTTCTCTATTTTGTATTGTATCTTCCTTTTTCCCACAGTGAGAACCTAGTTCCAACAAGTTCAGTATATACACTCATTTGCTTAATACTGAAATACACACAAAATAGATTAGAACTGTGCACCTACCATTACAAAAAACAAACCTATTAAATAGAGTTCAAGATTTCTTTCAATTTTTCTTTTTCTTAGATTGAGGGTATATAGTCAAAATATTGTGTTCAAAAATTTCCTTCAGAGTGGTTATATGTATTAGTCACTTAAAAGATAATTTGATCCATTGTTTCTGTTTCTTTTCAGTACTAGCATTTCTTTTCCTCCATGCTTATTGACTTACTTTCTACATATCTAGAACATTTAACATAGTTCCAAAGGCAAGACTATGCAAAAGTATACTCAGATTAGTCATTCTTTTTGCAATTTTTTTCACTCCTGTCAATAAACAATTTCATTTCATCTAGTTACTGGCTTGTTCTTCCTGTGTTGTTTTTTTTTTTACATAAATAAGCAGCTACATAAACATGTTTTTCCTATTACTTTGAAAGAGTGTCTTATTACTCCTTTAAAGGATTGGCAAGAGTGTATATAGGTGAACACCAGGGATAAAATTAACTTTTTTTAGAATTTTACTTTGAAAGACTTTAATTATTCTGAAATTGAATTTTAATGAAATATATATTTAATATAGGCTTTTATGAAACACAGAATGTTGCTGTTAACTGGTTACACTAACAATATTTCTATTATTGAAGAATTAGGGAAAGAAATACCAACATTTCAAATAAGGTTTTATGAAACTGCAGAAATTAATGTTATTAATTTGTAAAAGCACTGAAATTTATTTCTGGATAATATATATAACCTGAAGTAAGCCTTTGGTTCTTTTCTCATTTCTGCATTTTGACATCATACTGTCTATGTTGAGAAGTATTTCTAAAAATATTCTAGAATTAATAAAATGTTGATAACAAAGACATCTATATTTGAATACCACTAGCAGTCTTAGTTCCACCACAAGTATTTCATATAACTTGAAGAGAATGATACTATCAGAACATGCTAAAGGACTTTAGAAAAAGCATGTCAAGGAAAAAAGAAACAGATCAAGGGGGGTCAGAGACAACAGTATGTAAGAAAAAACATAGAAAATTTATCTCACCAGAAACAGCACCTCTTCTCAGTCTCAGACAAGTACTGCCTCCAAAAAAGCCAATTCAAGCGTTGGGAAGTGGCAGGATCAATATGGGAGGGCCGAATCACCTGATCTAAGGTAAGGCTATTTTTAAACATTGGATACTCCTGATGTTTAGGTCATCAGTGTTGTTTTATCTCATTAGAAAGATAATAAATTTTGACTAGGCTGTACCATTTTCCCCCCTGAATTACACTGTTTCAGTATAGAATTGAGGGTTTTTACACTTACCTTATGAATCAGCCCTTATCACCTCATGTCTCGCCCCTTGTCTCTCTAGCTTTTTATAACATAAATTGCCTGGAACCATGCTAATGGGTGCTCAATAAATGTTTTCCTTCCCTTTGCTGCAGGTTTAATTTTCCTTTCTCATATCATACCCTATTCAAAAACCCCTGGGTGCTTTTCAGTATCTGGAATAAAATTTAGCTCTCTGAGCCGGTCTTTAGGACCTATAAAATTGGACGCCATTGAATCTTTCCAATCTTTATTTTCCAACTACAGTGCATAAACCTGCCATTCTATTAAGTGGGTCTAGGAAGTACTATCTCCCTTATTGTTGCTATGCTTTTTATTCATAATCCACCCTCCATAGAATTTTGGTTTGTGTTCTAAATCTTAAATTTACAAAGCATACAAACCTTGGATGGATATTGTAAACTGAGCCTGTGAAAATGGGAATAATAATTTCTATCCTAAGTGATGTAATGAGAAGCAAGTGTGTTAGGGTATGAAAATGTATTGCCAACAATAAGCAGTTATACTTTGCTTGACTAGAAATACAGACTAAGATACCTTCTTAATTTATCGTTTGAAGTTTTAAATAAGGTAATAGTATATGGGAGTGTATTTTGTTTGTTTTTGTTGGTAAAGAATTTAAAGCTTTCTTCCTGGGCAGCTTGATGCTGTATTAATGTGTGTTTTGTTTTGTTTTTTATGTATTTTATTTTATTTTTGGCTGCGCTGGGTCTTTGTTGCTACGTGGGCTTTCTCTAGTTGTGGTGAGCGCGGGCTACTCTTCGTTGCAGTGTGCGGGCTTCTCATTGCGGTGGCTTCTCTTGTTGCGAAGCTCGGGCTCTAGGTGTGCTGGCTTCAGTAGTTGTGGCTCGCGGGCTCTAGAGTGCAGGCTCGGTAGTTGTGGTGCACAGGCTTAGTTGCTCCCCGGCATGTGGGATCTTCCCGAAACAGGGCTCGAACCCGTGTCCCCTGCATTGGCAGGCAGATGCTTAACCACTACGCCACCAGGGAAGTCCCATGCTGCTATTACTTTAACATCTGAAATTTCTTTTATATAAACCATTTGACTTATAATTTTTATCTTAAAATAGTTATGCTTTTGATATAACAGCTTATTTCTTGAAATAAATTGGCCATTTTATAAGGAAAATATTAGTTTTTAAATCTGAAAGTGATACATTTCAGTACTTAGACTATATAACTTCCCCCTTGCTACCCGCCCCCCCCCGCCCCCCTGTGCCCCAAAAGATGGTTTGGTAACTCAGAAAACTCCCTATTCTGATTTTGTGATTAGTCTCAGGGAGTATAGGTAGTAGGAAATTTGACACTGTATTTTCAGTGTGTATTTTGTGCTTTTGAAAATTAAAAATTAAAAAGAAGAAACAACTGTAGATGAAAGCTACATACACTTTTTTATAGCATAAGATAAAAAATGAGATTCCAGCTCTTGTAATTAATGTAACTGAGAAATGGGGAGTTTTTTTTTAAAGCATTCCTTAAGTCTCTTTGTAAAGAACGATTAAATGATGGTTGAGATGCTTTTCATAAATTACTGTATTTGGAGACCCAGACTTTTCTCACCCTGTTACTCTTAATTTATATATTATAGTGTTTTTTAAATCTTTAACTATAGTATATAACAATAACATTTTATTGGTGCAAGTTTGTTTTGTACAGATTTGTAACTCTTGTAAAGCGAATTAGTGAGAAGAATGAAGTAGTTTAAATGAACACAGAAAATTGGAATAGGCAGTATGGATGATTGCTATAACCTTATGCCAGTGTCCAATTTATTTCTGTATTTTGTTTTCATTTTACAGTCTTAAACTATGCTCCTTTTAGGTAATTAGTTGCAAATTCTAGGTTGTTTTATTAAGCTTGTTTTCCAATATCAGAATACTTTTAAACTAACCCAGACTCTTGAAGGAGGAATGGTAAAAATTGCTTTACAATGTATAATCACTAAAATATTTAAACCTGCTCGCATGTTTTATAATAGACAAACAAAACTTAAAAGTGGATGTTAAATGAACATTAAATCTAAGGTTGACTCCCTCATTTGTTCTTGCTGCTTACTATTATGTCTTGATGAAATCGTTTACTGAAAAAACGTACCTGTACTTCATAGCATTTGAGCACTCTGCATGCATGTTGCTATATTGTGTAGCTTGTAAGATTTTATGTGATTGGACATGTGAAGGCCTTTTTTTTTAATTACCTGTAGAAACATATCTTTTCCTATCAGTGATACATTTAAAAAATGCAACTAAGCATAAATGTGGCTGGTAAAGCTTTATTCCAAGCTCTGCACAAAAGTAAGTAAACTTGGCTGCCCTAATAAACACAATTTATGTCCTCCAGTGAGTCAAATTTTAGCATATTTCACCTTTAAGTATTCAAGGTTTTTTGTTTGTTTTTAATATAGCTTAACAAGTAATGTGACATTTTAAAAATTCAGGACCCAGAAAATTAGCATGGAAAACATTCTGAGGGTAGGAGGGGGTTTGGAGTTGGTCATACCCAAGCCTGAATATTGACGTTGGCGTGGTACTTCACAAAGGAGCCTCTTTCCACATCTGTGAAAATGAAACTGATTGGACTTACACCTTACTTTCAGTGTACTTACGGATGAAATAATTTTTAAGCCTGTGAAACGCTATTGCAGGGCACCCACTAAAGTGTTAGTTCCCCTTGGATCTCTGCTCCCATCATAGGCTTTACCAGTCTCTTTGAATATGGTGTGATAGGAAATTACATGTCCTGAAGACAGTTTTTAATTCTGTGATTTTTTTGGGGGGGACGTGTATCACTTTTCTAGACAGAATTCTTTTTTATTAAGTCTCCACTTGAAAAATAGAATATAAGTATAGAAGCAGTACTGTCAGTCCACAGAACTCAAAAGATCAATATGAAAATATGTATGTAATGAAATCTTTACCATAATTGTTAAACCTTTTTAGATATGACTTTAAATTTATTGAGTAATAAAAACATTAATTTTTATTAACTACTTTAAGTTCTTACTAGAAGAGGACAAAATATAAGTCTCTTCTTTGGGCATGCCATTAGTTGTAGTTCTCGACTTTAGCTCTGTATTGGAGTTACATGGCGAGCTACAAAAAATATTGATGCTTAGGCCTGAGAGACTCAGATTTAACTCTTTGGTGTGCACTCTGGGCATTGGGGGTCTTAAACGCTCTCTAGATGATTCTGATGTGCAGGCAAAGTTGAGAACCCCTAATCCATTAGTGGGGTGTGAAGTCAATTTGCTGGTCTCAGCCACCAAATATTTCTTGGTTTTATTTTGGGTTTTTTCCTGTGTTATTTGTAAATATTAATAAAATCATATTTGATATTAATGTTCTTTTTCCTTTATCGTAAGTGTAAGTAAGTACTGTTTTATGAAACATTTGTTTTTTTTTATATAATGTATATACTGGATTGCTGTGCAAAATGTATTTCCTAAATAACTGTTTTGTGGTTTAAAAAGTTTAAAAACTACTGTACTCTATCATACTTTCACTTAAGATGGACTCAGAGGAGAAACTTGTTTTTTTTTACTTTCATCTTTAAAATGGGAATAATAATAGTTGCTACCTCTTAGGATTATTATGAGGAGTAAATCTATATAAAGTGCTTAGAACAGTGCTTTCCTAGCACCATAGTAGGTGTTCAATAAATACTAGCAATTGTTATTACCAAGAAAAGTAATCTTCAGAGCTAGTGCTTTGTTTTTCTCTTAATGCACATTAAAGACTTTTGTTATGAAGACTGTCCTTTATTTTGGCTGGTAAAAAAGAAGCTCAGAGATAAATTTGTGTCCAAAGATTAATAACTAACCTTTTATCTGTTTTCCCTTGTTTCTGATTTTGTTACTCTTAGGATTTCTATTGTATCTATGTAAGCAGCTCTCATACCCTTTCTGGAACATTAGAATCCTCAAAATATGTCATTTTAATTTAATTCCACTAAAATTTCAGAGATGTTTTCATATTCATCTGTGCTAGGAGGACAGGTCGAGGTTCTTGTGAATATTCACTGCCTGTATTAAATTGTAGATTAATGAAACTGTAGCTGTCCACTGTGGTTAGTTGCTCTCTCTTTCAGCTTTTTACTCTATGATTGAGTCCAGTATAGAGAAGGGAATCTTGATAACTGCATTAACTGTCTGCCTTATTGAACAGTTTGTAAACCCAGATAAACCTGTGCTATGTAGAAATCCAGGTTACAGTAGATCCTCGTGGTGAAGCTCTACTAAATTTTTTTATTCATTGAAATAGAAAGTGGTACATCAGAAACTTTAATAATAATATGGTTCAATATTGTTTTCCATAATGTGACATCAGAATTGATGTTTAATTATTCACCTGTGTTAAATATTAAGTGATTTTTGTTACTTTGGTACATATGTGTCTGTTGTAAAATATTTCTAACAAAATTTCTGATTAAGGTAAATCAATTTGTGTGGTAAAAATGCTTGGGCAGGGAGCTGTTACTATTATGGACATGTAAGGAATTGCAATTTTCTAGACTCCCTCTAGTGATATACATTTATTAAGGCTAATTTCTCATTTGTATGTTTTTATTTTATTTATTTATTTTTAAAAATATTTATTTATTTATGGCTGTGTTGGGTCTTCATTGCTGTGTGCAGGCTTTCTCCAGTTGGCGGTGAGCGGGGGGCCACTCCTCGCTGCGGTGCATGGGCCTCTCATTGTCGTGGCCTCTCGTTGCGAAGCATGGGCTCCAGGCGTGCAGGCCTCAGCAGTTGTGGCACGTGGGCTCAGCAGTTGTGGCTTGTGGGCGCCAGACCTCAGGCTCAGCAGTTGTGGCACACGGGCCCAGTTGCTCCGTGGCATGTGGGATCCTCCTGGGCCAGGGCTCGAACCCGTGTCCCCTGCATTGGCAGGCAGGTTCTTAACCACTTCACCACCAGGGAAGTCCTGTATGTTTTAGAAACATAATATTTGCCATTTTGACTCTTTAGTGATAGAGCAATCCATTTAAAGCTGAAAAAGGTAATCAGACATCTCTGAACATATTGAAGATAAACTTTAATAAATGAGTACTCCCATGTGTCCCAGAATTTTTGAAAACATAAGTCCTTAGAAATCCATGGTCAAAGGTTATAGAATCTTTCCCCTTTTGCTACTTTTAACAGTTCAGAGAATTTATAATCCAAGTTGCAAATCCAAACAAATTTGTGAGAATTTGTTCTTGATGGGAATAAATTTAAGAAGATGGAGAGGGGAGAATCCAGCGATTGAGAATAGAAGAGAATGGAAAAGAAAATAGTAGGGTAGAAATAAGGATTTTTACTATGAAGTTTAGGTAGTAATAAATGGTGAGGGAAATCCTGGTTTCAGAATATACACCTTTATCGTTTGGGCTGTTGGATCTGAGATGTGTTTATTATATGGGAGGGCTGATGGCACGTGCTTTGATATGAAATTATAGTGGTCATAGCTTTGTAAGTTTTAGGCAAATTTTAGGCAAAAATTAGAGCAATATTTGTTTTGTCAGAAGTATTTCAATTTTTCTAATGTGTGACTGTTAGGATAGTTTCCCAGCTGCACTGAAGGGTACAAGTTAAGTAAAATCACTTTTGATCTTTGAGATCATGAGGGAACCTAGGGGGTCAATGACCTAGGCATAAAATCAGAAAGGCTTGAACATTTTTTAAATGTATTAACAAATCTTAAGTGGCAGGATAGTAAGCAGGAATTAACTATGTAGTTGAAGACATTTCAAATGCCATTATAGACTTTTTGTAGGTCTTTCTTCTTGTTTTTGTGAGCATAAAATTATTTATGGGGCTTTTCAAGGTTTACTTGAAACATACCTTCAGTAGTTCTTGATTTCCAAAAGTCTTAAGTTTTTCAAAGGCTGCTTATCTTGCTAGAAGGCAGCATGGCTCAAGGGAAGGGGTCTGAGACTTTGGAATCAGGAAGACTCAGGTGTGAAAGTTAGTTTTGCCATGTAATTATTACTGAGGTCAGTGACATCACTCTGGCTCTAGCTTTATCATCTCTAACAAGTATATATTAATTTTTTAAGTTAAGGATTATTCTGAGGTTTAGGTATAGAATGTAATCATTCAATAATTGGTAGCTGCTGTTATTAGTCATTTTAGGAACTTAACTTAGTGACCTGAAGGATCTATGGTACTTTGATTGTTTTACTTCTGTAAAATTTTAAAAACAGAATTGTTCAGAACTGAAATATAGATGAAGAGAAATTCATCTAATTTGCATCCACTTTTCATTGCCAGTTCCTACAAGTGACTTCTGTATCTTGTTAAGCATATATATTTTTATAAAGTTCTTAGCTACACGTAAAAATGGCTTTTAACGTTAGTTTCTTTTATTGTTAGATTTTCCTATTGAATTTGCAGCATTATTTTGTGATAGACTGTTTTTCCATCTACTCACAAACTTTAATGGTTGTAAATACAATTGGAGGTGGTGCTGGCATTTAAATATTTGAATTTTTCTAACTAAAGGCAAGTTATCAAGAATGAAAAAGTGGTTCCCTATTTATTTTTTCTAATTCTCAGAATAAATCACTAAGGAACATAACCTTTATGTATCAAAATGAGCATTATTTCTTTTCAAGCCGTTTTGAGGAATTTTTAAGATTTCTGTAATAGAACTATGATATGTGTTACAATTATAGTGGCCAAAAATTTTTATTTCCATTTGTTTAACATTTGCTACTGATTCAGTTCCACAAAAATAAATTCACTTGGAGACTATTAAAAAATAGTAAATTTTGAAGAAAACCTACAAAAATACTTAAAATTTAGCATTATGATCATTGTTTGGTGTGTTGGTCTTAGCTAATTAATAAAATTTAGTTTTTATGACTATGCAAAGTAGTGAGATCTAAGTGAAGTTTTTTCGATGTGTTGTGATCTGATTTTATTTTAAATTACATTGCAAAGGATTTTAGCCTTTATTTCTCACCTAATATTTGTGTTATTGTCCAAACATCTAATTAGGTGAAACTGAAATGATTCAATTTTTATGTTACAGGAGATTACCTGGGGCAATTGATGTTATTGGTCAGACTATAACTATCAGCCGAGTAGAAGGAAGACGACGGGCAAATGAAAACAGCAACATACAGGTTTAGTATTTTAAAAGTTATTATTTTTTTTAAATGAAGGATTATATCTGTGTTCTAATTTAATTTATTCATTCATAGCACTATGCTATCTATATGTAAGGTGATTTAGGTACTACAAAGGGGATTTAAAATGTGGAATCAATCACCATGTTATTACGAAAGCTGTTCCATTTAAAATTTATAACCTTTGGATCTTTTTCAGTAAGATATTTTTTTCCTTGCTATAAATGTGATATATAGGCTCATTGGGCTAAAAAAGGAAAATATGGGAAAAGTTTAAAGAAGAAAATAAAACCGTCGATAGTTCTGCCATCTAAAGATAACCACTCTTAACATTTTGGTACATCTCTTCCTCATCACTAAGCAAGATTGGGATAGATACTACTATGGTTATATTTTTGGGTATCCTTTTTTTTTCCATATAAAATTATCATTTGCATTTTCCCATATTCTTAAAAATATTTAACACCTCCTCATGATAGATTTATTGTATGGCTATACCATAATTTATTTAATGTGACATTTCTGGGTGAAGTAGATCTCTTTGTTTTTCAAGTGAAAGAATGAAAGAAGATGAGTTATTAGCTTGTATAATTCAAGTTTAAACTTTGAGTAATTGAGACTTTCAGCTATTAGCTTGACCACACTTTTTTTCATTATTTATTTTCTTTCTCTGAGTACTTTAAAAGATGTCCAGTGTTTTGATTCTTTATTACCTTCAGTAAATTATGTAAATGTTCTTTTTAGCACCTTTTAAGGTAAATTATTTCTAAAATGGAAGATAATCCTCTTTTTTACCCCCACCATTAAAATGTCATGCTTTCTTAAAATAATACTGCTTTCTACTTTAAGAACCAGCTTATCAGCATAAGCCTTACAAAAATTACTGTACTTAAATGTAGGAAAAGTTAATGAAAGGTTATATGTTTAAATGATATGCTTTAGCCAGCAAGGATTTGAAAAGTATACATTAAATATATAAAATCATGTTGCCTGTTTTTTCTAGTTTTCTCAAACAGAATCCGTTAGGGAGCTTGTCAAAAATTCAGATTTCTAGGTGCCACTCTCCTGTAGGTTCGGTTTCTGTCCCTTACCTGTTCACATAGGTCAGTATTTTGTAAATACTTTTTAAGTATAAACCCTTGTTCTTAAAGTTACAAGGCTCACATGAAGAAGTTTTTTATGTATCTGGCTGCCTGTTAGTTGCACCCTATTGATGCATGCCTTATAGTCTCTTACTTTGCAACCTGATAATGACAGGCCTTGGTACAGTGAATATCTGGTTCTATTGCCATGTTAATTTCTTAATGCTAGTATCTATGACTAATGATTATATTGCCTTAATTTGAATACTTTAACTTTGGTTGAGTAACAAAGATAATACTCATTACATTTTATTTATGAAGTACTTAATTGTCTCGTTTAGAATATTTTTAGAACAATTATTCCTTAAGAATTTTATTTGTAATGATTCAGTTTTGTCTAGGCTTGGAATATGAACATTTAAAAAAGTGTGTTTGAGAGTGAATACTCACATCTGTATAATATACACACACATCACACACATAGAAAAATTACTCCTGCTTCCCCAGAATATATGTAAGTGAATAAAACTTATTTCTTAGATTAAATGAGATTCATTTACTGAGTTTAATCTTAGATAAGAACATTTATTCATCTTTTTAATTAACTGTGCTCTAATTTTAGGTCCTTTCTGAAAGATCTGCTACTGAAGTAGACAACAATTTTAGCAAACCACCGCCATTTTTCCCTCCAGGAGCTCCTCCCACTCACCTTCCACCTCCTCCATTTCTTCCACCTCCTCCCACTGTCAGCACTGCTCCACCTCTGATTCCACCACCAGGTAAATAGTAAATAAGACATTTGATTTTGAAAGAAAAATAACCTATGAGTGTTTTTAAAATTTTGAATTTAACAAGTAAAGTATGTATTTGAAAATAGCATCTTCATTGATTTCACTACATTAATCTTCATTGATTGCACTACATTAAAAGTAATAGAATATGAAATTGATTATGTAAAATCTTCAGTAGATTCACACTGAAACAGATGTATATGTGTCTTACTTTTTCAGTAAAGCAAAGAAGCAATGTACTAAAATAGGGAAGAGTGGACAGACACTAAAATTGTGATCCAAAAATATGATAGTGATCCCCAAATTAAAGTTGCTAGTTGTGTATGTATAAATTCACATTGAATCATATTAACTTGTTTTGAAAAAAAATTTAAAGATACTTTCAGAATGGTGTAGGTCAAAAAAATTACATCCTGTGAAGGGATTGAATTGAAAATCTCAGTCTGTCTGGTCATCTTTCTTTGTATACTGGTTTCCTTTTAGGAGACTGTTTCTGGGTGCCAGGTATCTGATATTTACTTCTACTACACAAGAGAGAAAATTAATGTCATTTTTTATCATATTCTTAGTCACTTTTGGTTATTTATTAAAAACTAGATCAGTGACAGTAGAAAAAAATTCACAAATAATTACCAAATTTTATACTTTCATCCTTTTGTCTGAAGACCTTTTTTATTTTATTCATGATAGGCTTTCAATATTTATATCCCTTAATCAATTTTTAATGAAACTAACAGGATTGATTGAGATAATAATTACTTTCTTCCTAGGGAGAATGCCAGTAGTAAATGTTAAAAATTAGCTCCTGGTCCTAACCAGAACTACATGCGCTACGTATGTTAAAATTTGCTTTCTATTAATAAAATCAGTTTAGGGCTTCCCTGGTGGCGCAGTGGTTGAGAGTCCGCCTGCCGATGCAAGGGACACGGATTCGTGCCCCGGTCCGGGAAGATCCCACATGCCGCAGAGTGGCTGGGCCTGTGAGCCATGGCCGCTGAGCCTGTGCGTCCGGAACCTGTGGTCCACAACAGTGAGAGGCCCGCGTACCGCAAAAAAAAAAAAAATCCGTTTATACTAGAGAGGCTTGTCCACTCACTTTGAATTTGCAAGAGAGTTGTCTTTGTTTTAAGCGGTGGTGATTGTGATTAGAGTACAGAAGCACTTAAAGGGTGTGACTAATCCTTCCCTGTAATACTCATCCTGGCCTCGAAAATTCACCTACTGCATTAGCCCCACAAGCACAATGCCTTTGATTTTCTTCTGAGATTACTTCTGCTTTCAAAAAGGATAATTATGAAACCTGACTACGGCTTTAGGGAACCTGTTGTCTCAAAAATAGAGGAAAGAGAAGACTGGAGAGGTTACTCAAGAGAACATTATTTCTAAAGTTCAGTGAATTTCTTGTTCCAACAATAAATTGCTTGTTCTGAATCCGAACCCATTCAGAAGTTGTGCCTGGATCTGTGACTCTTGAATCTTTAATGTGGTGAGAATTAACTAAATGAAAAGAGAAAGTAATGAGGACTTAGTGATCCATATATGAGTCCTTTGCCCTATGAAAAAGATAAAATGTAGAAATAGTTAATTTTGAACGGATTTGATTTAATGAGACTAAAAGATGATCAATGTATGTGATAATAGTCTTTACACTACATTGCTTTGTAATCTTATTTAAGCTTTACCAGCTACTAAAGGTGATTTAAAAGAATTTTCTTATTTGCTAGCTAATATAGTATATTCCCAGATGGCTAACATATATTTCAACACTTGCTATTTATTAAAGTAAGTGAGAGAGAGGCGGTGTGAACTAATGATAAAAAAATAAATACTTCCCTGGTACAAGAATATTTAGAAGCCCTGTAGGATATTGATAGGCAATGGCATTATCTGGATGTGCGTTCTTTTTCAAAATGGCAAAATCATTCCATTTCTTTGCCGTATAACCTCTGTTTATAAGGATGACAAATCTTTTAATTATGTTTAGCTTATCTATGACATTATACTGTAGAGTACCAGTGATTATTGCTTAAGCTGTCGATTTAATATTAATTTTCAGCTACGTGCTTTCCATATTTTAAACACCTGTCCAGATTTCCTTTGATGCTTATCCTTGAGAACATTTCCATGTCATCCTGTCAGCATTGAAGGAATACAAATTCAGATGAATTCTAATGCTGGTTAAGCAGTACCTATCTGTGGTATATTTGCTGGGGGTGGTAGCGAGGGAAAGATACCAATTCATATTGAAACCAAATATTTGTAAGTTGAGACTATCTGGATTACTCCTTATTTTACTAGATTGTGAGCTGTTGGAGAGAGCATAGGCTGTGTATTTCCATTTATGTTTCCCTGCAGCGCTAATCACAGAGGTCTTGTGTATACTTGACATTCCCTTAATATGTTAGCTAATTGAGTTAACAGGATATTTATGTATCCATAACACCAAAGGGATTATCAGATTAACAGTTGGTCCAGGCACTTATTAATCAGAATGAGCACGGGCTTTAAACTACAGTATGGCTGCATAGATATATGTACATATACCAGATGAACGTAGGCCTTGATTAAAGCCACATTTTCAGTTACCATTTACCACAGAGTCACATGATTACAGTATATTCTGTATAGTTTGCTGTAATTTAGATCACCTTAAGAAGCATGAGCAACTAATGAAAGAAAGCTGTGGTTCAGGAGTCTTTTTGTAAGTACTGCCTTAAAAAATACTCCATTTGTCTTTGAGAAACCTTGGGTTTTCTTTTTGCTTCCTTGAGAAATAATTAAAGGAGAAATGAAGAAAAATCTTTGGGGAATTAATTTGAACATTTTAATGTTGCATTTGTTAACATTAGCTTTCAAATGCTTAAGTTTTTAAGACTGTAGTTCTGTATATGATGGAACAAATATAGTAATGATGTATTATGCCTTTAATTTGGGGTGTTATCCAGATTTGCTTGGAATAGTCCTATTATACGTTTTGTCCCAGGTTAATTATTACTATTCACTCTCAGAAACGCCCTGGTGTGGAGGATTAAATTTATGGTCAGCTCTTGGAGGTTTACAGATGTGGCTTCTTGCATGAGTGGACAGTTACTCCTTAGCAACAGTGAATTGATAGAGACCGTTTCATTCAAGGAACTTTTACTGTCAGGTAGTTAACAGAAAAGAAGAGGTGTGTTGCTTCCTCTCCCCCTCAAATACACATACATCTAGAACATACATGAAAGTGACAGAGAGGCCAAAATCATATTTCTGGCCACAATGGATTTGTACGGAGAGCAGAGGAGGTTTTGTTTTGGAGAGTACAACAAACATGTAAGGTCCTAAGTGAATGTTGTGAGTTCTGGATTAGCTTTTTTAAATGAAAAAGTATTTAATATGGTTCCTTGCCACCATACTAACAGTAGCTTGAAAACAAACACTGGTTATTCAAGATCTTCCTTAATTTTCAGAAAATCTATTATTTTCATTTTCTAGTGAACCAGAAAATTAGATTATTAGATAATCTAAAATTAGATTATTTTCCTGTTAGCAGTATGGTTTCTAGCATAGCGGCTATCAAACTTTTTGGTTACAGACCCCTTTATACTCTTAAAAATTACTGTAGACCCCAGAGAGCTTTTATTTATGTGTGTTATATCTATTTTTTATTAGAAATTAAACCTGAGAAATTAAAATATTATTTTTATTTATTTATTTATTTTTTTTTTGCGGTACGCGGGCCTCTCACTGTTGTGGCCTCTCCCATTGCGGAGCACAGGCTCCGGACGCACAGGCTCAGCGGCCATGGCTCACGGGCCCAGCCGCTCCGCGGCATGTGGGATCTTCCCGGACCGGGGCATGAACCCGTGTCCCCTGCATCAGCAGGCGCACTCTAAACCACTGCGCCACGAGGGGAGCCCTAAAATATTATATTTAAAATATTATTTTGAGAGTATGCATAATAATCCCATTACATATTAAGATAATATTTTTATGAAAAATTATTTTTCCAGAATGACAACATTTAGTGCAAACAGTGGCCTTGTTTTACACTTCTGCAAATCTCTTTACTATGTGGCTTAATAGAAAAAAACCGGATTCTCCTATTTGCTTCCGCATTAAATCTATTGTGATTTCACATGTCATGTAGCCTCTGGAAAACTTCATTGTATACTTGTAAGAGAATGAGCATGAAAATGGCAAATAACAGCCTAGTGTTTATGAAAGGAGTTTTGACCTTGCAGATTCCTAGAAGGGCCTTTGGGACGCCCAGGAAGCTCCAGATAACACTTTGAGAACTGCTGCTTTGCCAGAAGCTTGGCCTGTATTCGATGAATATTTTCTGCATCCTTGAGGAAGTACAATTTTGTCCCTTTATTTGAGAAGCTGTTTTGTAAATATAACATTTATTAAGCTGATTTTATAGTTCCATGAAGATTTTTGGTCTTACACAGCAAATCCACATATTAACTGATGCTGTTTGCCAAAAATGTAAGCATTTTAAAAATGTAGTTTCTAGAAATACCTTTTGAAAAATAATTTCTTGAAGTTTTTGAGAACTGTACTCGTTTTCTATTTTGTTGTGTTTTTCTGTATTTTTTTAAAAAACCAAGAGTCTGTCAGTGTTTTCAATAAACTCAAAGTAGGGTGTAATGCTAATTATGTGTAACGAATAGTATTTTTTGGCACAATTAAGTTAAATTTAAGTTTTAATAGAAAATAAAAGCTCCTTCAGGATGTTGATATTTTTAAATGTCTTTTTTCCCCATGGATGCTCCCTTTATAGTTATATTTTTAATACACCATAGATGCTGTATTTTGTAGAATTTAATTATGGTTTAATATTTGCCTTTTGTTTGTGCTACTCTTCCAGTCACTTTGCCATTAGACGTGAGCTTGTAGAGATTAATTCCTTTACAAGTTATTTGTAAAAATATTGATATTTCTATCAGAGACGTTTTTGTCTAACAGAATTTTTGTTTTCCATAGGCTTTTAGATTATAATAGGATTAAGAGATCTTAATAAAGATAAAATAGTTCACCCATTTTATAGTTAATGTAAAATTATCTTTTTTACTTTTTAGGTGTGGAGTATGCTGATAACTATTTTTGTTGCTTTAAGTTTAGTGACCATATCACCTTCTAACATTTTTTCTTTAAAATTACTTCCATTCCTTTTTGTACCTTTGTGATTAATTATTTTACTTTATTAAGAAATAGTTTTATAGTAGTCTACATTCTGTTTTTTTTAAAAGGGTACATGGTAGATGATGTATATGTATATATAGTATTTAAAATATTGATACATAGAAAAGCATGTGGTGGAAGGTAATATTTAAAGATTTTTATAAAACTTTTTGTACTCAGTTTTTTTGTGCAGAATTTACTTACGAGCTTGATGACTTGACAGTAGAAATTGGTGAGACATAAGGAAAGTGATCAGGCTATCAATTTGTAACATGCTAGTGTTGATGAAATTTGTCATTTACAAGTGAGAAATAGAAAGCATAGTTCACATAGTCCTTCTGCTGTGCTTTTTTCTTTCATTTGAACTGAATAGAGAAGTGATAGGTAGTAACTATATGTATTAGCTCTTGCTCCATAACAAATTACTGTAGAACATAGTGGCTTAAAACAACATACATTTATTATTGAACAGTGTTTGTGGGTTAGGAATGTGGGGACAGCTTAGCTGGTCCTCTGCTTCAAGTTCTTTCAGAGGCTTTGAGATGGTCATCTCAAGGGCTTGACTAAGAAAAGATTTCTGTTCAAGTTCACTGACCTCTTTGTTGAAAAGATTCACTTCCTCTCCAACAAGGTAGCTGGCTTCATCAGAGCGTGAATGCTGAGAACACAGTAGAGGAAACCAGCAAAATAGAAGTCACTCTCTTTTGTAACCTAGTCACGGAAGTGACATCCCATCATTTTTGCTGTATTTCGCCTGTTAGAAATAAGTCATTATATCTAGACCACACTCAAGGGGAGGATATAAATACCAGAGGTATAAAAAGACATGAATACCAGGAGGCAGGGATCAATGGAAGCCATGTCAGAGATTGCTATCACCTAACTCTTTTTTGCCATAGCTATATAAAATAATGATGCGATACATTGAGAATGCGTTCATAGATAATTTTTATTCATTTATCTTTTGAGTACAGAGCCTCTATTAACTTCGTGGGAGTTTTTGAAATATAGATGAGTTCCTTTTGATATGATGTTTTGCTGGTCTGCTGTCTTTCTGTTTCTTTGCATCAATTCCTTCAGTCCCTAAATAGGATTTTAGGTCCCCCCCACCCCTATGCTTCTTTACGTTTACAAGTACTTATTACATACTGGAATTAGTTAAATCCTATTCTCTTTCTTTTGAAGATGCCAGATAGTATAGGCTGTCATACAGCTGTACTGTTTTACTTAAGAATGTCACATGCTTTGTTTGTTTCATAAGAATTTGAAATGGAATTTATGTTACGTGTTTTGCATATTGAGGTGCTCAGCAATGCAATTAGTAGAGAAGTTTGGATGTAATCCAGTGATTTGCAAAGTATGGTCTCTGGTTGGCAACATCATCATCTCCTTGTTTGGAATGCAAATTCTCTGCCTCACTCCAGACCTACTGAATCAGAAATTCTAGGGGCGGGGCCCAGCAATCTGTGTTTTAACAAATTCTTGAGGTGATTCTGATGGCCACTGAAGTTTCAAAACCACTAATCTATTCATTCCCTTTAGAACTTCAATATTACTTTTCCAAAAACTTTTGGCCTGTAATAGAAATCTTGCTTTTACTATTGTATGCAAAACTTTCCAGGAAAACAAACATTTTTTCCCTACTCATTTTACAGATAAAGGATACAAAAAAGAAACACAGTACGTGCTTTGTGTATTTCAAGCCTGTTGGCTGGGCAGCATGTATGTTGGCCAGGACAGGTGCGATTGTTGAGGGAGACAGGACGGGGAATTTTGAGATGCATTTTCTTTCTCATTACACTGTTTCTTTTGTTAACAAAAGTCAAATACCAAACGGTGATTATTTTAGATGAAAATTGTATTGGTTTAACATTATATCACATATTAAATTTTCTTAGTAGCATTTTGAAAATACATTTGCTAATTGTCAAAGAATGGATTGTATAATGTTTCGTCAACTTTTAAGTTCTGTTTCAGTGAACACTTACCAATAAAGATTTGCATTGAATTATCTTAGATGAAATATGGGTCTCACAAGAAGGACCCTTTATAAGTTCTCATGCCAGCTTTCTGATGTGTAGATACTGTTTGGAAAGACATCTATATCTGTCTATCTATGTTGCATAATTTTTGTGTTCTTAATTCTTTTCAGTTGATTTTTTAAAAATCTGTCCTATGATACTACTGTAGTAAGATTAAAATTTAAAGCAAAATGTTTGTAATTTTAACTACCTTCGTAGCATACTTAATAGTTTGGTTATATTCTTTTATTTTTATGTTTTGTGAAAGTTTGATAAATGTTTTTGAGGACTAAATTTTGAGAGGTCTGACTAGTATTTTCTTACTTCACATGAATTCACATTGTAGTTAGCTGGAGTGATGCATGTTGCTCGTGTATTGACTTAGGGAAAGTTATTAGGATTACAGAGTGGGTTGCTGAAGTTGGTATGGTTTTTTTATCTTACACACCTAGGACAATAGTCATTCATTTAAATAGTCATGTATTTAAATGTGAAAACTACGTCACATAGTGAAGTCCAGTAGTGCTCTAAAAAAATCTATACTGTTCTAAAGAAAATCAAGTAATAGTAGACATTAAGAACATTTAATATGCTCTGCCTTCCTTGATTTCCCATTTAGTTTGGTGTCTGGGACTCTGCTAGTTTGTATTGTTTGCTGGATTCTTTTAGCTTAGTAATATAGGAAGCAGCAAGGTACCTCAGGATGGATGAGAATTACCATGAAGTGTAGCTCATTTTAGTAGACTTGTGGATGCCTAATGATTTTTGAAACATGATGGCTGCCTTATATATCTTTTTCAATCTTCTTGGTTTTTGTAAGTTTAGCGTATCCTTTTATTGCACGGGTGGTAAAATAAGGTGCTTCATTCTTCATTTTAAGGCCATTTGCTGCTTTAAGATCTTTTTGTATAAACCTCTTATTCTGGTAAAACATGCACAGAAAAAGTTTAAATAAATTATTGGCAGATGTTTCATTGACAAGCAAACACTTGAAAGCCGTTTTTTTCCTATGCATTTAGTTAATGAATTAGATTACTTTTTCCTCTTTAGGAATAGTTTTGATGCAGTTTTTAAGATTGGATTTAGTAAACCATTCTGACTTTGTTGAAGTTATTATGGTATAAAATTTTCCTTGAAAAAGTTATTTGTTTTTTAAATTTTTCTACTTAGAAATGTCATTTTTCTTCAAACAAACTTATAATTTGCATGACACATAAATTTTAAATTAGGGTTTATAGGCACATTTGACCAATGTAAATTGAGAATGTTTATACATAGCTTATTTCTTAAAGTTTAATAATGTGTGCCAATGAGTGAGAGTCACTCAAATTAGTATTTACTGACTTCTATAGAAGTAGACTTAGTGTGCCCTAGGGGTTTATATATATGAATTGGCTATACCCCCTATCCTCCCACAAGTCAAGGGAAGTAATAACCTTTCCACACTTCTGTCAACAACAGTAAAACAATTCACACTAACACTTGAACCTCCCTCGTAGCTTTACTAAAGTGAATATCCATCATCTTCCAAGTTACCTTGCACTACCTGCAGTATTTAAGAGCCCATTGATCACTTTCCCTATTAAACTGTTAAAATAACAAGATCAGATGTTGATTATCAAACTTAGTGTTAATTTCATGGAGTTTGATATTTGTGTATGCACAAGTGTGCTGTTTTAACTGATGTCTCACTTCGTTTGTGATTACAACTAGTGGGGGAAACCTTGTTATGAAGTTGTTAGACTGGGATTTCATCAGGAAGTCTGACGTTACATTTGAATTGTTGGTCCTCTGCAAGAAAACAGAATGCTGCTTTTGACGGAATAAGCCAGGACAATGAGGCGAGGGGTTTTATTTCAAGGTTTTCTTTGGTGATGGCATAAATACATAACAGGTTATGAAATCCAATTACTATATTAAATTTCATCACTTGTTTTTTAGGTATTCCAATAACTGTACCACCTCCAGGTAAAACTTTTTTTCATGTTTTCTCCATCATTGTTAATAAACATGAAATTTCAAGCTTACAGTTACAGGAGGGACAGTGTTGATGTGGTTAGAATGTGGAATAGGCTATTGGGATTTCAAGGTCCTATTTTCAGCTCTGCCTTTGCTTCATTCGAGTTTTGATTAAGATATTTAGTTTTCTTATACTTGTCTTACCCATTTCTGTAGAAATAGACATTCTGAGAAAGTTTTTACCATATCAATTTATTAAAGAAAACAGTATAGGATTAAAAATAAAATTTTTATTAAAAATTGTTTTTTCAGACCAATGAATTTTTTATGTATGATGAAGTGACTGCAAGAGAAGAGAAAGATCATTTATCTTGACTTTATCATGGTTTCTGATTTTTTTATTTTTACCCTGCTGGCATAACTCAATGTTGTGAGAAAGTATGTTCTGAACCACACAGATAGGTTGACAGCTGGACAGATGGTTGTTCATAGAGCAATGATTAAATTGTTCATTGTTGTAAGGATATGATCAATAGGAGTTTATATGTGGCCCAGTGTTTTTTACATTTTTTTTCAGTTCTTTTTAAATTTTTTTATTTTTTGGTAGTGTGATACAAATATGATAGCAAGTGTATTTACTGAGTTCAGTATTAAAAGTCAAGAAGTATAAAGAGAATGAGAGGTGACAATGCTTGGAAGGGTGGGTCTAAGTTCAAAATGACCTTGATAAACAGAAAATAGTGGAGTTTAGATAGCATGGGATAGTATACATATTTAGATGTGGGATAGAGAGTCACTGATTATGTATGAATATGGCTGAAAAAGACGTACTAGGAAAAGTCATAAAGGAATCATTGGTGTGTCTTTATAGGTTAAAAAGAAGTGATTGTAAGGCTATATAAAGTAGGATTGTGACTCTAGGACTAATGTAGTAATTGCTAAATTTTACACTGCTAAGATGCTTAATAGAGGAGAACCTAAAAACTGGACACAGTGAAGATGAGCATGGTGAATTTGAAACAGCTTGAAGCAGGGCTAAAAATGGATTTAAATGGACTTTTGAGAAGGGTTAGGAGAACTGGGGTTCATTTTTACCTAGAATACTAAAAAGGCTTAGTGGAAGTGTTTTCAAACATGTATTTCAATGGATTGCTTTTTGTCCTCATGCAGATCAGCATATGAATTGTAGTGAGAGAGATTCGAATTATATAATTTAATGTGCTTCCTAATAGGGTTATTAAAGCTTGGCAGGAATTGGTGTCATAAGGAATTGGTATCATAAGTTGTAGAATCTTCAAGTCTTGTTGGGATATTTTATTGCCTATCTGAATTTGAAAGTGCAGAGTAGATTTAACTGTTAAGGTCCCTTGTAGCCATACTCTGTGGTATTTCATTTAGGTTTTGTGAATTATTCACAATGCAGACCTCATGATATAAAGGTGCAAATTATTTCATTTCTAAACTAATTTAAAAACTATATTGTGTGCTTTTCTTTATAAATTAGTTCTTTAGGGTTGTGCTATTTAAAACGTATTTTATGATGGATGTTCTCAGCCTTAAGCATTTATATATTTACTGGTAAGATTTTATTTATAAATTACACATTTTAAGGAAATTTATATACATCTAAACTCTCAAAATATTTTTTGAAAGAGGTAAATGCTATTTTATTTGCTTTTCTTCTAAAATACTTAAAATATATCTGGTGGCAACACTACTACTGTTTTATATATGGAAAAGGTAAGGCATTGAGATTAACTTTCTCACACTCACAAAATGGGCTGTGTGTGGTGCTGAAAATAAGACCGGGTGTCCTGACTCCCAGTTTGTGCTCTGTGTATTAGACCAGACTGTTCATTTAAAGTTATATTCCTCCAAAAATCTGTTCATAAATTTAAGCTCCACTTTTTTTCTGTCCATTATAACATAGAGAAGCACGTTATATCCCCAGAGAAATTTAGTGACACACAGCAACCTTAACTCTTGGCATTAAGTGTACATTCTGTTAACTTTTTTTATCTTATGATTGAATGTTTCAGGTTTTCCTCCTCCACCAGGCGCTCCACCTCCGTCTCTTATACCAACAATAGAAAGGTAATCAGTATGGGTACTGTAAACTTTATCATTGATAGGCTTCTGACAGAAGAATCATATGTATCTTGGTAATATTTTCAAAGGTTTAATTTTATAAACAATAGTACCTGCCTTTTAATTCATAAGTCTAGATCTGTATTAGTTACTTTTATATAAGATGTTGGACCTATAGCCTAATAACAAAACAGGACAAAGAAAACTAAATGATAGTATTTTGAAATATCTTGCTTTGATTTACGATACTCTTATTAAAGAAACCCCTAGATTGTAAAATCTTGGCTGTAGTCAAGTTTTGTGGGATGTACAAACAGATGATTAGTAATCATGAATAATGCATGTCTGTTTTAGGATTAAGTAAGGATAACTATTTTCAGGGACCACAGTAAAGCAAAGCTGCCTTATTCCTTGCTACCCAGTGCAACTCAGCTTCCACAAAGGAAGATTGGATCCCTTCTGCGTGGCAGTAGCCTTATTTTTTATACCCTGCTTTTATGGTTTATGTTATTTGGAATGCTGTGGTAAAGAACATTTACCTCATGGATGGCAATACCATGTTTAACCCCATAGGTTTTGGAATCACACTAACCTGGTTCAAATTTGGCTTCAGAATTTCCCAGCTTTGTGTTCTTAGGCAAGGTTCAAAACTATTCATTGAGACTCAGATTCCTCTTTTACCAAATGGGGGGTTGATAGAGTTGTGAAGATTAAAACAGCTAGTGAATATAAAGCATCAGCACCATTCTTTGCAGATAGAAATAACTAATAAATGGTAGCTATTATTATTTCCTCTTAAGTGGCAAATAAACTCTATAAAAAATACTGTATTTCTGAAAAAGTGATTTAAACTATATGAAAAGAAAAATTGTGAGAACTTTACATCAATAACATCAAACCAAGCATATGATTTTCAAACGAAATGATAAAACTCGGTGAAGTGTGACTTGTGAGACCATAGGATTTAATTTTAAGTTCTTGTTAAACATATATTTGTTTTCACAATCACAATGTTAAAAAGTAGTATTTGTTGATTCTATCAGTAGCGCTGAATTTCTGATTTTTAATTATTAAAGTCAGTTTTTTAAGGCAAAATTTTAACTAAAGTCTGAAATACTTCGTTAGCCTCGAAGTTTCTGTTACTTATTGTGAGTCAGGCTGAATTGATTGGATTACTCATGTTAATACTAACAAGCTATATTTTCTTTACAAGTAGGTGTTAGGTTTTGAGGTTAAACAGCCTGTGTTTTTAAGTATTAAAAAATAAAGTTACAGAATTACAGGTACCATTATATGGTGATTAAATAAAAGTCATAATTCTGCTTTATGTTTTGCATTTGCACCTAATTATTAAAATTCAGAACTTCCTTGCAACACATAAAAATATATTTTTCTTCGACAGTGGACATTCCTCTGGTTATGATAGTCGTTCTGCACGTGCTTTTCCATATGGCAATGGTAAGTGTTATTTTTTAATTGCCCAGATTCAGTTTGAATCAGTAAAGTACTTAAGTACTTTAGTACTTTTAAAACAATAGAAACATAGTTCCATTGTTTAAAGTACTATCTTACAGAGCAATTAAAAAATATTTACTACAGGAATAACTAGGTCTTACATATATTCCAGGTCACTTAACAGAAATACTTTTCATTTCTTTACCAGCCATACTTTTAAAAATTAACAAATGGTGACACAACAGGGATATTTGTCCCTTGCCTTTTCCCAAAAGGATTTAGGATTTGTCACCAAATTGTCGATCTTCACTGTCCATAATCTTTTTTGTTTCTTAACTCACGGTATCTGACTAACCTCTTTCTCATCTTTCCCCCTCACTGGATTATCTTTTCTTCTAGCTCATTTGGCAGGTTCTCCTTCATGTTCACTCTTGACAACTTTATCCCTTCTAAGGCCTTCTAATACCACTTTCTGCTTAGATTTCTTGATCCATTCATTTATTTTAAAAGAGCTGTGCATTGTACTAGGTTTTAAGGATACAGTAAACTAGACATAGGTTTGCTTGCCTTCAACAAATTATAAGCTAGTGAGGAAACAACCAGGTGACAGAAGAGGGTATCATAGGAGCATGATGGAGGGGTCTCCCACTCCACTGGAGTGGGGTGTAGATGATTTGGGGTTCAAACATGTTCAGAAACATGGGGGTGTGAGAGAGTGTGGTAGGCTTTATGAACTGAATGAAGTGTGGTGTGGTTGGAGAGTAGAGAATATGATGAACATCTAGAGATGAGATAAGAAATGGTGCGGGGGCATTACAGCCATGCTGTAGAGTTTAGACCTTAGTCAGAGGGCTGTGAGGAGCCATTTAGTTTTATGCTGATTTGCATAATTGTTAGGTTTACATTTGAAAAGCGTCCATTCTGGCTACTTACTGTGAGGAGATTGGGGATTTGTAGTGTGGGAGAAAGGTGGGAAGGGCAGAGATGCCTGCTTGATTGGGAGAACAAGAAGCTGTTAGAGTAATCCAGGGGAAGAAACTTATAGTCCTGAATTCAGCGGATACCATGGGGGATGGAGAAAATTAGTGGTTCCAAAGGCATTTAAGGAGTAGAATTTGTAAGGCTTGGTGAGAGATCAGATATTTGTATCAGTCATATACTTTCAGTTAACCTTCTAGGTTTCTGTGTCAGGGTTTTGTACTGTCCTTCAGACCCACCTTGTTCAAAGCCACATATTCCATTCATTCACATCAAAAGGTAGTCTTTCTGTTATTTGTTTCAGTGGTTATGTCACATTTTTTCCCCTGGGCTCCCAGGAAGTCATACTCTTTGGGTTGGAATCTTGCTTCCCCCTCTCATTATTTATGTGACTTTTGTAGATCTTTAACCATTAAATGGAGAGCATGATTCTTCCTCATAAGATCAGAGAGAATACACTGAAGCATGTTAGTCCTGCCATTTAATAAACACTCAAATATTAGCTGTTACTTTTCTGATTATCCCGATCTCCAACAAGCTCCAAGTTCCTTCCCTTTTCTGCACTTGGAGGCGGTTATTTTTCACATCTGTTAATTGAAGCTTGAATATAAAGGACTCAGCACAGTACCTGTAATATGTACATACTCGATAAGCATTACTTATAAAATTAATTAAAATTTATTTTTACCTTTTTTATGGCACTTAACATTTTCTGCTTTGTCATTAAATTCCTGTATATTTGTTTCAGTACAGATGAACTTGAGGAATAGCCCATATCAGAAAGAATAAGACTTTATTCTTGAGATTACCTGCTCAGTTTCCTTGTGGAAGATTTCATTTTTAAAAAACTGGCTAATTAAGCATTTAACTTTTTCTCAAAGTAATACATGCACATTTTTAATAAAAAAGCAAGAGTTTTCTGCTCACTCTTTACCACCCCCTCAGAGATGAGCGGTTTTCCCCCCTTTAATGAGGATGTCTTTAGTACTAACAATGATAAAGCATAGCACAAGAATTAAATAGAGGAAAGTTAGGTTTCTTTATTCCAGTCAAACAAAGCCTTGGGATGAAGATGATAAATACTACTTCCTCTTTATCGGTAATTCTGTTTTACCTTTGTTTATTTTAGAATTTTGTAGTTCATCCTCAAATACTACTAAACTAAGTAACTGTAGATGGAAAACAATGATTTTTCTTGATGTGCATATTAAGATTGTGCTTACAAAGTAATACCTAGTTTAAAAGTAATCTTTGCAGGAATATTGAAGAACTGCAGAGACAGACATTTTTAATGGTTTTTAGTTCTTTTGATGGTCTGCATGGCATTTCTACATAGGCTTATCACCCTATTTCTTGATTATATAACTTTAGATACCATCTGTTATCTTCTTATTGTGATGGATGTATATTTTACTCACTTACCATCATTATTCCTCTCCTATTCCCCTGAAGTGAAATTATATTACTCTTTCTTCCTCTTTTTATTTATATACCTACCCTCTGTTTCATGTACCATCAGTCTCTACTACTGTGTCTTTCCAAGCCTTCACCTCTTTTTCCACCTCTGCCTCCCTGCTTTGATCAGCTGTACTTCTAACATTCTGTCTTGTAACCAAAATTATCTGTGCCCTGACAAATATTTTATTCTAAAAGCTAAACAGTAAACCATAGTCACATTATTATGACTGTGTAAATATTCTGTACTATAGCGATAATTATACTCAAGCCCCTCAAAGAAGAAATTTTCTATGGCAAATACATTAAAAGTATCATTTTTTTTAACACTTCATCAACTGTGCAAAGTCATACCACATTTTAATTGGGTTCATATTTGAACCATGAGTTTCTCTACCTCAAGTATACAAAGATATTCTTCAATACATTTTTCCCCAAAAAAAGTTTTCAAATTTCTTTTTCCTGTGTAAGTTCTTAAGCCATCTGGAATTAATTTTTGCCTACGTTATGAAGTAAAGATGTAATTGTCCCAGTGTTACTTGTTTATCCTTCCTGAGGGATCTACAGTGTCATCTCTCCATTCGTGTATCAAGTTTCCCTGCATGCATGGATCTGTTTCTTACCTTTCTAGACTATTCATTTGGTTAATTTAACTGTCCCTGTGCTAATAATGCCACACTACCTTAATTTTGAGTTCTTAGTAAATCTGATACCTGGTTCAGCGAAATCTATCTACCTTATTCTGCTTCAGAAGTATTTTGGGGCCATTGCTCTTATATATCTATTTTAGAATCAACTTTGCAAATTCCATGAAAAACTCTGTTGATTTTTATTAATAATTAACGCTTATATTATGCATACAGTATGACAAACACTGTTAACTCATGTAATCCTCACAGTCTTATAAAGCAGGCATAGTGTTGCCACCCTCATTCTATGGACTAGGGAATTTAAGAACAGCCAGATTAAGGCCATTTTCCCAATGTCACACAATAAGTGGCAGAGGCAGGCTTTGAAACCTTGTAGCCTTGCTCCAGAGTCCTTTCTCTTACTATACCATGTTATTTGTTACATTGATGCTCTAGAACACTTTGTAGGAATTCATTCATACCTTACAACATTGTGTTAATGTATGAACGAGTACTCTCCATTTAGGGAGGTGTTCTTTAATGTGTTTCAGCTGAGTGCTATAATTGTCTCCATACACTTCTTGCACATCTTTGGTTAGATTTAGTCATAGGTACCTATTTTTTGTTCTTATAAATGGTATATTCACTTAAGCTCCATGTACTGTTTGTGTTTGCTTGTATTTAGAAATATAATTGGTTTTTGTTTTATTTGTATGTATATATATTGATCAATATATATGTTGATCTTGTAGCCTGTTACCTGTTGAACTCTCACTATAATTTGTCTGTGAATTCTCTTTAGGCAGTATCATCTGCAATTCCTTCCGTTTCAGATTCTTATTCCTCACCTCCCCCCGCCCCCAACCCCCTTTTTTTGGTCTTATTGTTCTGGCTAGGATCTCCATATAATATTGAAGTACTGAAAGTGGAGTTCTTGTCTGGGGATACCCCCCCTTTTTTTTTAAAGGAAATGCTTTTATATTTATACTACTAGATTTTTACTCTTAGGTTTTTGATAAAACCCTATGTCAGTATAAGGAAAATCTCTTCTTGTTTTCCAAGGGCTTTTAAACTGTGAACGGATATTGAGCTTTATGAGATGCTTTCTGAGTTGATCATACTGTTTTCCTTCTCTGTTAAATGTGGCAGATTTCTAAATTTTTCTAATATTGAGCCACCTTTTATTTGCTGAGGTAAACCTAACTTGGTCATGATTGATTTTACCTTTTTATTTTTAAAAATAAACACTGACTTATTTAGGATTTTGACAACTAAGTTCATATGTAAGATTGTTCTGTGATTCTCCTTTATTTGTACTGTCCTTAACTGGTTTTAGTATTAAGGTTATACAAGCCACATGGGATAAGTTAGGCAATAATCTTTTTTTCCTATTCTCTGGAAGTTTGTATATTATTAGAGTGATCTGTAGTAAAAGTCACCTGTAAAAGCCATCTGGTCTTGGGGGAAGGTTTTAAATTACGGGTTTAATGTCTTTAATAATTATGGTACTAGTCAAGATTTCTTTTCACTCTTGAGTTACTTAATGTGTTGGTCTAAAGTATATAATATTCTCTGTATTGTTTAATCTCTGCAACATCTGTAGTTGTAGTCCCTTATTGGTTCTGATAATTTTTATGAGGTCTCTTTTTTCTTAATCCTGTCAAAAGATTATTATGTTTTATTCATCTAGTCTTTAAAAACCAACTTTTAGCTTTGTTTATTGTATGGTAGTTTTCTATTTACTTGATTTCTACTTTTATCTTTATTATCTCCCTTCTGTTAGATTTTTCTATTTTTTCCTAGGTTCATAAGTTGAAAGCTTAATTCATTCACTTTCCATCTTTTCTAATGTAGTGTTTTTTAAGATTAATTTCCCTCCAGAACAGTTTTCATTTCTAGACTTTTGATATATTGGGTTTTTGTTTATGTTCGGTTTTTAAATTATTTTAAATTTATGACTTTTTTGACCCTTGAGTTATCAGAAGTGTGTTTTAAATTTGATATATATGGAGATTATTTTCCCATAATTTTTAATTTTTACTTCTAATTTAAATTGTATGGTGGTCGGAGAACATGGTGTCTATTACACTTATCCTTTGAAAGTACATAGTATATTTTTATAAATGTTTCATATGGGTGAGAAGAATGAGTATTCTTTACCTGCCCTGGGCAGTATTCTATGTTATGTCCATTAAATCAACTTTGTTAGCGGTATTTTGCTCGGTCCTCATATATCTATAGTGATTTTTTTGTTTGCTTGAAGTGTCAGTAATGGAAAGAGTATGTTAATCTCCCACGATCATGGTGGATTTTTCTATTTCTACCTGTATTCTGTTAGTTTTTACTCCGTAAAAAGTAAGGCAATGGTGTTAGATATTTGGAAGTTTAATTTGTTCTGTCTTCTTGGTCAGTTGCATCCTCCACCTTCAAGTAGTCATCCTTTCTTCCCGGAGTAATCCTTTTTGTATGAGTCTGCTTTAATACAGCTACTCATATGGAAATTGGGGGATATTAGTATTTTATTTTATTACTATTTTATTTTATTACTATTTTATTAGTATTTTATTTTATTAGTATTTTCCTTTTTTTCTCCCATTCTTTTACTTTCAACCATTTTGTGTGTTTTTTATGTCTCTTATCTTCAGCATTTAGGTAGAATTTTTAAAAGTACAAATCAATAATCTCTGTCACTTAACTGATTAATTAATTCAGTGTCTTTTGTATTGTGATTTTTGAGCTATTCACACTTGTCTCCCATACCCCCATTCTTTCTAGTTCTGTTTTGAATTGACTGAATTTTTCAGGTGATATTTTAAAAATTCTATTTTTCCCTACATTGTTTTGAAATAATATACTTATTTCTGTTTTTTAGTGGTTACTCTTGAAATGTAGTATGCATATATCTGGTAGAAGTTTTTTTTGGTGAACTCTGTTGTTTATAACTTTCGCTTATTTTTGTTTATGAATGCCTTTGTTTTAATCTTATTCTTGAAATATAATTTTGAGTACATATTTCTAGGTTGTTACTTTCTTTCAGCACTTTGAAGATGTCCTTATGTATTCTGGTTTATATTTTTGATGTATTGGGAAGTTTGTGGTGTATCTAATTCTCATTTGCTGTTCACCTTGCAAAATGAAGTGTCTATATGTTAGATCTTTAAGGTTTGTTTCTGGGTATTTACCCAGACTGTGGGTATTCACCATATGTTATTTCTCTATTCTATATATAAAATAATTTTTTTTAATCTAGTGAAGCATTTTTGTGGGATATTTACTTTTTTTGGTCTTCTTTGTTTTTTAGGTACCATAATTTTTGTTTTTAATTATTATTATTTTTTCTCTGTAGTTGCCTTTCCCCACCTTCCTGGTTCTGCTCCTTCATGGCCTAGTCTTGTGGACACCAGTAAGCAATGGGACTATTACTCAAGAAGAGAGAAAGACCGAGATAGAGACAGAGACAGAGACCGAGAACGAGATCGTGATCGAGACAGAGAAAGAGAACGCACCAGAGAGAGAGAGAGGGAGCGTGATCATAGTCCCACGCCGAGTGTTTTCAACAGGTATGTTCAGCGTGCAGTAATTTGTACACCTGTATTTTATATGCACTTTAGAATTTATATTCAGTGCCAGGATGGAAGATCCACTACAATTGGGAAAGGATTGCTTGAAGAGTAGTTAGGATAGCCATTTTAAAAGCATCAAGGCTGTTTATTCATAAGGACTTCCCACTACCTAAAGCAGCAGTCTTCAAATTTGTTTGTTCATTTCTTCCTTAAAACAATTTTGAAAATGTCATACCCCCTCACATATTTTTATCTTGGCATCAAAAATTTTTCACCTTAAGTATAAATAGTTGGCTATATAGATATAATTTCCAGTCTGTTATAAATCTCACAATTTTAAAATAAAGTTATCATTACTCTATTATATATCCATTGGATTAAGAATACTATAGTGATTTGCTGAACATCATTATCCATTTTTAAAAAATACATAAACAAGCTCTGTAACAGTTGGAAATTCTGCGTTTCTTTTTGTGCTTGAATTCTTACTTCTGAGCCACGTCCCCCAAAGAATTTTATTCTAATGCAAAATATTTTTTTTCTTGAAAGTTTTTTTAATTGATCCATCCTATCAGTCTTCCCTGCAACATACCTATGTAAGTTAAAATGTATTAAAAAATTAATGACCATAAGATTAAGTATTTAAAAATTTTTTGATTTTAGTTATTTATTTTTATATATAAATATAATACAAATTCTGAAAAATAATTTAACATAACTACATTCTTTAATGTGATGGAAGCGCTTCTTCCCATCCCTAAATAATATTTGCATCCATGAATGAATGTTGCTACTGTTAGGGGAAAAAAGGCTTTGCCATTGATTATATTTCTTTCTTTCTTTCTTTTTTTAATATATAAATGTAAGCATTGAGAAACCTTGTTCACATAAAATATGTAAATAAGAATTGATGGAATTTTGTTGCGGTTCTGTCACTAAGTTATTTGAGCACTTTAAGATTTAGTGATATGTCAAAATTACACAGCTAACCTGTCATGAAAAGTTACTTTTAAGAATCTATTACCTCATGGCTCAGTTTTCTTAAAAGCAGATAGTTGGAAACCACCTGATTGTTACTTGGTGAAATTGTTTTCTACGGCTGCTACAATAAAAGTACCATAGACTGGTTAGCCTAGAACAACAGAAATTTACTCTCACAGGTCTGGAGGCTAGAGGTCTGATATCAAGGTGGCAGCAGGTTTAGTTCCTTTTTGTAGGCTTTGAGAGAATTTGTTCCCCGCCTCTCTTGTAACTTCTGGTGGTTGTTAGCAATCCTTGGTATCCCTTGGTTTGTAGATGATGCTTCACTCCAATCTGTGTCTGTCTTCACACAGCATTCTCCTCTCTGTGTCTGTGTACAAATTTCCCTATTTTTATAAGGGTAACAGTCTTTGGATTAGGGTGCAGCCAAATCCAGTCAGACCTCGTCTTGCCTTGATGATTACATCTGCAAAGACCCTGTTTCCAAAGTCTTTAGTTTTCTCAGTTTCTTGGAAGAACACCAAAAGGGCTTTACCAAGACTTATCAGAAGACTACCAATTATACTTAATACTCTTTATTTTAGAGGTACCCTGTTCAACTTAATATGCTTAGAAAGGGTTAGGAAAATGGAAATATATCTTCTCCAAAATGTCTGTAAAAATGAAACACCTTTATGTGTATTTGATATTTATTTTCATGCAAACCTGGAGCTGCAAATTTCCCCCATTCCATTTATGGAAAATAGCTACCAAATAACTTAACTGGTAAAAGACAGCTCCTATTGTCAAGCCAGCAGCCACATCACACCCAATTTCTATGGGAAAAAAGTCTGACTTCATTTTTCTGTTCAGTTAAATGAGTTTAATCCATATTTCCTGTCTAAGTCTAAGATAAAATAGTCACAGAATTCAAAATAAGGTGCTGCCTCCCCAGCACTTTCTTTTGCTTTCCTTCAGAAGGAATTTTTGGTTTTGTTTTTTTACTAGTTCAGGGAAAATTCTTATGACTCCACACTACTCTACACGATATCTGACGTTAGAACATCCCAGGACACAGGCCAAAATATTCCATTTCTTACTTCATACTTTGTAGCAGACAGATGTATAAGAGAGAAAGGCCTAAAGCCCTATAGAAGCTTTATGGTTCTTTGAATAAAATAGGTCTTACTGACACTAATATTTTAAATTAGATCTTCTTGATGCCATGATGGTTTTTATACCCTGAGCCAATAATGTACTGTAGTAAAATTGGTGAAAAGAATGCCTTTCTTTTGTAAAAGGCCAGGAACGTGATGGAGGAGAGGTTAGCCAGAGAAGTGGCATATGTGTTACCTGCAGGTGTATCATTAGGCAGTTCATGTTCAGGAAAGAATAAATATGGAAGTTGGGGACCTAGAAGTTGATTCCCTAAAACTTTCTGTGCCATTGGAAAGAATTCATTTATTGCTAGCATAAAGAATAAAGTCAAAATTCTTTTTATGATCCGTAAGTCACAAATTCAGTGCACCTTTCTATATTTTAACCCTGGTTCTCTCCCAAGGCAATATACTGCATGCTCTAGCTACACTGAACTACTTGCTCTTCTGGAAAGCCTCATAGTTTAGCACTTCCCTTCTTCGTGTTATTCCTGTCCTCTCTGCCTCACAAACTTTCACTGATTCTTCAAGGTTCAGCTCGTATTTGTCTTCTGTGAGCAACTCTGAACCTGAAAGAAAGAATTAATTATTCCTTCACATGCTCCCTAAGCATTTTGTGTATTTTCTTTAAAGCATGTCTTTCTCTTTCAGGGTGTTGACTATCATTTTTCATCTCTGTATCCTCAGCACTTTGTACAGTAATGCCTGGAACATAATGAATGTGTCAGTGAATAAAATGACTTAACACGTATCAGGGAGGAGGGTGAATACAGTAGAGAAAAAACAATCTTGAAAACTGTTGGTGAAACTGTGTTAGCCAGATAGGTTTTGAAATGGATAAAAATCAACCCTTATATCAAAGCGTTAATTTGGGCATCTTTCTAATTAACATATCCATTTAGGTACCTTCACAATGTAGAATGAAATAAGTTAAAGATAACTTTTTTTTGTTATCAGCTATTTTTATGGGTAAGATAAATGTAAGGTACACAGTTTTCTGATTTTGCTGGATGAGATGAAGTAATATATCAGTTCAAGATGTGAGCATATGCTTGATTCAGACAGCATTTGTTTTGTTAGATGTGATCATGTAATCATATACTTCTTAATCCAGAAAGGTCCTTAGGGGTTATCCAGTCTAAATTTTGATTTGTCAGATGAGGAAATGGAAGCATAGAGAAATTAAAGCAACACTAGAGCCATACTGTCTACTGGAAATATGGTTGAGATATTACTTAAAATCCTTTCTAGTCTTGAAATCAGGTAGTTTAAAAATTTATTACTTTTCATTTGTTTTTATTACTCTTTCTGTACTTGATTTTTTTTTTTCTTCCTCTTTCGGGGGTGGTGGGGAACCAGATTCATTCTTTCATTCATGTAAACTGACTTTTTTTTTAACATCTTTATTGGAGTACAATTGCTTTACAATGGTGTGTTAGTTTCTGCTGTATAACAAAGTGAATCAGCTATACATATACATATATCCCCATATCTCTTCCCTCTTGCGTCTCCCTCCCACCCTCCCTGTCCCACCACTCTAGGTGGACACAAAGCACTGAGCTGATCTCCCTGTGCTATGTGGCTGCTTCCCACTAGGTAGCTGTTTTACATTTGGTAGTGTGTATGTATCCATGCCACTCTCTCATGTAACTGACATTTTTTGAGTTCCTGTTATGTACCAGGCACAGAGTTGTGTGCTGAGGATACAGAATTACTCATACACTGTCGTTACAGATTTAACCATGTAATATTGTCACAATATCTAGGACTGGTTAGAAGTTTAAAACTTTATGTAAAAAAAAGTGCAAGAAGAAACTCCATAGGATTTATTAATCTTTTTCCTTCCTGTAGCTCCTAATAATATGACTTACACACTGTAGGCACCTGGTAACATTTTATTGACTAGATAAGTAAAGGTATGGTACATACATGCATGTTTGTGTGTATGTGTGTGTTGAAGTGTATGTTTTGAGTTTGTGTGGTGGGACATGTGCTGTTAATAACTTCAGTCACATAAGTGCATGAATTCTGTTAAGTTCAAGCGCATTACTTTCTGGGAAGTTGAATTGTTTCTAATGTAGTTAAAATTAATATATTTGAGATAGTACTGTTATCTCTAGAATGTACATGTTCACAAGGTAAGGAGCTTAATGCAGAACTTCATAGGAAACAAGTCTGAAATGAATTGCTTTGCTAGAGCTCGTAACTTTTCTTTGCATAAATTATAGTGTTTATAAAATTCTTTGTCCATTTCAAACACACTCATGCACAAATGCTACTTAATTTTTATTGAAGCTAAAAGTGTTAATGGTTAAACCATATTTGATTTTCATGTTGCTAGCTGTAGGGCATCAGGCGTAATGTTTACTTAAATCTGACTAAAAGTTCAAGGCCAGAGAGGGAAAAAAAGGTGGAAGAATTTTGTGTTGTTCTGAATTATCCCAGGAATAAAGTGTTCTCTGGAAAATCCAAATGAAGTATAAGGAAAGGCCTTTTTTTTTCTCAAGACTGAGATTTCAGCAATATGGCATGTAGTATGTGTTGTTACAAATTAGAGTCATTGTTTTGAAAATTACAGACCAGTTTCAACATCTGTTTTTTAGGCCGCTTAATTGTGGGCCAGAGAGAAGGCGGGTCATTCTAGGGTGTTTGAAATGAGCTCTAATGATTTCCAGGCTCAGAGAAACCTTTGTGCTGCAGCTGCTTATCAGAGAAGGGGTCTTTACATTTTGTGTACGAGACCAAATCTTCCACCATCTGTAGGAAGGGTCCCATCAGATGGCTGCCTTCGGAATCTTAAAGGCCTCAAAGCTAACAAGAATTGGTGTGAGGGTGAGAGGGAAAAAACAGGGTTACAAAGGACGAATTATGAGATAATTGACCTTAGTTATCTTTAGGTAAATCCAGTTGGAATCATTACAAAGAACCTCATTTTTAAAGAGGATAATATTAATGCTAATACTCGTTTGTCATGGTAGGTGTGAGTTTATTCTCCTTCAGAAACTTTATTAGAAACAGTCATCTTTACAGAAAGCGTTCTGCTTCTGAAAATTTTAACATTAAATTTAATGAAGATGGTGAGCCTGCCTGTTAGCGGCCATTTGAGGGCCTGCTCTTGTTCCAAACACTTTATAAATGTTATTGCCAATTCTACCACTATCCTGAAAAAGACTGTTGCCAGTTTTACAGATGAGAAAACTGAGTGTTCACAGAGGTTAAGTAACTTACCCTGGGTCATACACTTAGGAAATAACAGTCAGGACGTGTTCCTGGGCCTGCTCTGCACGGACTCTTCCTGCTACTCCACACTGCCTGTCATGGTGCATTGCCTTTCTGATGACACGCTTCCACCTCCCCAGTACCAAGTACACATTTATGATTAGAAAAAAAATCGTGTTTGTATGTAATATATGTGTCCGTGTGTGTGTGTGTATCATCCATATATATATGCATATATGAATACTCTTTAAAATAACATTAAAAATGTGTCACAGGCAATGGTAACTTGGTCAGCAATATGACTTGGCTTTAGGTGTCGCACTCCTGAATTATCACTTTTGCTAAGAGACCACAGTTAGGCTTTGTTTTTATATGGCTTATACTTTCACCTGATTCTGTCTCCTGTTATTCTCTCTCAGATTCCTTAACATCTTGAGGCTATGTACAAATTCTAATTTAATAATTTGTATAAAACATATATTTCTAGAAACCAAAGCTCTTTAGTACACAGTGTTCTAAAAGATATTTTTATTCATTCTAAGAGTTTACTGACATTAGGATGTAGAAAATGTTGACTTCTGTGCTGAACAAAAAGAAAAAATAGACTTGAAGGATTGAGAGAAAAACAGAAGTATGTCTCCATTTTCACGAAAGGACATGGAGAGACAGGTCTAAGGAGGTAAAGATGACTACCATCAGTCCCAGTTTCACTAGTCCATTCTCTCCAAAATCAGAAAATGGAGGCAGAGCTTAATATGGATTTGAAGTTGTTCCCATGGTCCCCTCCCTCCAGCTTCCTCCTCCTCACTCCACCCCCCCAACCCGCCTCCCTTACCACACAGATAGCGTTAAGTTATTGGGATGTCAGAATTCAAGTATGTCGGTAGGCAATTTTCTGCCTGCATTTTGTGTGGATATTGTGGAAATTGCTTTTTTTTTTTTCAGTCTCTTGTATGATACTTTATTATCAGCGCCACTTTTCGAACAGGATTTGCTCACTTCGTGTTTCTTTGTCACATTTTGGTGATTCTCACAATATTTCAAACCAGCAAAACGTTGACTTGCTGAAGACTCAGGTGATGGTTAGCATGTTTTAGCAATAAAGTATTCTTAATTAAGGCATGTACATTGATTTTTAGACATAATGCTATTGTACACTTAACGGACTGCAGTATAGTGTAAACAACTTTTATATGCATTGCGAAATCCAAATTTCGTGGACTTGGTTTATTGTGATATTTATTTTATTGGTCTGAAACTGAACCTACGGTTCATATCATTGAGGTATGCCTGTATTCATAAATTTGCACATCTACTAAGAATGCCAATATATGGCGGTTTACAATTGCCTGCTTTCTAATTTGCACTGGAAAATGGAAGTTGCTTTGATGTCACTCTGTTCTTAATGTTTATACCACTTCATTAGATGAATATATACTTTATGTGATTCAAAACCTTAAGAACCTTTATCTACTTGGACTATGTCGTCATAAGCCAAATATTTTTAATATATTTTTAGAATCTTAACTGTGTGCCTAAGATTTTATAAATATCATTAAGAATTTTGATTGGAAATCTGAGATACACAAACATGCTTTTAAGTCTAAAAAGTAAAATGAAGCTGCTGATTAAAATTTAAATCAGTTACAGCTCCCAAATTTTGAAGAAAAACAGCATTTATATAAAATTTCTACCCTATAACAACTGTGAAAGCACAGAACTTGGCCCTTTAACATAACGTGTAATCATTATATATTTTGTATTCTTGTATTAGATCTAGTACTAATTTGGGAGCAGCATTGTTTTCCTCTCAGTTCAACAAGTATATACTTTGCACCTATTCTGTGTAAGATGCTAACATTAGGACTTCTGGTTTGGACTCAGGTCACGTCTTTTGTAGCTTGAAGTCATTCAGAATCAACAATCCAGTTGTCAAGAAAACTTGTTTCTATTCTGATTTCAGTGATGAAGAACGATACAGATACAGGGAGTATGCAGAAAGAGGCTATGAGCGCCACAGAGCAAGTCGGGAGAAAGAAGAACGACACAGAGAAAGACGACACAGAGAGAAAGAGGAAACCAGACACAAGTCCTCTCGAAGGTTTGCTCTTTAATAGTGAATCATTTTGAAGCCAAGAGAAATTGATTTGTTTTCAGGAAGTAAAAGCAAACATTTCTAAGTAACCACTAGAGCATTATATGTGTTCCTAATTGGAAGACTATAGTTGGTTCCTTATAGGTTTCAACAAAGATATTGAAATCTAACCAGATTATAATGCCCATAAGCCAAAATTAGCATGGAATAAAAAATATGAGAATTAGACTTACTACATTATCTTGGGTGGGGGGGGGGATTTGTCATATGAATCAGTTTTTAGTAGTAATTGTTATTAAACAAACTGATGTTCAGTTTAATCAAAGAAAATTCAGGGCCTTATAGTCCCCCCCACCAAAAAAAAAAAATCAGCATTAAATTTTAATGCCTATTGTTTGCCTAAAATCAACTCTAGGAAGTATTTCCTGTTCTGATCTAGTGCTTCAGTTTCTAATTTGTAATTTAGTCTTTTAGAATGAAGTATATGGGCCCTAGTGGCCCTCTTGGCATAGTGGGCGGTGCGTTGGTCTCATAATCTAATGTATATGGTCCTTAGGGTTCTAGGAAAATATTAATGAAGGTGAGCATTAAATGTAAATATAATCTCAGCATAAAGGTCACATAAAAAATAATGTGTTTGAGAAAAAGAAAGTATTAGATTATTTAAAACCCACTGTTATACCGAGAATTTACCTAAAGTAGGTTGATCCGTCACTACTTAAACATTTTTAAGAATACACCTTTCTTTTTTCTTTAGTAATAGTAGACGTCGCCATGAAAGTGAAGAAGGAGACAGTCATAGGAGACACAAGCACAAAAAATCTAAAAGAAGCAAAGAAGGAAAAGAAGCTGGCAGCGAGCCTGCCCCTGAACAGGAGAGCACCGAAGCTACACCTGCAGAATAGGCATGGTTATGGCCTTTTGTGTACAGTAGTGCCAGAAATAGATACTATAAATCTTATTTTTCTGGATAATGTTTAAGAAATTTGCCTTTAATCTTGTTCTTTTAGTATGAAAAGTTAACTTTTTTCTTCTAAAATAAAAGAGTGAATTTTTCATGTTAAGTTAAAAATCTTTGTCTTGTAATATTTAAAAAATAGACAGTAATGACTTTGTATCGAAGAAAGTAATGTGAATGAGTCACTCAGCAGGGAATTTAAAGAGCTATGTTTAGCTGTGTACATAATATCTGATTGATAAAGGTCAAGGTTCCCTCTTAGCCAGTTTCCTTGAGGAGTTAATCAAATACCAGTCTCTTAAGAAGTTGCACTGCAAAATGCATCAAAAGGCACCTCTGAGTCTTGAGATTAAAACTAGTCTTTTATCACTGCTGTGGCACTATTGCTTTGCATATTAAAGAACTCACTCATACAGTTTTGATACTGCAACTTTTTTTTTTTTTTTTTTGTGGTATGCGGGCCTCTTACTGTTGTGGCCTCTCCCGTTGCGGAGCACAGGCTCCGGACGCGCAGGCTCAGCGGCCATGGCTCACGGGCCCAGCCGCTCCGCGGCATGTGGGATCTTCCCGGACCGGGACACAAACCCGAGTCCCCTGCATCGGCAGGCGGACTCTCAACCACTGCGCCACCAGGGAAGCCTGATACTACAACTTTTTGATAGCAGGTTTTCAGTGTTCTAAATTTGGGTTCATGGTGAAACTAAAGGGGAACTTTTCTATCCAAAGTAATAAAATCTAATGGCACTTGGGTGACCTCTGAAATAACTTGCCCTAAATGTAGTTTCTGGCAGGCACATGGACAAAATACTCGTCACTGTGACAAATTTGAATTGCCTCAAAGCCATCTTTTATGAGCTAGGTCAAGCTGGTTTGGCCTTTCTTGATGGTTCTTCCAAGGCTCATTGGTTGAGCAGCACGTAGAGTTTGTATACAGTTACTAGCTATACTGTGAATAAAAATAAATAAGCTTTAGATTAGTCATTTCCCATTACATTTAAGAAAGTACAAGTTTATAGAATTCTGTGAACATTTTTAGGGATAGCCCTTAGAAGGTATTTGTCAGTGATGGTAGCAACATGGTTTTGAAAGAATGAATTACTAGGAACTTTTAAATAGTGATAATAGAAATGAACTTAGTATCACATACTAAAAGACAGCTATATAATTTTTGAAAAATATTTATTTCTCATTTGATGAACACTTTTCAGCAATGCACTTTTAAAATCCTCTGTCTGGAAATTGTTTTTAAAATGCCCATAATGTACCCTTTGCAGACCTCAGCATATACCAGGTTTTAATTTAACTGTATGATTTGAATTCAGTGGGGGCATACAAACCATGTCAGCTGTTTAAGAGCTTTTTATTGAATAGAAAAATATAAACTTAAAGTTCTAGAGTAATGAGAAATGCTCCACACTGAATAAAAACTATTAGTAATGTTTCTATTTTGAGAATTATATTTTCTGAGGTGTAATTGGCTTTTCATTAGATCCTACTTTTCCTGACATTAAAGTTTATATTTTTACATTGTAGCCTTCAAATACAAAAATCGATAAGATAAATACATTGTTTCAACTTAGCTTATTTGTGATTTCCTGTTTTTCTATGACCCATCATTGATTCTATAAAAAAGTGCCGGGCCAAGAAGCAATGGTGAGAGTAATTTTTCCTTTAAGTTCTTTTAGCATCCTTGCCAAGCAAGCATGTATCATTCCTGATGTACTTCTGCCATTGACAGCAAGAAGAATATCACCACATCTAAAAAAAATAAAGGTACATGATTAACATTTTGAGCCACAGCTGAAGTTAATGCAAGTTTTTTTTGGTGGTCCCAGTTTTTGCTCCATCTGTCAGTTTTAATTATGTTATCAGTACTTCTAATTAAGGTTCTCCCCCTCACTTAAATTCTTCAAATTCTATTGTTCAGCTTGTTTTAGAAAGAATGCTAAAAGTATAGGAAGTTGCTGTATGGGACCAAGAGTAACAAATCATTTTGGATTTCTTAGAAATGGAATGCTGCATAAATGTTTTAAATTTCTTACCAATAAAAAAAGATATAATAGGTGCCTTATTTCACATGGGGCCAGGCTTTTTGCATGTATAAAACACAATCTTTGGATATAAGTTTTTTGTTAAGTAGTCATTATTATTACCTGATTCTTCCATCGTTGTATGCTGGTGTTCCTTCAACAATGGATTTGATAAAGAAAGGTTTGTTCCCATTGTATTCTTCATAACCTCCTACAATGCAGAAGCCCAGACTTCCAGCTGTGTTCCTTCGCAGTATAACATCTTTACAGTTGTACAGGTACCTGAAATAGAACGAAATCAATGTAAATGCGCAGTTAATTCGAACTCTTAGTAATTACTGTGATTCATCTCCCGTTCCCTTTATTGGCATTATTTTTTTTAGGTTTAATAGCACTGGATGGGTCTCATTCAAAATTGTGTCATAGCCCAGTTACCTTTGTGCTTTTAGCTGGCTCTTTTTTTTTTTTTTTGTCCGGTATGCAGGCCTCTCACTTTTGTGGCCTCTCCCGTTGTGGAGCACAGGCTCCGGACGTGCAGGCTCAGCGGCTATGGCCCACGGGCCCAGCCGCTCCGTGGCATGTGGGATCTTCCCGGACCGGGGCGTGAACCCGTGTCCCCTGCATCAGCAGGCGGACTCTCAACCACTGCGCCACCAGGGAAGCCCTAGCTGGCTTTTTCTAATTTTTCTAAAAATTTCTAATTTCTAATTTTTCTCTTTTCTAAAGCTAACCACCCTTTTAAAAGTGACACCATCTATTATGTTCTGTTTATGTCTACTGGGAAAGAATCATTTCTGGCTTAAAGATTTAATTTCTCAACTTATATTAAAGTTATGCCTAAATCTTTACTGATGAACCACATTCAAGCATACTTACAGTTATCATATTTTTATTTCCTTATGGATGTAAATAATTTTTAATGAAGGAAAAATTCTTTGAATCGTTAATATCTCAGTGGAAAAAATTTTTTTTTTTTTTTTTTTTTTTTTGCGGTACGCAGGCCTCTCACTGTTGTGGCCTCTCCCGCTGCGGAGCACAGGCTCCGGACGCGCAGGCTCAGCGGCCATGGCTCACGGGCCCAGCCGCTCCGCGGCATGTGGGATCTTCCCAAACCGGGACACGAACCCGTGTCCGCTGCATTGGCAGGCGGACTCTCAACCACTGCGCCACCAGGGAAGCCCATCAGTGGAAAAAATTTAAATGTAACCCTAATTCATTGGCTGAAGTTCTGACTTTTGAAAGATACCAGTTTATACATAGTTTTACATGTTTGATAGGTTATATAGAAGCATGCAGGCAGCGTAATATACTGAATGGAGATTGAGGTGCATTTAAAGATTGTAAGAATGATTCATACTGAAGGAGAAAAACCTGGCAGTAAGTTAAAAACTGAATAGCAAGTTATAACAGGAATGGGAGAAAGACCATAGGTCTTTTGTAAATGGGTAGAACCCTCAGCTAAAATAGAAAATTTGATTGAGGAAGCTGTTCCTTTTATTATTCAGTGGCAGTTGGATCAGTGTTAACGTAGGTGCAGGCTAAGTACAAAACTGTGTTACAGTTATGACAGAGGTATGTCAGGAGCTGGATTTGACTCCAAAATCCCCCAAGTCCAGGAACTGGTTTGAAAGAGAATTAGCATTTTCAGTGTTGGTAAAAGTCAAGATTTGGTGATTTTGTTTATAAACTGTACCTTGAAATACTAATTTTTTTGAAAAACCAATAAAAAGTCTCTTGAGAAATGTTCTGGTGATGAAGCTGGTCATTACATTTGTTACTGACCTTGCTAATCAACGTAACATGACTTTTTCATGGCATTTCGACTCCCATTTGAAGTAAAACAAGCTTTGGGTTTGTCTGGTGGGTAACTTTAAAATGTAGTGCTAAAATGCAACTCAATTTTGTTTTGTATCTGTTGTCATACATATATATCATTTACAATAATTTCTTTTGCTGAAATTATTGCTGAAAAATATGAATTCATTAAAGGAAACAACCGTATTTTTATTATAAAATATTCATTTGCTGTATTTCACAGTAATACTTGATGTTAGTAAATTCATCCTGTAGGAGTTGTGGTGTGTTTGATACCACATTTACACAGTGGCTCACTGACTGCTCATGTTCAAAGCAGGTAATTGTTCCCCAGACACTAGAGCATTATGTTCCCACCTATGCCCAGTGTTTGGAGGAGAGCTGGTGGGTGCTTCTTACCCAAGGTTATGATTAAATATGTCTTAACGTTCTTTAAAACATATAAATGGGTACATGGAGCAATACTCAAAACTTAAGTATTTCTCACCCTTTTGATGAAAAAAACCCATTGGGTTTTTTCATTAATTATCACTTTGGACCTTGACTCTTAATATTTTATTCCATGTGGACAAGCTATAAAAATAATCATCTAAAATTTCTATGTTACCAATACAAAAATTTCAACATAACATTAATGAGTCATTCTCATTTTCTTACAAGCATATGGTGACATTTTCCAGAGGACATGTGGTAAGTGATCTGGCAGGACACTGAATGCAGAAGTAGATATGAGAGTCCAGTTATCTTCTATTAAGCCAAACATTAAAGAGGTTTGCAAAAATCATACACTGCCACTCTTGTAATTTTTAAAAATACTGTTTCTTATAAAAGATGTTATTTATGTTAATACATAATGGATTATTTTAAATGATTTAATAAATAAAATTATTCAGATTAATTTATAAGGTAAAATATTAGCAGGTATAACCTATATAAGCAAAAGCTCTTGGGTATCATCAATACTCTAAATAAGTGTAGGGGTCTTGAAAAAAAACTTTGGGAATTGCTGCTCTAGACATGTTTATCAAACTTGATGTTCCACTGGTATCTCAACCTCAGCATGTCCAAAACAACTAATATCTCCTCATTCTTCCTTACTGTGTAAAATAATTACATGAATGGCCCAAGTCATCACCCTTCCCTGGTATCATCCGTGCCGCTTATTGTATAATTTTGTGGTGCCCCCCTCCGATTCTGGATTCAGCCATAAGATCATCAGTGGGACATTGGCCAGAGCCAGCCAAATCTAGACACAGGAGCATGGCCAACCAAGATTAGCAGAGCCACCTGAACGACCCAGAAAGGACTGCAAATGCATGAGGGAGCCAGCCAAGATCAATCACGCCTGGCCTGGGTCAGCTGAAGCTGATCTGTGTCTGATGTTCCCTGCAGAATGGGCATTCTGCACATCAGAGGGGCCGCTCACTGTGGGCCCAGGGCTCTGCAGGCTTGGCCTGCACGCTCCAGATGTGGGCAGCCTCACTTCCATCTTCCCTCTTCGACTTTCACTTTCTGCTACTGAGGTTTTGGGGCTAGTTTGTTACATAGCATGACTGTGAAAAGTAACTGATATTCTTAACTCTCCTAGTTTGGTTATGTCCTCCAGCTAGATGAAACATACCACCATTCACTCCAATGTATTTCCTAGGTTCCCAAAGCACCCTGTGCCTACGTAATATTTTAATTATAACTTCTTTAATTCATAATTTTTAATAATTCACTATGACATGTTGTTGCTTACTGTATTATGAAGGCCATGAGGGCTATTCCTAGAACCTACTCTATTGATTATTTCATTCAACAAATGCCTGCTAAGCAGAGCCATTTAAAGACCTACAGAGACACTAGGTATTCCTGTGGAGGCTCCACCCACTATTACAACAAACACATTAAAAGTGCATTCATATCCCACCAGAAATATAGGTGAGTTTGGGATAATTATAAAAGACTAATTTTGCTCCTTAAATGACTTCGCCAGGAGCTACTCATTTGATTCTGGATTGACTGTGACTTATTAGCAAACATCACACAGGGAAGGTAATGGTGGGAGGTGGGGAGGAGAATGGCAAGAAATTTAAGGCCTAAGAGGCTAAGCAATGAAGAAAAATACATACGGTGCTGCTGGGTGCATGACACATCCACTGAATGACAGAAATCTGAGGCATTTACACTCCTGCAGAACTTGTTTATGGTAAAGAGAGAAACGGTAAGACTCAAATTATAAAAGCTAAATATAGGCTTCACATCCTCCTAAAGGATGCTCCCCAAACACTGCATAGTGGTTAAGATCCCAACCAGGCAGCCCGGTTCAAATCCCAGTTCTGCATATTAACTAGCATGTTACCTTGGGCAAGTTACTTAACCACTCTGTGCTGCAGTCTCCTATCTTTAAAGTGGGGATAATATTAGTACCTAGATCATAGGACTGAGGTGAGCTTTAAATGAGTGAAAAATGCAAAGAACATGTAAAGCTCTTAGCAGAGTGCCTGGCACACAGAAAAGGTTATATCAGTATGAGCTACTGTTGCAGTTGTTATTCCTATTCCGGGTTTGGATGTACTTGACAGTGTCCCTGTCCTATAGTTAAAATGTAAGTTTTAAGTTTTTGACTTAAAAAAAAAAAACAACCCATGATATTTGCCTCCCTGCTCTTCGATACAGACAGTCCTCAAAATGCTTTCTGAAGTTCAGGAAAGTGAAAGGTTCAATACTTAGGCAAGAGAAGAAATGAATTAACGTGTATCACTATCATACTAGTCCGGATGAGAGCATGTTTTCAAAGACTTCCAGATGTGGAGTGTGGGCCCTGAGAGCCAACAGTGAATAAAGCAGAAGGTCTTCAGTGTTTTCTGAATCCCCTCCAAGTGAATTGCATCTGATCATTTGTATAGCTTAGAGCCCATGTCTGGAGCTACTGCCCAGGGGTGTACAAAAGGCATCCCTGATAAGGGTGAGACACGTTTGCATTGTCCTTAATAACCTACTTTTACTCTCTGCTACTGTTTGTTATATCTGACACCCACTGGGGCTCAGCATACTAATGGTACCCTCTTCATATACATTCATTCTACGTGTTGGACTGCACTTGAGGACGTGATCACAATGTCCTAGAAAAGAGATTGTTTCTAGACCTGCTGACATATCACTTTTCTTCACTGGTAGGGAATATTAGGTAAGTGGCTGGATCATACTTTAGGGCAAATAGTTTTCCCTCAAAATCTGTTAAGCAAAAGGGGAAAAGGTTTGACTGGGTAAATGTATAACTTGGAGGGAAATGTCTTCTTTGTGAATTAAAAAAAAAACTATTTGCAGCCTAAATCTCTAGCGGTTCCGGCAGGCAAGTAACTTTTGCTAAGGCCTGAAACTCTTAGGACATCACTAATGCCAAATGACTAGAGACTTTTATGCCCATGGTATTGCATCAGTGAGGGAGAACCTGGCACCTTTGGGGCTCTATGCAGTCAAGATCAGAAATGCCAACCTGCAAGATGGCCCTGGTTCCTTCCTTTTATTATAAACCTCCAGCAAACAGCCACTCCAGGAAAAATTTAGCTCAAAGGTTAAAAAATGAACCAGAGACACATATAAAAGAAAAGGCGGAGAGTAACAGTAAAAACAGTAACAGACAAAAACCACTCACCAGAAAAATGCTGCCACAGAAATGAAATGCTGCTAGAGAAAAGGAAATTTATAACCAACCCTATTCCTGTGAATTTAAAATACTTCTGAAACAATGGCTCTGTAAAAGAGATCAAGGCAGAGATATAAGATTTCAAGGGGAGATATAAGACAAGAGGAGAAGAAATGGGCCGAGAAGAAAGACGTAGAAGGGAAAAATAACACAGAAATGAAAGTGAGTACAAAGGCAAAGATGTACTGAAAACACAGTAAGGGTTATGAAGGACAGACCAAAACAAGCAAAGAAAGCAGAATGAAAGTAAATAGAATTGAAAAGGATTCAAGAGAAAATGAAAGATATAAAACAAAAAGAGGTAACATACATATCTGGACTCCCTGAAAAGAAGATGCCAAATAACAACATTTATCTTGAACGTTAGGTAGAAAGACCAAGCCACATAGAGAAGGAAAGAAATGAGACAGGCCTCACTTCTCCACATCACCACTCAGTGCCAGTCAGTGATGCAATGCCTACGAAATCCAAAAAGAGGTGATCAGATAGTTTCATAACCAGGTAACCTATCACAGGGTTGTACAGATATAGCATGATTTCTTTAACCAGTTCCTATTGGTAGTGGACACAACAACGGTGCAATGAACACCACTGTACCTTCCTTATGAATTCATTTTGCAACATTGCTTACGAAAGATGAAAACAACCTAAGTGTCCACCATCAAATTAGGTCTCGACAATACTATCAGGACTGGCTGAATCAATATGGTACTTCTATACAAGAGAATACTATTGGCCATAAAAAAGAACGAGGAAGCTTGATGTGTACTGATGTGAAATGATACCCAAAGTATATTCTTAGATTAAAAAAAAATTATGGTACATCATAGTGTGTATGTTACCATTGTATGTGTGTGTGTACATATATACCTAGACTAGGGGTCAGCAAACTACAGCCCAGCCCAACACCCAATTTTATAAATAAACAGGCATGCCCATTCATCTATGTATTGACTGTCTATATGGCTGCTTTCACACCACAACAGCAGAAATGGATAGTGGCAACAGAGACAGCATGACCCTCCAAATCTGCACTCTCTGGCCCTTTTCAGAAAAAGTTTACCAACCTCTGACATAGACACTCCCTGGAAAATTACACAAGTCATTGGTAACTGTGACCTCTGTTGAGCGGATCTGAGGGGCCAAGGGTGGAAGACTCACTTTCACTCTCTCTCTACCCTTTGGTGCCCTCTGAATGTTCACTGTGCTTATTACTACGAGGAGAGGAGGAGATGAAGGAAACTAAGAATTGCCGGGGGGACTGCAAACCAGTGTTGTCTTTGCTGGCTTCACACTTTCTATTCTTCTAAAGGAAATGAGCAAAATCCAGATTGGACTTCTGATAAGATCAGGGAAGTGCTGTGCCCAAAGTCAAGGGCAAAGGTAGAGGGAGAGAAAGCCATTCACTTGGTTGTACGTGAAGTAAAACACATCTCGCATTTGTTCTGTCTTTACATGAATGAACGGCAAGGAACTCTGTTTTATAAGACAAGTAGCTTTCAAGCACAAAAAATTTTTTAAATGATCCATTTTAATAGATTGAAGTTTTAGAAAATTTTTTTCCATACGATTTTAGTTAAAGTAACATTCTCTTCTTCCACCCAGGAAGAAAATTTTTTTAAAAAATTAAATTTTTTAAACTCAATGCTCAGTTTTTAACTTAAAATGTACTCATTTAAAAAATATTTTATCAACTAGTGAAGGCTAAAAAGGGAATCTCAGTGTGTATTTGAGGTAGGGATGTTTTTTAAAACCTCATTTAAAATTAAGAGACAGAGAGAGAGAGACCAACCTATCTCCACCCTCGAGAAAAATGTACTAAAACCAAACATCCTACTTTCATTCATTTAATCCTCTGCCAGCATACCATCATCAGTGACTCTAATGTTGAACATTTAAGTCATGCATTTGGAATTATTAAGGCAATCCTTTGAAGGCCAAGAGCTTACGCTCTGATGCAGGTGAGCAAACCCCAAATTATTTGTCCTTCGAATATTTGATTTCTGTATCTAGCCATTTAGCAAGGCTGCCCTCAAATCCTTTCCTGAACTTTCCGAAAACATTTATCTGGCTCCCCTCTAAGGCTCTAGTTACATCTCACTGAGATGACAAACTAGTTGCTTCCTGAAGGTTTACACCAGGACTTTTCAAGAGTAGGAACAAGGGAGAGGTGATCTGAGGCCCTCAATCAACACAGGACCCAGCATCTGGGCAAAGGCAAACTGTGCTGCTGCGTTGCTCTGGGTTTAGCTGGGGCCACCGGAGAGCTGGAGGCGTGAAGCCACAGACTGGTTTTACCTCCATGCAAGTTCCTAGGCCCGCCACTAGCCAATTGAGAAAAGCTGACCTTGCCCTGCTCCAGAGTGTGTGAAAACAGCGCCCTCTCTCTGTCGACTGAGCTTCCTGACGCACATACAACCCACACAATCGAACATGGCAGCCCTACGACCTCCTCTCCGTGAAGGCCAAACAGTGTTTCCACACCCAGGCTTTCGTCCCTGCCCAAGAATTGCTGCAGTTTCAGTTACCAAAAGGAACACAAATTCTTTCAAATAGACCCACAACCAAGCCTGGGTCTCGTTAACATGTCAGTGCCCTGAACCAGCCCAAGAGAGTGAAACAGTGGTCTAAGAACTATCATCGTTTCCTCCCACACCTCCCCAAGGATGTCACGCTGGGACTCACCGTGGTAATTCCAGCCACATGACCCAGGAGGGGGACCGGTTGCCAGGTGGGGCCGTGTCTTTGTGGTTGAAGTCCAGCGCTGCTGGGCTGCTGCCTTCTTCCTGGGGCTCACATTCTCTGACTTCCAAAGCTTTAAGTACCACCGAGGAGGATGTGCTTTTCAATAAAGCAACCGCCTCGCTCCGGCTGACCTCTGTTAGTTCAATCCCGTTCACATTCAACAGAACGTCACCTAGTGACCGGAGAAGCAGAAGCCATTCTTAGTAAGAGTGCAAACTGGAAAGGCAAAGGGGCACGGACTGACTGGGATGCGGGTACGTGGAGAGGGCAAGGGGCACTTCCTTAGCCTCAAGTCAACATGCGGCTGGGTTTTCTCACATCAAATCGCGAGCAGTGCGCATGTGCCAAGGCGCTGGTAAATCACGTGAGGGGGATTCTAACGCACACCTATTGGTATTTGGCTCTTGCCTTAAAAAGGGGGAGAGGGAGGGAGGAAGGGAGGGAGGGAGGGAGGAAAGAAGGAAAGAAGAGAGGGAGGGAGGGAGGGAGGAAGGAAGGGAGATAAAATAGCCACGTTCACTATTTAATCAAAGAAAACCTCCTTTTTTTTTCTTTTCTTCCCATTTTTAGCACAAAGGCGGAGCATGTGGCAAAAGCGCCCAGCACCCACATGGAGCCAGGCATGTAGTAAGCACCCAATAAATAAGGGTTGAATGAATAAATAATAAGCTTCCCATGAGAGAGTCTGACAGATGAGTCTGCGGCAGTTAAGAACGATGGGCCTGGAACTGTGTTCCTAAAGAGGTGGGAAGAAGAGGTTCCATTTCTATTCAGTGCACAGGTGCTGACAGCTACCACTGGTTAAGCCCCTACTGTGTGCGGGGCCATCCTATCATATAACCCTCTGCTCACGTTCTCTCACTAATAAGTCACTTCGTAGTTGACCTCATCGTTCTCCACCCGGGTGCTTGGGTGAAAAAGAAAAGAGAAACTAAAGTACATACCTCCCCTACCTCCATTTCCTATCTTTTTATCTCCCTCCTGTCTTTCTGCTTCCTTTGAATATCAACTTTCTCGCACAAAATAACCATAGCAAGAGTAAAAGGACAGGAGGAGAAAGATGGGAAAGGCCTTGAGTTCATCCTGAACCCCAGAGAAGCACCGTTAGGTTGGCTGACTGAAGCCCTTCACACATGCCATCCCCCCGTGGCCCCTCAGGCTGAGCAACTGTACTTCAAAAACTTCACATTTTATTTCTTGAATCTGAACACCCTGAAAGGGCATATCGGCTCAACCATCAGCTACCCATCCATGGGAATTGACAATACTATCAGAGATACAAATTGGACATCTCTTTCCTTCACTCTAAGGAGCCCAAATCATATAAGATTAAAGTAGTGAAACACTTTTCATCAATGGGAAAGTACCTGGCTTGGTATTTTCACTTAATAAATATTCACTGAATCAAAATCTATCAAATTATTTCTCCTATCCAACCCATAAAGGGAACGATTCATGAACAGTTTCATCACTGGATCAATCCACCAAAGAATTACTTAGAATGAATGGAACCAAATTATGCCGTTTAATCAAGGCAACTTGCTCATAACTGTAGCCCTTCCCTATTAATTCTTGGCATTGTTTGCAGATACTCACTTTACCAGCAAGCAAGGTGGCCCACATCAACCCACATGAACCAAGAGGGGTGAAACCCGGTCCAGGAACTATACTCAAACCAATCATGGTCAATGGGTCACAGATGCCCTGGCCAGATCACCCTCACATTCTCTTGTTAATTCTGGAAACAGTTACCTAACCCAGTAAGCCGCTAATTCCTTTTAACACTCTGCTGCCCCAGTACCTTAAGTCTCTTTACTTTTTACCTGTTTTTATTCTTCCATCTCTGCTTATGACTCCTCCGGGCTCAACACTGATGACATAGATTGGCAAATTCCACTCCTTATGTGATGCTCCCCCTGCAACGGTCATGCCGAGTGATTCACTGGGGTCTTTTTGGACACTTACCACCTTCTCATGACAAGTGACCACAGGGTGGAGGGGCTGAAGGCACAGACAGAAAAACAAATATAGCACATTTATTCGTAAGTGGCTTTGCATTTCTTTCATACAAAAAACTACCAAGATTGCATAAATATATGATGGTGGTTCTTGGTCGTACATAGAGAGAAGGAAGGAGAGAGAGGCAGAGAACGCCTCACTTGGTCCTCACTCTCAACAGAGTTACATTGTCCCAAATTCCTTAGGCTGACTCAGAGAAAATTTATATTCCAAATGAGAGAAGTAAAAAATGGGAAGAGGAATAGGTTGGAGACCACTGGAGAAATATTAAGTATACAAAGTGAATTGCACCCAAAATTTTTCAGGTGATCCATTTATTCCTGATACAGTGAGTCAACGTTTCGTAAAACTCTCGTCATGCATGAATATCAGGAAGTTTTTCTAGGTTAAAATGTAACCATATTTAAATTAAATAGTTCCAGTTTAATTTATGCAGGTAATCAATTACAGAAATCCTCAAAGAAAAATAATGAATTTCCTAGATATTATACTCTAAAATCTCACCAATATCTAGGTTTGCCCCAGCTGACAACTTTACTCTTACTTTAGCAGTCCTAAATAATGTGCAGTTATAGCCTTTAATTTTATTACATAAAACATAATATATACATTATGTAATACACAATGTAGACCAACTTTTCAAAAGCAAATTAATTGTGATTTGATTCAACAACACTAGATTAAAAACATTGAAGCCACATTCAACATTATCTTGAAGCAATAAGAGTAGGTCAAGGGTACTGCTTTATCAATGAATATGTATCAATATATATTTTTCAAAAAAGCTATTCTCCTTCCTGCTTGGGCAGTGACCTAGGAGACTAGATGGGCATTTGCTCTGCAAATAAATACTTATAACACTTGATCAAACCTCCAAAAGTCTATGGTTCAAAACATAGCTTATAGTTCTATCTAAAGAAAGAAAATTTAAAAACACATCTGACAAAAATAACCAAGCTACAGAACAAAATATAAGTATACTACCTTTCATTTTTTTAAAAAAAAGGAGGGAAATAAGAATTTGTACTGATACTTGCATTTTCATAAAGAAATTCCGGAAGAAAAAGTGGCTTCATGGGGGTGGAGGGGGAAACTGGGCAGATCAGGGAAGGGTGAGAAACTTAATATATACTTTCCATTTTTTGAACCCTGTGAATATATTATCTATGCAACAAATCAAATGAATTATAATCAAACTTCTGTAAATTTGATGGTTGACATTATACAGAACTAATGCTTGCATGTACAGAATCAATTTTTAATGCTTCATTATGAAGCAAGATAAGCCTAGGATTTTTGTGCATTTATTATCTGATGATTTCCTATGGTTTTAAATAACCCACGTCTGTTTTAATGGCCTTACTGTATACAGTAATGCCCTGTGACTGTATCCCTAGCCCTGAACATTGTGTTTAACACATTGATGATGATAAGTACATGTTTGTCGAATAAATGGATGGATGAATTGCAAATTGCCACATTGTTTTTGATAGTAATAGAATAATAAATTGGAAATTAAGATTATAGCAAGGTATATGTTACAATTAGTACTTGTAAGGTCTGGGTTGTGTTTATATAAACCTTAGAACTTTGAAGTGCCCGGTAGATTGGTTGTCAGATGAGGACCATAAAACTGAAATGGGGCTTTCTTCAGAGAAAAGTTTCAAGACAAGACAAGCAAGTAACAGTATGAACATAGTGGTCCTAGCATGCTAGCTGAGGCAAAGGAGTAGACTTGGAGAGGATCTCAAGATCTGTCCTTAGTACATGACTTTTCCTTTTTAAAAAGCAATTAGATTCAGAATGTCTCTTCCTTTAACCACAAATATCTCTCAAAAGATCTTGGGCTTCCCTGGTGGCGCAGTGGTTGAGAGTCCGCCTGCCGATGCAGGGGACACGGGTTCGTGCCCCGGTCCAGGAAGATCCCGCATGCCGCGGAGCGGCTGGGCCTGTGAACCATGGCCGCTGAGCCTACGCGTCCGGAGCCTGTGCTCCGCAATGGGAGATGCCACAACAGTAAAAAAAAAAAAAAAAAAAAAAAAATATCCCAGCTTGGAGATGCAGGCAGTTCTGAAATGCCCCCAACTCAGGGCAAAGCTTTAAACCCAGAGACTCCAACAGGCTGCCCTGCTGCTTCAGCTTGTTCCTGGGGATATTCATAAGGCATTTATTCCCTGTGCTCTCAAAGACGGGCTTAACTCCATTATTTCTAGGGGGCCTGGGGTATTGTAGGGGTAGTTAATCTCTCAAGGTGATGCCTTATACACATATGGAATGCTCTGGAAAATAAGGACATCTTTTATGATGTAAATACACACACACACACACACACTCTTTATCTCTTCTTGAACAGCTGCCTAGTATTTCATTGTGTGAATATGCCATATCCACCATTAGTGACCTTTTGGGTTTTTTAGTCTTTCACGAAATTAAACAGTGTCACTGTGAACATCCTTAGACACACATATCTTGTGCACTTGTGTAAATATTTCTTCAGGCTAATGTCCTAGAAGTATAACTGCTAAATCAAAGAGCCTGAGCATTTAACATTTTGATAGATATTGATAAATTACCTTTGAAACAGCTCTATCATTTATAATCTCAACAATACGCTGTGAAAATGCTAATTTCCCACAATTCATCCAGTACTGGGTTTTAGCAATACAGTATTTATAACGTTTACCCAGGTGAAAAAAATTCCAATAATTTAATTGCCTTTCTAGTAGAAAGTTTGAACATCGTTTGTTGCTATTTGGGTTCTATATAATTTTAAAAAATTAATTAATTAATTTTTGGCTGTGTTGGGTCTTCGTTTCTGTGCGAGGGCTTTCTCTAGTTGCAGTGAGCTGGGGCCACTCTTCATCGCGGTGCGCGGACCTCAGTGTCGCGGCCTCTCTTGTTGCGGAGCACAAGCTCCAGACGCGCAGGCTCAGTAGTTGTGGCGCACGGGCCTAGTTGCTCGGCGGCACATGGGATCTTCCCAGACCAGGGCTCGAACCCGTGTCCCCTGCATAGGCAGGCAGATTCTCAACCACTGCGCCACCAGGGAAGCGCTATTTGGGTTCTAATAGTAATAAGCGAGAGATTTTATAACACTGTAATCACTCCAGGTTCCTCTGACTTCATCTATAAAATGGGTCAGAATGCCCACATACAGCAAACCTGTGGCTAAAAGAAATGCAGTTAAATGGAAGATACGGCTTTTATCTGAGGATACTTTGGTTAAAAAATGTGTTATTAAATTCATGTGAAAGCAGCAAAATGACATATCCTATGAAATATTCCAGAAGTTCCATTGGCTTCTCTCCTGCCACTCCAGTTAATAGGGCGTGTTACTGAGGCCTTACTTATTTTGTCATGAATAAATATTGCCTGAATAATGTACAGACTGGACAGCTACTCCTTTAGGAAAAGAAAAAATTATTTGTTGTTTACTTCCATGTGTCAGGCCAGGAAAACCAAGGCTCACCATTAAAAAAAAAATTTGATCAATGAATCACAACTGGCAGGAGAAAGATTGAGTGCTGAAACCTAGGATGTCTGACCCTAAATCCTTGCTCTCCCCTGTACACCGCTCTGCTTTTAGAGGTACCATTTAAACACGTGATATAAATTAATCTATCAAGTTTCAGGTGATGGTCAGAAAAACACACATGAAAGAATTAATTACCCAATTATTCCAGAAAGAATTTGTCTCACTGAATAGAGAACTCAAACCAACTTTAACGCTGTCAAATAAAATACATGACATATAAGATTTGAATGCTGAAAGCTATGTCCTCCCGGCTGCAGAGATGTGCTGTCTATGCTTTCAGATACAAGTCCCTGGAGACAGAGTCTTTCCATCACACCTCCTCAGTGCTTACCAAGCAGTCTTGCTGCACTGAGCACAGGGATGTTTTGTCGAGCAGGTACAGGCTCAGCATGAATGTCTGGGCTACCCCAAATCAAGGTGTCCTGTGCCTCTGACAGCCACTCGGTTCCCCACCAGAGAGAGATCCATGTTAGGGACAGGAAAACCCGAGTCATCATCCCTTGACACCCCGAACCCTTCACACCCAGAGTTGCCTAGCTTTGGTTGGGAGAAGAAGAGCTACATACGACAGAGATCTTCTTTTCCACCCGTGTTCTGTCCCCACCCCCTTCCCTACTGTGGAGACCTCAGACTATTCCCTAATGTTTAAAAATATAATTTTTTATGACACAGTTCAAACTGATTAAAAAGTATCACGGGCACCTGTATACTCATCATTCAGCTCTTAAAATACGTTATGGACTGTTTGCTTTGGATTTTTAAAAGAAAACATTTCAGACGTATAATAAAAGTATAAAGATGAACATAATGACCTACCCGTGTACTCTGCAACGCAGCATCAGAAATACAGGTTCTGTGTGCAGCTCAAGTCCCTCTGTGATTTTCCTCTGGTCACGTTCCCTTTCCTCTCCCACAGAGGTAACCACACTCCTAAATTTGATGCCTGTCATTCTTTAACTTTTCAATTGGCTAAAAACTTCTCTGTCTCACAAATCTTGGTTTGCCGCCTTTGGTATTTCTTTGAATCATTTAAGCTCCTACTTTCAAAAAGCCATGTTGCTTCCTAAATAAAACTTTAGTAGGATCATAAAAAACTAAATCATCAAATGTCTATGTGTCTTAGTTTAGTTTTAAATATGCCAGTGTGTGTGTGTGTGTACATTTCAGAAGGCAGATAGAACTATACATTAAAATGAAAATAATTACAGGTTCCCACTAGGCCAGTCTGTTATATATGTTTTCCAGGAACTGGACACATGACAGGAGGTTGCAGCAAAAATATTTTCAGATGACTTCGGCTGTTTCCATGATTCATGATGGTTAGGCGGAAGGGAATATAACGCCCCCAGTGCTGGTGGAAGCTGTGTTCTTAGCGGTGTAATGAACCAGAATATAATATGGTCTAGTTAACTCAACTATAATCGGATTAAAACTTTAATTAATTGAGCTAATAAGCTAGTTTTCCATTAATAAATACCATTGGTTTAATTTAAACACTAATGGTATTTATTAGCCAAAAGACACCAGGGAGTCCTTATCCATAAAAGGTTTTAGCAGGAGGTACTTGGGTTTTCTAGATTGTTTATTGTAAATAAACCTGAAATTTATGGATTTATGGGGCATGGCTGTCTGGCTGGCTGGAGAAAGGAGAGGTGGTATAGCTCTGTAGGCTGTGCAGTTAACAGTATATAAAAGCAGAGGTATTCCAAAATCAAAAATTTGAGTACTGTTTCTGTATCCACTGCTCAAAAACTCAAACTCATGAGTTATTCCAAACTGAAACACAGCCTTATGTAGAATGTAGGCATTCCTTAATCTCTGTTGCAAGACGAATGGGCTACCTATAAGATTTTAGCGACAAGTGATTTAACGAAACCAGGTCCCAGGAGGAATGATGGCTAGAAACTCATTGCCATCACAACAGGATGCCAAGCTAAGGCTATAGGACACTGAATTTGCACTAAACAAGGTTTATGTTGCTTAGATCCCCATCCAAATGAAGAGGTTACAGTATTGTCTCTAATAAAAGCCATGACAGAAGTACGTATCGCACTGAGTCACCTCACTTAAAGATAGGCTACACTTTGCTGCCCTGAAGGAGGCATTCTGCCTAGAGATGCATTCCGCTTCATCCACAGTGTTTTAAAATTTTTCTGGAATTTAACGCCAGAAGGACATATGGTCTCTGGTTTGTCCCAATCCCACCGCTCCCTAATGTTACATGAACTTCAAGTGTTTTTATTATCTTCCTGGGTCCTTCTTGCAAAAACAAACTTCCTAAAGGGGAATCATTAATTTTCAGGCAGACTGGGAACTTCAAAAACTAGAAACCAAGCAAACCTCTTGCTTCATTGCAAAGTGAATGGGAGCAGTCCTTAAACAAAATGCCTGTTGGAAAAACACGACATCCATCTGGCTTAGGCTAGAAATTAGGTCCCCATATGAGGTCTGGTTTTCAAGATCAGGTTTCAACACTCTCATGCACCTTCCTCTCTCCTGCTTGGATGAAAGACACCTGTTATCTCACCAGTTCTCAAAGATGGGATTTGGGGCTTTCCATTTTACAAGACAAGTCAAATAGTGTTTAAGTGATGAAGTACAGAGGTGACACTCAAAAATGTTCAAGTATGCAGCCTTCCCAAGAAAGAGCTCCCTGCAGGAGCTGTGGACTGGGCCTCACCTTGGGAGTGTTGCTCCTGTCCCCTGGGCCTGGGGACCAGCTGCCGCTGCTGTTCCAGCCAGCTTCCTGAAAGATGTCAGGACTCCGCTGCCGATGCTGGCGGGACACGACGAGGTGAATGCGCCTTTCACTGGCCTGTGTGATAAGACACAGGTGTTAGCCACTCTGAGCTTCCATTCAAAGCACCCAGCACCAGTGGCTTACCAAGATATGAGTTTGGTTTTACTTTTATGAAAAAAAATTATTTCTAGTATTTTCCATGGCCATGCCCGCTTTGTAATTTAGCAAGAACTTGAGTTATTTCCTTTATCCCTAAATCGGGTAATGAACGTCGCTTCAAGGGAAAAACTAGGGAAGGTTTGACTCATTCAACAGTCTTTGAAAAGACACTGTTGGACGTCGCTAATTTATGTTTAATGAATGGGCTCCACTGCACACAAGCCATGTCTGTAGGACTTTCCAGCTAGAACAGAATGTACAGCGTAAAGTGGTAGCCCAGCCCAAATCCCAGATCAAAGGTCTAAGACACAGGTAAACAATAAAGAAAAAGAAATGGAGTTGGTGGCAGCAACACCACCACTGCAGGAAGAGGAATCCTGTGTCTGACAGTTTCAAACATTGGGGCATTGGAAAGGATGAGCGTTTCAGAAATCTGAGGATGATGGCAGGTTATAATGCAGCCTGATCAAACGCCTTTCCCTTGATCCTTTTTTATGTGACAGCCGCTAATTGTGATGACTAGTCCTCTCTGCTATGTACCCTGACACTTGGACAGAGCATTGCAAATAGCAAACGCACTGATTATTAGGAAGGTTCATTCCACACCATAAATTTACCTGTTGGCTCTCTGCCACAGATGAGTTTCACTTGTGTCTGAGAGTGTGGGTCATTATTCCAGAACTGCTGACTATTGAGGTTCCAGATCTGCAGGCCAGATAGACCAGACCTTGGACCTGTGAAACGTCCAGAACAAGGCTCCCTGATGGTCCAAGATGAAGTAGTCTGCTGACCTCCCTGTCACTTGAGTAAAAGCTGACCGTGGCTAAGTCATGACTAGATTTGATTAGAAACCAGGAAAGGCTAGGTTTGAGGACAAGGAAGGCGGAGAAGAGAGGAATAAGTTCTCCCCTCTACATCTCATCCCCAGACGGCTCCGCATCACAGCACAGACGGACAGTGGCCTGCCTGCCTTCTTGCTTCACAGGCACAGATGTCACACCATGGACAAGTCAGGTCGTGAAAGGAGGCCATGGAAAGTCCACGCTCTTCTCCATGGGCTCAGACAATGGGAGTGGAGATATTCGCTTCCTGCCTCTCCGCAGCTTCCTTCTCATCGCTCCCACTCTCCGGAACAGGGACCTTGTCTTACAACCTTAAGCAATAAGAACCCACCAATAGATCAAATCCCCACAGTTGTCCAGCCCAAACCTTCATGACTTTACATTCTTATATTAATGTCTCTTCTCGGCGATCTCTTGAAGAAGCTTAGGGGTCATCAGTTGGGTGGCTATACATGAGATGAATGTTTAAAAACACCTGCTGAAGTGCAATGTCTATTGTAAACATCATGGTGGATGGTGGGCCAGGAGAGTTGACTCATTTCACATAAACGTAGGAAACCCTACAAAGAAAGTCTAAGTCCTTCACTCACTCTCCTTCACATCATCACCTCTGCTGCCCTGCCCAGTCATCACTTACATACCCTTCCTCTGCTCATTTGCCTATCTTGAATTCCCTGGTGTCTCTCATCATATATAAAGCCTGTGTCACAACAGGATAAAAAATAACAAGCCCAGGAAACAATACTGAAGTAAGCTGACATGAAGAACTATGGTATTAACCAACTAAACTGAGTTCTTGGAAGAATATTTTGTAATAACTGTCTCTTTCTTTATACCGTAGGCCTCACTTATCCAAATGAGGTTATCTCATTTGGAACTTTCTGAAGGAAAAAATTACTAAAAGATAAGAAGTGGCAAACATTCAAGTCAAAACTTCAACTGCTGAGCCCAGATGCGCTCCTTATCTTCAGGGAAACTCCGACGTTTTGAAGGATCTCAGTGGTGGTGGTGGGTTTGTGTCCAGGCCCACATGTTGTACCATGTCAATTCAGGACCAGCAGCAGTGGCAGGCCCAACCAGCTCATGATAATTGAGAAAATCTGAGACTTTTACATACTGAATCAACTTGCTACGCAAAATCCCAAATGCCAAGAAGTAGCCTAAGAGCTATTTAATTCGCATTTTCCAGCACGAATTTCTCACTGGATTTTCAAATGCCGACTTTGGCGGGAATACACCCCAATAAATAGCCCTGGTATCAACTTACTTGGAAATAAATTCCCTGCAAGGCTGGATCTCCAGCTCTTACCAGCCACCTTATAAATTGCTCTCAGAGAGATTCTATTTGATGCTTTCTTACCAAGCATTTGAAGTTGAAGGTGGAAAATGGGCTAATGTGTTTATCCTGGCTCTAATTCTCAGCAATAGCTGGATTCAGTGTCAAGAAATGGCCCTTAGCACCAGATAGCCTTTCCTTCCACTGGTGTGAATGTGGGGTGAGTGTGAGAAGAGGGGAGTCACAGAAAGACTGAATTAAGGAGAGAATGGCATGAACTTGTTTATTTCATACTCACATAATCTGTGCCAGGAAGATGGGGGCAGCAGGCCTGTCATTTAAATAACAAACCTTGGGACTTCCCTGACTGTCCGGTGGTAAAGAATCCGCCTTCCAATGCAAGGGACACAGGTTCTATCCCTGGTCGGGGAACTAAGATCCCACACGCCATGGGGCACCTAAGCCCGCAGGCCACTACTACTGAGCTCGCGTGCCTCAACTAGAGAGACTGTGTGCTGCCAACTGCAGAGCCCACGCACTCCGGAGCCCATGTGCCACAACTGCAGAGTCCAAGTGTTCTAGAGCCCACATACCACAATTAGAGAAGAGAAAACCCACACGCCACAACTAGAGAGAAGCCCGGGCGCTGCAACAAAAGATTCTGCATGCCTCAGTGAAGATCCCGCATGGCGCAACTAAGACCGACGCAGCCAAAAAATAAACAAACAAAAATAAATTTTAAAAAAATAACCGACACTCAAAGGAAGAGGGAGCACAGCATCTTTCTTGCATTTCTTGGGATGCTGTAATTTGGGCAAAAGGACTGTTTAACAATTGTGACTCTTTCAAGTGGCAGACCAGGCTAGAGGTAAATCCTTTTTACTTTTTCCTCTCCTCTCTTCTCTTCTCTCCCTTAAACATTCTAGATCTAGACAAATTCTGGACACAGTGGTTACCAGTTGCACAGCCTGGCTGCTGTATCATTTTCTTTCTACTCTAAGAGCCCAAGCATTAACTCCCTCTTCTCCTTTCTTTGGCTAGGGGGAAGGGATTCTGCTGGCCTCTATGTTCTCCCCTGTGGACCTCCGCTTGTTGGCAGGTCTCTTCTACAAACATTCTGTCCCTGTGGCTGACAGGTGCCTGCTCTGGACCAGCCACTGCACTAAGAGCCTTGGGAACATGGCTCCTGCCCTCAGAGAGCTTGTCCTACTTCAGGGAGAGTCAGAAGCAGGGGCCAGGAAAGAGATATGGGTAGCACACAAAGGAGTCTCCTGAGGTGGGACCAATTGCTTCCAGCTGAAAAAAACAGGACAAATCTCATATTCAGAGAAAACCAGAGGGCTAAAACCGAGTAGCATTTCTCATGGAAAGGCTTGTCTTTGTTTTGTGTGATGACTTTCTCTCTGCGCTTTTGAGATTTGACTCAAAACTGCCTATATTGTTTATACGATGGGAGTAAGCAGAGGTCACGGAAGGCAGCCATAGGCCGGCAGCCTCATTTATATTTAGCCCATTTCAAAATAATACGATCCCATCTCTTACAGTTGGAAGGAAGAGTCTGAGAGCGCTACACTAATGCCTCACAGGGCAAGCATCTTCCATCGCGTTCACCTTGGAAACGGCTCTTTTCTCTACAAAATCCACTATGGTTCATAAGAACTGCAGGGTGCAACACGGACCAGAAGCTTCACAGAGAGATGGAAATCAAAGATGCCACTGCACAAGGGGCCAGGAGAGGCATTTTGCAGAGCTGTGAGCCCAGGGAGACTTTGTACTGACCCAGTGTTGCATGGGTCCATGCGGGGGCTGTTTAGCCAGTAATAACTAGGGCAGAGCAAGAGTTGATAGAGTACCTGTACTTCAAGGTGTGACGTAGCCAAAGGCTCTACCTATTCATTTGCGAAGGAAGATTGGAGTTAAACCAAATGTACTCTAGCATTTGCTGCTTTTTAACCATATATACATATATATATATATATGCATATGCTTAAAAAAAACATTTGGTGAACTGTAATTCATGTGGGTTTGGTCACTGCATTGATATATTAGCTTCATAAAATATCAAGTTAAGAGCTACCACACTCGTGCCCCCTCAATGCCACAGGGTATAATTCTACACAAACACATAAAACAGAGGACTCCAAACTGACTGTTGGGCATTGAGATTGTGCTGCCCTCAGCAGACAGACCATGTACACGGCCCCCTTTATGACATAGTATAGACCCACTTGACTGGAGGTCCCTCTTCTTACAGAGATAAGAGCTGTAGTTGGATTTATAATAATAAGCTATTTACAGAGTTCGTCTCTACTTAGTGCTCCAGCCATTAGCATCAGAGGTCTTTTCTTTTTTTTAACAAATAATTATAGTTTTATTTTTTATTTCCAAAGATACTGTAGTATATAATAGAACGTTACATGTCACGTGCAAGATGCAATAACTCTTCCTATCCCTTCAAAGGAATATCCCAGCCATAGGTCACTCTGTGGGAAGACTGAAAAAATTTGCTGCTATGTAACTCTTCCCATGGCATTATAGTTTCTATCCTCAAGAGGTCATAGACTCCACTGTATTTGATAGAATCTGGGTCTAAGGCTGGCTCAGGTCTGGAATCTGAGAGAGGGATTGTGATTTTTCAATACCAGCTATAAGCCAAGAGAATTAACTGTTAAACTATGAAAAGCAGTAAGAGTTTGGTTATTTTACGGAATAAAACACCAACACTAACAATCAGCGATTTTCTTATATATCTTTTTTTTTCAAGGTAACAGTAGTGTTTTTTTAATTACACACATCTATAAACCTAATAAATAGATTTTCTGTATTTTTTTTTATACAGCAGGTTGTTATTAGTCATCCATTTTATACACATCAGTGTATACATGTCAATCCCAATCTCCCAACTCATACCACCACCACGATCCCTCCCCCAACCTGCCGCTTTCCCCCTTGGTGTCCATACGTTTGTTCTCTACATCTGTGTCTCGATTTCTGCCCTGCAAGCTGGTTCACCTGTACAATTTTTCTAGGTTCCACATATATGCGTTAATATATGATATTTGTTTTTCTCTGACTTACTTCACTCTGTATAACAGTCTCTAGATCCATCCACATCTCAACAAATGACCCAATTACGTTCCTTTTTATGGCTGAGTAATATTCCATTGCATATATGTACCACATCTTCTTTATATATTTGTCTGTCGCTGGGCATTTAGGTTGCTTCCATGACCTGGCTATTATAAGTAGTGCTGCAATGAACATTGGGGGGCATGTGTCTTTTTGAATTGTGGTTTTCTCTGGGTATATGCCCAGCAGTGGGATTGCTAGACCATATGGTAATTCTATTTTTAGTTCTTAAAGGAACCTCCATACTGTTCTCCATAGTGGCTGAATCAGTTTACATTCCCACCAACAGTGCGAGAGGGTTCCCTTTTCTCCACACCCTCTCCAGCAGTTGTTTGTAGATTTTCTGATGGTGCCCATTCTAACTGGTTTTGATTTGCATTTCTCTAATAATTAGTGATGTTGAGCAGCTTTTCATGTGCTTCTTGGTCATCTGTATGTCTTCTTTGGAGAAATGTCTATTTAGGTCTTCTGCCCATTTTTGGATTGGGTGGTTTGTTTTTTTAATATTGAGCTGCATGAGCTGTTTATATATTTTGGAGATAAATCCTATGTCCGTTGATTCGTTTGCAAATATTTTCTCCCATTCTGAGGGTTGTCTTTTCATCTTGTTTATGGTTTCCTTTGCTGTGCAAAAGCTTTGAAGTTTCGTTAGGTCCCATTTGTTTATTTTTGTTTCTATTTCCATTACTCAAGGAGGTGGATCAACATAGAGCTTGCTTTGATTTATGTCAAAGAGTGTTCTTTCTATGTCTTCCTCTAAGAGTTTTATAGTGTCCCGTCTTACATTTAGGTCTCTAATCCATTTTGAGTTTATTTTTGTGTATGGTGTTAGGGAGTGTTCTAATTTCTTTCTTTTATATGTAGTTGTCCAGTTTTCCCAGCACCACTTATTGAAGAGACTGTCTTTTCTCCATTGTATATCCTTGCCTCCTTTGTCATAGATTAGTTGACCACAGGTGTGTGGGTTTACCTCTGGGCTTTCTATCTTGTTTCATTGATCTATGTTTCTGTTTTTGTGCCAGTACCATATTGTCTTGATTACTGTAGCTTTGTAGTATAGTCTGATGTCAGGAAGTCTGATTCCTCCAGCTCCATTTTTTTCCCTCAAGACTGCTTTGGCTATTCGGGGTCTTTTGTGTCTCCATACAAATTTTAAGATTTTTTGTTCTAGTTCCGTAAAAAATGCCATTGGTAATTTGATAAGGATTGCATTGAATCTGTAGTTTGCTTTGGGTAGTATAGTCATTTTCACAATATTGATTCTTCCAATCCAAGAACATGCTATATCTCTCCATCTGTTGGTATCATCTTTAATTTCTTTCATCAGTGTCTTATAGTTTTCTGCATATAGGTCTTTTGTCTCCTTAGGTAGGTTTATTCCTAGGTATTTTATTCTTTTTGTTGCAGTGGTAAATGGGAGTGTTTCCTTAATTTCTTTCAGATTTTTCATCATTAGTGTATAGGAATGCAAGAGATTTCTGTGCATTAAGTTTGTATCCTGCAAATTTACCAAATTCATTGATTAGCTCTAGTAGTTTTCTGGTGGCATCTTTAGGATTCTCTATGTATAGTATCATGTCATCTGCAAACAGTGACAGTTTTACTTCTTCTTTTCCCATCTGTACTCTTTTTATTTCTTTTTCTTCTCTGATTGCCATGGCTAGGACTTCCGAAACTATGTTGAATAATAGCAGTGACAGTGGGCATCCTTGTCTTGTTCCTGATCTTAGAGGAAATGCTTTCATGTTTTCACTATTGAGAATGATGTTTGCTGTGGGTCTGTCATATATGGCCTTTAGTATGTTGAGGTAGGTTCCCTCTATGCTCACTTTCTGGAGAGCTTTTTTTTTTTTTCGGTACACGGGCCTCTCACAGTTGTGGCCTCTCCCTTTGCGGAGCACAGGCTCCAGACGCGCAGGCTCAGCGGCCATCGCTCACGGGCCTAGCCTCTCCACGGCATGTGGGATCTTCCCGGACCGGGGCACGAACCCGTGTCCCCTGCATCAGCAGGCGGACTCTCAACCACTGCGCCATCAGGGAAGCCCTTCTAGAGAGTTTTTTATCATAAATGGGTGTTGAATTTTGTCAAAAGTTTTTCTGCATCTATTGAGATGATCATATGGTTTTTATTCTTCAATTTGTTACTATGGTGTATCACATTGATAGATTTGCATATACTGAAGAACCTTGCATCCCTGGGATAAATCCCACTTGATCATAGTATATGGTAGTTTTAATGTGTTGTTGGATTCTGTTTGCCAGTATTTTGTTGAGGATTTTTGCATCTATATTCATCAGTGATATTGGGCTGTAATTTTCTTTTTTTGTAGTATCTCGGTTTTCGTATCAGGCTGATGGTGGCCTAATAAAATGAGTTTGCGAGTGTTCCTTCCTCTGCAATGTTTTGGAAGAGTTTGAGAAGGATGTGTGTTAGCTCTTCTCTAAATGTTTGATAGAATTCACCTGTGAAGCCATCTGGTCCTGGACTTTTGTTTGTTGGAAGATTTTTAATCACAGTTTCACTTTCATTACTTGTGACTGGTCTGTTCATATTTTCTATTTCATCCTGGTTCAGTCTTGGAATGTTATACCTTTCTAAGAATTTGTCCATTTCTTCCAAGTTGTCCATTTTACTGGCATACAGTTGCTTGTAGTAGTCTCTTAGGATGCTTTGTATTTCTGCTGTGTCTGTTGTAAATTCTCCTTTTCCATTTCTCATTTTATTGATTTGAGTCTGCTCCCTCTTTTTGTTGATGAGTCTGGCTAATGGTTTATCAATTTTGTTTATCTTCTCATAGAACCAGCTTTTAGTTTTACTGATCTTTGCTATTGTTTTCTTTGTTTCTATTTCATTTATTTCTGCTCTGATCTTTATGATTTCTTTTCTTCTGCTAACTTTGGGTTTTGTTTGTTTTTCTTTCTCTAGTTCCTTTAGGTGTAAGGTTAGATTATTTATTTGAGATTTTTCTTGTTTCTTGAGGTAGGCTTGTATAGCTATAAACTTCCCTCTTAGAACTGCTTTTGCTGCATCCCATAGGTTTTGGACTGTTGTGTTTTCATTGTCAGTTGTCTCTAGGTATGTTTTGATTTCCTCTTTGATTTCTTCAGTGATCTCTTGGTTATTTAGTAACATAGTGTTTAGCCTCCATGTGTTTGTGTTTTTTACGTTTTTTCCTTGTAATTCATTTCTAATCTCATAGCATAGTGGTCAGAAAAGTTGCTTGATATGATTTCAATTTTCTTAAATTTACTGAGGCTTCATTATCAAGCCTCATTTACTGAGGCTTCAATATCACTGAGGCTATTCTCCAGGATAGATCACCCAAGATGTGATCTATCCTGGAGAATGTTCCATGCACACTTAAGAAAGTATAATCTGCTGTTTTTTGGATGGAATGTCCTATAAATATCAATTAAATCTATCTGGTCTATTGTGTCATTTAAAGCTTCTGTTTCCTTATTTTCATTTTGGATGATCTGTCCATTGGTGTAAGTGAGGTGTTAAAGTCCCCCACTACTATTGTGTTACTGTCGATTTCCTCTTTTATAGCTGTTAGCAGTTGCCTTATATATTGAGGTGCTCCTATGTTGGGTGCATATATACTTATAATTGTTATATCTTCTACTTGGATTGATCCCTTGATCATTATGTAGTGTCCTTCCTTGTCTCTTGTAATAGTCTTTGTTTTAAAGTCTATTTTCTCTGATATGAGTACTGCTACTCCAGCTTTCTTTTGATTACCATTTGCATGGAATATCTTTTTCTATCCCCTCACTTTCTGTCTGTACGTGTCCCTAGGTCTGAAGTGGGTCTCTTGTTGACAGCATATATATGGGTCTTGTTTTTGTATCCATTCAGCAAGCCTGTGTCTTTTGTTTGGAGCATTTAATCCATTCACGTTTAAGGTAATTATCGATATGTATGTTCCTATGACCATTTTCTTAACTGTTTTGGGTTTGTTTTTGTAGGTCCTTTTCTTCTCTTGTGTTTCCCACTTAGAGAAGTTCCTTTAGCATTTGTTGTACAGCTGGTTTGGTGGTGCTGAATTCTCTTAGCTTTTGCTTGTCTGCAAAGCTTTTGATTTCTCCATCGAATCTGAATGAGATTCTTGCCGGGTAGAGTAATCTTGGTTGTAGGTTCTTCCCTTTCAGCACTTTAAGTATATCATGCCACTCCCTTCTGGATTGTAGTGTTTGTGCTGAGAAATCAGCTGTTAACCTTATGGCAGTTCCCTTTTATGTTATTTGTCATTTTTCCCTTACTGTTTTCAATAATTTTTGTTTGCCTTTAATTTTTGCCAATTTGATGACTATGTGTCTTGGCGTGTTTCTCCTTGGGTTTATCCTGTATGGGACTTGCTGCACTTCTTGGACTTGGGTGGCTATTTCCTTTCCCATGTTAGGGAAGTTTTCAACTATAATCTCTTCAAATATTTTCTCAGCTCCTTTCTCTCTCTCTTCTCCTTCTGGAACGACTATAATGTGAATGTTGGTGCGTTTAAAGTTGTCCCAGAGGTCTCTTAGGCTGTCTTCATTTCTTTTCATTCTTTTTTCTTTATTCTGTTCCGCAGCAGTGAATTCCACCATTCTGTCTTCCAGGTCACTTATCCGTTCTTCTGCCTCAGTTATTCTGCTATTGATTCCTTCTAGTGTAATTTTCATTTCAGTTATTTTATTGTTCATCTCTGTTTGTTTGTTAATTCTTCTAGGTGTTTGTTAAACATTTCTTGCATCTTCTCAATCTTTGCCGCCATTTTTTTCCCAAAGTCCTGGATCATCTTCACTATCATTATTCTGAATTCTTTTTCTGGAAGGTTTCCTATCTCCACTTCATTTAGTTGTTTTTCTGGGGTTTTATCTCCTTTCTTCATCTGGTACATAGCCCTCTGCCTTTTCATCTTGTCTATCTTTCTGTGAATGTGGTTTTTGTTCCACAGGCTGCAGGACTGTAGTTCTTCTTGCTTCTACTGTCTGCCCTCTGGTGGATGAAGCTATCTAAGAGGCTTGTGCAGGTTTCCTGATGGGAGGGACTGGTGGTGGGTAGAGCTGGGTGTTGCTCTGGTGGGCAGAGCTCAGTAAAACTTTAATCCACTTGACTGCTGATGGGTGGGGCTGGGTTCCCTCCCTATTGGTTGTTTGGCCTGAGGCAACCCAACACTGGAGCCTACCTGGGCTCTTTGGTGAGGCTAATGGTAGACTCTGGGAGGGCTCACGCCAAGGAGTACTTCCCAGAACTTCTGCTGCCAGTGTCCTTGTCCGCACGGTGAACCACAGCCACACCCTGCCTCTGCAGGAGACCCTCTAACACTAGCAGGTAGGTCTGGTTCAGTCTCCCCTAGGGTCACTGCTCCTTCTGCTGGGTCTCGACACACACACTACTTTGTGTGTGCCCTCCAAGAGTGGAGTCTCTGTTTCCCCCAGTCTTGTCGAAGTCCTGCTATCAAATCCTACTAGCCTTCAAAGTCTGATTCTCTAGGAATTCCTCCTCCCATGACAGACCCCCAGGTTGGGAAGCCTGACGTGGGGCTCAGAACCTTCATTCCAGTGGGTGGACTTCTGTGGTATAAGTGTTCTCTAGTCTGTGAGTCACCCACCCAGCAGTTATGGGATTTGATTTTGCTGTGATTGCAAAATCACCCCTCCTACCGTCTCATTGTGGCTTCTCCTTTGTCTTTGGATGTGGGGTATATTTTTTGGTGAGTTCCAGTGTCTTCCTGTCAATGACTGTCCAGCAGCTAGTTGTGATTCTGGTGTTCTCACAAGAGGGAGTGAGAGCACGTCCTTCTACTCTGCCATCTTGGTTCAGGCCTTAGCATCAGAGGTCTTAATGACCATTTCTTTAAAAAAATTCATCCTGCATCCGCATTCTCCACTGGTCTTTTCCAAGCATCCCAGAGTGAGACAGCCTAGCTTTAACTGTGGGGATGGTTCTTCCTGAACTTTTAGGGGCTGCCCCACTTTAGCTCCCCTTCCAGCTAGGGCTCAAGTATCATTTTCAGTTCATCTATCTTGTGCTCACCAAGCCCCAGGGAACTGTGGAGCACTGGTTGCACACAGCCAGGAAGCCACAGCTACGGAAGAGATGGCAGACATCATCTAATCCAACATTTCCTCTGTAGTTTGTGCTTTAATTCCACTCCAAAATCCTTGCCGTGTTGTCACCCAGCTCATGCTTCAGTGCCTCCAATGACAAGGAACTGTGTCCCAAGGCAGTACAGCACTAATAAGCAAGTTTTTTAGACAGCACTAATTAGCAAGTTTGTCCTTAGGTTGAGTTTAAATTTGTCTTTCCCTTGCTTGCCCATTGGTTCTAGTCATGCCCTCTCGGGCAACCCCAAATCAATTTCCATGTGACAAGCCTATTTGAAAATAGCTCTCATTGCCCTCCCTGATCTCTTTTCCTTTCCAGATCAAGTATTCCTAGTTTCTTCACTGTTTAACATGTTTTCAAGTCCCCACAAAAACTTGATGAACTCTTGATGACTTGCTGTAAAAAAGCTGAGTTGGGTGTGCGTATGAGATTTGGACCTAGAAGACAAATCCTGGTCTGACCATCAGAGCAGGGACTTTTTTTGGATGGACCAGCTGCACCTGGGACCCCACTGATGGAGTTCCCATTTTGCCATTTCACTTGTGCACAGGGATTGTCTCTATGTTCTATGGAGCCAAGAACTCCATAGATGTCTGTCTTCATTATTACTGCATAACTGAAAGATGACAGGGAAGCTCCCAAGACGCTGCTGTGAAACACATCACAGCAGTGCAACCTGGCTCTGAGATCACATGTGGCACATGGACCCTACCTGGCAATACAGACAACAGGAGGCATCTGAACAGGGTTACCCACTGATATGCTAGAAAAATAACAAAGTTGTCAGCCATTCCTGTTGACATGGCAACATACTGCACAATGAGGTACAGAAACAAAACCCTTGCCTAACGGTCCTGCCAGTGAGCAAGAGAACATTTGAGAAACAGAAATCTCTCTCACTAAAAGGAAATCCTCCTGCACTGTTGGTGGGAATGTAAGTTGGTGCAGCCACTGTGGAAAACAGTATGGAGGTTCCACAAAAAACTAAAAACAGAATTACCATATGATCCAGTAATCCCACTCCTGGGCATATATCCAGACAAATCTGTAATTCAGAAAGATACATGCAGCCCTATGTTCATAGCAGCACTATTCACAATAGCCAAGACATGGAAGCAACCTAAGGGTCCATCGACAGATGAATGGATAAACAAGATGTGGTATATATATACAATGGAATATTACTCAGCCATAAAAAAGAATGAAATAATGCCATTTGCAGCAACATGGATGGACCTAGAGATTATCATACTAAGTGAAGTCAGACACAGAAAGACAAATATCACATGATATCACTTATATGTGGAATCAAAAATATGACACAAATAACTTATCTACAAAACAGAAACAGACTCACAGACACAGAAAACAGACTTGTGGCTGCCAAGGGGGAGGGGGTACGGGGGAGTTTGGGATTAGCAGATGGAAACTATTATATATAGAATGGATAAACAACAAGGTTCTACTGTATAGCACAGGGAACTATATTCATTATCTTGTGATAAACCATAATGGAAGAGAATATGAAAAAATATATGTATAACTAAATCACTTTGCTGTACAGCAGAAATTAATACAACATTGTAAATCAACTATACTTGAATAAAAAAGTTAAAAAAAAAAAAAAAGTCTCACTAAGCAATAAGTTAGGGCTCCAGAATTACAACTCTAGGATGAGCTGATGGTGTGCTGTTTGTTGCTAGTCCCTATAAAATGAGCTTAGTGAAAGCAAATCTGGTGTGTGTTGACTTGCTCACCACCGAGACTTTAGCACCTGGCATACACAGAGCCTGGTACATTCTGAAAAGAATTGTATCTTCTCTAGAGAGGCAGCAGCTCCTTTAGTGAGTTAAGGGTGACCAGAATCTCGCAAAGGAAAAGGGAAATTAAGGAGGGTTTGAGGAAAAGTGCTGAATAGGACCTTAGGATTTGACAAGGGTAGAAAAGAAGATTTGAGACAGCAATTTGATCTATTTTTCCCACTAGACTTTAGCTCCAGGTACATATTTATGTTCCCAGAAGCATATCTTATAAGTGCTAAGAAATTAACGATGACAGTCTGACTTATACAGGGTCATACAGATGTCAGTGACAAGCTCAAAATAAGAAATTAATTCCTGAGTAAGCAGAATGACCTAAGTTCTCAAACACCATTTCTTTTATGGTATCTGGAAGTTACTCTGAGTCTGTTCCGTGGTAAAAACAGAACAAAATCATGTAGGGGAATATGAGAGTTGGAGAAGGGTAGTGAAGTTTCAAGATCTCCTACTATTTGGAGTGTAGCTGGGCAGGAGATTCACTCATAAAATTCTGAGTCGAAAGGCTGAACAGTTTTGCAAGTCATGCTTTAATCATGAATGCATGGAATTTGGAGCCCTATATAAAAATCATTTGGACTCTAAGAATTCAGCTCAAGAGAATGTTTTTAAAATTAAAAAAAACTGTTTAGTCTTATGTGCATTAAATTTACTACCATACTGCATTAAGAAAATTTGTTTAGATAGGGATTTGATTTTATATTAGCTGTGCTAGTCTATTAGAAAACACACACATACACACAGAACTGTCAGGTCTTATTTCTTGGCCATTCTTACTGGCTCCAGGGGACAAAAGTTCTGCCCCAGAACTCATGAGCTGGAATCACGTATTTAGAACAAATGTAGGCAATGGAGTAGTCCATTATTTAATTTCTGGCTCTGTCTAAAGGCCTATCACATTCTTTTAAGAAGTCTGAAGAAGCTGCTTGTCAATTGTTCTTTGGTGAAGTAACTTCTCATTTAAATATTAATTCATGTGAGGGGAAAAAAAATCACACAGGCCAGTATTAACAAAAACCCCTTGTATCACAACCTCTGCGAATGGCTTTGAATTATTTCAACTTCTGCATCGAGTCTGGGAAGCTGGCTAAGAAAAAAAGGTACAAAAAAGAGATACTCAAATTTGAAATCCATCATTGCTTTCTTCATTTATTAACTGTATATATTTGAACTCCTAAATATGAATTCACTGATCCATAACTGCAGGTAGATGAGAGCATCTCAAAACAGGCCTAACTCTCAGCAGAGATCATTCTCATATTGAATATTGCGTAGATATATGCGGAACCTCCCAGGTTTGGGATGTTGAAATGTCTTTTTCCCCCCTAGGGTCTCAAACCTTTGGCCCATATATCTTTGTTCTATTATTTTAGGTATGACACCAGACAGTTCAACAACTCTCGTAGAGAGATTTTAGTCAAAAAGCTTAAATTGACAAGGGAGAAATATAAAGTTGTACTAAGTTGCTAAATAAGGCAATTGCCCCATAATTGAAGCTTCTGTCTCCATCGCGTTTGTCTCTGAGAGGAGTGCAACTCTCCATCTGTCTAACTCTGGAGCCTGGCCCTTAGGGCTGCTGCTGAGTGAGCCAAGGCTAGGGCTCCACATATGTAAAGCTGGTCAAAGTTAAGACAGTTGTGGCTTCTCTGTAATAACTTTTCCCCGAAATAATGTAGAAAAAGGCAGAATGTGTGGGACTGTGGGAGAAAACATGACCAAAAGGACATGTTGTTTGGGAATTTCTTTGTAAGGCAAATATGATTCATGCAGTGGACACACAAGGCCAATGCAGCCACGGATTGGTTGGAAATTTGAGTCTCAGCTTTTGAAGGGCACTTAGTTTAATCGCCCCAGCTTGGTGTGTGTTACGAGTATCTCACAAATAAAATTCATGCTTGAGATCGCTTAACTGAGTTTGCCCAGCATTCTACCTTTTCCATTTCTTTTCCAACTAGTTTTGCCCACGTTTGTTTTTTTTTCTCCCTCCTCTTCCTCTGCCTATAAAGCACACTGGCTTTGTTTGGTAAGCAGAAGAATCGTTGAGGAAATTCCACTGTTAGGCAAGATTTTATTTCATAAATTAACTTTCTCAGGGAAAAAATAGTTTCCTCTTCTGTTACTAATCTACAAAAGTAGAATGTCACGTGTAATCAAGAGTTTTCCAAGTGACGTGAGTAAGGGAGTTTTTCTTTCACCTACTGGGAAGGATAGCTGGCAGATCATCTTCAGAATGTGAGCTGCACTGACTGACCTGCAGAGGGAGTTGACAAGTGTAACAGGGAAAAAAAAACTGATGATCACCCAAGAGTCTGCTTTTTAAGGAGAAGAAAATCATGCTTAGAGTGCAGTTTCTTCACAAAGAAAAAACCAAGGGCTTTTCCTTTTCCATGGATTAATATTTTCAAAAACATTGTCTATATCCTGTTCTCACCCATTGGCACATACAGGCTACACCACCTGCTCAGTGCTGACTTAATTGTATTTGAGGAGAGGTGGGAATGTATTCCAAGCTCCAAGGGGCCAGGACTGTGTCAGTCTTGTTCACCGTTGTACTACACACCTCTTGGCACTTAGAAGGTGCTCAACCAATAATCACTGAGCAAATTCAAGGCGACAACAAGTAGAGTTCTATCTTGGGGACAAATAACGTAAAAGTGGATTTGGTGCTTGTTCTTCAGTAAATGGTTTGACAAAAAATATCCCTATGAGATGGGATTAATGTGTGAATTATATATAATTATACATTTTTATAATTTGACTAAACTTATTCATTCAAATATTTATTGAGTGCCTATTACTGCCAGGCATATCTCTAAGTGCTTGAGATATAATACTCTATTGTACTATACTATGCTAGATTGGCAGGTAATAATACAATAATTTGTTGGTAGAAGGTAAAGAAGATTAGGGACTTCCCTGGTGGTCCAGTGGTTAAGACTTAGCACTTCCAATGCCGCGGGCATGGGTTCGATCCCTGGTTGGGGAACTAAGATCTCACAAGCCGTGTGGCATGGCCAAAAAAAGAAGATCAAGAAGATTAGGGGATACAGAATTGAGAATTGAGGGTGGGAGATGCCACTTTAAGTGGGATTGTCAGCGAAGGTGTCTCTGAGGAGGTGACATTTGAGGAGAGACCTGAGTGAAGTGTAGGAGTTCTATAGACATTTGTAAGAGTCTTTTGATCAGAGGGACAGCAAGAACACCAGCCTTGAGTTGAGAAAGTTCTTAAAAATATTTGAGGAATAGCAAGAAGGCAGTGTGACTGAGCATGGTTAAACAAGGGGGAGAATACCAGAAATTCTCCCCCATCTGCTTAAGATGAGGTTGCAGAGACAACTAAAGACCAGATTAGCATGGCTTTGCAGGTCACTGTAAGGATTTGGAGTTTTAATCTGAGTGCCTTGGGAAGCGCCAGAGAGCTGAGGGCAAGAAAGCGACATGGTGGAATTGACTCTGTAAAGTGGTCATTCTAATTGCTGAGTCGAGAGAGAGGCGAGGAGCATGGAATATGGAAGCAAGGAGACCAGTTAAGAGGTTCTTGCAGTGGCCTAGACCAAAGATAATGGTGGCCTGGCTGATCCAAGCCATGGAGTTGGTGAGAGATGAATTGTAGGCTGGGGATGCAGAAGAGTAACGATTCTTTTTGGTCCAAGTAACTGAGAAAATGGCGGTGCCATTTCTAGAGGTGAGGAAAGACTGAGAGGAAGAGCAGGTTTGGAAAGGGGTGGAGCGGGGAGAAGTCAAGGGTTCACTTTTGGACATTAAATTTGAGATGCGTTTTAGACAGCCACATGGAGATACCAAGCAGGCAGCTGTCTATGCAAGTGTGGTGTTCAAAGAAGTTGGAGCTGGGCATGTGAACTTGGGAATAGACGGCATAAAGTGCAGAAAGGAAATGTCTCTTGTAACTCTGGTTTTGTGCTCCCCCGGCTCCACAGGGCGTGACCTCAGGCCCCACAGGGCAGATGGACGGCCATCAGGTTAAGAATCACCTTGGAACTGGGGCACCATCAGAAGTCCCAGCTTGGGGACCAAAGCACCACATGTACTTCCTGTCCTGGTGGCTGGAGGAAGCAGGGTAAGTCCCCTTGCACCCTCTGCCTCAGGCTTTCCACCTTTAAAATGGCAATAATTTCATCCGCTGCTTGGTTCTCCTCAAAAGAGAGGGATAAGATACCACACATACGACAGTGAAAAGAGTTGCCGACACCTGGAAGAGCTCCATGACTGGAACCCAAGGGTAGGGAGATGTGTTTGTACTGAGATGATCAAGTCCTTGAGAGTAGGCTCTGTCTTCTGAATGTCATCCTCCATGGAACTTGGTACAAGGACCAGTCAGCTACTGCTGCTGACTCTGTCTATACTTGAAGAATTAATACTTCAGTCACTAAGTGGAAGCTGACGTGATGTGCCGGATAACTGCAAACGCATCTTAAGACAAGGCCTCTGGTCTTGCCCCTCTCCTGTCAGCTCTCCACTGCCTCTAGAGAGATCTTGCTAGAAAGTCATGTCACTTCATTTCTTAAACCCTTCCAATGACACCGCATGGCCTTGGGGGTAAGGTCTGAGCTCCTTATCATGGCCTGTAAAACTCTACATGATCTGGCCCTTGCCTACCACTCTTGCCTTATCTATTGCTGCTTTTAAAATGTATACCACTCTCCAGATGTTAACCATTTCCCTAACTGGCTTTTGGGGAAACATTCTTTTGTGTTGTGTCTCCTTAGAATGACCCTCCCTGCCTCATGCACCTAGAGAACTTCTGCTGATCCATCAAAACCCCAGTTCAAGATTTTCCTCCTCTGTGAAGAATTTCTAGACCCCATCTCAGTAAAAAAAAAAAAAAAAAAAAAAAAAAAAAAAAAAAAAAACCACTCTCCTTTGTCTATACCAGCACTCTACTTAATTTCACCATTACACACTGTCACACCACATGGCAGTCATTTAGAAAAAGTCCACCTCCTCTACTAGACTGTGAACTCCTTTGGGAGACCAGCCTAAGAGGTCATCATCTCCCTGTTCTCTGCACCTAATCCAGAGCTAGGCAAGCAGCAAAAACTTAATACATTTTGGCTAAATGAAGTGGATTAAAGGGTTAGAATACAAGAGCCCAGAACAAAGCCTGTCTCTCTAGGAATAAAGCTGGAAGCTCAGAGAACATTAGAAAAACTCATGATGAAAAATAAATAACCCAATCAAAAAATAGGCAGAAGATCTAAATAGACATTTCTCCGAAGAAGACATACAGATGGCCAACAGGAACATGAAAACATGTTCAACCTCACTAATTATTAGAGAAATGCAAATCAAAACTACAATGAGGTATCACCTCACATCAGTCAGAATGGCCATCATCAAAAAGTCTACAAATAATAAATGCTGGAGAGGGTGTGGAGAAAAGGGAACCCTCCTATATATACTGTTGGTGGAAATGAAAATTGGTAAAGCCACTATGGAGAAGAGTGTGGAGGTTTCTTAAACTAAACAGAGTTGCCACATGATCCTACAATCCCACTCCTGGGCATATATCTGGAGAGAACTATAATTCAAAAAGATACATGCACCCCAATATTCATTGCAGCACTGTCTACAATAGCCAAGACACGGAAGCAACCTAAGTATCCATTGACACAGGAATGGATAAAGAAGAGGTGGTACATATACACAATGGAATATTACTCAGCCATAAAAAAATGAAAAAAAAGTCATTTGCAGCAACGTGGATGGATCTAGAGATTATCATACTAAGTGAAGTAAGTCAGACGGAGAAAGACGAATATCATGATATTGCTTATATGTGAAATCTAAAAAAAAAGATACAAATAAACCTATTTACAAAACAGAAATAGATCCACAAACATAGAAAAGAAACTTATGGTTACCAAAGGGGAAGGTGGGAGAGGGATAAATTAGGAGTTTGGGATTGACATATACACACTACTATATATAAAATACATAACCAACAAGGATCTACTGTATAGCACAGGGAACTACACTCAATATTTTGTAATAACCTATAAGGAAAAAGAATCTGAAAAAGAATACATTATACATATCTATGTAAAACTGAATCACTTTGCTGTATACCTGAAACACAACATTGTAAATCAACTATAGTTCAACGAAAAACAACAACAACAAAAAGAAAAACTCATGGTGACCCAGCCAAAGTCAACAGGATGCATGCTGGGGCTTGGTAACATCGCGCCTGTCAGGAGAGTGAATTAGGTTGAACTAATGTCAGGCTATCACGAGCTCTATTTGCCTGACTAATGATAATTTGTATGCCTCTCCTATAGGGGGACTTCCTTAGGTTCATATTCGAGTTCCCTTGGGCTTTCGAAGGGGGCCGGACTCAGCCATGGAGACAGGGCTCAGCCTTAGCCAATCCTACAGTGGTTTCTTGTCCACAGGATCCCTGGAGGGCACATGGTGCAGCTTCTTACAGGAGTTGGTACCACCAGATGTCTTGGAAGTGTCCAGAACACATCTAAGTGAGCCCTGAGTCTATGACTATCATACTAGGTACAGGGATGACACAACCCCGCTGACCTTGAGTGATCTTAACCCGGTGGGGTTGCAACACCTCGCCCAATGTGTTTACCTGCATTCAAGACTGGATGACTGGCAACGCCAACGGAATGGCCATGACCCCAGGACACACCATTTGCTGGAGTAATATTCCTCCCTGGCCCTCCACCCTCAGCTCCTCGAAAGGGAGGCACTGTACGTCACACGGGGTAGTAACAGGGTAGGTGGGTCAGGGTGACAAGTGTTCCTAATCATGCTGGCAACTGCTGACTGGGATCTTGTAATGACCTGTGACCCACCTGAATCAGATGAGCTGCACTTTCCGGGCTGCCGTACCGAAGGTCATGTCCATTGATGGCTAACACACGATCGTTCTCCTCCAGCTGACCGTGTCGGTCTGCCACGCCACCATCCAGAACGTTGGAAATAAACACCCCAGGCTCGTCCACCTTGCGCACCAGTTTTATTCCAAGCTGCTCCTCCGGGCTGCTTTTGTTGAGGATCACGTGGAAACTGTCATCCCGGGGCCCGTAGGTGTCCAGGGGCTGCCCATCAGTCCTGCTCCGGAACTTCTGCTCCCGCAGCACCGTCAGCCACAGCACCTGGCAGGGCTGCCGCAGGAGGTGCAGGGCATAGTTGTGCCGTACGTTGCCGATGTCCATCCCGTTGACCTAGGGCAAGGGGACCTCAGAATCTGCAGCGACCGAGCCGTCCACGCCACCGGCCACAAACCTGCCCCAAAGGCCCAGCCCACAGACTCCCTGGGGCCCTTCCTGAAGGACCACTCTGCTCTATCACCTTCTTCTCCGTCCAGATACCCCCATCTTCCAACAGAACCTGTAACCCGGTTTCCCTGAGTCTTAGCCGCACACCTTTTCAACTCTCTCAGCAGACACCATCTTTCTTCAGTCTTGTCCTTACACAGGCCCTTGAATGTATTTATATAGTCCTAACCCTCCTTTCTGTTGCTTGCTAAACTTATTTTTCAGCTGAAGGGGGGAGGAAAAGGAAGACAAAGTGGGAAAAGGCAAAAGAAGAAAAGAAAATTTCTGATTAATGATTACATTAAACTGCTGTTTAAATCAAACTGAGTTGGCATTTTCTTTCCAAACATCTCCAGATGAATTTTTCTCCCTGGATCACCTGTACTGGAACTTCCAGGCCCCACTACTGTGTGTGTGTGTGTGTGTGTGTGTGTGTGTGTGTGTGTGTGTGTGTGAGAGAGAGAGAGAGACAGAAAGAGAGAGAGAGAGAGAGAGAGAGAGAGAGAGAGAGAGAGAGAGAGAGAGAGAGAGGGAGGGAGGGAGGGAGGGAGGGAGGGAGGGAGGGAGGGAGGGAGGGAGGGAGGGGGGAGGGAGGGAGGGAGGGAATGTGTGTGTACATGAAAATATTTGAGTGTTGGCAAGTGTGTGTGTGTGTGTGTCTGTGTGTGTGTGTGTGTGTGTGTGTCAAGTCTCCAGGTGTTCACCTACAAGGTCTTTTGCCCATGTTCTCAGCAAAGGAGAGAAAAAAAATCTCTACAGTTTCAAACAAACGGATGTGAATGGAAGCTTCTCGGCTCTTTTATTGAAAGGCTGGATCACGTTATTAGGCTGCTTAAATGTCCTCCAGCTTGGCCCACTCATTTGTGCCTCGCTAATGATCTTCAGGGCTGATGCTGCATGGGGCTTTCTGGTTTTAATTACTCTAGGCAGGCCCAGCCTGAAGGCTTCAGATCTCAGTGCTGGTCACTGCCTGGGAAGAAAATAATTTCACAGCAGCACTACACTCTGTGCTTAAGGAAGGAGGCCTCACAGAAGAGAAACAACCTTCTTGAATTTCTATGGTTTGGTAAGATTTCCTGTACTTGCAGCCAACAGTTAGAAGAATCTTGGAATGAGATTTCATGGGCCTGCCTGCAGCGTGCCATCGCTAGTCCTCTGTTCCATCTCCAGGGATGGACGGAGGCTCCCTCGTGCTCGGACAAGGCTCATCACCTCTGTCCAAGCACAGGTGAGCTCAAAGACCTGGCTCTGCTCTGACACCTTATCCCGGGTCTGGTTTTCTCCATCACACCGAGGCCAAAAGAAAGTCAGGGTCGCCTGCTAAATACTCCTGGCACCTCTTTTGCTTGCAAGTGCCAGTTGAAGGTCACAAGAATCAAAAAGGTTTTCCTTAGGCAACCGTTCCAGGCAGCATAGTTTCCGCAGAACTGGGAGGAAGCCATGCAGAGTGTCGCTGATTGCACGGCTGACCGTCCCTTGCGGTTGACGGGCCCTGCCTCGTACTCCACCTCGGAGGCCAGTGAGAACATCAGTGTTTCTACAATAACTGCTTTAAATTCTTTCTCCTCTTATTCCAAACAATAAGAATTTCTTTGCCAGAGAACCAGCGCATGATGTATCAGGAGCTGGCCCCTCAGCAACCCAGAAGGGATGGGATGAAACTGTCATCTGAGTTTCAGACAGGAAATATATGACCAAGGCAGGGATTTTTTCTTATCACTTTTGGCACATGTTGGACTTCTGTCTGATAAACAACTCTTCCTTTATCCTTTCTCTTCTTCTGAAAATTCCTCCCTAGCATCCTTCCCCTCAGTCAAGCCTCAGAGGACAGTAATGCCCCACGTGTTCTCTTCCACCACCTGTCTCCCCTGGAATGTCTGTGGGTTGGCAGAATAGCTTAGGGATGTGTGTGCGTGCGTGTGTGTGAAGGGCCATTAAGCTCTAGGAAATTTACTTTAGAGGGGTGTGTGAATGTAAGTGATTAAGTAAAATATAAAATGTTCCATTTATCTGCTCTAAAAACAATTTAAGAAGATATAGGCTTCGGTTTTATATTGTTTTATGTTAGTGCTACTTAAAGTGGGAGGAAAGGGTGAGAGAGGAAGAGAGAGGAGGGAGGAGGAAAAGGAAGAGAGAAGAACGCAGAGGTAGAGAAAAGGGAGGGGGAAGATAGCAGAAGGCAGAGGAAGGAGGGGAACACAGAGACAAAATGATGCAGAGGGTCTTCCCTGGTGGCGCAGTGGTTGAGAGTCCGCCTGCCGATGCAGGGGACACGGGTTCGTGCCCTGGTCCGGGAGGATCCCACGTGGCGTGGAGCGGCGGGGCCCGTGAGCCACGGCCGCTGAGCCTGCGCGTCTGGAGCCTGTGCTCCGCAGCGGGAGAGGCCACAACAGTGAGAGGCCCGCGTACCGCAAAAAAAAAAAAAAAAAAGATACATGATACAGAGACAGTATTTATAGAGAGAGAAAGAGATCAAAAGAACGAGAATGGGAATTCCCTGGTGGTCCGGTGGTTAGGACTCCATACTGCCCGTGGAGGGGGCACCTGGTCGGGGAACTAAGATCCCGCATGCTGTGTGGCAGGGCCAAAAAAAAAAAAAAAATACAAGAAAGACAGAAGGGTTAGGGACCTATCTCAGATTACAAATCTTGTATGAAGAGCCATATCAACATAAGAACTATGGAAAGTGACGGCTCCACATTTACGTTAGTGCTTTACGCATGCGTCCGTCCGCCTGTCCGTCAGCCTGTCCGTCCGCCCGTCCGTCCATCCATCCATCCACCCACCCACCCACCGATTTGCTCTGAAGTGACTTTTGCTAAGACCCTCTTCATGGCTCCACAGCCGTGGTCTCTACCTTTAGGATGATGTCTCCTGGCAGTAGCCGGCCGTCTCTGGCAATCACCCCATCACGATAAATGTGCTGGATAATGATGTGGACCAGCGGGGTTTCATTGCCTCCCACAAGCCTAATGGAGAGGTTTTCATTGGGATCCGCTCGGTTGATCTTGACTCTGGTAATTTCACCATATGGAATCAGGTGATACAACCTTGGAAAGACTAAAATGGACAATGTTTATTTAAGACACCCCCCCAACGGACATTTCCAACCACTCCTTTTCTTGCCAAACTTTGGTTCCAGCCAAACTAAACTATTCATTGTTCCTTGTACATGTTTTCCATCTTCCTGCCTCTGTGCCAGCATAAGTTTCTCTGCCTGGAATGTTTTCCATTCTAGGCCTAAACCCAACTTTTCCTTCAAGGCCTGCATGAAATGATCCCTTCCAATTAAACTCTACCCTGATCCCTTTCCCCCTGCTCTCTCTAAACTTCCCATTTCCCATAAAGCTTTATTTCTCATGGCACCGAGCCTTCTATTATTATTATTACTATTATTATTCATGCCCATTTCTTATACCCACCACTGGACTCTAAGATCCTTGAGGACATAATTTCTGGCTGTTTTGTAGTTCTGTGCACAGATCTCTGTACACAGGAGACTTCAGCCTATGTTTACCGAATGAAGAGGAATGAACGAACAGTCATTATGCAAAGGGCTGCAGTTTGATCACTTACTAATCAAGGGGCAAAACAGAACAAGCCTGTTTTGCTCTTTTTGATCATTTTGAAGATCTCCTCCTGGGAGGACCTGCTTTTCAGGCTTAGTGAATCAGTCCTCTCTACCCTGTTGTCAGTAAAGGGAAGTCAAATGGCCTAATTCACAATCAAGGAAAGAGGCCCAGGCCCAGCTGGTGGCATCCAGAGGTTCGTCCCTGATCCACTTGTATGGCTGGATTCAGAGCCAAAAGGAGGTTCAGAGACCCAGGCTGGTGTTTCCAAACTTCACCTTTTCACTGAGGACTCTTTCGCCTTGAAATCTGTCACGGGTCCCCCGCCCTGCTGGGCCCACACACAGAATTGCTTCTCAGGCTGTGTAGTTTGACAGTGACAGTCAGACCTTTGTTTCACAAGGGAGGATGCGTGAGCTCGGAGAGGAGAAGTGGCACGACTGGCTGGAGGTGGCAGTTAGGTGGTGGTCCTCAGAGCCAGGTCAGAACCCGGGGCTCCTGATGACAGCTCCTGTCACCTTCCTCAGAGTCCCCTGAAGCCAGGGGTCCACAGCCGGCAATGGGTCCACAGGGGACTTGGTCTACAGACCCACAGCCAGCAGCAACGACTGGCGCTGTCCTCCACCTCGGCTTGAATAGAAGCCTACAGGGGGGACACCAGGATATGCCGGCCACGTAACACCTAGTTTGACGGGAGCTGCAGCTCCTCCGCAGTTGCTTGAGGCTCGAGTTAGGATGTTGAGAGCACTGATGCTTTTGTCTCCTGTAGCTGCTGACAGCTGCCTCTGCCCTATGATTCTCCCTTAATTATGTCATCGGGAAAGATCAAAACTGCAGGCCTGGTTCTACATAAAACACTCTTTCTGACTATTTTCAAAACCCATGACCTTAATGCATTTTCCCTAGTGAACTATGAGTTCATGGATGAGTACTCAACTCTCTAGGAACAATACAGCAAGAATTAAAATTATTTCTAAGTATTGCAGAACATGATACACAAAGCAATTTAGCTGCCAGAGGAAGCTGGAGCCGTTGTAAATGTGGGTCTTTACCCCCCACTGGGAGTTAATTTAATGTAAGCAATTGGGCTTTGCTGTAAGGCTGTGGGCAGCAGCCTTCATCTGTCAGCTCCTGGTGCTAACAGAGCTTGGGTGACCGAGTTCAATTAACGTTTAAACTATCTTGATTACCTTAAGTAGGCTCTATCCACAAGTATTTGTTGGAACAGGTCTGGTGACAAGGAAATGGAAGTTCTTAAAAAAAAATCATTTTGAGCAAAGAAAGATTTGGAAATTATCATCAAAGCTGCTGGTTTTCTCTCTCTCCTCCCTCTCCCTTTCTACTCTTTTTCCCAACAGATTTACAAAAACCATGCGCCCAAATCTAACTGATCAAGGATGTTTGATAGTCTGAAAGGACATACTCAGTCACACTTGGAAATGTTAATTAGAGCTACAATAATGAGACCCTAGTGACCTTCCCTTTGAGAGTTACAGTAATTTTTAAACTGCCAAACTAGTGCTGGTCTGAAAAGAAAGTTTTTCAATATTGTGTCCTTACTTAAGGACTAAAGGATATAGTATCATTTACCAAGTGTTTATTATATGCTGGCCACTGAGCTAAGCAAGTTGCATGACACTTTGTTGTTTGTTTAGTCCTCACAGCAACCCTTTGAACTAGATTATTATCACCCCTGTTTTTTTGGATGATGAAATACTAAAGCTCAGAGAAGTCAAGTAACCTGGCCAGGTCACACAGCTAAGTAGTGAAGCCAGTCTCTTTACTGATATGAAAAGGATGGATAAAACCATGGGCGTTCACCATACTAACTGCGGGTTACTTACTGAAGCAATGAGATCCTAAGGCCCTTTTTAAAAGCTTTGTTGCCTCACAAATCCTGTACCAGCCTCACTGAGTCATAATACCTCACCCCACTGTGGAGTAATAGCTTCCTGGAGCACCTGAGGAAATCCATTCTCTCCTACTTGAAGCCCCTGCACACATAACACAGATGCCATCTTCATCTTCCTGAAACACAGCTTCCATCCTGCTATAACTCTATGCAAAAGCTTCCAGGTGTGTTCACTGCCCCAAGTCAAGACTCCTAAATGGCATCCAGAACCCTTCTAATCTGGCCTTAACCTCATCTCCCACTACTTTCCAACACACAGTCGAGATGGGGATGCCCATCCAGGTCATAACCACTCCTTAAACACGGATTACACCGTCCCACTGGGAAGAGGCACGCCTCTCTTGACAGCTGTCATTTTTGTTTATTTATATCTCACTCTTTCTGGTATTTTATTTTTTGTCTTGAATGAACTTCTTGGAACCAGGAGCTGGATTTTATAATCTTTATATAAAAGTACAGAGCTTACCTATATAAACAGCTCATACAACTCAATATCAAAAAAACAAACAACCTGAGTAAAAAACGGGCAGAGATCATGAAAAGGCATTTTTTCCAAAGAGGATGTACAGATATGGCCAACAGGCACATGAAAAGATGCTCAACATCGCTAATCACCTCACACCTGTCAGAATGGCCATCATCAAAAAGTCTTCCAGGGCTTCCCTAGTGGTGCAGTGGTTGAGAGTCCGCCTGCCCATGCAGGGGACACGGGTTCATGCCCCGGTCCGGGAGGATCCCACATGCCGTGGAGCGGCTGGGCCCGTGAGCCATGGCTGCTGAGCCTGCGCGTCCGGAGCCTGTGCTCCACAATGGGAGAGGCCACAGCAGTGAGAGGCTGGCGTACCGCAAAAAAAAAAAAAAAAAACGGGTTTCCCTGGTGGCACAGTGGTTGGGAGTCCGCCTGCCGATGCAGGCGACACGGGTTCGTGCCCCGGTCCGGGAAGATCCCACATGCCGCGAGCGGCTGGGCCCGTGAGCCATGGCCGCTGGGCCTGCGCGTCCGGAGCCTGTGCTCCACAATGGGAGAGGCCACAGCAGTGAGAGGCCCATGTACCGCAGGGGGAAAAAAAAAAAAAAAGTCTTCAAATAACAAATGAGGGCGAGGATGTGGAGAAAAGGGAACCCTAGTACACTGTTGGTAGGAATGTAAATTGATGCAGCCACTATAGAAAACAGTATGGAGGTTTTTCAAATAACTAAAAATAGAACTACCATATCATCCAGTAATTCCATTCCTGGGTATATATCCAAAGAAAACAAAAGCATTAATCTGAAAAGATACATGCACCTCAGTGTTCATAGCTGCATTATTTACCAAGATAGGTTGCTTCCATAGCTTGGCTAAGTGTCCATCAACAGATGAATAGATAAAGAAGATGTGGTATGTATACAACAGAATACTACTCAGCCATAAACAAGAATGAAATTCTGCTGTTTGCAACAATGTAGATGGACCTGGAGGGTATTATGTTAAGTGAAATAAGTCAGACAGAAAAAGACAAATATTGTATGTTATCACTTACATGTGGAATCTAGAAAATAAAAACAGAAACAGATTCACAGATATAGAGATCAAACTAGTGGTTACCAGTGGGGAGAGGGAAGAGGAGAGGAACAAAATGGGGTAGGGGATTAAGAGGTACAAACGACTATGTATAAAATAAATAAGCTACAAGGATATATTGCACAGCACAGGGAATATAGCCAATATTTTATAATAACTATAAATGAAGTATAATCTATAAAAATATTGAATCACTATGTGGTACATCTGAAACTAACATAATATTGTAAATCAACTGTACTTCAGTAAAAAAAAAAGTACAGAGCCTAGGCCAATGTCTTACACATAGTAATATTTTATTTTAAAAGTTTCTGCAATAAACATGCAAATCAATCTTATTCACGTAGGAGAAAACTTTACATGGAATGGAATTAAGGAGCCTTTAATAAGCGGGGAAGACTGGCAGAAAGGAAGTTATAATCCTTTTACTCATTGCAGAAACATTCAGCAAAAACTATTATGTGTCATATATTGTGCTTGGACTTGAGAACACAAAGACTTAGATAAAGAGCCCCTGCCCCCATTGGTACAGTTACGATGAAAGGTGACATTGCCAATAACAGAGATACAGGTGCTTTGAGAACACAAAGGAGAGAGGACTGAGGGAGTCAAGGAGGGCTCCCAGGAGGAGGCAAAGCCTATGCTGAGCCTGGAAAGAGGAATTAGGATGCCAGCTGAAGGGGCGTGAGAGTACAGGACGAACAACAACATGGAAGTGAGAGAGACACAGTATTTATAGGACAGCAATAAGTTCAGAGTAGTCAGAGCATGTAGCGTGTGTACAGGGTGAGAGGGGATAAGCAGGGGTCTTATACGACTGCTCCAAGTTCTCTGAGAACATGATAAGGACGGTGGTTTCGGATTTACCTCCCAACCTCGAAGGAGTGGAGGGTGCTTAATCCAGTGGGTAAACGAGTGGGCTCTGTAGCCAGAGGACCCAAGTTAAAATCCTAGGTCTGCCATTTTCCAGATGGGTGACTTTGGACTAGCTACCCAATCTCTCGGAGTCTAAGTTTCTTCTGTAAAATGAGAATCACGATCACTGTCCTTAGCGCTGTGACCTTTAAATGACTTAAAGCACTACCTGGCACCCAGGAAAGCTCAAAAAAAAACTGAAGCTACTATTATTACTGCTGTAAAGGTCTAATATTAGATGAAAAGAAAGGACAGGACAGTATTTTCTCAGCTCCATTTATATTGGGGAAAACACATAGGATAAGATCCATAAACTTCCTTTGCATAGATTCTAGAACCAAATTAACCTGGATTCCAAGTTTAGAAGGGTAATTTGGGGCAAGCTAAGTAACCTCCTGGTGTCTCAGTTTCCTCATCTGTAAAACACGGATAATAGTAGTAGCTACTTCAAAGAGTTGTTGAGGATTAAATGAGTTAATGCATGGAAAACACTCAGAACCACACATCACACAAAGTGGTAATAAGAATAAATACCTACATAGCATTTACTATGTGCCAGGCACTGTTCTAAATGTTCTTCACTTAACTGTATTATTCTTGGGACTTCCCTGGTGGCGCAATGGTTAAGAATCTGCCTGCCAGGGCAGGGGACACAGGTTCAATCCCTGGTCCGGGAAGATCCCACAGGCCGCGGAGCAACTAAGCCCATGAGCCACAACTACTGAGCCTGCGCTCTAGAGCCCACGAGCCACAACTACTGAAGCCCGTGCACCTAGAGCCTGTGTACCGCAACGAAGAGTAGCCCTCGCTCGCCACAACTAGAGAAAGCCCACGCGTAGCAACGAAGACACAAAGCAGACAAAAATAAATAAATAAATTGAGGCATAATTCGGTTAAAAAAAAAAAACTATATTATTCTTTACATGCACTAAGCTAGCATCTGAAGGTAAGGGTTCCAAAACCTTTTCCCTCAATCTATGTAAGAAGAGAACAATAATTTCTGCCTTTGGTTACTTATGCAAGAAGAGGCCAATCAAGGTAAGAAATATTTATGCCCTTGGGAAGAGAGGTATCATAGAAAGCGGGGGGTGGGGGCGGTCTGGTTGTCATCACGCCTGGAGTCGTCATTCCGGAAGCCCAGCCTTACTGGGAGGCCACTTACCGTCAGGGGCAGTGGTGTTTTCAGAATTCTCTCTGCCCTGCTCAGCTTGGTTGACAACTGTACTTCCACACTTTGTCCTTCGAAGAACACTCAAGGCTCGGTTTATTTTTTTAAAAGATCTGCTTCTGATGGTGGATCGCTCAAAGGGCCGTGCTGAGGACAAGAGAGAAGGGAGGGAGAGTAGCTACGTATTCACAGAGGTCCTCTTTTATGGACGCGGCTGGTAAGACACGCACAACACATCGTGAACGGTGATTACTTCTAGGTGGTGGGATGATAGAATTTGCTTAGCTGTATATTCTCAGTTTTCTACAATGCAATGTGGATGGTTTATTTTAAATCTACTTGGTTTTTTTCCTGGGCTGGATGGAATATAACAGCACTTTTCTCGAGCCACCTGGATGGGAAGGTAGGGACACCGAGGGAGTGATGAATCACTAGGTCTAACTTCAACCCCTTTCGCCAGGTCAGGTTACACACATGTCTAATGATCTCAGGTCCTCGCGGTTTCATTTCACTCTGGAGAACTGGATGTTGGGTTGCTGCCCAAAACTACCAGAGCGTTTTTCCCTTGAAAAAACATTTCTATAACTTTCCAGACAGGGCAATCCCAAGGCCAAGGAGTCCATTCCCAGACAACCACCCCCTTTGACTCACCCCTTGTTCGGTTGCTCCGGCCAGAGTCCAGGGGGCTGTTTGGCTGACCGTCTTCTGCTGTGGACACGTAGGCAGGGTTGTCTAGGCCAGGCTCGTCTGTCATTAAGGAGATAGTGGCAGCTGCAGAAACCTCTGGGGACAGCGCTGTTGCTGTGAGGCTGGCACAGCCGTCTGGACAGCCCTCCTGAGAGTGCCTCTTCCGGTCTTTGGTGAGGCCGTAGTGGGAGGCACCTTTGCAGCTGCAACAAAACCAGCAGGAGGTCAGAGAAGGCTTTGCGCATTGTTCGACCAGGGCTCTTCAAGTCCACGTGCTTGCCACCCTTGGAAATTGACTTACTCACCCCTGGCTCCTCTCCCTTCTCACATGGACGGAAGTCAATATACACTTGCCAACCAAATGAATGAATGACTTGAAAGAACCATTTTTAAAAGATGTCTACAGCATTCTGTTAAAGCACTCTCTACACTGGCCCCTGGAATGCAAATTACGAGAGCTGTCACGGGGTCTACAAGCCTAGGGCTTGAGGCTGGCAGTCTTCAACTATTTGGATGTAATTCCTTCTTGCTGGTGTTTACTTTGACCATGAAAGTCCTTAGTCACCCTCTCAGTCCCTTCTTTTGGGTTTAGTTCCCAAACCACTGACCATAAATACAAAGCTCCTCCCAGATTCCATATTTAACTGTCCATGGAAACAGAAATGCCCTCACTACAAAGCCACAGGAGTTGGTTCAGCTTCACATTCTGTAGAGGCAGGCTTGCTGGTTTCCAGTCTCCACCTCTGGGGTGGTCTGAGTGGCCAGGACCAGGAGCTCGGGGCTCCCATGTGCTAAAAGTTTTCATGTCTTTTAACACTGGGAAGGTAAAACAACATTCGTGGTCTTTAAAAAACAGGTCTCTATCCATTCACCACGCATGCTAAAGAGCAAGCGTAAGGGCCAGGACACCGAGGTTTGAGCCCATCTAAGTCCATATTTTGCTATGGACGCACTTCCACTGTCACTGGGCAAGTCGTCTCAGCTCTTAGGTCGGGTTTTGATCAGCAAATGGGGAGGATTTAACTCTCATTCACTGTGGTGAGGAAGTGCTGCAGACAGCCAAACCACCTTCCCAGGGGTTATGAAGGCAAAAATCAAATGGGCGAGTCCCTTTAAGAAGTGGCCATTTGCATATAATGGATGTTAATTTATAAATGATTTTTACCAACTCAATACAGAAAACCTTACACGGTTGAGCTATTTTAAATAATGCTTTGAGAGTCTGTTTGGAGCGGTGCTCATGAATGGAATCAAACAGCAGTCTGCAGTTGATATGCCCATGATTTATATGGCCTACAGAAGCAGATCTATGGTTTTTGTCTGGATGGGAATCCTTGCTCTGAAATTTACCTAGCTGTGTGATCTGGGACAAGTTTGTTAACCTGGTTAAACTTTATAATCTGCACATACATCTTGGGTTGCTGTAAGGTCTGGTTGACATTAAGTCAAGAGCTTAGTTCTATATATTTTGCCAGATATATAGAGAATTCTCAACAGACTGTATTACTTCCATAATTCAACCATTCTAAGATGCCTGTTCTGTCACATTTTAACTTCTCTGAGATTGGGATGCGTGGGTGACGGACGGGGTCCCACAGCTTCAGGTTGCCAAGCTGCAGTCATGACACAAATGCCACTGTCCAAGGAAACATGGTCACAGGTGTCCATCTCGTCCCTTCCATTGAGTTGCCGCCACTCTTGGTACTATGCCATTGAGTTTAATTGCTCTTCAATGTCTTAGAAAAGATTACATTATGATTAAGCACTGTAATGAAAAGGTACTGTATATGTGGAAAGTCTCAAAAACGGAGCAGTGGCATGTAAATTTGATATTGGTGGTAAATATTTGTCTTTAGAAGGAGGGCATCAATTTCTGATTTTCTTGCAAAGAGACAAGCAAATGCTTTATTTGCTTAGCAAGAGAGATACCCCCAAGGAGATGAAAAGTGATGTCACACTTTGTTACTGAGATCATCCTAAAGGACAGGCCTAGTTCATGCCAAACAGTACAACTAGAGGGCAGGAGATGTCGCCATATGTGTCTGAATGGATTTCAAAGTCTGATCTGACCAACCCATGCATTGCAGGGATATCTTTAAAGGTGTTTTGGAATGATTTAACCAGTGGCAGTTTTAAAATTTTCTTGTTAGGGGACTTCCCTGGTGGTACAACGGATGAGACTCCATGCTCCCAGTGCAGGTGGCACGGGTTCGATCCCTGGTGAGGGAACTAGATCCCACATGCATGCTGCCGCAACCACGAGTTCGCATGCCACAACTAAGAAGCCCTGAAGCCACAACTAAGGAGCCTGCAAGCCACAACCAAGATCCGGAGGAACCAAACAAATAAGTTAAAAAATAAATGAAAAAAAATTTTTTTTCTTGTTGGTACATAAAATATGATGCTTCTTATAATCGATGATGATTTGATGAAATGTGTGTGTTTTCAAAAAAAAAAAAAAATGTGTGTGTTTTCTTTTTGTGTGTGTGTGTGTGTGTGTGTGTGTGTGATACACGGGCCTCTCACTGTTGTGGCCTCTCCCGTTGCGGAGCACAGGCTCCGGACGCACAGGCTCAGTGGCCATGGCTCACGGGCCCAGCTGCTCCACGGCATGTGGGATCTTCCCGGACCGGGGCACGAACCCATGTTCCCTGCATCGGCAGGCGGACTCTCAACCACTGAGCCACCAGGAAAGCCCTGAAATGTGGTTTTCATATTAGTAGAAAAGGACTCTGATTTTACAACCCTACATCCTTATCTCATAGAACATGAAACAGGCCCCCGGTTTCTAATGCTAGTTTTTCCCTCACTGAAAGAGTACAAGCTCCCTGCTTGAATTGGTGAGGGTTTACTGTTCTGATTAGCTACTTTGGCTTTGAATTGTTCTGCTTAAAAATAGCAAAGTGGTTGATATGAGAAACTCAAAAATTGGAAGAAACATTGTGTGATGGAAAAAATGAAAGCCAGCGTGCATTTGAGCAGCTCCAAAGTCATAAACATACGAGTGGAACACTTCTCTGTAAGCCAGCAGTATCGGTTAGCAACGCATGGTTAGGAAGTTCCTAGGCTATTTCGTTGGACTGGAAACAGTATTTCTTTTCTTGGGGCAGCAATGCCCTTGACCATGTGCCCTGCCAGAGCAGGAAATGAATTTTCCAATTGGACAAACGGCTGGCAAAGGCACACACCATGGCTTTCTGAGGAGACACAGCATATCCCAGTGGAAAAAAAAAGTAGCATCTTATTCTGCTGCCATATCTGTGAGAAGAGTTAAGGTATTTAAACATCTCTGAATCCCAAGACTATGCCATTAAGAAGCCATTTCTGTTTCAAATCCTTGGGGTTCCAAAGACACAGTTGAGTCCAGGAAAGGAAAACCTCATAAAATGACTTAGAAGCCTCCCCTCTGGCCTCGTATCCCAGACATCCTTACAGTATCTGGGGAGGGTAGATTTAAACATTCAGACTCATAAACCTTGTATAAAAATGGTCTGCTGAAGAGGCTCATACTTGTGCAATGTTGCTTGTTTCAGCTTCCTGGCGTAGCTCGAATCTGAGGCACACGGTGATCTATGAAGGTAGCAGCTTGTACTTACTAATTATCTCTTTTGTGTTGACTAATCCCGGGGTCTCTTGATTTACAGGCACGAGTGAGGGGAGGAGGGGAAAAGAGCTGATTAGCCTTGGCCAGTACAGGAACATATGCTGAACCCTGGGTTGTGTTCAAAGCAGGCAGGATTTATTCGCCCTTTAGTTATCCCTGAGCACTAAGTACTCTCAGGTGGTGATGGGCGACGGCCATGAACTTGAAGGATGCACACAAGAAACATGGAAAACCATTTTTCAACCACTTTGGATATGCTAACTGTTCAAAGCAACTCTGACGACCAGTTGTGTTAATAACAGAGTTGAGATCCTGAGCTCCTATATCAAAGTGAGTAGAGGCAAATCTGTCTTAATATAAGAACGCTGACACTGGGTAGGGGTGCCATGGAATTTTTGTCTTTTTTGCAAGGATAGGCGGGGGGCGGGGGGGAAGTAAGAAGAGAAAATGACCCTCCTTGCAAAAATTCCTGAGTCCATGAGTTCACTACTAATGGGGGTTGACCTGAAGCAGGATGGACCCCCGGCATACTTCACAGAGGCTCTGAGGGGCTCAGAGCTCGGCCAACCGGGTGGCACAAGCTAGTTTGCAGGGGAGGGCTCCTTTTGTTTCTTTTCTTTTTTAAGGTTATTTTTTTTTTGTAAGTCTATTGAATTTGTTACAATATTGCTTCTGTTTTATGTTTTGGTTCTTTGGCGCCAAGGCATGTGGGATCTTAGCTCCCGGACCAGGGATCGAACCCACACTCCCTCCACTGGAAGGCAAAGTCTTAACCACTGGACCACCATGGAAGTCCCGGGGAGGGCTCCTTTCTGATGACAGAAGAATAAAAGTGGTCCACGACAAACTGAGCCTCAATATACTCATTATAACAGTCTGGGTAACTACACAACCTCCCCTTTAGCCTTCTAACTTCCTTTGCATTCTTTCTTTCTCAGTTCACTTCTGAATTAGGTAAACATTGAGTCTACTCTCTTACTGAGTTCACTAATTGCCCAGTCTGCTCTTACTTGAAACCAGGGCTTGCAAATTCATATGCTAATCAGGCCAGGTGGGGGACTGCGTGGAGCAGTGCTGTTCCATTTCAAGGGTGCAGCAACCTCTACAGACCTTCACTGAGTGTTGCCTCAAGAAGACCAGCCCAAGAGCCACTAATCGAGAAATGAAAGTTATCCAGATTGGAAAGGAAAAGTGAAACTGTCACTCTTTGCAATGACATGATATTATATAGAGAAACCTTCAAAGACCCCACCAAAAAAACTATTCGAATAAATGAATTCAGTAAAGTTGCAGGATACAAAATCAATACACAAATATTTATTGTATTTCAATATACTAACAAAGAACTGTCAGAAAGATAAATTGAGAAAATAATCCCGTGTACAACTGCATGAAAAATACCTAGGGATAAATTTGACCAAGGAAGTGAAAGATCTGTACACTGAAAACTGTAAGACACTGACGAAAGAAACTGAAGATGACACAAATGGGAAAATATTGTGTGCTCATGGACTGGAAAATATTAAAATGTCCATACTACCCAAAGCAATCTGCAGATTCAATGCAAACCCTATCAAAATTCCAACGGCGTTTTTCATAGAAATACAACAAACAATCCTAACATTTGTATAGAACCACAAAAGACCCCAGATAGACAAAGCAATCTTAAGAAAGAAGAACAAAGCTGGATGCATTACGCTTCTTGATTTAAATCTATATTACAAAACTATAGTAATCAAAATAGTATGGTATTGGCAAAAAGCCAGATGTAGATAGATGGAACACAGTCCAGAAATACACCCACACATATATGGTTAATTAATTTATGACAAAGGAATCAAGAATATACAATGGGGAAAGGACAGTCTCTTCAGTAAATGGTGTTGGGAAAACTAGACAGCCACATGCAAAAGAATGAAACTGGACCCCTATCTGACACCATACACAAAAGTTAACTCAAACAGATTAAAGACTTAAATGTATGACCTGAAACCATAAAATTCCTAAAAGAAAAACAGATGGTAAGCTCCTTGATATTGGTCTTATAGATGATTTTTTGAATCTGACACAAAAAGCAAAAATAAATAAACTAAAAAGCTTCTGCACCACAAAGGAAACTATCAACAAAATGAAAAGGCAACTACTGAATGGGAAAAAATTATTTGCAAATCGTATCTAATAAGAAGTTAATATCCAAAATATATAAAGAACCCACACAGCTCAATAGCAAAAAAAAATACGATTAAAAAAAAGGAATATCTGAATAGACATTTTTCCACAGAAGACACACAGATGGCCAACAGGTACACGAAAAGATGCTCAACATCACTCTCTAATCAGGGAAACACAAATCAAAACCACAATGAGATATCACCTCACACCTGTTAGAATGGCTATAATCAAAGAGACAAGAGGTTACAAGTGGTGGTGAGGATGTGGAGAAAAGGTGAGGATGTTTCTACTGCTGGGAGGAACATAAATTGGTGCAGCCACTACGGAAAATGATATGGAAGTTCCTCAAAAAATTCAAAATAGAACTGCCATATGATCCATCATTTCCACTTGGTATTTATCTGAAGAAATCGAAAATGCTAACTGGAAAAGATATATGCACCCCCCTGTTCACTGCAGTATTACTTACAATAGTCAAGGCATGGAAACAACCTAAGTGTCCTCCGATGGCTAAATAATGAAAACGTGGTGTGTGTGTATATATATATATATATATATATATATATATACACACACATACATACATACGTACATATACCACGGAATATCATTCGGTCGTGAAAAAGAATGAAATCTTGCCACTTGCAACAACATGAATGGACCTTAAAGGTCCTGCATCACCCGCTGCAGGAAGAGGTGATCGCTGTCAGAGAGCGGCAGGCTCTCCTTCGTGTCCTCAGACAAGGCACCTGGGAGACGGGCCATCGGGAGCCTCAAGGAACCACAGTGCTCTGGCTCAGAGAAAGTCTGTGTCAGGGTGCTGGTGACCCTGGGGGCTGAGGGTGGGCCTCGGCCATGTGTGCCTGGCTCCCAACTCCATCTCCAGGGCCTCCACCCTGGCCCTCCTGACACCGTGCCTCCAGGGCTTTGCAACACACCCTAGCCCATCTCCCTGTTCCCAGTCTTTCCCTTCCTCCCCACCATCCAATCCATCCTAACCACAAACATACCAACACAATTTCTTTTTGCTCGAAAACTTCCCATGGAAATATTTCCCAGTGCTTACCAGGTCAAGTCCCAAGTCCCCAGGCTGACATCCCAGGCCATCCCTGAGCCGTATTGATCATGGCCTCACCACAGGGTCTGGCAACACAGAAGGGGGCTGGGAAGAGCTCACATCTATTGGTCTACTGTGTACTACGCGTTATGCTTCACATACGTGGTCTTCTTAAACCCTCCCAGTGGTCCCAGCTGTCAAGTCAGTTAAACCACCTCCACTTTGCTGATGAGGGTGCGGAAACTTGGATAAGGCTCTCTTCCCTTCTACCTATCAGAGTGGAGCTAGGATTTGAATCCATGCTGTGAGGTCATGCTTTCTCCCCTCCCATGGCCTGGCCTCCAGCCCGGAGCATCCCCTGCACTCCAGACTCCTGTATCAAACTGCTCATGCCACATCTTCACTGCCATGTCCAATAGGCATCTCAAACTTCACACATCCAAACACCCCAAGCCTCCCTGCTCTTCCCACCTCTTCCGTTTTACCTTACATCCTTCTTGTTGTTCAAACCGAAAACCCCAGAGTCAGCCCTGATTCCTTTCTTTTTCTCGACACCCCAAGTATAATCAAGCAATATCTATCCAGGATTTAACGCCTTCTCATCACGTCCACCGCCACGGCCCTAGTCCAAGCCACCATAATCAAAGCCTGGGTTATTGCAATGGCCTCCTGAGAGGTCTTCCTGCTTCTACACTCTCTGCCCTGCCCCGTCCCCATCTATTCTCAACACAGCAGCGGTGTGATCCTTTTAAAATGGCTCTCCATGCTACTAAAACACAAGGTCCTCACAATGGCCCACAAGGCCCTGTATTCTCTGTCCCTGTGACTTGTACCCTCATCTCCATCCCCTGCTCATCTGGCCTCCTGCTGGTCCTCACACTTGCCCAGCACGCTCCTGCTTCAGGGGCCTTGCATTCTGCTGTCTCTCCACGGCCCCCTCCACCCCTCTCCGCAACACTTGCTCCAGATTCCTGTCTGGTCAGCTCCCTCATCTCCATCAGGTCCGTGATTGAAGTCTACCTTCCCTGAGTACCCTTCTTAAAACAGCAGCTTTTTCCCTGGCACGTCTTAACCCTACTTATTTTTTCTTCTTCCTCCTCCCTGCTCATTTTTTCTCTATAATAGAGTACAAACTCCAAATGGGGTGGGAGTGGGTGGAGTCTAGTTCCATAATTAAGCCGATAGAACCAAACTTTGAAAACTTTATCCCTTTAGGATCAAGAAGGCTTCATCATATTGGTGGCTTGGGAAAGAGGAAGCTCATGGATTCCCATGTCCCTCCTGGCTGACGGTCAAGACACACCAGCCCTGCCTCAGCTGCCCAGTCAGCTCTGGGCACATCTTGCTCCACGGGGCTGGAGGGGACTGGAGAGAAGGGACAAAGTGTTACTCACCTGGTGCCTTTCAGAGGGTCCCCATACCATCTAGATTTCCTAGAGCAGGCACTCAGCAAACATTTACTGAATTGAGCTGAAGTCCCCTTTTGGGTGTTCTGTCTATTGAAATGACCAAACTGGGAATTGATTCACCCCCACAGTCCTGCTAACACATAATTGTGGTTGGTTGTGATACCCATGCCAGGCTCCCTTCTTCCCTCAGCAAGCTCATGATTTCCCTGCACTCCGACTCGAGATGAGAAAAGGGAGAGGAAAGAGGGAAAAGTGAGACTTTTTAAGAATTCTTTTTTCACATACTTCCCTGATAACTTGAATAGGATTTTATTGGGTCTGGGTTGTACAACTATTACGTATATAGGAGGAATAGTCGCCATATACCTTCTTTTGATGTATTAAGCTGCTGCAACAGGATGGGTGATTTTGAAACACTTTTTTTTCATTCAATGAGCACATAAGGAGGACCTTGTTTTTTTCATTCACTGAGCACAGGAGGGCGGCCCCCTGACAAAGAGGGTACAGTGATGTGGAACAAGCTCAGGCTTTCAAGTTTAAAACATCTGGGTGTGAATCCTAGGTCTGCCACTGCCAGTCTGCGACTTTGGACAAATTCCATGATTCCTCTGAGCCTCATTTTCCAGATGTAAAATGGGCACAAGGTTTATTTACAGTGAGATTTAAAGATTCATGCCAAGTCCCTAAGGGTACCTGGAATACAGTAGCAACTCAATAAGCAGTAATCAACATAATTATTGTATATCAAGCATAATGTTAGACACTATAGATGCAAAGAAACGTACTATACAGTGTATGCATGTGAGGAGACTGACGTGAAAACAGAAAACTGCCACGCCACATTATCAGAGAGATGGAGGTATGAGCCAAGTGTTGGGAGAGCTCAGAGAAAGGGGTCACCTCACTCTGCTTGGGGTAATCAAGGAAGGCTTCCCAGAAGAGGTGACATCTGAGCTGAGTCTAGGAAAATGAGTGACATTGGTCTGACAGACTAGGTGTGAATGTCACATTTAAAGACCCGAAGGATGCAAGTGCACGGTAGATGCCAGGTTTACTGAGTTCGGTGCAGACTTTATCTCAAGGGGTAAAGTAGAAATGGAGAAAGTAGAAATGGAAAAAGTACAGAGCTGAAGTGAGACCAAAGAGGAGGACAGATGCTGGGGGTGGTGCTGGAGGCCGCCTGACTACCCGTCTATTGCCGTTTCTGGGGTTCAGCAGGGCTAAAGCCATGCCCGTGAGCACAGGAGACAAGTGGGCATCGAGAAGTCGGATGCCAACACGGGAGAGAGTAGGGGAGAGCAGGAGGGACGAAGGGAACAACAGAAAGCTCTAAGTCACCTCCTCACGGAGGCTCCGTGACTGTCGCTTAAAGGATCGTCTCTCCCACCAGCGCCCACTTTAACTTCCCAGCACTTAACATCTTTGGAAATGACTCTGTGTGTTTACTTACTTCTCTTTTTTGAAACACAGGCCCAGCGGCCATGGCTCATGGGCCCAGTCGCTCCGCGGCAAGTGGGATCTTCCCGGACCGGGGCACGAACCCGTGTCCCCCACATCAGCAGGCGGACTCTCAACCACTGCGCCACCAGGGAAGCCCTACTTACTTCTCTTTTAAATCACTGTCTCCCCCCAACAGTAAAAGTCCAATGTGTTTTGCTCACCACTAAATCCTCGACACTGCACACAGCGCTCACAGACACGGGGTCAGCCATGTGTCAGAGCAGCCTGAGAGATTCTGGGAACAGCTGTGTTTCTTTCTTGCTCCCTTTATTAGATGCTTTCTGTTTATGCCTTTAATTGTGCTCGCCTAGATACGTTTTATTCCCTTTGATAGATTTTATTGAGGTATAATTGACCTGTAACATTATATTAGTTTGAGGTGTACACCATAATGATTCGATATTTTTATATATTGTAAAATAGTCGCCACAGTAAGTCTAGTTAACGTTCACAGTTAAATTTTTTTCCCTTGTGAGGAAAACTTTTAAGATCTAGTCTCTTAGCAACTTTCAAATTATTGTGCAGATTATTACCTGTAGTCCCCATGCTGTATAATACATCCGCATGACTTACTCTATAACTGGAAGTTCATACCTTTGGGCCCCCTTCACCCCTGCCTCTGGTAACCAATCTATTCTCTGCATCTGTGATTTTTTTTTTTTTTTTAAGATTCCACATATAAGAGAGATCATACAGTACTTGTCTTTCTCTGACTTATTTTACTTAGCATAATGCCCTACGCTATGTTTTTCTAGCTCCTTTTATTAGATGATTTCTGTTTATACTTTTAATCATGCCGACCCAGATATGTTTTCATTGTTGCAGGCTGTCTTGATTCTTTTTTTGGAGGAAGGCAGGCTATGTTTTTTAAATATGTGATAATATTTCATGACTTTTTAAATGCAAAACACTAGAAATCTTTATTATGTTTAAGATAAAAATAAACGCATCCGTCATCTTCTTCCAAAACAGATGCATTTGAGCTCTCCAAGCCCACACTCCAGCAGGACCCACCCTTGCTAATTAAGTCCTGATCACTTTACTTGGAAAAGACTCAACACTAACACAACTTCTAATAATACGACCGCCCTGGTTTTCAGGCAGCCAGGTCCTAAGTACCAGAACCCTTTGGAGAATTTTCTGAGTTCAGATTGGATAACGGTATTCTATATTTCACTCACTATACCTGCAGCTTCTGAACTAATCTCTCTTTAGTTTAAGGATATTAAGTAAAGTAATTCTTCCTTGTTTGGATTTTTCTCCTCTAGGTTAAAATTCATGTACCCTGGGATCGAATGATACATGGCCACTCATGAAGCTACCAGAAGCCATACATTAAAAAAAAAAGTCATTAGCACTTTTGTGTACTCATGGGTGAAGCAAACATCGGTTAGTAAGTAAAAGGGTCATCAGCTGGGCAAGCCCACCATCCGGGAGTCAGCTTAGTCCCTGAGTATGAACTTGAGTGAAAGGCCCTCACCCTGCAGAACTGAGGGACTTCTTACATCACCACCAACCATGCTCTCCTTCCTCTCATTAGCCCCATTCTCCTGCCTCCAAACCACGGGGAAAACATCCCCAGAAATTCCAACCGCCCCTGCCTCACTTATTAATGAATCCCAGAAAGGGAAATTTAAAACAAACTGGAAAGCGACGTGGAAGCGCAGATCAAACTTTGGGCAGCTGAAACCCCAGTCCCTTGGGCCTGGTGGGGTGGAGTGAGGGGCACGGTGCTCTTACGGTGGAATTAGCTCCACAAACAAACGGTCCAATGACAACTAAGCCAGCACACGTGACTCAGTTTACCAAACATGTCGATGTGTTCCTGTGGGATTGATGACCCAGTGCTGTACAGGCATGAGAAACAGCTGGCCTGTCTCTGCACAGTGTCTATTTTATTTTGGGGGAGGCAGGGAAAAGCAGATACCCTTTCACCTAATGTTAACAGCTCTCCTTTATTTTTTTCTGTCAGTTTGCAAGGTAGGTCTGTCAGACAACCCGTGGCTTCATCTTTTTATCCTTCAAATCTCAACTCACATATTAGTAACAACTTATAATTACAGCCAGCACTTACTGTACACTTACTATGGACCAGGCACTATTCCATGTACTTTATGCATATTAATTCATTCGGTCCTCACATCACCCCAGTGAGGAAGATCCCTATCGCCACTTTGCTAATAAGCAATTAAGGCACAGAGAGGTTAAGTAACTTTCCCAAGGTCACACAGCTGGTAAGTGGAGGGGCTGGGATTTGAAGCCAAAGCAGACAGGCTTTTGGTTGAGGCGTGTACCTCGGAACTGTACTCTGGTGGCTGATGATCTGGAGGCGACTGCAACGCAGCAGGCAGGGAAAAGGCAAGGAACATGAGAAGGTTCTTTATAACCACATACTCTTCACTACAGCTATCGTTCACTGCCAGCTACTGAGTGGCTGCTATGAGAAATACAAACAGCATGAGCTGGCAAGTGTGGCCCGTTCCAATCAAGTCGGCATCTTCAGGCCTGCAGCTGACAGCCGTGAGCTTTGAGCTGCTTGCGTCTTTGCTTCTGCCCTGTCAACAGGACCATTTGTCAGCAGAGCACACTTGGTGGGCCGGTGGTGGAGGGAGGCAGCTGCATGGTCCCCATGTGCCCTGAGGTTCCCTGTCTCCCTGCCGTTCTTCCTCTCCAAGCACAACCTAATTACCTGAGAAGAGGTGCAGCTCCAAGCATCCTAAGAGGCAGCTGCTTAAAACGATCTCTACCCGGTGGGTGCCTAACTTCTTGTGATTTACTTCTTCCTCCTCTAGAGGGAGCTCTTTAGTCCAGGTATTCAGATACTCAAATACACAGCATTTGTGGTGGAAACAATTTATCAGGGGAAAAGAGGCAGACGTATCCGTCCCATGCCACCTAGGAGTGCATCATTCTCCTGTCCTATTAATAACAAGTCATAATAGTAATCACCTGAGCTGTTACTTATTCCATGTTTGGTCTTTATCACCAGGCATAGTAGCGGGGCTTGTGCTATCAAACACTGCCCCAGCTGGCTTATATTATCCCCATTTTACAGAGGGGGGAAAACGAGGCTCAGAGAGGTTAAGTAATTTATCCAAGATGACACAGCACTAAGGTAAAGGAGCTGAAAATTAAACATAGCTCTGTCTGGGATTTTGTTGCTGATTTAAACCGTGTGTAACTATCAAGTTATCTTGGTCCTTAACATGCGTCAGGCGGTTTTAGGCACTTTCCCCTCTGTTCATTCAATCCTTACAACCACCTAATGAGGTAGACGTAATTATCATGCCCACTTTGAAGATGTGGAAATGTAATACAAAGGTTCACTTGCCCAGGGTCACACAACACCTAGGGTGATTGGCCGCCCCAGCTTGCCTTTGACTGGGTTCCTGAGATGTAGGACTTTCAGTTTTAAACCCAGGCCAGTCGCAGGCAAACCAGGATGAGCTGGTCACCTTATAAGGGGCAGAAACAGAGTTGAAAGTCAGAGTCATGACTCCAAGGAACATGCTCTTCACCATGTACTCTGTGACATTTGTTCCCTTTTATTAGGCAGGAGTGCCTGATAAATACCCGTGCTGCTCCCTGGGGTGATGCCTAAGAATTCCAAAGCCCAAAGCAGATGTGAAGTTGACAGTGGTTAATGAGGGATGGTCAAGGGATCGGGTATAGTCCACTCGCCAGGTCAGTTCCTCACAGAGATGTCACAATAGTTATCCATTCTGCGAGTCTCCAGCATCTTTGAGGGTCACGGAGTTGTTCTCCTGGACGTTTTGGGGGAGGGAGAGCAGACAATTCCCATACCATAGATGATTGGAGTTTTCCGTCAACTGTCCATGGATATGAGTGAGTGAGGGGGAGAGAGCGGGGGAGAGAGGGGGGGGGAGAGGGGGAGAGAGGGGGAGAGAGGGGGAGAGAGAGGGGGAGAGAGGGCGGGGGGAGGTTGTTTTCTCTTCGGCTAACATTTAGGTTCATGCAATTCTTGGTTCCATTCAGAATTATCATCTTTACTTTTCTTTCCCCCCCCTCGTTGCGGAGCACAGGCTCCAGACACGCAGGCTCAGCGGCCATGGCTCACGGACCTAGCCGCTCCGCGGCATGTGGGATCTTCCCGGACCGGGGCACGAACCCGTGTCCCTCGCATCGGCAGGCGGACTCTCAACCACTGCGCCACCAGGGAAGCCCTATCATCTTTACTTTTAAAACACTTAGAAATGACCAAAGTCCAGCTTCTCGTGTTTTGGAAACTGGGCTACGGATCAATTGTGCTTTCTATTTCAGGGTTGAGTAGGACATGTTTTTAGGAGAATGGGAAAGGGTGGATTTCACGGTGGTGAGGGTTTCTAAATATCGGAACTGACCGCCCAGTGAGGTTTTCCGACCAACTCTTCCAGCTGCCTGGGATGAGTCTTTGAGGGCCCCAAATTTCTGTGAAGTCTGCACAACCCTGGGGGCTGTTCAAAGGTGACAGCTTGGCATGGGGATGGGGGAGGGGTGGGAGAAGGTAGCAGGGCATTCGAGTGGAAATCATTTCCAGATGACATTTTAAAGCGTTTCCTTCTTTCCTCAAAGTGCCCTCCATTCCAGCCCTTAGGATAATTACGAAATGCTCCAGTGTTTCCAAGCGCTTTTTGGGCTGGGTGTCCGGAGCCCTCCTGGATACACTTTACATGACTCTCAGGTACTGAGAAAGTGGGTTCCTCCTCACTCTGTGTTTGAGAATACGTCATGCAAAGATATTTTGGCTCTTTTGTGCCAAATCTTTTTGCATGAAACAAAACTCCTATTTTTCCAGCTAGCTTCTATTTGCTAAATGAGCTGCTTCTCCCTTGCAATATATTAAGGAAACAACCTGACTTCTGTGAGTCATATTTCATTTCCCCAAAATTGTGTTATGCAAATGGCAGAGGGAGAAGATGCAGGAAATCCTGACTCTCTTATTTACTTATTGGATAATAGAACACCTCTTTCTCCCTCTCTCTTGCCAGGCCTACTTTTTGGCTACGGCTCTGCCCGATTTCTTTGGTGTGGCACACAGTCACTGCACTCGACAAGGCTTCTGCAGTGGAGCACATCTGCAAACTGTCCCTCCTCGTACGCAATGACCTCCACCACAGGCCTCTCACTTGGATCTGTTTGAACGGTGGCCACTCCGACTCATTTTATCCAATGATAAATCTAATCTCACGTCTCATTTCTCCGTGGACGCTTCATAGTAATCTCTCTGTTCTCTGAACTCATTCCTTCCTTCCACAAATATCCGAGTGGCTTCCAAACGTAAGCCCCAAGGCTAGGTGCCCCTAAGACTCTGCCCTCTAGTAGCTAGTGATCTAGCACAGAAACAAGACAGGCAGATGAACACACATGGTCTGAACCACACCTGCTTAACCCCAGGACTCAGTGTTTCATTACATGTTGACGGACACTGGTTACATCTCTTTGACTAGATTGCAAACCCCCTGAGACCATGTCTCCTGTAACCTCCACCATGCATACACAGTTGAGGGCATGATAGATACTCATGAAATACTTCTTAGTTTTATTAGAATCAAATAGAAATAGTCCCTTTCTTAAATTTCAAAAGCAATAGAGGTTCAGAGAAGAAATTTTTGAAAAATAGAAGAAAAAACCCATAATTCTACCCCCAAAGAAAATTCTTGCTAGTCTGTTAGTATTCTTCTAATCTTTTTTTTCTAATCTCTTTTTAATACATAGACACACATATACATGTTTATCTTGTGTTTCTTCCATAACTGGACCAAATGCACATTCTTAAGCCATTTGAGATTAGTAAATAAATCTATTATCAGTGTATGGACATGCTTGTTCCCCTATCCAGTGGTTCTTAACCTTATGAACAGAATCACCTGGGAAGATTTTTTTAAAAATCCAGCCTATCAGATACTTTAGACAAATTAAATGAGAATCTGAGTGGGTCTACCATACATCAGTGTTTTGTAAAGCTCCCTGGTTGACATCTCAACCAGATGTCAACTGGTTGAGAACCACCACCAATCCTTTCCATCTCACTGATTATTTTAACTGATTGAGTTACAGAATCTGCTTAGGATTGCCCATCGGCCAATCACTGCTGTGTGAATTCTTGAAATCATACATTTCTCACTCTTGATGTCTGAGTGACCAGGTGTCCCGGCTTCTAGGGTACCACTGAGTTATTTCCCTCACTCCTCCCAGAAGGCTGTGCTGGGAACCATCTTAGGAGATAATGTCTGGGGTAGTGGGAACTGGGTGTACAGCTCCCTCAGGGAAAGAGGTGGGGTGGAATAGGGTTTCTTTCCCTGCTACGGCATCATCTGGACTTGCAAAAGGGAAGGATAAGGTCTCACTACCATTTACTCCACTGGAGAGCATCCACTTAACCCTGACCTTCCACAGGGCATGGGCTGGGCCGGGGGCGTGGGAGTGCGTAGAGGGTGGTGGCTACAACGTGCTGCACAAATCAGTGTTTCATCTAAAACGTAACTAGTTGAATTCTTACAGTGTTCTTTGCATGATATACTTAAGATATAATCAGGCAAACAACCCATTAAGAGATGGCCAGCATGATCACAGCATATTCCCGAAACTTACAGATAGCTCGAAGGGTAAATCGAAAGTCCACCTCAATAGACAGTGATGGATTTTTATGGCTTAAAATAAGCCACGTTAAAGTTTTCCCTATTATCCTAGATGGTTAAAACTTTTTTTTTTTTACGGTACGCAGGCCTCTCGCTGCTGTGGCCTCTCCCATTGCGGAGCACAGGCTCCGGACGCGCAGGCTCAGCGGCCATGGCTCACGGGCCCAGCCGCTCCGCGGCATGTGGGATCCTCCCGGACCGGGGCACGAACCTGCGTCCCCTGCATCGGTAGGCGGACTCTCAACCACTGCGCCACCAGGGAAGCCCGGTTAAAACCTTTTAGTAGAACATATTGGGTTCTCTTTCAGCTCTAACTTCTATAAGCCTAAAATAATAAATCCCTATTGGGAGCTATGCTGAGTGCTTGATATATGGTAGGCTCTCAATGAACACTTGTTAAGTGATGATGCAGGAAGATTTTAATAATTAGATTCCTGATTCCAACAACCTACGTAAAAATGTCACTCTGTTCCTGGTTTGATAGTCTCATTTAAAATTGAAATAACTTTAACAATACTCCTAACTTTTCCATCATCCCATTTATTTCCACACATTCTTTTAAAAATCCAGGTGACTCTATGGTTCATCCAAGGTTAACAGCCACTGGATAGGGGAAAAGGCATGTTGATACACTGATGGTAGGGTTCTTTCCACACCCCTTCTCCCACTCTCCTTTCTTTCACACACACACACACAGCTTATAAGATCCTTGAAGTGGGTAAATGTCTTAAGGTACTATTTACCAATCATGTGTTCTTAATGATTTCCAATCAGCAGAGTTTAGGGTTTGCATTCTGTTAAACGTTCTGTCTGTACCATGACCCTTCAACACTTCAGTGTTCGGTTTCGACCATTACTACCCTGACTGAATCCTAAATGTGGCAATAGCCCCGACCTTCTATCACTTGTGAGCTCAGAAGTTGCCTTTTTGGTTTCAATCCATTTGATTCGTTTTCCTTTTATTTCTCTAGGAATTCAACAATCCCTAGGGAAGGGATAGCACAGAAAGGGAAAAGAAAAAGAACATAAGGGAAACCTAAATTTTGGCCGCTTGCCAACCATCTAATTTATCACTCAACCTGTTCATGACTAAAATCTATCATCGGAGAACTGCACTGAAATCAATGGGGGTCAAACAGTTTAATCTGTCCAATTATTCCACAGGGAGTAAACAGAGTTCCCAGATTTATTAGGACAACGTGGACTTCCAAGTTGTTCAATCCAGCTTTTACCCATCTGCCAACACTGGGAGTTGGAAATAGGGAAGTCAAGTCACAGAATATTATATAAAACCACAGGAACTCACGTCTTTATAGGATGGAATTTGGTGCCAACATCCTTTGGATCTGAACTCTTAGATATTTTAAACTTTTATTAAGATGTTAGGCATTTCATCTGTTATGAGTTGTTATCATATAAAAATTGCACAGATCTCCAAGCAGATTAAGTAACAGGATCCTCTGGAAATCTTCCAAGGAAAGACCGAGCTAGGCATGGGTTTACATTCCTGACTAAGTAGAGGATTGTTATAGACAAAGAATATTATATTTTGATCTTTGAAAATGAGTATCTCAAGCTGTATAAGGAGCTTTCAAGTATGAATATGCACATCTCATGTAAAATTAGACAGTGGTCTACTAGAAGGAAACCATGGATTTTCTGGTTCATAGGTGAACTTGGAAGTATAGTTTTGGCCTCTTCAAATGAAGACAGGCCCAGATACATTGCAGAAATCACTCTGGATTCAGATAGTTTCACACACTCTTTTCCAGCTGTCCTAAAATACCCGCTGAGGGCTCCATTTACACTGTTCCCCCATCTTCCTTCTTGCCTGTCAGTGACAGAGGATTTGGGTATTTAAGGATTTCATTAATTATAATACTTAGAACTGATTTGCAGAAGAAAACTTTTTCTATTAACTTGTCATCTGGCTGGTCGGCCTATTCTTAAATTGACCATCAATTGGATTACATAAAACTGACATTTTGGATAAGAGCCTTTGTTCTCCCAGAAAACCAGGAGATCTGGCTCACTAACATCTGTTCTCTTAACGTCAATAGCATCGATGTGTTTTGGAAGATACGGTTTGATAAGAAACACTCCCAATGTTTAAACTAAAGTGGGCTTTCCCCCACTGCCCCCGTTTTAAAATTATAGTCAACAAAGCTTTCATTGGACCTTGGTAGCACTATGGTCATTATCTTGTTGAAATTTTGTGGTGATCTGAAGAGCTAGTGATGGAAAGTGAGGTTTCCTGTCCCAGGAATAACCAATGAGCCAGGTTGGAAGCAGGACTCAGCTGGGCGGACATTTGTTGAGCCCTGTGCTACTCTTTCACACGTGGTATCTTTCACATTTACTGGGCAGCCTACGTATTGTTGGGTCTCCATTTCATAGATGGCGAAACAGATTCAGAGACACTAAGTCACTCACCCAAGATCACACAAGAAGACCACGATGATTTTCCTGGAAGTCATTCAATTCTAACAGCTGGTAAATGGCAGATCAAGAAATGAAAAACGGGTCCATATGACTTCAAGCCCGTATCTTACTATCGGTCAACATGACCTCTAGAACTAATCCAATACCTGGGAAGTTCACTGCATTTCCTAAGGTTTAGGGGAAACACACACAGTTGGGCAGTTTCGATCCTGCACAAAGGTGCCCAAGCGAGGGCTTGGGGGGGGTCAACATCCAGCTAGTGCTTTGCCTCCCAAGCCAAGTGCCAGCAGAGGATTCATCTGCCAAGAGGTAGGGGCCCTTTTTGTAAAAAAAAAAAAAAAAAGAAAAAAAATTAAGCCTCTGTCCACTTGCGAAGGGGTTGCTTTATTCTAATTTGCACATGATCTAAAGGAGGTTTAGTGTGGAGGGAATCTTAGAGTGCACAGGTGGGAATTTCTGCTTGATTTGGAAGCTTCCAGAAAGCTCTCGTGTGTAGCACAGACAGTAGTCATCTATATTTTGTAGCCTCTGCAGCCGCAGGGCCTTCACATACTCTCATGCTTCTCTTTCACTCTCATATAGAGCTCCGAGAGCCACTCGATGTGGGCTATGGGCCCTCCTTGTTACGGATTTTTAAAAATGAAAGGCTCTGCCGTTTGCCCAAAGTCATAGAGCTGGTAAACCAGGAGGACTTAAACATGTCTTTTCCCACCTCCTTCCTTCTAGTTTTTCAGTTCTATGCTTTCAGCCTAGCTTATCTAGCTAACCACACAGAAAGATGCTTGCTTTCTTGTCTGCAATTTCAGCTCTATTTTGATCTCAGCAAATCTCAGAAATATGTCTGTCCCTTAGTCTACAAAGTTGACTGGCCATCACCACCATAAGGAAAGAACTGTCAGTCAGGCTGGTGACTAGAAACAGCTCAAGTTTCAGATTTCTTAAAGGTAGAGACTCAGTCACAGAAGGTTCTTGAATCAAAAATGTGGTGGTGTTGGTGCAGCCATTATGGAAAACAGCATGGACGTTCCTCAACAAACTAAAAATAGAATTGTCATATGATCCAGCAATTCTACTCCTGGGCATGTACCCAGACAAAACTATAATTGGAAATGATACGTGCATCCCTATGTTCATAGCAGCACTATCTACAATAGCCAAGACATGGAAACAACCTAAATGTCCATCAACAGATGAATGGATAAAGATGTGGTACATATACACAATGGAATACCACTCAGACAAAAAAGAATGAAACAACTTTCAGCAACATGGATGGACCTAGAGATTATCATACTAAGTTAGTCAGAGAAAGACAAATACCATATGATATCACTTGTATGTAGAATCTAAAATGACATGAATGAACATATCTACGAAACAGAAAGACACACAGACATAGATAACAGACTTGTGGTTGCCAAGAGGGGTGGGAGGGTGGAGGATGGAAGGATTGGGAGTTTGAGATTAGCAACACAAACTATTACATATAGATTAGATAAACAACAAGGTCTTACTGTGTAGCACAGGGAACTATATTCAATGGAAAAGAATATGAAAAGAATATGAAAAAGAATATGAAAAAATATATGTATAACTAAGTCACTTTGCTCTACAGCAGAAATTAACATAACATTGTAAATCAACTATACTTCAGTAAAATTAAACAAACAAACAAACAAAAATGTGGTAGTGAATGCTATTATCCTGTGGCTGAAATAGAGCCTTCCTTTCAGGGAGAGGACTCAGAAGGCCAGGAAGGGGGTGTCCTTGGGGGAAGGCACTGGCAAGCTGGGCTGATTGTTAAAATAATGAGGTTCTTTGTTAGCTCAATCACATTTTTAGGAAATACCACCTGATCAGTGCTAGCATGTACCCTGTCATTTAATAAAAAATGGGCAAAGGGGTAATTTGCAAATTGGACTTTGCAGATTGCCAGCGTCTATCTAATTACTGTTTAACCAAAATAATCGCTTGGTTACGGGTATTCAATTTTTTAAAAATACAGGCTATTTGTTTAGAAACGGCCTAAAAGAAAATTATATCATGTTTTGGAACTTCTTAGAAAGAAAAAAATGTAATAAAGATTCCAGGATAATTTAAGTCACATTCAACAAGAAACCTCTTCTAATCAATGATGATATAAACGAACAAAAACACTTAATCACTGGACACATTCCTACGTGTCCATTCCTACGTTTACGTTAGAAATTCAATTTGGGAAATTTGTACATGTCCATGTAAGATGATGACTGGTTACTGTGTAAGTGACACACAACTTCTGAACTTTTTCCATGACCCTGAATTCTCATGTCTGAATTACCAGTGAGTCAATCCACCCACGCCTGGCACCCACTGGGGAACTCAACAAGTGTAACTTCATATTAAAATGGCAATTTCTGGAAGACATCTTGAAGTCCAACGAAAACTGTTGGCCAAGCATCTAGTAAAGGTACAGAACAAACTACACCCCTTTGCAGCCACAGCCATAAGGGGCTCTCCCTCCAGTAGCCAAATGGCTACCACCTCAGTGCCCCTCTATCTGCTCTAGTCTCTGCTTGCTTAGCCTCTACTAGGCTTCTGAAGGTAAAAGTATTCCTTTTCTTTTGAAACTTTGTAACCTTTGGCATTTATCAGTTGTGAATTCCTCAGTCTCTCCAGTTAGACTGTGAGTATCTTAATGATAGAGGGTCTTAAGGTCTTTATACACTCAGCAGCTAGCTCCGTGGAAGGCTCACAACGCTTGTAGAATGAATGAAAATGTAGAGCAAAGCCCTCTTTGTAAGGTATACACTCAGAGAGTAGTAGAAAGTAATAGAATATGAAGTAATAGCAAATGAAGCCTAAATGAGGGGTAGGGAATGCATGAATTAGAGACCAAATACATGCTGGGTCAAATAAAGTTTCAGACTCTCCGACCATCTCTCCCCTCCCCCCACCAAAAAAAAAAACCCAAGGGGGGAAAACAAAACAAAAAAACAACCCAAGCTTGTGTTTATAGACCTTAGTTGCAACTAAAATATATAGCTAGGAATTTATAGAAATTCAGTTCTATATTCTCAGCACCAGGTCAACTTCTTCATTGCATCTTTAACGGAGATACAACTATATCCATTCACTGAAACTACTTCTACATATTCAATGAACTAGCTGACTTCCAGGTTTGTACCTTGAACTGTACAAATAAGCTATTTTTTTTTTGAAGTCAAGGGTTGTTTAATTATCCATTGGAACTAACTTTCTTCTATTTTAGGAATTTATGCATTTAAATGTTTTCCTAATTTGGTGTGGCACTCTCTGATGGCTTCAAAATCCTTGAGAAGGGGTCTGCCTGATTCCCCGGCAGCCAGAATCAGACACACACACCCACACACACACACCCACACCCTGGTTGGGCTCTGTTGTTATAAAGGTCTTCAGCCCCAGGGCATCCCTGGCTCCATTTTGCAGGCACAGCCCAGTCCCTTTTCAAACTCTTCATTATGCCCAGGAAACGCTTTGATGCTTCTGGACACTTCCTGGGCCTTTCTCTTCTTGGGCACTGTCCCCATCACTCAGCCAAGCCTGAATTCTGGCTCCTCACTGGATCGGTAAAACCCACGCCCACAGATCCAACAGCAGAAGGTGGAGAGTGCAGCAGGGGGGTCGCAGCAGGGAAAGGCAGTGCTGGGGCTGACAGCTCGCGGACTCTGAAGACAAAGACCTTGTGAAAGCTACCCTGAGAGATTCAGCTCTTCCCCCCAAAATCAAAGAGCAAACAGAGGGATTCTAATCCCATTACACGGGCAAAATGCCTCCAGCAATTAGATGATGATGATTGTGGTCTGATATAATCTACTTCTTTCATTCATTCATTCAACCCCCAAAATATTAATTTTGAACCTACTACGTTCCAGTTTCTGGGAATAAAGTTTTAAGTTTTCTAAGTTTACCTAAACTTAAGTGCCCATGTTCAATTAACTGTCTTTCTAATTTGTCTTCTGAGATGCCTTAGAATCTTGCCTAACGTTGTTGCCTAACCCTTTGTGTCTGTTTTCCCTCTGAGAATGGCTCCTCCATTTGAAGGGACTTCAAGCAACCAGTCATGTAGGCTAACCCGGGGATGATATGGAAAAGATTTAAAAATCTAGCGTGAGGTTCTGGCAGATCCTGAGTTCACTTCCTCCCAGAGACACACTGAATCTATAGCTACAGTTTGGAACAATCTCTATGGAAAAAAAGACGAAGAACTAGCTGAGTGACTCCTGCACTGGGAGCATATGAGAGGGAAACCGCACGGAAGCACGAGAGAGAGGCTGAGACGCAAGCTCGCCATAAGCCCGATCCCTGGCACAGCGTCCCACAACCAGGAGGGAACTCAAATCCGGAGCTTCTCCCTGAAAACCCCACATCAGGCACCCAGTCTTTTAAGACCTGCACCTGAAAGATGAGTCCCTCCAAACACCGGGCTTTGAAAACCAGCGGGGTGCATGCGCATGAGACCCATGAGGATGTAGCAAACTGAGAAACGACTCTAAAAGGGCTCTCAAGACTGGAGTCACCCGCCCCAGGGCACAACACAGAAGCAGCTCTTTGAAAAGCACCCAGACTTTAGGGGAAAGACGTTCATTTGCTAATGTCAAAGCAGTGTCCGCCAGAGGGGTAGGGGCTTGCTGGGATACTCTCCAGGAATAGAGGCTGGTGGATGCCAGCCACACGCTCTCCCTCTGCCTTGCTAAAGCCTGCGGGTGCCATTGTTTCCTGGTGGGTGCCACACTCCAGACTGCCGGTATCAGCTGGAGGGTAGCTTCTATGTACACATCGGGTGCTGCGTTTACGCAGCTGCCGCCCAGGGGACGTCCGTTGACTGGCCGGCTCTGAGGCCAGGGGAACTTGCCTCCCTGTGTCCCATGGGATTGCAACGACTGGAGGGAGAGATCCTGGCAGGTCACGCCAAGGCACTGCCCAGACCAGACTGAAACACACCTCCAGTCTTTCTGAGAAAGACGCCTATTGCTTGCCCAGGAGCTCAGCTTAGTACAGCCTCTGGTCTGGCAAACTTCTAAGAGGTACGGAGGTGCACTCGGGGAATGGAGGCTGGGGATGCAATCTTTGCACCCTCCACCTACCTGCCTCCAGCTCAGCAACATCTTCTAGAGATGGGCTTATACCCTGGTCTGGCACCCCGATTTTTTGTGGCTGGGGCCAGGGGGACACCTCTACATCACCTGGGTCTGGTGGCCTGCGAGGCTGATTCTTGTGGGTCCCACAGGACGGTAACCACGGAGAAAAAGTTCTTAAACCGCTACTACCCTCAGGGCACGGCAACAGACTCAGGAGCTCATTCTCCTGAAAGAGGCCCATTAGCTTATCATCTTAGCTGCAGCCTGAGGGGCGGGCATCGAATTAAAAACACAACTGAGGGCTGACTGTAATCCTTTCAAGAGACCTGGGAGGATGGGCACCATCTTCACGCTCTCCAGAGCACCAGTATCACTTGGAGGGGAGTTCTTACAGGCCTGGTACCTCAATTTTTACATCTGGTGCCCTGATTTTTTGCGACTGCCACCCAGGGAATATCCCTTGATCATCTGGCTCTAGTAGCCAGAAGGGCTTACAGTGCTGGGTCCCACAGGACAGTAACGATCAGAGATAGCTCTAGGCAGGCTGCCACCCCCAGGGCACTGCGCAGACAGCAGACTGAAACACACCCCCAGCCTCTCTATGCAAAAGGAATACTTGCTAGTCCTGGAGCTTTGGCCTGAGGGGCCAGCTTCAGATTCGGCACACACCTAGGGGCCTACAGAGGTGCTCTCAGGGGGAATAGATGCTGGGGGACACCATCTTTGCGCTCTCCCTCTGCCTCGCCATAGCTCACTGGTATCTTACAGAAAGCAGCTTATACGCACATCTGGAGCCTCACTTTTTGCAGCTGCACTCAGGAGACACCTCCAGATCACTTGGCTCTGGTGGTCTGCAGGACTGTATATATTTGTTTAACAGTTTCTGCTGGAAGCTCTGGCTTCCAATGAACCTGAATCTAGATGCTGACTAAGATCCTTCTCGTTGAAGCACTGACAGGTCTTGGCATACCCTCAACTACGGGGAGCTATTAAAAATAAAATAGGCCGTTGGACAATCAGAAAGTTTTGAGAGACAACCAAGAGCTCAGGCAGTGCTGAATGATGAGGTTCATCTCCTACATGAGCCCACTCCTTCAAGACCGGGACAGGTGGCTGTTTCATCAAGTCTTAGAAGCCAACAGAGAGAGTCAAGCAAAAGGAAGAAACAGAGGAATATGTTCCAAATGAAAGAGCAAGCTAAAACCTCAGAAAAAACCTTAATGAAATAGAATTCAAAGTAATGGTCATAAAGATGTTCACTGAACTTGGGAGATGAACACAGTGAGAATTTCAACAAAGAGAAAATATAAGAAAGGACCAAATAGAAGTCATGGAGGTGAAAAATATAATAACTAAACAATAAAAACAAAAAACCCACTAGAAGCGTTCAACATTAGACTAGATGAAACAAAAGAAAAGATCAGTGAACCCAAAGACAGGGCAGTGAAACCAACCTAATCAGAGCAACAAGAAGAAAAAAGAATGAAAAAAAGTGAAGATAGCTTAGGGACTTAGGGGATAACATCAAGCAGACTAACATTTTCATTATAGGGGTCTCAGAAGGAGAAGACAGAGAGAAAGGGGTAGAAACTTATTTGAAGACATAATGGCTGAAAACTTCCCTAACCTGGGGAATTAAACAGACATCCAGATCCAGGAAGCCCAGAGAGTTCCAAATAAGAAGAACCACAGAGACCCACACCAAGGCTTCTTATAATTAAAATGTCAAAATTTAAAGGCGAGGAGGGAGGGACTTCCCTGGTGGCGCAGTGGTTGAGAATCCACCTGCCAATGCAGGGGACATGGGTTTGATCCCTGGTCTGGTAAGATCCCACATGCCATGGAGCAACTAAGCCCATGAGCCACAACTACTGAGCCCGCGCGCCACAACTACTGAAGCCTGCGTGCCCTAGAGCCTATGCACTGCAACTAATGAGCCCACGCGCCTCAACTACTGAAGCCCATGCACTCTACGGCCTGTGTGCCGCAACTACTGAGCCTGTATGCTGCAACCATTGAAGCCCGTGCACCTAGAGCCCGTGCTCTGCAAGAGAGGCCACCGCAATGAGAAGCCCTGCACTGCAATGAAGAGGAGCTCCTACTCGCCACAACTAGAGAAAGCCCCTGTGCAGCAACAAAGACCCAATGCAGCCAAAAAAAAAAAAAAAAAAAAAAAAAGACAAGGAGAGAATCTTAAAAGCAGCAAGAGAAAAACAACTGTTACATACAAGGAAACCCTCATAAGACTATCAGGAGACTTTTCAGCAGAAACTTTGCTGGCCAGAAGGGAGTGGCACAATACAGTCAAAATGCTAAAAGAAAAAAATGCCAAGAATACTCTACCCAGAAAAGTTATCATTCAGAATTGAAAGTGATGTGTTTCCTAAACAAGCAAAAGCTAAAGGAGTTCATCACTACTGCACTGGCCTTGCAGGAAATGTTAAATGGACTTCTCTAAGTTGAAAAGAAAATGTGCTAATTAGTCACAAGAAACATATGAAAGTATAAATCTCACTGGTAAAGGTAAATATATAGTATAGGTAGTGGGTTAATCACTTGTAAAGCTAAAATGAAGGTTAACACAAAAAAGTAGGAAAAATAATAACTATAATTATTAGTTAAGGAATACGCAAGATAAAAAAAGATGTGAAATGTGACATCAAAAACATAAAATGTGACGGGAGGGGAAGAGTAAGATGTAGAGCTCTAGAATGTGTCCAAACTTAAATTTTATCAACTTAAAATAGACTGTTATAAATATAAGTTTTTATATGTAAGTCTCACAGTAACCACAAAGCAAGATCCTATGGTAGATACTCAAAAGATAATGAGAAAGGAATCTAAGCATAACATTAAAGAAAGTGATCAAACTACAAAGGAAGAGAGTAATAGAAGAAAATTATTGCAAAACAATTAACAAAATGGCAATTACTACATACCTATCAATAACTACTCTAAATGTAAAGGGATTAAATGTTCCAATCAAAAGACAGTGGTTGAATGGATAAAAAGAACAAGACCCATCTACATGCTTCTTGCAAGAAATCCACTTCAAATGTAAGGACACACAGAGACTGAAAGTGAAGGTATGGAAAAAAATATCCCATGCAAATGGAAACCAATGGAAAGCTGAGGTAGCTATATTTATATCAGAAAAAACACACTTTAAAACAAAGACTGTAAAAAGTGACAAAGAAGGTACTAAACAATGATAAAGGGGTCAATCCAACAACAGGATATAACATTTGTAAATATCTAGGCATCCAGAATAGGAGCACCTAAATATATAAAGAAATATTAAGAAACCTAAAGGGAGGAATAGACAGCAATGCAATATATAGTAGGGGGCTTTAGTACTGCACTTACCTCAATGGATAGCTCATCCAGACAGAAAATTAATAAGGAAACACTGGCCTTAAATGACACATTAGACCAGATGGGCTTAGACATATACAGAATGTTCCATCCAAAAGCAACAGAATACCCATTCTTCTCAAGTGCACATGGAACATTTTCCAGGATAAATCATATGTTAGGCAACAAGTCTTAGTAAATTTAAGATTAGAATCATATTAAGCACCTTTTCTGACCACAATGGTATGAAACTAGAAATCAATTATGAGAAGAAAATTGGAAAATTCAAACATATGTGGAGATTAAACAAATGCTACTGAACTACTGGGTCAAAGAAAAAATCAAAAGAGAAATTTTAAAAATATCTTGAGACAAATGAAAATGGAAGTACAACATACCAAAACTTACGTAATGCAGCAAAAGTAGTTCTGTGAGGGAAGTTCACAGCAATAAATGCCTAGCCTCAAATAACAAACAAACAAACAAACTCTCAAATAAATAACTTAACTTTACACCTCAAGAAACTAGAAAAATTAAGAACAAATGAAGCCCAAAGTTAGTAGAAGGAAGGAAATGTCAAAGACCATAGTGGAAATAAACAAAATAGTAACTAAAAAGACAATAGAAAAGATGAAACTAAGAGCCAGTTCTTTGAAATGATGAAAAAAATAGACCAATAGTAAGGAGATTAAATCAGTAATCAAAAGTCTCCCAAAAAACTGAAGTCCAGGACCAGATAGCTTCACTAGTGAGTTCTACCAAATATTCAAAGAATTAATAGCAATCCTTCTCAAATTCTTCCCAAAAATAGAAGAGGAGGGAGTACTTCAAAACTCATTTTACAAGGCCAGCATTACTCTGAAACCAAAACCAGACAAGGCAAGGAAGACACAAGAAAAGAAAGTTACAGGCCAATATTCCTAATGAACATAGATGCAAATATCCTCAAAATATTAGCAAAACGAATTTGACAATACATTAAAAGGATCATTCACCATGATCCAGTGGGATTTATTCCAGGGATGCAAGGATGGTTCAACATCTGCAAAATCAATGTGACATGTCGTATTGACAAAATGAAGGATAAAAATATGATCATCTTAATAGATGCAGAAAAGGCATTTGACAAAGTTCAACATCCATTTATCATTAAAAAAAACCTCAAAGTGATATAGAAGGAATGTACCTCAACATAATAAAAGGGCATATATGACAAGCCCACAGCTAACTTCATACTCAATGGTGAAAAGCTGAAAGCTTTTCCTCTAAGATCAGAAACAAGAAAAGGAAGCCCCACTCTCACCACTTTCATTCAGAACAGTATTGGAAGTCCTAACTAGATCAAGTAGACAAGAAAAAGAAGTAAAAGACATCCAAGCTGGAAGGGAAGAAGTAAAACTGTGACTATTTGCAGAGGATATATATAACATAAATGTTATATATATACATATATCTATATAAAATCCTAAAGGTTCCACCAAATAAACTTTGTTAGAATAAACGAAGTAAAGATGCAGAATACAAAATCAATATACAAAAATCTGTTGCATTTCTATACACTACTAATTTCTCCTTTCAGACAGTTCATTTAAAAAAAATCCCATTTACATTTACATGAAAAAGAATACCTAGGAATAAATTTAACCAATGAACTGAAAGATCTGTACACTGAAAACTATAAGAGATTGATGAAAAAAATTGAACACAAATAAATGGAAAAATATTCCATGCTCATGGATTGGAAGAATACTGTTAAAATGTCCATACTACCCAAAGCAATCTACATATTCAATGCAATCCCTATCACAATTCCAATGGCATTTTTCACAGAAAGAATCCTAAAATTTGTCTAGCACCACAAAGACCCTGAATAGCCAAAATAATCTTGAGGAAGAAAAAAGCTGAAAGCATCATGCACCCTGATTTCAAACTATATTATAAAGCCATAGTAATCAAAACAGTATGTTACTGGCATAAAATCAGACACATAGGTCAATGGAACAAAGTCCAGAAATAAACCCACATGTATGTGATCAATTAATTTATGACAAAGGAGCCAAGACTATACCATGGGGAAAGGACAATCTCTTCAATAAATGGTGTCAGGAAAACTGGACAGCCATGTGCAAAAGAATGAAACTGAGACACCATACACAAAAAATAACTCAAAATGGATTAAAGACTTGAAACCGTAAAACTCATAGAAGAAAACATAGGGAACAAGTTCCTTGACACTGGTTTTGGTGATGATTTTTTGAATCTGACACCAAAAGCAAAAGCAGCAAAAGCAAAATTAAACAAGTGGGGCTACATCAAACTAAAAAACTTCTGCACAACAAAGGAAACCATTAACAAAATATCCCACTGAATGGGAGAAAATATTTGCAAATCGTATATCTGATAAAGGGTTAATATCCAAAATATATAAATAACATATAACTCAATAGCAAAAAACAAACAACGTGAAAATAGGCAGAAGATCTGAAAACACATTTTTCCAAAGAAGATACACAGGTGGCCAATATACACATGAAAAGATGCTCAACATCATGCTCTAAATTGTCAGGTAAATGCAAATCAAAACCACAACGAGATATCACATCACACCTGTTAGAGTAGCTATAATCAGGCTTCCCTAGTGGTGCAGTGGTTAAGAATCTAGAGACACGGGTTCAAGCCCTAGTCTAGGAAGATCCCACATGCCGTGGAGCAACTAAGCCCATGTGCCGCAACTACTGAGCCTGCGCTCTAGAGCCCATGCTCTGCAACAAGAGAAGCCACTGCAATGAGAAGCCAGTGCACCACAACAAAGAGTAGCCCCCGCTCGTCACAACTAGAGAAAGCCCAGGAGCAGCAACAAAGACCCAACGCAGCCAAAATAAATAAATAAAATAAATTAACAACAAAAAAAAAGACTAGTGATTATCAAAAAAGACAAGAGATAAGTGTTGGCAAGGATGTGGAGAAAGGGAAACACTTGCGCATTGTTGGTGGGAATATAAATTGGTGAAGCCACTATGAAAAACAATATGGAGGATCCTCAAAGAATTAAAATTAGAACTACCATATAATCAGACTCTAATTCTGGGTGTATATCCGAACAAAAACTTGAAAAGGTATATGCACCCCCATGTTCACTGCAGCATTATTTACAATAGCCAAGGTGTGAACACAACCTATGTGTCCATCAATAGATGAACGCATTAAGAAAATGTGATATATATATATACAACGGAATATTATTCAGCCATGAAAAAGAATGAAATCTTGCCATTTGCAACAAACGGATAGACCTTGCAGGCATTATGCTAAGCGAAATAAGTTACAGTGAAAGACAAATATCATATGATCCCATACGTGTAATTAAAAAAGAAAACCAAGCTCAGAGAACAGATTGACAGTTGCCAGAGGCAGGCGTGGGTGGGGTGGCACATGTGGGCAAAATGAGTGAAGGGGTCTGTCAAAAGGTACAGACTTCCAGTTATAAAATAAATAAGTAATGGGAATGTAATGTACAGCACAGTGACTATAGTTAATACTGTATATTTGAAAGTTGCTAACAGAATAAACCTTAAAAGTTCTCATCACAAGAACAAAGTTGGATAACTATGCATGGAGTTAGATGTTAACATTATATTAGCTTCAGGTATACAGCATATGATTCTATGTTTGTGAACACTGCAAAATGATTGCCACAATAAGTCTAGTTATATGTCAATTGTATCTTAATTTTAAAAAATAAATAAAAAGCAAGAACAGCCTACACAGCAACCAGTGAGAATAGATCATTGACCAATATGAACTGAAGCCAGCCTATACGGACTGGTGGACCATATCTACCCTGGTACCACCTTTCTTGGAGGAGGGAAGGGCAAGGCATGTGATCTAACTTACCAATCAGGGTACCCATAGCTAAATGGATTGTGTCCAAGATGGAGATGTGACTCCCATCAGATCAATCCAAGTTGGGACTCTGCATTTCAGTTGGTAGGAAGAGGCTGCCTGTGAAAGAAGCCATACTAGGTGAAAGCAGAGCGTGAGACAGTGAGAGAGAACCTTCCTGATGAAGGCATGGAGACCCAAGATCCAGTGATGCCTGCTGTCTTCAGTATGAGCCGTCCTAGTTTTGCTTGTTTGACATCTACAGCTAAAGAGTTCTGACCAACACACACACACACACACACACACACACACACACACACACACACACACACACACACACACATATGTGAAAACAGAGGTCAGCACAACACAATTAAGGCATGAGAGGTGGGTGGGGAGAGAGAATGAAAAAACTTAAAACACCAAAACTTAGGCAATGAACTGACACAGTCTAGGAGATAGGGGTGCTGGAGCTGGATTGAGAAACCCAACAGCTACTTTGCCCCATACGCACTGATTCATGAAACAGAACAGAATCTGCCCAGGGTTGGGGAGGAAGAGAGAATTTTTCCATGCCTCTGTCTTCTCCCTGGTCCAGAGACAGAGACCAAGAGACGTTATTCCAACTGAAAAAGAGGATAGTACAGGTGCTGATTTTTGAGGCAACCAATCTACTAGAGTCACATTCACACATTTCTACATTCATGTGGAGACCGAGATTCCCAGGAAACAAGAGAACAAAGGTCAAAGGGAGAAGGGACAACATGTACTTAGCCAGTGAAACAGAAGAAAAAAATTGTTCAATCTCACTTGCAATTAAAGTATAACATTATAATTAAAGAAACAACATGAGATAGTATTTTCATGTATCAAATTGGCATTGATAATATCCAAACTACTGGTCAAAGTGTTTAAAGTGAAGCACTGTGATAAAAGCTTATAGCAGGAACTTAAATTTTTAGAAAGCAACTTGGCATATGTATCATACTTTTAAAATCTCCTACTTTGAATAAGTAATTCTACTCCTAAGACTTCAGTCTAAAAAAGTAGGGATTTATATTAAAGGATGTTCATCACAGATTACCTAGGAGAGTTAAAATTTGAAAATTTAAATATATGGCTAAGTGGGCTTCCCTGGTGGCGCAGTGGTTGAGAGTCCGCCTGCCGATGCAGGGGACACGGGTTCGTACCCCAGTCCGGGAAGATCCCACATGCCGCGGAGCGGCTGGGCCCGTGAGCCATGGCCGCTGAGCCTGCGCGTCCAGAGCCTGTGCTCTGCAACGTGAGAGGCCTGCGTATCGAAAAAAAAAAAAAAAATATATATATATATATATATATATATATATGGCTAAGTAAATGTCCCTATGTCTAGAGAATAGTTCAATCAATTATGACATGCCAAAAGAGAATACTAGGCAGCACAGTGAAAAACATTTTGTTGAGGTATTTCTGGGTAAAATTATTTATTTCTGGGTAAAATTATATAATGTCTGGAATGTGTTTAAAAATATTCCAGCAACGAAAAGTGGGGGGGCAGGGATGAAATAAAATTGCAAAACGTTGATAATTGTTAAAACTGGGAGATGTTCACATAAGAGTTCATTAAACTATTCTCTCTACTTTTGCATATGTTTGAAAAACTCTACCTTACAAACTTAAAATCATAGTTTTAAAGAATAGCAAATAAAATAGAAACATGACTCAATTATGAACATTAGGAAGTACAATATTAAATAAGTGCAAGATAGAAAATTGCTTATTCATATAGTTTCTAACCTTTTCAAATATATTTTAATATATATTTTATATTTAAATATAAATATATAAATACATAAAATATACTAATATATATATTTGAAAAGGTTAGAAACTATATGAATATATATTTTAAAATATATAGTATAAGCTTAATTTCATTCTTTTTCTCCATGCATAGTTAAGAGCATAGAGCTGTCCAAAAGAAAAATCAATGAAAGTCACATAGGTAATTTAAAATTTCCTAGTCATATTTTATAATGTAAGATTTTTAAAAACAAGTGAAATTTTAACATATTTTAACCCAGTATATATTATCATTTCAACATCAATAGAAAAATTATGAGATAATTTACTTTTTTTTTTTTTTATACTAAATCCCTCAAATTGACTCTTACGTCTACAGCTTATCTGGACTTGGAAGTGCTACATTTCCAGTGCCCAATAGCCACACGAGGCTGGTGGCTATCATAACAGTAGTACAGAACTAGCCCTTTTAAGCCTCTCCCTTCGTACTGGACTCCTGGGTAGTCTAATTGCACACTAGATAAATCAGCTAGGACAATGCTGCTCTAACCCCTAGCCTGTTCTCTTAGAAGACTGACACACCACGCTCAAGTACACCCGGCCCTGTCAGACGATGATAAGGAGTCCTCAGGGCCCATGTACTTGACCAGGTAGAAGCCCAGCTTCCCTTCCTTTCTTATTTCTTCTTTCTCTCGCCAAGGTCCTGGCAGGAAATGATTATGCCTCTCTGACAGGCCTCCAAGGGACCTTGTTCATGTTCTTCTCTCTTTGTTACTCTCTTCCATTTTCTCTTTTGCACAAAAACATGCATGTACCTATGCTGTATGGACTGAGTTTTGTCCCTCCAGTTTTATGATAAAGTCCTAACCCCCAGTACCTCAATATGACACTATTTGGAGATGGGGGTCTTTAAATAGGTAATTGAGGTCATTAGAGGAGGCTCTAATCTGACTGGTGTCCTTAAGGAAAATTAGGACACAGAGGGTAGAAAGGGAGGGCCACATGAAGCCACAGGGAGGAGATGGCCATCTACAAGCCAAGGAGAGAGGCCCAGAACAGATCATTCCCTCATGGCCCTCAGAAGAAAACAACCCTGCTGACACCCTAGTCATAGACTCCTACTCTGAGAACTGTGAGAAACTACACTTCTGTTGTTTCAGCTCCCCAGCCTGTGATACTTTGTTATGGCAGCCCAAGCAAACTAATACACACTACAGGCAACTTCAGTCTTCTCTTTCCTCTAGTAAGCTAAGTTCAGTTGGCATTGGTTGAGAATTTTTCTCTACTTCTGTCTAGAGAGGAAGGGAAAGAACACTTTATGGGCAACAGAATTCTGTGATTTGCAGAAAACTGGGTCAGAAATTAAGATATGCCACCTGTCCTTCTTCTGTACCAGCTTACTCTGTTCTCTAAAGCAAACCACTTAATTTTCCAGGGACTCAGTCTTCTTATCTGTAAAGTGAAGGCTTGAATTAGATCATTTCTCTTGCCCCGAATAATCTTAACATTCCACAGCTCAGCCTGGCTCAGACACGAGTCTGTCTCCTATTCTACGCCCACAGCTTCCTGGATGAGGCACAGAGAAACAGACAGTGGTTAGGACAATATTTAGCTTTCAAAATGTTTTTAGTATAAATTATTTTAGCTTGAAGCTGGTTGTTTGCATTTGCCTGCTCAGATGCTTCCCCGCTATGTAAACATATAAGCTTGGGGAGAATGTAAAGGGAGGTGAATGAACTTGCGATCATTGTGTAAACTGTGAATGAGCATTAAACGTGAGAGTGAAATGCCTCACGTTTGTGATACGTTTGAACCACGCTGCTGGTAAACCACGATTTCTGCACTTCATTTTTCTTGACATGGGACCATAACGAACGCTTGGAGTTCTAAGAGGGAACTTAGGACTTGTCCTGTCACATCACCATCTTGGTGATGTATTTATTTCTAACTCTTCAGGGATGCTTACGAGACACAGTGCGGCCTCTCTGAGGATTAGAAACCACCTTCTGCCTCAGTTGTTCTTTTTTCTGGAAAGGAGATAAAGGCCTCTGGTGTTATAAGAAATATCCGAGTCACGGGCAGACACCAAAGCATCTATGCCAGCCTTCCAATGAGAAACAAATAAAGGCAACATTATTTCTAAATATAACTGCAATGGCTTAAGTTCTTCAGAAAAGATGGACCGGGACTTCCCTGGTGGCGCAGTGGTTGAGAATCTGCCTGCTAATGCAGGGAACACCAGTTCGAGCCCTGGTCCAGGAAGATCCCACATGCCACGGAGCAACTGAGCCTGTGCACCACAACTACTGAGCCTGCGCTCTAGAGCCTGTGAGCCACAACTACGGAAGCCCGTGCATCTAAAGCCCGTGCTCCTCAACAAAGAGGCCACTGCAGTGAGAAGCCCATGCGCCGCAACGAAGAGTAGCCCCTGCTCGCCGCAACTAGAGAAAGCCCGTGCGCAGCAACGAAGACCCAACGCAGCCAAAAATAAATAAATTTATATTAAAAAAAGAAAAGGTGGACCAAGGACACCAATGCCATCAATATAGGCAGTGTCCTCTTCGAGAAAGCACCTGTTGACACAAGGCCACCGGCTACAACATAAAGCCTCAAGGAAACCCACAGACCAGAAACCCTTGTGTTGCCAACTGCAACCAGGCTTAAACAAAATGTTCGCTCTTGGTAGAGAGCCCCACAGAAGGCCTTCCCGCCTTGAATGCACAAGCTCGGCCAGAGCACAGCACTTACAGTCACCATAGGAAATTCTGCTCGTGCCAGTTGTAAAATAACATCCCCAATACGACTGTTTGGAGAGGAAGTTCCAACCACAAGACACAGACTAAACAGCTGAATTCCTGAAAGCATCCAAGTCATTCACGCTAGGGCAAAGGCGTCAGATTCGCCTTTGCCGGTGCCCAGCCTGTGCTGGGCTGCAGGCTGATGGGTCTCTGCTGAGGCTACCTCACCTGCCCACGAATCCAGGTCCAATCTTCCGTCAGGGAAGGCTCCAGGCTGCCCCAGGAGTTGCTAGCAAGCATCATCTGCTCTAGACATTTCCCCCTCCACAAGCCAGCTACACCGATGCTCTTTTCTCCCTTTGGGTCCGAAGATCCCATCAGGGGAGCCTATTTATTGTTTTCCTGGCTTATACAACAACAGCAGGGACGTTCCCCCGGAAAGGGCTCTGGTTTTAAGCCCATATGCTCCCTGGATGCAGAGAGAGCCACTCAGCAGCACAGAGCAGGATTTTGTTTATTTAGTTAATTGCCTCTGGGCAGCACAGCTGGCCTGGCCTGGGAAGGGGAGAACCGAAATTTACCTTTTATTAAGACTGTAGTAATCCTCTAGGTGACCGTGGAAGCGGGGGCTGAAGGACACGGGGTGTTGAAGAGGCCCCATAAGTCACACGCAGCAACTCGATTTGCCCGAGAAGCATGTTAAAAAGAGAATCCTGGGCTCCAATCTTCCATGAGGAATTAGAATCCCAAAGACAGTAGTTCTCAGCCAGGGACTCTCTTGCCCCCCAAGAGATATTTGAAGATGTCTAAAGACATTTGTGGTTGTCACAGCTGGGGAGGGTGCTAGTGGCATCTAGCGGGTTGGGGTCAGGATTGTTGGTAAATATCCTACAATGCACAGGACAGCACCCAACACAAATCACCCAGCCTAAACATCAATACTCCAAGGCTGAGAAACCTCGCTGTGCGGGTTAGAGGGGTGCCAAGTACCTGTGTTTTTAAATAAACTTTGCAGGTGATTCCAATGTAATCTGAGGTGTGAGAACTTCTACCCACGTGTTGTCAACTAGCTGACAACATCAGGTTGTCAGGGCAATGAGGGTGGGTTGAGGTAGACATGGAATACACTCAAATCGGTAGCACTGAAGACAGTCACAATATACTTTACAAATTTATTCCACATAAGACCCATGGGAGACTTTAATAGGACTTACAATGGGACCGTAGGCATGAGTAAACATAGGGTCCAGTTACCCCAAGCAGAAAAGCAAGGGAATGCTGAGCAGCTGTGACTCTGAAACATCAGCCTCACTGCCAATTTTCCCATCATTATAGCTTTGTTGGCTTCATTGATTCTTCAAGAGTTTGCAAGTCCTCTCTGGCAGTGTGCTATGCTTCTGGGTAGGGCCGTATCTTCAACCTTAAGTGTCATAAGTGGACCGTGGGGAGAACAGGAGTTACATCTAGGGCTTGTATTGTAGTTATTTGTCGTGCCACAGAAGGCTAAGGGAAAGATGTGAAAAAGTTCAGGAGAAACGTCTCAACTATCTTCTAGTGCTCAAGAGTACCACACTGAGAGTCAAATGATTTCTGCTCTATTTTCTTTCTCTTCAGCAACCATACACTTGGGCCCAGCTGCTATCTCTGGGGGCCCTGGTGTCCTTGCCCAAGATAATGCTTGACCTAACTCGCTGAACTGCTGTAAGGATCACTGAGAGAAGGTCTGAGAAAGGACCTCTTAAAAAATTAAAATGAGGACTTCCTTGGTGGTCCAGTGTTTAGGACTCAGTGCTTTCACTGCCGTGGCCCCAGGTTCAATCCCTGGTTGCGGAACTAAAATCCCACAAGCCGTGTGGAGGGACCAAAAAAAAAAAAAAAAATGTAAATGGAAAGAAGTGATTGTGCTTGTGGGTGGAAGGAAAGAAACCAGTAGCGGTAACCTGTTGTAAAACGGAAATGTTTTTCTGTTAAGTCATGGAGTTGAGATGATGGAAGGTGTTTATCATTTTCTTGGAATAATTATGATTCCTCGTGGCTGTAAAGAATCCGAAGAGAAATAGAAGCAGACTTTTCTTTCTGCATCATAATTTGAAGGTTTAGACTTTTTTTTTAAGGAACACAAAGAATATAATCAAAGTCATATGAGACCCACCAATATTTCCATTACAAGCTCAGCCTGTTTAATTAGGCTCTGTAGACCCCGAAAACAACTGAGACCAGGCTTTGTTGTTTTGTTGCTTAAGGCATGATTCTTTCTCCTTTTTGCAAATTCTACTACAGTTGTTGTCTTCCTCCTGAAATATTATTTCCGTGACATAAAACTTGCATCCTGATATGGCCAGAAATGAAATAGCTCCCCTCCATCCAGGATAGCAAACTATTTTACTCTGTTTTCCTACAAGGGCACATGAGAAATCAATTCAGTAAAATCAATTGGCTCACTACATTGTAATGAAACTGAACATTATTTTTATTTTTAGTTTTACCATTCTATTCTATTAGTGAATATTTTAAAACACCACGTTAGCGTTCTCAAAGGTAAACATTTTTTATAATAATGTTACTCCCTTGATATAGACTGGAATGAAATGAGGGATGACAAAAGCCAGGGAAATGTGAGTTGGTTCAATGGTCAGCCACACCTCCCTGAATCAGCTCCCCAGCCCCAGCACTGTATGGACGCCAAGTAAATAAATACTTCCCAGTCACTCTCCCCTTCCTGCTACATCAACCTCATTTCCCCTGTGATTTCTCATTCATCTATTGGCTCAGATCATGAGCACAAGGGGTTGGGACTATCTTTACTCCTATGTTTGGTAGAGCATCTAATAACTTGATAAAGGCACCAGCACCCCCATTTTGCAGAAGGGTAACCTCAAATACTAGAGTATTAGACTTAGTCAAGGCCAGTACTTCTGAGAGGTTTTCAGGGACCGCACCAGTGTAAGCCTTGTGCGTTAATCACTTGACCCTGACCTGAAGTCTTTCCACCTGCTTTTAATAAGTAACTGTCTTACCATTGTTTAGTTAGTTATTCCACATAACATGGTTTTCCTTATTTGACCACGAGGAAATAGGTAGAGAATAACTAAGGCCATTTCTACATAAACGCAATGCCCTCTGTGAATATACCTCCTCTAGTCTCAAGTTCAAATCAAACAGACTCTCGTGGGAATCTCATGGGAAATGCCCAACAGGATTTCCTCCTTTAACTGAAACCACTCATCACCCAGTGGAGAGGAAGAGATTCTCACTGCACCCCTCCTTTGGAAGACGATCCTAACACAAATGGTACGGCCCCTGAGGTTGCCCCCGAGGAACTGTTACTTTGGCAGACAAGCACAAAATGGTCGTAGCAAAGTATCTAGCAATGTCCCTGAATGGAAGGGTGCCTAGACCAAAAGCAACTCCTGACCTAAAACGGTTTCCCCTTTCTCCTCCACCTTTGTCCTAGAACTCAGTGTGTTCTATAATTGTGCTCTATCAAAACTAGCTTAGCAGTGTTAATGTACCAACTCCGGATTAGATCTCAGGCCACGACATTCCTAGTCTAGTGCTTCTGTTCTCACGTCACTTATTTACAAAGAGTTTTAGATACTGAAGTGACACAGCTTCCTTGGATAAATGCTCTAAATGCCTCTCAAGAGACTTTGATTGCACTGAGGAAGCACGAAGTGTTCACGAGAAATTTCTCCTTTGTTTTTCTATAATTAGCCAGCTCTCTTCCTCTTCTTGATTCTCCACCTAATGATGCATTACCTTGGGTGAACAACAACACAAAAGATGTGGGAGACTGCATTTATTACACTATGATGCAAATATTAGCATCAGGGTGGAATTTCTGCTCCAACCCCAGGAGCATTACTTTCTCTGCTGGTAGCAGATTCTAAGTATGGCGAACATGCTTTCAGCAGCGATCACTTCCTGGTTACTCAGGAAAATTTACCCTTTCATTTGATTGCTTTATTTCTAGCCTAAGCTGGTCATTAGCACGCCACTAGTGAAAAGACTCACCTCTAGGTCTGTTTCCTTTGCATTTTAGGGTGGCAGTGGGGAAGGTACATTGATTTTCCTGTAAAAAGTGATTTGCCTTAAACTGTGCGAAAAAGATATATATTTAAAGGCAGCCACCTGCGTGAACACCTGGCACTTTTTATGCAAACACCCAGCAAATCATAAAAGCATTGTGAGAATGCCTATAAATGCTTCGAAATGGTAAACAACACCCTTGAAGTTCTATGTGTACAATAGCCGTAGGTTCATCCTTTCTTAATTGAATGAATCTTTTGTCTGAGGGCCAATTGCTCATCCTATGTCCAGTCCTACTCCTGGGTGGAGAAGGGAGGGAGGGAGGCTGTGGTGTTTCTATCAATTGGTAGCCAGACGCTGGTTCTTTGGAAAGCATGGATTCGTTTTATTCCTTTTAGAGGAGGGCACGTGCTCATGCACACATGCACACACATCGTGAGAAGTTACAAAGGATTGGGATGTGGCCACTTTTCAGGCTCCGTTAGTATCTTCTCACTCCCTCCACTTTCTCTAACCCAACTTTGCACCCAGCCACCAGGCTCTGCCGTCAGCCTCATGCGACTCAGTGATGCCCAAGTCCCTCAGCAGTGGGCAGCCCTCGCACCTTCCTTTGCATTGCCTCCCCGTCTGACAGGAGTCCCAGCAAACCACATCCTATCACACAGCCAAGGCAGAGAAGGTCTTTGCCATTGAAAATGGAAAGAGCTCTCCATGAGTAGCACTCCTTCCTCATAAAAATGCACACTCTGGTCCACCCAGTTCCTTCTTTTCAGGGGCTGATCTGAGACAGTATCCTAAGGCTGGGTGGAGCTCGGCCACTGTCAGTAACTGCTTCTCTATTCTCATTCAGAATGTGAAATGTTAGGGGACCCAAAGTATGTAATGAAATTTGCATAGTAATTGGTTTCAATCAGCCACTGGCTAAATATAAATGTCTCATAAAAACCGAAAAACAACCCACAATCACAAAAAAGCCCATTCCCAAGCCCATTACCCAGAACAGAGAGGAATCGAAAGTGAGTAATACACAGGGCCCTCAGGGTGAGTGCCTGGATGGCTCCTGGGGCTGGGACACTACGGTGTCTGGGCTTTATCTGCACCCCTTTCTACTAGCCTGGCCACAAACCCACTACGATGAGTGAGACCTCACCCTCAAGCCTAAAAGCCAGGATCAGCAGGGACAGAAAAACACCTTTGACACCACCATCTTTTGCTATTTAGAACAGCTTGTCTTTACGGTTCTGCTGCATTTGGGGCTCCTAACTCCAGGTGAAATGCAGGAAAGAGACACACACATAACTGGAGGTGGGGTAGGAGATCAGAACCCCCATGCTTCCTTGCTGAATGGATTAGGGTTCATCTCTGGAAAAGCACTAAATTACAAATTTGGTCCAATTAATCTGAGTTGTCTTACATGTTAGAAAAGCAGTCAATCCGCTTGCTCTGCCGGACGGCTTAAGCCCACTATCATAGCATGTGTTTGGATAAAAGCTCTTCCCCATGTAGCCCAAGTCTTGCTGGATTCATCTGCAATTCAAAAGCTGTGATTGAAAGAGACTTCAAATTCGCAGGTGTACAGCTCACTGGGGACATGACACAAGATTCAAAATGCAGGTGTCATTAGCATCTAGTCTCATGATTTTCACATGGCCAGGAAAGGCCAAACATGAACACACCGGAACAAGGGCTGTTTTTTTGTGGGGGGGGGGGGCAGGGAGAGAGAGGCAGGGTGGGGGGAGGAAAAAAGGTAACTGAAGACCCTCAATAGGGACAACATGTCCTACACCTTCTGGAAGCAATCAGAGGGAGTAAGCCGAACAGCCGACTGACATTCATGCACTTTCACCTGCCCGACCCCCAGAGAGCCGACTGGCTGAAGGGGCTCCAGAAGGAGGATGAAATCAACTTGGTCCCGCTGAAAGCGGGGTCAGTTCCAAGGGCTTAATCTATTTCAATTCTTTTTTCTGCTTTAAATAAGGTAGATTTCCTGCCTAAAGTCGGATCAGCCTTGTAACCATCCTGCTTTATCTAAGGAGCCCACACGGGTGAAGGGCTCCCTCTGGCACGAATGGGGCCACAAGGACCCTCTGCCAGGTGAAGCTGCCCAAGGCTAGACCTGAGCTAGAGAGATGTCCGCTGTTCCCTTCCCAGAAGGTCCCCAGCAATATTTCCTACCCTTCTGGCCCTCTAATCATGCAGAGACTCAAGAAGTGGGAACATTATTTTACCTCCTGTCCCTAAGATGTACATAGATATCTACCCACGAGTTATGTCTGGGCTGATAAATGCTCACAAGTTCCTTAGTTCTTTTAAAAATGACTCGTTTCAATATAAGATTTTAGAACTTTGGTAAGTAATATTTTTTTTTTTTTAAAGGTGAAAGCAAGTTTATTTAGAGAGATACAAATTCTGCAGGCAGAATGCAGACTGTCTCAGGTGAAAGTGGCCCTGAGTGGAGGCGTGGTTAGTTTGGGGCTCGGTAAGTAATATTTTAGAACTTTGACATTTTTCTTCTAGTAGCAGGAACAAGATTATACAAACATTCTTTCATTTGCAGAAACGGATTCAGCTCTCACTTGTTTGCTCTAACCACTGCTCTGATGCCTTTAGAGTGATCAGAAGCCTCCAAGTACCAGGACTTCTGTTATCTAAAACTGATGCTATCAAAGCCATTGTTTACTGCATGTTTTAAGAGTAAAACTTGCTTTCAGAGGAGAGTGACAACAGCTTCTTGTAAGCTGCAGGGGAATCCACCACTGCATTAGCAGTAGTTGGTGTTAATTTCTGCTGTCCTTGCATGGATCATTCATGACAAAGGTTGACTTGGCCACAGTTAAAACTGGATGTTGACTATTTTGAGTTGTTCCAGTTCTGTTTGCTCAGGCTACTAATCAATACCACATCCAATGCATTTAAATAAAATAAAATGGCACAGCAACTACACTGTGCTTGCCGACAGCTTCAAATGACAATGCAGCTTCACTTAAATGTACTCCGACACCAGCCACCAAGTCAAGTGCTACACCAGCTTGCAAAGCTCATTAAGAAGAAGGATTGGGGCTTCCCTGGTGGCACAGCGGTTAAGAATCCGCCTGCCGGGCTTCCCTGGTGGCGCAGTGGTTGAGAGTCCGCCTGCCGATGCAGGGGACGCGGGTTCGTGCCTCGGTCCGGGAGGATCCCACATGCCGCGGAGAGGCTGGGCCCGTGAGCCATGGCCGCTGGGCCTGCGCGTCCGGAGCCTGTGCTCCACAACGGGAGAGGCCACAGCAGTGAGAGGCCCGCGTACTGCAAAAAAAAAAAAAAAAAAAAAAAAAAAAAAAAAAAAAAAAAGAATCCGCCTGCCAATGCAGGGGACACGGGCTCGAGCCCTGGTCCGGGAAGATCCCACATGCCGTGGAACAACTAAGCCCGTGCGCCGCAACTACTGAGCCTGAGCTCTAGAGCCCGTGAGCCACAACTACTGAAGCCCACACACCTAGAGCCCGTGCTCCGCAACAAGAGAAGCCACCGCAATGAAAAGCACACCCACCGAAACGAAGAGCAGCCCCTGCTCGCCGCAACTAGAGAAAGCTTGTGGGCAGCAATGAAGACCCAACACAGCCAAAAATAGATTAATTAATTTTAAAAAAAGAAGGATTATTGCATCAGGAACAGAGCTTTCTGTTGGAGTCACCATTGGCAAAGAGTTGTTACAGATTTAAGTGTCCTTGCTTATTGGGGTCAAACATTTGTCTTTAGTAAAATAAAGGCGTTGGAATAGATTCTAAAAATAACTGGCAGGAATGTGTTCTACGACTTGAGGCTTCTCCAGTGGCTGGGTGGAGGTATCGACCAAGTCAGGACACAGAATAAACTTCAGCAAAATGCTCTCTAAAATCATTTGACTTGGCAAGGTCATGTTAAAAAAAAAAGAGGCTGGGTTGAATACAATGATTTCTTGGAGGAAAAGAGTGAAAAACCAGTGCCAAATTATTCGCATGGTGGAAAGTTCTACACTTTGGGAAGATGAGACTTGGTTTCTAAAAAGCTGATCAGCATATTCCATTGCTTTTTTTTCTGAAAGAAATTTACAGTTCATAATTCTTTAATTCCAGTCTCTATTTATATCAAGTGGAAAAAGAGGACATCTATTCAGATGTGTGTCAGAAACTCTTAGGATCACCAAACAGTTCTGAGTACTTAAGAACAGTCAGACAATGGACATTATTAAGCTCAACAGAGAAGAATACACATAAGTTGAAACAGGAGGATTTAACACTTAGCAATAGCTTTAAACTCTGTAAGCTCACCGACTCATAAAAAAATTAGGCCAAGAAGCTTGAAAGAACACAGATCTATGTTTTTAAAACACGCAAACACTGAAATGAAAATGTTAACACGTGAAATGCTAAACTCCTTAAAAAATATCTTTATAAGTATAAATAAGTATAAATAAAAATTTGAAGAATTAAACTAACACAGAGAAGTTTTGACAAGAAAAAATTAGGTACAGGAATATTTGGCAAATACACACACACATAAATCAGCTGCTCCGGATGACATATACCCCCGGGGAATAAAAGAATTTGACTAACATGCTTACTGAACAATGGTGCAGTAAAGATGAATAATTATTTCTGAAAAATTACCTTGCACACAGGGGGATGTCAGAAGGTTGGAAAAAGACCAACAACATGTGATAGTGATGTAGAAAGAAAACAGAAGGAAAGGGCAGTGAAAAATTAGTGTATATAGGAATAAACATTACAGAGGCAAAAAGTAAAAGGTTCAGAATACCAGGGATGAACAAACAAAACAATCTGCATTTAGAGGACCGCACATGAGCGGTCTGAGATTATGTTGAAGACTTTAATACAGTTCTTGTTGTAGTTAAGAACGGAAAGGGATGGGGAAGGGGGCATTAAGGTGAACATGCCGTGTCTTGGGAAAGATTTTATTTCCACTAGGAGTCTAAAGATTCAGAAGGGGGGCTGAAAATGGACAGAAATTTCAAACAAAGAAGGTATTAAGCACAGTCATAGGGACGTGTTTCAGAAGGTGTCTTAACAATCCACCATCACATCAGTCTCAATCGTTACCCTGATGGATGACCCGAGATGGGGTGTCAGAAAATTTATGGATGACACCCAGGTGGAGAGAGCCACAGAAGATGGGAGACAGGTGGAAGAAAAAGAAATAAACTAGGTTAGGTTAGACAGAGACACATCTGCAACTGGAGAGAATCCACTGAAGACAATGATATGAACAAGCTGGAGAAAGAGAGAAAACAACACAATTTAGGGATGAGAAAATTAACCATGAATTCACACCAAACAAGAATGGGGGTGTGTGGAGAGGGAGGTCATCGGTATTTGACGTTCCAATGTAAACTATATTCAGAGCATGAGACCCAGAGTAAGGTTTAACTAGGTACAAATCCCTCCCCCACCCTCGTTCAGGAATAATCCAGCAAAGAAAGATGAAAGCAGAAGCAGCGGGAAGTTACATCGCCCAGCACGCCCAGATGCCAGCTCTTTTTCCGCGGGTATCACTGGCTGCTCACAGGAATCCTGTGCTGTAGGACTCACCATTCCCATTTCACAGATGAGACAACCGAGGCCAAAGAGGTTAAGGCCACATAAGGAGACGTAGAACTAGAAAGTGTCAGATCTAGGGTTTGCAAACAGCACAGCCTGACTCCAAAGCCCACGCTCGTCCCAACATCAGATGCCCTCACAGCTCCCTCCCTCACTGCCTTCTGGTTTCTGCTCAAGTGTCTCTTCCTTTACGTAAGAGAGTCTTCCTTATAGCAATAAACCAGGGCAAAGAGATGCTATTTCACAACGCTTATTTCTATTTGATATGCTATTGTCTTGCTTACTGCCCTCTCACTGGAATATATATTTATTGCACAATCCTCAGTCTCGAACATGCCTGCTATTTCATAGGCACTCAATAGATATTTATTAGATTATACGCTTCCCAGAAATGAATGCTTTCTTTTCCTTACCTAAATGCACACTAATTCATCTACCACTGGTTGCCTAGTTTGGAAAATTTAAAAACAAAAAAACCCCCACACTTATAAAACAAAACGCTGAACAGAGAATGAGAACTTCTAAGAAGTGGGAAATGTCTCGCTGGATTCTTCCAGAATATTAATTTATGTCTACTGTACCAAGCAGTCAGTCTGTTTCTGTAAGGTACTGTTTTCATGAATAGAAATTCCCTGCTTTTGTTAAATAAAGAATCTGAAGGCGAACCAAATCACTGGATTCCTCGGAGGTCCACATGCCTTGATCTAACTCTGTCAACCAAACCAAGGAACTAAGGGGAGATGGACCTGTGTGCAGAGAAAGTGAGTGAAAGGTGAGAAAATCAATTCATTGACCGGATGCTTTCTTTACTGATGCCAAGCAACTGAACGGGGGATTAAAAAACAAATTGACCACATTTCCCACAGAATAACCTATATTGTCCGGTTCTTTTGTAACTAAAGAAACAATTGCCTGAGTTACAAAGAATGCTTTTTCATAGTCTCCTTTACCCTCAACCATCCTGTATTTGAGTCCTAGATACCATTCCCGTCTAGTTGCTACTTGGACTTTCAAATTCTCTGAAGCTAACTATAAGTGTTTGGGGCCTTTTCAGGGAGAATCAGTACCTCTCAGGGGTTGAATCGTTTTTCTGTGTTGTTAAGAGGAATTATAATTCCCTGATGGAGTTGGGCTGCTATCCTGAGTAGAATCCAAGGAGATCAAAAGAGGGGAACCTCTTCAGGGAGAAGACTTTAGAACTCAGACACTGACACCACCACCCAATCCCACCACATGGGTATCTTTTTAAAATAGAAAAATACGCAGGGAGCCAAGAAAGGAAGTTGGCTTGTAGAGCAGCAAAGACGGAAGCATAAGAAGAGCTCGCATTGGTCATTAATGCTCACGTGGCAGGCATGGTACTGGAGCTGCATGTGATCTCACTTAGTCCTCCATAAGGCCGATCTCGGAGGTTAGGGCAGCTAAGACACACACTCAGCAAGGGACAGGTCCAGGGTTTGTCTGGTTCTCTGGAGTCCACACTCATGACCATAATGCTACGTGACTTGCACATCCCTGATGACACTTCCGACCTTCACAGGGTTTGTCACATGGGGTGGGGAGTGAGGGTGCAGGGAGCTTCTACTTTTGATGGTGTCCAGATGTTTTTCTATAAAAACTGCAGCAGCATCTTGGAGGGAAGGGTTATTCCAAATGCATTTGCAACAGAATCCCTTTGATCCTCTTAATCTATCGTCAATTAGCTCATGAGGCCAAAAAACATTTTTGGCTGACCACTTTAAAGAACGTCTTTGGGACCACTTGTAGTCAGCCCCCTTATGCCTACTCCAGTGGAAAAAAATAGTTGTACATGCTAGAAAGTCTTTAGCATAATTTCAACTGACCGGAGAAACTACCCAAATAGTTCACCCAGAAAAGTTTCATCTATAAAGCAGTTTACTTTGTGGGTTCAGAATCCATCTCAGTCCCCCAGCCTGGCTCTAGTGAATTGTAAAGGCTTGGAGCAACCCGAGACACACCCCAGCAATGCCATCTCCATGGCAGCAAAGGGAGATGCAGAGGAAAAGCAGCCCTGGTCCTAGAATCAGGATGCCTGCATTCCAGGATGGCTGGATCATCTCAGGGAACTTCCTTAACCTCAACGATGCTTAGTTGTCTCATCAATAAGATGGGGATTCACTACATTTGCTATGAGGTTCAAATGAGGTAGTTGACCATCACCATGGCTAATGTTTACAGCGTCCTTGCAATGCTCCAAGCAACTACTAAGTGCTTCGTGTGTATATTTAATTTTTACCCCATGGGGTAGGTACCATCATTAAAAACTGATGTAAGGATGAGAAACTTGGGGCCCAGCTGAAGTAATTAATCTATCCAAAGTTACACAGCTGGTAAGTGATGCGCCAGAACTTGAACTCAGATCGGAGTGACTTCTGAAGCCACGGTTCTAATTGTAACTGCTTCATGATTGGGCTCCGCCTCTCTGCTGCCACCATTTGTATATGAAAGCCTTGGAATTATGTGAAAATCCTTGGACTGCCACATTCCAGTATGAAGCTGTATTATTGTCAAATGGCCTCAGGTCGCATTTGTACAAAATTGATCAAGGAAGTCCCACGATAGGCCTCTCTGAGCATGCCCAGGCGTTCATATACCCTCAGAGGACACTCACTTCCTTAAAGGCAACGTGTGTGGTCCCACGCATCATTATATCACATCTATGCCATTGCTTTGCCCAAAGCTGTTAAAGTTTTAACAACTAACTCCAGTTTTATTGTTTCCTGAGGAAACATTAGAATAATGAATGCGTTAGCAGTTTCCCCAAAAATGTCATGACTTGTTTGAGGTCACACAGCTTGTTACTGGTAGGACTGAGTTATTTGGGTGAATTACTAGACCTCAGTTTCTTCTACAAAATGGGCAGACTGGGCTGGATCATCTCCACAGCCCCCTTTGGCTCGGAAAAAAACCATGGCTCTGGGCCACGGACTCCACCAGCCAAGAGACATGCTGGATCCAGCGTTCCTATGCAAACTGGGGAAGGGGGAAGATGGGTAGGAAAGAGGAAAAGAGAAGTAGGAGCTGCAATGTCAAGGTAACAAGGAGCTAAGTGGTGAGGAATGACTGCAGGGAGGAAGCGTGGAAGAAGGTCCAGAGAGAAGGACCCACCACGGAAGCAGAGTTGTGTAGGAGGCGAGGCCCTCATCCACTGACAGATGGCTCAGGTGCCTCCCCAGGCTTCACCCAGGAATGCTAGTCACCCCTTTCTCAGCTCAGGTAAGGCACTTACCTACCTCTTCAGTGAGGGAGGGAAGGAGGGAGGGAATGTATGGTTTCAACAACTCCATTTCCCTGAACTTAGCCCATCCCTGCTCACAGTGGATGAAGTTTAGTTATTATCAGATGTCATTAAATCAAAGACTCCATCTATTGTAGGTGCACCATTATTTTACAGAAATAGAAAAAAGCAGCACTTCCCATTATCTTTGTATAGTGCCACTTACAAGATGCAGCCTACTCTCATACTAAGAAGTATCTTAGAATTGATGAGTTGTTCTAATAACTACTGCTATTACTAATAAAACCCATAATTTAAGGGTTTGCTATGTACCAGGAACTGTACTAAATGCTTTATTTAACTGCATTCAATACTCACAATCTGTGAGAGAGGTGTTACTACTCTCATTTATAGACGAGAAAAAGCTCAGAGAGGCTAAGTAACTTGCCCAAGGTTGCTCAGCTGGCAGAGACTGAATAGGAGGCTGAGTCAGCCTGACTCCTGAGCATGTGCCTTTAGTCACCAAGTTATCTCACCTCCAACCTTCAAGTGGTGGGCCACTTGATTACGGGTAGAACTGCCAATGAAGGAAGAGGGTGGGGAAGGGGCCACAGGTATTCCCTTGGCCCACTGATCATCAAGAAAGCTCTGGTTAGGCAGGAGTTAAACACAGGAGCAGTGGGCTTAGAGGGGCACCAGAGTTCCCAGAGCAAGTTCTATAGGGAACTGAAAGAGAAATAAGAAGGGGGAGGGACACAGACAGACGGTTGGTATCTCAGTGCTGTCACAGGAAGGGGGGTTACTCTAAGACCTATGATTATACCTCAAGGCATGCATGAGCCCTTCCAAGAACCTGACCAGGGACCTAGCCAGTGTGGATTCATGATTCTGTTTGTTTGAAGAGGACTCCTCTAAATGCTTCAGTTTTCTGTATGAACACCAAGGGGGGAAAGCGGGGTGGGTGGTGGTGGTGGGATGAATTGGGAGACTAGGACTGACATATATACACTAATATGTATAAAATAGATAACTAATAAGAACCTGCTGTATAAAAAAATAAAATTAAAAAATAAATGCTTCAGTTTTCATAACCCTGGAGCCCCCCCTGGACCCACTCTTGGGGTTTATGAAAGCAGGTGCAGTTCGGGGTAGAGGAAGCTGGAAGAGAGTGGGGTCCACATGGGCCAGGCAAAAGGAATGATGGTCAAGAAGAGGGAAAATAACTAGGAGAAAAGAGGTCTGATTCTCTCGCCTGCAAATTTTCGTTGGCTTGCAGATAAAGGCCATTTCCTGCCCTTCCAAGGCCAATCCCACAGACTGGCAGTGGGAAATTTCCTGTTTACTTTAATGAAGGGGTTGTGTTCTGATGCCAACCAGTCCGGAGAGCCTGTTCCTCCACGGTGGTCTCCAAAGTGATGACACCCGTGAGGAATGTGGGGAGACGGTAATAGAACTCTTATGTAGAATTTCCTGATCCTTTAACAATATTTTTGTATGTCTTATAATGGATATAATACAGTACTACATGTGCATAATTTATAAATAATCATACGTATGACAGGCATATGAACAAATTTATTGATACAGGTCTGTGATGAAAAAAATTGGGAGATTATCACCTTAGGGAAAAGATATTTCCCCATCCTCTTTAGTTCTCTCTCTTAAAGCTTCTGGGTGACAAGGTCATCAAGAACACCCATCTTGGTTAAATTCACAAGATTGTTCAGTGCTTTGGACCGTGTCTTCCTTACATTTCCTTCAATTTGATAGGAAATTAAAATAATTGCTGTATTTTTCTTTTTCAGCTACTAACCCAGTATCGGGAGTTTTCCAAAGTTATATTCCTCAGAATTTACCTCAAGAACACCTTTGTTTCCATGGAGTCTGGAGGGGGAAGGGAGGAGGACTTGGGATATGGCAACCAGCTGTAATGTGTAAAGTTTATTTAGATCACGATTCAAACAAACTATAAAAAGTTATGAGGCAAAAGGGAAAATTTGAACTGGCTGCATATTCGATATTAAGGCATTATGGTTGTTTTGGTGTGATATTAGTGTTATGGTTACATTTCTCAAGAATCTTTATCCTTTAGAGGTAAATACTAAAACGTTTCGTATTAGCAGATGAAGTATGATGCTCGAGATGTGCTTCAAAGGAGGATATAGAGGAAAACAGATATCCATGAATTGTTAATTACTGGAGGTGGGTATTAGGGTACATGGGGATTCCTTAGACTCTACTTTTGTGCTGAGATTTATCATAAAAATAAAAAAATCACCAAACATAAAGCAATCAGTGAGGCCTGATATAAAAAAAAAATCCCCACTGTCTCTCATCCACCTGACATAATCAGGTGACACCAGGAAAGACACAATTTGCCAAGCACTGAAGTGGTACCTGGAAGCCCTCGGGTTTTGCCTTTTAGACCAGAAAGCAAATGGTTTGGGACTGGTGTTGCGTTTCTGCTGGCAAAAGAGAACTTGCTAATTCTCAAGGAGAAAAATAAGACCATTAAACGGGATCACTATGCTCTTTGGACAAAGAATCATTACAAAGCACCATTTTGATGAGTGAAGTGTAAATAAATCAGGAACATGCGGCTTCAATTTCCTTCCAAATGCACAAGTTGTAGATTTAGGGAAAAATGCCCTATTAGACATGTGTGGAGCTGCCACGCTTTGAAAGACATCGAGAGTCACTGAACCCAGATGGGCCCTGGCTTTGCTCCTCTCCATTGGAGTAGGATTTCTCCACCTCACTCCATTTCCTCTGTAAACTCTCTCTCCTTCCTTCTAAGTCCTAATCTAAACTCAACTTCAGATTCTCAAAACATACGATGAGAAAAATCCAGAGATCAGCAGTTTTTTCTTTTTTCCCGCTTCAATTTTGATGAAAAAGAAACAATTTCTTTGAGACTCAACTTGGAAAGCGTTTCCTGGCAAACCCATAGAATTCGCCCTATTGGTTTAAACTTGGAAAGTGTTGGGAGTCGTTAACACAGTGCAAATGAAGTGGGGAGGAAAAGGATGCTGAGGTCATCCCACTGCACTCCTCTCCCTCAACCCTCTTCCAACTCATTCACACAAGAAAGAATCCAACAGCAACAAACTAGATATGCCTTGTGCCCTTAAAAAAAGATGCCTCCCGGGCTTCCGTGGTGGCGCAGTGGTTGGGAGTCCGCCTGCCGATGCAGGGGACGCGGGTTCGTGCCCCGGTCCGGGAAGATCCCACATGCCGCGGAGCGGCTGGGCCCGTGAGCCATGGCCGCTGAGCCTGCGCGTCCGGGGCCTGTGCTCCGCAACAGGAGAGACCACAACAGTGAGAGGCCCGCGTACCGCAAAAAAAAAAAAAAAAAAAAAAAAGATGCCTCCCCAGGCTGTGTAGTTCATGGCCAAGTCTGGCTGAAGCCAGCAGGGAGGAGGCCAGTGCTGTTGCATGACCTTTACCTAGAGAAGGGGAAATGGAGAAGTCGGACCAGGGCAAACCATCTCCTCATTTAAAAGCCCAGAATGCCCAGCTGGGTGTGATTTAAGGCTCTTTTTGGCCCGTGAACCCCAACAAAGACAGTGGGATTTGTCAGAGGTATGTTTTACAGGTTGCTTCAAGGAAGTTCTGCCAGGGAGGCTATGGGAGGTTGGGCTCCTTGGACCCGAGACATGTGTCCCAGGAACGACACACACAGGGCTGCCTCATAACTCCTGCTGCACCTGGCAGTTTCTCCAGGAGACATTTTTCCACAACCTTAAATGATTCAAGTTGCAAAACTGGAGTTGTTCATTTTAATTTCCCGAGCACAAAACTCTAGGGGGAATAAACCTTCCCTCCTTAGAGCTACTGTTTCTACAGGAGTCAGGGGACAGAGTGTAATTTTTGTCTCCAGATACGGGCATGGATACTGTTCATAGTGATGCCGGTTCCCAACCAAGAATGTTTGGCTGTAAGCTAGAAAGAGAGCCAGCATGCCCTGGCTTTCCGAGAAGCCACACAGCTACAGCAATAGCACCAGTTTCAGGGACCTCTCATCCCCCAGCGACCACACCTAGCTGCCTTATCGATACCTTCATCTCTAAAACAAAGGACAGTTACCTACTTTGAGAAACAGGGCTCCAACTCACTGTATGCCTACTCAGAACTCACTCAAACTTTACACCATGGGCGTGAACACAGCATCTACCAAAATAGGACACAAAGTAAGAAATCTTTCCAGGGGCTGTAGGAGCTAGAAATGTGAAAGGCTAAGGAAAGATGACAAAACTTTCAATTTTCTGTCAATGGCTCTTGAGAGTAGGGGCTGGACCATAAAATGCATCTCACCACCCCCCCAAACTCTAAGGTTTTTCCCTGGGATTTTTGCTAAACAAAATATTTAAACAAACGTTACAAAAGCCATGGGAGATCACTGACCACAGAAGCAGCCCTCTCAGTTATTCATGCCCAGTGCTGCTTCCTGCAAAACCTGAGATAGGCCAGCTTGCCAAGGAAGTAGCCAAGACATGAGGCAAATCCATTTCATTTAGTTCAACTTAAGCTTATACCGCACAGAAGCTGGGTGTACAGAAATTAACATCTCTCAAAAAGCTCTCCTTCTAAGGACTCACCAGGCAGAGGAGACGGACAGGAACGCTGCTGGCGATACACAGCACAGGAGACGCACAGAGACGATCTTCCATGGGGGGGGAGTCAGAGTGAGTCTGCATCTGAACTGAAGCTAAAGGTTCTTAAATGATAGTGCCCATAAGGATCACCTGGGGAGCTTGTTAAGAATGAAAATAGGATGGGCTCCATAAGGATCACCTGGGGAGCTTGTTAAGCATGAAACTAGGATGGGCTCCATAAGAATCACCTGGGGAGCTTGTTAAGAATGAAAATAGGATGGGCTCCATAAGAATCACGTGGGGAGCTTGTTAAGCATGAAAATAGCATGGGCTCCATAAGAATCACGCGGGGAGCTTGTTAAGAATGAAAATAGCATGGGCTCCATAAGAATCACGTGGGGAGCTTGTTAAGCATGAAAATAGGATGGGCTCCATAAGGATCACCTGGGGAACTTAAGCATGAAAACGGATGCACCCTCCCCTGCCAAGATTTTTGTTTTAGCGAATTGATTTAGAGCCCAAACATCTGCATTTTAAAAGACAAAGCGGGACCTCGGTACTTCTGTGTGGGGGGGGGGGGGTCCTCAGAACCCCCGCTGTTCCAAGGACTTCATTCACCTGTAAGTCTTGTCACGCGTGAGGCTGTAAATAGCCCCAGAACGATGAGAAGGCTGGATCCGTGCTCAGGTCCACTAGACTCAAAGTCTATTTCATAAATTTGCTTGGGGGTCTAGGAAGTTCAAAAAGAGTTTGTGGGAGTCCGGCGGGTGAGGGCTTGTAGAAGAAAGCATTGCCCTTGATCCTTATGGCATGTTTTTTGTAGACCCCGGGAGTAGTCCTAGACTCCCTGTCCCCTAACCTCTGACTGGGACTCCTTTACACCAAATATTCTGGTTTTAGGCTCCTTCCATGGAATTCACTCTCCTCTGGGTCATGGCAACAGGTGTCCACGGAAATGTTTAAAGAAGCAGCTGTCCAGGGTCATAAACTCTTGGCCCTCAAGGCCAAACCGGGCAGAAGCGATCTGCTGGATTGGACATGGTGTTTTTGTTTTATTTTGGGTTTAAATACCTTCAGACATTATATATATATATGTATTTTCTCAGCAGTTGTTCAGAGGCCTCACCTCTTCCTCTGGTCTTATACCCGAATGAATCCCATGTTCAGATAACTCCTGCCTGGTTCCTGTAGGCATTTGAGTTTGAGACCTCTAGGTGCCACCTCTTAAGTTTGAATCCGTTTACTGGATTAGCTCCAGTTTTCCAGTGGGGCCCTGAGGGAACAGGACTCAGCCTGAGAGAGCCTTAGTGTCAGAGAGAAAGGAAAATCCAGGAGGAGCTCTGCGGCTGGAAGTTCGGGACACAGGGCCAGCCTCACCGGATGCCAAAGCTCAGACGAGGGTGGCAGGGGGAAGCCTGGCTTCTCACGCTTCCCAATGAGTCCCCTCCACCTTCGAGATCCCAGCGGCCTATGGTAGCACCTCATCACCCGATGGCCCCCGCTCTGAGAATGCTGAGCAGACCCACGGTACCACGCACGGCTCTCAGTTGTTTTCCAAACCTTTGCTGACCAACCAAAGGGTTAGCCAACTCCTAGCCCTTTTTACCAGTGCAACTGACCCTGCCTGAAACTGCTTTCTCCCTCCAGTTCTGACTCTGCCTAATTCCTCCCTAATTACTTCAAGATCCGACTCAAACCCCCAACTTCTCCCCAAGCTTGCCCTGATCAATTTCACCGAAATGCACAATCTCCACCTCCTCTCAACCGGTTACCTGCCCTACTGTTTAAAAGACTTATCTTCTTATGCCTTGGATCATTGTTTATATTTCTTATCTGCATAAATGTTGTCTTCTCAATCAGATCCTCGGCTCCTAGAGGGTGGGTAGTGTGACTAATTTTTTATTGCCCGTATTCCTTCCAGCACCTGCCACAGTACCTGCAATGTGTCATTAATTCACCAATTAGTTCATGATCACCAGCAGCATCAGGTAACAGCTGCACAGGATTCTCTTATAAAGCATCCCTAGCAACTGGAAGCTTCCAAGAAAGTTCTGTCAAATCAGTATGGGAACATGGTCTTTGCACTTTTCTGGCGTCACGCTTCCTGGATTGCTTCACATTTCAGAAAGAATGGGCAGCTTGCGTTCGCTCAGTTATTCAACACAGAAGTTGCCTTTGATTCATGTGTGTGCAGAAAAGAAAACGGTAAGCCAGTATGAAGAGCCTTCCTTTAATTAGGCTATAAAACAGAAAGTAACTCAATGGAAAGGCTCCTCATTAGCACCTGTCGTGGGTTGGATGGTGGCCCCCAAAAGATATGCCACCCAGAACCTGTGAATGTGACCCTACTTGGATAAAGAGTCTTACAGATGCAATTAAGCTAAGGCTCTCAAGATGAGATCATCCTGGATTATCCAGGTGGGCCCTAACTCCAGTGACAAGTGTCCTTATAAGAAGAGAAGAAGATGTAGAATTAGAGAGCACACACAGTGGAAGGCCATGTGAAGACGGAGGCAGAGACTGGAGGGATGCAGCCACAAGCCAAGGAATGCCGGGAGCCACCAGAAGCTGGAAGAGGCAAGGAAGGATTCTCCCCTACCGCCTTCACAGGGTGTGGCCCTATTGACACCTTGATTTCAAACTTCTAGCCTCCAGAACTGTGAGAGAATAAATTTGTGTTGTTTTGTGTATGTAATTTGTTACAGCAGCCCTAGGAAATGAATACAGCAACTAACAAGGATAGCAGATGGGGGCTGGGGGTGGAGGTGGAGGGGTGCCGGTGACAAGGGTGGGGAGGAATGCTTTTGGGCACTAGATTTCATAGGTACCTTCGGCATCCATCAAGAGAGAGGAAAGGGCCTTTTCACCATCCCAGTTAATTCTGCCATTGCATATTTTTCTAGAAAAGCTTCCACAATGTCATCATCACCCCGGAGATGCTCACTATTCAGGCTTAAGCTAGGTACTTTCTCTTTGAACCTTCTTATCCAAGGTGGACTGGGGTAACATTCCAATAAGGTAGGACCAGGAAATCCTGAAATGAAGAGTCCTCAAAATGAATGACGTGCCTCCAAAGACCCAGGTCATTCATTCTTTTCTCTACTTATGGAGCATTTATTGAGCATCTACTGTGCTGGGCAAATTGGTTAGTCTGTCTAACTATAACAGAGGCACTGGTTATATCTAAACATGTGGGGATCTCTGTCTAAATCTGGCCAGTCAAGCTTTTCTAGTCTGGGCTCTTTGGACTCTGTTTATAGAGTCCTCTTCATTTGCCCACTGACTCTGATTTATACATAAGCCAACTCTTGCTATTTTTACCGCTCTGGTGAGTAAGGAGAACTACATTTTTGTAAGTTCTGCAAACACTGAGGCACACACAGCAGCACCTTTCACCTGATTGCTAGAAGCTGTTCACATCAGTCTGCAATCCTCTTTCAAAGCTTATTAACAAAAAAGAACCAGAAACATATCACTCTAAAGGTTGGAGACATGAGTCATTTCCCCTTACAAAATGGACATAGGTCATGGTGGAAAACGTCTTTCTTTTTTAGAGATGCATAATGAAATATTTAGAGGTAAAATGTTATGATGACTGCAATCTACTCCAAACCACTTCTGTAAAAAAAATAAAACAAATGAGGCAAAAGTGACAAAATGTTAATCATTAAATCTAGGTGACATGAATGTGGGTGTTCACTGCAGCGTTCTTTCTGCTTTCCCATGTATAAAAATTATCAAAAATAAAAACAAAATGGATGTAGAGGTTTTTTTTACCTATAGGGCTATCTTGCCCCTGTACTGATACTCTTTGTGTTTGCAGGTATGGAGACCGACTGTCTCAAAAAAGGATGCTATCTGCTCATAACTAGAAATGCCTGATAGAGACTGCACATCTGTGCATTCAGCCTCTGTTCTTTGGTTCTATTTATGGAAGGAAGAGAAGACACATCTATTGAGAAAAAGCAGAGTACCAAAAAAGAGAAAGCAGTGTTGGCACAGAAGCAGGGAAAAAAACGCCTTGTTGGGAAAGCACTGCATCAATAAGATGGTGGTTTTTTTGTTAAGTCACAGACAGCTAAGCACGCTGCTTTAAACTGCCGGCAGTGTGTTTCGTCCAAGTGCATCCAGTGCATGTGGAATTTATTCCTCTAAACCGACATACCAGCCAAGAAACGGACTCAGGTCCCACCCCCGACCATACCCAATACACAAACACAGGCAGGCACGGTGAGAGGGGGACTCACAGTTCTGAGTACAGGAAGTGTAGGTTGCCCACATTGTCAGTGTAGTTGGCAGGGCTGAGCCAAGGCAGGACCAGCAACAGAAGCGCCTTCATTTTCCGATTAGAGGGCAGCTTTTTCCCCAGCCACCTTCTGTCTGTCAGCTGCAGGGGCCCAGCCCAGCCCAGTCCCTTTAAACAACCCTTGCCATGTTCCCACAATCAGTAGATCATAGAGAATCAGACTTAGAGCCCTGAGCTGGAGCTGTGCTGCTAAATCATGGGCTCATAAGAGGTTTGTGTGCTCTGATTCTCAGATGGGGAGAAGTGAGAACGGAGGGACCCACCGTGGTTGGCGAGAGGGCTGAGGCTGAGAGCAGGCAGCAGGGAAAGGGACCTGGGAAAGGGACCTGCCCCTCCTACAGGATGCCGACTGGTTCTTGGGAAGCAGCTGGTACATCTACATCACTGGCTGGGAGCAGATGGGCGGGAAGCTAATCTGTGTTGGAAGAGGGCGTGAACATGGCTTATTCAGAGCCCACCATGTGAATAAGCAAATACTCAGAAGCTGTCCTCCAGCTTGTTGGAGGAAGACACTGGATGAAATCAGCATTTCTAGAACACAGCCTGGAGCTCTGAGCTCAATGTGAATCTTTGGATACTGTGACACAGGAATGTTAAAGTGAACCAACTCCACTTATACACGTATATTTAGAATATGCATTTAAGGTATTTTACCTGGTGCTGTCCTGACTACACTGTCAGAGGCGAGAGAAGTGATGGTTTCCTTGTTAAGCTGCAAACTGTCCCTATGTCAGAATAGGCGCTGTCATTCTCTCTGAGACTAATAAAGAGCCTTGACAGACAGACAAAAAGTTCTGTCCAAACAGTGTATATAGGCTCCTGATCTGTAAGAACAAGTCACTCCATTCATCCTGCATAACCCCTGAATAACTGAATTAGGCTCTGGTACTAGCTGTCGGATTCTGGGCATTTCACTGAAGCTCTGAGCTTCAGTCGTCTCCTCTTTGAAATAGAGTTAATAATGCCTTACCTACCTGGTTCTGTAGAGGCTGGGCCATAACATCTCTTCCAGCACTGAGATCTGTGATTCTAGACTGTACTGTCTATCTTAACACTAGGGCTACTTTGCATGCCTAAGCTCTGGAATGCCACAGAAGCCCCAGACTCCTCTCCTTCTAGCTCATATTATATTTACGAACATTAAAATCCATTTTGCTAACTGAAGGCCTAAACCTTAATAGAAATGGCTCAAAGGGATGAATGGATAAAGAAGATGTGGCACATATATACAATGGAATATTACTCAGCCATAAAAAGAAACGAAACTGAGTTAGTTGTAGTGAGGTGGATGGACCTAGAGTCTGTCATACAGAGTGAAGTACGTCAGAAAGAGAAAGACAAATACCGTATGCTAACACATATATATAGAATCTAAGAAAAAAAAATGTCATGAAGAACCTGGGGTAAGACGGGCATAAAGACACAGACCTACTAGAGAATGGACTTGAGGATATGGGGAGGGGGAAGGGTAAGTTGTGACAAAGTGAGACAGTGGCATGGACATATATACACTACCAAACGTAAGATAGGTAGCTAATGGGAAGCAGCCGCATAGCACAGGGAGATCAGCTCGGTGCTTTGTGACCACCTAGAGGGGTGGGATAGGGAGGGTGGGAGGGAGGGAGACGCAAGAAGGAAGAGATATGGGAACATATATATATGTATAACTGAGTCACTTTGTTATAAAGCAGAAAGTAATGCACCATTGTAAAGCAGTTATAGTCCAATAAAGATTAAAAAAAAAAAAGAAATGGCTCAAAGGGATAGTTACATTAATGACAACCAAGCAATTACAGCAAACTCCACTTCACAGGAAGAAGACCAGACAAAAATCTCCGGGATGACACCACGTGCAATAAACAGTGTAGTCAGAGGGAATTTGGCATCAGAGATCTGCATTCACCCAAGGCAGGGATGAAAGAGTTAACTACGGTAGACCCTGAGAATGTACAGATTTAACTCCGACACTTTAGATCTGAAGATAAGCAACCTTGAGAAAGCATGGCATCTATTAATTTATAATTTTTTGAGGTCCTAATTTGAATTCCATTCTCTTTGTCTGGTATGCAAGAGTGAGTCAGATCCAGTGAAGAGCCGTAAAAAGGAAATTAGGTTTGGAATTTAGATGCTGTAGTCAAACAGGCTTGAATCTGAACCTTAGCTCTGCCACGAATGAGCTGTGTGACACTGGGCATGTTGCTTAACCTCTCTGAACTTCCATATCCTCCTCTGTAGAGGAAAGACAATGATAGTATGCTTAACTCACAGTGTTGTTACGAAGGTGGAATGAAATAATGCCTGTAAGAACAAAGGACTCAATGAGTGTTAGCTATTGTTATAAATGCTGTTATTAACAGCCACTAGTAATAGTGGATAAGCCTAGCTGGCAGCTAGCTCAGCATCTATTTTCAAGAGGCTTTGCTATTCTGGTCCTGACCTTTCTTTCCTGCTGCTCTATTAGGGATGTGGCATGTTACAGTCTTTTCTTGAATATAGAGTTTCAGAGTCCTGGGACATACTCTTCTTGAATGTCCAAGATCTACTGTATAGAGCATAACTCATAAACAATTTCATATATAACACATACTGTGGGCTTCAGAGTGTATTGGATTGTATTTCTGATAACCTTGGTAAGGTCAGATTGCTTCTCCAAGTCTTTGTGAAAAAAGAAGGATGTCTGCCTTCCACCTCCTTGTATTTCCATAGGATAAGATGCAGTAATGGATATATGATGCAATATAAAAATGAAGTTATTGTTTTTTGTTTTTGCTTCTGTCGCTCTTGCAGAAACTGCTGGTCTCTTATCCAATATCTAATTTCCTCTTCTTCCTTTTTTTTTTTTTTTTTTTTTGCGGTACGCGGGCCTCTCACTGCCGTGGCCTCTCCCGTTGCGGAGCACAGGCTCCGGACGCGCAGGCTCAGCGGCCATGGCTCACGGGCCTAGCCGCTCCGCGGCACGTGGAATCCTCCCGGACCGGGGCACGAACCCGCATCCCCTGCATCGGCAGGCGGACTCTCAACCACTGCGCCACCAGGGAAGCCCTACTCTTCTTCCTTTGAACAGCACCCAGGTTTTGTTCGTGGTGGTGATGCACTTCGCCTCTCCTATAGATAGGCAGCCATGTAACATGATACTAGCCAATGAGGTATAAGAAGAAATGACTGGGTTAGGCATCCCAGAAAGCTCTTTAAAGGAGGGAGTCTCAGTTTGTACATTGCATTTTGCCCTTCCTGCCTGGTTCTTTCCGCATGGAACTTGGATGTGATGACAGATTTTGAACAGCCATCTTGCGGTCATGAGGTGACAAACTTGAGGATGAATGCTAATCGAAAATCAGGAGCCTGGATTCCTGACGGCATCATGGCAACATCATACTAGTTGTGGGCTTCCTAGCCCCTGACTTTGTGTTAAATGAGAACAAGAAAACTTTTACACAGTTAGAACAATATAACCTGAATTTTTTATTACCTGCCATCAGATATAATCCTACCTAATACAATCTTTTGCAAATAAAATCCTACCTTCAAATGCTCATGGATTGCTGTGTAGCTTCCTTGCTAGTAAACAGTCCTAACCCTAATCAATGCACCCAGGCTCTGCCTGCCTGAGTCCTATTTATCCTTAAATGTCAGCTCAGACATCACCCATCACCAATCACCTCCTGTTTTCCTGTCTCTTTTCTCTTCACTAGACAGGGAATTCGTTTAGGGCAGGAGTTCTACTGGTCCTGTTCTCTATTGTGTCCTCACCACAGTGCCCAGAATGCAGTAGATGCTCAATAAATATTTGTTGAATGAAAGAGAATTCAACTCAGTTAAAGAGACCATTTTTTGGACCAATCTTTCTTGATCAGAGGCAAATTAGCAAAAAAGGACTTCATACTTTATGAGAGTGATGGCAGAGACTGAGCATGTATATGGACGGATAATAAAATGTCCAGGAAGAAAGGAAAAAGGTAAGGAAGATTTCTGGAAATAAGTGCCCAGGAGCCTGTGGTTTCTTTAAAGAATTGCTTGGAGCATAATCTGATGGGCACTCAATGGTTCTCTCAGAAAGTAACGCAAAGGCATTGCCCCATCTCTTTTGTGCCCAGGAGAGCTAAAAGAGCAGACCTCAGCCAGGTAGGGCCAGGAGAAAATTGAGTTCACGGTTAGAAAGTCACATGAAGGATGTATGTCAAACACAGTTAGGGTGGAGATGTTGACCCAGGCTGAAATGGCCAACATGACTTGTCACCTGCCCACCTTTCCGTAGGGTAATACTCCCCAGACCTTCACTCTGGCAGTAAAATCTTCCCTGCCCTGTAGGCAGCTAGCTGAGCCTGTGTTTATGGAACACACTCCAGAAAAGGGCCCCTGATAGAAGAAAAGGTCAGGAGAGGTTCCAGGGTAGGCCTTTGGGGAAGAAAGTTCCAGGACATTGGGCTTAAAGTTAATCAAGAAAATAACCTCTAGAGAACCTTCAGTCAGGTGTGCTAATGCATCACGTTTTCATTCAGGGATGTTTTCAAAACACTGAACAATGAGCTCTTTATTCATGCCAGTAAATGCTGAAGGAGGGTCAACTTCACTATCTCCCATTTTTATTATCTTCCATGAGACAGAAACTCTAGAGCAACGTGACTTGTCCCATGAAAAAATTCAATGTGTATGTGTTTTCAAATTCTCTCTTTTACCTTTCAAAGGTCATTTTCTCAGAGGCAGAAATCATGGCTTATATAGATTTTTCTTTCATTCTGGGCCTGGCCTGTTGTGGATCCTTGATAAATATTATATATGCAGATGATGATATTGCATAAAGCTGTAGCCTTGAGGCTAAGATAACTCCCACTCAGGATCAAGGAAGGAAAAGCTTCGCCTCCACGTGCCCTCTCACTGCTGGTCTGGGTCAAGAGAGATGCATTGAATTGACCCTCTACTGTGCCCTCACCATGTCCACTGCCAACGTCCCTTGGTTGGGGAGGCTGCCATTTGACTCAACAAGCCCATCGCCCTCGTGGGCATTCTTTAGAGTAGACTCATGTGACAGGAGTCTGCTAGCATCTAAGAGGGCAGAAGTCAACAGAATTATCCAGAAAATTCCAAACATTAGCTCACACGCTCAGATCTACTTCCACAGAAGAACCCTCTAGTCGGAAGTCAGAGATAGTTGTCCACGTCATTGCTGGTCCAACTAGGCATGCACACTCACGGTTGGTCCTACACGTTTGACTTCAGGATTTACATTCAACCCAGGGTCTGAAGTAGTAGGATAACAATGTTTACAAATGACATGAATTCTGCAGAAACACAGCCAGCATCCCTGGCTCAAGTCTACTGTTATCATTAGCGTGATCCTATGGACAGGCCATGAACAGAGACCTTGGGAAAACAGTTCTCGAACACATGTTCTTTTCTAAAGGGACAATGGAAACATTCTAAATGTGATTCATTTCTGCAAGAGCTTAGTATCCAAGGAGCCAACTGACATAAATACCCATTGTACAGGTGGAGAAACCTACATGCGGAGTTTCTCATGAAGCCCTGAACCCTTAGCTCTCTAGGACCCCCTGGGAGGGCGTGTGTGGGTCCACATCGGTCTCCCAGTGGTTCTCAGCCAGAATTACAGTGAAGTTCTCCATTCTAGGTCGATTCTCAGCCTGCCTAGTTTATATTCATCAAAGCGCCATCAGCCAAAGAATTTTTTTTTTTTTTTTTAAGCTGCACCACATTGCATGCGGGACCTTAATTCTCTGATCGGGGATCAAACCCATGTCCCCTTCAGTGGAAGCCCAGAATCTTAACCACCGGACCACCAGGGAAGTCTGAAAGAATATTTTTTTTAACTCATTACATTTTAAATACTGAAACCAAGAATGCAAAAGTGATAAATAAATCTGTCTTCTAGTACAAACATATGACCACACTCACACACAAGCAGCCACCAGCCTGGAGGCGTCATATGGGAACGTAAGGCAAACGCTTGCCTTCTGGTAACCTCTGAGTTTTCCTAGTTTAAGGGACTCCAGAGGTAACTAAGTAACTACTTAATTACTTTTGTATTAAGTAACTACTTAATCTAACCTCTCTTCTAAGGGGAGGAAGAGGTAGTCTACCCGCCCAGTCACAGGCCCAAGGCCCAAGAGGGCTCTAGAGTCAGGCTCTGGATTAGTTCCAAATTCTGAATCCTGGCTAATGCTCAGGAAGCCTGAGGGAAGGAAGTGTATATTAAGCATTTGATGACTAACAAATATAACATATATATATTTGCAGTGCATGGCCCTCTCACTGGTGTGTGTGGCCTCTCCCGTTGCGGAGCACAGGCTCCGGATGCGCAGGCTCAGCGGCCATGGCTCACGGGCCCAGCCGCTCCGCGGCACGTGGGATCTTCCCGGACCGGGGCACGAACCCGCGTCCCCTGCATCGGCAGGCGGACTCTCAACCACTGCGTCACCAGGGAAGCCCAAATATAACATATTTTTGGAAATGTTGGTTTCAACCTACTTAGGAAGCCCAAGTGTGGAGAGACTCACAGCAAGCATGGGGCCCAACACCTCCCCCATGAGAGTTTCCTCATCGTCGAGGGTGCTGAGGGGGCCTGTGAAGGACTCTGAGGCCGCAGCTCAGAGAGATGATTTCAACTAGCTTTGGGTTCTTTCCTCACTGTTGTCTTTCACATGTGCATCTCGTTATCAGCTGAGTGTTCAGCAGGTCTTTTCCCCAGGCTTCCTTGAGGTGTGTGGGTCACACGGCCTGCGTGGGCAGGGGAACAAAATTCCCACTCTGGGCAGCTGAGGTGCACTTGTGTCATCTCTCTTCTGCACCCCAGAGCACACCCCGCCTCCCGCCTCTTCCCAGCCCTTCCCCTGCACCACTTCTGCTCCGGCCTTGCTCCCAGATCCAGGTGCTATCTTATCCCAATTTTTAGGGATATTCTTGGCCCCAAATCAGTTCTTGATCAGGGGCTGAGGAAGGACTGCTGTGTTTCCACTTTCTCTCCAGAGAGTGCTCCTATTTCTTTCCTTGTCTCTCTCCTCTCTACCCTTCCCCCCTGCAAAACTCCAGCAGTGGGCAGAATAATGACCACCATCCCCCCCAAAAGATGTCCACCTACTCATCCTCAGAACATGTGAATATGTCACCTCACATGGCAAAAGGGATTTGCAGATGTGACTAAGTTAAATCTTTTTTTTTTTTTTTTAGCGGTACACGGGCCTCTCACTGCTGTGGCCTCTCCCGCCGCGGAGCACAGGCTCCGGACGTGCAGGCTCAGCGGCCATGGCTCACGGGTCCAGCCGCTCCGCGGCACGTGGGATCTTCCCAGACCAGGGCACGAACCCACGTCCCCTGCATCGGCAGGCGGACTCTCAACCACTGAGCCACCAGGGAAGCCCTAAGTTAAATCTTGAGATGAGGAAAGGAGCCTGAATTATCCAGGTGGATTCACTGACTGGATCCCAGTGTCCTTATACAAGAAAGGCAGGAGGATTAGAGTCATAGAAAGAGATGTGGTGATGGAAGGAGAGGAGAGAGACAGAGAAAAAGAAGGGAAAGGTGGGAGAAGAGAGAGAGAGATTTTACGCTGTTGGCTTTGAAGATGGAGAAAAAGGCCACAGGCCAAGGAACGCAGGTGGCCTCTGGAAGCTGGAGGCCGTAAGGAAAGGGATTCTCCTCTAGAGCCAAAAGGAACTAACCTCCCAACACCTTGATGTTAGTGAGACCCGTGTTGGACTTTGAATCCTCGGAACTGGAAGATAACACACTTGCACTGTTTTAAGCTACAAAGTTTGTGATCGTTTGTTAAAACAGCAATAGGAAACGAATACACCTCCCAAAACAAATATATAGACGGCAAACATCGGGAACACAGGAAGGTGGGAGGGAGGTCTACCAGAGCCTTTCTCTTCCTCATCTCCTCACTTCCCCTACCCAGCGTGACCTCAGTCTTGGCTCTGGTCCCCCATCAGCATCTGTCTGCATCTAACCTCTGACCCCAGACCAACTCCCCCTCCAGACAATGCCTCTCCTACCTGGGTAAAACTTGCAGCAAAAGTCACACATAGACCCCCTTACCCCTTCTCCTCTGGCCACACTTCCTTCCGGGCAATCATAGAAGAGCCACATCCTAGTTTACACACCAACAATCACAGAGGGTCAGAGGCAGCCCAGAAACCTGAGATAGATGCATGTGGTGCAACATCTTAGGGGAGAAGAGTGAATGCACTGACGTAATTATACGGAAAACATGTGTGAAGCATTACACCCAGGCCACTGCTTTGGATGCAAACTTCCATGTTAGAGATTCTGTGTGTGCCCAAAGACAGACTCAGATTCATGACTTAAGGAATGTGACCTTTAAAAAAAACACCTGCACCTGCCTCTTGCCCTTGTTACAACAGGAACCAAGATAAATACCAGCTTCCAAATTTCCTCTTACAAAATAACTGTGGTATTATTGTTCACGCTTTATTAAGCACCTTAAACGCTCTAAGAGAGTAACTCCTATACCCAAGACCCAGGGGTGCCCCTGGGCCGTCCACACGAGGAACATTCAGGACCATGACAATGTGAGTGGACGAAGTAAGAGGCGGACAGGTGGAGTGGGTGATGTTGGCCACCAGCAGGAGCGGTCAGACCAGTGTTCTACCACCAGTGTGTGTACCTTGGCTGAAAAATTTGCAGAACAAATCGCTTGAAGGACAAAAGGTTTCTAAATTTCTCCTTTTAAAAACTTAGTTGAAAATACCTCACATCTCCTCAAAGGACAGTTGGATGTTGCCAATTCTCATACAGAGAAAATTCTAATAATCATGGGCCAAAGTGGGAGACATTCTTTCCTTACATAAAAAGATAAGCAGGGCTTCCCTGGGGGCGCAGTGGTTGAGAGTCTGCCTGCCAATGCAGGGGACGCGGGTTCGTGCCCCGGTCCGGGAAGATCCCACGTGCCGTGGAGTGGCTAGGCCCATGAGCCATGGTTGCTGAGCCTGTGCGTCCGGAGCCTGTGCTCCGTAACGGGAGAGGCCACAATGGTGAGAGGCCCGCGTACTGCAAAAAAAAAAAAAAAAAAAAAAGATAAGCAGACTTACCTGGTGGTGCAGTGGTTAAGAATCCACCTGCCAATGCAGGGGCCATGGGTTTGAGCCCTGGTCCAGGAGCATCCCACATACCATGGAGCAACTATGCCCGTGCACCACAACTACTGAGCCTGGGGTCTAGAGCCCACGAGCCACAACTACTGACCCATGTGCCACAACTACTGAAGTCCACATGCCTACAGCCCGTGTTCCAAAGCAAGAGAAGTCACTAAAATAAGAAGCCCGCGCACCGTAACGAAGAGTGCCTCCACTCAGGGCAGACAGCAGAAGGAAGAAGAACTACAATCCTGCAGCCTGTGGAACAAAAACCACATTCACAGAAAGATAGACAAGATGAAAAGGCAGAGGGGTATGTACCAGATGAAGGAACAAGATAAAACCCCAGAAAAAAAACTAAATGAAGTGGAGATAGGCAACCTTCCAGAAAAAGAATTCAGAATAATGATAGTGAAGATGATCCAGGACTTTGGGAAAAAAATGGCGGCAAAGATTGAGAAGATGCAAGAAATGTTTAACAAAGATCTAGAAGAATTAAAGAACAAACAAACAGAGATGAACAACACAATAACTGAAATGAAAAATACACTAGAAGTAATCAATAGCAGAATAACTGAGGCAGAAGAACGGATAAGTGACCTGGAAGACAGGATGGTGGAATTCACTGCTGCGGCACAGAATAAAGAAAAAAGAATGAAAAGAAATGAAGACAGCCTAAAAGACCTCTGGGACAGCATTAAACACAACAATATTTGCATTATAGGAGTCCCAGAAGGAGAAGAGACAGAGAAAGGACCCGAGAAAATATTTGAAGAGATTATACTTGAAAAGTTCCCTAACATGGCAAAGGAAACAGCCACTCAAGTCCAGGAAGTGCAGAGAGTCCCATACAGGATAAACCCAAGGAGAAACACACCGAGACACATAGTAATCAAACTGGCAAAAATTAAAGAAAAAGAAAAATTATTGAAAGCAGCAAGGGAAAAAAGACAACATACATGGGAACTCCCATAAGGTTAACGGCTGATTTCTCAGCAGAAACTCTACAAGCCAGAAGGGAGTGGCATGATATACTTAAAGAGATGAAAGGGAAGAAACTACAACCAAGATTACTCTACCCGGCAAGGATCTCATTCAGATTCGATGGAGAAATCAAAAGCTTTACAGACAAGCAAAAGCTAAGAGAATTCAGCACCACCAAACCAGCTGTACAACAAATGCTAAAGGAACTTCTCTAAGTGGGAAACACAAGAGAAGAAAAGGACCTACAAAAACAAACCCAAAACAATTAAGAAAAGGGTAATAGGAACATATATATCGATACTTACCTTAAATGTGAATGGATTAAATGCTCCAAACAAACGACAGAGGCTCACTGAATGGATACAAAAATAAGACCCATATATATGCTGTCTACAAGAGACCCACTTCAGACCTAGGGACACATTCAGACTGAAAGTGAGGGGATGGAAAAAGATATTCCATGCAAATGGTAATCAAAAGAAAGCTGGAGTAGCAATACTCATATCAGATTAAATAGACTTTAGAATAAAGAATGTTACAAGAGACAAAGAAAGACACTACATAATGATCAAGGGATCAACCCAAGAAGGAGATATAACAATTATAAATATATATGCACCCAATATAGGAGCACCTCAATACATAAGGCAACTGCTAACAGCTATAAAAGAGGAAATCGACAGTAACACAATACTACTGGGGGACTTTCACAGCTCACTTACACCAATGGACATATCATCCAAACAGAAAATTAATAAGGAAAGACAAGCTTTAAATGACACAATAGACCAGATAGATTTCATTGATATTTATAGGACATTCCATCCAAAAAGAGCAGATTATACTTTCTTCTCAAGTGTGCACGGAACATTCTCGAGGATAGATCACATCTTGGGTCACAAGTCAAGCCTCGGTAAACTTAAGAAAATTGAAATCATGTCAAGCATCTTTTCTGACCACAACGCTATGAGATTAGAAATCAATTACAGGGAAAAAAACGTAAAAAACACAAACACATGGAGGCTAAACAATGTTACTAAATAACCAAGAGATCACTGAAGAAATCAAAGAGGAAATAAAAAAATACCTAGAGACAAATGATAATGAAAAGATGACAATCCAAAACCTATGGGATACAGCAAAAGCAGTTCTAAGAGGGAAGTTTACAGCTATACAATCCTACCTCAAGAAACAAGAAAAATCTCAAATAAACAATCTAACCTTACACCTAAAGGAACTAGAGAAAGAAGAACAAACAAAACCCAAAGTTAGCAGAAGGAAAGAAATCATAAAGATCAGAGCAGAAATAAATGAAATAGAAACAAAGAAAACAATAGCAAAGTCAATAAAACTAAAAGCTGGTTCTTTGAGAAGATAAACCATTAGCCAGACTCATCAAGAAAAAGAGGGAGAGGACTCAAATCAACAAAATTAGAAATGAAAAAGGAGAAGTTTCAACAGACACAGTAGAAATACAAAGCATCCTAAGAGACTACTAGAAGCAACTCTATGCCTATAAAATGGACAACCTGGAAGAAATGGGCAAATTCTTCAAAGGGTATAACTTTCCAAGACTGAACCAAGAAGAAATAGAAAATATGAACAGACCAAACACAAGTAATGAAATTGAAAGTGTGATTAAAAATCTTCCAACAAACAAAAGTCCAGGACCAGATAGCTTCACAGGTGAAGTCTATCAAACGTTTAGAGGAGAGCTAACACCCATCCTTCTCAAACTCTTCCAAAAGATTGCAGAGGAAGGAACACTCCCAAACTAATTCTATGAGATACCAAAACCAGACAAAGGTACTACAAAAAAAGAAAATTACAGACCAAAATCACTGATACTATAGATGCAAAAATCCTCAACAAAATACTAGCAAACAGAATCCAACAACGCATTAAAATGATCATACACCATGATCAAGTGGGATTTATCCCAGGGATGCAAGGATTCTTCAATATACGCAAATCAATCAATGTGATACACCACAGTAACAAATTGAAAAATAAAAACCATATGTTCAACTCAATAGATGCAGAAACCTTTTGACAAAATTCAACACTCATTTCTGATAAAAACTCTCCAGAAAGTGGGCATAGAGGGACCCTACCTCAACATAATAAAGGCCATATATGACAGACCCACAGCAAACATCATTCTCAATGGTGAAAACCTGAAAGCATTTCCTCTAAGATCAGGAACAAGACAAGGATGTCCACTCTCGCCACTATTATTCAACATAGTTTTGGAAGTCCTAGCCACAGCAATCAGAGAAGAAAAAGAAATAAAAGGAATACACATTGGAAAAGAAGAAGTAAAACTGTCACTGTTTGCAGATGACATGATACTATACATAGAGAATCCTAAAGATGCCACCAGAAAACTACTAGAGTTAATCAATGAATTTGCTAAAGTTGCAGGATACAAACTTAATGCACAGAAATCTCTTGCATTCCTATACACTAATGATGAAAATTCTGAAAGAGAAATTAAGGAAACACTCCCATTTACCACTGCAACAAAAAGAATAAAATACCTAGGAATAAACCTACCTAGGGAGAAAAAAGACCTATATGCAGAAAACTATAAGACACTGATGAAAGAAATTAAAGATGATACCAACAGATGGAGAGATATAGTATGTTCTTGGATTGGAAGAATCAATATTGTGAAAATGACTATACTACCCAAAGCAATCTACAGATTCAATGCAATCCCTATCAAATAACCAAAGGCATTTTTTACAGAACTAGAACAAAAAATCTTTAAACTTGTATGGAGACACAAAAGACCCCGAACAGCCAAAGCAGTATTGAGGGAAGAAAACAGAGCTGGAGGAATCAGACTCCCTGACTTCAGACTATACTACAAAGCCAGAGTAATCAAGACAGTATGGTACCGGCACAAAAACAGAAATATAGATCAATGGAACAGGATAGAAAGCCTAGAGATAAACCCACACACATATGGTCAACTAATCTATGACACAGGAGGCAAGGATATACAATGGAGAAAAGACAGCCTCTTCAATAAGTGGTGCTGGGAAAACTGGACAGTTACTTGTAAAAGACTGAAATTAGAACACTCCCTAACACCACACACAAAAATAAACTCAAAATGGATTAAAGACATAAATGTAAGACCAGATACTATAAAACTCTTAGAGGAAAACATAGGAAGAACACTCTATGACATAAATCACAGCAAGATCTTTTTTGACCCACCTCCTAGAGTAATGGAAATAAGAACAAAAATAAACAAATGGGACCTAATGAAACTTCAAAGCTTTTGCACAGCAAAGGAAACCATAAACAAGACCAAAAGACAACCCTCAGAATGGGAGAAAATATTTGCAAATGAATCAATGGACATAGGATTAATCTCCAAAATATATAAACAGCTCATGCAGCTCAATATTAAAAAAACAAACCACCCAATCCAAAAATGGGCAGAAGACCTAAATAGACATTTCTCCAAAGAAGACATACAGAAGGCCAAGAGGCACATGAAAAGCTGTTCAACATCACTAATTATTAAGGAAATGCAAATCAAAACTACATGAGGTATCACCTCACACCACTTAGAATGGGCATCATCAGAAAATCTACAAACAACAAATGCTAGAGAGGGTGTGGAGAAAAGGGAACCCTCTTGCACTGTTGGTGGGAATGTAAATTGATACAGCCGCTATGGAGAACAGTATGGAGGTTCCTTAAAAAACTAAAAATAGAATTACCATATGACCCAGCAATCCCACTACTGGGCATATACCCAGAGAAAACCATAATTCAAAAAGACACATGCACCCCAGTGTTCATTGCAGCACTATTTACAATAGCCAGGTCATGGAAGCAATCTAAATGCCCATCGACAGATGAATGGATAAAGAAGAGGTGGTACATATATACAATGGAATATTACTCAGCCACAAAAAGGAACGAAATTGGGTCATTTGCAGAGACGTGGATGAATCTAGAGACTGTCATACAGAGTGAAGTAAGCCAGAAAGAGAAAAACAAATATCGCATATTAATGCATATATGTGGAATCTAGGAAAATGGTACAGATGAACCCGTATGCAGGGCAGAAATTGAGACACAGATGTAGAGAACAAATGTATGGAAACCAAGGGGGGGAAAGCAGCAGGGGTGGTGGTGGTGGTGGTGAGATGAATTGGGAGATTGGGATTGACATGTATACCCTGATGTGTATAAAATGGATGACTAATAAGAACCTGCTGTATAAAAAATAAATAAAAGAAAATTTTAAAAAAAGAGTAGCCCCTGCTCACCACAACTAGAGAAAGCCCACACGCAGCAATGAAGACCCAGCACAGCCAATAAATAAATAAATAAATAAATAATATAAATAAATTTAACAACAACAAAAAAGGTAAGCAATGCCCTCCAGGAAATCTTTTTGGGGATCAGGAGCCTCAGAGAAAGCTGCCCATCAGATTTTCCAGTATCTTTCACATTTCAAATGGACACAAATGAACTAAGCCAATCACAAAAGTACAGGCGTTGAATAATGCTTCTTATATGAGGTTCCTAGAGTAGTCAAATTCATGGAGACAGAAACTATTGTAGAATGGCGATCGCTAGCGGCTGGAGAGGAGGGAAGGGGAGTTTTTTTGTGTTTGTTTGTTTGTTTTAATGGGTATGAAGTTTTCGTTCTAGAGGATGAAAAAAGTTCTGGAGATGGATGGATGGTAGTGGTGGATGCACAACTATATGAATATACTTAATGCCACTGAACTGTATACTGAAAATGGTAAATTTTATGTGATGTATATTTTAACAAAAAAACCCAGTCCTATAAACACACACGCGCAACTCACACCCCACAACTCTACCGCATACTGTTTCCTCACCCTGAACCACAGCCATTAATACCTAAGACCTTTCTTATTTTGAATGACTCCTTGCATTGGTTGCAAAGCAGAAGGCAGAGAAACAAGCATCTCGGGAAGCAGCCGGGCCCTGGAACACCCCACCCTTCCAGCGGCCGCCCTGAGGGCGGGACTTCACTGGATTGGCCGAGGACAAGCCCCTCCCTACCTCATTTGAAAGTGACGGTCAAGATCGCAGCGCTGCAGGACCTGCGCGCAGTGCTCTGTGAACGGGCAGGTCACCAGCAGCTTGTTGAGGAGCTTGTTGACCAGGATGCTCGATTTCTTGCAGTGCTGCAGGATCACAGGCTTGCGATCCACAGGGCAGAAGTCCTTTTCCACCAGGAAGTTGGTGAGGCAGGGTGTGCAGTAGGTGTGTCCGCAGGGAGTGTCCAGAGGGTCCAGCAGAGCTTGCAGGCAGATGTGGCAAATGAGGTCATCGTCCACTTCTTCCGTGTAGGTGTAGAAGTGGTTTTCCTCAGGGGTGTGGGCTTGGCCGCACACCACACAGCGGGGGGCAGGGATGGCATCTGGGTCCTCAGCAGGGTCCAGCTGGTTCATGGTTGACTGGGAGGGGGCAGGGCAGTGTGACAGGAAACCGACCCAGGAAAACGATGTATCCTCCGGAGAGAATCAAGATCTTCTAGGAGCCATCCACAAACCTAAAAGAGAACAAGACTGCTTATCTTGGTTATAGATGGGAGGCAGTGCTGCCAGGGGACAGAGCTGGGCCGTGACTCAGAAGGCCAGGGCTGAGTGCCCACTCAGGTGACTGACATGACCTGCGGCCAGCAGCCTTGCCTCCTTATGCCTCAGCTTAACCACCTATCCCAGCAGGAATAATATTTCCCTTTAATGTCCTCATGTTGGTGTCGTGAAAATTATTGGGGTAAGATCTGGGAAATGCCCAGAAATACACCCTATGAAATGTAATTTGTTAACAAAATAGCCCAGTGATTTATAAAACTCTCTGTCAGAGCAGGACAAGAAGAAAACCAGTTAACGCTGATGGCTTTCTCGTATCTGTCTTCCTTACCGTTCTCCGAAACTCAGAAAATATAGGACCTCAGAGTCTTCAGCTAAATCATCTGAGAAGAAATGAGAGCTCTTTGGGCAGTCGTATTTTTACGATGACGAAAGCATTGCTTTCTTCTGTATGCGTTTCATTTACTCAGTCATGTAGTGGTAAAGTGGGTCCTGGAGCCATACTGCCTGGGCCAATCCCACCACCACTGTGCGCCAATGATTTAAGCCTCTGTTTCCATGTCTGTAAAGTGGGGACAGACTACCTCAGAGGGTTGTTGTGAGGATTAAATGAGATATGAGGCATAAAGGTCTTAGAATTATGCCTGGAATATAGTAAGTGTCCAATAAATATGAACTATTCTTACATGTATTTGTTACTGAAGTCCTCCTGTCTCCAGTCTAGCTCAGTTGGCCTGGAAACTGAAAGCTATAGTTCCTCTAAGGGGTCTTTTTGCTTTGTTCTCATAGTTGTCTTTCATTCAATTATATATATATTTTTTCAAACTAGCAGAATACTATCACACTATGTATTTTCCTTTAGTATCAGAGTTTAAAATGGAGTTTTCAACATGCCTGATTAACATCTAGGAAGTCTCCTGATCAGTCAATAAACATATTTTTTGGCCTTCAGTCATTTTTATTAATGAGCTGCAGTAATGTGAGATGAATAACAATGATAATCATAAACATCTCTGTTTTCAAAAAACATTTTTTGAGCGCCAACCTTGAGCTAGGTAATGAGTTGCCTATGGGGGAGACTTTCAAGAGAGCTTTAAAGGACATGCCTGCCCTCATGGAGTCCCCAGTCCGGAGGAGGTGGACATGAACACAGTAATGAGAAGCCTGGGTAAGCAGTGCAAACAGAGGTCAGCGCTAGGGGACTCTGGGTCAACGCTCATGACAACAAAGAATCCTGCAATACCCCAGCCCCCAACTCAACTTTCTTCTTTTCTGAAAGTAAATAAAATAACTTTAAGCTTTCCACAGGAACATAAGGACACATGAATAACCTAACAGGAAACTAGCCACGTTTGGAAACAGCACAGCAGTCATTAACTGCCTTGCAGTTTTTTTTTTTCTTTTCAAATAAAGTCCGAGGTTGTTTGTACAAACATAGCCTTATCTCAAAAAGAAAATACATTGACTTCAACCTTTCACTGAGTCAGCTTCGTGTTTACATTTCTGTACTGCAGTAATATGGCTTGAAGAACGCTCTGGTCAAGAGGTAGAAGTAAAGTACCCTGAATGTGAAACATTTAGAAATCACAGCATTTTATTTAGCATCAAAAGAGACCACAGGCAGCTAAGGTAGAGGGTGCAGGAGGGGGTGAAGTTGTTTCTAGTCAAATTTCATGGAAACCTACACAGCTGCTCTTTGTCGTCAAGGCTGATAGAAGGTACTGGAACCACACAGGAAATGCTTTAAGTGGCATGAAAACCGGTTGAAAAATAAACATGAAAATGGAAATGGCCACCCAAACGTTATCATCTGCTATAGGAAAAGATGTTCACATATTTTGAACTAAAGCTCTAGATATTTAGACCTGGAAGAGTTGGGTCACATACTCCCACGTGTTCTTTCTTGTTGTGCAGTACTGGAGACTGCTAGGAATGCAGGTGATAGCTCTGGTTGGACAGGTGGAAAAACAACGTCACATTTCTAGGCCATTCCCTTGTTGGTGAAAAGGTGGAGTTGGACCAGAGTTTTGGTTTTCACTCTGCTCTGGAAGGGGTGTCAGTTGCCTCAGGGTCTTCCAGGGAAGGGAAGGGGGATGGTGGGCTGTGTCCACTTTTCCACTCCACCCAGGCCCAGCTCCACTTTCATTTCACACATTAGATTCCTCATAATATTTGGTTCAAAGCACCGTGGCTTAAGTTAAAAAAAAAAAAAAGGCAAACCATCAGACTAGATACTATGAAATCCCTTTCAGAAATAGCGTTCTATGTATCTGTTCTAATAAAGTGGAGGTGTTTTATTTTGGGGTGGTTGGCTTTTGGGAAAATCTTTTTTTTTTCTTTATAACAGCTTTTTGAGTATGCCAGGCACCATGTGCCAAGCACTATGCTGGGGCCTTATATATATTATGTTATTTAATCCTTACAAATCCCCAGGGATTTTGTTTTGTTTTTAATTTAACAGATGAGGAAACTGAGGTGCAGTAGGTAAGTAACTTGTCAGTTGCACAAAAAAAGAAACAAACCAGCAAGGGCTCCTGACTCCTTACTGCTCTTCACCATTTTGCCACTTTTCTCCCAGCATCTTTTTTTGATTATGACCAGTGAGAATCCCAAAATGTAACTCACTAAATAAAAGAGCCCCAGGAAATTAGAAGGTGAAAAATCTCTTTAGGCCACATCGCAGATGGGTTTTCCCAACATCTCTGAATAAAAAGATTCTTTGACTTTACTGAGTGTTAAAATGCCTGACACAGGATGAGTGAATTGGGGCGAGCAAAAACGGCAGGTTTTAGCTCCAACGCTCATTTGTTTTTGTTTGCTTTCTTTTTTATCTGAGACCAATTTGAAGTCCCTAGCAATCGGCCCTATGAGAAAACCAGATTCTTCACATAATATTCATGTAAACACTGCTGTATATATTTTTCAAGTTCGCTTTAGACTAAATAAAGCCTATATGAATAGACACAGATTAAAAGAGCACTGGCTGACAAACAGTTTGGGCTCTAAAGAAAGAACTAGGTAGACTTTAAAAAGATATGATTCGTATAATTTACCTGACGTTTCTTATTTCCAGTTTACATCTTATAAGCGTGGATGATGTATCATGTTTTGAGACATATATGTGCCTTGCTGATGAACTGAGAGGAAATTATCAAAAATCATTAAGGCTTAAAAGGTAAACTCTTTTCTCCCCTAAACGTGAGCGAGAGGGCCTATCCATCCGCATCAGTCAGTGTGTCAGCTGTCAGCACCCTGATCCTGGCTGGGGTAAGGCACAAGAGCCGCAGGGTGGCTTTTTTGCAGTTTGGAGTGAAAAAGAGCAGGAAGTAGATTGCCTCCTTGGGTGTGTGGTTTGGGGTGGAACTCTTAGTCTGCCTTGATACAACGCTCTTGTGACTCAGGAACCATTTTTTCCTCCTTCTCCTCTTATGTGGGGGTGGAAGAGACACCCGAGGGGACTTTTACAGAGATGTGTAGTCCACCAATGTCACGCCAGGAAGTACCAGGGAAAATAACAAAATCTCCATTTCTGTTTGTCCTTAATCCCTGCTTCCTTTCCCACTGGTTTATCTTGCCTGAAATCTGTCCAGAACTTTTCCTACCTAACTTTCAAATTCTAAACGTTTGCGGCTTGTCAACAAAGATACATTTCATAGCAAACGTGAATCAGCACCGTCCTCGGCCAGGAGGGTCGTTAGAGGTCATAGGTGCACTGTCGCCTGTGCTGGAAAATTCAATAGACTGAAGGCTTAATAGCCTTAAGAACAGGCTTCAGGAGGGAGATGAAGAGGTATAAACTTCCAGCTACAAAATGAAGGCGTCAGGGGGTGAAATAATATAGTCAATAATAACGTGTAGGATCTTCATATGGTGACATATCATAACTAGATTATCGTGGTGAACATCTTGTAATGTCTAGAAATCTCAAGTCACTATGCAGTGTACCAGGAACTAACATGGTGCTGTAGGTCAATCATACTTCAACAAACGAACAAACTCAGAGAAAAAGAGATCAGATTTATGGTTACCAGAGTCGGGGGAAGGGGGGTGGGTCAAGGTGGTCAAAAGATACCAATTTCCAGTTATAGGATAAATAAGCACTAGGGATGTAATGTACAACGTGATTAATAAAGTCAACACTGCCATACGTTACATATTAAAGAGAGTAAATCCTAAGAATTCTCATCACAAGGAAAACAATTTTTTCCTTTATTTTATATCTATATGAGATGATGAATGTTCACTAAACTTACTGTGGTAATCATTTCATGACGTATGTATGTCAAATTATAATGCTGTATACTTTATACAGAACTGTACGTCAATTATATCTCAATAAAACTGGATGATAAAAAAGCGCACACACAAAAGAACAGCCTTTGGGATATAGCCTATTTGGAAGTAGAAAAAAATTTGTATGAGATAACCTATCAGAACAATGGGGTCCCTGGTGGCTATTGTCCCACTAAGGTTCCTTTAAATGCACACTGCCTTTATAGAAAATGGTTATCTGATGTAGTCAGAATAATCCATGTACTCCACTTTGGAAAGGTGCTATAAACACGTCATCTGGCATGCTGCACTGACAATTTCACATTTTCCTTCTACTGAAAGGTCAAGACATGACTCTAAAGCATCTCTTGAATAGTTGCGTGAGTCACATGCGCTATTCAAACAATAGTAACGGGACCTCATACTATTAAAAAGAATGTATCCTTGTAGTCAAATGGCAGCGTGTCTCGCGTTGGTACTTTACCCTTGACAAACACGAATCATGGTAGCCAGAAACTTTTTGGGTTGAAAGGGAGCCTCGAGAGATGGTCCTTAGATGAAATAGGCCTTTATTACTTTATAAAATAGATCATTCTTCCTTTGGCTACCTCTAATCTCCTAGGGAGGGAAAGTCCATATATTGACCAAAAATTTGCCTCCCTGGAACTCACCCACTCCCTCATGGGTGCCATTTAGAATATGTCTAATTCCTTAAATCCCTCAATTATAGGAAGACAGCCCCCAAGCCCTCCCCTAGGTTCAGTAGCCTTAGATGCATCTGACATTCCTTCAGGATTCCTTCAGACTCCAAGAGGCTGACCACACCCTTCTGCAAGCTCCCAATTTAACAGTGTCCTCCCTACAATGTACGGATAGCAACCAGGACAGAATGAAGCGGGAGTTAACCAACTGCTCCCACAGCCAAAGACTGCATCTGCTTTCTTGGTGGCAATACACGGACCCGGCTGTTGCTGCCGTCCCCTCGGGGCTGAGCACAGGACACTGCCCTGAGGCCTGAAGGAATCTATTAGCAATTCTTGGCCACAGAGGGAAAAAAAAATGAAGGGTAATCAAGTAGAGAAGTAAATACTTTTAAAAGCAAAAGCAAGGGCTAGGAACAGTTTAGAAAATGCAAAGATATTTAGTGGCATTAGTTAGATTGATATAAACAGCATAAAGTCCTTAATGGCTAAACAGTTCCAGTATTAGAATTCTCAGCGTATCATCTGATCTGAAGAACGGATGGTATTTGGGGAATTAGGAGCTCTCCCATTTGTCTGTAAGCATTCCTTTATTTTGACAACCCTTGTTGTCCTAAAATATCCTGACATATGTAACACAAAAGAAATGGAAATCATTGAAAGAAATGGTAAATCCGAGATAATTTTTCCTATGCAGAGCATAAACATTGACGAGCTTTCACTGAAATTCACTAATAAATGAAAAAATTAAAATAGTGGCAGGCCAAGGGCAGATGACGGTGGGGTGGGCGATGGGATAAACTAGAAATCCTGAAGCTCCAGATGCTCTTTGAGAAGGAAAGTGTGTGAGGAGCCTCATTAGTCAGGCACCTTGGACCATTAGCGTTCTCCCCTTATCTGTCAGAAAGCCTTGCTTCTGGAAAATTCCTACTTAGCCTATGACAAACAGTGTCAGAAAAAATCCACTGAAGACATTCCTAAATAACAGATACTTTTATCCCATCAGCACTATGTGGTCCGTGTTGCAGCCTAAGGCAAAAGGAAATGTGAGTACTGATATACATGTTTTTGTGTATTTTTTTAATGGTTAATTTTTCCCCAGATCACTAAGACAGTTGAAAAAATGTGGGAAACATGAAAAATATGTATATTAAATGTACAACGTTATTTTAAGTTTAAATATTTTACTTATACTAAAACCAAAATTTTTTCGCCATAGTTTCATTTTCCTGGCTTTAAAGGAAGCAAACCCATCAATACTATTTTCAAAATCTACCTCTTTGCCTGTCTGATTTTCAGTTGAGGAAATTGCCTTTTTTTTTTTTTTTTTACGCGGGTCTCTCACTGCCATGGCCTCTCCCGTTGCAGAGCACAGGCTCCGGACGCGCAGGCTCAGCGGCCATGGCTCACGGGCCCAGCCGCTCTGCGGCATGTGGGATCTTCCCGAACCAGGGCACGAACCCGTGTCCCCTGCATCGGCAGGCAGACTCTCAACCACTGCGCCACCAGGGAAGCCCGAAATTGCCATGTTTGACAAAGTGATAATCTTAAATAACCTTTAGCTAACTTGAGCTACCAATCCTTGTCTTTATTTAAATTCTGATCACCATGGATTTTTTTGCATTAATTTTGGTTTTTAAAAATAATACATTAAAATATTATCTATAGGGATTACTAGGTTTTTTTTGGTGCCCCCTTAAAATCTGCACCCTAAGGTGAGCGCCTCATTTGCCCCACCTACTCATGGCCCTGTCACTGTTATTTTTAGAGACTCAGGTAGAGAGAGTAGGGTGTTGAGGCTGTGGTTAGGACCCAGATCAGCTTCCAACACCTCCTGTGGGCCTCAATCTTTTCCTTGCACCTGCCCTGGTTCCCAGCCAGGTGCAACGGCAAAAGTGGAGAATTACAACCTTGTCACAGGTGTGCCACTAAATTTTAACCAAGGTCTAAATTGACTGCTCTGATTGTTATACTTGATAGAGGCACCAGGTGAGCCGTTTGCTGAAGGGCTCACGAGGCAAGAGGAAGAACTGGCTTCAAATGAGAGGAAGAAAGTGTAACCTACAGCCAGGTCCCCAAAATGATCACAAAACTATTGGATCCTGAAAGAGCTTTGTTCTGTGAGTGTATAAGAGAGCCCAGTCAAGTGATAGAAACCGTCCTCCAGAGCAAGGACACTCTGCGGCTACACAAACGGCATGAGACTCTGCCCTACTGTAGTCAGTGTGCTTCATAATTTTTGCTGACTTATTTAATGTTCCAAATCTTTGAATCCCTTCAACCAACCTTCATGTTTTACAGTGTGTCTCAAACATGTAAAGACTTAGAATCCCTTAGTCTTTCCCTTCAAGAAACTATGCTTGTGGGGTTGGGGGGGAGGGATAAACTAGGAGGTTGGGATTAACATATACACACTACTATATATAAAATAAATAACCAACAAGGATCTACTGTATAGCACAGGGAACTATATTTAATATTTTCTAATAACCTATAAGGGAAGAGAATCTGAAGAAGAATATCTATATTACTGAATCGCTGTGCTGTACACCTGAAACCAACACGATATTGTAAATCAACTATCCTTCAATTAAATTTTTTTTTTAAATCCAAGATGAATTAGCCATTCAAACAAAACTGAGCTTAAGGTTTTCCTGTTGTTGATGGTACTTTAAAATCTGGATGAAGCTGTGCAGGGCAGAAAGGCTGCAGAGTTGGTTTGAAACTGGTCACTAAAGGCACACCTCCGTTCAGAGATCACAGTCACAGTCAGAAACACCATCTGGGACCATGAAGACCAGAAATACACCCACAGAGGAATAGGGTGGACTAGTGCCAATAAATTCTTCACACCAGTGGCCTCGTCTCTCTTTCTAAAATGATTATCTAGCAGGCATGTTTGTCTAACCACTGCCATAGCTCTGGCTTCAACTCTTAAATTAGATTATTGGGGGAAAGTAATTGCCAAAGTTAGGGCAAACGCTATCTTCCTCTATTAAACAAAGTAAATTTACAGTTACATTTTAAATTATAGATAAATTTTGTGAGACTGGGAGATATCAAAGTGCCATCAGTTTTTTTATAAATACCAACTGGTGGCGCAGTGGTTGAGAGTCCGCCTGCCGATGCAGGGGACGCGGGTTCGTGCCCCGGTCCGGGAAGATCCCACGTGCCGCGGAGTGGCTGGGCCCGTGAGCCATGGCCTCTGAGCCTGCGCGTCCGGAGCCTGTGCTCCGCAGCGGGAGAGGCCACAACGGTGAGAGGCCCGCGTACCACAACAACAACAAAAAAACCAACTGTGAACTAAGGTGTATAAGAGGATGAAGAAATGCTCTGTGGGCTATTCCTTAGCTTATAGACACCTATGTAATAGGGAGAAATTAGTGCTTTAGTGACCTGAATAAAACTAGTCACACATGGGATAAAAACTGTCTTTGAACCAAGAGCCTAGGTTGGAAGTGGAGGCTGGGAAGGCAGGGGTGCCATATGCATTGCAGAGGACAGACAGAGGGAACAGAGGGAGGGCAGGTGCATATGAGCTGCTGCAAAGGTCAAGGTGAGCTCTGCTCCTACTTAATATCTAAATCAGTGTTCTCGGAGAGAGTAAGCAATTCATTAACGCAGGCTGTGAATGACACTAGTCTGCATAGTGTTGCCAACACTAGAAAAGACAGAAAAAAAATATATAAATGGTCTTTAAAGAAGTTGAAATATGGTCAGGAAATGAAAGAACTGAACTAAAAGGAGACAATGTAATATATCTGGAGTCAATAACTGAGAACATAGATGTTCAGAAAGTGGGGAAAACAAGGGAAGTGTTAAGTGAGAACAGTCCCGGGTGGCAAGCCAATTAGATGCAAGGTTTAGAAGTTAGTGATGGACTTTCCCAAGCCCGAGGAGCTTTGCCTCTCTTGACAGATTTTACTGTCTTTCCCCCGGGGTGTCATGGCACCAAACTTGGGTTTGTTTGTAAGAACTCTGGCCCAGAAGAGATATCCTTCCAGTTCCTGGTCTACCAACACGGTGAAATGGAGCAGACCCCCCGCCAATAACAAAAGTGAAAGTAGGGTACTTTGCATTGACCAAGGGCTCTGTTCATGCAGCTAGTTGCCATAGGGTCCTGGGCAGTACTGATGTCAGAGGAGAAGCATGGTAAAGAAGCAGGCTGGCCTTCTTCCACTCAAGGCTGAAACACATACTCGGGAAACGCTTATGGTTTTTTTAAACAGATAACCAAGCTTTAAGGAAGGAAGGACAAGGTGGAGGAAGGTATTTGAATTCTCAACATTTTTCTACTGTTTCAATTCTACAGGTGTTCACGTATCATCTATTACCTGCCTGACATGTGTCTGCATTTCTGTGGGAGTTCCCATAGCAATTCAACTTCATCCTCAATGAGTTTAAGTCTATTATGAAAATGGAGCTTACATATAGAAAAAAAAAAAAGTTAAAACACTGCAAGAGAATCCACAAGGAGTATGGTCCTCCAAAATTGAAGCCAGGGACGCAAGCGTGGAGGGAAAGGAGCAAGAGAGAAGCGTAGCCTGGCCCAGAAGAGTCAAGGAAAATTCATGGAACAGATGGTCCTCAGGGAGGATCATGAAAGATAAATGGGATTTGGGCAAGTGGGAAGAAATCCAGATGGAAGGAAGAACCTGAGCAAATTCCTCAATCAAGGAAGAGGAATCCACTCGCTGACGTCTGATGTTCCCACCTGATGATCTGTATTTGAGATTTTAAAATTATTTAGAAGTCACAGGATTTTGAGTTGGGTAATGACCTTAGATTCTCACCAAGTGCAAGAAGCCTCTTTACAACATCCCAGACGGAGGACCTATCAGCTTCTGTTTGAAACACCTCCAGTGATGGGGAGCTCATCAGTTTGCCAACAGCTGAATGCTTCCCTCTCGTTAGTATGACCTTTGGCTCTTGCTACGCCTTTCAGTGTAACATAGATCACATTCGTTCCCTCTAAGCATGACAGCCCCCCAAATTAAAGACAGCATTGTGGTTTCTCTCTTGTCTTTTTGTCTCTGGTTCTTCCAGTTGTCTTCCTGGGTAGTCCAGGTAGTGGTCAAGTGTCCACTCAGGATGCCCTCTAGTTTGTTAAGGTCCCTTTGAAAACATGGCTCCTAGAAGTGAAAACTTGTGGTTTGGGCTCAGGGTTCAGTGGAATAATCACTTCCTCAACCAGGATATTACTTGTCTATCAAAGTAACCTAAAATGACCTTTACTGATTTGCTTTTGTAGATAAATTACACTACTGACTAAAAAAATTCAGTAGGTCTTTAGAATATAAAACACTTAACTATTGTACTTTGAACATAGGAATTAAATAATGGTAGTGGTGAAGGCTGCCAATTCTAACTCTCCTTGCTGGATTCTGCACAATATTTCAGCCTCTAAGTGGAGAAGGAATTTCTCTATAAGTAGTGGGAGGGACCTATGTGAAGGAATGTCCCCCCAAAAGATATACCCATATCCTAACCCCCAGAACTTGTGAATGTGACTTTATTCGAAAAAGTCTTTGATGATGTAACTAAGTTAAAGATCTTGAAATGAGATCATCCTGGATTATCTGATTTATCCTAAATCCAGTGACAAGTATCTTTTTAGGAGACAGAAGAAAAGACACCGATACAGAGGAGAGAGTGATGTGAAGACAGAGATAGAGACTGAAGGGATGCAGCCACAAGCCCGGAACACCTGGAGGCACCGGAAGCTGGAAGAGGCAAAGAAGGATTCTTTCCTGGAGCTTCCAGAGGAAGCAAGGCTCTGCCAACACCTTGATTTCAAACTTCTGGCCTCCAGAACTGTGAGAAAATAAATCTGTGCTGTTTTAAGAGGCCAAGTTTAATTCGTTACAGCAGCGATATGAAATGAATACAGGGTCTCTGTATTTCCAGGGGTATTCCCCAGGAATGGGGTACGTATTCCGCAGGATCCTCTCCAACGCTTGTCTACACGGTTTAGGGTTTAGGGACGATATGCTGAGTGGCAGCCACTTAGATAGCTACATACTTAGGGATAGCAGTTCTGCCCTGGCAAAAAAACCTAATAATTTTCTTTTAATCCATTGCTAAGTTAGAACACAGATGTCTTCAGAGATGACTGTTAAACCAAATTTGCTAGGGCCCCAAAGGGGACAAAAGACTACAGGTAGCATAGCTGAGTTTGTATGTGTGCCGTGGAAGACATAATACAAGCATAATGATAATAATTAATGAGGCGTTTGAAAACACCAAATGACTCATGTATTAACATGAGTATGCAGACGCCTAAGCACTCAGCATACTATTCAAACAGGCCATGCGACTGACTGAAGGAGTCACGAGCAACTTATGTAAATCATCTCAACACATAGCAAGGACATATTTAGTCCTCACCATCATACGTGTGCTGTTGTCATGCTCTGCACCGAGAGGCTACTAAAGAAAATTCTTGGAGAGTTTCCACTCTGCTGTTGGTGAAGTCCTTTATGTCCTTGTGACGAATGCCTCCAACACAAGAAACGACTAAGAGTCATTGGAAAATAATGGTGGAATTTAAGTCCACACATTTCAAGTCACATATTAGTGATACTAAAAAAAAAAAAGTCTCTGGTTGAATGGGACAGAACCTAACAGTGGCTCAATCTACCATGTCAAGGAGCATGGCCCCCTGGAACAGGGGGGAGAAGTTCTTCTAGAAAGGCAGACACAGAAGGGCAGGGGTGAAGAGAACAGGAATAGAGCGATAAGCGCAGAAACCGCAAATCTCAAATTTGGAGGTCATCTTGTCTACCCTCTACCTGAATCCCAGGAATCCCTTCTCTCCTCTCCTTTTAGAATATAATATAAAATAAAACATAATGATTATTACTATTTAATGAGCAGCTCACTAAGTGCAAGATACTATGCTGGGTACTTTTCATGCATTTTCTCAGTTAATCTTTAGAATGATCCTATGAGATCAGTGATTATAGTCTTTATTTTACAGATGAGCGGCATAGGCTGCTAAAGAAACACAAATCTACTTTGACACTCATTCATTCAGCAAACATGTACCAGGTACTAAATATACCAAAAAACAATCACCTTCAGTGACAGGGAACTCAGTGCCCTAAAAGGCAAACTACTGGATTTTTGCACAGCTCGAATTTTTAGAAAGTTCTTCCTTATATTGATCTGAAATATATCCGTGGGTAACCAAGCAACAGGTCACTGTGGTGTCCTCATGTCCCTTAGAACAAAATAAGAGGGAAAGATGGATGTAAAAAGTTTATAGGGGACAACCAACATTTTCTGTTTTTGATTTCAGCTCAGTGCAGTCTTTGCGCTCTGCAATTTGTATGGCTTTCATGTAAACCTTTATTCTTTGGAGATAATAGATGGTTAAATCCTATTAACCCAGAAAGAGTGATGTAGTCTTCCTTCCAAACGGTTTTGAAAAGCCCTTGATACTATGGAGGCCCTGCCAGAGGACAATAAATTTGCCACCCACATAAAAGTGAGTCTATGTGTTGCCAGCACAGAAATATCAAGAATGGTTATGTCCCCCCAGGGAGTCCTCGGATACTGAGACAATGAGGAGGACACATTTTGGATCATCTCTCATATGTCCCCTCTTGGTAGCATCTTACGAAAACGGCCTTTTAAGTAGTCAGAATCCTAGCAGACCCTATTTCTCCACTTTAAGTGAGGAATTCAAATCTAAAAAGGAGACACTTGCAAGCCAGGAAGCCAGGAGTCACTGCTCCAGGAAAACCCACTGTTTGTTTACATCGCAGAATCCTACTGCCCACAGTTCTGCAAAGGTTCAGGCATTTCAACTGGCAGTTCCCCTCCCCTGGAAGTCCAAGATAAACAAGATAATCTTTGTTAATCAGGTTCTCCTTTTAAGCCTTTGGGGGCCTTTTGGGAAGTCTGTTTTGCTCAGAGAATCTTTGGTTCTCAAGTTACTATTGTTTCCATCATTATCATATCCAAACTGTAGCATGACCTTAGAAGTCTAGCTGTATCCAATATAATAACTGTTTCCTATAATAATATACGATTTAACATTTATTGAGTGCTTACTATATACCAGGCACTTTATATAAAACCATTTCAGTTATTCCTCGTGACAGCACCGGGTTTGGTAAGTATTCTGTTTTCCAGATGATGAAACTGAGACAAAGAGATATTAAATTGCTTCTTTAGTTTAGTAATTACATGGCGGGACTGGTTCTCTAACCCAGATCTGACTGATTTTACCCATGGTGCCTTCCTTTCAAGAAAATGATACTAGTAATAGCTGACATTGTGCCTGGGACTATTCTAAGCACTTTGTACCTTTCAACTCATTTCAAACTTCACAATAAGCCTATTTCACAGCTGAGGTAAAGTGAGGTTAAATAACCCATCCCAGGTCACAAGGCTAGTAGGCGGTGGAGCTGGGTTTTGAACCTAGGGAGTCTGGTGGCTGAAACCGGGCCACTCTTCTAAAGCAGTAGCACCATTCCACCTAGAATTCAATAAATAAGACTAATATTTCCTAGGGAGGAATTGCCCACTCCCCTGCAGTCAACCTGACCTACCCACCTAGGTGTGCAACCCATCCAGCTTCTGTTATGGGGCCCAGGGGCGTGTGAAGCACACCATGTTAGCATCCCTTTTGCGGGAAAAGGTAAACAAGGAAACTGATGGAAAGGGAGGTTGAGGTGCTTCTCCAGGTTCCCCTAAGCAAGCTAGCAGTCGGATCAAGGTTTTGAACCCTTGGTCTCAACCCACTAAGCCGTTACTTTGCTCTTGAATGGTGAATAGGTGCCTTATCTTTTCAGGATGGGGTGACACCTGGAGAAGGTCCCAGGGCCCTGGGAACATGCCTGCCCTCATGCCCCAGGTCATCAAAGGACACACGATAGTCCATTGGAATTATCATATCCAAAAGACCTACAAGTCCCCCTTCTTCAGTCCAGGGCAGGCTCCTCCTCCCAGCGACTTGGCCCTGCAGCTCACCAGGCTGTGGCCAAGGGTGTTTATCTGCAAGCCTGGAGGAGACCAAGCACCAATCTGCCCTGCAGATAGCACAACCGAAGGCAGAGAGGTCTGCCTGCCAAGTCAGATTACAGCAAATGACAGCAGGACATTTCCCCCAAAGGTCTGCGAAGGACAACATTTTGTGGGACTGTTGTGGGATGAGAGCCTTGAGGAGGGAGAAGGAAGGAGTAACAGCGGCGGACAGCAGCTCCTAAACCCTGCCTGGGAGGTCGGTGGAGACCAATCGGCCTGGCCTGTTCAATTACACAGTTTAAGCATTTCCCTGCCTCCTGCCTGTTTCCTTTCTCTGCACTGTGCACATTGGTGTTAGTTACTTACAATTAATAACCATAACAAGAACTATCAGGGCCCCTAACAATTGCAATCACATTAGACCTTTTATCTCTGTAAGGCCAGACTATCTCTTCCAAGCAACCCAGATAAATGCCTTAAAGAAGGATGTATATAGATGCTCCCTATATGTTACCTCATGTACTTCTCAGGACCACTTTATATTGTAGGGATTATTAGGTCTTGTTTTACTGATGAAGAAACTGAGGCTCAGAGAAGTAATGTAAGGAAGATGTGAATGAAAGAGACTATACATTTTGCAATCCAGCTTTTTGCCACTTAACCAAGGGATGGAGTTACTACAGGAAGGGAACCACTGTGGGTCTTTTCGTCCCTTTGGACAAAACTCATGTATACATTATCCAAGACACCAACTGCATTCTGGATCACTGTGAATTCCAGTCTCTGTAATTTTTTCCCTTTCTTATATCTGGGGGTGTAGGGAATTCCCTGGTGGTGCAGTGGTTAGGAATCTGCCTGCCCATGCAGGGGACACGGGTTCGAGCCCTGGCCTGGGAGGATCCCACATGCCGCGGAGCAACTAAGCCCGTGTGCCACAACTACTGAGCCCGCGTGCCACAACTACTGAAGCCAGTGCGCCTAGAGCCCGTGCTCTACAACAAGAGAAGAAACCGCAATGAGAAGCCCACACACTGCAAGGAAGAGTAGCCCCCGCTTGCCGCAACTAGAGAAAGCCCGCACGCAGCAACGAAGACCCAACACAGCCAAAAATAAATAAGTAAATAAATAAATTTATAGCTGTGGGTGTAGTGTCCTTAGCTTTTTTCCTTTAATAGCCAGGGGCTCTGACATATAGTGATGTCACTATATGGTTTAACCATACATGAACTACTATGCAAAGAACAAACAAACCGTGGCCAACAGAGGAAAGGCAATCTTGTCGAGAGGTTTGTGACTTTAAAGACACAGTTTTATCCGGAAGATTCAGGATCTAAGGGATCTTTTTCTCTCTTCTGCTGACAAAACTCGGAATCAAGTGAGCACACTGGTGAGGGACAAGCAGCCGTCACCACCCCAGCACAAGGCTCAGGGGAAAAGGACAGACTCGAAGGTCACTTGAAGAGCTATATAAGCCTATGAGGAGTAAGAGAAACTGGCAACAAGCACGGAGCTGAGTCTCGGGGGAGAAGCAACTGTCTGCGACAACAGCGTTCTCAGCTTGTTTCAATCTATACTTCTGGAGAACGGCCATGCACTTTGAATTTCTGCGTGGAGGAATATGAGTAGTCATAGGAATATGAATATTCCTAACATATTATTCCCTTGCTAACTGAGTTTGGAGATGGGTTCTTTCCCCCTAACAACAGAACTGAGTGCAGAGTGTGGCTATTGGGCTGTTAAGAACAGAAGTAGCAACAGGCTGTGTGGTCAGGATTAGGAAAGCAAAAATGGATCCTAGAGGTAAAATTACTGAAAAAAGAAAGGTCCTGGCAGAACAATCTCCTTGGTATATTTGCTAAGGAAAGAAAAGAGAGAAAAAAATGGAAGAGTTCCAAAAAATTACAAATCAGACCTGAATTTATATTCTTGTAAACACTGAGGAAATCATCTTTACTTTAACCAAAGGTCAGCAGGCAGGCGCTCAGGGTCTGAATGTAAACAATTCTAATCCAGACTGCAAAGTGGTTTTAAAAAGAACAAAGAACGAAGAAAAGAGTAGACTTTTTTAGAGAAGAAAGAGGGAAGAACACTGGAGCGCAGGGCTGCTGAGTGAGGGCAACAGAGCTTACCTGTTGGCGGAACAGACTTTCAGGAGAAAAAAAATTGAGGTCATCTCACAGGTTTAGATGCAAATTGCCTCCGGTGAACGCAGAAGGTAAGACAAAATAAGGCAACTCTGAATTCAGCCCCCTCCCAACACGGGCTGAACAGGTCTGCATCTTTGGGTTAAGTTTCAAAAAAAGTCCCCACTCCACTTCAGAGTTTAAAAAAATAATAATTAGTTCAACTTCCCAGACAAGCAGAGGCAGGATTAATGATTAAGAGAAACAAAAAGGATTAAATATCTGGACTGGGAGAAAGTTCCGGTGTCACCAAAATGTCAACGGCATCTCTTTTCCTTTCAAAAAGGGCTTCTCCCGCTGGGTCAAACACTCAGGGCTAAACCATTCAGTTTATATTTTTCATTCAAATTCTTCCTTCAGATCCGTCAGGGGCCAGTGGTCTAAATGCCCGGAGAGAAAAATGGAGGGTTTCAGCTCACCTTTTCGAGTGCTGCCTGGGGCTCTCAAAGCAGCAACAACCCTGCAGCTCTCTCGCCTTGTGGGTTAACCCAGCAGCTCCTTGGGCCACCTGAGCAGGACCGGCCTCCACCGGTCATATAGGTGCCTTGAGGAAGGAGGAAGGCACTGGTCGGTGGAGACCAGGAAATGCGTGACATCACGGGAGCCTCGACAGATAAAACACTGCTGGGACCTTAGCTATTGAAACAGTCAGGTAGGTCCCGCCCACCTGTCATTTACCTGAATACCTGCGAGCAGGTAGGTGGCGTCTCTGCGTGGACAAATGAATCAGAGCAATTTGCCCTATGGAATTTACTTTCTTTCCTGAGCACAGCGGGTGTCCAGCTCCGTGGACAGATCTGAATTTATACGCCTGGTTGCTTCCTCAGTCCCCTCCTCCCACCCCCCCCAATAGTTGCCTACAAAAGAGTTAAAAAGAAAGTTTATTTACTTTTTTATGTTCAAAACTTTATTTTTAAAAATTGAAGTATAGCTGATTTACAATATTATATTAGTTTCAGGTGTACGACCTGAATATGGAATCAGGTGTAGTGATTCAATATTTTTATAGATTATATTCCATTTAAAGTTATTACAAAATAATGGCTATACTTCCCTGTGCTGTACAATATATCTTTTTTGCTTATTTATTTTTTACATAGTATTAGTTTGTACCTCTTAATCCCCTACCCCTATCTTGCCTCTCCCCACTTCCCTCTCCCCACCAGTAGCCACTAGTTTGTTCTCTATGAGTCTGTTTCTGTTTTGTTATGTATATACAGAAACAGACTGTTTTATCTTTTAGATTCCACATATAAGTGATAACATAGGATCTTTAAACACAAAACAGACAGTCATTTAATGAGCATAAAAGGGAAGTGTGTGAAGATTGACTGCTTGGAATATATCAGATTTATCCCCAAATTGCCTTTCTTAATGGCATCCATTTGGATCCCCAGTGCTTCTCTGTTCCAATAAAATAAATGAGAGGTGACATTTCAAATTCATTTAAAAAAAATCTAAATATGATGACTGTTAGCAGTTTCAGAGTCAAGTTTTCAAACACTTGACTTTCAAACACTTTCACACTCTCCCCCTCCCAGCATTTCATCCCATATTCAGGTGTTTGTAAAACTTCCGTCACTCCTACCTCCCTGACCTGGCAGAGTCACATAGAGGTTACAGTTCACCGCTGGCCTGCAATTAGGAGCAATTTAAATGATTCAGATTCCAATGATGGTACAGTAATAAGGTGGCTTTGTCAGCTGGTTAGAGCCCGGAAGGAGCAGTTAGGATTATTTCTGTCCCAAGTGTGGTGTGTGTGACCCTGGGCAAGTCATTGTGTTGCTTCAGCTTTTCAAGTAGGAAAAGATTGGAAGACTACAACTCATCTGGTGTCACAGCGACCGCTCTGAGCTATCGCGACTAACTGTTAAACCCTTTCGTCTTTCAGATGAAAGGCATCTTTCAGAGGACTGTAAACAGCTTCCATCATTGTATTTAAATGTCGTGTATTTCTGTGGCCCCCGTCCAGTATCTCTGGACAATTTATCTACTCTCTGGAATGTACTACCTGGGGAAATCGTGGGTTCTCCCTCCCGGGAGGATGGCCTGCTTACCCAGAGATACACTCTATTTTTTTCCCTTGAAGAAAAAAAAAAAAAGTTGAAATTCCGTCTTTTCCCCCCTACTCCAGCTCCCTTTTCTCTTGATACTGGAAACGCTTTGGTTCCATAGTTCTAACACTGTCCTTCTTCAGAGGTTTTTGGATTGGTTGGTTGGTGTTTTGGCTGGGGGGAGGGGTGGAGGAAGAAGGATAAGTGGGAGGGGGAGGAGAGCGAGGGAGGGAGGGGAGGGGAGGGAGGGGAGGGGGAGGGGAGGGGAGGGGGAGGGAAGGGGAGGGGGAGGGAAGGGGAGGGGGAGGGAGGGGAGGGGAGGGGGAGGGGAGGGAGGGGAGGGAGGGGAGGGGAGGGGGAGGGGAGGGAGGGGAGGGAGGGGAGGGGAGGGGGAGGGGAGGGAGGGGAGGGGAGGGGGAGGGGAGGGAGGGGAGGGAGGGAGGGAGGGGAGGGGAGGGGGAGGGAGGTAGGGAGGGAAGGGGAGGGGGAGGGAGGGAGGGAGAGAGGGAGGGGGAGGGAGGGAGGGAGAGAGGGAGGGGGAGGGGAGGGAGGGGAGGGGAGGGGGAGGGGAGGGAGGGGAGGGAGGGGAGGGGAGGGGGAGGGGAGGGAGGGGAGGGAGGGGAGGGGAGGGGGAGGGAGGGAGGGGAGGGAGGGAGGGAGGGGAGGGGAGGGGGAGGGAGGGAGGGAGGGAAGGGGAGGGGGAGGGAGGGAGGGAGAGAGGGAGGGGGAGGGAGGGAGGGAGAGAGGGAGGGGGAGGGGAGGGAGGGGAGGGAGGGGGAGGGGAGGGAGGGGGAGGGGAGGGAGGGGAGGGAGGGGAGGGGAGGGAGGGGAGGGGAGGGGAGGGGAGGGGGAGGGAGGGGAGGGAGGGGAGGGGAGGGGGAGGGAGGGGAGGGGGAGGGAGGGGAGGGGAGGGGGAGGGAGGGGTGGGGAGGGGAGGGGGAGGGAGGGGAGGGGAGGGGGAGGGAGGGGAGGGGAGGGGGAGGGAGAGAGGAGGAAGGTGTTAATTCCATTCTCTTGGCCTCCACATTGACTGGGTGTCGCCAGTCATTTGATACCTTGTAAAACAACCAGGGAGGGAAGGAGGAGAAATTCTAGTCAAGGGCTGGGGTGCAGGGCGGGCTCTGGATACTTCACTTGCAAAAAAGAGCTGGCTTCTCGCCCCAGCCGTCCCAGAGTGCTCTAGACTACCTGCCCCACCTGGGAACTAGGTGCACTTTGTAGAGAACTGAAGCTTAAAAAACAAAACAAAACAAAAAAACCCATTCACGTTTTTATCCAGTAGAAACTGTGGTAGGTGTGGCTACTACTTTATTATTAACAACGACAACAAAATAAGACTAAGGGATCAAAACCTTCTACTTGCCGGTGTTTCCGGAATAGGTACCGGCCCGACAACAGGAGGGCCAGCCCAGCCGCCGGCCTGGTGAGTCATCAGAAGGCCTGCGTACAGTTGCCTTCCGTGTGTGTCAATCATCTTTGAAGGGCGCCAGGCCCCACCGGGGAGGGGGAGAAGATCACAGACTTAGGGAGGGTAGACGGAGAACACGGTTTCTGAGTGAAAGAATTTGCAGGAAGTGACAGCGCAGAAAGCGTTTTCTAAAGCCATCAAGGTGATGGGGCTTCGCTTGCTGTATTCAGAGACACAGCCTTCTGCTCCTGTGGTTTGATGAATAAAAATTGAGAACAGAAGTGGAACCATGAGTGGAGCTTACTCCCAGAAACGGTGTATAAAAGGAAAGGAGGGCTTCCCTGGTGGCGCAGTGGTTGAGAGTCCGCCTGCCGATGCAGGGGACGCGGGTTCGTGCTCTGGTCCGGGAAGATCCCACATGCCACGGAGCGGCTGGGCCCGTGAGCCATGGCCGCTGAGCCTGCGCGTCCGGAGCCTGTCCTCCGCAACGGGAGAGGCCACAGCAGTGAGAGGCCCGCGTACCGCAAAAAAAAAAAAAAAAAAAAAAAAAAAAGGGAAAGGAAAAAGTAGATGTATCTCACATAATAAGCCCCTCGACTTGGTACTCCTGGATCTAGAATAATCTTTAAAGATTAAAAAAATCAATATGGGCTTCATTATTCCATTAGGGCTGTTGCATTATTTATGGAAATGCTATTTTTAAAGTACTGGTGAAAAGATATACACAATAATCATAAGAAACAAATACTGAATAAGTGCTTAGCTGGTGCTACTTAGTGTCGTAAGCACTTTGTACCACAATCCTATGTTAGGCACTATTACTATTTGCATAGACGCTGGAAAACCGAGGCATAGAGACGCTGAAAGCCAGCCCAGCCAGCAAATGGCAGGGCCAGAGCAGTTTAACACACTGGGAAAAAATGGGGAAGGGTTCTGATCTCATGCTTCCTGGACAACTTCCTGGACACTAATCAAAGTTCTTACCCATCCTCTATTCAGAAGGAAGTGTCTTGTAGAAGTAGCCCTGGGAAGTGGCTGGGAAGGACTGTCTCCAATTGCAAATGAATTATTAATCTGGTTTATACACTGAGTATGTAAATATAGAACATATAGACATATGGATACGTTTATATATATATTTATGAGAAAACACACCAGGAAATCCATCCTCCCTGGGGGCATCCTCAGGGTGCATCATCTTTTTGGAGTCTGTCAAACCAACCCCAAGCAAGGAAGGCCAACTTGAGGGGCCCCTCCAGAATGATCGGTTGTAACTCTCTATGACATCATTTATGGTTATTTCTCTCTAAAACTTCAACAGTCAATCCCTTTAAAATCTGCAAATGTTATCAGAAGGGTCATAAGACCATAGAACTACATACAACTGGATTATATGGACAACATAAAATTAAGTTCCAATACAACCACTACCAAGTTAGATGGTTTGGACCAGGCTTGGCAAATACCAGACACATGCCTCTCCGTTTCCTCCTCCCATATCATTCTCACTGTCATTGCTAGAAGGCCGTGGTGCCCTTGAGCTCAGAGGTGACCTTGGAATCTTCAAGACCCAAGTCCAAGCACCATAGCAATTTCTATCCTTGGTTTAAGAGTAAATGGGAGGGATAATCAGGAAAGGAAAAGATTGGTGTTGGCTGGTGTCATTAGGCAAGATTTCATGGAGAATGGAACATGAATCAAACCTTTTAGGATTTGGAGAGATAGCTGAGAAGGGCACACAAATCCAGACAGGACAGCAGGTAGAGGCAGGGATGATCCCAACTTGTGTGTGTTGGGGAGGAAGGTATGAGAAGGGGATGAGGGAAAGGACAAGACCATGAGAAGTGCACCTTGTCGGGGTAAAGAGGAGCCATCCTGTGCTTGGTTTGGATGGGTAAGGTGGGCCAGATGATAAAGAGCCTTAAGAGCTCACCCTTCACGTCTTCACGTTACTGCTGGAGACTTCTCTCATGATGATGAAACCGCGAAGGGAAGAAAGACAGACAGAAAGAGGGAGAAAGAAAGACAGGAAGGAAGGAAAAGAAAGGAAGGAGGGAGGGAGGGAAGGAAGGGAGGAAGAAAGAGAAAGAAATTCAGCATCTAGGGCATGGGTCATTTATTAAGAGTGACCGTATTTTTGGTGTTGAGCTAAACTTCTACGATATGCCATTTCGGCTACCATATGATCATCTCACTCTTTAGAAGCAAGCCTCCTTTGCCATCAACATATCCTGTAAACTTTGTTCTCTGGAGAGACAGGTGGAACACATTAGAAAGCTCTCTGAACTCAAGGCTGGGCCTGTCCTAGTTAGCCAGCCAGCTCACTTGGGCTTTTTCATTAGTCTGAATTCTTTTATGTATCTTGACAGGGAAATCTATGGGGGGAAAGGAGGTCTGTTTTCAAAGCTCTTTCCTTCTAGATCACTACAATGAAGGTTGGCATTCTCAAGGTTTCTTCCCGGCAATGAACTATTGCTAAGACCGTACCTCAAGATTCGTCAGAACTACTTCAGCCCCTCTTTGCTTCCTTTTTCTCCCCCCACAGCATATTTGTAGAGTTGTCTAAGACGACTGAATGCCACAACAAAAGTGCACATATTCCATCTGATTTTAATAAAAGGCATCTCTTTAGCTGAAAGTATCTAGCATTATGAGATGGAATTGCTGTACATACTGCATCATGTTGGCCTCAGTTTCTTTTCTGAGCTAGCTTAGCTCCAAATCTTTTAATGGCTAATTACAAGTACTTAGCAAGGTACAAGTAAGCAGAACCCAGAGGGCAGTTACGGAAAATAATAGTGATAATCACAGATATCAGCTGATGGGATAGATGCCCTCTGGTTCTGTGTATGTGGAAGAGACTGCATTTCTCTCACAGACTCACAGCCCATGTGTTATCTGGCCTGCAGACGAGCTTCTAGGCTACGTGACGGATGTACAGTTTGGGAGCCCTCTCTGGGTTGTCTGCTTTTGGCGAGAGAGGGAGTGCATTGGTCACTGGAGGTGGCACACATTTTGTGATGGTTTCCTACACAGACCTGCGGCCAGCATGGCACATTCTTCTTTAGTAGAAAAAAGACATCGTTATTGCTCTCTCTGTAAATGTCACAAGGCCTGTCTTCTGCAAATGTGGATATCTACGCTTTCATGACTCCATCCTTGCGTAAACCAGGTGGGTTAGGCAATTTGGGGGCTGATGGCTGTTGCTATTTTGAAGGTTTTCGTATCTTTCTTTCTTGGTTCCATCATCTATAACTACTATAACTGACCCAATACCACGTGTCAAAGGTGTAAAATGTGTCTCCTCCTTTTGAACTGTGGCCTCATCCTGGGAGCTTCCATGTCCTTGTAGACAACCCCTCTACCTCCTTGACCTTGTCAACTCTAAGGACAGTTATCACTACTCCTCTTAAGCTGCCCATTTTCGGGGCCACCCCTTGGATCTTCTTATCATGCAAGAAAAAACTCTGAGGATGCTGCTCCCTCCCGTATTCTTTTAGCCATTCAGATTTTCCACTCCCCTACCCAAATTCTACCTTCCTCTTTGAATTGATTGTGACCCCTGGTTCTTGACTCCTAGAGGCTGCCCAAGAATATTGTTCCCTACTGTTTTCACTTCAAGCCTGTCTGGTCCAGATCCCACTTCCTTGCCTGCATCCTCGACTTCCTAATGGCCTGGCAGAACCAGGGTGCCAGGCTTCTCTCTTCCTATAAGCACGGTGGTTGGTGCCACTATATCTGTACGCTCTGCAACGCCAGCCGCGCTAGTCAAGTCTCCTCGGCAATCCTGGCCTGTGACCCTTCTCTGCAGCCATCCCACCTTCCGTTCATTTGCCTTGCCTGGTACACTAGGCTTTTCATGACCTGGTCCCTGCCTGCCAATCATACCTCATCAACACCTCCACATCCTTTCCACCCACAGAATACCACCCACGCCCCAGCCCCCATGCCCTGGTAATACTGTGTTAGAGGGACTGCCCCCCGTACCCCCATTTCCGCAGGAGAGTGGTTTCCAAAGCAAACTCCGACCGTGCTTCGCCCTTCACTCATTCTGCCCCTGCAAGTCCATCGCTGGAAAAATGGGAAAAAAACCACAGGCAAGCTTGGCTTCTCTCCTCCCCTGTCTGTCTTGGGAATGAGCCCGAGTTTTCCTCTGCAGCTCCACCTGCTGAGTCTTCCCCAGGCAGGCTTCTGTTTGAGAAGCTGCCATGCCCAGATCTGCTCAGGCTGGGTGCGTTCAAGCTCTGTTTTCCCTTGTTCCAGGCCTCGTTCTCCAATTTAGCTATTACCATTTGAAAGGCCATATTTTGGCCTCCATAATTACTCCTTTGAGTTTTTCTCCAATTATTCCAAACTCAGGAGAGTCACTGTTCGTTGGGGTCCCCTTGGATATCCCAAAAAACCTGAGTGTGGTTCCCATAACAGCCAGGGTCTCTCACTGCTAGGCTCTTACCCATGCAGCACCATCTTAACAGTTCTTGTTCATTTACCATCGCCCAGATTGATGTTAGGCACTTTTATATATTCTCCTACAGAATCCTGGCAGAAACCCCATGAGCTAGCTCTGCTTAGCAGAGGAAGAAGCTGAGTCTCTGAGTGGTAAAGTAACTTGTCCAACATGCCCAGCAGGTTACAGGCAAACCTGACACTCAGGTATTTCCCTTCCTTCAGCTTGGGTAACTCCTTCTCCCTCTTCGTGTCTCAGCACAGATGCCACCTCCTTTGTAGAATCTCCCCTGGCTTTCCGACATCCGCACCTGTGCTGTGCTCTCCTTACGCCCTACTCCAGCAGTTATTGTGCTGATTGTAATTTATTACAGACAATCTGACTCTAGAGAGTCAGCTAGTGAACACGACTTTTCATAGACCTTCAGGACGTAGCCCAGTGCCTGGAAGGAACACAGCCCAGTGCCTTCAATAAATATTAGTTAAAAGATCTAAAGATGACTATAAAACAAGGGAAGGGAGGGAATTCCCATTGTTAGGTTAAATTTGGAAGTATCCCTCCTTCCTTTTCCCAGGAGTCTGGGCTTGTAGACTTTGGGAAGGGAACTAACTTTATTACATTTAATTTTCACAGTAATACTACATTCTAGACATTCATTCTTCATTCATTCACTTATTCAAAGAAAATGGTTAAACACTCTCAAGGATGAGAAGAATCTCTGTTTTCAGGAACTCATAATCAATGGAGAAGCAGAGTTAAAGACAAAGGATTAAAGCACAGGTGGAAATTACCAGGTGCTTGTGCAGTTGCAGGAAAGAGGAAGGTCAGCTTGTTTCTTCTCATGTAAAGGCTTTAAGTTGTTAGAGAGTTCTGCCCAAGTTCACCCAGCTAGTAAATGACGGCGCTGACACTGGGGTGCAGATCTGCTTACTTCAGAGCCTCTTTCCCGGGCTCCACATAGCCTCGCCTTGGCCCTTAGGCAAGAAGGGGGCTCATGGGAACAGGGACTTGCCCTGCTTCTAGATTCTCTGTGTGTCACTCCAGAGAACCTGAGGCTTCTCATGCCTTAACAATTTTCACGAATGTAGAGGCGGGTTCTCTGAGTGGGTAGAAAAACGAACAACTTCTCAAATGTGGTCTCAGAGTTTCATGCCCACAGTCAGGATTGGCTGACACCTTGAGAAGAACTTGAAAAAGACCTGTGCTCTCAGGTGACAGTAACATCTGTAGATATTTAGACGAATTGAAATTCCTTTAAAGAGGAGTTGACGACTTCGGTAAACCTTAGTTAAAATCCTCACCTCAGGGCTTCCCTGGTGGCGCAGTGGTTGAGAGTCCGCCTGCTGATGCAGGGGACACGGGTTCGTGCCCCGGTCTGGGAAAATCCCACATGCCGCGGAGCGGCTGGGCCCGTGAGCCATGGCTGCTGAGCCTGCGCGTCCGGAGCCTGTGCTCCGCAACAGGAGAGGCCACAACAGTGAGAGGCCCGCGTACCGCAAAAAAAAAAAAAAAAAAAATCCCCACCTCAAACTTCATAAGCTTTTTCAGTGTTGTATAATTTAAATCCCACTTAATTCTATTTCTTGTACACTCAGTCCTCAGTGAAGAAGACCGTATGACCATTCTCTTCACCAACCTCCATATACTTGCTGCCTTTTATGTTGTCTAATAGAGTGCTCTGTCTAGGCCTAAGAGTCCAACTTCTTCAAACTTTTTCCTGAGAAAGTTGAAAGTTCAAAATAACTAGTAACATACGGTGACTCACAGATATACACACAAAACGGCCCAGTAAGGGATGGAGTGGAAAAGGCAAAAGCAAGAGGGGAATCACGTTGCTGGTTCCTTCGGGTGTGCTAAGTACAGAAGCAGCTAACTTTCTAGGTAGGGAAGTGTTTTCCTTCCCACTGAACTTTTGCTTCCATCCAAGAGAGGCCATGTTCTCAAAAACGGGGATCATTGCCAAGAATCCTGTCCTTCAGTTCTCCTAAGTCAAAGAATAGAAGAAAGGATATCAGGAAAACCACTCACCATTAATGTGGAGACAGCTCTTGGTCTGATTCTGACTACCAGAGTCTCAGCAAAGGGAAGTTCGTTTGTCTGTTCTCAGATCATGAGCAGGTGAAGATGTTCCTTCTCAGCTTGGACAATGAACCTGGATGGTTGCCTCTCTTTTCAGCCCTTCTTAGAGCTGAATTTCCCTGGACACCTGCCACTACTCCATGATGAGGTGCCCGGAGTAAACAAGGGCGCTTCCCGTTGGTCGTGAAGCCACAGCAAGGCGGCGCAGTGAACATGGATTCCGGTGATGTGGACGAAGGCATCTCCACGGCCAGTTCTGGTAACTCTGGCTCCAGGAGCTGCCAGCTCCTCCCAAGTTCAGCGTGGAAGCTGCCCTTGCAGTCAAAGTTTAGATTATCACCGAGTGATGAATACTTTCCCCTCCTACTCGCCCTCGCCAATTATGAGAATGTGGGGTTGTTGCCATCATAAACCTTTCCTGGAGTCCCCCGTTACTGGGTGGCTCAACTGATCCTGCATTGGAAATGTTGACCTCAACTGCAACCAAGGTGCCAAAGTGCAGACAGCAGAAGCTCGTTCTCCCTGGGGTATGAGACTGTCTGAAAGATGCCTGCATCTTATTTTCAAATCCCTTCAGCTCAGTTCAAGGAACATTTGCAGAGAGTTAAGAGCTAGAAGCAGTGTTATAAACCGGCCCGGAGAATAGAGGCCCCAGATCTCCAAGTTCTCTGTTTGTACTGCCTTCATTGAGGCTTTGTCAATATCAGTACTGGCCATCAGCCTAGGGCGGCTAGGCTGGTCTTTTCAGCTCACCGTGTCCCCCGGAAGTGGCATGGTCCACGTGGCAAGGGAGAGGCTGGCCTTCAGTCGTTTCTCCCACTTTCTCTGAGTCGCCCCAGGAGGTGGACAGAAGTACGGCTTTGACAAGTCCTGCCACGGGTGTATTCCCACCTCTGCATTGGGTGACTCTCACTGAAGTGTCTCCCCAGGGTGGCCAGTCCTTTTGCATTATTTGGCTGCACCTGGATCAATACTGTTCATGTTCCATCCACCCACCTATAAACTCGCAGCTGTGACTATGGAGTGTGTGGGGCAGCAAGCCAGGTGTACCTCAGGATGCTTTTCTTTTCTTTTTTTTTTAAATATTTATTTCTTTTTTTTATTTGGTTGCACCAGGTCTTAGTTGTGGCAGGCAGTCTCCTTAGTTGTGGCTCACAGGCTCCTTAGTTGTGGCAATGCGAACTCTCAGTTGCAGCATGCATGTGGGATCTAGTTCCCTGGCCAGCGATCGAACCCGGGCCCCCTGCATTGGAAGCGCAGGGTCTTATCCACTGTGACACCAGGGAAGTCCCTGCTTTTCTTCAATGTCATATAGCTGTGCAGTTTTGGCAGAGGGGACAGCAGACGTGCTGGGCATGTCCCCTCCTCATCTCTGCCTCAAGGGGATGCTGCACACACCAACTCCTTTGAACTTGAAGGTGGAAGAAGACCTGTGAGTCTTCTGATCTACCCTCTACCCATCTGAAGGTAGCATCGTCTCCAGAATAAAGGAACCAGGAAGCACATGCCAGAGGTCACCAGCAGGTCAGTCCCAAGCGCTAGTCATCTCAAAGCCAAACGTTCTAAACTGATTGCCATTATTTCTCCCTGCCCCCATCCCCTCTCCTACAAATCTCCTTGTTCTATAGAAACTGTATACTACCTACCCTCTTCATCCGTGCTTAAATGGAAAGAGGAACATAGAAAGAGTAATCAGGGTCTGTCAATGCACATGCCCAAAGTAATGGAAATGAAGTAACCCTCTGTAATGATCCAAGGATGGATTGACCCAAATGTAACAAGAGAGCTCTGCTGCCTATGATCCTGACACCACCATTAGGTGTTAGTCTGGGTCCTGTGAGAAGCAGATGCCAGGATGAGGTCAAGCACGCAAGGACTTAATTAGGGAAGATGCCTGTGTGAGCGACAACAGGACAGGAGCTGAGAAAGGTTGGGAAAGCACATGGAAAAGCTTAATCATGAGTTTGTTGAATGAATGGGTGGATGGATGGATGGATGGATGAATGGATGAATGAATGGGCAAAGTATAGTTTGGAAAGGGGAGGAGAAAGGAAGCATCTGGGTACAAAACGATGTGAATTAGCAGAGTTGCTATTAAGTTATAGGCAGGGTAGATATTCAGCTGGGGCTGTACTGGGTGTTTTACTCCTGACATCTCCTCTGATTGTTCAGGTCTATTCAGACTGGTTGATGCCTGTGCTGTACTGATTGCTAAATATTTTGAAAATCATCCCTAGTTACATGGACTATCATATCGCCTAGAATACCTGGTGATGTTTCACAAACGGAAAGTTACTTATTTCTGATGGCCGTCCCACTGCAACGTGGGGCCACGACACATGCTGAGAATTCTCGCAGATGGTGGTGGCGTCATCATCAGGGCAGCCGCCCAAATCCATTTGCTGTTCTGTGACTCTGATGGAGGGCAATTTAGCAAATTGAGGCTATGTCCATTCCAAGTTTCTGAGGAGCTGTTGATGTTTGCTCTACTCTCCCTAGGAAAGAATTTATATTACTTCCCCCCCCCCCCCCGCCCCAGTAAAAATATACCAGCAACCAACGCTGGTGGACTTCTTTGTTCTCTTATAAGCACAGGACGGCCTCCTCAGACTGGAGAGTATTTGAAGAAAAAATAAACTGAGACCAAGTGAAATGTGACCTGTTATTAAAGTTTTTATACTCGCAACATGCTGAAGTAATGGGAATACCTGGGGGGCAAACTGATGAAATGTCTAGACTTAAAAGCCAGGTGGACAAGAAGAAGAACTGGCAGATCCCATGAGGATGTGGGAGCTGGAGACAGGGAGGAACAAGAGAAGGGAACTCAGGAACCCCCGGAGATTGTACCAAGGACCCTGAACTCTCATGGGCGGTGGTATTGGGGTTTAGGCCAAGTTTAACTAGCGCTCCAAAGAGTATATAAAGGGATACACCTGGTATCTGGGGTGTACTTAGGTTAACTGGACTTGTTGTTTCTTTTTTTTTTTTTTTTTTTTGCGGTACGCGGGCCTCTCACTGCTGTGGCCTCTCCCGTTGCGGAGCACAGGCTCCGGACGCGCAGGCTCAGCGGCCATGGCTCACGGGCCCAGCCGCTCCGCGGCATGTGGGATCCTCCCGGACCGGGGCACGAACCTGCGTCTCCTGCATCGGCAGGTGGACTCTCATCCACTGCGCCACCAGGGAAGCCCTGGATTTGTTGTTTCTTGTAACCAGAAATGAATTATGAATATCAGTCCAAAGTCAGAGACAGACTAATTTGGCTTTCATATAATTCTCCAGGACTGAAAATCTGTGCCCATGTCTGGGATGGGGCTGAACCACTTGGGTGGGAATAGCAGGTCACAGGTCACCAAGAAAAGAGCAATGCAGGAGCAGGAAACTGGAAAAGATGACGCTTTGGAGGTATAGAATTCTGAGGGAAGTGACATGCTTTCTTACATGCATTTAAACTCCCCTTCCAGAGTAATAGAGTGGTTTCATTTTCTGACACAGGGCACAAGCTCTCTTTCTCTCAGAGTTCTAGTCAGTGCTTCTCTCCTGCGTGGTAATGCTTTCACCCACCCACCGAAACACACACTGTCAGTAGCCCTGAGTCTGCACTGTCCCTCTGCTCACCTGGGAAATGGCCCCTTTTCATAAGCTGTTTTCAATGACTGGATTTGTCTACAGCACCTGTTTGCCACCCAGATTGATACAGTGGCCCAATGTCACACACAGCCCTCTTCTTTCCTCTGTACCAGAGGTCTGCAGGAAAGAATAGCTAAAAATCCCTGCCTTTTTGTGGCAGGTGGAGACAGAAATGAGTTTAGGGCTGGGCAGTGGAAAACTCAAGGAATTTAGACTGCAGATATCCCACCTCAGATATTGATCAAATCCTCCCTCCTTTAATTCAGACTCAAATGTCACCATCTCAGTGGGGTCTATCATGACCACTCTGTTTATAATGACAAACTCCTCCCCCTTGTACTCCCAATCTTACGTACCCTGCTTTACCTTTTTCCGCATCATTATCACTTCTAACACGTTATGTTAATTGCTTATTTATTATGTGTATTGTTTATCGTCTGTCTCCTCCCATAAAATTTCTTGAGATCAGGGATCTTTGTTTTTTACACCAATGCCCAGATATAGTCTAAGACATAGTAGGCGCTCAATAAATATTTGTGGACTAAGTAAATTTCGGAGGCTTTCAAACACAAAGTTTAACTAAATGCTGTTAATGTGATGAAACAAGGGCAAGAAAAGAGGCGAATGAAACGATAAAAAGACCTGAAGTAGCGTATTCACATCAGCAAAGGTGAAATTTAAGTTTAAAATCACTAAACAGGACCAAAAAAAGATATTCCATTATGATAAAAGATACTTTTTATAAAGAAGGTATAACAGTCATAATCCCATTTGCATCAAACACCAAAGTACGCATCAAACGTTAAACATCTAACTATAAACCAAACACTTTTAGAAATATAACAACAACTTGATTTTTAAAAAACAGTTCTGGTGGATAACTTTAGGATGCCATTAGAATGACCTTGGAATTGTGAACAGAAAATCAGACAAGACAGAAGAGATGCGCAAAAATAACGCAAGGTAATGTGACGATCTATAAGAGTTGTTGAAAGGATCTATAAATACTTGAGAATAGAATCAAGTAACAAAAAGATGAACAGGCTGTAAACAAGTGCTAAAACAACCTCTCTCTCTTCACATACTCATCAGAGAATTAAGGGAGAATCCAAGGAACCTGGATCACAAGATCACTGCAAGACTTGGAGTCTCCATTAGCCTAGTGAAGTGGAAGCTGCCGGGTCAGTTATGGTCTATGACCAGAACTTGTATAGCATAACTTCTCCCATATTCTAATGGTAGAAAGAGTCACAAGGCCACCCAGATTCAAAGGGATGAAAAAATACTTTCTATATCATGATGGGAAGTGTCAGGGTCACACTGAAGAGCATATGGGATGGGAATTGTGGTGTGGTACCCATTTTGGAAAATACAATCTACGACAACAGATAATTGGAATATTTAAAAAGAAATTTTAATATATTTTCTTTACAATTTACCATGCAGTTGAACATGTTAAAAAATTTAATAAGTTAAGTTATAAAAGTACCCTAAGGGGCTTCCCTGGTGGCACAGTGGTTGAGAGTCCGCCTGCCGAGGCAGGGGACACGGGTTCGTGCCCTGGTCCGGGAAGATCCCACATGCCGCGGAGCGGCTGGGCCCGTGAGCCATGGCCGCTGAGCCTGCGCGTCCGGAGCCTGTGCTCCGCAACGGGAGAGGCCACACCAGTGAGAGGCCCGCGTACCGCAAAAAAATAAAAAAAAAAAAATGTATGCTAAGAAGGGATTATATGTGTGTGTGTGTGTGTATATATATATATTTTTTTTTGCTAGATTTATAAATTAAATAATAATGTTTGTAAATTACACTTAAAATCTAAGTAGGTGGATTCTTCTTAGAATATAAAAAACTGGAAAGAACATCACTCACACCCTAAGAAAAAGTAGAATAATCTACAAAATCATAACTCTTCTGGGGTCCATTAGTGATCTGAAGTTGTAGGGCAACCAGGTAGCCTGAAATCTAAGAGAAGATAGGCACTTCCAAGGAAAAAAATATGAGTACTAGCTAATCTGAAGCAGCGCATGGGAAGAAGGCAGATCTGCCGTGAAAGCAAGTAAGAAAAATTCAGCTAAAATCTGTAGTAAATTTCTAAAGTCAAGTTTGGGCTACCATGAGAGTATAGACATATATATGAGTCACATATGAGAGTATAGTACAAATATATGAGTCACAGGTAAATAGAGGAGTCATACCTAATCAGAGGCTCTTCTCCACAGACCTCCTGAGAAAGACTGATGCAGGGTAGAAGGTGGGAGAAATGCTTCCTCATGGATCAGGCCTGTGGAAGGAAGATAAGGAAGATCAGACTTCTCATCAGAAAGGAATAGAGCCTAAGGCAATGGGGGAACATCTTTAAAATGCTGGAAGGGAAAAACTGTCAACCCCGAATTCTACACCCGGTGAAAAAGCCTTGCAAATATGAAGTGAAATTCAGACTTTTTCAGATAAACAAAGACCTAGATCACTTATTACTAACAGACATGAACTACAAGAAATCTTAAAGGGATTTCTTTAGGGAGAAGGAACGTGATGTGAGACAGAAACTTGGATTAACACAAAAAATGAATGGCACTGGAAATTGTAAGAATGAATGGACTGTGGAAGTCAGTACACTTAACATCATTTTGGGAGCACATCTGTAATCCAATGTGATTATAACAGGCTATTTAATTTGCCTGAACTGCTCTGAAGGAAATTCAGCATTCTAAAGTATAATGAGAATGGTTATTTATGTACTATTTTGGGGAAAAGGCAACTTAGTTAAGGAAGAATGAGATTGGGACTAAGTTTATTAAAGGGCAAAGAAATTTTAATTTGTGTGGTCAAATGTTAAAAAAAAAAAGTAATGGAGATAAGAAAAATTCAAGGAAGTAAAATGAGCATTGAAAATCTAAAGAAAAAAGGATTACATTTAAAAATCTATCACTTTAATAATTTAAAGCGTAAATTAAAAGAAAATAGTACCAGAATAATGTTCTGACACACGAGCCATCCTCAAAAACACCAAAAAACTTATACTATAACAAACGTAGTAAGGTAGATAGCTAGTGGGAAGCAGCCGCATGGCACAGGGATATTGGCTCGGTGCTTTGTGACAGCCTGGAGGGGTGGGATAGGGAGGGTGGGAGGGAGGGAGACGCAAGAGGGAAGACATATGGGAACATATGTTTATGTATGACTGATTCACTTTGTTATAAAGCAGAAACTAACACACCATTGTAAAGCAATTATACCCCAATAAAGATGTTAAAAAAAAAAAAAGTATACTAACCCAATATATCTATTTGACTGTATTGGACAATTCTGGAGAAAGAAGGAAATAAGGGCATAGATCAATTGACTCATTCTTTTTGTTTACAACCAATTAATTATATAGCATTTGGTATGTGCTAATTTCTATTCTAAGTCCTTTATGAATATTAAATAATTTAATCCTCACAAAGACCCTATGAGGTAGATACTATTATTTACATCTTACAAATGTGGTCAAGGTCACATGGTAAGTTCAAGATTGAAAATAAACATATTTTCCCTAAAGTCTTTGCTTTTAATCTCTGTGCCATACTGCTTCCCAATACAATAGTTGAACAAAACCCTACATTTCAAATAAAGATAATTTTCGTTACTTTTTATATGCCTGCAGAACATTTATAAAGACTGATCATGTAGCTGGCTACAAAGAAAACTTCTGAAATTCAAAAAATAAAGATTTTATAGGTTATATTATCTGATCCCCATTCAATGAATAAGAAAAAAAATTATGAAAAGATGACCAAAAACTGTCTACTTGAAAATTAAGAAATACTTAGAAAATATTTGGCTTAAAGAAGAATCAAAAGGGAAATTACCAACCATCTTGAAAGCTATGAAAAGGCAACCTTTGTAAAATACTCTAAGACTCTATGAAATGATACTAGAAAAATTTTACAACCAAAAGCCCTTCCTTGTGAAAGAATAAATATGAGAAGTAAAGAAACTAAATCCACATTCTAAGAAATTAGAAAAAGAACAATAAAGAGTGATTATAAGGGTAAAATCTTAATATAATAGAAAGGAAAAAAGTAGTTGAACACATAAATAAATTTAAAATCTTGTTGTATTAAAAATCTATACATTTGATAAACAACCTAATTTTTTAAAAGGAGAAAAAGCAAAATTATAAAAGATCAGGGAGTAGAAAGAACAGATATTAAAGTGACTAAACATATTAAAAGAAAATATAATTTGAAACTTTATGGCAACAAATTTGAAAACTGGAAAAAACATTGGAAAGGAAGAGGAAAAATGATCTATTTTTGCAGATGATATGATTGTAAACCTAGAAAGCCCAAAGGCATCTGGTAAAAATCCCCTAGAATTAAGCAGAGAATTTTGTAAAGTAGATGGATCCAAAAATATGCCAAAAAAAAAAAAAAAAAATCATTAGCTTTTCTCTACTCTAGCAATAAAATAGGAATGGAAAAAAATCATTTAAAATCAACCCCTATGGAATATTTGGACATAACAAAAAAAGGAAATAACAAAATCATACTAAAATATGTAAAAGGAGAAACGGAAAGACATGCCATATTCTTGGATGAGAAAACTCAACGCCATAAAAATGTTCCCTCAAATTGTGTATGGATTTCATGAAAACTCACAATAAGGTGGGTATTTTGGTTGTTTGTTTTTGGCAATTGCATAAAGTGATCTTAAAGTTTCTAGAAAAAAATTAAATACTAAAGAAAAGCTAAGTAATTTTAGAAAAGTAAAAATGGGGCAGAGACTTCCTCACCGGTTATTAGAACTCTGTAGAAAGCCACTGTATTCAAATAAGTACCTTATTTGATCCCAGTCTGATTGCACATCCAAGGATACAGTACAAATATATGAGTAAAAAGATAAAGCAAAGCTTTTGCGAGAAAATCTAGTAGATTATATGTACTATATTGTGCAGGAAAACTTCCCTGATCAAAACTGGGAAGTCAAAAGCTACGAGAGAAAAGATAGGCATATTTAACTCTAAAATTATAACTTTTAAAGCAAAGATGTCATAAAAATATCATTGACCATAATAGGTTTGCAGAAATACATATCATGCAGATAGTATATTTAATTTTTATAATATACAAATATTTATTATAATTTGACAAGAGAAACAAGAACAAACCAGAGGACTTCCCTGGTGGTCCAGTGGTTAAGACTCCATGCTCCCAGTGCAGCGGGCCCAGGTTGGATCCCTGGTCAGGGAACTAGATCCTGCATGCCGCAACTAAAAGAACCTGAATGCCGCAACAAACATCCCGAAGATGCCTCATGCAGCACTTAAGACTCGGTGCAGCCAAATAAATAAATAAATATTTTTTAAAAAAGAACAAACCGGTAGGAAAATGGACAAAGTCTGTGAATGGGCAGTTCACAGAGAAACAAATCCAAATGTCCGAGAAACAAGGAAAGATCTTCAAATTCACCCAAAGTGAGGGGAATGCAAATTAACAATGAGGTATCATTTTATACCTACCAAATTGTCTAAAATTTAAAAGATCTGAAACACTTCTTGCTGGCTGGGTTGTAGGAAAGGGATCACTTTCACGGTCAAAATGAAAAATGCTACAGCCTCTTGGGGAAGCAGTATGGTGATATCTACTTCAAATTTAAAATACATATACTTTTTAGGCCAGAAATCTTTTTCCTGGGAAACTCTCCAATAGAAATAAAGTCAGTAGAACATAAGGGCTCATATAAACTGTTTTTTTGGAAGGAGGGAGTGGTTTTATTTTGTTTTTTTCAAATTGTCTGTGAAAGCTACAATGTTTCAAGCAATAGGGAATGGCTGAATAAACTATGGTGTAGCCTGTGACAGAACAACACAGCCATCAGGAAGAAGGACATAGAGTTCTGCTAATGGACAGGAGGAATTTCAGAAGGCATTGTTGACTGAGTAATGCACAGTGCAGAAAATAAAGGGTAATAGTTTTCTATTTTTGTAAAACAAACGATGATCAGAAAGCACCTGTGTATGTGTGCATCTTTATGTGATTACATAGCCATGGGTAAAAATAGGAAAGATACATATTAGATTATTAATAAGGGTTATCTGGGTAGGTGGTGGGTTGGGAATTGATATGCTTGTAAGAGAAGAGGAGGCACCAAGCCTAAAAAAAGGAAAACAAACAAAAAGACCACCCACACATGACCACACACATGTACCTATGTTTAAATCCCTCACATACATGCATTTGTGAAAATGTATGAATGTGTATTGTTCAGACATAAAGAGCTCACCCGGCCAGTTCAAAGGACTCTGCCTCCCAGATAACTTTTTCCTTTCTAGGAACATTTGCTATTCCATTTGTACCCCTGTACCAAAACATTCCCCAGGTAAGAATTTCTGATTCTGGGATTCCCATTCTTAATTCTAAGACCTACCCTCCCATGGCATAGTGTTTCATCTCAGAAACAGCGCTCAGAAGGGCTCCAACTTCCTTCTAGAAATGAATATATTTTGGCTTTTCTACCTCTGTCCCTTCTTGTCCATACTTCCTTCTGTGAAATGACTCCCAGGTTAACCTTTGTAAGTAAAGCAAATCACAGCATTTGGGGCAGCTTCTCTAGGGGGGTCGGGTCATGGTTCTTCTCTCCCCACAACAGAGAAGTCAGAAGGTGAAGGTACCTGGAGAATGACCAGTTGCTCTTTAGGTCATAAGTCCAAGAACTTTAAAGTTGTCTAAGTTGTGAACTTCTTCAGAATCAAATATGGGGTAAACTATAAGAAGACAAGAAAACGAACACGAGATACCATTGGTCAGCCCACGCTGCTGACCGCGCCCTCGGTGTTTACAGAATGTTTACTAGTTTCACATTCCGTGCTCACATCCACCTGCTTCCCTCCGCCTCCTTGTGGTGGAACAATTTCCTTCACTTCAAAGGAAGCTCCAGGTGCAGGGAGGACCCAAGGGGTGTGGCCCCCCCTCAGAATCTGGCTCCTCTTCTTAATGAAACATCTCCTCCCTTCATCTTATCCCAAGTTGACTTTTGGAGCTATTCCTCAATTCATTCATCTGCTTTTGAACTCTGAGAGCGAGAAAGAAATGTAGTTTTCGTTTTTCCTCAAGTCACTGACCCTAGCTGTGTCATGACGTTTCAAACTGATTAACTGCAGAAACAGGAGGGATAATTACACATGTCACTAAAGAGAAAATGACACAAGTTAGAGGAAGGCGAATAGGCTGTGGGAGATTAGTTTTAAGCCATAACTTTTGGGATGGTTTGTTAATGCAGAATTAGTTAACTGATGCTGTGTCCAACCCCTTTGCCATATGGTATGCTTCTCTCAATAAGAATTAGGGACCATTTGTCCACCCCTGTGAATCTGCCTGCGCTGGCCTTGGCATGCCGTGGGAGTTTCAGAGCCTAGGCATTGAGGGACTTTGCAGCTTCCACTCTTGCCCTCCTGGAACCCTGAGATCGACAGGCTGTAAAGGAGCTCAGGCAAGTGTACTGGTGAATGAGAGACCTTTGGAAGAGAATGGAGGCTCTCACGAACGGCCAGCACTGACTCCCAGACTTGGGAGTGAGCCCATCTTGGACCTTCCGGCTGAAGGCAGCCTCACGAGTGATCCCAGGCAAAAGCTACAGAGAAGTAGCTCAGCCAAGCCCCAGAATTAGGAGAGATAATAAACGGTTGTGGGTTTAGCCACTGAGTTTGAAGTGGTGTATCATACAGCAATAGCTGATTAACAGAGTGGCTTGGATGTTTTAACTGAGTATATATCTTTTCTTGCTCTATTCTAGTGTTTCCTGTATAACAGGGCTCCTTTTTCATTTTTTTCCTAGAAATCTGGGAAAACACATTCTCTGCATGGACGCAACTAACTGCTAAATACCACGTATTTAATGGTTCCTGGGAGATAGCAGATTGCAAAGGCAGGCACCACGTCTTATATCTACTCTTCAGGAACCCATACCCAGGATAGCATGGCTGGTGGGAGGTTAGCACATGTTGACCAAATTAAGCGTCTCCTGGGACACCTGTTGCTGCTTTCATCTCCTTTTCTTAATACCTGCATGTGTCACAAAACGAAGAGTGACTTGTTGATTTGGTTTAGCTGGCCAGCTCTGCAGATGTTCCCTTGTTGCCTCACTTTTCCACATAGAAAGCTCTCAAAGATCCCAGCACGGAAGAAGAGAGCCTCTCTCCACTTGTGGAGGAACTGATCTCATTGGTCAAGAGTGTACTGATTATAGTACTACTATTGGCAGGAGCGGCAGAAGCAGCAGCTAATGTTTGTTGATATCTTATCATTATGCCAGTCATCACGTTATTCACTTGACATGAATTAACTAATTCAGTTAATTAGTAATCTATCATTTCCATAAGGCAACTGAGGCACAGATGGGCTAATTTATCTGCCTAAGCTAGCACGGTTACACGGCAGAGCCCTAGTGCTTAGCAAACACTCTTGACTCTTCGTGGCTAATTGTATAGTTACAGCTGAAAGGTTTAAACTAAGGAATGTTAAACATAGTCATTTATAAAAGTTATCTAACAAGAAATCACCTACAAATGACAATCTCCAAAACTTTTAAATATCACTGTACTTCTCATTAGTCAAGAAACAAGTATTACTGAGAGTATGTGTCTGTGTGTGTACACAGAAAATTATAAAACATATAAACAAATACAAAAAATAACATCATATAAGAATCTTGGCTTTAAAGGCATTTACACTATTTTGAAGAGAGCAGACTTATACGATGAAATGGCCAAAGAATAAGACAAGATACAACTGAAAAAAGAGCAAAGTAGTTCTGAGATCTCACCTCTTGCAGGGAAGAATCTGAGTCATAATTCAAATCTCCCTTTCACCTCGAAGCAAAACCACAGCTTTCATGTTTGGATGTCACGGCACTAAAAGATGGTTCAATAGCCCAGACTAACCTGTGTTAGTAACTAGAGTAATCTCCAGAAAAGAAAATTTACTTTGGGATTTAAGATGATCAAAATTGATTACTTTTCAAGAAGTTTAGCAACTCAAAGCTGAAAACACATCTGGGGAAACACTTGAATGGGGGTCCATAAAAACTCCAGAGAAAAATCCATCCTTCTGCCTCGTGACGCGGATACTACACAACATACATGAGCCTATGGGGAAGCAGTTAATATTTTTACACAACCTTGTCGGTGAAGAGAAGAGAAAAATGTAGAGAGACATGCCCACCCACATCTTTGATGTGTGTAATGTAAATATCTTTCTTGTTTTATTGAAGTAAAGGCTAAAGGATTACGTTAAGTCCACCTAGTAAATTGTAACATGGGGATATTATAACCAAACTTGTAAAAAGCTGATTTATCTTCTCAAAATTTAGTGCCAGTAGAATTATTTTTGTTGGGTGAAAAATAACTGTTCTATTTTTTGACCAGCAGTTAATAGAATTGGGGCCAATTTTCTCTATATAGGATTATTTTGACCTTTCTGTCCCTGGAAAGATAGGCCTCTATATATTAACAATGATTATCTCTGGTAGTATGATTAGGAATTGTTGGTTATTTACTTCTCTTTGCTTTTCATTATTTTTGAAATTTCTCAAAATAGCATATATTGTTTTTATAACAAAAAGATATTGATTTTTTTAAAGCAATCAACCTACCTAATTTCCTTGCTGATAGACATTTCTACAGTACTCAAATAATTTGCCCTTAACTACTTTGCCTACCAAATAAATCCTTGTCTTCATTTTATTTAAAACAATTTTCCAAGGAGGATGGACCTAGAATCTGTCATACAGAGTGAAGTAAGTAAAAAAAACAAATACCGTACGCTAATGCATATATGTGGAATTTAAAAAAAACGGTACTGATGAACCCAGTGGCAGGGCAGGAATAAAGACGCAGACGTCGAGAAGGGACTTGAGGACATGGGGAGGGGGAAGGGTAAGCTGGGACGAAGTGAGAGAGAGGCATGGACATATATACACTACCAAATGTAAAATAGATAGCTAGTGGGAAGCAGCCGCATAGCACAAGGGAGATCAGCTCAGTGCTTTGTGACCACCTAGAGGGGTGGGATATGGAGGGTGGGAGGGAGACGCAAGAGGGAGGGGATATGGGGATATATGTACACATATAGCTGATTCACTTTGTTGTACAGTAGAAACTAACACAACATTGTAAAGCATTTATACTCCAATAAAGATGTGGACAAAACAAATTTTCCCTTCCAGAAGAATTCTTATGACCAGTTTTCACTGATACCTAGAAATTTATGCCAAGGCTAAAAAAACTTTGACACAGGACTTGAGCCTTGGAAAAAAATTACTGTGACGAGGAAAGAAATTATGCCTTAAATTTTTTTTTCAGATGACTTGCTGTGTAGTTCATTAGCAAGAGACACAAGAAGTACTTTCTAAAATAATGGTCCAGAACCTTGCTCTTTGAGATAACAAGGCTCTGTTTTCGCAGGTGGCCTTCTACTCAAAGAACAAAAACTGGAAGCATCCATTGAATTGCCCTGTTTACATGTGTTGAGTCATGCTAATGGAAGAGAGCTAATCAAGCGCTGGGTACAAAGCCCTTTATGTAAAGGAAAAGGACCAGCTTCAGATTCACTAACCCCAGATGCAAACACTTTCATGTGTCTCTACAAAGACTCCAACCTACTGAGGAGGACCCTGGAGGCAGATCAGGCCAAAAGAAGGATCATGTGAGCCAGAAATGTGAGCCACATACAGAATTTTAGATTTTCTAGTGGCCACATTTTAAGTAAAAATAAACAGATAAGTAAATGTTACCACTATATTTTATTTAACTAAATATATCCAAAATAGTATCACTTCAGTATTAGAAAGGTATTTAGATAATGTACATTCTTTTTTAAAAAAGGTATTTAGATAATGTACATTCTTTTTTCAATTCTTTGAATTGCAGTGTATATTACACTTACAGCACAGCTCACTTCGGACCAGCCACATTTCATAGTGGCTGCCTTACTGGACAGTGCAGCTCTAAGATGAAAATGTTATTCTCACCAAGTAGGATTACAGGGTCTTAAGTAATTTTTTTACATTGAGATATAATTCACACACTGAAATTCATCCTTCTAAGGGTACAATTCAGTGGTCTTTAGTATCATCACAAGACTGTTTATCACCACTCTCTATCACCACAATCTAATTCCAGAACATTTTCATCATCCCCAAAAGAAATTCCATACCATTATCAGTCACTCCCAATTCTCTTCTTTCCCTAGCCCCAGCAGCTACTAACCTACATTCTGTCTCTGTGGATTTGCCCCTTTTGGACATTTTATATAAATGGACTCATTTATATGTGGCCTTCTGTATCAGACTTCTTTTACTTAGCATAATGTTTTCAAGTTTTATCCATGTTGTAGCGTGTATCAGTACGTCACTTCTTTTTAAGGTTGAATGCTATTCCCTTGTATGGGTATATACCACATTTTTTTTTTTTTGCGATAAGTGGGCCTCTCACTGTTGTGGTCTCTCCCGTTGTGGAGCACAGGCTCCGGACGCGCAGGCTCAACGGTGGCTCACGAGCCTAGCCGCTCCGTGGCATGTGGGATCTTCCCGGACCGGGGCACGAACCCGTGTCCCCTGCATCGGCAGGCGGACTCTCAACCACTGCACCACCAGCGAAGCCCACCACATTTTAACTATTCATCAATTGATGGGACTTTGGGTTCTTTCCACGTTTTGGCTACTATGAACAATGCTGTTATGAACATTCATGTAAAAGTTTTTGTGAGAACATGTTTTCAGTCCTACTGAGTATATACCTAGGAACGGAATTGCTGGGTCAAATGGTAACACTGTGTTAAACTTTTCAAGGAAAAACTTATTAAACCGTTAAACTGTTTTCCAAAGTGTTTGCACCATTTTATGTTCCCACCAGCAGTGTATGAAGGTTCCAGTTTCACCACTGTTTGTTACTGTCTTTTTTATTATAGCCACTTTTTAACAAATGTGGCGTCAGCTAGTGTTTCACAGATTAAAAAATATTAAAACTGTGCTTACAAAAATGCAACAGGGGCTATGATATTCCTGCAGATTTCAGAAATTAGCGATTAGCCTCACATTTGCCAAGTTTACCTGTAAAGAAATACATTGCAGCTTTGTTACAAAGCTGTTTTATTCTCTCTGTGCCATCAGCCATTGAGGTGAGTTCTTTTAGCGACAACAATGAATACTTATCAGCAATTCCCCAGTGTTTTATATATATTAGCTCATTAAATCCTCACATTGACCCTAGGGGGTAGGTGTTATAATTACCACCTTCATTTTATGGTGAGCATTCTGAGGCCTGGGAGGTTAACTAATTCCCCAAGATTCCACAGCTTAGGGTCCATGCTTTTAAGCCATTAACTTACTTTATCTCATTTGTTACCACTGCTTGGTAGGAAGTAATCACAGCTGCATCTGCATCACCTGTGAACATGTTAAAGCACAAACTCTAGGGCTCCAGCCCAGAATTACTGCATCACAAACTCTGAGAGTGGGATCCAGCAATTTCTGTCTTAACAAGCCTTCCGTCATTCTTACGGATGCGAACATTTGAAAACCACTGATCTACAGCAAGAACATCATAGGATCACAGTTTATGGACAAACCCCTATATGTCAGGTACGGTGGCAGGTGTTAGATGCATTCAGTCTTGAGGCTTCAACACTGCAAAGGACATTACTGTCCTTCTAATGCTTAGAGTCAAGTGAATTTGATAGATGGTTGGCTCAGCATTACCTTATAGTGTGACTGGCTCTAAATTAAGGTATGCACGTGACACTCCGCCCAGGGAAGGGTGAGAAAACTTCCCGGAGGAAATGCCTTATGGAGCCTCCAATAAACTTAGAAAGCCGACATCAGTTTCAGGTCGTTCAAATCTATTTGTTACTCCTGTGACTTTCCGGAGAGAATCCAAATTCTAGAGCATGACCTTCAAAATACTTTACTAATCGGCTCCTACTTCTTTCCCTACTTCATCTGCTCCGTAGCTCCTTGCTACTCAGAGCAGGGAGGGGTGGGGTGTGTGCACAGCGCGCTGACATCACCTGGGAACTTGTTAGCAATGCAGAATTTCAGAGCTCACTCCTGACCTACAGAATCAGAATCTGCATTTGAACAAGAACCCCAGGTGATCTGCATGCATACTGAAGTTTCAGAAGTACAGCTCTAGCTACTGAGAAGAACCGAGCCATTCTCCAGAGCTGCCTAACTATAACCTCTGTGCAGCACTGTCTGCCCAGAATGCCCTTCCCTCCTTTGGCTTCTCCGACCCCCAGAGAAGTTGGACATCATTTCATGACAGCACCCGGACTGCAGGTTGTTTATTTACCTGTCTTCAGTACTAGACTGAGAGCATCTCAAGGTCAGGGAGATCATTTTATTTTCCTCTGTAATTTGCAGAGATTCGGGACTTACTTGCCGCGTTGCACATAATGGGTGCTCAGTCAATGTTCCTTTGATGAAACAACGTGTGGTGAATGAGATGTGACAAGTACTCAATGTAGACACCACATCTTGGGTGAATTTACCTCGGGGCTTATACTCCCCTCTGTCACGGTCACATAATTCTGGTCAGTTTTCTGGTTCATAAGCATCAGAGAGAACCAGACAGAAACTTAGGGCGACAGGGGACTGGGAAGTGGCCAGGAGTTAAAAGAGAAAATCTAGTTTCTCCTTTTGAAAAGATTGCTTTATGATTTCTCATTACATTTTGATTTACCAGATCCCACCTCAAAAGACAGAGACCGGGACCTGACAGGAAGTGAGCACGGGGTTGAGAGCTGGATTCTGAATACGGTGCTGATCCGGGGTGAATCACTTTGGTCCTTTCATTTCATCTCCTTGGGCTCTCTCTCCTCATTAATAGGTGAGGGAGTTGGACTAAGCAGTCCCTTAGGTTTCCCCCCACCCCATCACAGATCGCTTTAAACACTAAAGTTCTAATATTTGTTAGATATTAATGTAATCTAATGTAGGCAACTTTGGGAAATTAAGGTTTTACATGAACAGGCCTCTGGAGAGTAACCAGTTTGCAAAATCTCTTTCATAGGCAAGTAACACTAAGCTATAAGCTTCCCTTATTTCCACAGACATTTTAAAAAACATGGTATATTGTATTTTAAGGTTTTCATGAGAAGGAAACTATTGAATGGAACCTGCTTCAGAAAGATGTAGGCGTGTCATAAGCCAGGAAGAGTGAATTTTGATCGAGAAAGTTGGCATTTGCAATAAACCCAACTTTGTTCTGAGTGACTAAGTACTTTAGAAACCCCATTGATGCCTCAAAGAGGGCATCGATTAGAAAATACTGACAATTTTCACAACACTAGCCTTGCATGTTAAGGCCCCGGTGTCGTGGGAGGGAACAGTGAAGCCCTGTTGGCACACACTGGGCGGCTCTCACACACGGAGACCGTCAACCTGGCCGGGCTGGGGAGACTAGGGCTCCCCTTGTTTCCCTATCACTCCCCCACCCAAGGGCTGGCAAAGGACCATTATCTCTCATTCTGACATCGGAAGAGAGAATCTGAATGCCAGGAAGGAAGTTTTCCAAATCGGTATAAAAACAAAATCCTCTTATTACAACAGGATGCAGTAAAGAAAACAAAGAACGATGCTCATGAGAGGGAGAAGGTTTAAAAGTATAAACAAAACATTTCTGAGAAAACGAAAAATTTCTGAGAAAACCAAATACCCCTAACGCAGTGCAGTTACTTGTATTTGCTGGGGAAAAACAGCATCTCTGGAGAGAGGAGAGAATGAGTAGGGCTGATGCATATGTTGCCAGAAAGATCGCTCACCTTTGTCTATGTCACAGGACTTTCAAATCTAACTTCAGTAACTGGAAGTCAATGGCATTTTCTTTCACAATTCCATTTCCCTTAGAAGTAAACTATTATTCTTTGGGAGGGAAGTTTTCATGAGTTTTGCCCAGAAATGAATATGGCTGTACAAGAAAGGTGGAAAGAGCTTGTCTTTTCATTAACCAGAGATTAAGGAAAATGGTATGTGGTAGTATTCAGTCATAAAGAGCTTTAATAACTTATCCTAGCTCGGGCTGGAAGAGATTTCAAAATAGTGAAATGAGCATGCAGTATGGCTAGAATACATCCAAGTCCGCCACTGTGAATTGCTCGACTAAAATGAGGGCTAACTTCATCTCCTTTACTCCAGGGGATGGAAGGGGAAAGAGGTTTGACTCCACAGAACATGAATGAAAATGAGTCAAGAGCCATTCTTACACAAATCGTATGTGCCTCTCAGATATTTGTCAAGAGTACTGTGACTAAATGGTAGGAAGAGGGTTAGGATAGAGTAAAATATCATTTCAACCACTTGAATTCTCAACTGAAGTAACATGGATGTGTTTCGTTTCTGCTAGAGCTACAGAGAATGTGTAACTATCCAGAGATTTATATGTAGTCCTCCTAGAATCCTCATGCAAACAGCCCGATGAGGTAGGTCTATTATTGATCCCATTTTATAGAAGAGTTTAGTAGCTTGCCCACGGCTGCTTGGCTAACGAGTAGCAAAGGTAGAATGTAAACACGGGTCTGTTTGCACCTGGAGCTCAAGTTCTACGTTTTGAACTTCTTTTAGTTTAAATGACAACCCTGCACTGAAAAATCTATTACATTTATAGGTAGTTACTCCTTAAAGGAGTATAGGTTTTTCTGATTTCCAAGTTACTTTCGTAACCTATGCTCTTATCGCTGTCCTTTCTGCTTGCCTCTGAGAAGCAGACTCTCAGTTTCTCCTTTTCCTGAGGATCTTCAGTGTCACCTTCTTACTGGCTGTCTCCTCTCAATACACTCATGCTCCAGTTTCTCTTGTTCTGAATAATTCTTTACTTGACTCTTTTGTACCTTCTAATAATTACTCTATTTCTCTCCTTTCCTCAACAAGTGGTCTCTTTTGCTGAGACTTCCTGTCTCTCACTGTCCACCCCCGACTCTGCTGCAGTTGCATCCTCACGGGCACTTGTGATCTCTAACCACCAAACCTGAAGGCCTTTCCCTGTTGTCGTTCACCTTGATCTTTCTGCAGCATTTGGTCCTGCAGATCATCCACTGCTTGGAGAGCTGCTTGTGCACATTAGACACACAAAAATTTAATAAATGATTGGTTAAAAATATACTCAAGATTTTATAATTCTTAAATACAATGTATATATGATTAAAAACAAGAAAAAAAATTTTACATGTAAACGTCCTTCTACATTTTTAAAGAATTTATAAGGGGCTTCCCTGGTGGCACAGTGGTTGAGAGTCCGCCTGCCGATGCAGGGGACACGGGTTCGTGCCCCGGTCCGGGAAGATCCCACATGCCGCGGAGCGGCTGGGCCCGTGAGCCATGGCCGCTGAGCCTGCGCGTCCGGAGCCTGTGCTCCGCAACGGGAGAGGCCACAACAGTGAGAGGCCCGCGTACCGCAAACAAAAAAACAAACAAAAAAACAAACAAAAACAAAAGGAATTCATAAGAAAATGATTCTAGTTAAGGAAACTGCCCAACATTTCAACAACAGCCCTCTTTTGCAGAGTAAGGAATAAATTCAATAGTATTTAAAAAGATTTATATATATTTGATTAATATTTTAAAAATTATAGGTATATAACATATAAAAATTAACTCAAAATGGATCATTGGCATGGTGACTGCAGTTAACAAAACTGTATTATATATTTGAAAGTCGCTAAGAGAGTGGATATTAAAAGTTCTTACCACAACTTTTTTTAATTAAAAAAAAATTTTTATTGGAGTGTGGTTGCTTTGCGATGTTGTGTTGGTTTCTGCTGTATGGCACGGTGAATCAGCCACACGTATACATATATCCTTTCTTCCTTGGATTTAATGGTAATGTTTTAGTGTATGTCTATTTGAGCTATTTATAAAAGCAATATATTGATAAAAATTTTTTAAACTAGATAATACCGTAATACTATTTTCTAATCTGCCTCTTTAACATAATAAATTTTGTGACTACTTCTTTAAAAAAAAGTTCTTACCACATTAAGAAAATTTTATAACGGACTTCCCTGGTGACGCAGTGGTTAAGAATCTGCTGCCAATGCAGGGGACACGGGTTTGAGCCCTGGTCCGGGAGGATCCCACATGCCACAGAGCAACTAAGCCCATGTGCCACAACTACGGAGCTCACGTGCCACAATTCCTGAAGCCCACACGCCTAGAGCCCATGCTCTGCAACAAGAGAAACCACCGCAATGAGAAACCCTCACACTGCAACGAAGAGTAGCCCCTGCTTGCCGCCAACCAGAGAAAACCCATGTGCAGCCAAAAATAAATAAATAAATTTATAAAAAAGAAAATTTTCTAACTATATGTAGTGAGGGATCTTACCTAAACTCAATGGTATGATTTTGCAATACACACATATATCAAATCATTATGTTGTATATCTAAAATGAATACAATGTTATATGTCAATTATACTTCAATTTTAAAAGAAGGATCATTGACTTAAATGCAAGAGCAAAAGCTAAAACTCTTAGAATAAAACATGAGTCAATCTTCATGAATTGAAGATTGAATTAGGCAATGGTTTCTTAGATATAACACATAAGAAAAAACAACAAAAGAATAAATTGGTCTTCATCAAAATTAAAAAACTTTTGTGCTCCAAAGGACACCATCAAGAAGATGAAAAGAGAAGCCATGCAACAAGAGAAAATATTTGCAAAGCATATATCAGATAAGGAACTTATCTTCAGAATATATAAAAACTTTCCAGGTTTGCCTCAATTTCTGTGTTTGAGCAATAAAGTGGAAATAATTTTAAAAAGAATATATAAGGAACTATTACAACACAGCAACAAAAAGACAAGCAAGCCAGTTGAAAACAGGGCAAATGATTCGAATAGACATTTCTCCATGGAAGATATACAAATGGTCAAAACGTACACGAAAAGTTGTTCAGTGTCACAAATTTTTAGGGAAATCAAAATCAAAATCATGAGATACCACTTCACACCCAGTAGGATAGCTGAAATAAAAAAGACAGACAAATGTTGGCCTACAATAAGATATCATTTCACACTCATTAGGATGGTTATTATTTAAAAAAAGCAAAACAGAAAAAAGTCAACCCAGGATATGGAGAAATTAGAACCCTTGTGCATTGCTGATGAAAATGTAAAATTGTGCAGCTACTATGGAAAAGAGTATGGTAGTTCCCCCCAAAAAAATTAAACATTGAATTACCACATGATCCAGCAATCTCACTTCTGGGTATGTATCAAAAAGAATTGAAAGCAGGGACTCAAACAGATCTTTGTACACCATGTCTAGAGCAGCATTATACAGCATAGCCAAAAGGTTAAAGCAACTCAAGTGTCCATCAATGGATGAATGGATAAACAAAATGTGGTGTATACACACAATGGAATACTACTCAGCCTTAAAAATGAAGGAAATTCTGACCCATGCTATGACATAGATAAACCTCGAAGATATAAGGCTAAGTGAAATAGGCCAGTCACAAAAGGACAAATACTGTGTGATTCCACTTATATGAAGTATCTAAAGTAGTCAAATTCATAGAGACAGAAAGTAGAATGGTGGCTGCGAGGGGCTTAGGGAGAGAGGAATGGAAAGTTATTGTTTAATGGGTACAGATTTTCACGTTGGGTAGATGAAAAAGTTCTGGAGATGGATGGTGGTGACGGTTATACAGCAAGGGAATGTACTTGATGCCACTGAACTACTTAAATATGGCAGAAACAAAACAAAACCAACGAAGCAAACAAAAAAGCAAATGTTGGCAAGGATACAAACAAAAACCAAATATTGGCAAGGATATGGAGAAACTGGAAACCTCATACATTGCTGAGTTTTTAAAATGGTACAATCGGGACTTCCCTTGTGGAGCAGTGGTTAAGAATCCACCTGCCAATGCAGAGGACACAGGTTTGAGCCCTGGTCCGGGAAGATCCCACATGCTGCAGAGCAACTAAGCCCGTGCGCCACAACTACTGAGCCTGTGCTCTAGAGCCTGTGAGCCACAACTACTGAGCCCTCATGCCACAACTACTGAGCCCGAGCGCCTAGAGCCCGTGCTCTGCAACAAGAGAAGCTACTGCAATGAGAAGCCCGCGCTCCGCGAGGAAGAGTAGCCCCCACTCACCGCAACTAGAGAAAGCCCACGCGTAGCAACGAAGACCAATGCAGCCAAAAATAAAATAAGTAAATTCGTTCATTAAAATGGTACAATCACTTCTGAGTTTGGTAGCTCCTCAAAATGTTAAACAGAGATGCCGTATTACACAGCAATTCCACTCCTAGATAATATATATCCCTAAAAAAATTAAAAATATATGTCCATATAAAATATGTACACAAATGTTCATAGCAACATTCTTCATAATAGCCAAAAAATGGAAACAGCTCAAATTTCCATGAACCGATGAATGGATAAACAAAATGTGGTATATCCATATAATGGAATTTATTCACCAATAAAAATGAATGAAGTACATGCTACAACACGGATGAATCTTGAAAACATTATGCTAAGTGAAAGAAACTTGACACAAAAGGCCCCATATCATATGATTCCATTTTAAAGAAATGTCCAAAATAGTCAAGTGCACAGAGATAGAAAATAGGTTAGAAGTTTTCAGGGGCTGGGCAGAGTGGGAAATGGAGAGGGACGTGACTGGGTCTGGGTTTCATTTCGGGGTGACGAAGATGTTCTGAAATTTGATAGTGTTGGTGGTTGCACAACCTTGTACATGAACTGTACACTTTAAAGGGATGAATTTTGTAGTATGTGAATTATAACTCAGTAAAGCTTTTTCGGAAGAAAAAATAAGTAGGGATTAGCTACCTGCAAGCTAGTGTTCATTTCCTCATTCATTCATTTACCGAATATTTGGGGCGCATCCCTTGAGCGAGGGATTGTGTTAGGTACTGGGCATAATGGCATTTGGAAAAAGATTCATGGTGACCAGATTGGAAGGGCACCAAGAATCATATGGACAGGTGACAATATTGGGAGTTAGCCAATACACAGAATCACATCGCTTCTCAGTCAAAAATCATTTCTTTACATTCTTTTTACCGTAAATAGACAAACCAAGGAAGGAAAACAAGCTCTTCTTCAGCTCTTTTGTGATCCAAAGAAAGCTCCGTGGTGTCTGAGGGGCTTCAGAAAAGAGCTTTAGAATCATAAAAACCAGACTTGAATTTTGATTTTGAAATCTAATGAAAAACACACCATATGCCCATCTTTGCCAAGAGCCTGAAGTGAAAAGTGAAGCTAGGAGAGCAGCAAGCGGTCTGGAGGCCTGGATCTTCATTCCTCACACATCGTTGACAAAAAACACTGTATATAGTGAGTGGCCAAGGAGCTGAGGCCAGCTTGGTTGGACAAGAACGGCATGTGAAAATGTCACCTGGTCCAACATGTCTCCTTCTTGTCCCCTCAACCGCATTTGCCCCAGGTACATCCATAGATTTTAATGGGGCTGTGTGGCATGGGACAGTTCGTACCCAGACTTTGTCTCTTAGGCCAGTGGTGTCTTCAGGGAGAAGGAAAGCTTACCTAGTGTAAGAAGACTCCCCTAGATGGTGTGAAGAGGACCGGGTTTGGAGTTATTGATTACCTATTAACTCTCTTATCACTGTCCTTGAACTTATAGAGTGGTCCTCAGGCTGTATTCATCATCTTTCCTACCTTGAACTGCTTGTTAACATTTATAAGAAAAGCCCAATCAAGTTTTGTTAAACTGATTCTAACAGAGTTGAGCAATCTTGCTGAAAGTTTAATTTGCTTCCAAATAACTTGGTTGACTCTCACATTACTTCCATAAGAATTCCTACGGATGGTGAGCTCTTACGTTGAAAAGAACTCAGTTACAAACAACTCCATCAAAAAAATGACATTTTTTTTTTTTGCTTAATTGATTTTTTCCTTTGACTCCAATAAAATGATATAATCCCAAAATAAATGCTCCCAACCTAAAGAAAATTCAAACATTAAAGGAATCAAATAATTGTTGGCTGTATGGAAGCAAAGTAATTTATTTCTCTTTCTAAAATGTGCCAATGGGTAAGTCGGTCTTGAGTTACTACCCCTCTGAAGATGGACGCCGTAATCTGCTCAAATATAATGCTCTGAGCAACATGGATGGGCTTGGAGGGCATTATGTTAAGTGAAATAAGTCAGACAGAGAAAGACAAATAGTGTATGATCTTACTTACGTGTGGAATCTAAAAAGTACAACAAACTAGTGAGTATAACAAAAAAGAGGCAGACTCACAGATACAGAGAACAAACTAGTGGTTACCAGTGGGGCCGGGGGTGGGCAACATAGGGGTGGAGAGTGGGAGGTACAAACGATTGGGTGTAAGCTAGGCTTAAGGAAGCAGTGTACAGCACAGGGAATATGGCCAATATTTTGTAATAACCGTAAATGGAAAATAACATTTAAAATTGTGTAAAAATGAAACAATGCACAACATTTTAAAAATAAAAAAACTAAAATCGTCAAGAAATGTAATGCTCTGAGTTGATCCAGAACCTGTTAAAGGCTCCACTGCCATTGCTGCCCTGCTGAAGGATCCGAAAGTGGTTTTTAGGGAGCCTGCGCCCTCCTAATTAGCCAGTCCTCCTTCTGCACTTCCCACGGGAGGATTCCAGGTGGGTGTTCAAGGGGAGCGCTCAGCTCCTCTGGGTCAAGTGGACCCAGGATTTACATAATTCCAACTTCACAAGTCTTTGAGGGAAACTGCATTTAGGAAGCCACGAAAAGAGAAGATTGTGGGTGTCCAGTTCACAATGCTCCAATCTGAGGGCATTTCTCTTTAGCGCCCCTTCACATTTTCAAGTGGGAGTGAAAATTAAATTCACTGGGAACAGAATCATCTCCAGGATTTCCGTTAGGCAAAGCCTGGAGGCAGCCTTTTGGTTGGAAGGATGGCGCAGGTACAGACTTCTTGAAGCTGAGGGAACGGGGCAAGGGCGCAGGTTTAGGATGTTTGTTTGGCCTGACTAGGGGGCTACCTGAGATGGGAGGCGGGGGGAAGCCCCCTCCGCCCTGCCTCCAGCCATCCCTCGGTGCACCCGCAAATGAAACAGGACTGGAAGCTGCCCTTGGAAGCCAGAATGATGGCCACCAGGAAACAGACCAAGCTCACACCACCTCTAGCAAAGGGACAGAGTTTCAGTGCTAAGAGCTGGCTCTGGCTCCTTCTGGTCTGTGTTGGCCCATCCTTTCAAATATGTCCAAGGCAGTGCCAAAGCGTGGCTTCTCTCCCAGACCTGGAAAGAAAGAGTGTTGTAAAAGATGCAGTGTGCCTTCCAAATGGCCCATCTGCACACAGGCTGCAGCCCAGCCCAAGGGTGCTCTGAACCAGGAGCAAAGCCTTTTGCAACAGAACGGAACCAGAGGTCAGAGACAGGCTCAGACCTGGGAGGGGAGGAAAAAGACACCCACTTCCCTTTTCTGCTCAATCTTTGGGGTGATCAGGGTGGTGGTGGTTAGTCTGTGCCTATTCCCAACAGATCTCAGCTGGACAACACCGAGGCCAACACCCCTGGCTTGGATGGAGTCTTTTGTTTTGTTTTACATGACAGAGAGACACCACGGTTTGATTTTTTTAAATGAATGATATCATTTTGAACAAAGGAAAAAAAAAAAGATCCTCTCTACGTATCCACGATAAAGACCACAAATGTATCTATTTTTCCCATTACAACAAAACACTCTTCTAGCGAAAAGCCAAAATCTACACAATGTACTGATACTTGTTTTTTCTATTATGTTTCATTGCTTGGGGGGGGAAAAAAACCTTCAATCATCTGTGCAAATATGAGTATTTTTCCACAAAAATAATTTCTTGCTTAAAAAAAAAAAAAAGAAAAAGGGTCACAGCACCGTGTGAGTTTTCTCTGGACCTGAGCTCTATAATATTTCAGGAGCTCTTGCTTAGAACATAGGCTTTTAAATTAATAGCAAGGTATTAAAACATCCCGTCACCAGAACAGGATGCTTACACAATCGATCCTCGTTATTTGTGGATCCCAAACTTGCGGATTCCTCTAGTTACTAAATGTACCTGTAGCCCCAAATTCAATGCTTGTGGCGTTTTCACAGTCATCCGTGGACACGCTCAGACACATTTGCCTTCTTTCATCAGCTCTCATACTGTAAACGTGTCCTTTTCATGGTCTGTTTAAGGCCACATTTTTTTTTTGCATTTTTGTGCTTTCCGTTGTTGATTTCTCTGTTTAAAATGGCCCCCAAGCATAGTGCTGAAGTGCTGTCCAGTGTTCCTAAGTGTAACAGGCAGTGATGTGCCTTGCAGAGAGCATAGGTGTGTTAGACAAGCTTCATTCAGGCTCGAGTTATGGTGCTATTGGTCATGAGTTCAATGTTAATGAAGCAATACTATACATTAAGTAAGGAGTCTATAAACAGAAACGCGTCTAAAACAAGGTTATATATTGATTGACTGCTGAGAACGTGTCCAGAAGCTTTCAGGAAGCTAACCCTATATTTCTCCTGGGAACAATGTTCAGTATTTGCTGATTCAGTGTTTGCAGTGACTTTATGGAATATAGCTACTGGGAATATGGAGAATCAACTGTATCACTTTGAGAAGTTGGAGGTGCACATCAGGATAGGACATGAGCCTACCTGGGTGGGTCAGGGCCTACCTGGATGCAGAGGCCAGTTCGAGCAGGCCAGTCCAGGTAAGCCAGTGAGGGGAACTAGGTGAGAACTTTGCAGTGAGGCCCACCGGGCTAGAAGTGCAGTACTATAGACTGGGTCAATATGGAGAATTGGGGGAGGGGGTGGGGGGAGGGGGGCAGAGGCCCGTGAATGTGAGGGATGCAGTCACTTGGAAACAATTTCAGTACCCAATGGTTGGTTTTCATGGGGTCTGTATATCCAGTGGGGGTGAACGTTCAGGAGCCGGGTGGGATAATATAGGCGCCTGAACAATCTTGATTGGGTAAATTAATTCTGGGCCTGATCTCAGGTACAATAATCCCTTTCTCCTCGCACCATTTTTGGGATGATTCTCCTGGGGACCTCCAACAGAAAACGTCTAACAGAAAGCTTTCCAACAGGAAGACCTGAAGACAGAAAAAGATTCCTGAAAAATCTAGTTTTACTTTATATTTGATAGGAAATCTAATCAAACTGGCTGTTGGCTGTCAGATTAAAAGTGAGAGTTTCTTCTTTCACTTCTGTTGCTACTGTCCACGCAGGCCTCTCTTCTTTTCATTAGGACTCTGATCCCAGCACAGTTCCAAACCACCCTATCCTGACATGCTTCCCCATGGTACAATTCAAAAAAATCCCCCAACTTTCCACACTGGCTGCACATTTGAAGCTTCTGGGGAGCTTTAAACAACCCTGATGTCAGACCCCACTTCAGACCAATCAGATCAGAATTTCTGGGGGATGGGACCTGAGCATGGGTATTTTTTTTCAGTGCCCGTGTGATTCTAATATATTGGCCCCAAGTGACTGAGGTATGCCTGGTACAGTGATTCTCAATCCTGCCTGCAATTAGAATCACTCTGGGACTTAAAATAAATCTCAGGTGAATTGATTCGGAACCCCCTTGCAGGTAGAGAAAGCCTGGGCACCGGTATATATATTTTAAAGCCCTTGAGAATCCCTGGCTTAGTGAGATGCCGTAATTATCACATGTTTGAAGTAAAATCTGCTAGAGAAAAGCAAGGAAGAGAGAGTGCAGAAAATGCTGGTGATAAATATGAATGTGGTGAAATATCTGAATGTGATAAATATATGAATATAGTGAAAGTGAAACCAGGCATTGGGTACCTTCAAAGATCCTGGTCCTCTGATTCTTCTAATCCATTGAATCTTCACCTGTGAGGGGAGGCAAGTGGGCCATTGAGGGGACCAGGGGGAGTTGGCAGGGGCAGATCTAGGGCCATATTATCCAGGAACTGCCCCAGTGTGAGGTCTACTACCTTCAGTTTGGCTGCTGCAGTTGGCCAGGCCTTTGGAACTGACACTGGCACTCAGCATGGGTCTCCAGTGACCACTGGGGCACTGGTTTCTTCTCTTCAGGGCCCCCCTTTCTTACACAGCTGCCCCCCTGAGATGTTACACCCCCCATACCCCTCTCTACCCTGGCCAGGAGGGATGGCCCACAGTCAATGACTGACTAGCAGGGGTGTTGGAGTCTGATTCCCTTGCCTCAAGGTGGGATGAATTCTGAAGGGTAATCCATGTTCTCTGTCAGATCAGGCTAAAGCTAGAGTAACTGTGGCTCTGTCTTTGCTTACAATTTCGCTGCCCTATCCTGCTTCCCTCATTCCCCTTCTCCTGAGAGCCCTTCCTCAAGAAATCCTTTGTACAAGAATCCTTGCCTCAGGTTCTGCCTCTAGATAACCTGTCTTATGACAATAGTTACTAGATAGTATGTGGGTGATGGGGAGGTTGGGGCAGAAAGAATATGAACTTGGGAGTCAGATATGTCTGGGTTTAGCTCCAATGTTATTACTTCTTAGCTGCAAGAATCCATCAAGTTACCTGGAAGCTATGATCCTCTGTTTCTTCTCTTTACAATGTGGGATGGCCACACATCCCTTGCAAGGATGTTGTGAGGATGACATTAAATGCAACAAGAGAATGGATGTGAATGTCCATGGCACATAGTAGGGATCCAGTAATGTCAAGTTTTCTTGCCTCCTGGAACCTTCCTGCCACCTCCCTCTAAACTTGGTTCTCCACTCTTCTCTTTGGTCCCCATGCACGATGATTTTCTTAGTCTCTCCATTCTCTTTCTCTTTCTTTCCCTCTGTACCTTCCTTTTACTATCTCCCTTTCCCAGGGTTTCTCACCTCATTTTTTTGTAGTGCTTTCCACTTCCTCCAGCCATAATAGACTAAGGAAGATATACAGTAATATCCAGAAATACAGATCCTTGTTCTGTGGGCCATGGCCAGGGAAGCTGCAGTGAAGTTATCCGTTTTTGCCAGCTCAGCAGAATTAGGCTGCGTTCAGTTTTATCAACAGGACTCAGGAGGCTGGTTTGTGGCTTTTTCTGAGATAGCGTTTAGCCAGGAAAGGATACGCTATTTTCCTTGTAAGATGAAAATAAGGCCATTAAAAGCCAATTACACTAGTGCTTGACATAAAGAACCCTCATCAACTTCAGTCTTCAATTTCTGGGCCAAACAGTGGAGCAGAGGGAGCTGATCCCCACAGCCAGGACTTGAGACAAGAGTTTACTGGCTCAGTCACAAACTAGTTGTGGGACTTTGGGGAGATTGCATAACCTCCTTAGGGCCTAGTTTTCTCCATCACCAGGAAGGTTCTATAGCAAAATACGTGCCAGCTACTCCACAAGGGACCTCCTAGAATTCATAAAATGTTTTTCTGGGGAAGCACTGGAATCCTGTGCAGAAACTGATTGAAAACAATATATTTTGTTACAAATATTCTTGTGAATAACATTATGAAACCATTGCAATTCAACTCTCCAGGGCATGGAGTATATGGTAAGTCATGTCTGTCATGATAACACTCTCCAGTGAAGAGGGTGGGAAATCTGAAAGTCACACACATTAGCCTTGAGCGCCCAATACCAGCTGCTCAAGTGGATTTTTATAATAATAATTATTATCATAAGTCTAATGGAACAGTCTGAGCTAAGCAATATTCTGTGCCTGCCCAACTACTTTTTTTCTCCTTCCAGCATCAGCACTCCCTTTCCCCTGGAGATCTCCGTCTCCACCCCTTGGTCCTAGTGGGGCTGTGATCATGGCGTCTCATTGCCCGACCGGCTCACCCCGCCCCCCTTGCAGGACGGGTGGGCACAGGACCCAGCCTCTGCTGAGCACAGTCCACTTCTCTCTGGTCACAGGCATTGGTCCAAGGGGTAGATGGTTCATCAAGTCAATCGGAACCCTTCTCCAGCATTTTGGAATAAGAGGGAGAAGGACAGCATCCTCCGCCTTTTTGAAAACAAGCTGTAAGGAGGAGGCCTGCCATCCATCTTTCCTGTCACATGGGGTGGGGGCGGATAGAATTCTACCAACACACTCGGAAGCACGAGAGATGTGCAGAGGCCAGATGTGGAGAGAGAAGAGAACACGGACATTCTTTGAACCAGATCCCCCCCTCTGGACTTCCCAATTAGGTGAGCCAATGAAATCTTTTTCTTTAGTTGGTTTGAACTGAGGTTATGTTACATAACTCACTACAAAGTTAAAAAATCTAATTTTAAAAATATAAACTTCCATTCAGATAGATGTTCTTCCTCAAGTATCTTATAGTAAAGGATATATGTGATTAGGATAGAATGAGTCCATTCAGTGTTAATATATTGCAATTACAATTGACCCTTGAATAACAGGGGTTTGAACAGTGCGGTTCTACTTACATGCGATTTTTTTCAATAGTAAATACAGTGCTACACGATTGAACATTGGTTGAATCCGAGGATGTGGATCGTGTATACGGGGAAACATGGATACCTAGGGCTGACTATGAGTTATATATGGATTTTCAACTTTGGTTAAGGTTGGTGCCCCTAACCCCCAGATTATTCAAGGGTCAACTGTATTTCAATATTATTATAAAGAGAAGTAGAATCAATATCTTGGTGTAAGTTATATATAATTTAATGTAAAAAAAAGTCTCTTGGGAAGTAGGGGCATAATTTGATCAATATTCTTTCCAACACAAAACCCAGCCATCTTATAATGGGCTTTCACTACTTTTTCCAACATAGGATGTTTTAGGGCATCATGAGCTTGGGAAGGCTGCGACACAGAGAACACTTTGCTCATCCTTTTTCATCAGTGCACTTCTAGGTGGGCACAGATTTTAGGTCTCTTAGTCAAAGGTGTAGTCTCTGCTCAGAATATTAAAGAACAACCAAGAGACGGGAAAGGGCAAAGCAGTCGTCTTGAATCTTGGGTCTCCCGGGTTTTAGTCTAGTACTTTTACTATCAGGGGTGCTGTGTCCGTTTAATTCAAGTTTATATTTCTCACATCTGTTTCGCATGCACATGCATACATGTGAAAGCACTTCTTGTCCTAACTGTGATGGGGAAGATATTTAAAGCTGTAAATATTTACTAAGTGTATATAAAACAGCAGTGTGGGCTGCTACGGCCCATGAAGGAGAATTACAGTACTGGGGCCCCACTTCCGGCTCCACTGCTCATTCCTGTGTGACCTTGGGCAGGCCAATTAAAAACTGTGTTCTCGCACTGCATTTGAGCAAAGGAGATGCTAATCTTTATTGGCCAGCTCTCCAGAAGCAATAACCTCTGAGGACAATACCTGCTATTCAGAACAGAAATCGAAGAGGTATCTCATTGGGACCGCACTTCTATTACTTTTTCTCTCTCTCCTTTTTTTTTCCTCTCTCTTTTTTTAAGGGAGGAGGAGTGGTGGGGCAAAAGGGATGTATCCTTGACAGGCTTGCGAAAGACAAAACTTCATTGTCTCAAAAAAATTAGCGAGCATCTGCTTCTGCATGTCACTGTGTGGTAAGAAGACAACCACGTGAATAAAGTAGCCAGTTTTGCAATTCCCCTCAGAGAAGGTGGTAGGAAAAGTGGATGGCAGGGCGATTGTCACCACATCTCAGGGACACTGCTTGGCCCTTCTTGCCCCTTAGAATAGAATAGCAGGGCTTTGAGACAGGATTTGGGTGTTAAGGTGATTCTGTTCCTAACTCTTGTGACTTTAACAGAAATCGTCTCTCCTTTGAGTGCCAGGTTTTCATACTAGAAACATGGAAATGATAAAGCTCATATTTAAGTGTGTTGAAACAGTTATACACAAGCACGTAACAAAATGGCAATTAGAAGCAGCCTTGGTTTTCTACCCCCTTCCATTTATTCATTTACTTTGATAGTATTTGACAATAGGACAGCAGATCTCCATATTTTGTTCCCAGGGAGCAAATGCTCCTGTCCTACACACACAACCAGCGGATCCCATCATAGTCTATGTTTAGACTCCAGAGAAATGTCTTGGATGTATATCGTTCCTTTATATCAAGGAACGAACCAACCTGTATAAAGAAACCAGGCCAAGATCTGTTGTTTAAAACTTCTGTTTGGAGTGAAGGTGTTATAAGCTTTCTCTTATACACATGATCTAGGTAACCTTTCTCCCATCCACCCCCTCCAAAAAAAAAAGCAATTTAGGTAATAATCTGGATGACCTACATGGAAGAATCTTGGGTTGTACTAATAATTTAGGACTGAATTATTGCCTCAATTTTTTCACATCCCTTTTACCACCGAGACAACAGAACATATGCAAAAGAAGTTTTATGAGTGGAAATCCAATTTCCACTGGCAAAGAATCTCAGAATGCAAATGGGAGGATCCCAGTAACCAAGTCCCATGTAACCTCACATTTGCAACATCATAGACATGGAGAAAGGAATGTTCTGGCCTCCGAAGAACTTGTGTTTTGCTTTTCCCAAAGCAGTAGTTCTCAAACTCTTTTTGGAATCTATTTCCAATGACAGAAACATTTCATGATCCACTAAACTAATCTGTTTGTACCAACCACTGCATGAAAAATAGAGTCGTAGAAGATCGTGGGTGCAACTTTCATGAAATTTCCTGAGTAATTTCAAAAGTAAAGGATTGATCTATTCCAGGAGCAAGAAAATACTCCCAGTCCTGATAAGAATCCCCTAATTTGCAAGTGCTTTGCTCTGTTCATATCCTTTCACACTCTATTTACTTTTTCACATCAACCCTGTGAAGCTGTGGTATCGCCCGGTCCTCAAGACAACATGAGGTAGGTATAATTATTCTTGTATTTCATCACTTCTAAGATGCCAAAGGGTGGAATATGCACCTTTATTTTATGTACCACCCAGAAAGAAAACAGTATGTTGCCTGTTAAACAATGACACACAATCAACTGTAAAACAAAACAAAACAAAAAGACCATGCAGTTTCAGATATGTTAAGATGTGAAAACATGAGTGTCTCAGAACTAATGAACACTGGACTTCCCCTTTTACAGAGGAGGAAACGTATGCCTAGTTCAAGGTCAGGCTGCTGATGGAGACTGAAGCCTGAAGCAGCACACTCAAACTCAGACCTTCTGACCTGAAACCAATGTTTGAAGTTTTCAAGAGAAGTCTAGAAAGGTCGAGAATGTTTGTAACATTCTTTTGTTAACATTTCTAATTGTTGGTGCTCCTTTGGAGATTTAGACGTTAGAAAACAAGCCAGATTTTCGGGAAGGGGAGGAAACAGCCCCTGACAGAGGGTGGTGGCTGGGGGAGTGGCAGAGCAGCGGGGAGAGCTCAGTAGGAATTAACTCCCCTGCAGAGATGTCCTCCTCCCTCTGGAGTGCTTCCTTGGCTGTGGAACAAGCTGACTTGATTGTAGAGGAAGCACAGGGCTCTATATCAGCTTCTTGACCTTTTAGCCTTCTCTTTAAAAAGTCAGTAAAAGAAACATGAGGAGGGAGAAGAAGAGGACTAGAGAAAATGAGCCTGTGGTCTTAGTGCTTTTCTGCTGAGAAGAGAGCACTGACAAGCCTATCGAGCACATGCTTACTTGCTAACAATGAGGGGCACAAGTGATTTCTTTTAAGCCTTGAGGTGAAATTGATGATAAAGAGCCACCAGTTACAGAGGGACCACCCTGCATCCATAACTCTGAAAAACACATCAGCTTAGGGGGAACTGTTGTCAATGGTGGAAACCACCACGGAGACTGTGCCATTGTAGAAATACTGCGCCTCGCTGGTTTGCAAAAGAAATCTCCCCAACTTAGCTGAGGAAGTGGAGGGCCTTGGAAGGCGGTTTGTTTCCTTGTGGCCAGTGACTGATTTTCCACCAAATGTGCATTGGCTAATTCTCACAAGAGTATTTAGAATGAAGGGAGGGTTTCAGGTTCGACTCACATGAGCTGCTTTTCTTTGGACAGTCTTTGTTTCCTCCCGTCTGGTCGGCAGTCCTTCCGGGACCTTCCTCAATCCCTGGCGGGGGCTGAGACCCAGTCCTTGTTCGGGATGAAAAGGTATTGGAAGGCCGGCTGCTCTAATTGGAGTTTGCACCTGCAGACCCCAGCCTCGGAGGCGGCTGGGCTCTGATGCCGCTGTGTGTGTATGTGTGTGTGTGTGTGTGCGCGTGTGCGCGTGTGCGTGCGTGTGTGTGTGTGTGTGTGTGCGCGCGCGCGCGCGCGTTTGATTTTCTCAATGAACACTGGGACACTGCACGGTTTTTTGGCCTAAGTAGGCTGGAGAGGATCCAAGCTGCTCAGCCACTTTCTCCACTCTGGTAGGGAGGGACCCTCCTTTCTCTCCTGTCTAAGGAGGGATTTTCAGCCCTGCGAGTATATCCAGTGTATTCTGATCTAATCTCTTCTGGCCCCAAGAGAACTTATCCCGATAAAAGGTGCCCTTCAGGTACTATGAGAGGGTGTCACAGCCGGGCTTTCACCCACCCAGAAGCTGCTGCATTTTTTATGAGTTTCTCACACTTGACTCTAGTAACACAATCCAGGCAGCGCTCAAGAACGATGGCTACAGCCTCTGTGCTCAGCCCGAGGAGAGGGAGATGGAAAAACCGCCCAGGAAGATTTCATTAATGACTGTGCCTCTGTCACCCTCACAGCACCCTGGTGCCTGAGCTCCATCCTAACGCACATATTTAATGTGTACAATCTGATCAATTTTGGCATCTAGATATGCCCACGAAATCATCACCACCGTTGACTGAAAACAAATGCACAACCTATAAGCTGAGAATTATGTTTTACTTGGCGGACAAAACTGAGGACTTAAGCCCAGAAGCCAGCCTCTCAGGTAGCTCTGAGGGACTGCTCCGCAGGGGTAAGGGAGGGCCCAGAACATAGAGAAGTTTTGCAACAAAAACTGGGTAGTTGGAACATCAAAAGATTACTATTAATTAAAGAAAACCTGACATCTCACGTTCATAAATTTAGCACCTTGTATGAGAAGATGCAAGAGTCTGGGCTCAGTGAAATCATTCCTTTGCTATGCACCTTAACTATCTAGGGCCTGGATCTTGCTTTTCTCCATCCTGAATGCCCTCAGGGTGTACTGTTTGTGGGGGCTGCAGTCGCTGCTCCCTGGACGGTCGCAACCTCCTGTGTTTACCGATACGGCAGGTGACACTCTTCGTCCACACCACAGTTGAGATAATGAACATGTCCATCACCTCCCTAAGTTCCCTTATTCTCCTTTATAATCCCTCCTCTAGCTCGCCCCTCCACTCCACATCCCCAGGCAACCGTAAATTTGCTTCCTAGAACTATAGGTTATTTGCATTTTCTAGAATCCTATATAAATGGAATCAGACAGGATGTTCTTTTGTCTGGCTTCCTCCACTCAGCCAAATACTTTTGGGATTCATTCATACTGTATGTATGCATAGTTTGTTCCTTTTTACTGCTCAGTACTTTTCCATGGTGGTCTGTCCATTCATTCACCTGTTGATGGGCATTTGGGTTGTTCCTAGCTTGGGGTGATTACAAATAAAGCTGCTGTGAATATATGTGCACAAGACTTTGTGTGGATATAAGCCTTCTTTTTTTTTTTTTTTGCGGTACGCGGACCTCTCCCGTTGCGGAGCACAGGCTCTGGACACGCAGGCTCAGCGGCCATGGCTCACGGTCCCAGCCGCTCCGCAGCATGTGGGATCTTCCCGGACCGGGGCACGAACCTGTGTCCCCTGCATCGGCAGGCGGACTCTCAACCACTGCGCCACCAGAGAAGCTCATAAGCCTTCATTTTTTGGTAAATTCTGAGGAGTGCAAAGGCTGGATCGTATGGCAGGTATAGGTTCAACTTTTTAAGAAACTGTCAGACTGTTGTCCAAAGTGGTTGTACCATTTTTTTCTCCCACAAGTAGTTGCAGCTCCTATATGCTTTCCAACATTCGGTATGGTCATCCTTTCTAGGTTTAGCTATCCTAAAATGTATGTAATGGTGTCTCAATCTGGTTTTAATTTGCTTTCCCCTGATGACTAATAATGTTGTGCATCTTTCCATGTGTTTACTTGTTATCTGTAAATCTTCTTTTGGCAAAGTGTCCAAATCTTTTGACCATTTCTTAAATTGGCTTGTCTATTTTCTCGTGATTTCGTTTTGAGAGGTCATTATACATTCTCCCAGGGATATTTTTTATTTACAGAATTATCCTGGAATGTAAGACATCGCGTAGACAGTTTTCATGGAATTTTCAGCACTAAGAGCACATGCGGAACAATTTGGGGGCCCAAGGCCTTCTAGCCCCTGGAGATCACTCTCCCTGTGTGTCTTGCTCTGCCTTATAATGTTGAAAGCAGGCTATGTCAGAAGTTAAGACAGGCCTGGGCCATGCCCACTTTTTGAGGCTCTTGAGATATTTAAAATAAAAGAAATTCCAAAATAGACATGTGAAAAGCGTGATATATTTTAAATGTATATATCGAACAAATTAGTGCTTTTGACCACGTGCAAAAATTCAGCATGTATATAACATGGGAGAGGATGTCAAAGTTTTAAATTTGAGGCCCAATGTGGGGCCTGAGACAAAGGACTCTTGTGTCCCACTGGTCACCTTGTGATAAGCCATGAGACACCAGCACCAGCCTGGGCACTTCCCGCATACCCCGTTTACCCTAAAGTCATATCTGGCATGATCACTCTTTAGTCATTTATGCTTGGGATTAAATGAATGCCACAGAGGTGGCTATGGAAGAAAGGACCATTTCCCAGCTAGACACAAATTTCCTGCCAGAATGGTGACACTGGGAAGGTTAATCATGGCCATCAGGGCCTTTCGGAGGGACCCCCCTTGCTCCACCCACATGTCAGCCTATGGCGCCCGAGGCTTCCTTTGGGTGATTAGTCTTGGCCTTTTCCAGTTAGCTTGAGGTCAGAATGGCAGGGTGACTAGGAATGGGGTTGCTTCGCCTGAAGAATTCCCAGAGGCCTCCCAGCCAGATCCACAGAAACTCCTGCCCTCTGGGGAATTTCGCCATCACCTCTGCAACTTTAATCTCCTTTCACCTTTCGTTGTATCAAGTGCGGTGGTTCTCCGTATGGGGTGGTTTTGCCCTCCAGGGGACATCTGACAACTTCTGGAGACATTGTTGATTGTCAAAACTGGGGAGATATTACTGGCATCTAGTGAGCAGAAGCCAGGGTTGCTGTTCAATATGCTACAAGACAGCTCTCCACCTCCAAGAAATATCCAGCCCTAAATGCCAGTGCTGGCGAGGTTGGGAAACCTCCATCTTGATGATTTAATCGGGTGTCAATCAGAGCGAACAGAGAAAATGACTGATGGAGATTCTGAAAAAGCGGTTCTTTGTCCATTAAACAGACAAACACCACAGTATGGACGCAGAGAGTTGATCAGGAAGCTCGAGGGGTCATGAAGGGTGGGCTACCCAAGACCTCTCACCCTCTCACCACCTTCCTCTGCCTTCCCTTCTGCCTCCTGTTAAGAGCTTTGAAGTATAACGGACCTGGTTTCAAACCCAGTCCTGCTGCTTGGTGACTTTGGGCATATTACTTAACCTCTTTAAACCTCAGTTTTCCTACCTGAAAAATGGAAATTCTCATAGTACCTTTCAGAATCATGTGAATTAAACAAGATAAGCCAAGCCATGTAAAGAGTTTTATGGTGTCTGGCACATGAGAAGAGCTCAGGAAGTGACCGATTATTATTATTTCACAAGTTGAGCACCTGCTGAACTCAACGTACCTTTTCCAGGTGTTTCCTGGCCACTCAGTGCATGTTGGTGACAAGTTTTTATTAATCTACAAAGCATTTACCCTAAAAGTCTTAGTAATGATAACACTTACCCTTCAGAAACAAAGCCCGATGGGTGTGTTGGATGCACTGTATTTTGAACCTCACTTTAGTGGTAAAAGAAATGAATGAAAAATGATTTAAGTTAAAACAGTGTAGTCTTAGCACTATTTACAATAGCCAAGACATGGAAGCAAGCAAAAGGTCCATTGACAGAGGAATGGATAAAGAAGATGTGGTACATATATACAATGGAACATTACTCAGCCATAAGAAAAGAACGAAATCATGCCATTTGCAGCAACATAGATGGACCTAGAGATTATCATACTAAGTGAGGTAAGTCAGACAGAGAAAGACAAATATCATGTGATATCACTTATATGAGGAATCTAAAATATGGCACAAATGAACTTATTTATAAAACAGAATCAGACTCACAGACATAGAAAACAAACTTATGGTTACCAAAGGGGAGATGTGGTAGGGGGAGGGATAAATTAGGAGGTTGGGATTAACATATACACACTACTATATAGAAAATAGATAATCAACAAGGACCTACTGGATAGCACAGGGAACTCTACTCAATATTCTGTAATAACCTATAAGAGAAAGGAGTCTGAAAAAGAATGGATATACGTATATGTATAACAGCTACTTTGCTGTACACCTGAAATTAACACAACATTGTAAATCAACTATACCCCAATATAAAATAAAAATTAAATTAAAAAAAACAATGTAGTCTATATTGAGGTATTTATGCGTGTGTGTAAATGTAAGCCTAAATATTTGTTTATGGTCCATGGAAAGAAATTTACAAAATGAAGTTTGTCAGAAACACAGCACTAGCTGGGACTCTTGGAGCAAATCCTTGGGGACTCTTGGGCTGTCCCGTTCCAGGACGGAGCAGGATTCCATGTCAAGTGACTTGGATAACATCTCACGTGGGGTCAGTTACTTTGGCACCAGAAGGGCCTCTTTGCCAGATGGCCAAGCAGAGACTGTGAGGCTCGAGCCAGACTGAGCTCAGGGTGTTTCTGGAAGGTCATTGTTGCAAACCCAGAAAACCAGTTCTGTGAGGTTGGCTCAAAGGGGGTATTTAGTCAGAGTAACAGAGAGGTATGGTAATGGCGTGGAGGAAGTCTGGGGAAGGATTATAACCAGCACAGTCAAAAGGCTCTTCTCAGTTTTCAGAAGAGTGAGGGAGAAGTAATGCTTGGCCCTGGCCCTCAGACAATGCCTCGATTCTTGCCAACTGCAGGAGAGTGAGTCCACAAAATCGCCAGTGAGCCAGGAGAGAATCCCGGTGACAAGTACTCAGCCAGGCAGCCCCCGGGGCCAAAAACGAAGGGCAGAAAATTTGGTTTAACTATATTTCTGCCTGTGTGTTTTCTCATGGGGGCAGGGGGACACCTTTAAAAACATAGGTATGCTCTGTACTTGGGGCGTACACAATGGAGCTAACACAAAGCAAGAATCCTTTGGGCTCCTTTGGCAAGGGAACCCTTAGGTGGCTTTGGACACTGAAGCCATGAAAGAACTGCCTAGGAACATTCTAGAAGACAGGCTAGATTTCCCAGTGTTTGGTCACCAGCCTAGGAGTGTGGCAGAGGCTTCCTGTGCAGGGGGTGAATGAATAGATGTAGGAACTTCCTTCCCTCACGTGGGCCGGTCTCAGTAGTAAGCAGTCAGGATGTGTAACCATTAGCATTTCCCCGCTGGGCTAGTCCATAAAAAGAAAGAGATTTACTTAAGTCAAAAGGTTCAAGGACCACAGAAATTGCCTTTTGGTAATAGGAGTGGCTGTCACTGAGGAATGTCACAAAGAACTGTTAATTCTACTCTTTACTTTCCCTCTGTCTAACCAGCTGAGAGAAGATAGATTTATGGAAGGAAGGGAGTTTGAGTGACAGGCATTCTGTCCATTCTTTTGATACTCTGTCAATTGAAATCAGCAGGAGCAGAGGTCTGCATGGCATCATCTTGACCTTTCATATAACAATGTTCTTGTAAGAGACGCCCTCATCTCTTATCTCTGGACACCAGGGAAAAAAGGGAAAACAACAGGCATTTTTGCATGGCCAGTGCTTCTGTTAGTGTCTTGACAAAAGGGTTTTGAATGAATGACTGATGAGTGGGAAATACCATACTTCTGTGAATGTGTTGGTGAAGATATTGATCACTATATCACTCACAGTTCCCTTTATAAAGTCTGATGTGGTCAATTTCTACTCCAAGTTTAGGTGAGGAAAGCTTTGTACCTATAAAGGAATGGCTTTCCTTCTTCCTTTCTGAAAATGAGGATGATGTCATTGGACATACCTCCCTTTTGCCCTAGTTGCCAGGAAGTTCAGGTTTAAATCTGATGCCCAGCTCTACCAATGACGAAAGCTCTTGTGGCATGCACACTTGATTCTCATTTCCTCTGCTCTTGTTATCCTAATCTTATTTACATTTCCCCTGTTCCTAATTTAAATTCTTCATTATGTTTCCCATCATTGTATGTTCTTAGTCTCAGTTGCCTCTAATTGCCAGGCAGGTAGCAGTAAATGACTGAAGTAAGTGGGGTAATAGGGCATGGAGTGGACTGTGGCAAACAGAGAGAGGTCCTTCCTGGCCATTCTACTCAAATAGCATTGTCCCCTTCCCCCATTGTCAATCTCTAGCCCCTAACTGTGATTATTCATAGCATTTATCATTTTCTGCAATTATCTGATTTATCTGTTTACCCTCTCTTACCACTGCTATATCCCTAGCACCCACAACAGTGCCTGACACAGAACTGTCACCCAACCCACATCTGCCAGGTGAGTGAATCAAGGCATGAAAGTGGGACCGGTGTGGCTAGGTTTTTACTACATTGTAACAGAATTTGAAATTTGGATTTTATATGAAATCTTCTGGTTTTTAGATGTTGGTGGCAAGTATAAAAAATTAAAAACCCTCTGCTGGCCAGAAACGGGCCATGTTAGCGTGAGCCACTGTTCTACTTTGCATTTGCCAGCTGTAGCCACCAGTTTCTCTGTGGAATGAAGTAGAACACAGATAACTAAAAACCCGCATCTATTTTATGGTTAATGAAGCCCCATTGCCCTCTAGTATTTCATTATTGTTCTAGTTTTACATATGAGGAAATTGAAGCCCCTGAGGGCATAAAGTGAACCCGTGAGCTTAGAGGCAGGGCTCCTCCGGGGTCAGAGGTGGCCTCCTGGTCAGATGTTCAGGAACGAGGGAGGAAGAGCCCCTTCTTGTGTCAGTTCCTCTTTTCTTCCTGTTCCAGAACCAGGGGCTGGGTAGATGCTTCTCCCAACACAGGCTGTGACCTCTAATTCAGAGTCAGCCTCATGCTGGGTCTGTTCCTCTGCCTTTCAGTGCAGAAGGGACCATCAGTGTAGATGTTTCTTAAACTCCTTTCACATACCTGGCTCCCTTGCCACCAGTCAAGAACTATAAGCTTAAAATGTTTTAGGAGCGTGTGCGTGCGCGCACACACACACACACACACAATTGAATAACCAAACACACCTTGCAGTGCCTCTTTCATTTCTGTATCTTCAGTAGGATGTTCATCTTATTTGTTTTAGGAGACAGTCTCCTTTATCATTGGTAGAGTTGTAGGTTCTTTGTGATCTAGCAGACAATACCTCGTTTTTGAGAGCATGCCCAAGTTCTGACCAAGACTTATTTTCTTATGTATTTATCTTCCCAGAGAAAAGCTTTAAAATAAAATTCCAGTATTGAAATTTAGGTCTCTAACATTTTTAGGAAACTCTGAGATGTGGAAAATTCTCTAAACATAATAGGATTTTTTTCCTTCTACAAGTTCGCCTAACCATTTTTTCCAGAATCCCTTTGTTAAGGAAAATAAGCCAGGCTTTATTGGCATTTCTTAATTATTATTTTAAATTGTGGTAAAATATACATAGTATAAAATTGACCATTTTCACCATTTCTAAGGGTACATACGGCTCAGGGGCACTTAGTACACTCACATTACTGGGCAACGATCAGCACCATGCATCTCTAGATCTCTTTTCCTCTCTCCAACCTGAAACTCTGTACCCATTAAACAAAAACTTCTCATTCCCTCCTCCCCCCTGGCAACCACTATTCCACTTTCTGTCTCTATGAATTTGACTACTCTATGTACGTCATATGAGTGGAATCATACAGTATTTGTCCCATTGTGATTGGTTTATTTCACTTAATATATAATGTCCTCAACGTTCATCCATCTGTGGTATGTGTCAGAATTCCCTTCCTTTTTAAATTTGAATAGTATTCCATTGTATGTTTATACCCCACTTTCTTTATTCATTCATCTGTACATGGACATCTGGGTTTCTTCCATCCCTTGGCAATTGTGAATAATGCTTCTATGAACAAGGGTATACACATATCTGGGTTCCTGTTTTCAATTATTCTGGGTATATACCCAGAAATGGAAGTGCTGGTTCATACTGTAGTACTATTTTAAGTTTTTGAGGAATCACCATACCAATTTCCCATTTTCCACAGTGGTTGCACCATGGTGCATTCCTACCAACAGTGCACAAGGGTTCCAATTTTTCTGCATCCTCGCTGACACTTGTTATTTTGCGGATTTTTTTTTTTTGATAGCAGACATTCTAATAGTTGTGAGGTGGTATTTCCTTTTCCTTGTGGTTTTGATTTGCATCTCCTAATAATTAGTGACACTGAGCATCTTTTCATGTGCTTATTTGCAATTTGAATATCTTCTTTGGAGAAATGTCTGTTTTGCCCATTTAAAAATTGGATTGTTTTTATTGTTGAGTTGTAGAAGTTCTTTATATAGTCTTCATATTAACTCCTCATCAAGTATATGCCTTGCAAATATTTTTCCCATGCCATGGGCTGCCTTGTCACTCTGTTGATTGTGTCTTTTGATGCTTAGAAGCTTTAAAGTATGATGCACTACTGACATTTCTGAGCTTCCACTTTTAGATGCTGAGCATCTTTTCATGTGCTTCTTGGCTATCTGTATGTCTTCTTGGAGAAATGTCTATTTAGATCTTCTGCCCATTTTTTGCTTGGGTTGTTTTTTTTTTTAATATTGAACTGCATGAGCTGTTTATATATTTGGAGATTAACCCTTCCTCCACTGATTCATTTGCAAATATTTTCTCCCATCCTGAGGGTTGTCTTTTCATCTTGTTTATAGTTTCCTTTGCTGGACAAAACCTTTTAAGTTTCATTAGGTCTCATTTGTTTATTTTTGTTTTTATTTCCATTACTCTAGGAGGTGGGTGAAAAAAGTTCTTGCTGTGAATTATGCCAAAGAGTGTTCTTCCTATGTTTTCCTCTAAGAGTTTTATAGTGCCCCGTCCCACATTTAGGTCTCTAATCCATTTTGAGTTTATTTTTGTGTATGGTGTTAAGGAGTGTTCTGATTTCATTCTTTTACATGTAGCTGTCCAGTTTTCCCAACACCACTTATTGAAGAGGCTGTCTTTTCTCCATTGTATATCCTTGCCTCCTTCGTCATAGATTAGTTGACCATAGGTGCATGGATTTATCTCTGGGCTTTCTAAACTGTTCCATTGATCTATATTTCTGTTTTTGTGCCAGTACCATAGTGTCTTGATTACTGTAGCTTCGTAGTATAGTCTGAAGTCAGGGAGTCTGATTCTGCCAGCTCTGTTTTATCCTGCAAGATTGTTTTGGCTATTTGGGGTCTTCTGTGTTTCCATACAAATTTAAAGATTTTTTTGTTCTAGTTCTGTAAAAAAAAAAAAATGCCATTGGTAATTTGATAGGGATTGCATTGAATCTGTAGATTGCTTAGGGTAGTATAGTCATTTTCACAATATTGATTATTCCAATCCAAGAACATGGTGTATCTCTCCATCTGTTTGTGCCATCTTTGATTTCTTTCATCACAGCCTTACAGTTTTCTGCATACAGGTCTTTTGTCTCCCTAGGTAGGTTTATTCCTAGGTATTTTATTCTTTTTGTTGCAATGGTGAATGGGATTGTTTCCTTAATTTCTCTTTCTGATCTTTTGTTGTTAGTGTATAGGAATGCCAGAGATTTCTGTGCATTAATTTTGTATACTGCAATTTTACCAAATTCATTGATTAGCTCTAGTAGTTTTCTGGTGGCATCTTTAGGATTCTCTATGTATAGTATCATGTCATCTGCAAACAGTGACAGTTTTACTTCTTCTTCTCCGATTTGGATTCCATTTATTTCTTTTTCTTCTCTGATTGCTGTGCCTTGGACTTCCAAAACTATGCTGAATAATAGTGGCGAGAGTGGACATCCTTACCTTACTCCTGATCTTAAAGGAAATGCTTTCAGGTTTTCACCATTGAGAATGATGTTTCTTGTGGGTTTGCTGTATATGGCCTTTATTATGCTGAGGTAGATTCTCTCTATCCCCACATTCTGGAGAGTTTTTATCATAAATGGGTATTGAATTTTGTCAAAAGCTTTTTCTGCATCTATTGAGATGATCATATGGTTGTTCTTCTTCAGTTTGTTACTATGGTGTATCACATTGATTGATTTGCATATATTGAAGAATCCTTGCATCCCTGGGATAAATCTCACTTGATCATGGTGTATGATCCACTTAATGTGTTATTGGATTCTGTTTGCTAGTATTTTGTTGAGGATTTTTGCATCTATATTCATCAGTGATATTGAACTATAATTTTCTTTTTTTGTAGTATCTTTGTCTGGTTTTCGTGTCAGGGTGATAGTGGCCTCACAGGATGAGTTTGGGAGTGTTCCTTCCTCTGCAATTTTTTGGAAGAGTTTGAGAAGGATGTGTGTTAGCTCTTCTCTAAACGTTTGATAGAATTCACCTGTGAAGCCATCTGGTCCTGGACTTCTGTTTGTTGGAAGATTTTTAATCACAGTTTCAATTTCATTACTTGCGATTTGTCTGTTCATATTTTCTATTTCTTCCTGGTTCAGTCTTGGAAGGTTATACCTTTCTAAGAATTTGTCCATTTCTTCCAGGTTGCCCATTTTATTGGCATAGAGTTGCTTGTAGTAGTCTCTTAGGATGCTTTGTATTTCTGCAGTATCCATTGTAACTTCTCCTTTTTCATTTCTAATATTATTGATTTGAGTCCTCTCTCTCTTTTTCTTGATGAGTCTGACTAAAAGTTTGTCAATTTTGTTTATCTTCTCAAAGAACTGCTGTTAGTTTTATTGACTTTGCTATTGTTTTCTTTGTTTCTATTTCATTTATTTCTGCTCTGATCTTTATGATTGCTTTCCTTCTACTAACTTTGGGTTTTGTTTGTTCTTCTTTCTCTAGGTTCTTTAGGTGAAAGTTTAGATTGTTTATTTGAGATTTTTCTTGTTTATTGAGGTAGGATTGTGTTGCTATAAACTTCCCTCTTAGAACTGCTTTTGCTGCATCCCATAGGTTTTGGATCATTGTGTTTTCATTGTCATTTGTCTGTAGGTATTTTTTTATTACCTCCTTGATTTCTTCAGTGATCTCTTGGTTATTTAGTAACGTATTGTTTAGCCTCCATGTGTTTGTGTTTTTTATGGGTTTTTTTCCTGTAATTTGTTTCTAATCTCATAGCATTGTGGTCCAAAAACATGCTTGACATGATTTCAATTTTCTTAAATTTACCGAGGTTTGATTTGTGACCCAAGATGTGATCTATCCTGGAAAATGATCTGTGTGCGCTTGCAAAGAAAGTGTAATCTGCTGTTTTGGGATGGAATGTCCTATAAATGTCAATGAAATCTCTCTGGTCTATTGTGTCATTTAAAACTTGTGTTTCCTTATTAATTTTCTGTCTGGATGATCTATCCATTCGTGTAAGTGAGGTGTTACAGTGCCCCACTATTATTTTTTTCCCACTATTATTGTGTTACTGTCAATTTCCTCTTTTATAGCTCTTAGCATTTGCCTTATGTATTGAGGTGCTCCTATGTTGGATCCATATATATTTATAATTGTTATATCTTCTTCTTGGATTGATCCCTTGATCATTATGTTTTGTCCTTCCTTGTCTCTCATAACATTCTTTGTTTTAAAGTCCATTTTATCTGATATGAGTATTGCTACTCCAGCTTTCTTTTGATTTCCATTTGCATGGAATATCTTTTTCCATCCCCTCACTTTCAGTCTGTATGTGTCCCTAGGTCTGAAGTGGGTCTCTTGTAGACAGCATATATATGGGTCTTGTTTTTGTATCCATTCAGTGAGCCTGTGTCGTTTGGTTGGAGTATTTAATCCATTCACATTTAAGGTAATTATAGATATGTGTGTTCCTATTACCGTTTTCTTAATTGTTTTGGGTTTGTTTTTGTAGGTTCTTTTCTTCTCTTGTGTTTCCCACTTGGAGAAGTTCCTTTAGCATTTGTTGTAGAGCTGGTTTGGTGGTGCTGAATTCTCTTAGCTTTGGCTTGTCTGTAAAGGTTTTAATTTCTCTGTCGAATCTGAATGAGATCCTTGCTGGTAGAATCTTGGTTTTAGGTTGTGCACTTTCATCACTTTAAATATATTGTGCCACTCCCTTCTGGCTTGTAGAGTTTCTGCTGAGAAATCAGCTAAACTTATGGGAGTTCCTTTATATGTTATTTGTTGTTTTTCCCTTGTTGCTTTTAATAATTTTTCTTTGTCTTTAATTTTTGCCAATTTGATTACTATGTGTCTTGGCCTGTTTCTCCTTGGGTTTATCCTGCCTGGGACTCTGCGCTTCCTGTACTTGGGTGGTTATTTCCTTTCCCATGTTAGGGAAGTTTTCGACTATAATCTCTTCAAATATGTTCTTGGGTCCTTTCTCTCTCTCTTCTCCTTCTGGGACCCCCATAATGTGAATGTTGTTGCATTTAATATTGTCCCAGAGGTCTCAGGCTGTCTTCATTTCTTTTCATTCTTTTCTCTTTATTCTGTTCTGTGGCAGTGAATTCCACCATTGTGTCTTCCAGGTCACTTATCTGTTCTTCTGCCTCAGTTATTCTGCTATTGATTCCTTCTAGTGTAGTTTTCATTTCAGTTATTGTATTGTTCATCTCTGTTTGTTCGTTTTTTAATTCTTCTAGGTCTTTGTTAAACATTTCTTGCATCTTCTCGATTTTTACCTCCATTCTTTTTCCGAGGTCCTGGATCATCTTCACTATCATTATTCTGAATTCTTTTTCTGGACGGTTGCCTATTTCCACTTCATTTAACTGCTTTTCTGGGGTTTTATCTTGTTCTTTCATCTGGTACATAGTCCTGTGCCTTTTCATTTTGTCTGTCTTTCTGTGAATGGGGTTTTCATTCCACGGGCTGCAGGATTGTAGTTCTTCTTGCTTCTGCTGTCTTCCCTCTCTGTTATATGTTTTTTATATGCTATGCATTTTTCTGTGCACTGTGTAAAATCACTAATTTAATCATTACGTCAATCCCATGATGTAAGTACGATTATAATCTCCAGCTTTACAGTGAAAGAAACTGACACAAAATAGTCACTTGCTTAAGATCACACAACTAGTAAGTGGCAGAGTCAGGATTTGAACCGAGAAAGTTGGGCTCCAGAGCCTCATGTCCTAAAGTCTAAAACCCAACTGTGTTAATAAAGATGCAGACATAGAGGTTGGACCTGAGGACACAGGGAGGGGGAAGGGTAAGCTGGGAAGAAGTTAGAGAGTGGCACTGACATATATACACTTCCAAAAGTAAAATAGATAGCTAGTGGGAAACAGCCGCATAGCACAGGGAGATCAGCTCGGTGCTTTGTGTCCACCTAGAGGGGTGGGATAGGGAGGGTAGGAGGGAGACGCAAGAGGGAGGGGATATGGGGGTATATGTATACATATAGCTGATTCACTTTGTTATACAGCAGAAACTAACACAACCATGTAAAGCAATTATACTCCAATAAAGATGTTAAAAAAAAAAATCCAACCATGTTAACCTGACATGTGTGACACACCTCCACCAACCTGCACCTGCCTTTTCAGCCCTCCCCTTGCCTCTGGCCCTTCCACACACCTTTCCCTATGCCTTCCTTCCTGCCCTGCCTTACTTTGTTAATCCCTGCCCATTCAGGGTTCCCCTCGGGCACCTTCTCTCTGCCCACCCCATCTAGGTTAGGTGCCCTCTAGGTTAGATTCAAGCTGTTCAGACAGCTCACATTGCACTTTGCTGCACAGATTTATAACTGTCTGACTCTTGTGTGCATCTCACGGTGGACTGAGAGTTCCCTGAGGGCTGAGACCAAGGGTTTAAATCTCTATGTCCCAACCTAGCCAAGTACCTGGTTTCGAGTAAGTGCTTACTATCTAGTTTTAAATAAATAAATAAGGCAGAGCCCAGACTAGGACTCAGAATAGAAAAAGGAGCGGTGGTTGCCCAAATAGTAGTTTTCAGCCTGGAAATATTGTTGGTACCCTGAGTAGACAGTGAGCAGCCCATGTCCATATAGACTGGAACGGTGTTGAATGGAATAGAATCAGTAGTGTGAACCTCATGCCTTCAGTCCTGGTACTGGAGACATATGCCCAATTTGTATGGAAGAGACTGCTCCCCACAAAACAAAGACAGTGACAACACATACTCGCACAAATGCTCACCATGGGTCACAGCATGACTTTTTTGAGTTTTTCAAAAATGTTAAAAGTGAATGAACATCTTCTTTACCTTCCCTTCTCTTCCTAAATAATTCAGTCCTTAAAGCTATTATGTGGGCTGAGTAAGGCAGTCACCCTTGTGGGGGGTGGAGGAGATATGGTGGCCCAGACAAGGTAAGGAGATCAGCCCCAGAGAAGGGCTGACCTGCACAAGGGCCAGAGCCCAGATGGGCAGTGTCAGAATCCAAGCGGAATGGGGAGGGCAACTGTGTGGGGAAGGGGGCAGTGGTCATGATAGCTGTTGGTTACATTCAAGGGATTGATCAAATAAGCAAGTGTATTAAGGATGATGGAAATCAGGCTCCATAAGTGTTAGAGAAGGAACTTACGATATGGAAAGGGAGAAAGCTAGGACGAACCCTGTGGTGCTGGATTGGAATTGGAAGTACCAGAGTGAATTTATGGTTTTCAGTATATATGGATCATCTACGGAAATAATATAGATGTATATATACACACACTAGCTCTGTCCACTGAAAGAGTCAGGGAACAGCAATACCTAAGTTAGCAGTGAGCACACCGAGCAGTGAGAATTGGGATTCTAAATAATCCCACACATAGTGGAACCAGAGCTCCTTGGAGAAATAGTTAATTTTAAAGCAGGAACATGTCGTTGTAACAGGAAGTAAAGAAGTGTTCAAATGATGATGGGAACATGTCAGAAGGGCACACTGACAGTTTGGGAATGAGATATTTACATAATTTCAAGGTCCTTTTCTGACAACACTTATTAATTAAAAAAAAGGAAGAAGGGTGACTTTCCAGGGGAGTACCCTAGCAGACATGACTTTAATCAAGTGATCTCGGGGAAATTTAAAATCATCTGCCGCCTGATAGGATGCAATGGGAAGAGCACAGCATCCCTTCTGTGATATTCTTGCCCAAGTTGTAGAACTTGAATCTAGACTTGAGTAAATTCAGACAAACCCCAAGAGAGGAACGTTCTACAGAATAACTAGCCTGTATTTTTTTGAAGTGTCAAGGTCATGAAAGTGAAAGAAATACCAAGGAAAGGTTGCATATTGGAGCAGACTAAGGAGATGTGACAACTAAATGCAGTGCTTGATTCGAAAGTACTCTTTTTGCTATCAAGGCTATTATTGGGACAACTGACAAAAACTTGAATTGATCTGAGGATCCAATGACAGTTAATGAAAACTTACTGGGGTCTGAGGATTAGAGAATAGTAATGTATCAACATGAAGTCCCTGATTCTGCGGTTGTGTAGGAGAATGCCCTTGTTTATGGGAAATGCACACTGAAGTATTTGGGGGAAGATGAGGCATCACTTTGGCAGCTTATTCTCAAAGGGTTCAGGAAAAATATAGTATAAAATTCCTTGTAGTGTACGTGCAACTTTTCTGTAAGTTTGAGATTTTTCAAAATAATCTATATCTATACCTATATCTACATCTGCATGTAGTGGATATCTTAGGTTGGAATTATAATGTTTTTCAGACTTGCCAGGACACAGGTACCCAGAGGCTGCGTTGGGAGGATAAACCTTGGAGTGGCTGTCCCAAGAGTAGAATCAGGGTATGTCTGCTTCATGTTGGTTCTCTGCTGAGGTGTAGGAGATGCGCATTCTCACCCCACTCATTTAGTAAAGAAAGGACAGGTTACTGAATAAGAGAGAGAGAGAACACAGTATCTATGGGCTGATCACGCCGGCCACTTCACGTAACTGATGATGGGCTCCCTGCCACAACCAAGGAAGTAGGAACACTGAGCGCCCGTTTGTCCTCTGGGGAAGTCTGTGGGATAACTAAGGCCCAGTTCTTTAGTGTCTATCTGGAATGTGGACTGTGCAGGGGATCCCATGTTCATCTGAGGCTTGGTCTAAAATGCTGATAATAACCACCACTGCCTATTGGGTGCCTTCTAAGGGTCAGAAACTGGGATAGGTGGCTCATGTGTTCTTCTTATAATCATCACAATGGTTCTCCTCTTAAAGTAGCGTCCCCGTCTTATAGATGAGGAACTAAAGCTTGGAAAGGCTTAGTAACAGGCTCATTGTTACGGGTTGAGTTGTATCCTCCCAGATGCATATGCTGAAGCCCCGTATCTCAGAATGTGGCTGGATTGGGAGATAGGGCCCTGAAAGAGGTGATTAAGTTAAAAAGAGGTCCTTAGGGTGGAACCTAATCCAACTGATTGGTGTCCTTATAAGAAAAGAAAAATCTGGACATGCAGAGGGACACCGAGGGTACAGGTGCACAGAGGAACGACCATGCAAGGACACGGCAAAAAGGTGGCTGTCTGCAAGCCAAGGAGAGTAGCCTAACCCTGATGTTGGATTTCTAGGCTCCAGAACGATGACAAAATACGTTTCTGCTGTTTAAGCCATGCGGGCTGTGGTATTTCGTTATGGCAGCCTGAGCAGCCTGGCATGGTTATGCTAGGCATCTGGTGGAGATGAAGCTGCTATTCAAAATCAAATCCGTGTAGCTCTGTTCTATGTCACCTTCCTACACACAGGGCCTCTGCTGTGAAAATTCTTCCCACCTCCTCCAATAGGCCGCCCAGAACAACCATCCAAAATCTCACAGACTTAGTAGATCCCTCCTCTGCCGTCCCACAGCCCTTACTATACGGCATACAGTTAGTGGCACACAACTAATGCACAATACTGTATCCCCAGCATCTCCCATGGGGCCAGGCACATGGTATTTAAATAGTTAGTATGTATTGAGCATTTACGTACCAGCAAAGATTTTACATACATTATCTCATTGAAACCTGAAGACAGCTCCTTGAGGTAGGTATCACCATTATTCCCATTTTACATATCAAAAAACTGAGGTCAGAGGGTTAACTGAGTTACCCCAGGACATAGAGCTAGTAGGTGGTGGAACCAGGATTCATGTCCAGATGGTCTAATTCCCCGGGCCATGCTCTTCACCCCCTGCCCTGCTGTCGCAGTCTTGCTGTAAATGCCCACTCCCTCCCTACCTGGGGGGCTGTGCTGATCCGAAATGCTCTCCCTCAGTACAAGTCCCTACTTCATGCTAAGTCCAAGTGTGAAGCTCCCCTCCTGTGGAGAGTCTTCTCACACACAACCTCCTCTCTCAGGCTCCACTCTGTACTCCTTCAGCACCTCCTGGGCATACGGTCTGCACCACGCCCTGACATGTGACCCAGAGCTGGGCACTGGGGCCATCAGTTATCCACATTTGTTGAACTGGCATCCATGCCCAGGGATGGAAGTAAACAGGGATACGTAACATGGCGGCGTAGTCCTGGCTACTGTGACTCTCCACATCTGGATTATCCAGGAGAGTTCCAATTGCTAAAATTCCATCCTCTCATCAGATCGTTTGCCAGAATATGTGGCAGAGAATGTAGTCTGGTATTTGGTTTAGAAAGGAGAGTCACCATTCTACTGAAAAGAGGCAGGAGCGGAGACAAGATGAGCTGTCTGTCACTCACCTTCCTACGTGCTGCTGGGCAAATCACGATTTCTCTGGACTTAAGTGTCTCCGAGGATAAAATTGCAGTGGCAATGCCCATTTCTCCGGTAGAAATGGGACAAAAGCTGTGAATGTGTTTTGAATATTGATGAAGAATAATATTATATAAACCCGGTCACCACTAGTGGGATTACTTACGTTTTTACTGACCTGTTTGGCCAGTGAAAAATGAAATAAAAAAAGTAGTTTGTATTTTTGAAAGTAAAGGAAGAGGTGTCCATGAAGAATGCAGAAAAAAAATCAAACATGAAGAGAGCAAATGTCCTGAGGCCTTTCTAGAGTGCTTTGAAAAAGACAGAACTAGATATTTCTAGGTTCTTCTCAACAAGTTGGTGTGTGTGTGTGTGTGTGTGTGTGTGTGTGTAGTGGGCTGGGTGGAGGCTGGGCTGCCGTAGTCAGGGGCAAACTTTTCCCCAGTTGCCTGAGATACCACCCTGAGGAGGAAGCAGGCCTCTTACCTTTGCTGCATTGTGGATCAGTTTCCAGCCGTGTGAGGCCTCTGGGTAAAGTCCATCTGGGAGCTCAGTTTTTCTGACTCAGCAGTAGCCCAGGAAAATTTCCCTTCTCTTTCCTGTGCCCCGTCTTCCAGACACGCACGAGAAGCACTCTGCCCTGGAGTTAATCAGCTCGTCCTGTGCCCCTGCTGCAGGCTTTGCACGGAGTCGATGCATCGACCTGAGAGCAGCCTCTGGGGAGCTTCCAGGGAGAGCGGCCGCCGCAGAGCAGCCACTCAGGGGCATCAACGACAAGTCTGTTCTGGTTTGGATGGGGCCGAGGCTCCCTCCAACTTCCTTTTGCTCTCGCCAAAGCCAGGATCCTTTTGTTCACCTTTAGGGCTGCCAAGTCAGGCCTACCGCACCCCTGGATGTTGTTTTCCTGCAGGCAATGGGAAAATGAGCTTGGAGCCAGGGAAGGGAAATCAACAAGGAAATAAACACAGGGTCACTGCCCCTCCATGTTCTCACCAGACTGGGACATCATCACGCTGGGACCACTTCCTAAAGTGGCAGGAGCTGGCCGCTGCCCGGACGGACCTCAGAGTCCCAGGCATCTTTTAAGTTTTATATATGTAAAGAAGTGTGCATTTATATCAGAAGCGTGAGATCTGTCTCGGACAAATCAAGCAATCCTGACCACTCCAATGTCTTGCCAAATCTTTCAACGATTTTCCATAGGCAGCCTCTCTTGTAACCGAACACTGGCAAACATTTGTAGACAAAGGAAAAGAAGGAGCAAGTTTACGACTGGCACTAGCTAAGACTTTTAAAGGAAGATATCCTCTAAAGATACAGGATTATTGCTTACATAAAGATTTCTTCTACTTACTCTTCAATGTCACAGTCATCATCGGTAGCGTCATCTTTGCTAGCATTTATTGAGAACTTACTGTCCACCAGCTCCTGTGCTAATGACCTCACCTGTGTTAGTTCATATAATTCTTTTTTTTTTTGCGGTACGCGGGCCTCTCACTGCTGTGGCCTCTCCCGTTGCGGAGCACAGGCTCAGCGGCCATGGCTCACGGGCCCAGCCGCTCCGCGGCATGTGGGATCTTCCCAGACCGGGGCACGAGCCCGTGTCCCCCGCATCGGCAGGCGGACTCTCAACCACTGCGCCACCAGGGAAGCCCAGTTCCTATGATTCTTGACATAATACTGTCATTCTCATTCCCATTTTGTAGAGGAAGAAAATGAAGATTAGAGAGATTAAGTCACTCCTGCAAAGTGACCCAGCTAGTTAAAAATGTAGAAATTGCCTTTCTGGAAGGATGCTCTTCTGAGCCTTGCTTTTCCCAACAGTCAGCTTAAGCACTTCTGTGGACTGACAGCTCCAGTGATGGCCAAAGAGTTGCTTAAACAAACTCTTAGGGCTGAGAATAGAATTCTAAACAGAAACATGGCTCATTGGTTAGTTAAGTGGTCTCTCCCTGGAGTTATGAACTGGTGCTACCTTTATGTAACTCGTACATAGGACACACCTAGCCCAGAGCCTTCTCTTCTCTTTAATCCAAGGGTGTGCGGCTGACTGCTGTCACCCGGCTCTCCACTGTGATTCTGATTTACCCACAAGGAAGTGCCCTGTATATCTCTTGACCTCTGTGTGTGCTGCAGTTATGGCCTGATCACAAATTTGTCTTTTTGACTTTAGAAGCCTAACAGTTACAGGCTTCTTTTAATCAATAATCCAGGGGATGAACGATTCTAAGTTCCAGCCTGGAAACTTCTGCTTGATGAGAAGAAATCAGCATGTGTATTTTCAGTCCTCAGGTCCTACTGCAACTTTTTTTTTTTTTTGGCCTCATCTTTACTTCCAACTGTTAGCATGTAGCTCTCCTACATGTGCAGTTACCCAGGGCAGCTGGCCGCTGGTCAAATGAAAGTAAAAGCTTTTATTAGGAGACAGGGAGATGCCTCCCAGCAAAGTCCAAGTTGTCCATTTTTGTAAATATATGACTTGCAACATCAGGGCAGCTGCTTGCCCTTGGGACGCTTGCATTTGGTTTGGTGGAGCTTGGGGGTACTTTGCTCTGGGTCCACATACGCCTTTAAACTTGAGGCTGGTCAGCTTTTCATTCTCAACAGAAACTAAAGACTTATTTACTGGATTTATGGCAATAAAAAAAAGAAGACTGGAAAGGGGCCGGGCATTTAGTTTAGATGTCATTTCATTTTTCTTTCCCAGTGGTTTACAACTAAACACAGTGTCCAGATATGTTTATAGAATCTGGTCTTGGAGTTCTTTGATGAGAAGAGGCAATTTATAACAGTCAAATGGGCCTTTCAACCTTATCGTATGAAATGAAAACCAAAATATTGGAAAGGAGCTGATGTAACGAAGGCTTTCATGTTCCTCATCTGCTTCACAGCTTTTCACCACCAGGGGATAAAGACAGTAGATTTGGGAACTGTCAGACACTTTGGGGGGTTTCCATTAAGAAAGGTAAGTAAGGTAGATGGATTTTATTTCTCCTTCCTCTCCTTTGAGCATCTAGATCAGTACTGATTGAACTGGTTTCAAGAGTTGAGTCCATTCTGGGATAAACAATAAACACACAAACCTCCAAAAACATTTTTTTGCATGGTCATGTAACCAAGGCAGCTGACTATTGGAAACAGAGAGAAGTCACAGATGAAAAACAGGACGTATTAATTTAGCTTTACAAATATGCCCTTTCCAAAGCCAGAATTACTCACTCCCTGGCAGCTCACGGCATGGGGACCTGGGTCTACTCAAACTCCATGGCTTTAGAATGTCCTTTCCATGTGGTGCGGGATGTTCCAGATGAACGACAGGCTCCAACTCAGCAGAAACCTCTAGATGAAATTTAAATCCTCATGTTTTTTAATCATCATGGGAAAGCAAACGCAACTTTGCCATGCAAGGAAAACTTGCCCATTTTTAGAGTGTCCCACAAAAGTAACATGCCCAGTTATATGCAGAGAAAATGTCCTCATTTTGGGGGCATTTTGAAGGAGGGATATTAAATCTGAGCTATGTAAAATGCTAGAGGAGCGATTTCAGTATTATTTTTATTTTATTTTTTATTGAAGTATAGTTGTTTTAGTTTCAGGTGATAGTTTTACAGCAAAGTGATTCAGTTATACATATATATATATATATATATATATATATATATATATATATATATACTCTTTTTCAGATTCTTTTCCCATATAGGTTATTACAAAATATTAAGTATAGTTCCTGTGCTATACAATAGGCCCTTGTTAATTTTATATATAGTAGTGTGTATATATTACTCCCAAATCCCTAATTTATCCCTCCCCCCCATATTTCAGTATTCTGTGATCAAGCTATCAGAACCTGAGCAAGCTTTCTCTCAGGCTTGTTTTCACTCTTATAAGATGCTTAGGGTGAACATGGATTTTTCAAACTAGGAGGTAGAAAACGGTTTCCTTAAACCATTATGTATTGCTTTTCTTTTCCTCGTCTAAGCACATAACTGATAGTTTGCCCACCCGTGCCCACAAACGGGAGAGGCGGTGAGGAATCGGAAGCTCCACCCAGAGGCTTTAAATCCCATCTCTGTGCCAACAACTCCCATATTTGTATCTCTGGCTCAGACCTCTTTTCTGAGTTTCCTACCGTGTTCTCAGAGTCTCACTACCATCTCCAACCCCACGCATCCGAAAGCAGCTCTTCATCTCTTGTTGTTTCCATGTCAGCCAATGGTCCTTTCAAACACCCAAGTGCTGCAGCCTCTCCCTCCAGTCCCACATCCAATCCATGAGTCCGTTCTGACAATTCCACCTCGCAAACTGATATCAACTGCAACCGCCGCTTCTATTTCCACTACCACAATTGCCGACCCACCTTCAGCTCTCACCTGGATTACTGAGTTGTCTCCTAGCTGGTCTTCCTGCTGCCCTCCTCGCCTCCAGTCCCTCTACCAAATCTATACTCCACATTCCAGCCAGAGCAGACTTTTGCAAAAGTAATTCAGATGATGCCATTAACCTATCTGAAAGCCTCAAGGCTTTCTAGCGCAATAAGGAGGAAACATAAAATCCCTGCTAGCTTTGGCATAATTGGATCCCCTCTCACCTCTCCAATGTTACCTCGGTGACACTAGCTTGGCTTCAGTTTCTTGAACACTCCCAGCTTTTCTCCATCTCACAGCTTTGCTATTCCTGGGCTGGCCTGTACTGATCTCCACCCGCCATCCTTAGCTCCCCTGCCAAAATCATACAAGCTAACTCTCTTCCTGCCTCTTTTTCATCTTTCAGGTCTCAGCTCAAATGTCATTTCCTAGAGACATACTCCCCCCACACCCATTTCCTTGGTAGTACTTGCTGTGATTTGTAAGTATATTATTTATTTGCCTATTTGCTTAATATAGAACTTATATAATTCACCCTCCTACACCCACCCCTCTACCTACAACTAGGTTTCCTTCCATGAAAGCAGGAACTGTGTCTATTGTGTTCACAGCTACATGTCTAGGGCCTGGTACCTACCAGGTTCCAGGGTTTTTTTAAGTTGAATGAAGGAATGAGTAATTGAAAAACAAATTGATTTTCTCTCAATTCAGTTCACTTAAGGAAGAGTTTCTTAAATAGTTGTCGAGAGGTACTTACTTGTCCTTATTCATAGGCAGATATAGTTTTCCCTGTGTAGATGTAGAGAATCTAACCAAGTTCTCCCGTCCAAGGAACCACTTGCTATTGCTTCTGGGAGTGCCACCCCGCAGCCCAGGGAAACGTGGGGGGAGGAGAGGTGGGTGGACTGGTATGGACCCAGGACTAATGTATTTCTGACTTTCCGTGTTGGATTTTGTAATTCATTCCCCACGAAAACGGTAAGGCGGAGCAGAGGCTATACTGCTATAAAAACGTTGGGGGACCAGCTTTGGGAAAGCAAACACCATTTAGGTTTAGAACATCAGTTTATAGGGGAAAATGTGTTCCAAATTCTAACAGCCAACATACCAAAAAACCCCCCAAAATGAAAAACCGAACCTCTCAGAACAAACATTCTTTCTAAGCGGGAGCGGCCGGTTTTGTGTTCATATGAATTGTCAAATACACGGTGACTCCTCACCAGCCACATCCTCCCTGACGGCTCATCTTAATTTGGTTCCTAGGGAGCACGTGTTGGATGGCACTGGGGAGGCCCATGAGATCATTTATTCACACAGGCGTTGTGTTTATTTGGGTTGAGGCACAGCCAGGAAACATTTATTTTCCTGTCCATATTTCAGAAGGAACTTCCTACTCATTCCCCAGGAAGGAGCAAACTGGAACCACACTTCCAGGCACCTCCCTAGCTCCCATCTTGCTGCTCCCAGCAAGGAGAAGTAATGACCAATCTCACTGGTGAAACAGGGTGAGCAGGTCCTTCCCTGGCCCCCTACGCGAGGTCCTAGGCTGCACTGAAAAGCAACGGCCTCTTTCCCTCTGCCACTTGGATTTTGTCTGGTGAGTTTCAGATGAAGGGAGGGTGTGCCTGTGTGGCCCTTGTCTCCCTGTTATAGACAGGCCATGTGGGGACGCCAGGCCTGAGGACACCAGCCTCTGCTTTCTTGCTTCAATTTTCTTCCCTCTCACTGGTTAGAGGAGTCAGACTCTCGTGGGTCTTATAGTTCAGGGAAGGTGGCAGGAAGCTCTGCATTGGTCTCCGTCCAGCTCCTCAGAACGCAGATGCTGTATTAAGAGTCCCCCTTGCTCTAGATTTCTGCCCTCAACCAGGAGACACCTGCTTCCCCCCAACGTCGGTAATTTGTGTTTGTATTTTAACTTGTTTCTTTCATAAACATCTTTTCTATACCTATGTATAAAATGCACACAAAAATAAATCTCACACTGGAGTTAGAAACTGTGTAAATCAGGTGTTTGCCTTGTCTCCAATACCAGTGGTAAAATGAAGTCTTTCTATAGCCTAGATTTTTCAACAAAACCCAGGAAAACTCCCTGAAGAATTTTATATTAAGCAGCTTTGGGGACTTCCCTGGTAGTGCAGTGGTTAAGAATCCGCCTGCCAATGCAGGGTACACGGGTTCGAGCCCTGGTCCGGGAAGATCCCACATGCCGCGGAGCAACTAAGCCTGTGCACCACAACTACTGAGCCTGCGCTCTAGAGCCCGCAAGCCACAACTACTGAGCCCGCGTGCCACAGCTACTGAAGCCTGCGTGCCTAGAGCCCGTGCTCTGCAACGAGAAGCCACCGCAGTGAGAAGCCCACGCACTGCAACGAAGAGTAGCCCCCGCTCACTGCAACTACAGAAAGCCAACGCGCAGCAACAAAGACCCAACACGGCCAAAAAAGAGGAAAAAAGAAAAAAAAGCGGCTTTGCCCTTGAGTCAACCCAAACAAATGCACACAGCCCTGCGTCCCATCTCCATACCTAGGATTTCTGTTCTACATTTTCGTCATCCATGTAGTAATAGGTTTACAATGCTTTGCTCACAAATCAGTATCATGTCACTGAAGGGAACAGGCCTAGAAGGATGTAGGGGATTGCTCAAAACCACAGTGACTCTTGGTGCTGGGCACACAAATCAGATATCCAGCTCTCAAACCTGCATGCCAGGAACCCCAAATTAGTTCACAGGGGCTGCAGTTTCTCCTAACAGGTTACTGGGAAAACTGTTTGCAAGCTCTGGGGAAAGGCTGTCTTTTTCATACTTATACACATTAGGTGCCCCAGATTACTGTCTTGAGGGGGATTTGGGGGCAGAGGTTGGGCAATAAAGAAAAATAAAACGAGTTGTTACACCAAGAAAAATCCAGTTTTCTTTGCAATGTCTCTAAGTTTTTAATCAGAGTAGGAAGAACACATCGATTTGAACTCTTCCACTAAGTCAAAAATATTAGAAATTCTGAGCAGTCTGCTTATGAGCTCCACAAAAGATGTCTTTACACATATATTTCTTTATGCTTTAAATTAAAAAAAAATTTTAATTGAAGTATAGTTGATTTACAGTGTTCTGTTAGTTTCTTATTAGATGCTTTTTTTTTTTTAAAGTTAAGGATATTTCCCTTTGAGGTGAAACTGCCTCTTTCAGGACTGTATGAAATGTCATGAGACTAAATATTGTACATTCTGGGACAGTCATAGAGAAGAGGACCAAACTGTAATCTATTAGGCAAAGACTATAGTCTCCTCTAGAATTTTGTTTCCAGCCCTGAGGATACTGTAAATACTTAATAAATAATAAATAAATATCACAATAATAACTACTGTGAATGAAAATAATAATGTAAGGGGAACTCAGATTTCTTACAATCCAGAAAGAAATTCGTGGAGTTATCTCAGACTTTAGAAAAAAATATCCCAAGATTTTTATGACACTTATCTCTATTTTCAGGGGACAAAATGCTTTAGATTCCTTATTTTGAAAAGGCCTGGTCAACTGCACTGATGAATCGTTTGAGTCGGTTGATTCTTAAAACCACATTGCAATGAAAAAGCGATTGGAAAACATATAAACGCATTTTGTCTTTAAATGTGATGTTCTCTAAACTGGTTCAGAACAGCTGGACCCCATTTTGTGTTTGTTTTTTCAAACAGATTCTTAGTGTTCTAAACTCGATCCAGCTGTATGTACTAATTGCATTTCGGTGACTAGGTTGGATGTTGTCTTTTCGGGAAAACCTCATTTAAAAAGAAAACGGATGCTTAAATCTCACTGTTGCCTTATTACTGTAGTCTCGATGCTATCCTTGGTCAGAGAGCCTTCATCTCCGTACACCAAGCCTGTGCTGATGTTCTGAGGGCATGTGGCACAGTTATTAGGACTGAAATGTCCAGAGCAATCATGCCAGAGGGCCGCTGAAGACTCTTAAATGGATTTGTGCCTCTTTCCCCAGCCCAGTTACTCATATTCATATGTACATACAAATGCTTTAAATATCAAGAGAAATTATTTTTGTTTAAAAAATTATAGAAGTAAAACATTCTTAGGGAAAAAACTCAAACAAGTCTGAAGAGAAAAGGGCCTCAACTAAAACATATGTCTTTCTGCCTCTTAGTGCCCCACATCAACAACACACACAAACACACACTCACTTATTCCCAGCCTCTAGGGATAATCATTAGATAGATAGACAGACAATATTTATCTTTGTGTATGTATATATTTATGTGTGTACACACACACACCCTTATTCCCAGTCTCTAGGGATAATCATTAGATAGATAGACAATATTTATCTTTGTGTTGTATATTTATGTGTGTGTGTACACACACACACACACACAGAGGTCATAAATTATTTGCATCTCTTATTATCTAATGCTGTGTAACAAATCACTCCAATATTTTGTGGCTTAAAAGAACGCTAATCATTTACTATCTCTCAGCTTCTATGGACCAGGAATTAGGGAGAGGCTTGACCAAGTGATTCCAGGTTCTGGGGGGCTGAGGGTTCACGTGAGGTTGTAGTCACGTGTTGGGTGGGGCTGCAGTTGTTTGAAGATCTGACTGGGGCGGGAAGATTCGCTTCCACCGTGGCTCACTCCCACAGCTGACATATTGGTGCCGGCTGTTGGCAGGAGGCCTCATTTCCTCTTCATGTGGGCCTCTTCAGAGGCTGCTTGAATTTCCTCATGAAATAGCATCTGACTTCCCCCGTAGGGAGAGGTCCAAGAGAGCAAGGTGGAAGGTGCAAGGTGTGGAATGATCTAGCCTCAGAAGTTCTGTTTTAACAGTTGGTCCAGGTTCAATAAGGGAGGGACTATACAGAGGCATGGATCTCAGGAAGTGAGGATGACCCGGGGCATTTTGGATGGCGGTTTTGAGACAGCAACTCCCATTAAGAGGTGAAGGCTATTTCTCCACTACTTTATTCTGGTCTAGCTTTGCAACTTGCTTTGACCAATAGAAACTGGAGGAAATAACATTGTCAGGGTCCGGATTTCCTTCTTCTGCTCTCACCCTCTTGGACTGCTGCCGCTATGTGAACAGCCTGGACTAGCCTCCTTGAGGATGAGAGAACAGGAAGAGAGAGGGGCCAGGTGGAGGGACCTGTCCCCGTCACCTCTGCTTAGGCCTCAGATATATGAGTGAGCACAGCCAACATCACATACGGCAGAGACAAGCTGTCCTAGCTGAGCCCAACTCAAATTGCCAAATCACAGAATCATGAACAAATATTGTCGTTTTAAGGCACTAAAGCTTTTGGGATGGTTTGTTAAACAGCAGTAGAAAACTGATACAATAGGATAAACAACAGTCCGTATTTTGTTGTTTTTAAACTCAATATACGGTAGGCATCCGTTCATGTCAGTACATAAAGATCTTCCTTGTGTTTTAAAAAATGTTCCAATATAGAAATTTCATAATATGGAAATGCCACAGTTATTTAACATATTTACTATTAATGGACATTTAGGTTGTTAAAAATTTTTTGCTAAGGCAAGCAACGCTTTATGAACTTTATTTCTTGCTTACATTCACAGAAGTGGAATTGCTGGGTCAAGATAATTATGTAGTTAAATATTTCATGTGTCAAATTGCACTTCAGAAATTTTATGCCGATTTCCATCCCACTTAACAGTGTATCAAATTTTAAAGGAAAATCCTAATAGCTACTTTCCGTCCTCTTCCTGAATTTGCCCTAGTTTGAAGCCAGGAGATTGAGAAACAGAGCTGACATGAGGTATAGGACTGTGTGAAACTAGTGCTTGCTTTAAGCTGTAGTGAGAACAGACCAAGGCGTCAGACACACGGGCAACATGAGAGAGGAGTGGACGGAATCTTGGAGGAGGTCGGCACCTCCCATAGGACCCAAAGACACTTCTTCTATCTCTGAGAGCTTTTTTGGAAATAAGTTTAATGGACACGGCTGCCAACTAAAAGCTTTTAAAAATATATGACAATATTAAGCATTAAGTCTGAAGAATTAAAGACAGCCACCGCGGTTAGGGTCCTATAAAAATTTAACATTACAGCAGCTTAAATCCGACATGTCTGTCAAATTTTCGGCCAGAGCATCTGGATGAACCCCAGGCCCCAGGAGACCCTCTGTGATTCTAGCAAATAGCCATGATGCCTAACAGGCGGCATATGGCAGATACTATAAAGGGCTTTTTAAAACATTATTATTGGAGTAAAATTGCTTTACAATATTATGTTGGTTTCTGCTATACAATGAAGTGAGTCAGCTATATGTATACCTATATCCCCTCCCTCTTGGACCTCCCTCCCACCCCTCACCCCCCATCCCACCCATCTAGGTCATCACAGAGCACAGAGCTGAGCTCCCTGTGCTATACAGCAGGTTCCCACTAGCTAGCTATTTTACACATGGTAGTGTATTTTTGTCAAACCTAATCTCCCAATTCGTCCCACCCTCCCCTTCCCACCCCCACCCCCGTGTCCACATGTCCGTTCTCTATGTCTATGTCTCTATTCCTGACCTACAAATTGGTTCATCTGTACCATTTTTCTAGATTCCACATATATGCATTAAGATACGATATTTGTTTTTCTCAAAGGGCTTTACATGTATCATTGAATTTACTTCACACAGCAGAGGAAGAAACTAAGGCACTGAGTAACTAAGTATCAATAACTTGCTCAAGTTTATAGTGGTATTAAGAGGAAGAACTGGCGTTCTCCCAGAGGTTCTGATCACATCAACTTCTGCATGGTCAACCTGTTGGCTGCCATCCTTCCTTCCTGGAAGAGGCTGGAGATGTGTTCGCTTCCTGCCTCCCTTGCAGCTAGAATGTGTAATCCAGTATTGACCAATGGGACCTTAGGAGATGTCAGCTGAGGGACTTCTGGGGAAGACTTTCCCTCCTAATAAAAGAAGATGCCTGGAAAGAAATCTCTGTCTCTCTCTCTTTTTCACTGTCTCTCTCTTCCAGATATTGTGGGGTATAAATGTGCTGCCTAGAATGTGGCAGCCTTTTTGCACCTATGCTGCCAACCTTGAAGATGTCAGAGAGGAAAATAGCTTCCATCCTTAATGATGCTGCTGATCTGCTAATCCAACCCTGTCCTTGCCCACCTACCCCTCAAAATCTTGTTTTGTGAGATTACTAAATTCCTTTCTGTCTAAAGCCACTTTTCTTTTTTTTTTTTCCTGTATGCGGGCCTCTCACTATCGTGGCCCCTCCCGTTGCGGAGCACAGGCTCCGGACGCGCAGGCTCAGAGGCCATGGCTCACGGGCCCAGTCGCTCCGCGGCATGTGGGATCTTCCCGGACCAGGGCACGAACCCGTGTCCCCTGCATCGGCAGGCGGACTCTCAACCACTGCACCACCAGGGAAGCCCTAAAGCCACTTTTAACGGAGGTATTCTGTTACTTGCAGCTGAAAGCAACTGAACTAAAACATTACTCCGTTATGCTGTCTCCCAGAAAATGTAATAATTGTAACCCAGGTATTTTAAAATTGTATTTTAAACAGAACTAAGAAAACTTGAAAGAAGAATCCAGAGCACAGCTTCCATAAATAATCATGGAACTCCTGCTTGATTCTACTCTTTTTGCTACAAACACAGGAAAGGTTATTAATGACAAGTTTCAACATTTTAAAATGACTCATTAGTGACAAGTACAAAGGGAAAAAGCTAATTCATTTTTTAAGTGATGGAAAATCCTAGTTTTAAAAAGTGCTCTCTGGGCTTCCCTGGTGGCGCGGTGGTTGAGAGTCCGCCTGCCGATGCAGGGGACACGGGTTCGTGCCCCGGTCCGGGAAGATCCCACATGCCGTAGAACAGCTGGGCCCATGAGCCATGGCCGCTGAGACTGCGCGTCCGGAGCCTGTGCTCCGCAACGGGAGGGGCCACGATAGTGAGAGGCCCGCGTACCACAAAAAAAAAAAAAAGTGCTCTCCAACGTAACTGGCTGTGCAAAGGCCAAGGGAATCAGAATATGAATTGGAAGTGTCCCCACTATGGACCAGGAAACTTATATTCTGCCCTGCCCTTTTACCATGACCAGTATTCAAATTTTTATATAATTATTCATCAAGAAATGGTCATCTATATTGGGAAAGTTTAAAAATTCAAAATGGCTCCAATTTCTGCTAGTCTCCACTAGAAAACAGAATCCTCATTCTCTGATGTTCTAAGAAAGGATATTATTTAAGGGAATGAAATCTTGAAAGCAGTTTTGATGGCAAACAAAAACATTTTTGCTTCAGATTGTACTGCCCTCCATGGTAATCTCACTGCAGGTAAATTAGTAGGGGATTAACATGGCAAACTTCACACCATCTGGTGAACCTCCAATAATGGCTGAGGTGATTGTTGGGAGGGGGGCAGTTTAGGATGGATAGTGGTGGAGGGAGAGGCTGAGTAACTGTTGCTGCCCTGAGACCACTGCAGCCATAGGAGCAGTGGTTTGTCCTGCTAACCTCCCTCTTCTCAGTTTTCCCTCAGGAAGAGAGGCCAGTGGGAAATGTGGAGAAGCTGCTTCCTGAACCGGTGTGGAGAAGTGGAGCTTTGTGGTGGCACGGAGGTGCACGTTGTGGTTGCATTGTGTCTCCCCCTCCACCATTCAAGTGTTGAAGTTCTAATCCTCAGTATCTCAGAATGTGACCATACTTAGAGACAGCGTCTTTGCAGAGGTAACTGAGTTAAAATGAAGTCATTATCCAAGATGAGCCCTAATCCAGTGACTAGAGTCCTCATTAAAAGGGGAACTGTGATCACAGAAACACATAGAGAAAGACAATGTGGGGACACAGGGAGAAGATGCCATTACAAGCCGAGGAGAGAGGCCTGCCACACCTCCTTCCCTCGTGGCCCTCAGAAGAAACCAACTCTGCTGACACCTTGATCTCTGACTCCTAGCCTCCAGAACTAGGAGGAAATAAATTGCAGTTGTACCAGCCCCCCAGACTGTGGTATTTGTTATAGCAGCCTTAGCAGACCCATACATTGCACTGTTCAGATCTCCCTCAAGAGAACCCGCCATGGGGAGCACCGTGTACTGACAACCCCCTGCTCCCACCATCAGACCCACGGCAGCATTCACACCAAGGCCACGCTGCCTGGGCCACTCCCTGCTGATGACTGAGCAGTGGGGGGCACTGGAACTGGGCTTTCCTGCCCAACTTGGGATCCTCTAATGGGTTGCCATTGCTCAAGCCTTCTTATCAGCCTGGCAGAGACTTTCTCTGAACCTCACTGTAGGTTGAAGCTCTTCCTACTGAATCCTCCTTCCATGTAGCTCTTCTTTCACAGGTATTACACTTAAATTGTGCTGTCTAAGGCTCTCTCCACCTTCTTCAGCAACTTCCTACTTTATTCTTCATAGACTATATATATATATCATAGAGACATACATAGGTATATATCATAGAGATATATTCTTCCTATTTATCTATCTATCTATCTATCTAATTTTCAACCATCCAAGTCTTTTTACTGTTAAATAAGTTTAAAAGCTTCCCAGCTAGTGTATATGGAACATCATAATTCATCAAAGGCAAATAGAAACGGAAGTTGACAAAGAGTTGAGAAAACATCTCAGCATATCATTTTCTGAGCTTAATGACTTCACGAATTTCTTTTAAATAAGAAAATCGACAGCTTGCCAAGGGAATGGTAACACATATTGGCATATTATTGGTAGAAGTTAGTGTTAAGTACTTGGAGGCAGGAGAATGGGCCAGCTAAACCTTACAGGGTGGGACATTTCTGTTTCTATTGACCATATTGATAAAGAGCAAACTCAGCATCTCAGTGAATTTGACCCTTAAATAAGACAAAGAGTTATCTCTTAAATGCTAGGAAGGACTTATCAAGCAAATCAAAGAACTCGAATCTCTGCCTCTACAGCATTGAAGGAGGGGAAGTTTCCAGCTAGCTTCATGTTAATTTTAGAATTGCAGAGCCCAGGACATGCAGCCAACCAAAGTCACGCACACATTGTGGGTAAACAATGCCACGCCAGCTGCTTTGGACTAGGCCAAACATATGGAGGGTGAAAACAAACAAGATTTCCTCCCAAACATTTGCTTATTATTCTTTACAATCTTTGTTCTTGGAGAAGAAAAATGAGATTGGTTAGAATTTTGGATCCATGTGTTGTTTGCTTCCTTATTTATTTTTAAGTCTCTTTATTAGTTTTCTCCCATTAAAAATTAAAAGCATCCCCATGAAAGAAAAAAATCTCAACAACCAGGGTTTCCCCGGTGGTGCAGTGGTTAAGAATCCACCTGCCAATGCAGGGGACACGGGTTCGAGCCCTGGTCCGGGAAGACCCCACATGCCGCAGAGCAACTAAGCCCGTGCGCCACAACTACTGAGCCCGCTAGCCGTAACTACTGAGCCCATGGACCACAACTACTGAAGCCCGCGCGCCTAGAGCCTGTGCCCTGCAACAAGAGAAGCCACATCAATGAGAAGCCCGCACACCGCAACGAGTAGCCCCTGCTCACTACAACTAGAGAAAGCCCCCGCAAAGCCACAAAGACCCAACTCAGCCAAAAAAAAAAAAAAAAAAAACTCAACAACCCAGAGGTAGATAAGGGAACAAATGAAAGCCCCTCAGTGTCTCCTTCCCCAACTCCCATTCTCCTTCTGCCCCGTGGCCGTCCCATCCCACTTGTAGAGGAATAGTCCCACTCTGAGTTCCACTGTTAGCCATTGAGTGCGCCTCCTTCTAAACTTTTTCCTGTGCGCACGAAAAGAAAGTAGACTCTTTCAAGAGAAAAATTCATTGCCCATGTTTTTGAGGTAACCAATACTTTTTGTTACCACTCTCGAACATCTCAGAAAGATGAACACAGGAGAAGGTCCAAGCTCAGGAACTTCCTGTCTGTGTCTGTGTGCCTCCAGAGACTCCTATGCCTAATTGAATTAACATAAATTTACATAGTCACATGTGGCTGGCGGCTACTTGTGGGACAACACAGACCTAAGAACGACACAGACCTAAGAAAGTGATCTTTCTCCAACGAAGAAATTCGTCAAAACGGAGAAATTTCCCAATTCGTCAAAAATGCAAGGAATCTGATCCAGGTCCCCCAGCTCCCTCTACCTGGTCTCTTTTTCAAGTGATCTGGCCCTGATTCATTACATAATTTGGACTCTGAAAACTACAACCTTTAGATAGAGGTGATGAATTTTTTAAAAAGCCACACTCGTTGGAAGTCAAAGTAGAGAGGGAGAATGGGGTTGGTCCCCAGTGCTGTTTTCCTCTTGAGATAAAGTAATATATGAACTGTCCGTAACCACACGTTGGGAAATTGATGAAGTCTATTTCTGTGCCTTTCTTAGGACAATCACATAAATAAATCCTGTTAGATGTTCACATGTTTACTGTTAAGAAGCCTGCAAAGACGGAAATCCCCAGCCTGCCTTCATCCTCCAGGCCAAATTTAATTGGCCTCACTCTAAAATACTCAGGGGCATTTTGATTCCTACCTGTTTTGATTCTTGTCTACTTCCTGGTCCTCACCGTGGAGTAGTCATCATCTTTCTTCTTGGATTCCGATTTGGGAAAACCTCACTCATTTTCCCTATTTGTTTTGTGAGCTTCTTATGCTAGATCCTGGCTAATCACAATTAGCTGTAAACTGCTCAATGAGCAAATAGTGGGAAAGTTTGAAGGTGATGCTGCGTGGGGACGTGAAGACGTCAGACAGCCTGTGCTTGGAACCAGAAAGGGTATGACGTGTGACTGGTATAACCTAGACACACTCTCAAATTCAAAACCGGGTTTCTATCTTATTTTCTTCTTTTTCTTCTCAAATTGTTTTTGTGGCCAGAGGATATTACTTTACACACAAAGTCATTTTGAAACTTCCAAGCATCCCTGAGGCAGCAATCACATTTGAAGTTAGTGGATACATGTGTGGTTTCTGTTTGCCAAATAACAATGAAAAATGGAAAAAAAAAAACCAACTCATTTTTTCCGATTAAAAAGTAATTCTGGGGCTTCCCTGGTGGCGCAGTGGTTGAGAGTCTGCCTGCCTATGCAGGGGACACAGCTTCGTGCCCCGGTCTGGGAAGATCCCACGTGCCGCGGAGCGGCTGGTCCCGTGAGCCATGGCCGCTGAACCTGCGCATCTGGAGGCTGTGCTCCGCAACGGGAGAGGACGCGACAGTGAGAGGCCCGCGTACCGCAAAATAAAAAAATAAAAATAAAAAAATAATAATAATTCTGGCTTATTATTTTTAAAAGTACAGAAAGTAGAAAAAGGAAATTCAAAATCACCAAACCTTTCCACTCTAATCACAACTAGTAGTATTTTTTATGAATATTATTTTAGACATTTTTTTCTGTATGTATACACAAATATATAACTCCTTTCTTAGGCTTGCAATGTCTGGAAGGTTATGAAGGCAGAACTCAGTTCCATAAAGAGAGTAATCATATGGGTCCAGAACATGGTTCAAAGTGTTGCCTTTCCCCTGGAATCGCATTTCAGGCAAACAGAGCCATCTCAGGTGGGAACCTGGCCCGAGCATCTTCTCTGGTCTACTTTCCTCTTCTCCCCATCCCCACACAATTCCCAAGCCCCTGCTTGTTTCCAGAGGGCTCAGATCCACTCTGGAGGGTTAGGGTCTTATCCTGCCTCATCCTGAAAGAGCTCTTCTTCCTGTGAAGGGAAGGGCATGAGCCTTAGAGCAGCAAGGAGAGATCAGCTTTGAGGGCCAGCACTCACCATCAAGTTCATCTTGACGGCCAAACCTCTGTCCACCTAAATGCTTCTGTCTCACGCTCTTGCACCATTCCGTGCTGGAAAGCTGTACAAAGAAGAGGGGGATGTGACTTATTCTAGCACTTAAGGATAAGAAGAGACATCAGTAAAACCTGAATTCCATTGCAATCTTTTGGCAGTCAGGCCAGACTCCTGCCCAGGAATTCCCCTTTTAAGCCTGGATGTTTTCATCTATAAAATGGGGATAGTGATATTCACTTCACAGGGCTGTTTGGAAGGTAGAATGAGATACATGTAGCAATTTACATAAGGCCAAGAGTAAGGCAGACCCCTAGATTCCTGGCTCACTGTTCTCCAAGAGTCCCTACAAAGTATCAGCACCTGGAGGATCTAAGATCTGGTCCTTAGCTTTGCATGTCCAGAATTTGTATTATTATTATTATTATTTTTTTTTTTTTGCAGTACCCGGGCCTCTCACTGCTGTGGCCTCTCCCGCCGCGGAGCACAGGCTCCAGACACACAGGCTCAGCGACCATGGCTCACGGGCCCAGCCGCTCCGCGGCACGTGGGATCTTCCCGGACCGGGGCACAAACCCGCGTCCCCTGCATCGGCAGGCGGACTCTTAACCACTGCGCCACCAGGGAAGCCCCAGAATTTGTATTATTAGTTCATCTAGATAGGGCCATGGGGTAGGACAAGCTATTGTGCATAATTTAATTACTTTATGGGTTTTTTGTTCTTTTAGTTGAATTCTCACAGGGTAATCTTACTAAGTTCTTTGGGAGATGATGCAATTTACATAACATACTGAAAACATGAAGCTTGGCTTAGAAAAGGTGCCACAATGTTCCATACACTTTCTTTCATCTTCCCAGTCAAAGGGTAAATCCTAATGAGAGTAGGAAATGGGAAAACTCAGCAGGTTATTTTTCTAAACAGCCTCATGACCCTGGGGCAAGTTGTTTATTCGTTGGACCTCAGTTTCCTCATTTGGAAAATGAGCAGCTATCTCTAAGGTGCTTTCCAGACCTCAGACTCTTTTATGTCTATATTCGACAGGATCTAGAACAGCACTGGAGCAAAGACAGCTCTCAATAAATACTTGTTGATTGAAATGGGGCCGAGGTAACAAGATACATTTTTAGCTGTTCCATGAGTGCCAGAACAAAGTGTTCCCACAAAGTCATGGAAGAATAAAAGGCTAAATGGAGGGCTTTGGGGAAACCTTAAAGCAAGAGGGGAGAGTCCTCCGAAGCAGAACTTGGCTAGATTACCATAGAAGAAATAGCAGGAAATTGCACAATTTTGGAATAACCAGATTAAAAATGCTAACGAAAGGAGACATTCCACTTTCGAGAGACAGGAAGCAGGAGATAAGAGGCAGTTCTTGCTCAGAGTGAAACAGTATAGAAAGTCAACTGGCTCTAAATGTCTTCTCCCCCTCAAATGGTCTGCTCTTCTTGGAGAGATTTAAATATAGGACAAAGCGTTATCACTCCCACCAGCGGACAAAGTGCACTAACGTTTCCAATCTCAGTTCTCTTCCTTGACCCTGCCTTCTCCCCTAATTACCCTTACATTGCCAGTTGCCTCATCCCCTTCCATATTTTATCTCCTCATACCCAAAGGGAAAGACAACTTTTGGTTTAATGATGCTTCCACGTTTTCTATGGATGCCATAAAGAAGCCTTCAGTTCTAGGAATGTACCAGGCTTCTCCCATGTTGCACTGAGTGAAACCAATACTCTGGGTGGAACCAGAGGGGTACAAAAGGGAAATGGAGACAGAAGGGACAAATGGAGATGCTGTATGATTATACCGGACAACAGAACCTTTCCAAATGTGGCTGAGACTGCTGGTCGTCTCCTAACATCTATTCTTCCCTTCTGAAGAGAAATTTAAGCCAGGCATATGGAAGTTTCACTAAAGCATCTACTTCCCTGCATGCTTTGCAGTTAGGTTTGACCATGTGATTAGGATCTGGCCAATGGGATTTGAGTGGAAGTGATGCATTTAAATTTCTCACTATGCCCTTAAAGAGAGGACTTGTGCCCTTCCCTTTTTTCCTTTTCTGCTTTCTGGCTGAGATGTGGATATTGTAGTGGGAGCTAGAACAGCTATGTTGGGACATGTTATGGATGAATTATTTCCTCCCAAAATTCATATGCTGAAGCCCTAACTCCCAACGTGACTGTATTTGGAGACAGCCTTTAAGGAGGTAACTGAGGTTAAATGAGGTCATAAGGGTGAGGCCCTAACCCAATAGGGCTGGTTCCCTTACAAGAAGAGGAAGAGACCCCAGGGATATGCACACACACAGAAAAAAGTTCATCTGAGGACACAGAAAAAAGACAGTTACCAGCAAGTAAGGAAGAGAGGCCTTACTAGAAACCAACCATGTTGGAACCTTGATCTTGAACTTCCAGCCTCCAGAACTGTGAGAAAATAAATTTCTGTTCTTTGTGTCCCCCAGTATGTGGTATTTTGTTATGGCAGCCCTATCAGACTAATACAGGTCATGAGATAAAAGTCATATATCGAGGACGACAGGACAATAAGATTAGGAGGAGCCTAGGTTCATGGTGGTTGTGAAGCTGTTATACCAGCCCTGGATCACCTTCCTGGTTTTCTATATGAGAAAGCACAAACTTCTGTGAAATCACTGTTGTTTGGGGGTCTTTATTAAGGCATCAAAGCTTGTATCCAAACTAATACAGTAACCCTCCTAGGTAAAGAAGGATTGGTGGTCAAAGTGAAACATTTCTATGTTGTATGTTTGTAATTCGTTATAGTGTTTAACTGTATAGTAATGTCAGATAATAATTCAGTCATAGTGAAGAAATCATTTCAAACATATCTTTTTTGTCTTGCAACCTGATTAAGATCCCTAGCTGGAAAAAAGAAATCCCTAACTGGATATTGACTGAAAACAATTATTTGAAACAAGATGATATCAACTAAATATATGTTCTCCTAACTGCTATCCCTACAGGGATGTTCTGGTACATCTTTGTAGTTACCCTGCTCTGCCATTTTCCATTAGATAGAAAAGGAGATGGCATTGGGGATTCAGGATGGTCCCTAGAAAAAGGCTAGGTACCCATGGTGTCTGTGATACTTCTAACTTGTAGACTCATGCACCCTCAAGAAATCAAGCAGAGATGAGAATTATGATCTATAATTGTTATCATCAGAAATGTCACAAAAAGAATTCATTATTATGGAAAGGATTTTGTGGTAAGCTTAAATTCATTATACTGGTTGGTTATCATGTTAAAAAAAACCTCAGAGTTTAAGTCAGTTCCTCTCTTTGCTTAGACTATGTAGACACAGACTCTAAAAGTTATGCCTTAAACTTTCTTAAAAGCAACAAAGTTAATCGTCTTGTAATAACTTTGCAGAGTTGATAGAAGGGATATGTTGAGATAATTTGTTTTCGTGTATGGAAGCCTCTCTTATACCATGATTCTGAAGAATGGCTTGGCGGCCTGTGAAATCTTTATAGAGTGCACATGTGTGTATATACAATACACTTACAGACTCCGTACGCTACTTGTCTTCCACCTCTCAAAAGTCCTCTTCAGAACCGAAGCTACCTCTGCATTTGCTTATATCCTGTGACATTTGCTATTTCTCTGCATCTGACCCAGTATCTTTCCTCTAGGTTTACAATAACCATCCCACCCGTTAAGGATATATAGACAGCAACCTCCCTCCAACGCTTGATTCTGCTCTTTGAGTGCACGGCACTATTTTTGCTGTGTATTTTTAAGGGTTCACAAAATCAAGTACAAACTTTTAATTTGTCATTCTTGAAGTGTGAGAACCTGACCTCTGATATAGAGGCCGTCTCCTACCATTCCATCTCAAGTAAGTTCCATCTCTTCAGCTTTTTAAAAACATACAGTTATTGAGCATCCATTACGTGCCAGATGTCATATTGCTTCTTCTGCATACACTGTCACAGTGAATACTCACAGAGCAGACTCTGTTGATATTGTCTATCCAATATCACATACTCCCTTCTTCCTTGTTTACAGAACCTAGATTTTGTTTGCTGAGGAAATGGACTTGCTTTCCCACTTTCCCTTGCTGCTAGAGGTGACCTTGTGACCAGCTGGCTAATGAATGTAAATAGAAGTATAGCGATGGTGGGAGATTAGCTCAAGATGGCGGAGTAGACAGACACAGGCTCACCCCCTTCTGAAGAAAACACCAAAATCACAACTAACTGCTGAACAACCATCGACAAAAAAAATGCTGGCACCTACCAAAAAAGGATATCCTATATCCAAAGACAAAGAGGAGGCCACAGCGAGACGGTAGGAAGGGCGCAATCGTGATCAACTCAATCCCATACCCACCAGGTGGAAAACAATTATACCACAGAAGTTATCCCACAGGAGTGAAAGTTCTGAGCCCCCTATCAAGCTTCCCAGCCTGGAGGTCCAGTAACGAGAGGAGGAGTCCCCAGAGAATCTAACTTTGAAGGCTAGCTCGGTCACAGGAGTTCCACAGGACTGGGGGGAACAGAGACTCCACTCTTGGAGGGCTCACACAAAGTCTTGTGCATTCCAGGACCCAGGGAAAAAAGCAGTGACCCCATAAGTGGTGGGTCAGACCTAGCTGGTAGTATTGAAGGGTCTCCTGCAGAGGCAGGAAGCAGCTGGGGCTCACTGTGGGGATAAGGACACTGGTAGCAGCAGTTCTGGGAAGTACCCATTGGTGTGAGCCCTCTTGGAGGCCACCAAGCAGCCTGTAGGCTCCCGTGCTGGGTCACCTCAGGCCAAACAACCAACAGGGTGGGAACACAGCCCCACCCATCAGTGGACAGGCAGATTAAAGTTTTACTGAGTACAGCCCTGCCCACCAGAGGGACAAGATCCACCTTCGCCCACCACTTATACAATGTTATATGTCATTTATATCTCAATAAAACTAGGGAAAACAAAACCAAAACAAAAAACAATGGGTTTTTTTTTTCCCTTGCTTTTTTGTATCTCATTATTTTTCATTGACTGCCAGGCATTGTGTCCAAAGAACAGGAGAGATAAGTAGTGTTCAATCCCAGAAGTGGGCATGCCTCTTCTTCTGTCAGGCCATTATTGTGGGGGAACTGAGTCAATGTACTCGGTGGTTGAGCTGGATTGGGGTTTACTGTTGCTGTCGTTACCTTCAGTGCATCACACACGTCACATTCTTCCAGTGGTACCCTGTCTTACCTTCTGCTTAGTGAGAGGGCTTGGGCACCAGAGTAACTTTTTCTGAATGTCTGCTCCACCCTCAGATTTCAGCAGTCACAATGAAAGGGTTCTCCCTCCCTGTTTCTGCTGCTCTTCCTGCAGTGGACTTGTTGCAGTGGTGCCTGTTCCTTGGTGCTAAGCTTCTGATCTGGGGCAGGAGGGGATTCTCAACTCTCCTGGTCCAGCCTCAATCTTAGGCAGGTACTGTGCACTTGGCCTTGCAGGGAGGGCCTCTCCCCATTCCTGCTATTCCCCTCCCTGCCCCCCCATGGCAGCAAAACTCTGTCTCATATTGATGTGTACTGTTGGACAGGAGATATTTTTCTGTCCCTTCCCCAGCAGTAGTAGACCTCTGCTTTGTATTTATACAAGATCCAGGCACCAAGAGATTTTCTTGCCCCTTCTCCAGGGAAGATGATTTTTGCTCCTATCCTTCCCCTAGAAGCAGCGGATCTCTGCCTGCTTCCTGGGGGGCAGGAAGGAGGCTTTTATATACCTCCTGCAAAGGCAGATGGGTTTTCCCTCTACCCCTCCCCAGGGAGCTCTGGAGGTGAGATTTTTTGCTGTATTTCCCCCAGCAGCATAAGGCTTTTGCTTTGAATGACAGAAAGGTTGGGGAAGCATGCAGTGGTTTTTACCTGTTTGCAATGGCATCTAATTATTTCCTACACACCGGGGCTACTGAGGGGTGCTCTCTCTGGTCCCCTGCCCTGGCCTCAACTCCTTTGAATACCTGTTAGACGCTCATGGAGAAGAGCTTGAGTGAAAACTCACCTTGTGTCTATAGCTCCCAGTTATACTGTACTGGTACACCAGCCAAGTTAGGCCTTTAGGAATTTGCTAAAATTTTAGCTTGTTTCTTCCAACTCTCTTCCATGGCAGCCACCTCTTCTCCCTGAGTCTTGCCGAAAGTGGAACAGTCTGTGTATCTTGTTTCTCCTAGGATAATCTTGCCACTTTTTTTGAATTCCATTTCTTTGGTTGCCTTGAGACGTCAGTTCTCTGATAGACTTAAGAAACGTTATGATGTTATAGATGTTCCAGATTTTTCTCATTGTTAGTATGGGAGCAATGTACTCTTGTGGTTTTCTACATCCTAAGTAGAAATGGAACTTTGAGAAATTTATCAGTTTTAAATTTAAAATTTGTCTCAAATCTGACCACCTGAGGGGGACCTTCAAGACGGTGGAAGAGTAAGAAGTGGAGATCACCTTTCTCCCACAAATACATCAAAAATACATCTACATGTGGAACAACTCCTACAGAACACCTCCTGAACGCTGGCAGGAGACCTCAGACTTCCCCAAAGGCAAGTAACTCCCCACGTACCTGCGTAGGGCAAAAGAAAAAAGAAAAAACAGAGACAAAAGCATAGGGACGGTACCTGCACCAGTGGGAGGGAGCCGTGAAGGAGGAAAAGTTTCCACACACTAGGAAGCCCCTTCACTGGCGGAGATGGGAAGCTTCGGAGCCACGGAGGAGAGCGCAGCAACAGGGGTGTGGAGGGCAAAGCGGAGAGATTCCTGCACAGAGGATCGGTGCTGACCGGCACTCACCAGCCCACGAGGCTTGTCTGCTCACCCGCCGGGATGGGCGTGGGCTGGGAGCTGAGGCTCGGGCTTCGGTCGGATCCCAGGAAGAGGACTGGGGTTGGCTGAGTGAACACAGCCTGAAGGGGGCTAGTGCGCCACAGCCAGCTGGGAGTGAGTCCGGGAAAAAGTCTGGAGCTGCCGAAGAGGCAAGAGACCATTGTTTCAGGGTGCATGATGAAAGGGGATTCAGAGCACCGCCTAAACAAGCTCCAGAAACGGGCGCGAGCCGCAGCTATCAGCGTGGACCCCAGAGACAGGCATGAGATGCTAAGGCTGCTGCTGCCGCCACCAAGAATCACGTGTGCAAGCACAGGTCATTGTCCACACCTCCCCTCCCGGGAGCCTGTGCAGCCCGCCACTGCCAGGGTCTCGTGATCCAGGGACAACTTCCCCGGGACAACGCATGGCACGCCTCAGGCTGGTGCAACATCACGCTGGCCTCTGCCAGGCTCGCCGCCGCAGGCTCCCCCCGCATCTGTACCCCTCCTGCCCCCCGGCCTGCGTGAGCCAGAATCCCTGAAGCAGCTGTTCCTTTAACCCCGTCCTGTCTGAGCGAACAGCAGACACCCTCAGGCGACCTACATGCAGAGGTGGGTCCAAATCCAAAGCTGAACCCCGGGAGCTGTGCGAACAAAGAAGAGAAAGGGAAATCTCTCCCATCAGCTTCAGGAGCAGTGGATTAAAGCTCCACAGTCAACTTGATGTACCCTGCATCTGTGGAATACCTGAATAGACAACGAATCAGCCCAAAATTGAGGCAGTGGACTTTGGGAGCAACTGTAGACTTCAGGTTTGCTGTCTGTGACCGATTTGTTTCTAATTTTTATGTTTATCTTAGTATAGATTTTAGCGCTTGTTATCATTGGTGGATTTGTTTATTGGTTTAGTTGCTCTCTTCTTTTTTTTCTCTATTACTTTTTTTAAATTTTAATAACTAAAAAATTTTTTAAAAACTTATTTTATTATTATTATTTTTCTTTCTTTTTCTCTCCCTTTTCTTCTGAGCCAAGTGGCTGACAGGGTCTTCATGCTCTGTCCTGGTATCAGTTCTGAGCCTCTGAGGTGGGAGAGCCAAGTTCAGGACATTGGACCACCAGAGACCTCCCAGCCCCACATAATATCAACCAGTGAGAGCTCTCCCAGAGACCTCCGTCTCAACGCTAAGACCCAGCTCCACCCAGCTGCCAGCAAGTTCCAGTGCTGGATGCCCCATAGCAAACAACTAGCAAGACAGGAATACAGCCCCACCCATTAGCAGACAGGCTGCCTAAAATCAAAATAAGTTCACAGACACCCCAAAACACACCACCAGATGCAGTCCCGCCCAGCAGAAAGACAAGATCCAGCCCCACCCATCAGAATACAGGTACCAGTCCCCTTTACCAGGAAACCTACAAAACCCACTGAAACAACCTTACTCACTGGGAGCAGACACCAAAAACAACAGGAACTACGAACCTGCAACCTGCGAAATGGAGACCCCAAATACAGTAAGTTAAGCAAAATGAGAAGACAAAGAAATATGCAGCAGATGAAGGAGCAAGGTAAAACCTACCAGAACAAACAAATGAAGAGGAAATAGGCACTCTACCTGAAAAAGAATTCAGAGTAATGACAGTAAAGATGATCCAAAATCATGGAAATAGAATGGAGAAAATACAAGAAACGTTTAACAAGGACCTAAAAGAACTAAAGAGCAAACAAACAATGATGAAGAACACAATAAATGAAATTCAAAATTCTCTAGAAGGAATCAATAGCAGAATAACTGAGGCAGAACAATGGAAAAGTGATCGGGAAGACAAACAGTGGAAATAATTACCTCAGAGCAGAATAAAGAGAAAAGAATGAAAAGAATTGAGGACAGTCTCAGAGACCTCTGGGACAACATTAAACACACAAACATTTGAATTATAGGGGTCCCAGAAAAAGAGGAGAAAAAGAAAGGGACTGAGAAAATATTTGAAGAGATTATAGTTGAAAGCTTCCCTAACATGGGAAATGAAATAGTCAATCAAGTCCAGGAAGTGCAGAGTCCCATACAGGATAAACCCAAGGAGAAACATGTCAAGACACATATTAACCAAACTATCGAAAATTAAATACAAAGAAAAAATATTAAAAGCAGCAAGGGAAAAGCAACAAATAACATACAAGGGACTCCCCATAAGGTTAACAGCTGATCTTTCAGCAGAAATTCCGCAAGCCAGAAGAGACTGGCAGGACATATTTAAAGTGATGAAAGGGAAAACCTACAACCAAGATTACTCTATCCAGCAACGATCTCATTCAGATTTGACAGAGAAATTAAAACATTTACAGGCAAGCAAAACCTAGGAGAATTCAGCACCACCAAACCAGCTTTACAACAAATGCTAAAGGAACTTCTCTAGGCAGGAAACACAAGAGAAGGAAAAGACCTACAAAAACAAACCCAAAACAATTAAGAAAATGGTAATAGGAACATGCATATCAATAACTACCTTAAATGTAAATGGATTAAATGCTTCAACCAAAAGAAATAGACTGGTTGAATGGATACAAAAACAAGACCCATATATATGCTGTCTACAAGAGACCAACTTCTGACCTAGGGACACATACAGACTGAAAGTGAGGGGATGAAAAAAAATATTCCATGCAAATGGAAATCAAAAGAGATCTGGAGTAGCAATTCTCATAACAGACAAAACAGACTAAAAAAAGACTACAGTAAGAGACAAAGAAGGACACTACATAATGATCAAGGGATCAATCCAAGAAGATATAATTATAGATATTTATGCACCCAACATAGGAACACCTCAATACATAAGTCAAATACTAACAGTCATAAAAGGGGAAATCAACAGTAACACAATAATAGTAGGGGACTTTAACACCCCACTTTCACTAATAGATCACCCAAAATGAAAATAAATAAGGAAACACAAGCTTTAAATGACACATTAAACAAGATGGACTTAATTGATATTTATAGGACATTCCATCCAAAAACAACAGAATACACTTTCTTCTCAAGTGCACATGGAACATTTTCCAGGATAGATCATACCTTGAGTCACAAATCAAGCCTTAGTAAATTTAAGAAAATTGAAATCATATCAAATATCTTTTCTGACCATAACGCTATGAGACTAGATATCAATTACAGGAAAAAAAAACCTGTAAAAAGTACAAACACATGGAGGCTAAATAATACACTACTAAATAACCAAGAGATCACTGAAGAAATCAAAGAGGAAATCAAAAAATACCTAGAAACAAATGACAATGAAAACACAACGACCCAAAACCTATGAGATGCAGCAAAAGCAGTTCTAAGAGGGAAGTTTATAGCAATACAATCTTACCTCAAGAAACACCTCAAATAAACAACCTAATCTTACACCTAAAGCAATTAGAGAAAGAAGAACCAAAAAACCCCCAAAATTAAAGAAAGAAATCATAAAGATCAGATCAGAAATAAATGAAAAAGACATGAAAGAAACAATAGCAAAGATCAGTAAAACTAAAAGCTGGTTCTTTCAGAAGATAAACAAAATTGATAAACCACTAGCCAGAGTCATCAAGATAAAAAGGGAGAAGACTCAAATCAACAGAATTAGAAATGAAAAAGAAGTAACAACTGACACTGCAGAAATACAAAGGATCATGAGAGATTACTACAAGCAACTCTATGCCAATAAAATGGACAACCTGGAGGAAATGGACAAATTCTTAGAAAAGCGCAACCTTCCGAGACTGAACCAGGAAGAAATAGAACCAGGAAGAAATAGACCAAAATATAAACAGACCAACCACAAGCACTGAAATTGAAACTGTGATTTAAAATCTTCCAACAAACAAAAGCCCAGGACCAGATGGCTTCACAGGTGAAATGTATCAAACATTTAGAGAAGAGCTAACACCTATCCTTCTCAAACTCTTCAAATACAGCAGAGCAAGGAACACTCCCAAACTCATTCTATGAGGCCACCATCACCCTGATACCAAAACAAGACAAAGATGTCACAAAAAAAGAAAACTATAGACCAATAACACTGATGAACATAGATGTACAAATCCTCAACAAAATACTAGCAAACAGAATCCAGCAGCACACTGAAAGGATCATACACCATGATTAAGTGGGGTTTATCACAGGAATGCAAGGATTCTTCAATATACGCAAATCAATCAATGTGATATGCCATATTAACAAACTGAAGGAGAAAAACCATATGATCATCTCAATAGATGCAGAGAAAGCTTTCGATAAAATTCAACACCCATTTATGATAAAAACTTGCCAGAAAGTAGGCACAGAGGGAACTTACCTCAACATAATAAAGGCCATATATGACAAACCCACAGGCAACATCGTTCTCAGTGGTGAAAAACTGAAACCATTTCCTCTAAAATCAGGAACAATACAAGGATGGCCACTCTCACCACTATTATTCAACATAGTTTTGGAAGTTTTAGCCACAGCAATCAGAGAAGAAAAAGAAATATAAGGAATCCAAATCAGAAAAGAAGATGTAAAACTGTCACTGTTTGCAGATAACATGATACTATACATAGAGAATCCTAAAGATGCTACCAGAAAACTACTAGAGCTAATCAATGAATTTCGTAAAGTAGCAGGATACAAAATTAATGCACAGAAATCTCTTGAGTTCCTATACACTAATGATGAAAAATCTGAAAAAGAAATTAAGGAAACACTCTCATTTACCATTGCAACAAAACAAATAAAATACCTAGGAATAAACCTGCCTAAAGAGACAAATGAGCTGTATGCAGAAAATTATAAGACACTGATGAAAGAAATTAAAGGTGATACAAACAGATGGAGAGATATACCATGTTCTTGGATTGGAAGAATCAACATTGTGAAAATGACTGTACTACCCAAAGCAATCTACTGATTCAATGCAATCTCTATCAAAAAACCAATGGCATTTTTTACAGAACTAGCACAAAAATTTCACAATTTGTATGGAAACACAAAAGACCCTGAAGAGCCAGAGCAATATTGAGAAAGAAAAACAGAGCTGGAGGAATCAGGCTCCCTGAATTCAGACTATACTACAAAGCTACAGCAATCAAGACAGTCTGGTACTGGCACAAAAACAGAAATATAGATCAATGGAACAGGATAGAAAGCCCAGAGAAAACCCATGCACCTATGGTCACCTTATTTTTGATAAAGCAGGCAAGAATATACAATGGAGAAAAGGCAGCCTCTTCAATAAGTGGTGCTGGGAAAACTGGACAGCTCCACGTAAAAGAATGAAATTAGAACACTCTCTAACACCATACACAAAAATAAACTCAAAATGGATTAAAGACCTAAATGTAAGGCCAGACACTATAAAACTCTTAGAGGAAAACATAGCCAGAACACTGTATGACATAAATCACAGCAAGACCTTTTTTTTTTTTTTTTTTTTTGCCCAGGCTCAGCGGCCATGGCTCACAGGCCCAGCCGCTCCGCGGTATGTGGGATCTTCCCGGACCGGGGCACGAACCTGTGTCCCCTGCATCGGCAGGCGGACTCTCAACCACTGCGCCACCAGGGAAGCCCAGCAAGACCTTTTTTGATCCACCTGCTAGAGTAATGGAAATAAAAACAAAAATAAACAAATGGGACCTAATGAAACTTCAAAGCTTTTGCACAGCAAAGGAAACCATAAACAAGACCAAAAGACAACCCTCAGAATGGGAGAAAATATTTGCAAATGAAGCAACTGACAAAGGATTAATCTCCAAAATTTACAAGCAGCTCACGCAGCTCAATTTCAAAAAAACAAACAACCCAATCCAAAAATGGACAGAAGACCTAAATAGACATTTCTCCAAAGAAGATATACAGATTGCCAACAAACACATGAAAGAATGCTCAACATCATTAATTATTAGAGAAATGCAAATCTAAACTATAATGAGATATCATCTCACACTGGTCAGAATGGCCATCATCAAAAAATCTACAAATAATAAATGCTGGAGAGGGTGGGGAGAAAAGGGAACCCTCTTGCACTGTTGGTGGGAATGTAAGTTGATACAGCCACTGTGGAGAACAGTATGGAGGTTCCTTAAAAAACTAAAAATAGGGCTTCCCTGGTGACGCAGTGGTTGAGAGTCCGCCTTCTGATGCAGGGGACACAGGTTCGTGCCCCAGTCTGGGAAGATCTCACATGCCGCGGAGCGGCTAGGCCCGTGAGCCATGGCCGCTGAGGCTGTGCATCTGGAGCCTGTGCTCCGCAAGGGGAGAGGCCACAACATTGAGAGGCCTGCATACCGCCAAAAAAAAAAACAAAAAATACCTAAAGAACTAAAAAAACTAAACCCTGAGAAAACCATAATTCAAAAAGAGTCATGTACCAAAATATTCATTGCAGCTCCATTTACAATAGCCAGGACATGGAAGCAACCTAAGTGTCTATCAACAGATGAATGGATAAAGAAGATGTGGCACATAGATACAGTGGAATATTACTCAGCCATAAAAAGAAATGAAATTGAGTTATGTGTAGTGAGGTGTATGGACGTAGAGTGTGTCGTACAGAGTGAAGGAAGTCAGAAAGAGAAAAGCAAATACTGTATGCCAGCACATATATATGGAATCTAAAAACAGAAAATGGTTCTGAAGAACCTAGGGGCAGGACGGGAATAAAGACACAGACCTACTAGAGAATGGACTTAAGGACATGGGGCGGGGACGGTAAGGTGGGATGAAGTGAGAGAGTGGCATGGACATATATACACTACCAAATGTAAAATAGATGGCTAGTGGGAAGCAGCCGCATAGCACAGGGAGATCAGCTTGGTGCTTTGTGACCACCTAGAGGGGTGGGATAGGGAGGGTGGGAGGGAGACGCAAGAGGGAGGGGATATGGGGATATATGTATACATATTGCTGATTCACTTTGTTATATAGCAGAAGCTAACACAACATTGTAAAGCAATTTTACTCCAATAAAGATATTAAAAAAAAACATCTGGCCACCTCTCTCCATCTTTACCGCTTCCATTCTGATCTCATCTATCATCATCCTGGGCTCATATTATTACAAAAGCCTTCTAACCAGAATCTCTGCTTTCACCCTTGTTTTTCATGCAGTCTTTTCTCAATGTGTCAGCCAGAGCGATCCTTTTAAAATACAAATCAGATCATGACACTTTCCTGCTCAATACACTCCAAAGTTTCCTCACCTAAAATCAAAATTAAAAGTGCCCTCCAAGGCCTTACATGGTCTGTCCTCATTTCCTACTGCTCTCTACCTTGCCCACTCTGCTCCAGCCACTTTGCCTTCCTGCTGTACCCTGAATATGTTCTAATTTTGAAGGCTTTGCAATGGCTGTGCTGGCTCCCTGAATCTCCCTTCTCCCAGGTCTCTGCATGATTTGCCCCCTGTCTCCTCCATCTCTGTGCTCAAATGACTACCCTGACAGACTATTTAAATTGCTGCCCACCCCTTCCCCACAGCACTAATCCTGCCTACTCTGATCTACTTTTTCTCTTTCCATGTCACATTTATCACTTTCTAACATATTATGTAATTTACTTATTTATTATCTTTGAATTTATTTTCTCTCTCTGCTAGATTATAAACTCTAAAAGTAGAGGAATTTTTATCTGCCTTTTTTTGGGATATATCCTAAGTACCTAGAACCACACTTGAAACATAGTAGAGGCTCATATAAATATTTGTTGAATAAATGAATTCATAGCAGGCTTATTTGTGGGTTGAATTGTTGAAGGCAGTCCGCGTATCCATCCCTGGGACAGCAGATGACTAAATGTTGATGTTGTATATTGTAAGATCTGTAACACAATACAACGTGCAAAACTAAAATGCATATGTACAAAAGCACATTATTCATTTTGCAAACACACGTACATACAAAAACACATATAACATGTTAGAATGGATGGTGATGTGGAAGGGAGATAAAAGCTAAGAAGCAAGGAAGGAAGGAAAATGGAAGGAAGGAAAAGAATGGAAGGGACTTCCCAAGGACATCTTATAATAATACATCATGAAATGAGGAATGTGAATTAATTCCACACTAGGCATGGGAGGTTAAAAAAATAATGCACTTCAGCTATTTTGCTAACTCAAATTGCTCTTCACCTTCACAAATCAGAACAGAGAGTGTTTTCTGTGATTTCACTCCTCAAGTGGGGAATGTGCAGTTCAGGGTGGGTAAGTGATACAGGAGTTAAGCCTGAGAAGACCTTAGACTGTGATGCTCTGTGCCTTGTTCAGGGGTGTGATGCCCCTTGTCTATAAGGGACTGTCTATAAGTGAGCATGCAGCTGAGTCAGCCGACTCTGCAATTAGTTTATTCACATATTTTAGCTTGTCTCAAGACTCATATGTTTTCTGCCCTTAGCATTCACTGTTTCTCTCCCTCTTATATCTCTTACAAATAAAATGTTTTCAATTCAAAGACAAAATTCTCATTTAAATTTCTTTTTTGCTGCTTACAAACAATGGTGGGGTTTTTGAGAGTTTTGAAGTTACCTACCTATGCAAAACAAGGAACAACTGAATATAACAAATCCCAAAGAGGCCAGTTGTAAGAGGCATTAAACAGAAAGCACTCAGTCCCATGTGGTTCATATAATCTGGAATTTTCCTGGAATAGAGCTTCATGTTTCTCTGAACAGGAGACATAAGAATTTGTTATGAAATTCTCCTCTTCTGACCTGCATGGGACAAACATTTTGTTTCGAATAAAACTTAGCAAGTTCTTATCCTGTCCAACTTTTTGGTGTGTTACTATTTGGCATTATTTTTTTAATATCCAAAAGCCTAAAAGAAATCATCTACCACCTTCCATAAAGAGATACACGAAGGAGAGGTGGTCAGAGAAATGAAGCAAATCTCTGCTATTTAGGAAATGACAGCATGCCCTAGGGCTGGGACTGTATCACCTGTGTATGAAGTTCATTCAAGGCAGACCCACTGGGAGATGGGTCTGTGCTCTGAAAAAGAAACAACCAGGAAAGTCACAGGTGAGCTCTGAGCGTAGATTTGGAAACAGGTTAGGACTGAATCAGAAGACTGCCAGTGAAGATGGCGACAGGAAATAGAACTCATTCGCAGAGAACGGGTTGAAAGGTCTCCAGCATTTCTCCTGCATGGTGCTTAGAAAGCAAGACTTCCTGAGGTTTTCAGGATAAATGGGCCAGAAACATATGGATGATATTTTCTCAGAAACTCAGATGTTTTTCACAGTGAAGTGCAAAACTGCTCTGAAAATACACACCGGAGGTTACCCTCAGTCTGCAAACCTTCCAAATGTTTTCTAAGCTATTTTGCTGATGTTCATAACTAAGGGGATTTATAGAGATGATTACTTTCTGAGCTCTGATAATAAATAATAATAAATGGTGGCTTGTCAACCCTCCTAGGCAATTTCCCTGGACTGAGCATGATTGGCCAAGCCCAGAGCCCCACAGCCTGGGAAGAATTTCTAAAAAATGGAGGTTATCGCCTCTTCTTCTTCCTGCTCTCATGACCCCCGTTCTCCTCTCTTGTTCTCCAGAAAGGGTGCCGGGTGTGCAATTTACAACAGAGGGAGGATTCCTAAAGAGAGAGCAGGTCATTGGTTCGTTCAAGACTTTCCTCACGGGCTTCCCTGGTGGCGCAGTGGTTGAGAGTCCGCTTGCCAATGCAGGGGACACGGGTTCGTGCCCCGGTCCGGGAAGATCCCACATGCCACGGAGCGGCTGGGCCCGTGAGCCATGGCCGCTGAGCCTGCGCGTCCGGAGCCTGTGCTCCCCAACAAAAAACTTTCCTCATGAATTTATTTATCCATCCAACAAGTATTTATTGAACACTTCATATGAGCCAGGCACTTTTCCAAGTGCTGGTCATTTCCCCTTCTCTGTGATGAGGATTGTATTCTTTTCCTAGGGCTGCTGTAACAGAGTACCACAGACCGGGTGGCTTAAATGACAGAAATGTATTGTCTCCCCGTTCAGGAGGCCAGAAGTCCGAAATCAGGGTGTTGGCAGGATTGGCTCCTTCTGAGGGCTGTGAGAGAATCTGTTCCATCCCTCTCACCTGGCTTCTGGTGGTTTTCTGGTGATCTTTGGGGTTTTCTGGCTTATAAACATTACCCTGACCTCTGCTTTCATCTTCACAGACATTATGCCTATGTGCACGCCTGTCTCCAAATGTCCCCTTTTTATAAGGACACCATTTGTATTAGATTAGAGTCCACCCTGATGGCTTCATTTTACCTTGATTACCTCTGTAAAGACCCTATCTCCAACTCAGGGCACATTCTGAGGTACTGGGGGTTAGGACTGCAACATATGAATTTGGGGGACACAATTTAACCCTTAACAGGGACTAAACGATATCAGACTGGCTGCCTGTGTTTCCCTTTTATCCATCCACCCCCTTTTAGCTACAGAGGTGTAGCTCCTTTGCATACCCCGCTCTCCCAATCCTGGGAAGTAGAAAATCTATCTAGAAGGTGCATTTGGACCTAGCAATCTCTTTAGTAGCTTCCTGAAAAGACTGTGATAAAGAATATACCTCCCAATTTGATTCAGAAAACTAATGGGTTATATGGAATTCTCGTTCCTCTTCTAAGATAGGAGACAGAGGCACAAAGCCGGGTGGCAGTATTGCCTCAATGTCCCGGACTACCAGCATTATTTTGCATTGAGTAAAATATGATTTGAAGAGAATTCCCTTCCTCTAATCAACAGATCATTATAATTCAGTTTGCGGTTGGGAGGAAGGTGAATTTATCAATACTAACATGTTACCCAAGGGAAAGAAAACTGTTGTAAAATATTATTTTCAGATATCTTCAGCCAGTGCTAAATAGTTGTATTACACTCATATAATCAGGGAATTTTATTTGATTGATATTTTATTTTTTAGAATCAGGGAATTTTACACCAAAAAGTAGCTTTAGAAATCAACTAAACATTTCATTAAGGAATCTATGTTTCACTAAGGAGAGAGGTTTACTCAAGGTCACAGCCAAGCTAACTCTCACCACGTGCCCGGCGTGTGCTAAGCACACTCAATAGACATCTGGTTTCTCTGCATGGCTAGTACGTGGTGGAGCTGAGATGGAACACAGGGACCAGACTCCAGAGCTGGATGCATAACCACTGCACAGTAGTTGCTTAGTGGCAGGGCTGGGCTTTGCGGCCAGGCCTCCTGAACGCGGTCCAGCGTTTTTCCACTGTCCCACCCTGCTTCCTATCTTGCCTTCGCTCTATCTACACTCTGCACACAACCGCTAGAACAAATCTCTGACAGGTGCAGCCTTAATCATAACTTTTTCTGCTTATACTCCTGCAATCTCTTGCCTACAAAGGGGTGGTACAAATTCCTCACCTGATCTATTGAAGGCCTGTGACAAAAATTTTCAGCCTTGTTTCTGAACGTTCCCTGTGTGCACTGCTAAACTCTTCAGCCAACTTGGCACTTCTCTATAAGAGGCCTGTCTCTTCTGCCCTTGCCCAGGCTCTTTCCCAGGCCTGGACTTCCCTCCCTCACTTTGTGTTAGAATAGTCTAAATCCTTCCTCTGTGTACTTTTTCTTGTTCTTCTAACAGATGTAACTTTCTGGGTCTGAGGCTGCTGGTTGTCTATCAATATCCATTCCCCTTTCTTCTTTTAGAAAGAGAGGCTCTGAGCTTTAACTAGGCACACAGATCCCTGGAAGGAAGATGTTTCCTCGCTTCTTGCATGACTTGGTGTGCCGATGTGATTCGTTCTGGCCAAGGGTCTGGGAGCAGAAGCAAAGTGTGCAGTGATGGTCACAACTGAGAGGACACAGGGACTCCCTTCTCTCTCCTCCTATGGCATGAAATGCAGACCCAGTGGATACAGTGGGCACAATGCCATCTTCAACCATGCAGCTGAAGGCAACACCACAAGTGACGTCACAGCCAAGAATTAAAAGGAGCCTGGTCCCCAACACAATGGAGCTGGCATATCAGTCCAGGGTTGCCTACATTTGGACGTTTATGTGTGAGAGAGAAGTATTGCCATCTCGTTTAAACCACTGTTTGGTTTTCGTAATTCTTGGTTCTCTTCGTTATAGCAGCCCACATTTTCTAGATGAATGCATTCTTGCTTCTTCCTCCTGCAGCCCTTGGTGTTTTTCCTAGGACATGTCCTCAATTTACCTCTATTTAGAAAACATGGGATTTTAAGTTGGATAGCCCCAGCTTTAATTCTAGCTCCACCACTTATCAGCTGGGTGACTCTGGGCTAATGACTTAGCCTCTCTGAGCTTCAGTCTCCTTATTTGTAAACGTGGAGTAACTTTCCACTATTCTGAACTGCCTCTCCAGGGTGATTTTTGTCAGGCGTGGGGACACCGTGAGTCACTGTTCTCCACTATAGGAAAATAACAACCACAGAAACCAAAATGTTCACATCTGCTCCTCAGGCATCCTCTCTTGTGAAGTCAGCTGGAAATGCTAACATATTCTTCAGTCCTCCCTTGGCTGCTGTCTGGGTAGAGCCTCTCCCCTCTGTCTGTAGATGTAAGGCTATGATTCACCCTTCCTCTATCCAACTCTTTGCATAAAGAGATTATTATAATTCCAAGGTCACAGCTCATTGTTCATATACACATTGATGCTTAGAGTTACAAGACACTTGAGGGTTGCATGGTCAAATCTTCTCTGTCAAATCAACGGGGTCCCGCAAGGCCCACATTCATCCACAGCCAGCCTCACCAATGATCATCTTGCCTCCACACAATGGTGTCCACCGTGTCACACGGCAGCTTGTCCTGTTTCTCAACAGCACAATCATAATCAAGTTCTTTTTGATATTTTTATCCTGTGCCATTCCTGGAAGGCTCATCACTTAGGAATGTTAATTCCCCACACATGGTGGGATATTTGAGGACTGGGCCCAGTAGAAATTGAATCTAATTCCTTATATACATCCTTAATAGTGTCAGTTTGGGAGGAACTTAACTACGATCCTTCTTCCTCTACTATCTCACATATGGCTAGTGTTTTCCAAGTCTTTTTGATCAAGCACCTCTGTCAGTAGAGAATTTTTGAGCATGCATCTCCCAAGATACACATATTTATTATATAATAATAGATGTGCTGCTGCGTTAACATATTATGAAATAAGACACATACAAAGCTAGATGTTAAAGGAGATAAGAAATATAGAAGTGGAAGTTCAAATATTTTCTAGCCACATACCAAAGGACCATCTCACCTATCCCTGGACTCCGCGTCTCACTCTTGGGAAGCCTCTAAGCTACACAGGATGATTTTCCTCACCAGTGTGCGAGCTCCGTAGGCGGGCAAAGATTCTGTCTGTTTGCTGCTATATCCCATGGTTTACAACAGTGTTTGGCACACCAGACACACTCAGTAAATGTTTGCTGGATCAGTGAGTGATTCCCAAACCTTTATTTATAACATAAACTCCTCATTTCCAACTGTCTACCAGACAGCTTTACCTGCATCTCCCTAGATACTTTAAAGCCAACACAGGCCAAGCTGAATTCTGTCTTCCTACCACAAAATGTCTCCCTCCACCGAAGTGTCATCTCTCTTTTCTCTCTTCCTACATTACACCTGCACCCATATGGCTAAACTGGCTGGAGTTAAACACAACCAGCCTGACTAAACTGACCTGAGACCATATTATTCAGCCAAAAGGAAGAAGGAAATCCCGCCATTTGCAAGAACGTGGGTGGGTCCTGCCGGCATTATGCTAAGCGAAATAAGTCAGAGAAGAACAAATACTGTATGATCTCCTATGTGGAATCTAAAAAAGCCAGACTCCTAGAAACAGTGTAGAGCTACGGAGAGCTGGCGGCAGCGAGAATACTGAAACCTGTGAGTACGTCCTGGCTCCTATCTTTGCACTCTCGGCAACGTGCAGAAGGTGACCAGGAATGGAAAAAAATAGGAAGATACACAGAGCTATGTGAATATAGAATAACAACCTTTTTTGTTTTAAAGGAAACTAAAATGTATCCATTTTAAGCTATCCTTCCCCATAGTTGTATTGTTGCATTATCCACTTAATTTATTGTCAATGATGGCAATAAAAGTTTTTCGAAGTAATGTGGAACTGTCCAGTTTGCAAGTCACATCATAAGATCTTTCATTTAAAAAAATAAGAGAGAGAGTAGAATGGTGGCTGCCAGTGGCTGGGGGAAGGGCTGGGGCTGGGGAACACGGGGAGATGTTGGGCAAAGGGTACAAACTTCCAGTTCTAAGATGAACAGGTTCTGGGAATCAGCATGGTGATTACGGTTAACAACTCTGTAGTATATACCTGAAAGTTGCTAAGAGAGTAGCTCTTAAATGCTCTCACCACACAAAAAAAGAGATGGTAATCACGTGCTATGATGAAGGTGTTAACTAAGGTTACTGTGGTAATCATTTCACCATATATAAGTGTATCAAATCAACATGTCCTACACCTTAAACTATAAAATGTCATATGTCAGTTAAATTTCAAAAAAGTTAGAAAACAAAGACCGTATATCTCTTAAGTGAGCACTCGCAACTGCCTGGCAATTCTAATACATCTGCCACCCAACTCGCTCTCTCAATATAACAGCTAGGGACTTCCCTGGTGGCGCAGTGGTTAAGAATCCACCTGCCACTGCAGGGGACATGGGTTCGAGCCCTGGTCCAGGAAGATCCCACATGCTGTGGAGCAGCTAAGCCCGTGTGCCACAACTACTGAGCTTGTGCTCAAGAGCCCGTGAGCCACAACTACCAAGCCTGAGTGCCATAACTACTGAAGCCCGCGCGCCTAGAGCCCGTGCTCCGCAACAAGAGAAGCCACCACAATGAGAAGCCTGCACACCGCAAGGAAGAGTAGCCCCCGCTCGCCACAACTAGAGAAAGCCCGCGTGCAGCAACGAAGACCCAGTGCAGCCAAAAATAAAAATAAATAAATAAATAAAATAAAAATAAATGAATTAAAAAAAAATATCACGGCTCCTCTTTATACTCCCCCTACCCACCTCCGGCCTCTCAAAATTCCAACATCCCTTCTACTTCCTCACTCTCAGCTTTATTTTCCTTTCCTTTCCTTTATTTTGCTGTACTTTACTCTGCTTTATTTTCCTGAGAAAGTAAAACCAACCAGAGAGGACTGTTCCTGGTAGGACCAGGCACCTGTTCCTCCACGTTCTGCCGTTCCTCCTCTTACAACAGGTGGGATCGTACTTGTTCCTAAGTCCAACCCCTCCACTGTGCACTGCATCCCATCCTCCTGCTTAGTCAAGGGTTTGACTCCTGCAGTTTGCTCCGCTTTCTCCTGTATCATTAGCTTTCTCTTCTCTATTGGATAATTCCCATCTGTACATAAATATGCTGTGAAAATAAAACAAGATCAAATCCCCTTGACCTCTTGTCCCCATCCGGCTCTCACTTCATCTCTCTGTACTCTTTTAAAGCAAATCCTTTTAAAGCATCGCCGATGGGCCTTCTCTTCACTTTCTCACCTCTCAGTCTCCTTGTGTTTCGTCACCACCACTTTGCCAAAATAGCTTCTGTCAAGGTTGCCAATCATCTCCGTCTTGCCACGTCCAGTGGTCAATTCTCAGGTCTCATTTTACTAGACCTCTCAGCAGCATCTAGCATAGAAACTCATTCCTTCCTTCTGGAAATGAATTTCTTCACTTGGCCTTTGGGACACCACCCTTGAAGTTTCTTTTACCAGCATTTTCATCTCCTTCTCAATCTCCTTTACTGGCTGCTTCTTCTCCACTCAACTATTATCATCCTGAGTGAACAAGAATCAGTCCTGGCCCACCTTCTCTTTCCAATCTGTATTCAGTTCCCTTGTGACCTCATTCAATCTCATGACATCAAACACCTTCAAATTTTTATCTCCACCCAAACCTTCCCCAAGAACTCCAGACCTGTGTGTCTAGCTATCTTCCCATATTTCCTCCTGGATGTTTAATAGGCTTTCCAAGTGAAGTATGTCTGAAACAAAACCTTTGATTCCCTCCTCCATTGCCTTAAAACCTATTCCTTCCCAACTCTTCTCAACCTCAGTAAAGAGTACCAACATTCACCCATTTTCCCAGGTGAAGAACCTAGGAGTGATTCTTGATTCTGTTTTCAATCCATCAGCAAGTCCTGATTTTTCCACCCTCAATAAGGCTATAGCTACTTCTCAACACTCTCACTGCTACAACCCAAGTCTCAGCTGCCACTTTTCTTTTGCCTTGACTACTGCTTCCATTCATGCATCTCTAAAATTCATTCTAGGGGCTTCCCTGGTGGCGCAGTGGTTGAGAGTCCACCTGCCGATGCAGGGGACACGGGTTTATGCCCCGGTCTGGGAAGATCCCACATGCCACGGAGTGGCTGGGCCCGTGAGCCATGGCTGCTGAGCCTGCGCGTCCGGAGCCTGTGCTCCTCAACGGGAGAGGCCGCAACAGTGAGAGGCCCGTGTACCGCAAAAACAAAAAAACAAAACAAAAATAAAATAAAATAAAATTCATTCTATACTTCACAACCAGAATAATTTAACAACAACATCAACAAGAAGAACATAAGTCAAATTATGTCTCTCCCTTACCCAAACCCATCTAATAGCTTCCCATCACATTTCATATGAAATCTACACTCACGGTCATGATGGGCAAAGCTGTGAGAATCTAACCCCTGCTACCCACCTTTTTCCTGTGACTTTACTGAGCTCCAGCCACACTGACCTTCTCACTGTTTGTCAAACAAGCCCCCCTTGTTTCAGTCACAGGCTCTTTATGCCCACTCTTCCCTCTGCCTGAATATCTTTCCCTCCAGATCTTCACGTGGCTTTCCTGTGCCCTAATGATTCTTGGAGAATCATTCCTTGTCTCCTGCATAAAATAAACATCATGCTCCCTCTTTTTACCATGCTTTATTTTTTGTCATAAGGCTTAACACAATCTGAAATTCTACTATCTCTTTGTTTACTTATTTACAGACTCTTCCACTTGGGCTTTTCCTATTTTGTTCAAAGCCATACTCCCAGTGCCTAGATTAGTGCCTGGTACATAGGAGGTTCTCAATAAATAGTCTTTGGATGAATTTATAGATTTACCTTAATTACCCAAAAGACACTCGGAAGAGTCATGCTCATCTTTTTCTGCTCAAGCCAGTCCCCTCTCCACCCTCCGCCATGAGTCATCAAGTCTTTAGAATCTCCTACTCCAATGTCTCTTAAATCCCTCCTCTTTGTCACACCCAGAGTCACTCTGTAGATCTTTGGCATCTTTCAACGGTTCTACTGAGCAACCTCTGAAGCTGGTCTTCCTAGCTCCCTGCCAACCCAGTTCTTTCCCCATAGGACTTCCAGAGAGGTCTTCTTAAAACATAAATCCCATCATGTTTCTCTTCTGCTTAACAGACTTCAACAGCTCCCCATCACCCAAAGAAGGAAGTCAAAACTCCTTAGCTGGACATGAGCTGGAGCTGGTCCACATTTCCAACCTCATTTCATGCATCCATTTCTCCTATTGTACCCTAACTACCTGTAGGTCCCAAACAGGCATGTTCTTTTGCTTACACTGTTCCCTGTACTTGAGTATCTTTCCCCTTTTCTTCACCTAGCTACTTACTACTTATCCTTTGAGATTAAGTGCAAAGTCACCTCTTTGAGTCAGCCTTCCTGGTTTCTGTATACAGATGAAATGAGTTGTCCGATCAAGAGACCAGAGCTCCTGGAGTCAGCACTGTTTGTTTTTCTAGGGACAAATTTTACAGGATTTTGTTTCCAGTGTGTAGGCTTTGTTTTCTGTTTATCCTAATTGAATGGCCCATAGGCCACATTCTGTGAACAGTATGGGTGTTTGCACGGGGGCCACCACCACCAAAATCTGATTGTGAAATGGTTTTTAAAATTACCTTTGGGGCTTCCCTGGTGGCACAGTGGTTGAGAGTCTGCCTGCCGATGCAGGGGACACGGGTTCGTGCCCCGGTCCGGGAAGATCCCACATGCCGCGGAGTGGCTGGGCCCGTGAGCCATGGCTGCTGAGCCTGCGCGTCTGGAGCCTGTGCTCCGCAATGGGAGAGGCCACAACAGTGAGAGGCCTGCGTACTGCAAAAAAAAAAAATTACCTTTGGACATTTGAAATATGCTTTTTAAAAAGATCAGTAAAAATACACATTTCTCCAAGGCAGGCTGCCTTAAGTAATCAAGCCCCCCCCCACCCCAAGACGCCAGGTGCATCTTAGAATACAGTCAAAACTTGTTTGGAACTTAAGGCAGACCTCGGACTGTCAAAACCCATCTTGCTGGTTCTAATTTAAGGATCAAAAAGGAAAAGGCATTTTTCAAAAGATTCCAAAACAGTATTTGGATAAGATCATTGAGAAGGATTCATGAACCTGTGAACTAATTTTTTTTAAGAAAGGGGACATACACAGGGAGGTGTCAGGGGAACTGGGTAGTTCGTTAAATTCATTATAAAAGTGGGTGGTTACTAAGTGTCCATTGACAGATGAATGGATAAAGAAGATGTGGCACATATACACAATGGAATATTACTCAGCCATAAAAAGAAACAAAATTGAGTTATTTGTAGTGAGGTGGATGGACCTAGAGTCTGTCATACAGAGTGAAGTAAGTCAGAAAGAGAAAATCAAATACCGTATGCTAACACATATATGTGGAATCTAAAAAAAAAAAAAGAAAAAAATGGTTCTGAAGAACCTAGGGGCAGGACAGGAATAAAGATGCAGACGTAGAGAATGGACGTGAGGACATGGGGAGGGGTAAGGGTAAGCTGGGACAAAGTGAGAGAGTGGCATGGACATATGCGGGAAGCAGCCGCATAGCACAGGGAGATCAGCTCGGTGCTTTGTGACCACCTAGAGGGGTGGGATAGGGAGGGTGGGAGGGAGATGCAAGAGGGAGGAGTTATGGGGATATATGTATATGTATAGCTGATTCACTTTGTTATACAGCATAAACTAACACACCATTGTAAAGCAGTTATACTCCAATGAAGATGTTAAAAAAAAAAAAAATGTGGGTGGTTAGATGGCCTCCCAGAGTTGTAAGGCTTCAATGAGATAATGTACCTAAAATACCGTGCATCAGGCTTACCACAGAGTGGCACTCAAGAAATGTTTGCCCCACCCTGCCTTTTCCCTTAAATGTCCCCACTATTTGCTGCAGCCCCAAATGTTCTCAAGCCACCTGGCCTCCCAGAAATGACAACATCACTTTTCTGATTTCATAACAAGCAGGGCCACCATATAACATTCGTGGGCTCCTTCCTCATGATAATATCAAAATTAAAATTTTTGATAGAGCTTTAAATACTGCAACATTTTATTTATTTTTTCTTTCAGGCAAAACGTCATCGATTTTTAGAAATCCTACGATTTCCATTTTTTGCTGCTGTGAGATAAAATAAAAACATTTTTTACCCCTGAAAGTTCTTTTTTTTTTTTTCCTTTTGATTTTAAAAGAAATGAAAACACTCTGGTGGGCCCTAAAAGCATCGTGGGCCTCAGGGGCTGTGCCTAATGTGTGAGTGGCTGAGAGAAAGAGAGAAAAGGGAAAGCAGGTTGAAGCTTCATGAGGAAGGGGTCTTGATTCCATGGGAAGTTGTACTCGTCCCTTCCCCTAAATGGGTTTTCCCCACTCCCAGCCCCCTCATCCGCTCTAGAGGGCTGGCATGGGGAGGGATAATATCATCTCTCTCCCTTGAAACTAAAGGAAAAATAAAGAGGCAGCCTGTAATGGGGTCGGTAAGTGTTAGCTAATGTGAACCAGAGCAAAGTCTCATCTAACAAGGAATGAACTCTTCCCAGGCTCGCATACCCAGGCCTTGGTGTAAGTCCTGCCCCTGGGCATCAGGAATGAATGCCCGCAGCCCCTCCAGATGCCCAGGAAGCCACCCACCCGCAGCCCAACCTCAGGGACCTCATGTCACAGCTCCTGAGAGCCAGCTGCCGTGTCTGGCAAACAAAACCAAAAGGATGAGCCTGCTCTGGGGGATAGGTGATCCCTGGACCCCTGGGGAGTGTCGGAAGAGATGAACTGCCCACTGAGGGGGACCCTCTAGCCACTTTCCTGCAGGACTGGGCTCCTCCCAGCATCTCTAGAGAATGTCATGAATGAGTGCTTCAGAGGGAGACAGTATGGACAAAAAGCTTCTGGGACTGAGCTAACTAACCACAGTAGCCTTCTTTTCAACCCTCCCAAAGGTCTCTGGAAGTCTCTTATTGCCCTGGAGGATAAGTCTTGGTGACTCGCTAACATGCTTCCTAACTAGGCTCTTTTCCTGGTATCTGGGGGAGAGAATAGTGAGGAAGTAATGGAAATAGATTGTTCTACTAATAACTCATCTTGTCTTTTCATTTCAGTTCCTTTGTTTTATTATCAGTTTATTAACAACAGGCACGACATCCAATCATTCATTCATTCATGCAACAAGTGTTCACTGAGGATCTACTATGTTCCAGGCACTGTTCTAGGGATTTGGAATACAGCAGGGAAATAAAGACCCCTACCTTTGTAGGAGCTGATATTCTAGATGGCAGAAAAGACCAAGAAACAATAACATAACACCGTAGTTTATCATCTCTAAGATTGCAATGATATAAGATGTATCATTATTCTGTGTGCCATGAAAACAGGACAGAACGCTAATACTCACTGTCAATTATTTTTTAAAATCCTGATTTCATGTATGCTAGAATGTATAAAAAATTGTACAACTTAGAATTGATTACCTATAGTAGATAAATTATACAGTGTATTAGGTGATTATGAGAAACAAAAGCAGAGCAGGCAAAGAAGTTTTGGGAGGAGGAGTGGTGACATTGAACAGACTTGAAGGAGATAGGGCTGTTAAATTTTTATGACTATTTTTTATAGCTCTTTTAGGTTTACGATAATATTGAGAGAAAGTTACGGAGATTTCCCATATGCTCCCTGCCCCCCTACACATGTAGCCTCCCCCATTATCAACATCATTCACCAGAGTGGTACCTTTGTCCCAGGATGAACCAGCATTGATACACCATAATCACTCAAAGTCCACTGTTTACTTTAGGGTTCACTCTTGGTGTTGTCATTCTATAGGCTTGGACAAATATACAATGACATGTATTTATCAACATAATATCATAAAAGGTAGTTTCACCATCCTAAAAATCCTCTGTGGTCCATCTATTCACCCTTCCTCTCCATCCCACCCCGGCAACCACTGATCTTCTTTACTGTCTCCATAACGTTGCCTTTTCTAGAATATGTTACAGTTGGAATCATAGAGGATGCAGCCTTTTCAGATTGGCTTCTTTCACTTAGTAATATGCATTTAAGGTTGCTTCATGTCTTTTCACGGCTTGATAGCTCACTTCTTTTTAGCACTGAATAATATTCCATCGACTTTTTTTTAAAACAGCTTTGTTGAGGTATTGTTTACATACCATAAAATTCAATGAATTTAAGTAAATCTACAGTTATGCAAACATTACCATAATCCAGATTTAGAACATTTCTTTTTCTTTTTTTATTATGTAGGAACACTTCACATGAGATCTACCCTCAACAGTTTTCATATGTGCTGCACAGTCCTGTGAGCTCCAGGTACTGTTACACAGCAGATCTCTAGAACATATTCATCTTGTACAACTAAAACTTTATACTCATTGAACAGCAATTTCCCATTTCCACCTCTCCTCAGCCCCTGACAACCACTCTCCGCTTCTATGAGTGGAATCACTCAGGCTTTGTCCTTCTGTGACTGGCTTTACTGCACTTAGCATATCTTCCAGGTTCAGCCATGTTGTTGCATGTTGTAGGATTGCTTTCTTCTTTGAGTCTGAATAGTATTCCATTGTATGTATATGCCACATTTTCCTTATCCATTCATCCATCAATGGACATTTAGGTTGTTTCCACATTTTGGCTATTGTCAATAATGCTGCAAAGAACATGGGAATGCTAATATCTCTTTGAGATCCTGATTTCAATTCTTTTGGATAAATACCCAGAAGTGAGATTGCTGAATCATTTGGTGGTTCTATTTTTAATTCGTTGAGGAACCTCCATACTGTCTTCCATAGTGGCTGCACCATTTTGCATTCCCACCAACAAGAGTTCCAATTTCTCCACATTCTTGCCAACACTTAAGGTTTCAAAAATATAATAGCCATGCTAATAGGTGTGAGGCAATAACTCATGATTTTGATGTGCATTTCTCTGATGATTAGTGATGTTGAGCATCTTTTCATGTACCAACTGGAATAGTGGCTATTTATTGAACAACCATGAGATCTGTAGGAGCAGAGATCATTTTGTTCATTGCTCTGTCCCCACTGTTAATGAGTCTGACATGTGTTAGGTACTCAATAAATATTTTTTGAATGAATAAACCACCATGTGCCAGGCACATCACAGATATTATTTCCAAATTCTTATCAAATCAGAGGTAGGCATCAACATCCCCATTTTATGGATAATGAAACTGAGACTTGGAATAATTGCTCAAGATCACATAGTCAGGCAGGGGGAAGATATAGGACCCAAAACATGGGTCTCCCTGATGTTAACACACAGACCTTTCCTCTATACTTCACTGGCTTCTCTGCTGCTGGCCATTTTAATATCATTTTCGTGCAAAAAACCAAAGGCAAATTGGGACAGCAGGCAAGCAAGACCCCTGGATAAAAAAACCAGACTCACAGAAACCAGAATGAAACCTCCAGGAATAGAAAACCCAGTCTCGGAAATGGGTGTGAATTGCAGAGTGGCAAGCAGGTTGGCTTGTTATCTCAGATCTCAACTTCTAGCTGCCTTCACTTTAAAATAAATTATATCGGTGCGTTAAAACTCCCCACCTCAAAAGAGATGATGATTATAAAAATCTTTTCTCCTCTTCGACAGTTTTAGCTCAATCCGTTAAAACACAACTGTTAAAAATAAACTGACTTTGATACTTTACAACGTGTAAGGCCAAATAACAATGCATGTGGAAATCTACCACAATCTTTCTCAGACTTAGTAGGACCTCCAGTGTATAGAAAAACATCTTGGGTAAAACCCGTTAAGCCAATATTGGCTTAATTCAAAAGTATACCTAATTTGAAACAACTGCTTTTTCCATGGTCAAGTGGGTACCCTATTGTTCTTTAATAAAAACAACAGAAAGTCCAAATTAAAAGTCAATTTCTCCCCTAAGAAAGCTATGTTTCATATTAACAAGGCTCTACTGAAAACCACTCATGCTATGAGCAGGGGTCTCCATCATTACCCCATGGTGGGAGGATTGTGAGTGGTTAGCCAAGGTCCTGAAAGACTTGAAATTTTGCTTTCAAATGTGAGGGAATACTTAAACTTGGTTTGAACAAACCGGCCTTTGGAGCAGTGGAGGCAGAGATCAGAATGTAAGTACCAAAGGCCTTGATCAGACGAATACCCAGCATGGATCCTAGGTACCAGTAGCCATGCTATTTTTTTATTGCGGCAGAATACTCCATTGTGCGACTTTACTTGTACAATGTTTACTTATCCATTTTTGTGGTGATGAACATTGGGTTGCTTTCAGATTTGAAGTATTATAAGTGAAGTATTGGCTACAGCCAGGGACTGGGGGGAGGAGGAGGTGGTGTTTGTGCTAAGGACTGAACTCTGTTCCCCTAAAATTCATATGTTAAAGCTCTAGCCTCCAAAGTGACTGTATTTGGAGACAGAGCCTTTATAGAAGTAATTAAGGTTAAATGAGCTCCTAAGGGCGGGGCCCTGATCTGATAGGATTAGTGTGCTTGTAAGAAGAGACAACAGAGAGCTCTCTCTCTCAAGATCTCTCTCTTGGTGCACAAAGAAGAGGTCGTGTGAACACACAATGAGAAGATGGCCATCTGCAAGCCAGGAAAACAGCCCTCACCAGAACTCAACCATGCTGGAACCCTGAACTCAGACTTCCAGGCTCCAGAACTATGAGAAATGGGTCTCTGTTGTTTACACCGTACAGTCTGGGCTATTTTGTTATGGCAGCCTGAGCAGAAAAAGAAGGGTAGATTGGGTGTGAGCAAGTCACTGAATAGACAGGGACACAAAGGAACTTTTCACACAAGGGTGAAGGAAACAGTCTGTATCTTGATCTGACTAGTAGTTACATGGGTAGATACATAGGTAAACAGATTTACCTAACTGTTTCAGGTTTGTACATTTTTGTGTATGTAAAGTTTACTTAAACTTCAAAAAGTCCTTCCTAATTCTTAGTCAGTTAAGGCTGCTATAACAAAACACCACAGACTGGGTGGCTTATGAACAATAAAAGTGGATTTCTCACAGTTCTGGAGGCTGGAAGTCTGAGATCAGAGTGCCAATATAAATGTTGTGGGCTCTCTTCTGGGTTGCAGACCTCTTGTATCCTCACATGACAAAGGGACCAGATATCTCTCTGGAGGCTCTTTCATAAGGGCACTAATCTCATTCATGAGGGCTCCACCCTCATGACCTAATCACCTCCCAAAGACCGCACCTCCTACTACCATCACTTTGGGAGTTAGGAATTCAGCATACAAATTTTGGAGGAACACAACATTCAGATGTTAGTACCAAGGGAATCTGCGTTTCAAAAAGATACCAATATAGTCCTCATGCCTTTGAGCAAGGCTGGTAGGAGGGAAATTGACATATATTATTTATGTCTGATGTATTTGTATACCTATTTGCCTGTAATAAATAACACAGGGGATGATACAACTTGCCTTAGATTGAGCAAGTACCAAATGATCGAGCTGGATTCAGACCCTGCCCCTTGCCCTAACCACTGCATCAGATAGTAAACCCAGTCAGCCAAGGGAATGTGCAGGAAGGACACCCTGAAGCATCCAAGGCCGCAGAGGAGGCAGGGAGGCCTGAGGTCAGGAGGGCAACTCTGCGGGACACAGAGCCTGAGGTACCCGCTCTGTGGGACACCCTGCCTGTGCTACCCCATAGGAAGGTCGCTGAAGCAAGGCTGACTGGAAGGAGCAGGCAGTGAGGAAGCAGGGCTCCAGGAGAGGAGCTGCAAAACCAGCTGGGCAGCCTGGCCAAGAACAACAGGAAGCTTCCACCACACCCCTGCTCACTGCAGCCCTGGCCCAGAGACCGGGGTCATTTTCTCCAAAGGGCCTTCTGCAGATGTTACATAAACAAAAGCTCCATTGACTCCAGTCTGAATCTGGCCAAAAATAGCCCACGGGCTTTCCCTCAACTCTGCAGTTCACCATCCCTCAAGGTCCCCAGCGTGGATGGGCTTCTTCCCTCCGTGACCCCATGTGCGGACATCACTCTACAGCATCCCCAAGAGTTTTCCCCGGGCAGCAAAAGGCGGGGTCCTTTTGTTTTCCCTGGCAGGCATCCCTCCGCGCTCTAAGACCTTTGATGGCTACTGGGCCAAGGGACACATCTCCCCCCACCAGCGAGGCAGGAAGCAGGTTCTGAGAGACAGCTGGGTTGGCCAGCAGCAGGCATGAGAGGGGCTGGCTCGGTCTCTCTTGGTCTCTCTCTGTCTCTGTCTCTTTCCCCACTCCCCTTCACAGGATGGAGTTTGACTGAGAGCCCAAGAGCAAGGTCTCCAGGTAAGAGCACGAGGTTCCCTCGTCAGGGTTTCTTTTCAAGCTTGTTATCGTGATTGAACCTTCTGCTCCTAACATTTTCTCTGTGCTCCTGTAAGCGCCCCTGACTCAATTTACACTTCATTTTGCAGAAAACTGTTCCATCTGTGCACATCTGGAGATGCACAGAGCTGTGACATAGCATGGGGTCACCCTGGGCTTCACCACCTCGACACAGGCCCCTGAACTCATGAAGATCTTTCACCCTGGCGCCCTTCGTTGCCCCAGAATCCTAAGTCATAAAAATAACAAAACACCTACAATTAAAAAAAAAAATTTGTTAAATATTATACTATGTGCCTGATAGTATACTAAGCATTTTATGCTGTTTTATTTTATTTCTCGTTGAATAGTCCTACGAGGTCGGTACAATGATCATCTCCAGACTACAGAAGAGCAAACTGTAATTTAGAAATATTATAGGACATGTCAAAGACGCGGCAGAGGTGGAACGCATACACAAGCCTGTTGGGGTAGTTTTCGTGTCTTAACCACTGCCTCACATGTCCCAGAACAGTCAGTAGGGGCTTACAGCACCTCTTTTCTACAGTCTTCCTTGTTCAAAGTCTAAGCTACTGTACCTGTTATCGGTGTAATTGATCAATGTTTAATTACACTGTAATTTCTATCAGTGTAATTGGTATCAGTGTAATTACATTGATCAAATAATTATCCAACCAATATTTATTGAGTATGTTATGTTCTCTAGGCAAGATGCTATTTGAGTCTACACAAGCCAAAAAAAGAAAACAGTATGATGTATAGGATGTGAATATTTAGTTCATATTTCATTAACAGTTGTACTTCAGTTGTGAGAGGGTCTTGCATTTCCTAGGTTGGAGATCCTCAAACCAGGTCTCCAGCCAGGAACTAGCGGGTCCGTCAGCCTGGAGGAGGGAGGGTGGGAAGCATATGGGGAGCTGGGAGGGACCCCACCAGATCCACAGGAAAGGTCCACACTCAGGCCGAGGGATGAGTGCCAGGACATGGAGATCCATCAGGGGACTGATGTAACCCAGGAAACCCGGGCATTCAGAGGAATTTAGTTCAGATTCAGATCCTCTCTACTCTGGCAGCCTCTGTGAGGCTGGCTGGTTCCAGGGTTGCTCTAGGATAACGACAGGACTGAGGCAGCTGTGCCCTTAGACCGAGTCAAAGCCTTAGCTTATATCTAGAAAAAAGCCCTTCCTCTCTGGGTTCCCACAGTTTTCTTCTTTATTCATGTTATTCATCCCTTCCTCCCTTCCTTCCTTCCTCCCTCCCAGAAACATTTCTTGAGCATCTACTATGTGCTAGTACCAGGGAGACAGAGATCAGTAATGTGTACGACACGATCAATAGAATGAACACTGCTGTACATTATACCTGAAAGTGGTTAAGAGAGTAGATCCTAAGAGTTCTCATCACAAGGAAAATTTTTTTTCTTCTTATTGTATCTATATGAGATGATGGGTGTTCACTACACTTATTGTAGTAATCATTTCATGACATATGTAAGTCAAATCATTATGCTGTACACCTTAACCTTACACAGTCCTGTATCTCAATTATATCTCAGTAAAACTAGAAGAAAAAAAGAAACAAAATATTCATCAACTGCTGAACCCAAGAACAAAGTCTGGTATGTCCATACAATGGAATATTACTCACAAGCAAAAGGAATGAAATATTAATATATACAATATGGAAGAATCTTAAAATCATGAATAGTGAAAAAATCCAGATAAATCTTCTCACAAGAAGAAATTCTTTTTCTTGTATCTTTATAAGATGGTTAAAGTTATCAACACCTGTCACGGCAATCATTTCACAGTATATGGAAATCAAACCATCATGCTTTACACCTTAATCTTATGCAATGATGTACGCCAATTATTTCTCAATAAAAATGGAACAACAAAAAAAGCAATGCAATACAATCTTGACTTCCAGGAGTTCAAACTCTAGTGGAGGAAGTAGAAAAGAAAAATAGTGGTGACGCAGAATATTAAGGGCAGCGATAGATATCATCACAGGCTATGAAAGCATGGGGAGGAGTCCAGACTCAGTCTTCTTGGGAGGTGCTGGTGGTGTGTGTGTGTGTGCGTGTGCGTGTGCGTGTGTGTGTGTGTGTGTGTGTGTGTGTGTGCCCGCCTGTGCCCTCACACAGGGAGGGAGGGTGAGGATATACGGGGCTTCCAGAGGAGATTGTTGGGGACACTGACTTTCTTCTCTTGAAGCTTCCTTCCATGTGGACACCTTCGCTAGACCACTGCTCCTGGCTTCTTACCACCCTTTATTCATCTCCCTGGGAGGGAGAGGGATTACTTATCTGATCACTGAGTCCAGGAGAGGGAACTGGGACAGAGTGACTCAGTCATTCTTTGGCGGGGACTGTTCCTTTTGCTCCCCTGTGCTGTAAACTTTACAGAGTCAGGCTTTTGCCAGGAACTTACTCATTGTAACCTTCCCGGCAAAAGCCTAGGAAGTAAGTTCAGCACAGAGGGAGCGCCTGGAAAGCCACCTGGCTCATATATTTAAAGCCACGCTCACCAACCCAGCTTTCATCAGCACTGTCATTTTGATCTCCATTCGCCTTATTGGACTCTCTCAAACCCCGACACAGGCAATGCTTACTTGGAGTCTGGGCAGACATGTAGATGTGTGTAGCGGGGCGGATACTCCACTCGGGCTGGGCTGACAGTAGTTTTCACTCCATGTGCCAAATGAGACCAGGATGACCCCGAGCTCTGTAGAGAGAGGAGACACATTTTCAGCGACTTTCTCTGCCTCATCCCCTGCTTTAGAGCTTCCTGTTACAGGAGGAAAGAAGCAGATCAGGACTGTCCTTGCTTAAGAGTCTGTAGCACTTGGACAAAGGTCATGAATGGCCTTCGGTCCAAGCCTGGAACTCACACTGATATCCCAGATCAGACTCTTGGAAGAACTGCCTGTCTTCCTTTCAGTCTGCCTTTATTTTGAAAGGGCCCCTTTTGTGAATGTGTTTTGGCTTATTTTTCTGGAACACCTTTGCCCTGTTGTTTCTCATGCTTGTTGACTTCCTGTGGAGCTAAACTTGGAAACATATTTGTTCCTAGAAGAAAATGCTGGAACCGTATTAACCTGTACCTCTTGGAAGGCCTGTCAGGATCACTGCCCCCTTTTTTCTCAGATGACAAGTTGTTGAGATGCAGAAGGGCCCAATGTGGCAGACCACCCAAAAAGCATTGGCAAAAACCCAGAGGGTCCCACTTATACGCACCCTAGTATTCTCACATCTGACAATGCCCTTTCCTCACTGTTTCTATCAGCTGGTTCCTCAATGGGTAACTGGGCTGGTTCCTTTCTCCCAGGTTTTATGACACCAAAAACTTCAGAGGGACTAATAGCCCAGTAGAGGGAGCTGTGTTAAACAATTTCCCTGAGTTGAATGTACAATACTTTCAGTTAGCCAAGCAGGTGGCCCCTGTGGATATTTTGGAAGCTTCATTTATCAATAGGTGGTTACCTAGTCAAAAGCTCTGAGCCAGAGCAAAGCGTTTGCAAGCCGGTGTCTTGGGGTTTGTGGGCTGCCCTGGATTTTGCATCTTGCTTCCATCAGCAAAACTTGGTTTGGGCTTAACATGACAGTTGCCACAATTCGACAAGCTTGTAGATTCCAGAGGCAGGGCCTGGCTCCAGTGTAGTGAGGGAGATGGGTGATTCCGCTGACTCTGCACTCACACACCGGGCAGGGCTGCTCATGTTCACGGTCTCTGGAGACAGATCCTGAGCCAGAGAAACCTATCACTTAGGAGGTTTGTTAGCGACTGGCTTCGGAGGCAGTGGCTGGGAAGGAGAGACAGTAATAGGAGAATCTTACAGTGATGTTTGGAACTGGTGTTCATCTAACCCATTAGCTCCTTGTGGGGTGTCGGACTGGGCTAAATTCAAATCCTGGGTGGCCCTCGGTAAAGACTTTTATTGAATAAACCTCGGATACTAAGACCATTATGAAATTGGAAAATATCAAGCAAAAGCAATATGTGTGGTGTGTGTGTTTGGATTTATGTAAGAACAGGAATTACCAAAATTGATTGCAGGTCATAAGAGATAATAATGGCAGAGACAGGAAAGCTGGACAGACTAGCATCTTTGAGGACTCACAGTTGCTCACAGTATTTTTAATGAGCAAACCTGTTGGGAAATAAGAAGGAAACAAGATGGTACATGGGGAGGCTTGGCCACATCTATTAGTTTGTTAGGGCTGACGTAACATAATACCACAGACCTGGTGGTTTAAAAAACAGAAATTAATTGCCTACGGTTCTGGAGGCTGGTCTAAGATCAAAGAGCTAGCAGGCTTGGCTTCCTCTGAGGCCTCTCTCCTTGGCTTGCAGGAGGCCACCCTCTTGCTGCCTCTTGCCATGGTTGTCCCTCTGTGCACTAGCGCCCCTGGTCTATTTCTCTCCCTATAAAGGACACCAGTCATGTCAGATTAGGACCCACTCTAATGCCCTCATTTAAACTAATTGTCTCTTTAAAGAACTTACAATGATATTCTGAGATACCAGGGGTATCAATGTATCAATATTACAGGGGACACAGTTCAGCTCCTAACACCATGAATGTCTATGACAAGGAAATTGTACTGATTACTGTAAGTAATGCTAGTTGTTATAACAGATAAATCCTGAAGTCTTAGGGCTTACCACCATAAAAAATTATTTTCATCCACATCAAAGTCTGTTTCATTCAGTTAGAGGCGGTGGGGTAGCTGGACAAAGGGCAGTCATTTAGGGACCTAGCAACCATCTTCAACATGCAAGGGACACTTTGGATGAAGAAGTTAGGTGCAAAGCGTGGAGAGGGCACACAACTCTTAGCGGCCTTGACCCAGAAGAGACACATCGCTCTCACTACCACTCCATCAGCAAGAGCTAGTCTCACACTCCCACCTGGATGAAAGGGACTGGGAGACGTAGTGTGTATCTAAGCCCAGGAGAGGAAGCAGGTTGGGTGACCATCAAGCCAGTCTCTTTCATAGGAGTGAAGCAAGCCAGTCTCAAGTCTAAAGATGGGCCAGTTGTTTGGGGGAATGGTGACCAGGTACTAGAGAGAGAGTCCAGCAAACATACTGTGGATAGAGGCAGTAAGGGACCCTTCAAGATTCCCAAAGCCAAGATGAACCTTGATCTTGAGAGGAGCTTCCCAACCTTATTCATGTCCTGGCACAGGTAGAAAATGATCATTCGTGTACTGTGTATGAGACTACAGATGAGGCTATTCAAGGCCAGAGGTGAGAGTTCAAGAGGCTCTAACCACTCCAGGGGGCCACCTGGCCGTTGTGAAGTAATAAACTGGGGGAGAATTACAAAAGAAACCCAGACATGGACATTCATAACCAAGAGAAAATACAATGAAGGACAACAGAACAGAATAGCCTAGAAATAAACCCACACATATACGGTGAATTAATTTATGACAAAGGAGCCAAGAATATACAATGGGAAAAGGACAGTTTCCTCAATAAATGATGTTGGGAAAACAGGACAGCCACATGCAAAAGAGTGAAACTGGACTCCTATCTGACACCATACACAAAAATCAACTCAAAATGGATTAAAGACCTAAATGGAAGGCCAGACACTATCAAACTCTTAGAGGAAAACATAGGCAGAACACTCTATGGCATAAATCACAGCAAGATCCTTTTTGACCCACCTCCTAGAGAAATGGAAATAAAAACAAAAATAAACAAATGGGACCTAATGAAACTTAAATGCTTTAGCACAGCAAAGGAAACCATAAACAAGATGAAAAGACAACCCTCAGAATGGGAGAAAATATTTGCAAATGAAGCAACTGACAAAGGATCAATCTCCAAAATTACAAGCAGCTCATGCAGCTCAATAACAAAAAACAAACAACCCAATCCAAAAATGGGCAGAAGACCTAAATAGACATTTCTCCAAAGAAGATATACAGATAGCCAACAAACACATGAAAGAATGCTCAACATCATTAATCATTAGAGAAATGCAAATCAAAACTACAGTGAGATATCATCTCACACCAGTCAGAGTGGCCATCATCAAAAAATCTAGAAACAACAAATGCTGGAGAGGGTGTGGAGAAAAGGGAACCCTCTTGCACTGTTGGTGGGAATGTAAATTGATACAGCCACTAGGGAGAACAGTATGGAGGTTCCTTAAAAAACTAAAAATAGAACTACCATATGACCCAGCCATCCCACTACTGGGCATATACCCTGAGAAAACCATAATTCAAAAAGAGTCATGGGGCTTTCCTGGTGGCACAGTGGTTGAAAATCTGCCTGCCAATGCAGGGGACACAGGTTCGAGCCCTGGCCTGGGAAGATCCCACATGCCGCGGAGCAACTAGGCCCGTGAGCCACAACTACTGAGCCTGTGCGTCTGGAGCCTGTGCTCTGCAACAAGAGAGGCCGCAATAGTGAGGCCCGTGCACTGCGATGAAGAGCGGCCCCCGCTTGCCACAACTGGAGAAAGCCCTCGCACAGAAACGAAGACCCAACACAGCAAGAAAGAAAGAAAGAAAGAAAGAAAGAAAGGAAGGAAGGAAGGAAGGAAGGAAGGAAGGAAGGAAGGAAGGAAGGAAGGAAGGAAGGAAGGAGGGAAGGAAGGAGGGAGGGAAGGAGGGAAGGAAGGTAGGAAGGAAGGAAGGAAGGAAGGAAGGAAGGAAGGAAGGAAGGAAGGAAGGAAGAAAGAAAGAAAGAAAGAAAGAAAGAAAGAAAGAAAGAAAGAAAGAAAGAAAGAAAGAAAGAGTCATGTACCACAATGTTCACTGCAGCTCTGTTTACAATAGCCAGGACATGGAAGCAACCTAAGTGTCCATCAACAGATGAATGCATAAAGAAGATGTGGCACATATATATATAATGGAATATTACTCAGCCATAAAAAGAAATGAGATTGAGTTATTTGTAGTGAGGTGGATGGACCTAGAGTCTGTCATACAGAGTGAAGTAAGTCAGAAAGAGAAAATCAAATACCATATGCTAATACATATATATGGAATCTAAAAAAAAAAAAAAAAAAAAGAAAATGGTCAGAAGAACCTAGGGGCAAGACAGGAATAAAGGCACAGACCTACTAGAGAATGGACTTGAGGATATGGGGAGGGGGAAGTGTAAGCTGTGACAAAGTGAGACAGTGGCATGGACATATATACACTACCAAACGTAAAATAGATAGCTAGTGGGAAGCAGCTGCACAGCACAAGGAGATCAGCTCGGTGCTTTGTGACCACCTAGAGGGGTGGCATAGGGAGGGTGGGAGGGAGGGAGATGCAAGAGGGAAGACGTATGGGAACATATGTATATGTATAACTGATTCACTTTGTTATAAAGCAGAAACTAACACACCATTGTAAAGCAATTATACTCCAATAAAGATGTAAAAAATAAATAAATAAATAACAGTTTATAACTACAAAAAAAAAAAAAAAAGGATTAAAGACTTGAATGTAAGACCTGAAACTGTAAGACTCCTAGAAAAGACCATAGGAGGTAACTCCTTGACGTTGGTCTTGGCAGTGATTTTTTGGATGTGACACCAAAAGCAAAAGCAACAAAAGCAAAAATAAATAAGCGGGACTACATCAAACAAAAGGCTTCTGCACAGCAAAGGAAACCATCCACAAGATAAAAAGGCAACTATTGAATGGGAGAAAGTGTTTGCAAATCATCTATCTGATAACGGGTTAATATCCAAAATACGTACAGAACTCACAAACTCGATAGCATGAGAACAATCCAATTTAAAAATGGCCAGAGGAACTAAATAGACATTTTTCTTTTCCTTTTTTTTGAATTTTTAAATTTTTTGGCCACACCGTGCGGCATGCGGGATCTTAGTTCCCTGACCAGGGGTCGAACCCATGCCCCCTGCAGTGGAAGCACGGAGCCCTAACTACTGGACTATCAGGGAATTCCCTGAATAAACATTTTTCTAAAGAAGACAAACAGATGGCCACTGGATACATGAAAATGTGCTCAACATCACTAATCGGGGAAATGCAAACCAAAACCACAATGAGTTATGACCTCACACATGTTAGAATGGCTATCACCAAAAAGACAAGAGATAGTAGAGTTGGAGAGGGTGTGGAGAAAAGGGAATCCTTGGGACTGTTGATGGGAATGTAAAATGCTGCAGCCACTATGGAAAACAATATGGAGGTTCCTCAAAAAAATTAAAAATATAATTACCATACGGTCCAGCAATTCCAATTGTGAGTATATATTTAAAGGGAATGAAAACAGGATATCAAAGAGATATCTACATCCCATGTTCATAGCAGCACTATTTACAATAGCCAAGACATGGGAGCAACCTACATGTCCACTGACAGATGAATGGGTAAAGAAGATGTGGCACATTTATATACACACACACACAAAATGGAATATTATTCAGCTGTGAGAAAGAAAGAAATCATGCTATTTGCGAATGGATCTTAAGGGCATTAAGCTAAGTGAAATAAGCCAGACAGACAAAGACAAATACTCCATGGTATCACTTATATGTGGAATCTAAAAAAAAACAACAGTCAAGCTCATAGACACAGAGAGTAGAGTAGTGGTTGCCAGAGGCTGGGGGCTTAGGGAAATAGGGAGAGGTTGGTAAAAGGGTACAAAATTTCAGCTGTAAGATGAACAAGGTTTGAGGATCTAATGTAAAACATGGTGACTATAGTCGAGAACACAGTACTGTATGATTGAATTTTGCTGAGAGTAGTACTTAAATGTTCTCAAAACACAAAAAAAGGAAGTATAAATATGTGAGGTGATGGATATGTTAGTTAACTAGATGGGGAGAATCCTTTCACAACATATATCAAGTCATCACAATGTACACTTAAATACCTTACAATTTTATTTGTCAATTATACCTTAATAAAGCTGAACTTTAAAAAAAAGAGAAAGAAAAGAAAAGCACAATGAAGGAGAAGAAAACGGAACATAGGTTCCTGAACATTGAAGATAGGTTCAATGTTAAAAAAAATTTATACATGCTATCTTTGGTTTGGTTTAAATCACCTCCACTTTCAATTAACAAATATTTAGCTTCATCTATTAATAAAGTCTCAGTTGATGCTTACAAATTATGGAAAAATATAGGTAGATCACATCACTGCAGAGAGGCTAGAGACCGATTAAAAAGCTCATATGTTTTTAATGGACTCTCCACTGAAGGAAATAAACTTGCATTCCCGTGATTATCAGAGAATCTTTGCAATGTTATTGGCTCTGGACATCTTAGATTACAAATGCCAGGTAACCCTTATAAGTCATTTACAGTGTACTTGGAGATTAAATGGCATTTTTGCCTAAAAACCAGCTCTTTCACAGAAATTATTTTTGCTTCCCACGAAGTTATGAAAAATAAATTGGAGAAAATCTTTTTACTGAGATTTTTAAAGCAAACAAATAGCTTTCAGGATAATATCCAAATCCTTTGTCATTTCCTTCCTCCATTTTCACCAAATATAGGAAAGTTTAACCACACAGGAGGAAGTTGGTGGGTTTGGAAATTTGCTGAATTCTCTTATTTGAATCAATCAACATTAAACACAAGCTGCTGTTTTATGAGCAAGTGAAGGATAAACATAACTTATGTTGAGTGGAATATAGAAGAGAATTCCCTCTTAGCCCAGAGATCCTGGAACAAAAGAATGATTCCATCAGAAACCCGAAAAGAAGGATTTCCTGAGACTGTGTCAGACCAAACCGTGTACATATCAAATCCCTGCCCACAAAAATGCAGCCTCAAAAATCGCAGACCGGGCTTCCCTGGTGGCGCAGCGGTTGAGAGTCCGCCTGCCGATGCAGGGGACACGGGTTCGTGCCCCGGTCCGGGAAGATCTCACATGCCGCGGAGCGGCTGGGCCCGTGAGCCATGGCCGCTGAGCCTGCGCGTCCGGAGCCTGTGCTCCGCAACGGGAGAGGCCACAACAGTGAGAGGCCCGCGTACAGCAAAAAAAAAAAAAAAAAAAAAAATTCTAAAAATCGCGGACCCCTGAGGTCTGTGCATCACTGTGGGAGGGGGTGGGGTGTGAGATGATTTTAGGAGGTGTAAAGATGAACAATTGTAACATTAATGTATTCCATTTAATGTATGTTAGAAAAAATATATCCTGCAAAATTAAACCATGATTTCATCAATAACGTTACCCAGAATGAAAGTAGACTAACATTTTAAATTATTAGGGAGGCAATTAATAAATAGTAAGCACAATTGACCCTCATTATTCATGGATTCTGAATTTGTGAATTCACCTACTTGCTCAAAGTTATCTGTGACCCCAAAGCCAGTACTTACAATGCTCCCACGGTCATTTGCAGATGTGCAGAGGGACAAAAAATTGGGTTGCCCAACCCTCAAGTTCTCAGCTGAGGTTGGACAGGTGACTCGCTGCCTTCTTTCTTCAGCTCCCACACTGCAAACGTGTCCTTTTCGAGGTCTATTTAGTGCCACTTTTTTGTGCTTCTTCTTGATGATTTTGCTGTTTAAAATGGGATGAAGAGAGAGAGTGGCATGGACATATATACACTACCAAATGTAAAATAGATGGCTAGTGGGAAGCAGCCGCATAGCACAGGGAGATCAACTCCGCACTTTGTGACCACCTGGAGGGGTGGGAGGGAGACGCAAGAGGGAGGGGATATACATATGCATATAGCTGATTCGCTTTGTTATACAGCAGAAACTAACACAACATTGTAAAGCAATTATACTGCAGTAAAGATGTTTAAAAAAAAAAGATTGAAAGAGAACATTAACACACAAAAAAACAAAATAAAATGGCCCCCAGGTGCAGTTCTGAAGCAGGTCTAGCGTTCCTGAGCGCTAGAAAGCTGTGATGAGCTTTATGGAGAAAACACACAAAACACATGTGTTAGATCTAAGTTTTGCTCAGGCCTGAATTGTAGTCCTGTTGACTTTGAATTCAACGTCTATGAATCAATAACGTATATTTTAAAAGGTGTCTTTAAAAACAAACACACATCAAACCAGGTCACGTATTGATCTGTTGGTGACAATGTTGTGATCAGAGGCTCATAGGAACCTAACCCCTGCATTTCCCCAGGAGCAAAGTTTCACTACTTGCTAATTCAGTGCTAGTTGACTGGTGGTTGTGGCCCACTCGGAGCGGCATCACCTAGATCACCCTTTAAGGAAGGCCTTGCTGCCCAGCTGCAGGGAGTATGGTTAAGAGCCTTCAGCTGGCACCTCCTCTAGGTCCCATCCTACTTCCTCCCCTGTGCTTCACAGGTGCTGATCCCTAGTGCATGTCTTATATCCATCTCAGCTTCAATTTCTGAAGAACCCAACCTGCTAAGGTGGTTCACAAATTCGGCAAAGTATACATTCCCTAACCGAACTTGGGTCCACTTGCCCAAGCACAGTAAAGCCAACCTACTGGCACTGCGTTATGGTGACGGAAAGTGCAGCATTTATTTCAGGGTACCACGCTAGGGGGCCAGGCAGCTAGTACTTAAAAGACCTGAACTCCCTAATGGCTTTCAGGGAAAGGTTTTTAAAGACGGGGTGAGGGACGAGGGTTGTGGGATGCATGGACAGCAATCTTCTGATTGGTTGGTGGTGAGGTAATTGGGAATCAACATCATTAACCTCCTGGTTCCAACTGGTCTGGGGTCTACGTGCTCACGGTCCGTATATAGTTAACTCCTCTCACCTGGTGGGATCTTAGTATCTGCAAAACAGCTCACAGGACATGGCTCAGAATACTGCCTATAGCCCTTGAGGAGGAACTAAAGCCATTGTTTAATGGCTCAACTATTATTATTTTTGTCTTGCTTAACTGTTTTCCTATATTTCTGCATTTTCTCACTTCTCTGATTAAATTTATTATTTGGAACTCAGGGAATGCCTAGGAGGCTAAAGTTTTTCTATGAACAAGAGGCAGGCAGAGGACATGGGGTGGGGGGTGTCTGTCCTGGGAAGGCCTGATAGGGTCCTTCTTGGTTACACATAGAGAAACACTTTGCTAAGACCCTCCCTTCTTCCTCTCCTGCCCTCCACAGATATCAGCCTACTTGCTCTTATCTTCCTGGTTCTGGACTCTTGGTCCAAATCCAAACTCAGACACCTACCCGCAGCCCAAGGCCACTGCTTGAGGCTGTGAAGTCTGGGTCCGGGTCAAGGACTTATTTGAGGAGATGTGAGGGAAATGGTGGGGGACTGAAATCCACCTTGTGCTCCCCTCACCAAATCATGGGTCCTGGGAGGAGGGGTGCCTGTCCCTAACTGGCTCCCTGGAGCCCATGGCTGGCAGTGGCCAAGGCTGTCTCCTGGGCCCTACCCTCATGGCCTGCATGCCTCCTCTCCTCTCTCCCTCTGAAGTGAGGCCTTCACCTCTCGCCTCAGAATCTTCCATTGTTCAGGCCCCTCCTTAATTACTCCTCAATTCCTTCTTCCACCAAGAGGAGGAGAGCAGATGACAAAAACAATTCCACTTCCAAGCCTTCCGAAAGCTTTTCCCCTTGAGATGCAGTGCTCATACCAGCAAGCACCCGTGAGAGCTAGCTCACATTTTTATTCCCTCCCAGCCTCTCTAAATCATATGTGTGTTCTGCAGGCTAAAATAAAGACAGTATAAGTATCTCACTGGGATGTGCTTCCAGATAACCAAGAGGAATTTATAGGGACTTACTGCATGTCAAACACTCTGCTGAGGGCTTCACATATTTTATTCCATTTAATCCTCCTAACACCCTTAAGAGGTGGGTATTAATATTCGCATTTAATAAGGGAGGAAACACAGGCTTAGAGAGGTTAACGAATTTGCCTTGCACCTAGGAACTTGCAGACCAGGATGTCAGGGGCGCTCTTCTCTGACCACAGAACTAGGTGTGATGTCAGGGGACTCGGGTTCAGCCTGAGGCAAAAGGTCCTGCTGCCAGAAATAGCAGAAGGACAGCAGGAACCAGGCAGCAGGACTGTCCCTCCCTTTGGGGTGAGGGGAGAACGGTGTTCTCTCTCCCCTTTAAAGGAGGGAAACAGGGAGTGAGAAATTAGGAGTATGGGCTTAACAGATACAAACTACTATACATCAGAAAGATAAGCAACAAAGATCTCCTGTATAGCACAGGAAATTATAGCCATTATTTTGTAATAAGCTGTAATGGAGTATAATTTGCAAAAATACTGAATCACTATGCTCTGCACCTGAAACTAACACAAAATTGTGAATCAACTATACTTCAATTAAAAAAAAAAAGAAAGAAAGAAAAAAAAGATTCAACTCAAACCTAAAGTTGCACCAGGATGAAGAGCTGAGCATTTGAGTTTGGTTGGCTTCGTTTAACGATGTGCCTAATAATCTATCATCACTTAAAGACCGTTTCCTCTGCACCTGCATTCAAAACATATCCAGGGTCCGGTGTTTTAAGGAAGAATTACTCAGACCCTCTAATTTGCTCAAATGCAGCCCATTCTGAGCCGTGTCACAGTTTGTGGATGTCAGGGTCTCTCAAAGTCGGGAGGTGGAAACAAGGAGAAGTGAGGCTGATAATTCCTCACTATTTGGTTCTTGACATTTCAAAGGAGGAGTTGGAACAAGACAGGAGGTTAAAGACAGAGCTGTGGGTTTCAGTTATAATTTATGTCATTTCTTCTGGGAGAAACAAGAAAATGGACAGTGTTTGACAGATTTCTGCTTGCATGTTTTGTCACTCTTTGGAGAGTCTTCAGAAATAAGTTGGCTGTAAATCAACTATACCTCAATTAAAAAATAAAATAGGGGCTTCCCTGGTGGCGCAGTGGTTGAGAGTCCGCCTGCCGATGCAGGGGACACGGGTTCATGCCCCGGTCCGGGAACATCCCACATGCCGCGGAGCGGCTGGGCCCGTGAGCCATGGCCGCTGGGCCTGCGCGTCCGGAGCCTGTGCTCAGCAACGGGAGGGGCCACAACAGTGAGAGGCCCGCGTACCGCAAAAAAAAAAAAAAAAAAAAGAAAAGAAAAATTAAAAAAAAAAAGTTGAATCTCATCCCCAGATTCTTAGGTTGAGCCTTGCTGTGGATCATAGCAATGTGATGGGCAAGATGACTCTTCTTTTATGTTTCTCCAAGATTCATCAAGAAGATCAGTTTCTGTTGGAGAATAATCTGACTTATTAGTCCACCCATTGGAGACCCAAACAGGGATGTTAGCGGCATTCCAAGCTTCAACCAGACACCCCAAGCTGTTTGCCCGTCTGGTATGCTAGAAGCCCTGGGGTCATTCTCCTTATAGTTTCTGGGATTCCTGGGCCCTTAGATTTCCCGCCACCATTCGCTGATACTCAGCTCGCTAACTGGCTGTGCTGTGTTTCACAGACTCATCCCACCCAGTACAGGCCCTAGGGAACTGCCTTAACTCTCAAGCATCTCTGCAATCTACATTTTTGTGTTTAAAAGAAGAGACTGGAAAGGGCAGCAAAATCAGAACTCGTCTCTAAATATCCTGGAGACTGGAGGTTAAGATTACCAGCTTTAGAGTCAAATGGATCTGGACTGAAATCCTGCTCTATTGCTTATTAGCTGTCTGACCCTGGACAAGTTACTTGACTTCTCTCTAAGCCCCAACTCCTTATCTGTAAAATGCATATAGTTGTATATGCCTCATCCCACCGTTGGAAGGATGAAGTGAGATTATACATATTACAGCACTTAAAGGTGGAGAGGCACTTGGTATTGGAAGACTGTTAGAAGAGAAATTCAACATATCATCAAAACCTCTCATCCAGAATCCTAAAAACACTAAGTGAAAGAAGCCAGAAAAAAGGTCACATGTAGCCACTTATACAAAATGTATGTCAAGAATAGGAAAATCTATAGAGACCGGAAGTAAATTAGTGATGGCCTAGGGCTGGAGGGTTGCAGAACTGAGACTGAGTGTTAGTGGATATGGCATTTCTTTTGGAGGGGATAACAAAAATGTTCTGGAAATAGATAATAGTGGTGGTTGTAGAAATTGGTGAATATACTAAAACCCACTGAACTGTACACTTTAAAAGGATAAATTTTATATATGTAATTATATCTCAAAAAATGGTTATTTCTTTTTTAAAAAGAACTATCTTTTATGAGCTAAAACCGTGGATTTTGAAGCTCATTTGTTTCATGGACTCTCTACCTCTTCAGCACTGGAATTAAAATGATCCATCTCATTGGACGACTGTGTCTCTTTCTAGGCGAATCATTTGTTCTCTGACGATGGCACAATGAAAGTCAACCCATTGCAGCTTCAGCTCTTGTGGGAAGCAGTAGCACATAGCTCTCTAGTCATTCCATGAAAGGCTGCTGAGCAACTGAATTCATGGGCAGGAAGAGCCAACCTACCCCCTTAGATGGGGAGGTGCCCTGCATCTCGGCTCATCTGGGAGATGGTCCAGGTGGTAAATGAGATGTTTTCCCTCCATCTGGGAGGGAAAAACAGAGGCAGGAAACAGAAATGTAAGTCTATTGGATTAACTGTGAATATTTTGATGTATCATAGCCGTTGGTTCTAACTGAATTTGTGTGTGTGTGTGTGTGTGTGTGTGTGTGTGTGTGTGTGTGTGTGTGTTGAAGGGGGGTGAGGGAGGAGGAGGGTGACTTTGCCAAAAGGAAAGAGGGGAGGAGTTTTGGATGAGTCAGTGCCTATTGTGAAACTAGAGTGGATTAATTCTGGAATTTCATTGAGCACGTTCAATGCTTCCAAAATATAATTGAAAAAATACACAGTGTTTTCAGATTCACGTCTCAGACAGGGTTGTCAGCACTGCTTAGGGACAATTTCTTTCAGCAGGAGTAAGGTTACAGATTTTGATAAAAATTATTCCTTCACTGTTTAGAATGTCTGAATAGATTTGTGGTCTTTCATTTTGCTTTAAAACATGATTAAATATGCTTTAAAAATCAAAGACTTCTGTCTCATTTTTGAATTTCTTCCAGACTCATAGCTGGTTAATATTATATACACCATGCTGATTTTTTTTTTTTTTTGGTCCTATAATGTCAACTGAGATTCGTTCAAAGAAAAAAAAAAAGGTTTATAAAAGAGAAGGAATCATTTGTATACCACATTAAGATATCAAGAAATTTACCAAAATCTTTATCAGGAACATTTAATTTTAAAAACTCTTTGCTGGAACTTCTAGGCAGAGTATACAGCCAGTGGGAGAAGCTGAGAGAGATCTCAGGGCAGGAAGAGAATCAAAGTGAAGGTAAACCTGAATAGGTTTACCTATTACTACCTCCTTGGACTAGCAAGGGCACACTCGCTCTTTTATTCCCTTTGTTTTTATTGAGAATGTACTGTATATTCAGAGTTGAGACTGAAGGTCCTACTTGCTGTGCCATGTACTAACAACCTTTAAGAGACTACGTAAGGTATCTTAGCTCAAGATGCTATAGCAAAATAACCATAGACCGGGTGGCTTAAACAACAGAAATGTATTTTCTACAATTCTGGAGGCTGGAAAGGGTAAGTTCAAGGTGCCAGCCAATTATGTTCCTGATGAGAGCCTTCTTCCTAGTTTGCAGATTATTGTCTTCTTGTTGTATCCTCACATGACACAGAGAGAGAGAGAGAGAGACAGACAGACAGACAGACAGACAGAGACAGAGGTTTCAGTCTCTTCCTCTTCTTATAAGGGCACTAATCCCAACATGGGGGCTCTACCCTCATGACCACATCAAACCTAATCACCTCTCAAAGGCCCCACCTCCAAATAGCATCGCATTTGGGATAAAGGCTTCAACATATGACTTTGGGGAGAACACGAACATTCGATCCACAGCACGGGGAAGGAAAAATACTCCTGCGTGGATGACCTGACTATTTAACAAGCAGAAAATAACAACACCTACCATGTATTGACCATTTAGTATGGACATACCATCTAGTATGTCTGGACACTGTTGGAATTTCATTTATTCTTCACAAAACCCAGTGAGGTCTTTGTGATCCTGTCCAGTTTATAGTTGAGAAGATCTGGGAGTTTAAATAAATGGGCCTAAGGTCAAGCAACGTGGGCATAGTTTGTCCAAAATTTCAACCCAATCTATTTGGTTCATACTTTTGACTCTGCAGACTTGCAATCTTGAAACTGGGTTAATCACACTCTGTTTCCAGAATCTGCCACCACTTGTTTCCATGTCCCCTGGTGAACTGCTCCTTCTAATGTCTTCCACTCATGAGTGATGGAATTGCTCGAGTCAGAAACCTGGAAGTTAGTAAAGGTGCTCCCTTCTCCTCAGCCAGAACACCAATAGATCGAGCTCTAGAGGTTCTACACCTTTCATTTCCTTGTAACCCATCTTCTCCGATTCAGCGTCTGTTACTATAGCTCAGAAGTTCACCATTTCATTGCATTACTTATAACAGCCTCCTACCTGTCCTCTCTGACACCAGGCTTGCCCCCTCCCATCCATGCTTTCCAAAGATGTTTTCACTCCCAGGAGTCATTTTTCAAAAAATCTGAATCCTATCTTTTTCATCTACTGCTAGAAAACATCCACTCTCTTTTCATTGCTTCAAGATAAATTTCAAGTTTCTTGATATTCCTTAAATTGACTTTATTGTTTTGGCCTTATCTTTCCAGGTTCATTTACTATCTAATACTCCCCGACTCACAGATTAGATTTGGTCACAGGTGATAGAAAACTAAAAATAACAGTGGTGTAAACTATAAAAAGTTGATTTTCCTTCTTCCCATATGACAGATATGTTTTTCCAAGTCTCTAAAACTCAAGCTCTTTCTCTATCACTGTTCCATGTTCTTCATCACGTGGCTTCCACGTCGTCAGCCAAGATGACGATGATCTCTGCTTGAGATCCAGCTCTCAGATCCACATTTTAGCCCATAGGAAGGAGGAACCAAAGAAAGTCTTACTCTTCCCCTGATGGCCCCGTCTAAGAAGTTCCACTTAAGAACCTCCATTTAGTTTCCACGTAATTTTGTCAGATGGCTACCTTTGCTGCAAAACAGATTGGGAAATGCAGTCCCTGTTTTTGGTGGTCATATATCCAACAAGAAACTGGGGACAAGTAGCACACGCTGATACTTTCACTCTCCAGTATTTGCAGCAGCCTCTGCAGAAGTTGTTCTTTCTGCCGTGGGTGTGCGTCTCATCCGCATGTCCCTAGGAGCACTGATAATGCAGCAGACATGTGGATTTTCTTCTGTGCCTCGTCATTAGGCCGAGAATTCCTTGAGGGCATGGATGACTGTCTGGCTCTCAAGTCCCAAGTTTCTTTCTTTGTTTTTGCTTTTTCTTTAAATAGATCACTCTCTTTAGCTTAAAAGCAGAAACATAACTGTAGATGTCTGAGAATGTGGATACAGCTTATAATTCTGCACGAGAAACGTTCACTGCAAGGGTACTCCAACAACTGATACAGAGGCCTCTTGGAGGAGGTGCTCTTTGAGCTGAGCCCAGAATTAGGGGAAGGAGCCAGTCACACAATGACATCAGAGGGAAGAGCCTTGTAGGCAGAGAGTTCAGCTAGGACAAAGGCTTTGAGTTGAGGCAGGAAGGACTTGGCATTTCCAAGGACAAGAGGAAGAAGTGTGGCCGGAGAGCAGCACTTAAGAGGGAGGGAGGAGGTGCTTCTTTGGGAGCGATGGTAGGAACAGACTACATGCCCGATGTAGGCAGCACAGCATGGAGGTTATAAGTGTGGGCTCTGGAATGGGCCACTTGGACACCCATGGTTCTACTACTTACTAGCCGGGAGATCTTGAGTAAGTTACTTAGTCTCTCTGTGCCTTAGTTTTCCCATCTGTAAAATGGTTATAGAACGTATCTTTATAGAGTGGTTATTAGATTTTAATGAGCTAATGTGTGTCAAGCAACATCTGAAACATTGTGAGTACTCACTGGTCCTTTACGCCTTCATACCTGCCTTTCCTAATGTGTGTCCAGCTTCCTGCCACTCCTGTCTTTCCAATATCTTATACCCACATCCAGGCTCCTGTCACCCCACCACTGCACCCCCACCAGCCCCGCTCTCTACGTTCAGTTAGTTGCTTTCTCAGTTAGGATTAGGTCAGATTGTATATAACGGAAAATGCAGAGCAGGTGTTAAACAGAGGAAACTTATTTTCCTTTCAAGTAAAAATCCTGAGGTGGGCAGGCCAGGGCTGAGGTGATTGCTCTGTGGATATTAGGGACCCTGGTCTTCCCACCTGTCTTCTCTATCGTCTTTGACTCTGGCTTCAGATAGTTGCTGGAGTTTCAGCCATCATCACGTCCACATCCCAGAAAGAGGAAAGGTGGAAGGGAGAAAGGACAAAAAGGTGTACTCCTTTGAAAACTGTTCCTGAAGCCCTATCCAATAACCTGCTGTCATTACATCGGCCAGAGTGATTCACATGGCCACCCAGCCCCAGCTAGAAGGGAGGCTGGCACACTGCACGGGGTTCGATTGCTAAGACCAAATCCTGCCGGGAGAGCATCTTCTTTCTCGTTGTCCAGATTCTAACCCAGACTCTCATTCTTTGTCTCCTACGCCACTTCCCACGGGCTCTCTGCCTAAAGGTTCCTGTCTTCAACCCACTTTACCCATGAGCGGTCTTCTGGATGTTAAGTGGTTCCCATCTGCATCGAGCAGAGCCACAGACCAGTATCTCACAAACTGCATCCAGACGACATAGTTTGATTGACCTTCACGGTCTTTTGAAAAATAAGTGAATTGAATTACTTATCAAAATTTAACAAGCCAAAAATCTCTCTAAAATCCTGTGTTTACCTCTTTCAATGGCAGAGGCTCTGAGCCCACACCGCTGAAGAGCAATAATTAGCTGTGGTTGAGTAATCACTCACAGCTTTGGATAGAGTCTGGGATTTCCAGTTTGCCCCAATCCCTACCTACTCTTCCTCTTGCCTCACACCCAGACCACTTCCCTGATTTACATTTTCTGAGCATCCCCTGGCAGCATTTGAAGTTATGGGTCTTGACAGAAAGTCTAAAGTCTAAAACTCCTCGTCTGCTCTTCAAGGCCCTCCTGCGATCTGGCCTTCGCCCCTTCTTCTGGTATAACTTCCCAGGAGCCCCATTGTGTGCCCTGTGCCCCAAACACTCCCCACACAGCGCCTCTTGACTGTAAGTTTCATGAGGCCAGAGGCCATGTCTGTTTTGTTCATCAAGTTATTGCCAGCCCCTCTAGCAGTGCTTAGCTCATAAAGAATGCTCAATAATTCATTGTTCAATGAAGCAATGAATCAATACTGGCATTTTGCCACTTCCCTGTTTATGTTCATGTTTCCACTCTCTAAAGTGACCTTCTCTTGTATCCACATGATTGGGACCTAATCATCCTTCAGAGTCAAACCCATCCTCTGTGAAGCCTCCACTGACCCACTTGCCGGAAGCAACTTTCTCCTTCTCTGAACTCCTGTTAAACCCTCGTGCTTTTAGGAGTCATGGAGCTCCCAGGCCATAGTTCAAGGTCCCCAGGGCTTCTATACTCTGGAAAGACACCAAGTTGGGGAAGACTCAACAGGACTGAGACTCAGTATGCCAGATGACTCCAGTGACTGTGTTTGGGGAGGAGTGAGAAGAAGACTGGAGGCTACTGAAGCAGTCCAAAGCAAGAAATGATGGTAACTGTGGCCCAGGGGTTGGCAGGAAGGGTGGAAAGAAGTGAATGGATCTGAGAGATTATTAGCACATAAGAATGTTGGGACTGGATGATATAATGGAAAAAACAGTACAGGCAAAGGAAACGGAGGGTTTCAAAAGTGACGACTTGACTGCTGGCTCATGCAAGATATGAATAGCACTATCATTCCCTGAAAGAGGAAATAGGTAGGGAGAACCAGGCTTTGGGGGCTTGTTTTGGCCTTGTTGATTTTGAATATCCTTGAGACATTCAACTTGAGATGTCAAGTAAGAGGTTAGGTATATGGGTTTGGATAAACCTTTCTGGGCTGAGGATCTAAACTTGAAAATTATCAGAATTTTTAGTTGTTTAAACTCTGGAAATGGTTATGGTTGCTGGACGCTGAGGGAGATAGTATGGAATAGAAGGAGACAACGGGGCTCATGGCCAAGTCTTGGGAAGCCGACACTTAATAGCCAAGAAGAAATTGAACCTGCAAAGCAGATAGAGAGGGAGTGCCCAAAGACCTAGGAGCAAACCAGGTAAGGATTGTATTGGAAAGCCAAGGAAGAGAGTGTCTCAAGGTGGAAGGAGTGATATGCTGGTGAGAGGTTAAGAAAGACGGGAACTGAAAGAGACCATTGATGTAGCACTGTGTGTGTCATGGGTGACCTCTGAAGGAGCCATTTAGAAGATTGCTGGGCCTGGTAGGAGAAAGCCTACTGGAGCGTGTTGGTTGGGAGATGAGGAAAGGCAGACAGTGAGCACAGCTGTGGTACCCTAGGACAATGCTGGATAAGTGATGTGGACATTAAGGTTATCCCTGGATATGGCTGCAAGTATCTACGGGATTCAGTGATATGGAGATCATGGGTGTCCTTAGGAAGAGGCAGCCACTGTGGAAGGGTATTAGGGTTGAAAGAGAGGTTAGGGGAGTTGAGGATGGGAAGAGAAGGAAATAGAGACTGTGAAGTCGACGTGGCCTCATAGTGAAAACCAACTTCCCTCCGCTTTGTCTCTCCGCCTCCACCTGCATAAGTGCTTAATGGGAGCCTCATTAGCTCGTCTGCCTCCCCCAGCAAAAGAACGGACAGATGGTGGCAAGGAAGAGGAGATACAGTGTATGAAGAAATCCTTCAGCCTTTCTCCGTATCCCAAAGACAGTGCATTGGATTTTTTTTTTTATATATAAACCATACCCCCTATATTGGGTTTTCTCATTTATGTGTGTGTTTAAATGATTTTAATGTCAAACCTGAGACCTGCTGCTGATTTAGAGTTCAAAAGACTCTCCCCCGTAGTCCAGGGACATCCCTGTGTGGTTTCTAAGAAAGACGAGGAGTTCAAAACGTGAAGGCACTGTCACGCGTAAAGAGAAAATGAATTCAGTGTGCAATGCAGGAGGGACAGACAGTAGAGCACGCAGCTGGGCTCTGGGATTCCATCCATCAGAAGTGAGACAGAGAGACAGTGCTTGAAACTTCACACTTGCATTAGAGGACAGAGTATTCAGATGACACAGATGGTGGTGAAAATGCAAAAACAGAAAAGGTTTAACAACTGATTTTTTTTTTCATCAGTCACTTAACCTGTACGCTAATGGCTAAGTACCTAACCCAATTTTCATAACTCCATTGAATTTTAGGCAACTAGATATTTACAGCAAAAGATAAAAAAATTGAAAAATTTAATTGATCATCTGAGCTTTAGAGAAGCCTTGCAATTTAATTCCATCACTCCTCTGGACTTGTAGCTGTCCCACAGCAACATAAGGTGAGCCGTGAATGTCATTTTAAATTTTCTATTAGCCTATGTTAAAAAATTTAAAAGAAACAGGTGAGATTATTTTAAGAATTTTTTTTATCCTAATATACCCAAAATAGTATCATTTAAATGTATAATCAATATGCAAATATACTAATGGGATATTTTCAGTCCTTAAGTTCACACCAAGTCTTACAGCACATCCAGTTCTCACGAGCCACATTTCAAGTGCTCAGTAGCCATATGTGGCTAGGGCTACCCTACTGGAAAATGCCAAGCCTCTAAACAATCATTAAAGAATCATGTACAAAGAAAACCCACCTAGTTGGAAAATAGGGAATATTTATGGAGTACCAACTATGTGATGGCCACTGGGTTGACAATTTTACTTACGTCACATCATTTACTCATCATCATAATTCTGCCACATAGATAACATTATCCTGTCTCTATGGAGGGGGAAACTGAGTGATTAAATAAATTGTGCTTCACTAAGAAGCATCAAGGTCACGTTTTAAACTCAAGCCTGTGCTTTTTTTTTAACACACAACCTTTGACAACATAAATAATCAATTATAAATAGACACTTCTCCAAAGAAGATATACAGATGGTCAAAAGACACATGAAAAGATGCTCAACAGGACTTCCCTGGTGGCACAGTGGTTAAGAATCCGCCTGCCAATGCAGGGGACACGGGTTCAAGCCCTGGTCCGGGAAGATCCCACATGCCGTGGAGCAACTAAGCCCACGAGTCACAACTACTGCAGCCCGTGTGCCTAGAGTCCGTGCTCCACAACAAGAGAAGCCACCGCAACGAGAAGCCCACACTCCACAACGAAGAGTAGCCCACGCTCGCCGCAACTAGAGAAAGTCTGTGTGTAGCAACAAAGACCCAACCCAGCCAAAAATAAATAAATAAATAAAATATTAAAAGATGCCCAACGTTGCTAATTATTAGAGAAATGCGAATCAAAACTACAATGAGGTATCACCTCACACTGGTCAGAATAGCCATCATCAAAAATTTTACAAACAATAAATGCTAGAGAGAGTGTGGAGAAAAAGGGACCCTCCTACACTGTTGGTGGGAGTGTAAATTGGTACAGACACTGTGGAGAACAGTATGGAGATTCTTTAAAAATCTAAAAATAGAGCTACCATATGACCCAGCAATCCCACTTCTGGACATATACCTGGAGAAAACCGTAATTCGAAAAGATACATGCACCCCAATGTTCGCTGCAGCACTATTTACAATAGCCAAGACATGGAAGCAGCTTAAGTGTCCATCAACAGATGAATGGATAAAGAAGATGTGAGATTGAGATATACATATATAGATATAGATATAGATATATAATGGAATATTACTCAGCTATAAAAAAGAACGAAATAATGCCATTTGCAGCAACATGGATGGACCTAGAGATCGTCATACTAAGTGAAGTAAGCCAGACAGAGAAAGACAAATACCATATGGTGTCACTAAGGCCACCAAATATTTAACACTCCAGAGAGCAACAAGAAAGGAAAGGGACACCTCATCAAATCCAAATTCTTATTAAATAATAGATGTTAACCCACCTGAGAGCATCTTCCTCATATAATAAGCATTACAGAGGAAAAAAAGAAGTACACAAAATTACCTGGCCCTGACCCACCTTTGCATGCTCTGCCCTCCTCATTTTCTCTCACAGGAAACTTCCTGACTCCTATTTGGTCACCCCCTGTTCCCTCTGGCTGGAAGATTCTCCCTTCGCCTCTCTGAGCAATTAACTCTTTCTCATCCTTCAAGGCCTACCTTTCAAAGGCCACTTCCTACAGGAAGCCCTCCCTGACACCCCAGGGAAAACGGATCATTTTGCCTTCAGGCATTCACAGCATCTTTCTGTCAGAGCCCTTACTACACATTTATTCCTAAATCTGTTTCCCACAGAGTGTGAGCTCCCAGAAGCAAGGAGAGTACCTTATTCAACACTTGCTGAGTAAGTGTCTAACTCAGCTATCAGCTAGCGTCACCTGGGCCTTTAAACTCTAGATAAGGTGGATCCAATTCCAATTGCACAGATTAAGGAAACCTAAAGCACTTCCCAAGGGTTCTCCAAATTTGGGGAGAAGTTCTTATAGACTTCTGATTAATTGAGTTCTCATGTCCTGACTTCATCAAAATTCACTCTGCTTGGGCTTCCCTGGTGGCGCAGTGGTTGAGAGTCCGCCTGCCGATGCAGGGGACACGGGTTCGTGCCCCGGTCTGGGAGGATCCCACATGCTGCGGAGCGGCTGGGCCCGTGAGCCATGGCCGCTGAGCCTGCACGTCCTGAGCCTGTGCTCCGCAACGGGAGAGGCCACAACAGTGAAAGGCCCGCGTACAGCAAAAAAAAAAAAAAAAAAAAAAAAAAAATCACTCTGCTCTATGTCTTAGAGCTAGTTCTTCAATTCTGTTCTGACATCAGCCCCTATATAACATACAGCTTCTTCTCTGACTCTCCCCACCCCAAAAGCAACCATGAAAGCAAGGCATTTTCCTAAAGACCAAGTGATCACAGAGAGGGAGGGGTGACATTGCATACAGTAGAGCAAACAACTTAAAATCATGTATTAGATCTTTCTGCAACGCTGCTTTTGCTCTGCACGGCAGAGTTGAGTCGTTTCCACAAAGCCAAAAATATTTACTGTCTGGCCCTTTACAGAAAAAGTTTGCTGACCCCAATCTAAGACATTTGCAACGTGGGGTTTAAGAAAAGAACAGATTTTGAAGTCAAACGGTCCTGATCCAAGCAGTGGGCCTGTCACTTTCTCAGTGTGGCCTTGGACTAGTTACTTCACCTCTAAGGCTAGTTTTCTCATTTATAAAATAGGGTTAGTGTATATCTCACCAAGCTGCTGTCACGCTTCAATGAGCCCACAGGTAAAACACTCAGTACGGTGCTGGACACACACACAAATACTATTTTCCTCTCTTCTCTTTTTCTGTCCACATAGCAATTGATTGTAAAATAATGATGCATTCATCTGGTTTTCAGTAATTCCTGAACAAAATTGATTGCTGTTTAGATAATATTAAGGCAAGCAGACTATGACACACAAAGGATTTAGAGATTCTCTTAAAATGAGCTTCAAGGGCATTGCTAAACTTGCATGTTGCTCTTTTGTTTATAAGTGGCATAAAATCAAGGAAAAGTGGCTTTCTAAAATAGAATATTTATTGGTTCACATAACTAAAAATTCCTGGTTGGATCTTTGTATATGGTGGGTCCAGACACTCAAATCCTGCCATCAGGAATCTGTGTTCTCTGTCCTCTTCCTGGCAAGGCCTTCCTTTGAGTGGTTTCATTCTCAGGCGGGCTCTCCCCACGCAGTGGCAGATGTCCAGGAGAGCCACAGACTATTAGCTCAGCACAGGGGTCCACAAACGATAGCCCTTGGGTCAAAACCCACCTGAGGCCTGTGAGCTAAGGAGAATGTTTGCATTTTCAAGAGCTGTAAAAAATGCAAAGACGACGACTATGTGACAGTCAGAAAACACGGCTGGCAAAGCTGAAAATAATTATTATCTGGACCTTTACAAAAAGAGTTTGCCAACGACAGGGCAGCTCCAGTACAAAAAGAGCTATTCTTGTCCGTTGTTTCCAGTAAAAGGTCCAAGACTGCCTTCCTGGGACCACTTGTTTTCCTGTACGGCATTCTGAAAATTTTTCCATCTGTCTCCGATGTCAGCCAGAATTGAATCAAGCGCTTCCCTGGTTCTCCCTCAGCTGCCCTTAAGTCTGTAACCTTGCTCCTTTCTCAAAGTTCTATTTAGCGCAATCTGCTTAGTCTTTTGGATGGTTTCTTTTTATTTATTTATTTATTTTTAACATCTTTACTGGAGTATAATTGCTTTACAATGACGTGTTAGTTTCTGCTTTATAACAAAGTGGCATGGACAGACATACACTACCAAATGTAAGACTGATGGTTTCTTTTTTCTCACTACTTCTTTCTTACCTGTAATCACTTTATATGCTCTTATTTTATAGTCTCTATCTGAGACCCGGTTTTGGAAAGATTGATACTTCTGTTGCTCTGCCTGCTGGCATTGGCTCATGCATTTGGTGTTTTTTTTTTTTTTTAACATCTTTATTGGGGTATAATTGCTTTACAATGGTGTGTTAGTTTCTGCTTGCATTTGGTGTTTTTAAACATCTTGGATTGTGAATTCATTTCATCTAGTGTTTTATCCACAGGAACCCTGGGGCTCTAGGTTTGAGGATGTCTCTCTAGTAAGGCTTCTCCTCTGCTTTTGCCAGGAACTTTGGGAGCACCTAAGAGCTGTCTCTAAGCTAATTTAAATATCCAGGAGCCATATAGGGAGTTCACCGTTGAAGCCCAAAGCTAGTGAGGGCGGGACTGGCGTTTCAAATTTTTCCCCCGCTGAGCGCTCACTCCAAGAAACGTGAGCCTGCCTGTCATTTCCCTTGGTCTTTTGGGGGCCTTTTTTTCTCCTTACCCTTTCACTAGGAGTAAGAACTTTGCATGGGAGATCGAGGTTTCCTGCTGTCCCAGAGTAACCTCTATATCCCCAACTCCTCAGTTTCTGAGATCATCAAATCCCCCCAGGTAGCCTCAGCTTCGGTTTGCAGATTGCACGCTGGTTTTCAGTTTCCATTTCATTTTTGGTCCCTGGAGTTTCCTCTTCTCTCTTTTGAGCCCATTTTGACATTTAAAGGGATGCTAGCTCTATTTTATATGGCCTTTCCAGGTGTCTCGTAGCAGGAGGGCTTTATGTAATGCAATCCACCACGTTGCCGGAAATAGCCCGTTAGGCCCCCGAAACCCTGTGTAAGACTCTGGCACCATCACGTGCCACCTGCAGACATCTTCCTCTGCTACTGTTTTAGCCCCTAGAATAGCACCTCGTGAGGTGCTCACAAGAGGTTCGCTGCAGACGATCATCTGAGTGAGTTACCAGGAGAGCACAGCAGAGGCTGCTGATACAGTGTTTCCCGTGTAGGTACTCGATACCCTCCTATGTAGGGGAGCAGCACCGTGGTAGGGTGGGGGGAGCTCTCTGAGCACAAGCTCTAGAATCAGATTGACTAGATTCAAGCTCGGGTTCTTCTGCTTCCAAGATGGGTAACCTTGGGCAAGCCATTTAACCTCTCTGCACCTTCATTTCCCAACGTGTGAAGCAGGAATAAGATAGAACTAACTCCAGGGAGGTGCTGAGAGCATTAGATGAAGCACTGTACACAAAGGGCCCGGCACACAGTATCCCTCCACAAGTATCTCTCTCTCTCAGAGAGAGGTAGTTAGTTTAAGGGAAAGGCCCTGCGCTGGGGAGGCTCTTCTCTAAGCTCTCACACAACAGACCAGCATGGAGGGATAGCTCCTCAGGGTTGTCCTGCCCCTTCCCAGAAGTAAAAACAAGAAGGAGGATAAAAAAAAAAAAAACCCTGAGGTCATCACCTTTGTAACTGAAGAGATTTTGACCCAGTCCTCAGGAAAAATCAATAAATAAATAACATTCTAAAAAAGTCCCTTTGAGAGGGAAGAGATATGGGGATAGATGTATATGTGTAGCTGATTCACTTTGTTATACAGCAGCAACTAACACACCGTTGTAAAGCAATTATACTCCAATAAAGATGTTAAAAAAAATAGTCCCTTTGAAAATGTAGAATTGGGCGAGGATTACCTAAAATTTGTGTGCATTGATCTAAAAATGAAACTCCACTCTAATAAACCATAATGGAAAAGAATGTGAAAAGAAATATATATATATGTATGTATAACTGAATCACTTTGCTATACACCAGAAACTAACACAGCATTGTAAATCAACTATACTTCAATAAAAATTTTAAAAAGAAAAAGGAAAATGGGGGCTTCCCTGGTGGCGCAGTGGTTGAGAGTCCGCCTGCCGATGCAGGGGACGCGGGTTCGTGTCCCGGTCCGGGAAGATCCCACATGCCGCAGAGCGGCTGGGCCCGTGAGCCATGGCCGCTGAGCCTGCACATCCGGAGCCTGTGCTCCGCAGCGGGAGAGGCCACAACAGTGAGAGGCCCGCGTACCGCAAAAAAAAAAAAAGAAAGAAAAATGAAACTCCACAGAAGGGTCTCAAGGGGTTCTCAAGCGCAGAGATGTCAGCCTCATTTAGGGAGGTTGTGGGGAGAATCAGAAAAGCACGTGGACCTTCCAGCAGGCGGGGGTGGGGCTGCGGGGAGGCAAGGGTCTCTTAAGCTCTACCACTTTGGATCTCTACACCACCCTCCATCTGTCTCTTATCTAACGCCCAAGTGTCAGTATTGAAGTGCCACACAAACCCCTTAGAAACATTCACTCTCAAAAGGAGAACAAAAGACCATCAGAAGCTCCTAAGCATTTTCAAGGGAGATTTGAGCTGATGCAAAACGCACAAAAAAATCTGTAAAATATAAATACATTTCTGCTACAGATTAGAATCAGCATTGTTGAAAATATTTTTTTGAAGTATTTTCAAAACATTTGGCTACAAGAGCAGTGATTTGTCAAAAAAATATTTCCGAATGGGTCATTTGGCACTGCCTGGCAGGAGTGTGTAGATTAGGAAGTGGTCCTCAGGCTGTTTCCTCCTGAGAAGTGGTTTGACCCACTGGGAAATGTGTTTCTCACTCAACAAGTGCTTATTCAGCAGCCTGAGAGGCGGAGAGAGGTGATAATAGCCACATATCAGGAGCAACCTTTCTAATTTTTTTTTAAGGTTGCCAACATTTGTAGGAGCACCTACCTATGAGCCTTTAACAAAATTGTGTAGGATTCAGTTAAATTCAGATTAAAAACTTGCTACAAAGTTAATCTGTGATTTTTACAGTTAAAATCCTTTTTTTTTTTTCCTGCTATATGTTTTGGGGGCACAAGTAGAAAACACTTCACACAAATTATTGTGATCTGTGTGGTTCCTATACAGCCCATTAAATCTTTTTTTTTTAAGTTTATTTATTTATTTTTGGCTACGTTAGGTCTTTGTTGCTGTGTGCGGGCTTTTCTCTAGTTGCGGCGAGCGGGGGTTACTCTTGGTTGTGGTGCATGGGCTTCTCGTTGCAGTGGCTTCTCTTGTTGTGGAGCATGGGCTCTAGGCACGTGGGCTTCAGTAACTGTGGCACGTGGACTTCAGTAACTGTGGCACGTGTGCTTCAGTAGTTGTGGCACGCGGGCTTAGTTGCTCCGTGGCATGTGGGATCTTCTCGGACCAGGGCTCGAACCCGTGTCCCCCGCATTGGCAGGCGGATTCTTAACCACTGCGCCACCAGGGAAGTCCCCCATTAAATCTTTTCATTATTATTTGTTTCTTTTCAGTATGCTGATGTCTCCACATTGTGACAACTTCAAATGATGCCCGTTTTGCCACCTGCTGAGCAGGGCAGAACTAGAATCTCTAGGCTGAAGTTCAGGAAAGCACATTTTGCCTTGATACACAGAGATAACTACTAACTCTGAGAGGTGTCCATTCGTTGAATCCACTTGGCTTTGCCCAGCAGTGAGTTCCCATCACAGAGAGCAGGAGAAGCCATTATGAGGAATGCTGTAGGAGGATTTCTTAGTTGGATGTGGGATTAAAACAAAAGATCCTAGGTCTATTCCAACCTTAAGATTCTATGATCTCATCTTTTAAAAATAATATTTGCATAGGACTTCAAAGTGTTCGATAAACCTCACATGATCTCACTGATTTTTTTTTTTAAGTAATGGAGATCGCTTCTTTCTGACTTTATAAGTGTAAGTGAAAAAAAATAATACAGACATCTGAAGAAAGATGGCTGAATTAAGGCAAAGTAGAGATTCTCCTCCCTTGATATCTAGTATATGAACAAAAGTAGTGAGAACCAACAAGAAAAGGAAATTAGCAGTAGCAAGCAAATAAGGAAATGGGTACAAATAAGGAAGTGATGTCATGTACTTCAAAAAGGAGAGGACAAGGAAAGAAAGGGGAGCTTCTAGAGGAGTAGAGGTTCTAACCCTGTGCTCACCCTGGAAACCTTGAATTATCAAAAATCTTGAGCATTTTTATTAAAACCTCCAAATCCGGTAAGAAGCAAACTAGCTGGCTATATTGGGTTATAGAACAGGTTAATAAGAATATGAATTCAGCGCACTGGGGACCAAAGGGAAAATGATAAAACAAGACAAAGATCTGGAAAGAAATGGACATTTCGATTCTATAGAAACAAATCAAAGACCAAAACAGCATTCTTATGGAACTAATAAATAAATACATATAGCAAAAAGCTGAATAGACACAGCTCAAAGTCAAATTACAGACAGAAAAAAATGCTTGAGATAAACATAGTGAAGGTATGTGAAAAGCACAAAGCAACCCGAGCCTGTTCGTTACTCCTAAAGTAGAGAATCCACAAATAGGACCGACTAAATACGCAAAGATAGAAAATAAGAAAATTTCTCTGACACATGAAGAAATGAATCTGCAGACCGAAAGGGCACAGCAGGACCCAGGAAAGGAGATACTGAATAACAGAGACACAGACTTTTTAATTTATTGAACATCAAGGACTTAAAGGAAAAAAAAAAGTCCTTTGGCATACTGACATAAAAAGTAAGAGAAGCCAATTGGGTTGGGCTCTAACTTTGATAATCAATATTCAATGCCGGAATATAATGAAGCATCATCTAGAACTTCTGAGGGAAATTGTGACTCAAGAATATTTCACCCATCCAAGAGGAGTTCTAGTATAAAAGCCAGAGACAAATATTCTGACACAGAAAAGAAGAGAAGACACACCCATGGGTCTTTTTTTTTTTTTTTTTTTTGCGGTACGCGGGCCTCTCACTGTTGGGGCCTCTCCCGTTGCAGAGCACAGGCTCCGGACGCGCAGGCTCAGCGGCCATGGCTCACGGGCCCAGCCGCTCTGCGGCATGTGGGATCTTCCCGGACCGGGGCACGAACCCGCGTCCCCTGCATCGGCAGGCGGACTCTCAACCACTGCGCCACCAGGGAAGCCCCACGGGTCTTTCTTGAAACAACTATTCAGGGATGAGACTCAGTCAATTTAAAGATGAGGCAAAATAAAGTATTTGGGAAGGGACAAGCTGGGATAAAACGGACGTATCATGAATATACAATTCACTTAAATACCGAACTGATGATATGAAACAATTATGGGAGTAATGTTTCCACAACAGAATGTGAATGTTGCAAACTATGATACTGTAAAAACAGTAGCAGAGTCAGCACTGAGAGGTGGGGTTTGGTGAGATGGGAGGAAGTGCATCTTTCATATACACGGGTCATTCCGTACTGTTTAAAATTGAAAACTGTTCTTAAAAAATAATGATTACAACATCTTAACATTTTTCATAATTTCTTTTCTTAACCTTGTTTCCCCAAGAGGCTATTTTAAGGAAATAATAACCTTTGTGGTAAAGATACACTTAACGAAAGGGCAGCAATTCCTTCAGTTTTACTTTAGTTTTACTTTTCTAATTCAAGTAATATTAAATCTATTGTTTTATTAAAAATAGCATGTGTAAAATGCTCATATTTCTGTAAAAATATTTCTTCCTCTCTAGGTCTGTGTCTTCCAGTCTCTTTTTAGCATACTTTCCCCTCTCCTCTCTTCTCCCTTCCAAACAGTACCCTGATTTTCATTTAGATATCCATCTCTCCACCAGAAAATATATGTCCTTCAGGGGACTCTGAACCCAGCTTCAGCTCTGGGGTGGATAATTACCAGGATAATCCCATTTCTCCTTATCTCAGGGAGCTCAGAGCAAAGGCAACCAGAACGTGGCATAGTCCTGCCACAGAATCTGGAATGGGCTGTGACCCAGCTAAGTAAGGCCAGCGTAACTTGAGGGAAGGTTTTCTGGGGACTTCTGGGGGAAAAGTTACCCTAGTTTTTATAGTACACCCACCACGCTCACCATGGGAGGTTCCTTCTCTCCCTGTGGACTTGGTGTGGGAAGGTGCAAAGCCTAGAACATCTACAGCCATTTTTACCACAAGTGAAGCCAGCCTGAGGCTTATGCCTCCACAGACAGAGGATAGAGTCACAGAAAAATGAAGCTGGATCAGACTACCCTGTCTCTGAACATCAATTAGGGCAATCAACACATTTCCATATGAGCTAAACCAATTTGAATCAGATTTTGTATATATTTTTGGAACGGAAAACATTGTAATTGATACATCTGCTTAGAAAGATGTGAAATATTATTCATTGAATGATAATTATTTGGGGTTATTATAAACATGTACATTTCTCCATTGCTTAAATACTTCATAATGAGCATGTTTCATTTTTACAAACACAGAATAGTCATTCTTCTTGGATATTAAATTATTAACATAAAAGCCATATATATTCATTAAAAAAAAAAATCCAGACACTTTCACTACCAAGTGCCCCAAATAGAATTAAGGAGAAAGAATGTTCTCTGATCAGAAAATATAATAAAAATGATTTAAAAAACTGTTAACATCTTTCTTATGCTAAGCATTTTATATGTATTATCTCATTTAATTTTCAAAACACATCTACAAAGCAGGTAACATTATTGTCTCCATTTTATAGAGAAAGAAATATCTTTTTCATCTTTCTGTGACTGCCTGAATTTCCTTTGAAAAGAGACAAAGTCTTTAATAACATGATTAAACATCAAAAGTTTATAACATGCATGTGATGGAGAAAATTAATATGTACACATGAGTAACGTTACTCAAAATGTAAATGCAGGTAAGAGATGTTTTCCTGGTTTGTTAGGCATGGGCTAGATTGGAAGTGCCCAGGCTTTTGGAAGTTGGGGGTTGCTGGGGTTTCTCAACTTGTAAAAACGAAGTCCCAGATCTCTCTCTCTGAGAGCTGCTACATCCTAAAATTGGACCTGTGGTATTTTTAATAATCTACCTTATTCAATGTTGTCTCTCTAGCGCTCATCACAGTACCTGGTACATAATGGGTGCTCAATGAATGCTTGAAGGAGGAAAGAAAGGAAAGGAAAGGAAAGAAGGAAGGAAGGAAGGGGGGAAGGGGGAAGGGAGGGAAAGAAAGAAGCAGGAGGGAGGGAGGGTCGGAGAGAGGAAGGAAGAAAGAAGCAAAGAAGGAAGGAGGGAGGGAGGAATTATTTTCAGCTTCACTTCTGGTCCACCCACGTGTACCTTTCTCCAAGTTGACGGTGCCTTAGGACAAACATGGTCTTCCGCTTTCTCCTTTTTCTCTTCCTACCGGTGGGAAGACACATGATGGCAGGAGCTCAAACAGCCATCTTGGGCCATGAGAGCATGAAAGAGAGGCTACATTTTGAGGATGACAAAGTAACAAGATAGAATCCTAGTTAAGCCACTATTACAGCCTGGACTGCCTCCCAGACTTCTGCATGGGGGAATAAAAAAAGTCTATATTGTTTCAGTTGCTGCATTTTGGGTAGAAATAGCAGCCTGATTCTTGACTAGTTGAGTCAAGTATGGACACATTCTAATAGAAACCAAAGTTACTGTGGTAAAATCATTGCCATTTCCTTAATTCAGTTCTTTATTTTATTTTTTTTTAAATATTAGATTTCTAGAAACTAGTTTGAGGGAATTTGTTGGATCATATGATTAAAAACTCCAGGGGATTTGGGGCCCTAGGTATAGTTAGATCCAAGGATTAAATAATGTCTGTAGAACTCAGTCCCTCTCTCTATCTCTTGGCCCATCTTTTCTCTGTATTGAGTTGGTTCCCAAGCAGGACCTCTCTATGATGTGAAGGCTGAAGCTCCTGGCTCACAGTATGCTTAGAGAGAGCAGTTTCAGTGGGGAAAAAACAAACAAACAAACATACTCTTATCCCCAGAGTTCCCATAAAATCCTCAAGGTTCCCTCTCATTGGACTCTCATTAGATCATGAGCCCATCTCTGAACCAATCACTGTGGCCAGTGATGCAGGCCTGGGACATGCGCCCACCCCTGGAGCTGGGGATAGTTCACCTCTACCTGAGCCAGGTGCACTGAGAGTGGGAAAGGTGAGGTTTCCCATAAAAGCTCCAGGTGCTCTTCCCAGAAAGAGGGGAATGAATACAGGCAGGCAACAGCTGCAGATGTCTACTATAACTTATTCCTTGATTTAACAAATATTTATTGAAGCACCAAGAATATGCCTGATCTTACCTTAGGCAACGGGCATGCAAACTGAAGAAGACAGACAAAAACCCCTGATCTCCCAGAAGGTCCTCACATCCAAGAATGACGAAGCAGGGCTTCCCTGGTGGCGCAGTGGTTGGGAGTCCGCCTGCTGATGCAGGGGACACGGGTTCGTGCCCCGGTCCGGGAAGATCCCACGTGCCTCGGACCTGCTGGGCCCGTGAGCCATGGCCGCTGAGCCTGCGGGTCCAGAGCCTGTGCTCCGCAACGGGAGAGGCCACAGCAGTGAGAGGCCCGCGTACTGCAAAAAAAACGAAACAAAAAAACAAAACAAAACAAAAAAAACCCCACACAGTTGACTCGGGGCCCACTTCTTAAAAAAAAAAAAAAAAAAAAAAGAATGATGAAGCAGTTTCTTGTGTCCTCTTAAAAAGCTTATGTGTACCTTCTTCTGGGAATACTACCAAACTCACCAGGGGCTCTAGAATAATCTTTAGGTCCACAAAGATGCAACTGGGGCTTTTAAATCACGGAGAGGGAGCGTGCAAATGCTAGGTGGAATTTTCCTTGTGAAGATGAGAGGAACAAAGAGAGGAGCCATGAGAAAGTAAAGGAAAAGCCCCAACAGTTTACAGGTGGAGTCTGGGCATTTTCAGGTGACGTCACCTCATTCCAAGGAGAGCTCAGTTATTCTTTTTTTCTCCTATCCTAATCTTACTGCAGAGTTTAAAGGGCTGGAAGAAATATTAGTCTGACATATGGGCACCAATTAGGCTTTTATAGGTCCAGGAAATAAAATACTAACTTCTATAGTTGTTTCGAGTGAAACTTGCCAAGTAATTTGTCTGCTGGAGGAGTATGGAAGCACTTGCCGTGCCTTCCTGTTTTGCACACTGTCTCCCTCCATGCCAGCTTGTTGTCTCATCAAATTTATTTTCAGTGGCGGTAGGACATACGCTTGTAATTTTAGGAATGGAGGCACCTGAGATAAGGTGGAACTTGTCACTGGAAAATGAGCTCCAGGGAAGCTGCTTCCTGGCTTCATATTTCAAGATATGTCGGTTATCCTTCCAAAAGTGCCTGAATCAACAAAATTGATTCAGAGCTTTGCGCAAACGTCTGACACAGGCCCAGGCCATATTTTAAATGACACGTAAACATTTGTTTTGTACCCTGTCTCCTCAGCTCTGGTCCTCTTCTCCCCCACCCAGCTGCCATGTCACAACTTGGCCGATACTGCCAACCGTAAGGTTTTTATTTATGTAAACAAATATCTGGTGAAGAAAGAAAGTGGAAATAATCAAATTTTGGTGGTGTGGGGGGGGGTGGAGGTGGCAGTGGGGGAAGAGTTGAGAAAAGATCAGCAATACATTTCATTCTCCTCCGATAGTCACTAGGGTGTTTGGGGACCTTTTACATCCTCACCAAAAGCAAAACAAAGGGGCAGGCTTGATAGAGGTGAAGAAAGTTTTGTGCATACCCTTTGATTCAGCTTCTTAAAACCAAAGCGTCTCTTATAGATGTGCTTACAAGTTATTTTCTCCCTCTGAGACTCAGTTTTCTTTATCTGTGAAATGGGATTAATAACACATAGCTTCTAGGGTATGGTCCTATGTAAAGCACCAGGCATGCTGGCAGGCACAGAGGGAGAGCTTAGGACAAGGGAGTCACCCAACACACACACACAAACCCCCAATGTCATATTTATGGTGTTGTTTATGTCACATTTAGAGAGTTGGTCATAAAGCCTGGGGCTACAGTCTTTCCATATACAGGCGACCCAACCTGCTATGTCTCTAGACTCAACTCAGGAGCCACCCGGGGCGTTTGAGTGACAGGATTGTTCAGAGAAACCCACTTCAAACCTAGACAAAGACGGCTCTCCTTGATGGCCGAAGCATCTGTTTCCCAGCCCCCAATAGGCCATTTAGATAACAGAGGCAAGTCTGAGATGGGAAATAGCTGATAGCAGCCCAGAAATAGAGCAGGTCTGAGGTGGAATAAAAGCCCTCTGCTGCCCATCAGTGTCAGCAACACCTCCGTGTGAAAGGTGCTGGGAGCTTCCCATATAAGGCAGAAGATGGCTCTCCAGGAGACAAGGGCGGGGTCTGGAAAACTGCTGAACTGGAGCAGGTCTTTGCTCAGGTCATCAGTATGACATAGACCCTGGAAGAAACCTTCCGACTGTCGCATTACCCAAAGAAACCGAGGCTCATAGAGGTTGAATGAATTACCCAAGATCATTTCCTTAGAGGGAAGCAAAACTAAGAAGGAGAACTCAGGTCTCCCGCCTCTCAACCTGTCAGTGCCTTCTCCTTGTTTCCCGGGGTCATCCGACCTTGTTGGAGCTTGAGAGTGATTATTCTGGGCAGAATCCAGAATGGAGGAGAGGGAAGGCCCTGTGAAGCAGGGAACTGCCAAAGAAGAAAGAGAAGGAAGCTTCTTTTTTAAAAAAGGCAGGAGAGTGAGAAGAAGAGAAAGGAATGTATTTTTAAATATAAAATTGATACAGGCTTACAAAAATGAGCATTGTATAAAATAAAAAGTAAAAATCTCACGCCACTTGTCAAGTACAGCCTCCCACATCCTGCTCCCCAGAGGTAAAAACTCAGATTTTTTCTATACATTTATATGTATATTTTTTTGGTTGACCACAGATGAGATTATACAATAAATATCATTCAGCAATTTACTTTTTTGACTTAATAATATATTCTATTCATCTTTCCATGTCGATGCTTCTAGATCTACCTCAATGTTTTTTGTTGTTTGTTTGTTTTTGTTTTTGCGGTACGCAGGTCTCTCACCGTTGTGGCCTCTCTCGCTGCAGAGCACAGGCTCCGGACGCGCAGGCTCAGCGGCCACGGCTCACGGGCCCAGCCGCTCCGCGGCATGTGGGATCTTCCCGGACCGGGGCACGAACCCGTGTCCCCTGCATCGGCAGGCGGACTCCCAACCACTGCGCCACCAGGGAAGCCCTACCTCAATGTTTTAAGTGGCCCTACAGTGTCATCACATCGGTGAAAAGTGATTGACTTAATGAGTTCTCTAATGATGTGCATTCAGATCGCTTCCAACATTTTTCTCACTAATACAAACAAGCCAGCAAAGAGCATCTTGTTCAAATACCCCTATCCACCTGTATGAGCATATCTCTCATATATATTTTAAATTAGGTCAAAGAACATACACATTTTAAATTTTGATAGATTTGCCTAACTTTCAAAGACTGAATCAATTTGTATTTCCATCAAGAGTGTAGGCCACTTCCCCTTTTTCTACACCCTCATCAGCACTGGATAGCATCCATCTTCCTGTTATTTTTCTTGTGCTCTTTTCAGGCATATTCTTGACTCTGAGTAGAGTCGAGCATCCATTTATATTGTGAATAGCTCTTTGTAATTATTTTTGTGTAAGATGCTTGCTTTAATCTTTTTTCCCCCACTTTTCTGTTTGGTTTTCAAGCTTTTCTTGTTGGATTATAGCAGGATTTTTTTGTAAATTAAATAAATTAATCTTTGAGATATGGGTGGCAGTTATATGTTCCCGTTGATTTTTCGTCTCTTGGCTTTCTGTGTTTGTTTTTCTGTTTAAAATGTTTGTGTGGTCAAATCTGCTCGTTAGACCTTTTGGGTCTTATGTCTTGTTTGAAAGAGCTTCACCGTTTCAGAGGATAAAATTCTACCATTATTCTAAAGTTTTTATGGATCTTCTACATATTGCAAATAACAGACCAAAATGGAATTTATTTTAGGTGTGATGCAGGGCCTTAGCCTCCTCTCTCTCCCTTTCTCTCTCTCTCTCTCTCTCTCTCTCTCTCTCTCTCTCTCTTCTTTTCCCCAGATCACTAGCTTATTGTATGAACACTATTGATTGATTGACTGATTTGTTCTTTGACCACTTACATAAAATGCCACTGTTTCCACAAATCAAATTACTCTTCATACTTGGGGTTTTTTTCTGGGCTCTATTTCATTCCACTGATTATTCTGTTCACCTATGTACCAGCAGGATTCTGTTTCAAATACTGTAGGTTTATAATACCTCTTTAGTTTCTATGAAGGCTAATCTCTCCATAACTCTTTAATAAAATGAAGGTTTTTTGTGGGTTTTTTTGTTTTCAAAGGACACTTGGTTATGCTCCAAAGAAAAGACATAGTATTATATTTTACAAAACCCATTATCGTACATATCCTTCAGGTTTTAGGTCAGGAAAATCTTACAATGTATATATGCTTTTTCCTCCTAGGTCATTACATACATGTTCCAGACCGCTGGACACACTGAGAGTTGACCCTAGTTACTGTTTTAGTGACAACAAGGGGTATCTGTGATGGGTCTTGAATGAGCCTCCCCTTGCAAGCCTTCTGTCCTGGGTGAGGTCACCACAGGGCTTTCAATCAAAGGAAGGCTCGTCCCCTCCGACACAGGAGGATGAGCTACTGGTACTAGCAAGGGAGGCTCAGAGTGACATGGGGCTGCTGGAGTGTCAGTTCCAACATAATCTCCCCCTTCCAGGTTTCAGTGTCTCATTCTTTTCCAATCAATTCCCTGACTTTTACATGAGAAACTTGGTAAGGCTGTGAATTCAACTGACATTGCAATTCTGCAACCCTCTCAATTACATTTTATTTGATTTTTAGCAATATGAGCCTGTGGCTATAATAAATAAGAGATTCTTTTAGGGCTGCCATGGAAACTTTCTGGCTCTCAGATCATGACTTGAACTGAGACTGAAAGAACATTAGCTGTTTAGAGATGCTCCAGTGCCCTCAGGAGAACCCATCCAGCACCACAGTCCTTGCTTCCATCTGTATGTCGTCACAGCCACCCAGTTTGATTAATTGTGAAGCCATCAAATGCCATGAATTAGTAGGATCCATTTCCCCGTGGTAAGGAGTTGATCATTGCACTCAAGCTCAGAGAGAGAGAGAAAGAGAGAGAAAGATTAATTATGGGGAATTGGCTCATGGGATTATGGAGGCTAAGAAGTTCCCTGATGGTCTGCAAGCTGGAGACCCAGGAGAGCAGTGAGGCAGGGGAAAAAGGAACAGATTCCTCCTTCCTCCACCTTTTGTTATATTCAGGTCCTCAGTGGGTTGGACGATGCCCACCCACATTGTGGAGGGCAATTCGCCTCACTAAATCCAACCATTCAAATGCTAATCTCATCCAGAAACACCTTCACAGACACATCCAGATATACTGTTTAATCTGGGCACCCACTGCCCAGTCAAGATGACATATCAAATTAACCATCACACCCCTTCAATCTGGTGCTTGATTTTCTCCACATATTGGCATCTGAAATCTACAACATCGGCATCTCTTGGTGCTCAGGTTTATGACTTGTTTGCAAGGAAAACTTCCAGAATTGATGACCTCTTTGTGGAAAAAGACAGAATAAAAGAATATAAATCTAAACAAGGAGACCAGAGCGCAGGATGCAGGTGAGAGTCTGTGTCCTTGAGCACTGCTAACACGAAACCATCAGCTTGTAAATAAGATTTTGAGCTGAAGTCATAATGTCCCTGGAACGTCATGAGTGGGATAATGAACGTGAAATGTTCCCCTCTGTTCCTATGATGAGAAATATATCTCTTAGTTAAGATTCTATAGCAGAATTCAGACATCAACTAAAGGATTATGCCTATCCTAAGGATAAATCAGTGCTACCACTAATACAATGGATCTTAAAATATGTCCCCAGACCATCAGTGTCAACATCACTTGGGAACTTATGAGAAATGCAAATTCTCGGATCCCACCCCAGACTCACTAAATCAGAGACCCCAGCAACGTGTGTTTTAACAAACCCCAGATGATTTTGAGAATCACAAGTTTACACAGACCTGAAATCAAGTCCCTGCTTCTCCATTTATAATCGGTGTGACTTGGGCAAGACTTTTAAGCCCAGCCGCAGTTCTCCCATGTGTCAGCTGGACCTTGACCGTAGCTACCTGATGGGATTGTTATGAAAGTTAAATAATAAAATAAGTGTACAGAGCTTAGAAGAGAGTCTGTCACAGAGCATTCAAAAACTGGGGGTTTTTTGGAGCCATCTCTTAGGGCTGTCACGAGGATTAAAAGGGACTATGTTATAGAAGTTTAGTAGAGTAAACACCGGGCACATGATAAATAGTCTGTGCTCAATAATGCTGGCCAGTAGTAGTATCAGTGGTGGTGGTAGTAGCAATCATACTTAACACCTGTATTGTATTTAGCTTTACTAGGCATGTTTGTGAACCTTGTACATACTGCATTTTAATACTTAAAATGACCCAATGAAGCATAATTATCACCGCTTTTGAGATGAGGACATCACGGTACAGAAGCGTTAAGTTTCTCCATCAAGACTGTATAGCTATTAAGTGATGGAACAGGGATCCACAGCCATGTTGTCTAGTCCAGAGTCTGTGTGCTTAAGCACTGATCTGGGAAGATATGGAAGAAATGCTGGGAGAGGGAGAGGGGAGAGGCGAGGGGAGAGGGGAAGACAGAGGACGGGAGGAGACAGAAGATACCATTTTATATTTATTCCATTTTCTAAAAATGGAATCCATCTTCTTGCACAATTTGCAGCCAAAGAAATGATGAATAATGTTGCCTCCAGCCTGAGGTGTTTCCAAGGAAGGGAAGAAAAATGTTTAGCAGGAGCCCCCAGGGGCAGGGGGTTGGCCAGCTCTGCGTTTACATCTTTTTCACTGGTAATGATCTGGGAAACAGAGAAACATTACCTGTCAGTATCATTGGAGCTAGTGCTATAGGGAAGGGCCCCACAGGACACATGAAATGTTCTGATAGAGAGAATTCACAAATCCTAGCCCACTTGGGCCAAGACAGCTATAGAAAAATAATCCAAATTGCACTTGGGAGAGGAGACGGGAGAGGCAGGGAAGGCACAGGTCTTTAGGTCAACAGTCCTGCTGTGACAGGAAAACCAATACACACCAAAGAGCTAAGGCCACAGTAGGGGGAAATTGGAGAGGTAGTGCCCCAAAAGTGGAGAAAGGGAACCCCTTTCCTCCTTCCTTTGCAGCCTGCAAGGGCACACCTGGAAGGTGGCCTTATGTAGTTGCAGGGAGACTTCAAAGATAACTCCAGTTTCTAAAGATACTCAGGGAAGAGCAACCACAAAAGACTGAGGAAGAGAAGAAAGGAATTTTCAGATGTGAGAAATCTAATTAGGTTGGTAATGACTGGAGGGCAGTGAGATTCATTTGCTAGTACATGAAAAGGAGAGTTTCAATTCAGTTGATCTGGTATTTATTACATGCCTACTATTTGCTAATTACTGTCTAGGTTCTGGTGAAGTAGAAACAAATGAAACCCAGCCCTGCCCTGAGAAGTTCCTAGTTCAATCAATGCAGGAGGAAAATTGTAATTAGATAATACATGCAGTGTAAAAAAGGGCCATTAAAAGGATATCCCGAGAACACAAAGGAGGGATGTATAACGCAGTCCAGGCCCAGAAGGGAGCAGGCATCACAGAAGACTTCCTGGAGGAGGTAGTGCTTGAGTTGAGTCTTAAAAGATAAGGAATATATCAAGTAATATGCCTTTGGCTGCATGTAACAAAAAATCTAAACTCAACTGCCTCACAAGATGGGGGAACTTATTATACTATATAATATAGAGTCTAGAGACTGTCAAGGACCCAGATTCTTTCCATGTCTCTCTTTCTCCCGCCTCAACATGTTAGCTGTGTTCCCAAACCACCATCCCTCATGGTCATAAAATGGCTGCAGAAATTCCAGACATCACATCTGGACATACACTTGTCAAGAAGGAGGTAAGGGTCCTTCCCTTTCTGTCTTTCTTTGAAGGAAGTAAATCCTTCACAGAAGCCTGACCTACACACCTTCCCTCATGTTTCACTGTCCAGAATGGCTATTCATCCCCACACCTAATCCAAAAAAAGGAAAAAAACCACCATAATTAGGGGAAAAAGGGATTAAAAAAAAACCATAATTAACTTAGTCCATTAGGGATCCACCACCCAAGAGAAGAGTAGTTACCTAAACAAAGGCAATAAGGGCTCAGATTGCAGAGGATGCTGTATAAACTGCACTTATAGGGCAGGTGTTTACAGCAACCCCGTTTTTTCTCGAACAGTTTTATTTTGGTATAATTGACATATTTAAATTTTCACATACTTAAAGTAAACAATTTGATATGATTTGACACATGTATGTACTTGTGAAAGATCACCACCATCAATATAATGAACATAACCAGTACCCCTAAAAGATTTCTCCTGTCCTTTTGCAATCCCCCCTCAGGCCCCTTCCTACCCACTCTTTGCCCCTAGGCAACCACTAATGGACTTTCCATCCCTACAGCTTAGTTCATATTTTCTAGAATTTTAGAAGTTTCTATAATTGTCAATAATCATGCAAAGCGTACTCTTTTTTTTTTTCTGGCTGCTTTCAACCAGCAAAATGATTTTGAAATTCACCTATGACTTGTGTGTATCACGTGTTCATTCCTTTTTATTGCTTAGTAGTATTCCACTGTATGGATAAACTGCAATTTGTTTACCCATTCATCTGTTAACGGACATTTGGGTTGTTTCCAGTTTGGGCTATTACAAGTAAAACTGCCATGAACCTTTGTGTAGAGGCTTTTATTTCTCTTGAATAAATTTCTAGGAAGATAACAACCAGATCATGTGGTAGGTATATGTTTAACTTTTTAAGAAACTGTCATACTGTTTTCCACAGCAGTTGTACCATTTTATATTCCTGCCAACGGTGTTTGAGCATTCCAGTTGCTCCGCATCTTCACCAACACTTGATAATCTTTCTAATGTTACACATTCTCATAGAGGTCAACAACTCTTTCTATAATAAATACTTTGTAATCCCCCCTGTATGGTCCAGAAATAAAATTTGTTATTATACCTACCCGTAATGAGTAACTACACAAATGCCAACACAGTGCCCTAACCGTAAAGTGAAAGAGAAATTTTTAAAAAATTTTCTAATAAAATAATGTGTGTTTCAGTATGTAAATAGGTGTGCATAAACTAGAAGCCATAATTAAGTAGTCAAATGCTCACACGTGCATGTGGAGTCACTGTGAGGGCTCCAATGACAAACGCTTATCAATGGAGGTGTGTCATTTGGAAACCCAAACCCCATAAGCAACACTGCCCTCAGTGATGTGATTTACCAAAATGGTGAACAACTTTACCCAAATTTCCAGACAAATCAAAGCGCATTCTTTGTTTCGTTACCAAGGAAATGCATTTGTGTAAAATTTAATATTTATTAAAACTATGGAAAAATTGCTTTGTACTTACTTATAAAGTTAGATCCTAGGCTCAGATGCAAAGAGATTTAATTTTTTATGTACCTGAATGTCCAGTGGGTGTTAGAAAGCCATGTGGGCAAGATCTTTGATTATATTCTGCATTAAAAAAAAAAATCTAAAAAGGATATTATTGGTACAACTTGGGAAATTTATAAATATGGACTGTAAATTATTAATGTCAAATAGAATTGTATCAGTGTTAGATTTCCTGAGTATATAATCTGCAGTTATGTAAGAGAATGTCCTTGTTATTAGAAGAGTTAAGGTGAAATATTTAGGGGTAGAGTATTGGGATGTCTGTAATTAAATCTCACATGATTCCGCCAAGGAGAGAGAAAGAGATTTCCTTATGTATACACGGAGAAAATAATAAAGCAAAAGTGCCAAAATATTACCAGTTGGAGAATATAAATGAAAGGTACCCAGGTGTTCTTTGAAATATTCTTGCATCTTTTCTGTAGGTGTGAATACAGTCAGCCCTCAGTATCTGTGGGTTCCACATCTGCAGATTCAACCAACCATGGATCAAAAATATTTGGGAAAAAATTCCAGAAATTTCCAAAAAGCAAAACTTGAATTGGCCTTATACCCATAACGTTAGCATTTACATTGTATTGGGTATTACAAGCGATCTAGAGATAAAGGATACAGGAGGATGTGGCTAGGTTATACGTAAATACTACATCATTTTATATAAGGGACTTGAGCCTCCGTGGGTTTTGGTATCCACAGGGGTCCTGGAACCAATGCTCCATGGATACTGAGAGACAAATGTATTTTCCAAAATAAAAAGCTGAAGAAGGGGGAAAGCTTTTTGTTGGCTGCAGAGCTTAAGGAAAGCAAAGCTATGCAGTATGGGGGATAATTGTTTGCCATGTGAGGCAGCTGTATGCTTTGCAGAGCATCTAGCCCTTCCTGAGCTTCAATCTACTAAATGCTGATAACAATCCTAAAGGCTGTGGAGTCCACAAGTGCCCCCACCACATTTCTATTAAGAGAGAAAGAGACAGAGCGAACCTGCTCTTGGTACCTCTCCATCACTGGAGGGGACGCCGGGTAATGATGGGCACTGGGTCAGGGGTCAGAAGAATTCGTAGCCTTTTAGAGCTAAACAGAAATGATCTCATTTGTCAAAGAAGAGTTCGTGGACCAGCAGTGCCAGCTTACCCTGGGTGGGGGGAGAGGGGAGCCTGATTGAAACGCACAATCTCAGCTCCTACCCCACTACCCCGCCCCACCCCCAAACTGATGAGTCAGAATCTGGTGTTTGATGTTACTGCACGTTCAAATTTCAGAAGCACTGCTTTGGACTGAGGATGTTAAGCCATGGTGTCTTAGCACGTCCCTGGCGTGGCGTGGGCCTGGGGAGGGGGTCACCTTCGTTCCTGCTACAACCAGAGGCTCAACTCCTTGGGCTTCCACTTAAGCTTTGGGTTGAGGAACAAGCTAGACAGCTAAAAACATTTGAAAGTCACCCCCCAGCTCTCATCTTACCAATGAAGAAACAGAGGCCCCTGGCAGTGATGGGACTTGCCAGCCCACACTGGATCCATGGATTAGACGCAGGACTCAAATCCAGTACCCCGACCCTGAGCACAGGGCTCTTCCCACAGTGCCCTCGGCTTGTTTTCCTCAAATAAGTTCAGCAAGAAGCTGGACTGGGTGACCGCGGCTGTCACTGAACACCGGCAGACCGCAGCCGAGCCCACTCCCCGCTAGAGGCTGGGCCGCAGACCCCTGCAGTATAACCCACCCCGCTGGCCTGACAGACAGACCACCTTTATTTTCCACAGTGCCCACTTGCAGACGTCTGGGCCATCAGCGAATACTCAGCATGTTGGCTCAGAGCACTAAGGCTTTTGTCGGAGACCCTCCAATACCGCCACCAATCAGCCCCCCATCCCTGCCCTAAGTCCGTGCAGGTCAAAAGAAACAGTTCTCTTTCTAATCTAAACTGAGTTAGCTCTGGAATCTGAGATTCATCGGTTGCATTTCTTAACAGCAAAAGAGAAGGCTGTCACGGTGGACGAACCTCCCAATTGTTTTACCTCCCAAGGGCTGTCTGAGACATTCTGCCTGCACAGGCCTTTACAAATTATCATCTGCGCCTTAGGCAAAGCCGTCTTTATTAACTCATGATCTGAGGCATTATTAATTTATTACTCTGCTTTGTGTAGTGACTTGTCTTAAAAAGGCCCGCAATGAATCACATCTCCCTGCTCCAAGAGTCTCAGTTTAACGTCCTTTTATGTTTTTACTCCTATGCACGAGTTTGAAACGACTCTGAAGCGTATAGGAAACCTCACATTGGGTTTTTGCATGTTCAAAAGTGGAGCAAAAGCAATTTAAAAGAAAATATTTTCCTCTCACTGGGGAAGCTTATGACCAAGTCTTATTTATTCAGATACAGTCTTTCCTCCTCAGAATTGGAAGTATGCCCCCGAGGAAAGGCACACTAACCAGCCATGCTGATCCTGTTTTCCCGTTCCAGCTGACTGATAAACACAAACGAAACAAAAGCATGAAAGCTAAAGGGCAAAGCAGGAACGGACTGTTTTTTGCTTTTATGTTTTCTGCTATTGTTTACTAACTTGAGGCAGAGAAACCAGTGAAAAGTCCGCTCGTATTTCTACCTTAAATGAGTTTTTCAATTGTATATTCTTCTCACTGGCTCTGCATAGATCAATGATCAATCCTGAGATTATCCAAATTAGCTCAAATAAAAATTGTGCAGATTGATCAGCTGCTACTGCCTGGTCACTGGGTCCAAGAATCTCACTGTTGGGCCACAACATGTGCATTTACTCTTTTTATGAGTCCTTTGTCTCAGATTCACACACGGGAGGCTGAAAGCCCAAGAGCACCAATGTTTGGGCTTCACCTCTCATTGAAATCCTGGTTGCCCCATGCGATGGGCTGAATTGTGTTCCCCTGAGATTCATACGCCGAAGCAACCCCCAGTACTTTAGAATGTGACTGTATTTGAAGATAGGGTCTTAAAAGAGGTAATTAAGTTAAACCGAGGTTGTTAGGGTGGACCCCAATCCAATATGACTGGCATCCTTATTAAAAGAGGAAAATTGGACACAGACATGTACAGAGAAAGACCGTGTGAAGACACAGGGAGGAGATGGCCATCTATAAGGGAAGGAGAGAGGCCTCAGAAGAAACTAATCCTTCTGACACTTTGATCTTGGACTTCCAGCCTCCAGAACTGTGAGAACATAAATTTCTGTTGTTTAAGCCACTCAGTCTAGGGTACTTCGTTACGGCAGCTGTAGGAAACTAATACACTCAACTTTCATTCAGGTCTTAAGTTTACTATTTAAGCTAAAAAAAAAAAAAACACTGGACTGTAAAAGTGACATATGTTTGTAGTGAGTAGAAATCACCTGTGAAGAGAATTTGGAAATCTTGGAAAACTCATAGCCATCAGGTAGGCAGATTCTTGCCAGGGACTTGGTAACTGACCAGCTGGAAGTCATACTCTTAAAATGAGCTTCTCCTGTGACAGGAGAGGAAGGGACAGATTATGCATGAGCTGGAGAGGCTTCTCTGAGTTTCTTACCCAGGGGAGCTGACGTAGCCCCACGCACATGCCTCCTGGTACAAGAAATGTCTGAAGATTTGAATGAAAGTATATATGTATCTCAATCACTAGGTGAATTAAGATAATTAACATAAGCTACTTCAAAACTTTAGGGTCTTTGTATGAAAAAGTTTGATGTGTCTTTACAATAAAAACTGATGTGGAGACTTCCCTGGTGGCTCAGTGGTTAAGAATCTGCCTGCCAATGCAGGCGACACAGGTTCAATCCCTGGACCGGGAAGATCCCACATGCTGCGGAGCAGCTAAGACCGTGCACCACAACTACTGAGCCTGCACTCTAGAGCCTGCAAGCCACAACTACTGAGCCCACGTGCCACAATTACTGAAGCCCACGTGCCTAGAGTCCATGCTCCGCAACAAGAGAAGCCACCGCAACGAGAAGCCTGTGCACCCAACAAAGAGTAGCTCCTGATCGCTGCAACCAGAGAAAGCCCACGTGCAGCAACAAAGACCCAAAGCAGTCAAAAAAAAAAAAAAAGAGGTGGCTCAGCAGGAGCTCTCCTCGATTCAGGGATCCAGGATCCCTCCATCCTGTGATGCTGCCACGTTAACACGGGGCTTTCAAGACAAATACTGTATGATATCACTTATATGTGGAATCCAGAAAATACAACAAATTAGTGAATGTAACATAAAAAAGCAGACTCAGATATGGAGAACAACATAGTGACCAGTGGGGAGAGGGAAGGGGGGGGGGCGGTGTAGAGGGAGAGGATTAAGAGGTACAAACTATTAGGTATAAAATAAACTACAAGGATATATTGTACAACACGGGGGAAAGAGCTTATATTTTATGACTATAAATAGAGTATAACCTTTAAAAATTGTGAATCACTATATTATACACCTGTAACTTATATAATATTGTACAGCAACTATATTTCAGTAAAAAAATAAATAAAAATTAAAAAACGAGACTTTTAAGATCACCATGGCAGGGGGAGAGAAAGAGAGCATACAACCCAGCTTTTAACTGCCTAAACCCAATGTGACAATATGCTTATGACCCATTTGTTCCAACTAACATCAAGGGTAGCTGGGAAATGTAGGGGAGCACATAGAATGTTTGCTGAGCTATGAGGGTCTCTGTCACATTTTTTGAACTTTCATTATGTACTAGCTGTAGCGCTAAGAACTTTACATATAGTGTCTTGCTTCATTCTTTTTTAAATAAATGTGGAAACTGAGACTTAAGAGCTTAAGTTGCCCAAGGTCAAATAAAAGTAAGTGGTAGAACTCACATGGGAATTCAGATATGTCTATTTCCAGAAGTCCATAGCCCTAGGCTATACTGATGGGAAATTTTTTTACTCAAAATCTCAAAGCCCTTATCTTTACTTTTATTTGTCTTCTGAATCACTCTGAAAACTGAGGGGGGAAATGAAAGGTTAAAATCCTGAAGTATGATGTCTGCACCGATCAAATTATCTGGGTGACTTGAAGATATGGAGACTTGGGTTTAAGATTGGTGATACTCCCATATCAAGTGCAGCATTTTATTTTTAATGTGAAAAAATTTCACTGAGATAGTATTTCCTCATCTGCTTTGCTTTATTTTAAAAGGAAGATGTTCAGATGTTTCAAACACTTTCGACAGATTGTTCCCAAAGTGTCAAAGAAACGACTAATGAAGTAAGATGATGGCATACAGCTTACAGGGTTGAAATTTCATGTACATCCCCAGAAAAGGAGATGCTGCCCTCAAGATAACCTGTGACTCATAAACTAAGAACTGTGTAATGCTGAATAGTCAAAAAAGGCCTGAAAAAATACCAGAGCAGGGAAGGGTCACTGGCCCCAAACAAATCACACTCACCCGAACGTTGATCACACCCATGTCTTCTTCATGGCTGAAGTGAATTCTCTTTGCCTATTTGAGTTGTGATGGAATATCATTTTTAAATCATTGGCCATCTTTAAAATATGGTCTTTGGTTTTGGCCCCAAATCCACTCACCCAATAACTTCAGTAACTCAGTGATTTTATTTTTTTTAAATTATTAAGAGACACATTTATATGGCTTAAAACAATACTCTGACCTGTGAGACTTGCCCTTAATTTGACCTCGTCTCCAAGAACCTTACTGGAGACAATAGGAAAACCTCAAATATTCAGACTAATTATATGGTGGGGGAGGTTAGACCAGATGAAGTTAGTGGAAAGTCTGAGTTGTAAAAGATTTTAAGAAATATCATCTTATTTTTTTCTAAGCTAGATTCAGAATCAACGTGTTGTTAATAAGAGACCAATGGACAGATACTCCCAATATTAGTTCCTGCACTGGTGCCAGTCAGTGGCTTAGGGCCATGTTTTCACTGGTTTGAAGCAAAAAGAGAAAAGCAAGAATTGTGCAGTGATTTGTTCATGGGTTGAAATTTATTCAGCTTTCAAATTCTGAGATTATTTAATTCTTAGTGTTTTAATTTTATTTATTTTTTTATACAGCAGGTTCTTATTAGTTATCCACTTTATACACATCAGTGTATACATATCAATCCCAATCTCCCAGTTCATCCCACCACCCCCACCCCGCCACCACCACTTTCCCCTCTTGGTGTCCATACATTTGTTCTCTACATCTGTGTCTCAATTTCTGCCCTGCAAACCGGTTCATCTGTACCATTTTTCTAGATTCTACACATATGCGTTAATATACGATATTTGTTTTTCTCTTTCTGACTTACTTTACTCTGTATGACAGCCTCTACATTCATCCATGTCTCTACAAATGACCCAATTTTGTTCCTTTTTATGGCTGAGTAATATTCCATTGTATATATGTACCACATCTTCTTTATCCATTCATCTGTCGATGGGCATTTAGGTTGCTTCAAACCTGGCTATTGTAAATAGTGCTGCAATGAACACTGTGGTACATGACTATTTTTGAATTATGGTTTTCTCTAGGTATATGCCCAGTAGTGGGATTGCTGGGTCATTTGATAATTCTATTTTTAGTTTTTTAAGGAACCTCCATACTGTTCTCCATAGTGGCTGTATCAATTTACATTCCCACCAACAGTGCAAGAGGGTTCCTTTTTCTCCACACCCTCTCCAGCATTTGCTGTTTGTAGATTTTCTGATGATGCCCATTCTAACTGGTGTGAGGTGATAACTCATCATAGTTTTGATTGGCATTTCTCTAATAATTAGCTGTTCATGTGCTTCCTGGCCATCTGTATGTCTTCTGTGGAGAAATGTCTATTTAGGTCTTTCTGCCCATTTTTGGATTGGGTTGTTTGTTTTTTTAATATTGAACTGCATGAGCTGTTTATATACTTTGGAGATTAATCCTTTGTCCGTTCATTCGTTTGCAAATATTTTCTCCCGTTCTGAGGGTTGTCTTTTCGTCTTTTTTGTAGTTTCCTTTGCTTTGTAAAAGCTTTTAAGTTTCATTAGGTCCCATTTGCTTATTTTTGTTTTCACTTCCATTACTCTAGGAGGTGGGTCCAAAAAGATCTTGCTGTGATTTATGTCAAAGAGTGCCCTTCCTATGTTTTCCTCTAAGAGTTTTATAGTGTCTGGTCTTACATTTAGGTCTCTAATCTATTTTGAGTTTATTTTTGTGTATGGTATTAGGAAGTGTTCTAATTTCATTCTTTTACATGTAGCTGTCCAGTCTTCCCAACACCATTAATTGAAGAGACTGTCTTTTCTCCATTGTATATCCTTGCCTCCTTTGTCATAGATTAGTTGACCATAGGTGCATGGGTTTATCTCTGGGCTTTCTATCCTGTTCCATTGATCTATATTTCTGTTTTTGTGCCAGTACCATAGTGTCTTGATTACTGTAGCTTTGTAGTATAGTCTGAAGTCAGGAAGTCTGATTCCTCCAGCTCCGTTTTTTCCCCTCAAGACAGCTTTGGCTATTCGTGGTCTTTTGTTCCTCCATACAAATTTTAAGATTTTTGTTCTAGTTCTGTAAAAAATGCCATTGGTAATTTGATAGGGATTGCATTGAATCTGTAGATTGCTTTGGGTAGTATAGTCATTTTCACAATGTTGATTCTTCCAATCCAAGAACATGGTATATCTCTCCATCGTTGGCATCATCTTTAATTTCTTTCATCAGTGTCTTATAATTTTCTGCATACAGGTCTTTTGTCTCCCTAGGTAGGTTTATTCCTAGGTATTTTATTCTTTTTGTTGCAGTGGTAAATGGGAGTGTTCCCTTAATTTCTCTTTCAGATTTTTTATCATTAGTGTATAGGAATGCAAGAGATTTCTGTGAATTAATTTTGTATCCTGCAACTTTACCACATTCATTGATTAGCTCTAGTAGTTTTCTGATGGCATCTTTAGGATTCTCTATGTATAGTATCATGTCATCTGCAAACAGTGACAGTTTTACATCTTCTTTTCCAATTTGTATTCCTTTTATTTCTTTTTCTTCTCTGATTGCTGTGGCTAGGACTTCCAAAACTATGTTAAATGATAGTGGCAAGAGTGGACATCCTTGTTTTATTCCTGATCTTAGAGGAAATGCTTTCAGTTTTTCACCATTGAGAATGATGTTTGCTGTGTGTTTGTCGTATACGGCCTTTATTATGTTGAGGTAGGTTCCCTCTATGCCCACTTTCTGGAGAGATTTTATCATAAATGGGTGTGGAATTTTGCCGAAAGCTTTTTCTGCATCTATTGAGATGATCATATGGTTTTTATTTTCACTTTGTTAATATGGTGTATCATATTGATTGATTTGGATTTATTGAAGAATCCTTGCATCCCTGGGATAAATCTCACTTGATCAGGGTGTATGATCCTTTTAATGTGTTGTTGATTCTGTTTGCTAGTATTTTGTTGAGGATTTTTACATCTATATTTATCAGTGATTTTGGTCTGTAATTTTCTTTTTTTTGTGGTATCTTTCTTTGGTTGTTGGTATCAGGATGATGGTGGCCTCATAGAATGAGTTTGGGCACTTTCCTTCCTCTGCAATTTTTTGGAAGAGTTTGAGAAAGATAGGTGATCTCTTTTCTAAATATTTGAGAGAATTCACCTGTGAAGCCAACTGGTCCTGGACGTTTGTTTGTTGGAAGATTTTAAATCACAGTTTCAATTCCATTACTTGTGATTGGTCTGTTCATATTTTCTATTTCTTCCTGATTCAGTCTTGGAAGGTTATACTTTTCTAAGAGTTTGTCCATTTCTTCCACATTGTCCATTTTACTGGCATAGAGTTCCTTGTAGCAGTCTCTTAGGATGCTTTGTATTTCCGTGGTGTCTGTTGTAACTTCTCCTTTTTCATTTCTAATTTTATTGATTTGAGTCCTCTCCCTCTTTTTCTTGATGAGTCTGGCTAATGGTTTATCAATTTTGTTTATCTTCTCAAAGAACCAGTTTTTAGTTTTATTGCTCTTTGCTATTGTTTTCCTTGTTTCTATTTCATTTATTTCTTCTCTGGTCTTTATGATTTCTTTTCTTCTGCTAACTTTGGGTTCTGTTTGTTCTCCTTTCTCTAGTTCCTTTAGGTGTAAGGTTAGATTGTTTATTTGAGATTTTCCTTGTTTCCTGAGGGAGGACAGTATTGTTATTAACATCCTTCTTAGAATTGCTTTTGCTGCATCCCATAGGTTTTGGATCATCGTGTTTTCATTGTCTTTTGTCTCTAGGTATTTTTTGATTTCCTCTTAGACTTTTTCAGTGATCTCTTGGTTATTTAGGAACATATTGTTTAGCCTCCATGTGTCTGTGTTTTTTACATTTTTTCCCTGTAATTGATTTCTAATCTCATAGCATTGTGGTCAGAAAAGAGGCTTGATATGATTTCAATTTTCTTAAATTTACCGAGGCTTGATTTGTGACCCAAGATGTGATCTATCTTGGAGAATGTTCTGTGCGCACTTGAGAAGAAAGTGTAATCTGCTGTTTTTGTATGGAATGTCCTATAAATATCAATGAAATCTACCTGGTCTATTGTGTCATTTAAGCTTGTGTTTCCTTATTAATTTTCTGTTTGGATGATATGTCCATTGGTGTAAGTGGTGTTAAAATCCTGCACTATTATTGTGTTACTCTCGATTTCCTCTTTTATAGCTGTTAGCAGTTGCCTTATGTATTGTGGTGTTCCTATGTTGGGTGCATATTTATTTATAATTGTTATATCTTCTTCTTGGATTGATCCCTTGATCATCATGTAATGTCCTTCCTTGCCTCTTGTAATATTCTTTATTTTAAAGTCTATTTTATCAAATATGAATATTTCTACTCCAGCTTTCTTTTGATTTCCATTTGCATGGAATATCTTTTTCCATCCCCACACTTTCAGTCTGTATGTGTCCCTAGGTCTGAAGTGGGTCTCTTGTAGACAGCATATATATGGGTCTTGTTTTTGTATCCATTCAGCGAGCCTGTGTCTTTTGGTTGGAGCATTTAATCCATTCATGTTTAAGGTAATGATCGATATATATGCTCCTATTACCCTTTTCTTAATTGTTTTGGGTTTGTTTTTGTAGGTCCTTTTCTTCTCTTGTGTTTCCTACTTAGAGAAGTTCCTTTAGCATTTGTTGTACAGCTGGTTTGGTGGTGCCGATTTCTCTTGGCTGTTGCTTGTCTGTAAAGCTTTTGATTTTTCTGTCAAATCTGAATGAGATCCTTGCCGGGTAGAGTAATCTTGGTTGTAGGTTCTTCCCTTTCATCACTTTAAATATGTCATGCCACTCCCTTCTGGCTTGTAGAGTTTCTGCTGAGAAATCAACTGTTAATCTTATGGGAGTTCCTTCGTATGTTATTTGGCATTTTTCCCTTGCTGCTTTCAATAATTTTTCTTTGTCTTTAATTTTTGCCAATTTCATTACTATGTGTCTTGGCGTGTTTATCCTTGGGTTTATCCTGTATGGGACTCTCCAAGCTTCCTGGAGTTGAGCGGCTATTTCCTTTCCCATGTTAAGGAAGTTTTCAACTATAATCTCTTCAAATACTTCTTGGGTCCTTTCCCTCTCTCTCCTCCTTCTGGAACCCCTATGATGTGAATGTTTTTGCATTTAATGTTGTCTCTGAGGTCTCTTAGACTATCTTCATATCTTTTCATTCTTTTTTCTTTATTCTGTTCCGCAGCAGTGAATTCCACCATTCTGTCTTCCAGGTCACTTATCCATTCTTCTGCTTCAGTTATTCTGCTATTGATTCTTTCTAGTGTATCTTTCATTTCAGTTATTGTATTGTTCATCTCTGTTTGTTTGTTCTTTAATTCTTTTATGTCTTTGTTAAGCATTTCTTGCATCTTCTCGATTGTTGCTTCCATTCTTTTTTCAGGTTCTGGATCATCTTCACTATCATTATTCTGAATTCTTTTTCTGTAAGGTTGCCTATCTCCACTTCATTTACTTGTTTTTCTGGGGTTTTATCTTGTTCCTTCACCTGTTACATAGCCCTCTGTCTTTTCCTCTTGTCTATCTTTCTGTGAATGTGGTTTTTGTTCCACAGGCTGCAGGATTCTGTTTTTATTTTTAAATTATTTTTTCTTTCAAGAAATGATGATGGAATAGGCTTTAAAAAAATAAAGAACTTGTTCATTTAGCAAAACAAAAACTTGACACCCCTTTGTCTGACTCCCAAATATTTTTAGAATTTTACTCATCTGCAAAATCTAGCAATGTTGGTCTCAGTGTATTTAGAGACCTATCTTTCTTTTTTTTTTTTTTTTTTTTGTGGTACGCGGGCCTCTCACTGTTGTGGCCTCTCCCATTGCGGAACACAGGCTCCAGATGCGCAGGCTCAGCGGCCATGGCTCATGGGCCCAGCTGCTCCACGGCATGTGGGATCTTCCTGGACCGGGACACGAACCCATGTCCCCTGCATCGGCAGGCGGTCTCTCAACCACTGCACCATCAGGGAAGCCCAAGACCTGTCTTTCTTAATGAACAAGTAACAGGGTGGTAAATATCTGGATATCAATCATCTCTTTTGCCACAGAGTCAGTAGAGCACAGTGTTTGAGAGCCTGGACTTCACAATCCGTCAGACTTCAATTTCAACCTTGGTTGTACCTCTAACAGCAGTAAGATCTTGGGCAAGTCACATGACATCTCTAGACCTCTGTGTCCTCAGTTGTAAAATGGGGATAATAACAGCACAGTATCTATTTCTTATAGTTAATGTGAGAAAGAAATGAGAAAGTGAATGTGAAGGAAGTAGCACATAGTAAACAATCAATGAACATTATTATTATTATTAACATTATTAATAAATAAACGAGTGCTTGAAACATGGACTCTTAGCAAGCATTTGGATTGCACTCTTCCATATATTATGAATTTGCCACACATACCGTGTCTTCTGGGATGTTTCCAAAATGAATTGGTTTGGCCCCTGTTAAATGAGCCCAGCTTTCAGATTATAGTGTATTAAGTGTTGAGACTTTTTTACCTGATTCTCCCCCCTCCAAGAACAAAGGGAAGAAAGTCATCTCTGCTCTCTCCCCACTCCCCATCTTGGACTCCCTGGCACCAAATGCCTTGGCCGCCATGCTGCCTTGCATGCCCCTCATGTCTTTTAGTTTCCACAGAGACACTAGGACAACCAAAGACAGACAGTGGTGGCTGCCCTCTGGGCTCCTATCACAGCCACACGCGGACTCTCAAGGGAGCTTAAAGACAATGTCTCTCTGACCTTTTCATTTTATCCACGAGGTAACTGCAGTGGAGGATGTCAAAGTGACATAGCTGTAAAGTTAGGGAGGAAAAGAGTCAAGGCTGAGTGCATGTTCAAAGTCATTAATTCTTCCTCTCTAAATAGCACACTGTATGACCATAATAACTTCCTTCACGGGGCTAAGGCATTTTGCACATATATGTACCTGTCCATCACCAAACATTGAAGCAGAGTTAACTTGGGGATCTAGCTGAATTTTGTCAAGCATTCATCACCACCTACCATGCTGACCCCCTCCCTGCCTCTCATCTGGCATCTCTTTCTGTCTCCTCCCAAACACCCAGTGCCCTCAGATCATGCTATTCCAGCCCCCTGTTATCTGTTCTCATAGCACCTTGTATTTCTCTTTCCCAGATGTTATCATAATTCAAATTTTACTTCTCCCCTTCCAGACTCAAACTCTCAGAGTGGCTCGGTCTGTTTTTGCTCAACATTGTATCCCAGATTTTGGCAGGATTCCTAGAACATCACAGGCCTTCAATAAATATCTGTTAAATGAATGGATGGAGGGAGGGAGGGATGAAGAGATGGATATATCGATGGATGGATGGATGGATGGATGGGGTACCCAGACTACCATCATCCCCTGGAACTCTAAGATTAGGATCTCTCACGACTTCCTGTCCCATCAAAATGCATTGCCTTGTTTTCCGTGTTTATATCTCCTTGCTCTCTGAGTCTTTTTAATTTTTTAGACACATCTGAATAAATACTCTCTAGAGCAAAGCACATGCATTTTAACAGGGGCCCTGGTCAAAACAAAATGCCTGAGGAGTAACTCTAATGGAGAGACTCCAGGCCTTGTGGACATGGGGACGAGTAAGAGATTGAGTCACAAGTCTCTTTGGTAACCTCTAATTCAGCAATTCTCGTAAAGAAGTGACTCAAGTAAATCATGGAGTTGGCATAGTGAATGTTAAGAGCCTGGACCTGGACTCTGACTCTACCACTCGGTGGCTGTGTAACCTTTGGCACATTACTTAACTCTTCTGTATCTCAGCTTCCTGCTCTGTAAAATTGAGATGATACTATTCAGCCCATGGTGTTATGGTGAGAATTAAATAGGACATTCTATCCAGAACACTTAGACTAGTACCTGGCCTGCCTCAATAAACATTAGCTATTGTTTTATATGAACTCATGCCTTGTTTTTCCCTTTTTTTTTTCACAAAGAAACCATAAGCTCTTTTTTAAAAAAAATTATTTATTTTATTTATTTATTTTTGGCTGCATTGGGTCTTTGTTGCTGCACGCAGGCCTTCTCTAGCTGCGGTGAGAGGGGGCGACTCTTCATTGCGGTGTGCGGGCTTCTCACTGTGGTGGCCTCTCTTGTTTCAGAGCACGGGCTCTAGGTGCGCGGGCTTCAGTAGTTGTGGCGCATGGGCCCAGTTGCCCCATGGCACGTGGGATCTTCCCTGACCAGGGTTCGAACCCGTGTCTCTTGCATTAGCAGGTGGATTCCCAGCCACTGTGCCACCAGGGAAGCCCTCATGCCTTGTTTTCCGCCCCAGATAAAATGACTGTGTTGATCACACGCTTCCTCTATCAGATTTCACCATCTGTCTCAAAATCCAAGCCAAAGTTTGACTTGCCATCACTGAGAAAGCTCACAGGACTTTGTCTTTGCTTACAGGCCTGTGCAGAACAGCATTCCAGGTGGCCCTGGTGGACAATATGTTGTCCCCATGGCATGGTGATTTTAGAGGGCAATCTCCACGAGGAAGCATAAATTCTGGAATGCATGCTTTTTTAAAAAGTCAGCTGTACAAAGGAGGTGGGCTCTGCTTAGCTGAGATCATGTCTCGGGAGCCCAGATGTAGCAGATGAGGACACACAGACCCCGTGTTCTTTCCAGGTTTCGGGTGCGGAGCCCTGTTCCCAAGGCAACAGTGGCATCAGACCTCTGTCTAATGGCCCCTGGATCCCTGGTGACCTTTACCTTTGGCCTCTCCCCCTGCTGATAAGCCTCTCGCAGGGCCTCTTGGTAACGTTCCCGTTTCAGTGTGTTTACATTTATGACAAAGGCACATCTCATTATTAATGGAGGCTCGGGGCGAACGAGCAGCTGCTGTTTCTCACTGTGCTTTACAGACTTCAGAAGCCTCCATTAAACTCCTTGGACAAAAGTGTCTGAGGGGCCTCGGCTCACACACCACTCACCCCATCCCCCAAGTCCTTGTTTACATGGAAAGTGAAGGAAAACGGAGAGCAGCCAAAAAAGGTGAAATTCAAGGAACCAGACGCTGCCGCTTGGATTAAAAGCCATACATCCCCTTTCCCGCTTTTACTGAAGCCTGGCTGCCCTTGAAACCTAGAGAGAGAATTTCTCATAAACTGGTGGGCCCGCAAATAAAGGAAAGGAATGTGGCCACATCCCAAATTTCCAGGGACAATGATCTCAGACCTTCTCCAAAAAAGCTGTGTGAAGGAAGCCAATCACAGAAAGACAAATACTGCATGACTCTGCTTATATAAGGTACAGAGAACAGTCAAAATCATAGACACAGAAAGTTGAATGGGGCTTGCCAGGGGCTGGGAGTATAGAGGAGATGGGGAATGGTGTGTAATGGGTAGAGTTGTTAAACATTTTTTTTATTTTTAAAGCGTTGGCCGCACCATGTGGCTTGCGGGATCCTAGTTCCCCAGCCAGAGATGGAACCTGCGCCCTCAGCAGTGAAAGCGCCGAGTCCTAACCATTGGACCGCCAGGGAATTTCCAGAGTTTCAGTTTTACGAAATAAAAAGAATTCTGGAAATGGAAGGTGGTGATGGCTGGACAACATTATGAAAGTATTTAAGACCGCTGAATTGTACGCTAAAAATGGTTAAGATGGTAAATTTTATGTGCATTTTGCTACAATTAAATATATCTATATACATATATATTTATATATAATTATATAAGTTATAAATATATACTTATATACATTTATATATAGTATAAGGTGTGTGTGTATGCGTGTGTGTGTGTGTGTGTGTGTGTGTGTGTATATATATATGTATATATATTCTGCTCCTTGGAGAGCAACTTGCATTAATTCAGAGCCAAGGACATGACGTGTGGAAGTAGCTTCCCTTCCAAGCCGTTTAGAAATACGTGTCCAACCTTAACTTTGCCTGGGACTGGCTTGAAGAACAGATGACATTAAAGTGGCTCTGGGCTGGCCACACTGAGTAAGGTTCAGGAAAACCTTATGGAGTTAGCCTGTTGCAAAAGTGTAGAGAAGGTGAGATTGGTCTTTCCCTCATCTCCCATTTCTTATATTTTCCCTAATTTTATCTGGCTTTTAGTCTCTTGTCTGACCTTCTTTCATCCTAGAGCAAGATTTGCCACCTCCTTGAAAATAAAACTGTTTTTGGTCCTTGTACCTGGTAGACACTTGTTAAATATTAGTTGAATGAATAAAGTATTTCCCCCTGATAGTACTGATTATTTGTAAAATCCATTTACTCTTTCCAAACCTCTTTCATTTCTGTTACTTCATTGTGTCCTCCAAACACCGGTCTCGGATTTGCCACCCCTGGGAACTTGGCATGAGGGCCATTAGCATTGCCTTTTATCAGGTGAGAAAAACCAAGGTGCGCTTGGTCAAGGTCACGTGGACAGTATTTGGAGATGCAGGCTTAGCATCGGTGCTCCTGGCTGGTTTCTCAGTGTCCTTTGCACACAGCCAGGATGTTTCACTCTCAGGAGAATAGCTGACATTTATCAAGCAGGTATTATGGGGTCTTCCCTGGTGGCGCAGTGGTTGAGAGTCCGCCTGCCGATGCAGGGGACACGGGTTCGTGCCCCGGTCCGGGAGGGTCCCACATGCCGTGGAGCGTCTGGGCCCGTGAGCCATGGCCGCTGAGCCTGCACGTCCGGAGCCTGTGCTCCGCGGTGGGAGAGGCCACAACAGTGAGAGGCCCGCGTACCCCAAAAAAATAAACAAAGAAAACCAGGTATTATGTGCCAGGCACCATGCTGAGAGCCTTATGTGTGTTATCTTCTCTAATCCCACCATAACCCTCCGGGTAGCTATTATTATTATTATCCCCATTTTACAGAGGTGTAAAATAAGGTATGGTGTGGAGTGGTAAAGGGAAGGTCACATAGTTAGTAAATGGTGCAGCTAGGATGGGAGCCCAAGATGTCTGGCTTAAATCCATGCACTTAAATACTATAAAGTTACTGTCGTAAGACGAAAGTGATGTAATATTGCCCTGCAAGGAAATTTTCTCAAGGAAAACTAGAGAAAGAGGGAATGGTAATCAAAAGGATGACTTCCTAAAGGAGGACCCTCAGGTAGCTGGGGACCAAAGGAAGCATATGGGGCTAAAAGGGACTCTATCTCTAGGTAGTCCCTAGGTTTTTGAAATCTATTCAAGTGGAATAGATTTTGTAGGAAAACTCCCAAATACATTCTGGTTTAAAGGGAAATTCTAGATTGTTGCCCCAATTTTTACTGATCCCAGTTAATCTTTCATGTTGCCCAAGGGAATCATTTTCAATACAGAGTCTCTTTTTATTCTCAGGCCCAGAGGATTTCACTACTTGTATCCAAATCATGTCTCCACTCTGTTGATTCTGTTCTAATTATGAAAGAGAGGATGATATTGATCTTTTGATCCTATCTTCCTGCCTAATGATACTACAGTCCGTAGAAGGACTTAGCTAAAAATAAATAGAATAATATTCTCACAATGAGTATTTAAAGAATTGCAATTACTTTCCCTCATAATATGGTAGGTATAATGCTTCTTATTATCAAAAGTAACTTTGGAGTGGATATAATTTTAATATTTAAGAAAAAGGAAAAAGAATATCTCCTGTATTTGTCAGTACTTTTAAGGTAACAAATGAAAGAAACTCAAATAAAACCACCTTAAATAATGAAGTAAATGGGTTCATATAACTAGGAAATTTAGAAATCAAGAGGGCCTGAGGATCCTTTGAGACTCAAATGATGTCATTTGCTCTCTCTCCCTCTCTGTCCCCACTGCCGGTCTTTGCTTTTCTTGGTATTTGGGCCTCAGTTCCTCCCATGATGATTGAACCTCTGCCATGAAGAGGAACACGGCCTCTTACAGCTTCGAGCATAATCTCTCCTAATGAAAATTTCCAGAGGAAACAGAGAGGGTTTCTCTCTGAGCATTAAAATATGCAATCAAAGAAAGGACCCTAAATGGCTCTTGTTTGGTCAAATGCTTAATGCTGGGCCAGTTCCTGTGGCCATGGGGAGGTTTGAGATTGGCCAGGTTATCGAACACATGCTCACTTCCATGGTCAAGATGTGAGTGCTGTGATTAACTGCCTTTCTAGATCCTCTGGAAGAGCGAGTGGGTGCGGTGCCCCAGGGGGTGTTAGAAGATGTAAACAGAAATTGGTCAGTGTCATATGGGCCATTCTGTGGCCCTGGCAGAGCATAAACTGCAGTGAAGGTCAACTCCAATCTAGTCTTAATCGTTTGAGCTAAATAGGGGATTTGGGCTAGAAATAGGAAAATTACATTATGATCCAGAACCTACTCTCCCAATGATACACACGAAAAAGTCACATACACAAACACCTACTGACTGAGTGCCTACAATATACTAGAAAGACACACAACGCTGTGTTTAGTGAAGAACAGACTCTATCGATGATCAGATGTGTGACTGGATGAGCTACTGCCCCCTTCTTATGTCCTAGTCTTTAGTGGGAATAAGGGTATCAGGAACATACCTCACAGGAACATAAATGTGTTCATATATGTAGAGCAATTGGTGTACTCCCTGCCTGGCTCACAGTAAATCCTATCTAGTTGTTTGGTTCTCTTAGTGCTACTATTAATATTAGTATTAGTATTATGTGACCTTCGGCAAGTTGCCTCACATCTCTGTGCTTCAGACTGCCTCTCCATAAAATGGGAGCGCTACACCTATTTTAAAGTGTGAGGTACAGGTAAAAACAACACATACAGAGCACAGGATATTGCAAACAAGCAAGGCTGGCCATCATCAGGTGGGAAATGTCCTTGCTCCACAACTCCTGGCCCCGTTCCTGCGCCCTGACCATGGAGAGAGAACCAGGACCCAATGGGAGACAGAGCCCTGCTGTTTACACCTTTCCAGTGAGTGTAATCCCGTGTTACTTTTTTTTTTTTTAACATCTTTATTGGAGTATAATTGTTTTACAATGGTGTGTTAGTTTCTGCTTTATAACAAAGTGAATCAGTTATACATATACACATGTTCCCACATCTCCTCCCTCTTGCATCTCCCTCCCTCCCACCCTCCCTATCCCACCCCTCCAGGTGGTCACAAAGCACCGAGCTGATCTCCCTGTGCTATGCGGCTACTTCCCACTAGCTATGTATTTTACGTTTGGTAGTGTATATATGTCCATGCCACTCTCTCACTTTGTCACAACTTACCCTTCCCCCTCCCCATATCCTCAAGTTCATTCTCTAGTAGGTCTGTGTCTTTATTCCCGTCTTACCCCTAGGTTCCTCATGACATTTTTTTTTTCTTAGATTCCATATATATGTGTTAGCATACGGTATTTGTCTTTCTCTTTCTGACTTACTTCACTCTGTATGACAGACTCTAGGCCACCATCACCCTGATACCAAAACCAGACAAAGACGTCACAAAGAAAGAAAACTACAGGCCAATATCACTGATGAACATAGATGCAAAAATCCTCAACAAAATACTAGCAAACAGAATCCAATAGCACATTAAACAGATCATACAACATGATCAAGTGGGGTTGATTCCAGGAATGCAAGGATTCTTCAATATACGCAAATCTATCAATGTGATAAACCATATTAACAAATTGAAGGAGAAAAACCATATGATCATCTCAATAGATGCAGAGAAGGCTTTCGACAAAATTCAACACCCATTTATGATAAAAACCCTGCAGAAAGTAGGCATAGAGGGAACTTTCCTCAACATAATAAAGGCCATATATGACAAACCCACAGCCAACATTGTCCTCAATGAAACCGTGTTACTTTTGAATATTCAGTCACTAGAAGAACCCCTTTGGTCGTTCCCCGACTACAAACAGTTTTAACATTTGATCTAAGTAAATTAGCGACACTAGTATACATTTGATAGTGAAAGAGAAAAGACAATTTCTCACCATTTAAATGATCGTTGACTCTTCTCTTTTCGCGCTCCATGCTTCCTGTTCCGATCCATAGAGGCTTGTTGGAAATTTTAGCCTTAAAAATGACCAATAAATACTGACTAAATCACAGGCCATGAGAACTGGGGAGATGTTAACACTATGATAACAATTAAGGTGGTCCCTGAGCAAAGGCTGAAAATGTTACAAGTTGTTTGAGAGTGGATTCCCAGTTGTGTCCTATGTTTACCAGGAGCTGGTCCTATGCCAGCTGGGTCTTCTATAATTTCTGGTGGAACTTTATCACTTTGCTTTCTTTCTGATGGCAAGTTACTCTTAAATCTCTTTTCCTGGAAGCAGAATCTTGTTTTAAGTTCTCTTAGAATCTGAAAGTAGGCAAAATAATACTTGGATAAAATGTAAGACTTTAGAAAGCTTTGCCTGGGCCAACATTATTTCCTTGTGGAGTTTTTCGGTTTTCTAACTTAAACACCTATTTATTAGTAACAATGCAGGGCAGTACAGCGGACTCTTGGCATTGGAAATGGGGAATGTTGGATTTAGGGTTTTGTTTTTTCTTGTTTCAACAGCTTTATTGAGGTATAATTGACACATCATAAACTGTACGCATTTAAAGTGTCAACTTGGATAAGACTTGACATATGTATACACCTGTGAAACCGTCACCACAATCAAGAAAAAGAAGATATAAGTCACCCCCAGAAATTCCTGGAGTTTGTATGTCTCTTTCCCCTTCCTCTAGAATATGTGCAATTTTTCTAGGGTAAAGAAAAGCACTATTTATTTATCATTAGAAGCAAATATTTTTAATACATATGGGGAACCTGGGCAGGGGAGCTGGGAATGGGATGACAGCTCCATTACAAAGCTGACTTTTAGAATTGTAAGAGGAACTCATTACCCCATTACGGAGACTCTCTGCTTTCCTAGCTGCAGGTCTGCTAACTATGAAAAAGGCTTTGGGGGCACGAGTGTCCTTCAGGGATTTCTAAACACTCCATAAACTAGGCTCATCCAAACCGATGGGGCTGTCTGAGGCCTTATTATAAACAGATGGGAAAGAAAGTGTATCAACTGTCTGTGATCTTTTTGGAGTCACTTAGAAAGACACCAGCGAAGGGGATGGTCATGGAGATGAAGTCCCTTGATTTCTGAAGCTGAATTCAACCCACAGGATCCAACAGGCCCAGATAAAGCTCAAGACATACACTTAGAAACTAACCTAAAAGAAAAAAAAAAAAAGATAAGACCAAAGGAAACATTCATCCTCTTCTGACTCACTGCAGCTTCTGAGCTGGATGCCCTAGTGAAGGGTTGAAGAATTATGAAACGGTTTGGCTAGGTGGGAAGGAGTGTTCACCAGATTGTCTTGCAACGTTCAGTGCAGGAAATTATCCATCAGGTGGGAGAGGATAACCCTGCAATTCCATCCAGATGAGGCATGATCAGAGCCATGAAGGGTCTACGTTGAAAAGTGAAACGAAACCAAAGGAAATCAAAGGAGATGAGTTGAGGTTAGGGTGAGGGATTGGGAAGGATAGACGCCTTGGAAAGCATGTCAGTTCTGAATACTCCTGGACCTCAGAAATATTTGTATTATTCCCTCTCAGAGCTCTGATTCACATCTCTCAAATTCCTTGGAAGTCCAGGCCTAAGGGGAGGGGCAAAGGGAACATCTATTGTTCAGGGGATGGGGCGTGTAATGTGTAATTGTTCAGATTCATTCAATATGACCGAATCTAAATAAACACACAGCTTTATCAGTTAGAGATGAAAGGGTCTGACCAGCTCTGAGCCTCTTTCCCTGACAAGCATAGAGATACGAAAAGGGAATCTTATCAAGGGGTTTTAGAATCCAGAAGGAGACACGAACAAGCAGACTTAAAACATACACAAGGTAGGATCTGGGGACAAATTGAGCTGACTTGAATTCCCTTTGTCTTTCCTTCCATTTTTCTTTTTCTCTTGTAAAAGCTGATAAACGTCTGCGTGCAATGACAGTACAGAATTCAAGAAACATTATATTTCTAAAGTAAGAGGAAAACCGGCCCTGGCGTATGTGAAAAGCCCCTTCTCCTTCACGTTGGCATAGTGAGCAAGGCTTCATTAAGCCTTGGACTCGCTTGTCAAGGCATAAAGATCAAAATCCCCTGGTGTTGGCCAGGCTCACTTATTCCTGCTTCGGGGGCTCCCCCAGTGCAGCGGAGCCGGGCACAGACACCCGCCATGAAATTAGAAGCTGCCCTGAGCAGGACAGATGGGTGTTTCGGTTCTGTCTTCCCAACAGATTTGTAGGGACACCCCAGAAAGGAGGCAGAAGTATCCGTCTCTCTCCCAGCTGGGAGGGGATGCCTAAGGTCCCTGAAAGGTCCCTGTTCAACTAGGCAGTTTACCATTCCTCAGTCTTTTCTTTCTTTTTTAATGTTACAAGCTTCATTTGTGTTCATTTAAGATAAATGAGAAAGTACAAATGGGCCAAAAAGAAGAAAACCACCGTTAACACTTTCTTAAATATTCTTCCAAAGCTTTCCACAGAAAACCAAATGACAGATAACACTAAACTTCTTTTTTTTTATAATTTACTTGTTTCTCCCACTATAATGAACATGTCATAGTATGTTTAATTAATTCCCCTGTATTAGACAGTCTGGTTGTTTCCAGTATTTTATTCTTATAAACAACCCGTAGCCTTAAATCTTTGTGCAAATTCCTTATTTCCTTAGGATAAATTCCTAGGTGTCGGGTCAAAACTGTGCATATCGTGAGGCTTCTTAGAATGGTTGTTTCCAAATTGCAACCTCCCACTCACCCACCTTCCACGCCGAGTTTTATCAATCCTCACTCCCATCTATTCTACCCCTGGCTAACTCCGGGTAGCGTCACTTTTCTCTTCTGCTAATCTGATTGTGTAAAAGTGGTGCCTCTTTGTTTCAATTTGCATTTCTTTAATTACTAGTAAAATGAATTTTTTTCATATGTGTATTATCTATTTGTTTTTCTTTCATTAACTGGCTATTCATGCCCTTAGTGCATTTTTCTATTGTGGTACAGTATTCCTCTTTTTCTTCATAAGAACCCTTTATATGTAAAAGATATTCTTTATCAGCTTTTTTTTTTTTTTTGCGGTACGCGGGCCTCTCACTGCTGTGGCCTCTCCCGCTGCGGAGCACAGGCTCCGGACGCACAGGCCCAGTGGCCACAGCTCACGGGCCCAGCCGCTCCGCGGCACGCGGGATCCTCCCGGACCGGGACACGTACCCATGTCCCCTGCATCGGCAGGCGGACTCCCAACCACTGCGTCACCAGGGAAGCCCTCTTTATCAGCTTTTAATACAAGTTACATATTTCTTTAAAGTTTATCATTGGCCCTTTAGCTTTTTCATAGTGTTTTGCCATATACTTCAAATTTTTTTCAGATTTTAATATAAAGGTTTCTGCCTTGGAATCATGCTTACAAAGTTCTCCATTTATCTCTGAGGGAAGATGGAGGCTTTTAGACAATGCTTCCTCAAACCTCCATGGCTATCCTTTATGCATTTTTAAACAAAAAGAACAGAGGCAGTGAATAGATGCAGTGAGACTTAAATTACAGTGGAATAAAATTCCATATATTTTTGCTTACCAGAGTTGGCTTGCTTTTGCTAATTTATCACAGAGCATGAAAAGCCCAGCAGAGCCCCCAAAGAGAGAATAATGCCCAAAGGCAGGCTGCTTCTTCATTTGAATGCTCAGAGTCATTTGGAACCCTGTTTCTTTTGGGGGTAGTTCTTAGCAGGCACACTCACCTTACCTCGAACTCCTTTCTCACCCCTGAGCACCTTATGTGTTCAATGCTCAGTTTGTTAAACTTTTTGGAGTCCTGCCTCTAAAGCAGGGCCAAGGCAAGAGCTCTTTGTTAAGGGAGTGTTTCCCAGAGACTTGCTTAGGACTCAAAAGCGATCAATCCATGGGGTTAGGAGAGGGGTAAGGGGGTGGAGTCCCCTACTCAGCATCACCATCTTTCCAAAGCCTCAGAAACAATTGACTTCTCTGTATTCCCTGGGTGTACATGTGCTTTGCACATGAGAAATTCATTTTACCTAAAGGGGATTATTTCCTACAGCAGGGTAATAGCCAACAGGAAAACCTCACCAATATATTATCTAGAAATCCACTCTGTTATCTGACACAAGTCTCAGCGTCTAGAGTACATCTCAGTTTTGTGCCTGCCCAGCACTTATTCTCTCTTCTTGGGTTGATGGAACTTTGATCTTCTTTGAAGAATCTTACTTCCCTCATGCTCCAAATATGTAATTTGAGGATGGAGGTGCTGAGACCAGCCCCTGACACTATATAGACATACCAGTCAGACCTAGACAATCAGAGCATTTCACTCCCCTTGGCTACAGTGATTGGTTCAAGAATGGGCACATGACCCAAGCTAGACCAATAAAATTCAATTCTTGGACTTTCATTGATATTATTAGGAAAGAGACAAGTTCTTTTCACTAGGGATGCTGAGCAAATAGGTTGTGAGCCTGGACTTTGGTCTCCTCCTTGCCCAGTCATGGGAGGAGCCTGTCTAAATGAAACCTGCTCAGAGGAAAGCAGAAATAGAAAGTGGCTGAGTCCTGACTACTGCTGTAAGCCCCTAGACTGACCCGAGCCTAAAATTGGAATCCCCCTAAACTGTTTCCTGAGCCAGTAAACCCTCTTTTTTGCTCAAGTCCATTGAGATGAGAGTTTCATCACCTGAGCAATATTTCTGAAAATAGCAACTTTGTATTAGCTCTGGACACCTTGGCAATTAAGGCAAGTTTAAAAGGAATTGATCTGAGAGTCTAGATTGTAGCCCTACCACCACTAATTACTTTCAAATCCTTGGGCTAGTGGCTTTATCTGCGTGGGCTCACTCTTCTCATCTAAAAGAGGTTGTTGGAAGAAAGAAACTCTAAATATCTCTTCGAGGGCCATAAGTCTTGGCTCTGTGATAACATTGTGTCAACACTTCAAGTTAATCTGAGATTCTGTCCCCAACTGCCACCTCCATACCCAATGACAAATGACACTGATTTATTTTAAAAGTTGAAAACCAAATCATAAGGACTACATATGCTTTAAGGGACTAGCAGGTAGAACAAGACTATCTCTAAAACATTACTAGGATGTAGATTTCTCCAGAACTATGTTAATGAAGTGAGTAATATACTAATACATTAACTATTGTAACTATTGTATAGATTGGTAATAAATATTTTGCTTTTAAAAGGTCTACTGCTCCAGTTTTGCTGAGCTAAAGTAAACAAAGATCCTAGTATGTCAACAGATGACACAAGTGTTCAGAAATGATGCTGTCTGCTCCAAGTAGATGAACAGAGAAAACAGGAAGAGAATCCAGCAAGGGACCATCACCTGTGCCATCCACGTCAGGCGTGAGTGAAACTGCAGCTCGCCCTCCGTCTCTTATTGCTGACGATCCTTCAGCTCTACCATCTCCCACCTCCTCTCCCTCCTCCAGTCAGTAACTCCTCTTGCCTCTTCACTCGATGCCAGTCCCTGTATGCCAACTGTTGTACTGCACTACTGTACTTTCCAAGGTACTGTACTGTAAGATTAAAAATGTTTTCTTTATTTTTTGTGTTTGTTTTTTATGTATTATTTGTGTGAAAAGTATTATAAACCTCTTACAGTACAGTACTGTATAGACGATTGTGTTAGTTGGGTACCTAAGCTAACTCTGTTGGACTTATGAACAAATTGGACTTACTAACGTGCTCTCAGAACGGAACTCGTTCATATGTAGGGGACTTACTGTAGTGGCTTCTTGCTGATGCCTTTTCCTGCATGGACTCATTGTCCCATGTTTAACTCTCAGCATCTCTCTCTACCATACAGCCAATCCCCTGCTTTGAATTCCTTCTGTTGTAAATACTTGAGGAGGTGTCTGTTTTCCTGCAGAAACCTGACTGATTCACGTAGCGGGCCTTCCTACCACAGGGCCTTTGCTTATTCTCTACCTGTGCCTCCTCATCCCCAAGGCCTACTCTTAGTCATCCTTTAAGACTTTGTTCTACCATCACTTCCTCTTTGAAACTGTCCCGGTTTTCCACCCACTTCTTCCTGAAGAATGAATTGTGTATCCCTCTTCTATCACATCTCTCTCATAATAAGCGGTTTATTCTTGGAAACCAGTATAGACTTAATTTTCTTAAGAGCAAGTACATTGTTGTATGAAATGTGGTATCACAGACCTATCACATAGAAGAAGTGTTTATTAAATGAATGACGGAATGCAGAACTAAAGAAACACTTTTCAAATCCAGATAAAAATAATTGTATACTGTCCTTGTGGCAGACACTATAAGTTACCCACTCAGTATCACATCTCCTTTTTTCTTGACAACAGAACCGTAGCTCTGTTTGGAGCAGCAATGTTTCCAGCCTCCCTTGCAGCTCAAGGTGGCCATGTGACAGGTCTATCCAGTGAAACAAGTGAAGGCTGCCAGGGAGGTTTTTGGAAAAGCTTTGCTCTCCTAATAAAAGGGAAAAGTCATAGCCCATACTACTCTTTCTTCCCACCCTATTTTTTCTGTGCCTTGAATGTTGATGTGATATCCGGAGCTACTGCAGCTAACGTGAAACTATGAGTGTGAGGGAAGCAATAAGCATGAGGGGGGGAAAAAAAACCAACACATGTAAGATAGCAAAGCAAAGGATAGAAAGAATATGGGTCTCATGGCATCACTGGATTTCTTGATACAGGAGGAAAGTTAATTCTTCCTTTTAAGCTATTGTTCTTTCAATTTTATATCACTTGCAGTCAAATCCATTTCTAATGGATAGAATCTGCCATTCAGGAATAGTCTACTATTGTTCCCTTTTATCATCCCAGATAAGGATGGCACAGTCACGATTAGATGATCCAATACCAGTGCCTAATATGGAGAGTCCAAAGAAAAAACAGTAGATTAATGGGTATGGTGGTTAATTTTTTGTGTTCAACTGGACTAGGCCATGGTAGCCAGCTATTTGGTAAAACACCAATCTAGATGTTGCTGTGAATGTATTTTTTAGATGAAATTAACATTTAAACCAGTAGGCTTTGTGTAAAGCAGATTACCCTCCATAATGTGGATGGGTCTCATCCAATCAGTTGAAGACCTTAAGAGAGAAAGGCTGAAGTTCCCCAAGGAAGAGAGAATTCTGCCTGTAGACTGACCTTGGACTTGAGATGCAACATGAACTCTTCCCTGGGTTTCTAGCCTGTGGCCTGCCTTATAGATTTCAGACTTGCCAGCCCCCATAATTATAGGAGCTAATTCTTTAAAATCAATCAATTTCTCACATATATATATATGAAACAGAACCATGTATCCTATTGGTTCTGTTTGTCCAGAGAAGCATGACTAATATATTGTGTATATAGAAGCTCAGGGAAGGAATAAACTTTTAAAAACTATATTTATTTTTTGCATGCGTCAGGTCTTAGTTGCAGCATGCGGGAATCTTCATTGTGGTACGCGGGCTTCTCTCTAGTTGTGACACGTGGGCTCAGTAGTTGCAGCACATGGGCTTAGTTGCCCTGCAGCATGTGAAATCTTTTTTCCCTGACCAGTGATCAAACCGGCATCTCCTGCATTGCAAGACAGATTCGTAACCACTGGACCACGAGGGAAGTCCCAAGAATAAACTCTTAGTGGGAAACAAAGACCCTTGAGATATATACCTCAGTGGAAACCATTAAGAATTTCCATTCCAGATTTTGTTGAGCATGTTTATAATTTTTGTGTGTGTGTGATTTTTGGATAAAGAAAAACTTGATTTATTCCACTTTCTCTTTTGATCAGAGACTAGTCTACATTCCTTCCAGGATCAATTTAATTAATCTTCAGCCGCCTTCTTTTCCTCTCTGTGAAATTGGATCTGTTAGAACCTGGCCCAGTGGCCAGTATCTTCACGAGCCAGTTTTCTACCAAGTGTAGATGGGAGTCTCCTGGCCCTGGGGATTGTACCTATGATCTCATTCTATCACCCACGGGGCTTCTTTGCTGTTGTCAGAGTTAAAACCGTAGCCCTGTCTTCTGCTGCTTGGAATGAAAGGTTATGGGATGAGGAGAACCTATCAACATGAGTGAATTATTTATGAAATCAGGTTTTGGCTTTTTCATTTCTGAGCATCTTGCTGGGCTGGATTGCTGGAAAATGACAGCACTTTTGAGTAGTGAGATGAGAGCCGTTTTGAAGCACAGATGCGAGTCTGGTTCTCACCTGTTCTTTACTAATGGCGGCAAACTCTGAGACAGGCTGGGTTCAGGCAGAATCAGGCAGTGCCAGGATGTGGCTCCGTCTTCCAGGTCTACTTTACGTCCTGTAGCCAGTTAATTCCTTCAATGAGTCCTTTCCCTTGGGGACCACCGTTGCCATCTCTTCCTCTCCTGATAGAGGGAGAGAAAACAGAAAACCCCTTCCTCTCTTAGAGACCTCCCAGAGCCTCCTTTATGCAGATGGCTAATCTAATCAGAAAACTGTGAGTCTCTTTAAACTTTCATCTAGCAGGAGTCGGCAAACCATGGCCCTTGGGCCAAATCCAGAGACTACAGGTAGCCTACAAAACCTAGCTTATTTCCTCTCTGGCCCTTAAAAGTTTGCTGACCCCTCTGGATTCCAGAGGAGTAAAGCCTTTAGCAATGGGCATTACAGGCATGAGTGAGGGGTGGAGGAATTTTGTGGTATGAGGCTTGGGCCAGCTTTGTTTAAAAACAAAAATAAAGATGCAAAGAGAAGTCCTTGAAAGTTTGCGGTTGAGCGACTTGTCCACAGGAAATGGATGCACTGTTGATAGACCTCTGTGACTGGGACAAGCCTAGTGTCTTGATTACCATGGATTCTATTGAAAAGGAAGCACTAGGTGTTTCTGTTCATTATACATACTTATCAGGTAAGTGTGTATACTTACCAGGTACTGCCCAGAGCACTTTTCGCACATTTATCCCACTTAATCTCCACAACAACTCCATGAGGAAGATGTAGTTACTAACCCCGGTTTGTGGATAAGTAAGACAAATCATACATATCGAATTGGTCCAGGATACACAGCAGGTTAGAGGAAGAACGCAGGCTCGGATTCACGACTGTCACCTTACATGCCACCACCCTATGTTGCTTTCCGGTTCTGACCAACATAGTGCGGCAGGTTTTCCTTCCACATTCCATTGGAAGGCTCCTGATTCTTGAACATGCTTGCCCATGCTCCTCTGCCCTTCTGTTTCCCATCCTCTGGCCCATCTTCTCCAGCCTACTTCCTCTCCTAAACTGGGTCCTGGCACGGGGGTGGAGAGAGGCGCAGGCAGGGCGGTCATTTAACTGTATTATGCAACCGTGTAATAGACCCCAGTCCTTCAGGAAGTTTGACAATCTAGAATATGTGTTTAGATTTCTAAACTCGGAGACATTTCAGAGCAAAGAGGATCAGGCTGTGTCCTCCAGATGGTTCCAAATGGTTTTACTCTTCTGTGTACGATAGGGACGCAGCTGCCCCTGGAACACAGCTGTTTACAGAGTCTGTGCAGGGGAGTATGCGGGGAATGTCAGAGCTGTGGGCTGGCTTCTTTATCCCTGAGGAAGGGAGAGCAGCCTGGCTTGCAAGTTTCTGATGTGAGAACATGCCCGTTTGTTTCAAGAAGAATTTATTGAAGAGTTACGAAGGGTTCCAGGCTCTCACCCTGCATGATGCAAGCTCGGGTACAGTGTGCCAGTGGGTATGTATGAGCTTCCCGTGGCTGCCATAACAGATTACCGTGAACTGGATTGGTTAAAACAACAGAAGTATATTCTCTTATGGTTCTGGAGAGAAACACAGAAACCCAAAATCAAGGTGTCAGCAGGGCCACATTCCTTCTGGAGGCTCTAGGGAACAGTCCGTTCTTTGCCTCTTCCAGCTTCTGTGGCCGATGGCTTTCCTGGATTCATGGCTGTGTCACTCCAATCTCTGCCTCTATGGTCACAAGCACTTCCTCTTCTGTCTTCTCTTCTGTGTGTCTCTTATGAGGACACTTGTCACTGGACTGAGGACCTGTACAGATAATCCAGGATGATCTCCTCATCTTAAGATCTCTAAATTAATTACATCTGCAAAGACCTCTTCTTCCAAAGAAGGTAACGTTCACAGGTTCTGGAGATTAGGACATGAACATAAGTTTTTTGGGTCCACCATTCATTCCACTGCAGGTGTGTACTAGCGTGAGAGAGAGGAAAAGAGAGAGGCGAGGGCATGGAAGAAACCAGTTGCCTATCCTAGGATCCCAACAACGATTCAGCCAGCTCCAGGCCTTAATCCCATTTTTCAGTCATGGGGAAATGTATCATTTCCAGTTTGCAATTAGCGGTGAGTATCATAGACACAGTACTCAAACAGTGTAGGTGTTTATGTTTATCATGTAATGAGAGTTAAGAGAGAGACATCTTAAGACCATTATGCTGCTCTATCATCGTCTGGGACCCTTCTGCTCCTTGTGTCCCCATCCAGCCTTAGTGCAAGGCTTCCATACTCAGGTGACCACATGGTTCAGCCAGGCTGCTGAAGCTTCAGCCATCACATCTACCTTTTAGGCAGGAAGAAGGAGGAAGATTAGGAAGGGCAAAGTGGTATACGCTTTGTGACTCGGCTCACTTAAAGAGCTTCATAGAGGATACACCTAGTGCGTACATCTCATTGGTCAGAACAGGATGGGCCATAGCTGCGAAGGAAACAAGGGAAATGTGTGTGTGTGTGTGTGTGTGTGTGTGTGTGTGTGTGTGTGTGTGTTTAACCTAGGCACACTGCTATGTTGAATAAAATGAAGGGTCAATGACTAAGGAAGAAGGAGAGACTGGCTATTGGGTAGGCAACCAGGGCTCCATACCATGGGGACCTTGTAAGCACACAAGTCTTAGCACTCATATGACAGAGGCAGAGAGCAGAGAACAGAGGCAGAAGCAGAGAACACTGTCACCTCCTCTCACTTGTATGAATAATAAAAGTAGCTAACATTTGCTGAGGGGTCCCCAGCACTGGGCTTTTTTCCTCCCAAGTTCATTAAACTTTACAACAACCCTCTGAGATTGGTCCTATTGCACTGTTCCCATTTACAGATGAGAAAACCGAGCCCCAGTTAGAGCAAGTAATTTGCCAAGGATCACATGACTGGAAAGTGGCAGAGCCAGGATTGAACCAGATATGCCCGTCGCATGGCCCAGGTTCCACAATGGCTGCTCCACCTGGCTGGGCTGCTCTGAGACCTTGAGGAGGCTGGAGGGGAGGGCTTAGGTCACCCCTGTGGGATAGTAACTGAGGGAGCATGGCCGCAGAGCTGCCTCATCTTTCTTATTTATTTTCGGCTGCACTGTACAGCGTGTGGGATCTTAGTTCCCCCTACCAGGGATCAAACCCGTGCCCCTGCATTGGAAGCGTGGAGTCTTAACCACTGAACCACCAGGGAAGTCCCTTGCCTTTCTTTTTGCTACATTAACTAGGTGTGCAATACTGACTTGGCGACGATCGGTGTTATATGTTACTACTCCTTTAAAAATATTTTTCTTAATGGTACAGATGAACCTGTTTGCAAGGCACAGATGTAGAGAACAAACGTATGGACACCAAGGGGGGGAAGTGGGGGTGGGATGAACTGGGAGATTGGGATTGACCTATATACACTAATATGTATAAAATAGGTAACTAATGAGAACTTGCTGTAGAGCACAGGGAACTCCACTTCGCCATACGGTAGAAACTAACACAACATTGTAAAACAACTATACCCCAATAAAAAAAAATTCTTAATCTTCCCACTTTCTACTTACCCCATAGCCTCCTATATTCATATACAGGATTATATATGAATTATATTATATAGAGAGAGATGTACGTGTATATAAAATATTTGAGTTAACATTTGGTGATTCCTGACTGATTGAACGCGTGGGGAGGCAGGGGGACTCTGCTCGACAGAGCTAACTCCCAGAGCACGAAGCCTCTGATCCTTCTCTGCCTGAACATTCTGTCCACTTTCCTACCTCCAGGACTTTGTACCTACCAGCTCCTTTTTTGTTTTTGTTTTTGCAGTACGCAGGCCTCTCACTGTTGTGGCCCCTCCCGTTGCAGAGCACAGGCTGCGGACGTGCAGGCTCAGCGGCCATGGCTCACGGGCCCAGCCGCTCTGCGGCATGTGGGATCTTCCCGGACCGGGGCACGAACCCGTGTCCCCTGCATCGGCAGGCGGACTCTCCACCACTGCACCACCAGGGAAGCCTCCAGCTCCTTTTTTGGAATGCTCTCCTTTCTCTCTCTCTCTCTCATCGTAAATGTAAGCTGCTTCCTCTAAGACCCCAGATCAAGTGTCCTTTTATCACAATGTCTTCCTTCTCCGACTGCCCTTGCGACTGCCCTTGCTCTCCTCTCCTGTGCCCTCCCCTCCCCTGTCCCTTTCTCTCTCTCGACCCCTGTCCATCCTCAACACCTCTTTTTGGTACCACTCGCTTGGCCTGGAGTTGTCTTTTGGGCCCACATGGGGTGGCACATGTTTTAAGCCGTATGTTTCCTGAAGGCTGGTGGTGCATCTCATGCTTTTCATGTCCCCTGAGTCCCCCACACCCCAGCCCTTCATGCCCACCTCTCTCCGAAGCCTGTGATGTGGTCACAATGCCTTAGAGCACCGGTTCAGCGAGTTACACGCTCACTGAAGAGCTCTTACGCACTCTCACGTGTTGCATGCACATGTTTGTGCGACAATCCTGTTTATGTAGCCAAGATACAGAGAGAAAGGGAAGGGAAGTGGTCACACAAGGCAGGAGCAGATGCAACGTGTTTCTTGATGGGCTTTTTCCCTTGCTCCTGGGTTCCCTTACAACCCCCAGCTGCCTGCAGCACTCTGCAGATGGGGCTCGGCCAGCGTTGAGAAAACAACCCAGGCTTGCTCGGCCACTGTGTTTTCAGCCCACCCTGGGGTGGTTCACCCCACCCCAGGAAGAACTTACGCTAACAACCCATGTACTTGCGTTGGTGGGACTGTTTATAAGCAGCAAACTCTCCTGGATCTGACCTGGACTCAGCACCAATGAGACCACATCCTCAGCTGGGAGGAGAAGGCAGGGTCAGTGCCCGGGAGACGCCAGCTGGACAACATCTCTGCCCCAGCTCTCAGCACCCCTGATGGCCCAGTTTCTTGACTTTCTGAGTCGCACTGTCACCTAGAATAACGACTCCATCCAAGTGGAACTCCAGGTGCCTTAGGAAGGAAATGAGGCTGATGGTAGGGCAGGGCCAACCACACTGTACCTCCCTGGCTTTTCTGATGATGCCCAGGGAGGTGAAGCTTTACGCCCACAGTGGGTTCGCTGCCTCTCCTTACCTTTGCTTTCTGCCCAGGGCTTCTGAACTGGCTTCACCAATCGCTATCAAGAGGAGCAGGCTCTCTGTTGTGTGTCCATTGTGAACCCATACATAGGCCCCCTTAATTCACAGTGACCTCAGCTCCATTGAGAGTGACTGCATTTAACAAATTATGGGGAAAACTCCAAATTCCACCCCATTCAGTCTTATCAAGGATAAGACAGAGAGCTGATGTTATACTGAAGTATTCCCTGAGATATTTCTTTATCCTCTGAATGCTCCTGGCAACTCAGCCCATGAATTAGATGCATAGTCACGTTCCATAAATGGGATAAGCGCCTAGTAGGAAAGTCAACGACCATTTACTGGACACAACAATATAAGGCACACATCTAGATTCCGGGCCTCGGGAGCACCTGAGATCCCCTCCTCTCCGTCAGATGCCCACCAAGTCCCGTACTAAGTTACCACGTCTTGCAGACTGTTCCTTTGCAGAACCCATCCCTGTCTTCCCAGGCCCGTCATCCCCACCACTCCAGGTGAGGCATTTATCTGCTCGCACCTGGATGGATGAAGAAGTTGGAGGCAACAGTGCAATTTGTCTTCACTCTACCTTAAAATCCCTGTCCTTACACCCTCCCCTCTCCTCCTATCTTTATCTCATCCACCTCTTTGCTTTGCCCAATTTCTCCTCTCTCTCTCTCTCCCTCTCGGAATAACCTACATCAAGTGCACAAATCTTACCTGTAGAGTGCCATAGATTTGTACATAGGTGCACACCTGTTCTATCCCCACCCAGTCAAGATACAGAACACTTCCAGCCCCCCAAGCTGACTCCTTCGTGGCCCTTCCCAGCCAGCACCCCCCTCAAGGGCAACCACTATTCTGACCTCTATCACCATAGACTAGTTTTGCTGATTTTTGAGCTTCATATAAATGCAGTCATACAATAGGAATTCTTTTGTGTCTGTTCTATTTCAACTTGGTGCTTCTCTCACTCAGCATTGAGTCTGTGAGATTCATCCACGTTGTTCATAAAATACCAGTATTCTAGCTTTCCTTTGCTGTGTAGCATTCCATATGAATGAACACGCTGCAGTTTCCTTAGCCATTCCCCCATTGATGGACATTTGAGTTTCCAGTGTGGGGCTATTCCAAATACAGCTGCTGTGAACATCCTGGTCCAAGTCTTTGCTCATTCCTTAGGCCCTTCCCTGTCAATTCTCTCTGCGAGTTTCCAATCCCTTGCTTTCCGCTGTTTCTTCACCTCAGCCTACACACATGGCCAGAACTCTGAACTCTTCTAACTTACAAGGAAGAAAGAAAAGAGTTTTTTTTTTTTTTAAAAAATTCTTCTTCCGACCAGAGTCCACCTGTTCACCACTCCTCCCATTTCCTTCCTATGTCCCCGCATGCCCTCCCGGAGGCGAGGCTGACCCCTGTTGGTTCCACGTCTGAGGTGTCCACTTAGGGTGCAGCACCTCGTGGGGCTAATCCTGACTTTCCTCCGTCGTGGCCCCTCCTCCTATCACGCTTACAAATGCAGGCATATCTCCTCCCCTGGAGCTTGTGATAAAATGGCACCTAGGATGCTTTCTGTCCTCTCATCTCTCTGCCTGCAGACCCAATCCTGCCCTCCCAGACTGACTTTTTTTTTTTTTTACATCTTTATTGCAGTATAATTGCTTTACAATGGTGTGTTAGTTTCTGCTTTATAACAAAGTGAATCAGCTATACATATACATATATGTCCATATCCCATCCCTTTTGCGTCTCCCTCCCACCCTCCCTATCCCACCCCTCCAGGCGGTCACAAAGCACTGAGCTGATCTCCCTGTGCTACGCGGCTGCTTCCCACTAGCTATCTACCTCACGTTTGGCAGTGTATATATGTCCATGCCACTCTCTCACTTTGTCACAGCTTACCCTTCCCCCCAGACTGACTTCTAATATCACTAGTATTACCTCCTCCATTCCGCCAGCTGGGAGTAATCCTCCATGCCCGTGCCGTTTGTCACGTAAGCCTCTTTCACGGCATTTACCATCCCGTCTGCCTCGCCTTGCTGTTACTTGGGAGTACGTCACATTACCTGCCTGGGCCTGGAATCTCTGGATGTATTACCTGTGTCTGCGTCATCTCTGATTTCTCCCAACACCAAACACTGTGGCTGGCACTGATAAGGCTTATTACTAAATGAACAATATTATTCATTTATTATTTATTATTAATAAATTATTAAGTGGTTTATTCTTAAATTCCTTGCTACCTGTCCCTATATTATGAAGATTCTATCTCTGAAACACATATGAAAAGTTTAAAGCTATTAAACCTTAAAGAACAAGGTGAGGAAATCTATCGTGTATTTGTGTGTGGTTGTCAGAACTCTCAGGCTAGGGTGGCCTTGAGTTGGCAAGCACGTCAGTGCCTGACTGTCTGGGGGCCTTGGGGGGGCCACTCAGGCCACGAGAGGGCAGGCTGCTCTCGAATTAGGTGGTTTCAAAGATCCTTTAGCCCTGAGTCAACCTCACTGAGGACTGGAATACTCAGAAGCGAGCAGGAGAGGGAAGGGCTCGCAGGCACTTAACAGACCCCATGGCTGACGGCAGCTAACTCAGCCTCGTAGAATTTCTTTCTGATGCCTCACAGTCTACTTTTTATCCCAATATTTTCACTACTCGATGACAGCTGGTTTTTCTGTTTGATTTCTGTCTGTGCGCACCAGGGTGTGATCAGAAGAAACCAACTTTATCCTCCAGTTTTCCTCTTAGTCTTGAAATGCAACCAGTCTAACTAAACCCACATTTACCAAAAGTTAGGTGGGTATGACATCACTTTTGGATGCCAAACACTTAAGTTTTTCACCCTAGAATATGTCTGTCGGACTCTGCCCAGCAGCCAGGGGAATGATGCCCTGTAGGGGAACACGGCCTTCTTTGTAACACTCACGCCCAGGCAGTTTTGTTCCCTCGGTGGGCTGTCCTTAAGAGATGGGCTGGGAAATTATCCTCTCCTTTCCAATGACCACTATCAAAAGGGCAGTGTTCTCAGTTGCCCCGGGACTAACATTTCAGAAGAAATGCTAGTTCAATGACTTCTTAGTGTTACATTTTAATCCAGAAATATTATTTATCTAGTGGTCTGAATATCAACCTTTGTTTTTATCCTCAAGGGGAAAAGAGAAGACGGCAAAACTTGCTCAAGTGGCAGTCTCCAAGTTGGGTCTGGTAATTATGAAACACTGACATTTTCTGGGAGGAAAAAAAATGATTGGTTTTTTGAAAATACACAGACCTTATTTTTTAGAGCAGTTTTAGGCTCATAGCAAAGTTTAGTGGAAAATACAGAGTTACTGTATACTCCCATCCCCCCACACATGCCTCCATTATCAACTTCCCCGACCAGAGTGGTACATTTGTTACAAATGATGAGCCTACATGACACAACATAATCACTCCAAGTTCATAGTTTAAATTAGGGTTCGCTCTTGGTGTTGCACATTCTGTGGGTTTTGACAAATGTATAATGATATGCATCCACCATTATAGTATCAGACAGAGTGGTTTTACTGCCCCCAAATTCTCTGCACTCACCCCTTCTCCCCCAACCCCTGGCAACCACTGATCTTTTTGTTGTCTCCATAGTTTTGCATTTTCCAGAATGTCATATATTTCAAATCATATAGCATGTAGCCTTTTAGTGGCTTCTTTCACTTACTAGTACACATTCAGAGTTCCTCCATGTCTTTATGTTCTTTGATAGCTTATTTCTTTTTAGCATTGAGTAATATTTCATTGTCTGGTTGTAGCACTGTTTATCCATTCACCTACTAAAGGATGTGTTGTTTGCTTCAAAGTCTTGGCAATTATGACTGAAGCTGCTATAAAAATTTGCATTCAGGCCTTTGTGTAGACAAGTTTTCAACTCGGTTGGGTAAATGAAAATGATTTTTTTTGCATTTATTTATTTTAAACATCTTTATTGGAGTATAATTGCTTTACAATGGTGTGTTAGTTTCTAATTTATAACAAAGTGAATCAGTCATACGTACACATATATCCCCATATCCCCTCCCTCTTGCATCTCCCTCCCACCCTCCCTATCCCTCCCCTCTAGGTGGTCACAAAGCACTGAGCTGATCTCCCTGTGCTATGTGGCTGCTTCCCACTAGCCATCTATTTTACATTTGGTAGTGTATATAAGTCCATACCACTCTCTCACTTCATCCCAGCTTACCCTTCCCCCTGCCCTCATCCACACGTCCATTCTCTGCATCTATGTCTTTATTCCTCCCCTGCCCCTAGGTGCAGCAGAACTAGAAAATGATTATTTTTTGAAACAAACCTGACAGCCACCCTTTCTGACTCCCATCATACGCACAAAGCTTCACCACCATTTGCGGGATTCTGTACTCCATAGAGGATTGTTCGCCGTGCTATAGCGGAGGATGCAGAGAAGAATAGGTGTCTCTGTCCTTATTTCATGGTATGAAAGGGAAGGGCAACATGTAAACTCACTGAGAAACATGACAGCATGTAATTTGTGCTAAGAGAGAAACTCTACAATGGCGAAGTGGAAGTTAAATAAAAGCTCAATAATTAAGCACACCTATAGCAACAGAGAAAGAAAGAATAAGAAAAGGTGAAAGTCAGTACCTATTTCCCTACTATTTGGATTTACACCGTAAAGCAACTGCAGTTGTCTTTACATCTCCCATCGCTTTCAGGGTCTCTCCCTCCCCTCAGCCTCCTCAGTCCAGTGGGGACACAGTGTGGGTCCCCAAGCAGCAAAGAGTAAAAATGGCTGCCTGTACCCCTTCACATGGAGGAGTTGATGAACTTATGTCTGAGTGAATGTATTGCCTCTGTGCTTGGTTGAATGATGGCCCCCAAAAGATATGTCCATATCCTAATCCCTAGAACATGTGAATGTTACCTTACTTGGGAAAAGGATCTTGCAGAAGCAATTAAGTTAAGGCTCTTAAAATGAGATCACCCTGGATTATCTGGATGGGTGCTAAATCCAGTGATAAATGTCCAATTAAGAGACACACAGAAGAGAAGACGGACAGAAGAGGAGGAGGTGATGTGACCAGAGAGGCAGTGATTGGGATAATGTGACCACAAGCAAGGAAAACCTACAGCCACCAGAAGCTGGAAGAGGCAAAGAACAGACAGTCCCTAGAGCCTCCAGGGGAAGTGTGGTCCTCCGGACACCTTGATTTCATGTTTCTGGCTTCCAGAACTATAAAAGAATAAATTTCTGGGACTTCCCTGGTGGCTCAGGAGTTAAGACTCCGCACTCCCAATGCAGGTGGCCTGGGCTTGATCCCTGGTGAGGGAACTAGATCCCACATGCATGCCGCAACTAAGAGTTTGTATGCCACAACTAAGGAGCCCACGTGCCACAGCTAAGGAGCCTGCCTGCCACAACTACGACCCGGCGTAACCAAATAAATAAATAAATAAACAAACAAACAAATTAAAAAGAGAGTAAATCCTAAGGGTTCTCATCAGAAGGAAAAAAAATTAAAAAATAATAAATTTCTGCTGTTTTAAACCACCCAGTTTGAAGTAATTTGTTACAGCAACCGCAAGGAACTAATACATCCTCCTAAGGTCATTTTTACTTTAACAAACACAGTCTATTGATTGATAATATTGTTTTAGACATTATCAGTCTTTTTGGCCATCCAGCTTCTGAATCCCTTCCATGCTTAGCAGTGTATCAGATGCATCATGTTGATATAGTTTCATTTCAGATTATTTGTCTGTAAAGTTCTAGCCTTTCACATTTTGTTGAAGACCTGGGTGAGCTCGGGCAGTTATACTCACTCTATTCTTTTACACCTGCCCTGCCTTGTTCCATTAACTGAACACTCCTTGAGTTCAGGAATCAATTTCCCACAAATTTTTTCAGCACACAACAAATACTGGGTGTGCACTTAGTACCATTTGACCATAAAACAGAAAGTCCACATGGCCTCCACGAATTAAAGAGGCCAACCATGCTCTTAGAAATATAAATTTCTAATAAATCCCCCTTTTCCCAGCCTTTCCCTTTCCCATATATACTCTGTACTATAGCCAGACTTACTTTTCTAATACGTAAACGTAATGATTCTTAAATCTTTTCATTGGCTCTCCATTGTATAAAGGCCAGAGTTGAAAGCCACTTGGAAGGGACAAAACAAGGAAAGGACTTCACAATCTGGCTTCAAACTTCCTTTTAGGTTAATCTGTCATCTTTCCACCTTCAAATTCTGCATGATGCACCCTCAAGGGCATCATGTTCTTTCAGTCTTCAACTTGAGCCAAACTGAGATACTCAACAACCCCCAACATGCTAGCCTCTTCACCTGCAGCACACCATTTCTCCTCCCTCTATTGTATCATTAATTGTAGCAGAGACAATAATTTATGAATACCAAACTATTTCAATTTCTCCCTGGACACATTGGAAGATTACATTTTTCCAGTTCCACTGTATCTTGATGGCATCATATGTCTAGTTCTGGCCAATGGTATCCTTGTGGATGTGATGTGGGTCACTTCCTGATCTGGCTTCTAAAATGTCCTGTGGGATTCTGCATGCTCTGCCTCTCCCATCATCTGATGGCTGGATGTGGAAGACTTCAAGATCTCATAGGACTGTGGGATGAAAGATCCAGAGTCCCAGAATCACCATATGGAAGCCCACATACCCAATATTCAATTAGAAGTGAGAAAAAAAATGTTGTGTTGTGTTAATCACTGAGATGGGATTGTTTGTTACAGCATTATCTTATCCTGACTAATCCATTCATTCTTGAACAGCAGCTAAGTATCAATTTCCATTAGTTTTTATGAGTTGCCCTTAACACTCCTTTCTAGGTATTTTCATAAGCCTTTGTTGGTGTTTTTGTTTTCTTAACAAAAACTTTAATGTTATTTTTAATGATAGGATTAATAGAATAATATCATAGACTGCTTGGAAAACAGTTTTTTAAAATTACTCATAAACCCATCACTTTAGCAATAACTTTTATAGTTTTTGCATAATTCCTTTCTGTCTTTAGTACACACGTATTTTTCACACGTTTCTTTTCTTTTGAATTTTATTTTATTTATTATATGTTTTATACAAGATGTTCTTATTACTTATCTATTTTATACATATTAGTGTATACATGTCACTCCCAATCTCCCAGTTCATCCCACCACCACCCCACCCCCACCACATTTCCCCCTTGGTGTCCGTATGTTTGTTCTCTACATCTTTGTCTCTATTTCTGCCTTGCAAACCGGTTCATCTGTACCATTTTTCTAGATTCCACATATATGTGTTAATATATGATACTTGTTTTCCTCTTTCTGACTTACTTTACTCTGTTTGACAGTCTCTAGGTCCATCCACATCTCTACAAATGACCCAATTTCATTTCTTTTTATGGCTGAGTAATATTCCATTGTATATATGTACCACCTCTTCTTTATCCTTTCGTCTCTCGATGGGCATTCAGGTTGCCTCCTTGACCTGGCTATTGTAAATAGTGATGCAATGAACATGGGTGCATGTGTCTTTTTGAATTATGGTTTTCTCTGGGTATATGCCCAGTAGTGGGATTGCTGGGTCATATGGTAATTCTATTTTTAGCTTTTTAAGGAACCTCCATACTGTTTTCCATAGTGGCTGTAACAATTTACATTCCCACCAACAGTGCAAGAGGGTTCCCTTTTCTCCACACCCTCTCCAGCATTTGTTGTTTGTAGATTTTCTGATGATGCCCATTCTAACTGGTGTGAGGTGATACCTCATTGTACTTTTGATTTGCATTTCTCTAATAATTACTGATATTGAGCAGCTTTTCATGTGCTTCTTGGCCATCTGTATGTCTTCTTTGGTAAAATGTCTATTTAGATGTTCTGCCCATTTTTTGATTGCATTGTTTGTTTTTTTAAATATTGAGCTGCATGAGCTGTTTATATATTTTGGAGATTAATCCTTTGTCTGTTGATTCATTTGCAAATATTTTCTCCCATTCTGAGGGTTGTCTTTTTGTCTTGTTTATAGTTTCCTTTGCTGTGCAAAAGCTTTTAAGTTTCATTAGTTCTCATTGTTTATTTTTGTTTTTATTTCCATTACTCTAGGATGTGGGTCAAAAAAGATCTTGTTGTGATTTAGTCAAACTATTCTTCTTATGTTTTCCTCTAAGAGTTTTATAGTGTCTGCTCTTACATTTAGGTATTTAATCCATTTGGAGTTTATGTTTGTGTATGGTGTTAGGAAGTGATCTAACATCATTCTTTTATGAAATATTTCCCAGTTTTCCCAGCACCACTTATTGAAGAGACTGTCTTTTCTCCATTGTATATGCTTGCCTCCTTTGTCATAGATTAGTTGACCATAGGTGCGTGGGTTATCACTGTGCTTTCTATCCTGTTCCATTGATCTGTATTTCTGTTTTTGTGCCAGTACCATATTGTCTTGATTACTGTAGCTTTGTAGTATAGTCTGAAGTCAGGGAGTCTGATTCCTCCAGCTCCGTTTTTTTCCCTTAGGATTGCTTTAGCTATTTGGGGTCTTTTCTGTTTCCATACAAATTTTACGTTTTTTGTTCTAGTTCTGTAAAACAAAAAAATGCCACTGGTAATTTGATAGGATTGTACTAAATCTGTAGATTGCTTTGGGTAGTATAGTCAGTTTCACAATATTGATTCTTCCAATCCAAGAACATGGTGCATCTCTCCAACTGTTTGTGTCATCTTTGATTTCTTTCATCAGTGTCTTATAGTTTTCTGAGTACAGGTCTTTTACCTCCTTAAGTAAGTTTATTCCTAGGTATTTTATTCTTTTTGTTGCAATAAGGAATGGAATTGTTTCCTTATTTTCTCTTTCTGATCTTTCACTGTTAGTGTATAGGAATGCAAGAGATTTCTGTGCATTAATTTTGTATCCTGCAACTTTACCAAGTTCATTGATTAGCTCTAGTAGTTTTCTGGTAGCATCTTTAGGATTCTCTATGTATAGTATCATGTCATCTGCAAACAGAGACAGTTTTACTTCTTCTTTTCCAATTTGCATTCCTTTTATTTCTTTTTCTTCTCTGATTGCCATGGCTAGGAATTCCAAAACTATGTTGAGTAATAGTGGCGAGAGTGGACATCCTTGTATTGTTCCTGATCTTAGAGGAAATGCTTTCAGTTTTTCACCATTGAGAATGATATTTGCTGTGGGTTTCTCATATATGGCCTTCATTACATAGAGGTAGGTTCCCTCTATACCCACTTTTTGCAGAGTTTTTATCATAAATGAGTGTAGAATTTTGTCAAAAGCTTTTTCTGCATCTATTGAGATGATCATATGGTTTTTATTCTTCAATTTGTTAATACGGTGTATCACAATGATTGATTTGCGTTATTGAAGAATCCTTGCATCCCTGGGATAAATCTCACTTGATCATGGTGTATGATCCTTTTAATGTGTTATTGTATTCTGTTTGCTAGTATTTTGTTGAGGATTTTTGCATCTATATTCATCAGTGATATTGGTCTGTAATTTTCCTTTTTGTAGTATCTCTGTCTGGTTTTGGTATCAGGGTGATGGTGGCCTCATAGCATGAGTTTGGGAGTGTTCATTCCTCTAAAATTTGGGGGAAGAGCTTGAGAAGGATGGGTGTTAGCTCTTCTCTAAATGTTTGAGAGAATTCACCTGTGAAGGCATCTGGTCCTGGACTTTTGTTTGTTGGAAGATTTTTTTTTTTTTTTTTGCAGTAAGTGGGCCTCTCACTGTTGTGGCCTCTCCCGTTGCAGGGCACAGGCTCCAGACGTGCAGGCTCAGCAGCCATGGCTCATGGGTCTAGCCGCTCCATGGCATGTGGGATCTTCCCAGACCAGGGCACAAACCCATGTCCCCTGCATTTGCAGACAGACTCTTAACCACTGTGTCACCTGGGAAGCCCTGTTGGAAGATTTTTAATCACAGTTTCAATTTCATTACTTGTGATTGTTCTGTTCATATTTTCTATTTCTTCCTGGTTCAGTCTTGGAAGCTATACCTTTCTAAGAATTTCTCCATTTCTTCCAGGTTGTCCATTTTATTGGCATAGAGTTGCTTGTAGTAGTCTCTTAGGATGCTTTGTATTTCTGTGGTGTCCATTGTAACTTCTCCTTTTTCATTTCTAATTTTATTGATTTGAATAGTCTCCCTCTTTTTTTGATGAGTCTGGCTAAAGTTTGATCAGTTTTGTTTATCTTCTCAAAGAGACAGCTTTTAGTTTTCTTGATCTTTGCTATTGTTTTTTTGTTTCTATTTCATTTATTTCTGCTCTGATTTTTATGATTTATTTCCTTCTACTAACTTTGGGTTTTGCTTGTTCTTCTTTCTCTAGTTCCTTTAGGTGTAAGGTTAGAGTCTTTACTTGAGATTTTTCTTGTTTCCTGAGGTAGGATTGTGTTGCTATAAACTTCCCTTTTAGAACTGCTTTTGCTGCATTCCATAGGTTTTGGATCATCGTGTTTTCATTGTCATTTGTCTCTAGGTATTTTTTGATTTCCTCTTAGATTTCTTCAGTGATCTCTTGGTTATTTAGTAACGTATTGTTTAGCCTTCATGTGTTTCTGTTTTTCACGGTTTTTTTCCCTGTAATTTCTTTCTAATCTCATTGCATTGTGGTTGGAAAAGATGCTTGATATGATTTCAATTTTCTTAAATTTACCAAGGCTTGATTCATGACCCAAGATGTTGTCTATCCTGGAGAATGTTCTGTGCACACTTGAGAAAAAAGTGTAATCTGCCATTTTGGGATGGAATGTCCTACAAATATCAATGAAATCTATCTGTTCTATTGTGTCATTTAAAGCTTGTGCTAACTTATTAATTTTCTGCCTGGATGATATGTCCATTGGTGTAAGTGAGGTGTTAAAGTCCCCCACTATTATTGTGTTACTGTCAATTTCCTCTTTTATAGCTGTTAGCAGTTGCCTTATGTATTGAGGTGCTCCTATGTTGGGTGCATATATATTTATAATTGTTATATCTTCTTGTGGGATTGATCTCTTGATCATTATGTTTTGTCCTTCCTTGTCTCTTTTAACATTCTTTATTTTAAAGTCTATTTTATCCGATATGAGTATCACTACTCCAGCTCTCTTTTGATTTCCATTTGCATGGAATATCTTTTTCCACCCTCTCACTTTCAGTCTGTATGTTTCCCTAGGTCTGAAGTGGGTCTCTTATAGACAGCATATATATGGGTCTTGTTTTTATATCCATTCAGCAAGACTGTGTCTTTTGGTTGGAGCATTTAATCCATTCACATTTAAGGTAATGATCGATATGTATGTTCCCATTACTATTTTCTTAATTGTTTTGGGCTTGTTATTGTAGGTCTTTCCCTTCTCTTGTGTTTCCCACTTAGAGAAGTTCATTTAGCATTTGTTGTAGAGCTGGTTTGGTGGTGCTGAATTCTCTTAGCTTTTGCTTGTCTGTAAAGCTTTTCATTTCTCCCTTGAATCTGAATGAGATCCTTGCCGGGTAGAGTAATCTTGGTTGTAGGTTCTTCCCTTTCATCACTTTAAATATATCATGCCACTCCCTTCTGGCTTCTAGAATTTCTGCTGAGAAATCAGCTAACCTTATGGGAGTTCCCTTGTATGTTGTCATTTTTCCCTTGTTGCTTTTAATAATTTTTGTTTTAATTTTTGTCAATTTGATTACTATGTGTCTTGGCATGTTTCTACTTAGGTTTATCCTGCCTGGGACTCTCTGCATATCCTGGACTTGGGTGGATTTCCTTTCCCATGTTAGGGAAGTTTTCGACTATAATCTCTTCAGATATTTTCTGGGGTCCTTTCTCTCTCTCTTCTCCTTCTGGGACCCCTATAATGCAAATTTTGGTACATTTAATGTTGTCGCAGAGGTCTCTTAGGCTGTCTTCATTTCTTTTCATTCTTTTTTCTTTATTCTGTTCTGCAGCAGTGAATTCCACCATTCTGTCTTCCAGGTCACTTATCCATTGTTCTGCCTCAGTTATTCTGCTATTGATCCCTTGTAGTGTATTTTTTACTTCAGTTATTGTATTGTTCATCTCTGTTTTTTTGTTCTTTAATTCTTATAAGTGTTTGTTCTTTGATTCTTCTAGGTCTTTGTTAAACATTTCTTGCATCTTCTCGATTTTTACCTCCATTCTTTTTCCGAGGTCCTGGATCATCTTCACTATCATTATTCTGAATTTGTTTTCTGGAAGGTTGCCTACCTCCACTTCATTTAGTTGTTTTTCTGGGGTTTTATCTTGTTCCTTCATCTGGTACATAGTCTTCTGCCTTTTCATTTTGTCTGTCCTTCTATGAATGTGGTTTTCGTTCCACAGGCTACAGGATTGTAGTTCTTCTTGCCTCTGCTGTCTGCCCTCTCATGGGTGAGAGTATCTAAGAGGCTTGTGCTAGCTTCCTGATGGGAGGGACTGGTGGTGGGTAGAGCTGGGTGTTGCTCTGGTGGGAAGAGCTCAGTAAAACTTTAATCTGCTTGTCTATTGCTGGGTGGGGCTGGGTTCCCTCCCTATTGGTTGTTTGGCCTGAGGCAACCCAGCATTGGAGCCTACCCAGCTCTTTGGTGGGGCTAATGGCAGATTCTGGGAGGGCTCTTGCCAAGGATTACTTCCCAGAACTTCTGCTGCCAGTGTCCTTGTCCCCGTGGTGAGCCACAGCCACCCCCCACCTCTGCAGGTGACCCTCCAACACTAGCAGGTAGGTCTGGTTCAGTCTCTTATGGAGTCATTGCTCCTTCCCCTGGGTCCCAGTGCACACACTACTTTGTGTGTGCCCTCCAAGAGTGGAGTCTCTGTTTCCTTCAGTCCTGTCAAAGTCCTGCAATCAAATCCCACTAGCCTTCAAAGTCTGATTCTCTAGAAATTCCTGCTCCCATTACCGGATTCCCAGGTTGGGAAGCCTGACATGTGGCTCAGAACCTTCACTCCAGTGGGTGGACTTCTGTGGTATTAATGTTCTCCAGTTTGTAACTCACCCAACCAGCAGTTATGGGATTTGATTTTATTGTAATTGCACCTCTCATACCATCTCATTGCAGCTTCTCCTTTATCTTTGGATGTGGGGTATCTTTTTTGGTGAGTTCCTGTCTTCTTGTTGATGACTGTTCAGCAGTTAGTTGTGATTCTGGTGCTCTCACAAGGAGTGAAGCACAACCTTCTACTCCACCATCTTGAAACAATCTCACACACAGTATATTTCTAAAATGTAATCTTTATTTCTGTCTCACTCCAAAAATTATTATAAGGTAGAGATATATATAATTTTGTATCTCACATTTTCTCTTCATATAACGACATAAGCATTTTTCCACGTTGAGAGGTTCCTCAGAACCATCACCTTTAATGAATGTACAATACTGCATTAAATGGGTTGGCTGTAATTAACTTCATTATTGCTCTGTTTGGGGGCATTTGACTGTTTTTATTTTTATTATAGATAAAAATATGGTGAATATCCTCAAAATATAGCTTTTCATATTTTGGTCCATTTTCCTAGGATAGACTCTCAGGGGTGAATTTACTGGTGCGAATATTTTTATTGGCTTAATGCAGTCGGCCTTCCCATCCATGGATTCCGCTTCCAAGGATTCAACCAACTGCAGATCTAAAATATTCGGAAAAAAACATCCAGAAACTTCCAAAAAGCCAAACTTGAATTTGTTGCACTCTGGCGTCTATTTACACAGCCTTTACATTTGTATTAAGTAACCTAGGGATGACTTAAAGTATACAGGAGACTGTGCATAGGTTGTATGTAAATACTACACCATTTTTTATAAGGGACTTGAACATCCCTGAATTTGGGTATCTGTGGGGGTCTTGCAACCAATTCCCCCATGGATACTAAGGGATGACAGTGTTTTTTTCTAAATTGCTTTCTAGAAATTGTTGTACTAATGTACGGTGCCAAGAGCAAAGTGTACAGTGCTCATCTTCCTGCATCCTCTCATAGATTATTTTTACTATCTTTAATTTAATTAAAGAAAGATTGAACTTATTTGTATTTTAATTTACTTATTACTAACTGAGTTAAACTTTTCTCTGTATGATTATTTACTCCTATTTTCAATTTGGTTAATTTTCTGTTTGGGTCTTTACAGAGTTGTCTATTTTTAACTATTGATTCATTTCTTGCTTGTGTTTACAACATACTTAATAAAGGTGTCAATCCTGTGTCATGTCATCCATAACTGTTCAAATTTATTCATTCGACAATCATTTATTGAGCACCACTTTGTGTCAGGCAATATCTAGGTACTGTGGACACATCAGTGAACAAATCAGATAAAATTATGCCTGTCTTCATGTTTCATCTCTCTCATTGGACAGTAATTGTAGGCTTAATTTATTATCCCTTCCAAATATACTGTGAGTAGCTAGAGGTTAGGGATGAGATTATAGCTTATTTATTTTGATTTCTCCATTGCCTTTCATCACATGTATGGCACATGGAAGATGCTCAATGCTGGTTTGTGCATAGAGACAGAGGCCTACAGGGCAAAATGTTCAAATTATGTTTCCAGCTCCCTAACATCTGAGCTCATTTTAGCTTAATGTTTTGCATGCACTATAATAAAAACTGGTCCCTCTACTGCCACCAGCCTAAGAAGGATGCTGACTCCATGATTATCAACCATAACTGCCCATCAGAATTACCAGGAAAGTTTAAAAAACAAAAACAAACCACCTCATTTCCAGTACCCACTCCTAGACTAACTAAGTCAAAATCTCCCATATTTTTTAAAGCTCCCCAGTGATTTTAATGTGCAGCCAGGACCAGAAACCACAGAAGAGGCTAAGATGTTTGAAGGAGGATCAAGTGAGAGGAACTGGAAGGTATTTCTTCTAGGGGGAAGGAAACAGAGCTGCTTGAGTTCTTTGCTTCTCCTTCCCTTTTTTATGTATGTAAATAGCATCCATTCATCCAGGTCCACCCTTTACAGAGAGTGACCATGATGTGGAAAAGTCCAGAGCCAATATTTGATGGAAAGGATTATTCACTTTAGACACTCAGTGTAATCCTGAAAGCTACACTCAGATAGAAGCTCTGTGAGAGCAAGGACTTTGTTCTGCTTACTTTGTGTCCCCAGAGCCTAGTGCCACGTCTTGGGGATGCTTGTTACAGCACCTAGCCCAGCCTGACTAATTTACTCCTTGAACCTTCTGTGACACCTTCCCCAATTCTCCCAGGAATAAATGAAGCACATCAAGAAAGTACTGTTAGCCTCCACCATTCCCAGAGACAGGAGAAAATGCTGTGACCCGTTTGTCAGGCACTGCCTAGGACTTCTCTTACTGCAGTTACTTTTGGCCATCTGTTACTAGCGGGTGGCAGTGCGGGTGAGTTCCTGCAGGCTGGCAGCAGACGCAAGTATAGCAGCTCTGCCACTACTAGGAGGCTGATCTCACACCAGCTACTGTCAGAGAGGAAATGAGAGCTTTCTGGATGGCCCCACTTAATTCAAAAGTGGTTTAGAATGGGGTCTATTTTAAAGGGACCATCTGGTATAAATTCACATACTAAAAAGGGATAAATACAAAATCATTTTGTCCTCCTCAGAAACATCAAAGTCTTGGCCGTAGTCTTTTCTTCCACCCCTAGAAAATGTAAATGCCAAAGCAAACCTCTTTTGTTCTCCTTCCTCAGAAATGTTCAGACCAGGAGGCCTCATCGTAAGTTTGGAAAAAAAGCAATTTCTCATGATACCTGGAAATATTATTTTTCTAAGTCAATCATTCTGTTTTCTTGTAAACTGTGAGCAGTTTATAAGAAAACAGAATGATTACCAGTTGCTTAGTTAACACTCACTGGAAATTAAATCTGATAACATAACTGTAATACGCAAATGACAGGCACTTTGGAATTCTCTGGTATTTGTGCTTGGGATGAGTTTTCCACAGCCTGTTTCTCTACCATGTAGTAGACGGAAATAGCCCATAGAGTTTTTGAAAAACTCAACCATGAAAAAACAACAGTATAGGGATGTGCTGGGCAATCAAGAGGTTGTTTTGTTGTTTGACCTCCATATAGAGATGTTTGTCACTGTTGGTATCTTTCCCCTGGGGAATCATCTCTTGAAATCAAGAAGAAACTCATCTGTTGAACAGGTTGGAGAGAAGTCAGATGGCATCTCATTTCTATTTCAGAAAGACCAGAATCCTTTCCAGTTTGTGCAACAGCCTTGCCCAAAACACTGAGGTCACGTCTTAGTTTCTCCAGGAGAAACAGTTGCCAAAAAAGCCACCATCCTGTCCACTTTCGTTTCAAGTACTTTCTATACTCCCTGTGATGTGGGAGGTCAAGTGAAGAGAGCGACCTTCAGTTCCTGGTCAGACATGATGAGCTGTATTCCCCAAATGTTCATGCGCTGATTCGCAAGTTTTAGAGGCAAAGGAAGTTCAGCTCTTCCCCTAGCCTGAAAGTATCGTGCAGAACTTTAGGCCATGAGAGGACATAAGACCTAAATAGACATTTCTCCAAAGAAGACATACAGATGGACAAGAGGCACATGGAAACATGCTAACATCACTAATTATTAGAGAAATGCAAATCAAAACTACAATGAGGTATCACCTCACACCAGTCAGAATGGCCATCATCAAAAAATCTACAAAGTATAAATGCTGGAGTGGGTGTGGAGAAAAGGCAACACTCCTACACTGTTGGTGGGAATGTAAATTGGTACAACCACTATGGAGAACAGTATGGAGATTCCTTAAATAACTAAAAATAGAGCTACAGTATGATCCAGCAATACCACTCCTGGGCTTATATCCAGAGAAAACCATAATTTGAAAAGATACATGTATCCCATGTATCTTTTCAGCAGCACTATTTCATTGCAGCACTATTTATGATAGCCAGGACATGCAAGCCACCAAAATGTCCATCAACGGAGGAATGGATAAAGAAGATGTGGCACATATATACAATGGAATATTACTCAGCCATGAAAAAGAATGAAATAATGCCATTTGCAGTGACATGGATGGACCTAAAGATTGTCATACTCAGTGAAGTAAGCCAGACGGAGAAAGACAAATATCATGTAATATCACTTATATGTGGAATCTAAAATGTGACACAAATAGAGTCACAGATGTAGAAAACAAACTTATGGTTACCAAGGGGTGGGGGGTGGATAAACTGGGAGATTGGGATTGACATATACACGCTGCTATATATAAAACAGACAACTAATAAGAACCTACTGTATGGCACAGGGAACTCTACGCAATACTCTGTAATGACCTATATGGGAATAGAATCTAAAAAAGAGTGGATATATGTATATGTATAACTGATTCACTCTGCTGTACAGCAGAAGCTGATACAACATTGTAAATCAACTATACTCCAATAAAAATTAATTAAAAAGAAAGAATTTTAGGCCATTAAGAAATCTAAGAATTCCTCCATTATAGCCCAGAATCAGTTGATGTCTTCCAATACATCTCAAGTAAATGTCAAGCTTTGCCGAGTGAATCGAAAGACATTTAAAAGTGGCATTTTGGTGGAACATGATAGGAAGTAGTAAATAGCTTTAGGGAAGAGGCAAAGTTATCTTGGATTTATGGGTCTTGCAAATATTTATGCAAGGTGCTAAAAAGTAGCATCTCTCCTTCTTAAAATTATTGGCCAAAGTGGGCTTACGCTTTTACTTTGTAAGTAAATATTGCTGCGACATCTTAAACAGATTTATTAGGCTTGTCACCAACAGCCAAATATTTATGTAAGCTCCACGGGTTGAAAAGGTAATTTAAGGAGACTGTTTTAACCACAGCATTGTAAATGTTTAAGGTAACATCCTGTCTCTTTGAAACCATCCCACCTAGCCATATCATCATATTTATAATAAAAAGACAACTTGTTCAAAGTGATGCATTATTTCCTGCTGTCCAGAGTGAGGCTTCTGTCTTTCTACTACAGCCAAGCAGAGAAAAAGAAATGATTTCAGAGAGATCCTTCTATGCAATACCTGGGAGGAAGCCACTGAAAATGTTACTAGTGGGAGTTGGGAGAGAGAAAATGTAACTGTTGTAGCAGATGCAAACACAGGCATACCTCAGAGATATTGAGGGTTCGGTTCCAGATCACCACAATAAAAAGACTATCCCAATAAAGCATGTCACACGATTTTTTTTCATTTCCCAGTGCATATAAAAGTTGTGCTTACACTATACTAAGGGTGCAATAGCATTATGTCTAAAAAAATGATATATATACCTTAATTAAAAGATACTTTATTGCTAAAAAATGCTAACCATCATCTAACAACACAGGACTGCCTTCAACTTGTTTTACAAACCTTCAATTTGTAAAAACAAACAAAGAAACACAGTATGTGAGAAGCGCAATAAAGCAAAGTGCTAATAAAATGAGTTATGCCTTTAAAAGGGAATCGTTTTATTCATTTATTTATTTTTGGTTGCATTGAGTCTTCGTTGCTGCGTGCGGGCTTTCTCTAGTTGCGGCGAGCAGGGACTACTCTTTGTTGCAGTGCGTGGGCTTCTCATTGCGGTGGCTTCTCTTGTTGCGGAGTACGGGCTTTAGGCGCGCAGGTTTCAGTAGGTGTCGCTCCCAGGCTCTAGAGCACAGACTCAGTAATTGTGGCGCACAGGCTTGGTTGCTCCGCGGCATGTGGGATCTTCCCCCATCAGGGCTCGAACCCGTGTCCCCTGCATTGGCAGGCGGACTCTTAACCACTGCACCATCAGAGAAGCCCTGAAAGGGAATCGTTTTTTTGTTTGTTTGTTTGTTTGTTAATTTTATTTATTTATTTATTTATTTTTGGCTGTGTTGGGTCTTCATTTCTGTGCGAGGGCTTTCTCTAGTTGCGGCAAGTGGGGGCCACTCTTCATCGCGGTGAGCGGGCCTCTCACTATTGCGGCCTCTCTTGTTGCGGAGCACAGGCTCCAGACACGCAGGCTCAGTAATTGTGGCTCACGGGCCTAGTTGCTCCGCGGCATGTGGGATCTTCCCAGACCAGGGCTTGAACCCGTGTCCCCTGCATTGGCAGGCAGATTCTCAACCACTGCGCCACCAGGGAAGCCCAAGGGAATAGTTTTTTAAAATGCAATTAGACCTTGCTAAGAATACACAGATCTATTTACTAGTTGTATTCATTTTTCAATCTATTTTGCTTTAAAATACCTCAATAACTACTGATAAGATTTGGTCCCAAGTCTGGTCTGATTATCAGAATAAGCTCTGTGTGTGTGTGTGTGACTAGCTGAGTGAATTCTGGGCTTTGCTAAGCTCTGACCAGTCTCATTTGCTTGTGGTCCTATTGGCCTCAATACCAGACTATGATATATCATTTAGGACTCTTTCAATTGCTCATGAAAGAAACCAAACTCAGCTAGCTTAAACTACACAGGCCATGCATTTGCTTACGTAATGGAAAGGTCCAGGAGAACACCTTCAGGCACAGTTGGATTCGGGTGCTCAGAGTCGTTGCTAAAATCCTTTGCTCTGCTTTCCTTTGTACTGACTTCACTCTCAGGCAGGTTTTAGTTTTGTGGTGGCCAAGATGAGCCCCAGAAGCTCCAAAAAATTTTTTTCTACCAGCAAAACTATGGACAGAGATTTAGTTCAGACTGGGATACAGGGCTGTTCACAACCATCATTGTGACTTCACGTGCCTTCCTTTGGAAACAGGGGTAGCTTATGGGAGTGGGGTCAGCTGTGATGTGACCCCATAGATTGAAAGAGGAAAAGGTGTGCCTCCTGGAAAAAATCTGAGTGAAGTAGCAAAAGCTGGAGTTTGCTGAATGAGTAAAAATGATGGGTACCTTTCATAGTGATGGACGATCACAAGAAACTCATTTTCAGATTCTAAAGATGACACAAAGATATACGTGCTGAACAGGTATCTAGAGACCAGAAGCTACCTGCAAAACTGCTAGTTGGTGACATGCCGAGAAATTAAGAGGATGGGGGAGATCAAAAAAAAAACTAGTTCATCTGCGTAGAAGTTTACTAAATGCCCATCACTAAGAATTTCACCAGATCTGCTCAAATTCGCTAGCATCCCAGTATTGACTAACCTAACGGCATAGTTAAGGATTAAGACAGTGTATCCCAAACACGGGCCCTGTTTCACCTGAGGTGCTTATACAAATGCAGAAGCCTGGGGCACAGACCTCCTTATCATGCCATCTGGGAATAGGATATCAGCATTTTCACACACTCTTTAAGAAATTTTTTAATAAACTGGCTTACATGGCAAAATCTGGGGACTTTACACCATGGGGTGAAGGTTTCCATTTAGTTCCATTTGTTATCTTCTCAGCACCTGGTGAGTTGACATATTGCTGTTGCCACATGCACAAGAAACAATGGCCCCAGGTTATGACTAGAGTACAGATGGAGTGTTTTAGATAACAGAATTAGTGGCGTAAATTGAATTAGCTCCAATTCTTCATCTCCAGAGACACATCCTTGCCTTAACCTCATATCGGCAGGGAATACTTCCCCACGTCTTGACTTCGAGTTTGCCCATATATCTTACTTTGGCCAATGGAATGTGGACAGATGCAACAGTACCTAGTTCTCAAGAGACCTTCTGTATCTCCAATTGCCCTCTCACATTTTTGCCAAAGCACTGAGAGGAGTTTCCCCTGAGTAGTTGCCACCTTTCATTCCAGGCCCAAAGTGAACACATTCGGAGCAGAGCTCCCCAGAGAAGTGTGGCTGGACCCACAGCTTGAAGCAGAGCCTCCCAGACACACCAGACTTAGATCAGCCAAGCTCACGGATAGACTCATGAGAAGAAGCGATTGCTGTTTTAAGTCACTGAGCTTAGGGTGGTTTCTTAAGCAGCCTTGTGTAGCAACAGAGCTAACCAATACAGTCAGGGGCTATAAATATCTTTGGGGGATTGGTTTGGTTTGTTTGGGGTTGACTCCTACCTGAATTGAGGAAAGCAATTTGGAGAATAAGCCGTGGCAATTTCAGTAGGAGAGATCTTTCTGGGTGACAGGTGGCCCTAGCTTCATGGGAATCCAGAGAGATGAAGGTGGAACTTGTGTTCATTGTTAAGTACCATTATCGTAAACAGCAAATATCGAGGGCACTTACTGGACGCCCAGGGCTGGGGGAAACTGAGAGGTGTATAGTAGGACCAGGGCTCTAGAAAAGCTATGATCCCACTGCAGGACCAAACCTGGGATGGAGGGGCTGAGACCACCCCCTGACACTATATAGATATAGGAGTAAGACCTAGCCAATCAGAGCATTTCACTCCCCTTGGCTACAGGGATTAGTTCAAGGATGGGCACATGACCCAAGCTAGACCAATAAAACTCAATTCCTAGACTTTCATTGATATTATCAGGAAAAAGATAAGTTCCTTTCACTAAGGATGCTTAGCAGACAGGTTGTGAGCCTGGACTGCGGTCTCCTCTTTGCTCCATCAGGGGAGAAGCTGTCTGAATGCAATTCCATCTGAATCGACTCACACTGGCTAGATTTCTTTCAGGGCACACTGACTGAGATATAAGAACTTTAAAGTGAAAAGATTCTTCCTGATTCTACCCACCACCCTAGCATTGACACCCAACAACCCTTCATCACAGAAGATTCCAAGCCCCCAGAGCTGAGAGGATCGACTTGGAGTTAGTGACAGTCCTTTCCTAGTGGCTCACAGGGTTTCAGGAGGGCGAAGCTGAAAGCTCACTTGATGCAGTAGCTCTAACTGAAATCCATTTCCTTCCTGATGTCTCTATTCTTACATTACGGTTGAGACTGCCCCCCAGAACCTCTATATAATTTGCAGGACTCAGTGCAAAATGAAAATTCAGGGCCCATTCAAAACTCACTCTGAATTTCAAGACAGTAACCACAGAACATTAAACCTGGTGTGGACTCTTCTGAGTGTGGGACCCATTGTGACTTTTCGGGTGTCACACACAGGAAGCCGGCCCCCCTGCCACCTGGAGGGTAGTCCCCATCACCAATGTCTACCAGTGTTAAAGGAGGCACCAGCCAAGGGTCCAATCCTGGGTGGAATCAGAAGATGATCCCCATTCAACATTCATGGTACCAACAATCTCCAAACCGCCCATCAGGCAAAGTGGTTAAATCAAGTGAGGGCCAACCCCAAGGAGAAATCGGCTGCCTTCTCCTGCCCAGCCCAGCCCGGGAGCTGAAGGAAAAGGGCAGACACAGCAGTGACTGGGACCCTTTCTGCAATCCCAGTACCCCCCCACCAGCTGGGCCTTTCCCAGCAATCGTTCCAAAATTATTTGTCTATGAGCCCCCAAAGGACTTCAGATAAAATTCTGACTTGCTTGTGGGTTGGAGCGATCGCAGGTGTATTGCAAAAGTTGCACAAGAGGAGCACAGCATCTTCACTGCTGCACGTGGACAGCATTTCAGGACAGCCTAGAAATGCTCAAGCCAGACTCCACCAAGGTAAGACGAGGCCCTGATGCTGCAGCAACTCCAGGGGCTCCCAACGCAGAGCAACTGCTCAGCACGGGCAGACATTTGGCCAACAGACCCTCCTTTGAAGTCCAGGCAAAACTGGGCAAACTTTCCTGCCTGGAACATGTGGCTGTCAGTGGGAGGAAGGGTAGCGTGGAGGCCCCAGCTCTCCTCCCCCAAGGTTTAGGAGCCGGCGCTTCCTTTCCTACAGAGTGAGAGCTTCTGTTGTCCACACAGAGCTCAAAGGCTAACCTACTCCTCGTCGTCTTTAAAAAACTCAGCACAAAGCTTAAGGCCAAGGTGAAAGTGCCCGCTCTGTGTGCTGCTGATTTCCCTTGAAAGAAATAAGAAAGGGGATGATGTAGTTACGGGTGGAGAGTGTCTAAATCAGTGGTTCTCAAAGTGTGGTCCCCAGACCAGCAGCATCAGTAACCTGGTAACCGGTTAGAAATGCAAATTCCAGGCCCCACCCCACATCTACTAACTCAGAAATCTGGAAGGCAGGGACCAGTAATAGTTTAATAAGCCCTCCAGGTGATTCTCAGGGTGACCCTCGTCGCCTAAAACCATCGCACCACTCATTTCCAACAATAAGCATCTTAAGGATGATCACGATGCTAATAACCAACATTTATTCCACATTTCTGTTTGCCAGGTACTGCGCTAAGTGCTTTTCCATACACGATTACCTTTATAAGCCGCACGGTTTTGGTGTTTTGTCATAGCAGGCTGTGCTGAAACAATTGGAGACCCCTAAAATAATGCTGCCAGGTCTTGATGGGATGCAGTTGGGATACAGTATGTTCAAGATCAGCATCTGTATCAGATTGACACGCACCACACACAGCAACTATGCCGGGCTCTGGGCATCTTTGACTAAACAAGCCGATAGAGAACCACAGTACAGTGTGACACAATGGAAAATAGGCCATAACTGAAGTATGCAAGCATCCTCTGCTTATGCTGACAGCTGACATTGATTGAGAACTTGCTGTGTGCCAGGCCCCGTTCTAAACACATCATGGACTGTTATCCTAACTGAACAGAAGAGGAAATGGGAATGTGTATCAGTGAATGCGTGTCTTGTTTTGCTCCAGGTTACACGCCTGGTAACTGATGGTACCAGAAATCAAACTCAGGCAGTCTGGCTCCAGAGTCTGGGGCCCTTAACCACAACACTACCTCCTCTTTAATGGGATCTGAAATGGAGTTTGGCTGCAGAGAGAAGTGTGCCCCGAGTCCCCCTGACTCCTACATCAGCCACCGACAGAAACCAGATCTAAAAGGAGCCACAGAAGTTCACCCAGCTTGACCCTTAGCCACAGCCCAGAGAAGATGTTATTATCAATAGATGAAATAAACAAAGTGCTTAGGTTAAAAAACAAAAAAGCATACAAAAAACAAAATAGCGTACAAAAAACAAAAAAAATAAATGGCTGAATCGCCAAGCGTTTATGACACGTGTGTTCAATTTGGTGGGAGTCTAGTGGGCCATAAATCAGAAAAGGCCTGGGTGGCTTACCGGGGCCTCCTCACTGGACTGTGTTTGTACCATCCCAGGGCTGGAGCTGCAGCTCTGTATGAGGCTGGTCGGACCACACGGAACTCCTGGGGCCTGGCACGCTGCTTGTTTGCTGGTGGTTTTGCTAAAGGCCGGCCCAGTCCAGCGGGCGGCTGGGAGGCCTCTCCTACTCACATCCAGCCCCTGCCCCTGCCCCCCCACAGCTAGGCTCAAGACTGCTGCCAACATCCTGCCTGACACCCTCCACAAGCAAGAAGGGCTTTAGGGAAATGGCCCTTGGGGCCCTTGCTGGGTTATGGGGACCTCTGCAGAGAGAAGCCAGGTCAGAAATGAACCAGAGGACCAGCCCTCAGCAGCATTTCTGCGGAGAGCATGTGCACCTGGTCCTTCTCTTGTTCAGCACAAAGTAAAAAGACTCGCGGGGACTCCGTGGTAGGGTACTTCAAGCAACCCACAACCTATGTTCCCTGAAATCTGGGGAGACTGGGACTTCCCTGGTGGCACAGTGGTTAAGAATCCGCCCACCAATGCAGGGGACATGGGTTCGAGCCCTGGTCTGGGAAGATCCCACATGCCGCGGAGCAACTAAGCCCGTGCGCCACAACTACTGAGCCCACATGCCACAACTACTGAAGCCCACGTGCCTAGAGCCTGTGCTCCACAACGAGAGAAGCCACTGCAATGAGAAGCCCATGCACCACAAGGAAGAGTAGCCTCCACTCGCCACAACTAGAGAAAGCCAGCGTGCAGCAACGAAGACCCAACGCAGCCAATAACTAAATAAATAAAATAAAACTATTATTAAAAAAAGAAAGAAATTTGGGTAGACTGGTATTCTCACCTAAAAGGTCTAAAAGCAAGTGTGGGGTGGAGTAGCAGCTTGCCTAAGAAAGGTCAGTGCTTGCCGGGTTTGGGATGGGGGGGGGCGATGTTGCATTCACGTCTCCCGAGCCAAGTGTGGACCCTGAGGAAGGGAGCTGGTGGTGGGTCATCTCAGAAGGGATATTGCACAAGAGAACCTCCTGGAGGGATGAGGTGACCCCAACAGAGCACCAACCAGAAGCCAAAGACTGGGGCAGGGGGCAATTTTAGCCATTCAAAGCAGACATTACCTCAGAGGAACCTCAGATGTGAAATCCTCAGTGCTGGGGACCCAAGGAACCCAAGGAAGTGGAAGCTTTGGGGCACACAGCACGCAAAGGGCCATGATGCTAAATTGCAGTGACAACTTGGCCCTGGTGCTCTAATTCACCTGATCCCACCTCCACTCCATCCTGACCCTAGAGAGCAAAACAACACCTAGAAGAAGAGGAGGTCTAGCGAGGAAGGGAGAAAAAAATTACTGTATCCTTGTCCACTGCAGTCCCATTGCCTGAGGCAGGTCAGAACTAGAGGAAGAGAAAACGTTCTCATTGGATGAGAGTTCAGAGTTTATTGGATGAGATTGGCCTTTTCATATTTGAAATTGACCAAAAAAGCTATGGGATCTGCCCGAGATTTTACCCAACGTGTAGTAAAGAATAATTCACGTCTTCAGAGTATCTGAAGGGAAATGGTGAGAAAGGAAAAGGTTGCTTTCTAGGTAGAATTTTTGATGTTCAATTCATTCATTCATACCTATTCATATATTATACACACGCATCTCTCTTTGTGTATCTATTCATAAGGATGTCCAGAAAAGGCAGATTGGTGCTATAGGATTCAAAGATGGTACAGCATTATAATAGGAGTGATGGGAGTTTCGTAGGAGACAGTCTGGTCAACAAAGTGTAAAGCAAATGCCAAGGATATGTCTTGGATTCTTGGAGACACAGCATGACCATATGTCAAGAATCTGTCACTGAAAAGTCAACACATGACAAGTACACAGAAGATGATGGGGAGAAGGATGGTATTTGGGAAAAGGTACCCAGGCTGAAAACTCAGTGTGGTCAATGCAGCATCAAGTGTCCACTTTGTAACAGCAGATCAATTATTTCATGTCTTTTAGTGGGCATTTTGTGGGCACTCACAATGTGCTTGGAACCATCAGGATATAGGGGGGTTTTTTTTTGTTTTTTTTTGCGGTACGAGGGCCTCTCACTGTTGTGGCCTCTCCCATTGCAGAGCACAGGCTCCGGACGCGCAGGCTCAGCGGCCACGGCTCAAGGGCCCAGCCGCTCCGCAGCATGTGGGATCCTCCCGGACCAGGGCACGAACCCGTGTCCCCTGCATAGGCAGGCGGACTCTCAACCACTGCGCCACCAGGGAAGCCCTGGGTAGTCTTTTAAATAATAAGCATTTCCATCACCTAAATGGAATTTCTTACACTCTTGACTCATGATATAATCAGGTTACCTTCTCTTAAAAGACCCTACCCTTCACAGAGCAGATGTCATAGAACCCTAATTTTCTAATAGAGTCACTATTTTAACAAAGTGGAAAGATGTGTGTGATGTGGTAAGACCAGCGTTATCATCTACGGAGGAGCAGCAGACTAGCTGATCTGTACTGGATGGCGGATTTTTCTTCACTTTGGTACTCAGGGATCACTTGAGAAAAATGTTAGCATCCAGCTCTTAAAATACTGTATACATTTTAGATTAAATATGTTTGACTAAACACTGTCTTAGAAGAGAGGAAAATCTACTGATTAAAGAATGTCTCGGCATGATGCCTTTAAGAGGAAAATCCCAACATGTTTTTGTTTTATTTATTTATTTATTTATTTATTTATTTATTTATTTATTTACTTATGGTTGCGTTGAGTCTTCGTTGCTGCGCGCGGGCTTTCTCTAGTTGCGGTGAGCGGGGGCTACTCTTCGTCGTAGTGTGCAGGCCTCTCATTGCGGTGGCTTCTCTTGTTGCGGAGCACGGGCTCTAGGTGCACAAGCTTCAGTAGTTGTGGCTCGCGGGCTCAGTAGTTGTGGCGCACGGGCTTAGTTGCTCCGCGACAGGTGGGACCTTCCCAGACCAGGGCTCGAACCCGTGTCCACAGCATTGGCAGGCGGATTCTTAACCATTGTGTCACCAGCGAAGTCCCCCAACAGGTTTTAACTAAATTCACAGATAGCACCATCCATTACATATTCATTTCTCTGTGGGAAATCACAGCAGAGTCAAACCTTATATCCTCTCATTTGACATCAGTTGAATTAAAATGTTTTGAACACTCGCAGGTGATGCAGCCCTGGATGAGCTCATGGTGATATCAAGAGCTGGTACAGCACTCACCAGGTGCTAGAAACCAACCTGTTTTGGTCTGGCAGGAAAAGTAACGTCAGGACTGCAAGTGAATCCTTTTGCTCTGTGTCATCCTCTCCTCGTTATCATAGTGCACATGTAGTCCTAACCCAGAAGGAATTTTTAAAAAATACCCTTTAGGAGCGGAGAGAGCTCTGAGCTGGGAGGCAGAAACCCCGGTGTTTGTAATGGCTCTGCTGCTGAAGAGTTGTGTGACCCTGAAAAAGTAACAGTCAGCCAAGGTTTCTGGTGCATGAATTCCTCCAGCAAATGTGAATTTGTCACCTGCCATGCAAGCCCTGTGCTAGCTCTGTGGAGCTGGCTTCCATCTCTCATCTTCTTGTAGTCTTTCTGACGCTCTGTGTATCCAGGCACCTCTGGACCAGAGAGATATGGCTGTAATCTCATCACACACACAGAGCAGACAAACATGGGCATGGGTGTTTGTGGCAGAGACTGCCAGTTGTTCTTCAGTATCTATTCTCCTGTTCTTTCATTGTATAGAATCCTTGACTTTCACTTGGGCACGAGGCCGCCCCTTCCCTCCTCCTTGGTAGCAGCAAAGTTCTGGCCAGTGGGATGTGAGTGGAAGTGATGTGTGCAACTTCTGAATTATGCCCTGAAAAATAAGAGGGCATGCCCTCCTGTTTCTTTTTCCCTCTTCCTACTGGCCGGGATACAAGCAAGGTGGTGAGTAATCTTGTACCATGTGGATGGGAAGGATAGCAGAGAAACAAGATGGAAGAAGCCTGGTACTCTGTATTGGTTGTATTATTTCTCTATAATAATCCACCCTAAAACATAGTGGCTTAAGTAACAAACATTTATGATCTCACAGTTCCTCTGGGTCAGGAATCGGGGTACGGCTTTGCGAGATCCTCTGGCTCAGGGTCCCTCCCAAGGCTGCTGTATCTTAGGGCGCAACTGAGGTGGGATCCACGTCCAAGCTCACTTAAGTGGTGTTGGCAGCCGTCAGGTCCCAGCTGACTGTTGACCTCTGATGTCAGTTTCTCGCTCTGTGGGCCTCTCCATGGGGCAGCTCACAACAAGGCAGATGGCTTCCCCCAGAGAAAGCAAGAGACAGAGAGAGAGCCAGCAAAATGGAAGGCAGTCTTTTTGTACTCCAGTCTCAGAAGCGACACCCCATCACCGCTGCCACACACTGTTAGAAGGGAATCACAGGATCCAGCCTCCATTCAAGGGGAAGTGATTACACCAGGGCATGAAGACCAGAAGGGGAGAGGGTCACCAAGAGCCGTTTTAGAGGCTGCCTGCCGTGGATCCTGACACCGTGGAGTTGCCCTCTCCTTGCTGGTCTGTTTATGCTCCAACCACGAGGGGAGGTTAAATAAACGCTCATCTTCTTTAAGGCAGGGTGTACATTAGGGTAGCCACAGCTGTATTCTAATTGGTAGTATTTGTTTCATTCTAGGAAACATTATCCCAATTAATGAAGACCCTGCAGTAGCCATTTTCTGGAATAACTGCCCAACTAAATCCTTTTCTTGGAAAATTTCCCCCTTTCTCCACCTCCGCCCCACCTCTCCTTTCTGGGAACTTCTGTGACCACTTTTGTAACAAATAACTTCAGTCCTCCCTGGCTTCATCTAATTGAAGAAAGTTTAAATAGCTGAACTAATGGGCCAACTCTGTCCCGCAGGCATTTAGAATCGAGATCCAGAGACCCTGGTCGGTGCCCTGGAGAACCGGGCATCATGTGAAGCTAGGACAGGGTCTGCACGTACATGGGAAATCGAGAAAGCCAGTTGCAGAGAGAGAAGGAAGGAAGAGGCAGATGTGCAGAGAGAAGGCTTCAGAGTGGCTCAGCTCAAGCCTTCCTGACCAAGCACTGCCGAAGCCCAGCTCTGCCCCCAACCCCAGCATGGGAGATGCCTCCGTACCATTCCAAAAACATGTCCTCACCACCCCCCACCCTTTTCTTTTACTTAAACTAGTTTGAGGAATCTTCAGGCCTTTGAAATTAAACAATACCTGACTACAAAAGGCCCTTCGTTTTTGTGAGTTTTCAACACCTAACCCCTTAACATTGTCTCAGACAGCCCATGGCATCCTCAACACTCTCCTCTACTTCCTCCCTGAAAAAATAATGCAGTCTTGCTGGAAAACGCTGGGGTGGAGTCAACAGAGCCCACTCGGAAAGAATAGTGCCAGGGAGGGCACTGTGTCTACATGTCTGTGATCCGATTCATTACTTAGTTGGAGGTCAGAAAAGGAGATGTTTTAGGGGGACACAAAGGACTAGAGAAGTCATCTTCTCTTGCCTTAACCTTCTGTGAGCTCACATGCTGCTGGTCTAGACCAAAACCCAGTTACTCTGCATCCTTGTTACTGAGTCGTTAGAAAGACCCCCCACTCTGAGCTCACCCACACATTCTTCAAAGCCTCTCGGGTTCCTTTTGAGTTCCCTAATGGCTCTCTACGAAGCAGTCTCTGTTCTGAGACAGCGTCTCTCTCCACACATCCTCTCAACATGTTACTCTCCGTCTGAAATTTTTACTGCAGAATTCAGGCCAGGGTGCTGCAGATGGGTTGTATTTCTTTAGTGGAATTCTGCACGCCCCTTCCTGAGTCACACTCTGCATTCCTTTGATGCGTCCTCTGAGCTGAAGGGTCACTGGGCAGCAAAGCTATTGGTTGCACAGCCCCTGGAGGGCTTGTACCCAACCTTATCCTAGCAGCTGACCCTCTTGTGTGGAAGGAGGCAAAGTGGGATATAGTAAACAGGAAGGCAGCAAGCCCTACTTGGCCTGGAGAGCAGGAAACATCAGGGACCACGCTCAGCCCTGGGCCCAGATCACAAGCTTCTGAGTTTGCTACGCCTCCCAGGCCGGTTCAAAGATCGTTCCAGCAGCTTGGGGCTGTCAGTGCCGCAGGAAGAATTTGTCCTAAGATGCCACCTCAACAATTTCACGGTTTCTGAGTCTGGTGTGATAGGTGGATAAACAGATGGATGAGAGGAGGAGAAGGTGGAGTTAGAGGGAGCAGTGAGGGACAGGCTTACCCCCTGCCACCTTATCGTAAACTGTTACTGACTCCACACACACACCCCCTGCCGTACTCCCAACTTTCCCTCACCGAGCTGTATTTCTCTATTTCTACAACCTCTAACACACTTTATTTCTATCATCTGTCTTTCTGTTCTAGAATCAGCTCCACATGAGGGCAGGGATCTTTGTTTATACCCTGATAATTCCTATGAGCCTGCACAGTGCCTGGTACAAAACAGGTTCTCAACAAATATTTATTGAATGAATGAATGGATGGATGGATGGATGAGTGAGTAAATTTCCCCAGGGATGCTTTTAACAATATTCTTACTACATGTCTTTTACTTTTCTCCTCCTGTTCTCCAAACTGGGAATGCCCTCTTCCAACCCTACCAATCATAATCTGATTCATCTTCCACGGGCCAGCTCCAGTTCCACTTCTGCAGTAGGGCAGGAGAGCCAGGATTCCAGAGTTCGAATCTCTAGTCTACTGCTTGCTCACGGTGGAACCTTGATTAAGTTACTTCATATCTCTAAGCCTTAGTTTTCTTATCTAATGGGATTACTGTGAAGATGAAGTAATACGATTTCTGAAATACGCTTAATTAACACACCTCTGCTACTGCGCCCCAGTTGGGTACCTTCTCTTCCTCCTTTGAAGACCCATATTACATGAAGTGTCTCTTAAGAACTTGTCACATTTTCTCTTATATTCTAGTTGTCTTTATATATATAGTACTTTCCTTAACAGAAGGGATCTTCTCAACATAGCTAATCATCTGAGAAACGCAAATCAAAACCACAGTGAGGGGGCTTCCCTGGTGGCGCAGTGGTTGAGGGTCCGCCTGTCGATGCAGGGGACACAGGCTCGTGCCCCGGTCTGGGAGGATCCCACATGCCACGGAGCAGCTGGGCCTGTGAGCCATGGCCGCTGAGCCTGCGCGTCCGGAGCCTGTGCTCTGCAACGGGAGAGGCCACAACAGTGAGAGGCCGGCGTACCGCAAAAAAAAACCAAAAACAAAACCCACAATGAGATATCACCTCACACCTGTCAGAATGGCCATCATCAAAAAGAACACAAATAACAAATGTTGGCCAGGACGTGAAGAAAAGGGAACCCTCGTACACTGTTGGTAAGAATGTAAACTGGTGCAGCCAGTGTGGAAAACCGTATAGAGGTTTCTCAAAAAACTATAAACAGAACTACCATATGACCCTACAATTCCATTCCTGGGTATATATCCAAAAAAACCAAAATCACTAACTTGAAAAGATACATGTACCTCAATGTTCACTGCAGCATTATCTACAATAGCCAAGATATGGAAGCAACCTGAGTGTCCATCAACAGATGAATGGATAAAGAATATGTGGTACATATACGCAATGGAATACTACACAACCATAAAAACGAATGAAATTTTGCCATTTGCAGCAACGTGGATGGACTTGGAGGGCATTATGCTAAGTTAAGTAAGTCAGACAAAGAAAGATACCGTATATTATCACTTATATGTTGAATCTAAAAAATACAACACACTGGTGAATATAACAAAAGAGAAGCAGCTCACAGGTATAGAAAACAAACTAGTGGTTACCAGTGGGGAGAGGGAAGGGGGAGAAGGGCAATATTGGGGTATGCGGATTAAGAGGTATAAGCTATTAGGTATAAAATAAGCTACAAGGATATATGGTATAGCCTGAGGAATATAGCCAATATTTTATAATTACTGTGAATGGAGTATAGCCTTTAAAAATTGTGAAACACTATATAGTACACCTGTAACTTATATAATATGGTATATCAACTATATGTCATTTAAAAAATAAAAATAAATGAAAGAAAGGGAAAAAAAGAAGAAGGGTCCTTCTGACACAGTACTTTGCAACTATATACTCTTAAACACCCTCCTTGAGTATTTATAAATGCAGCAAAGAAGTACCTAAGTCCAGGAGCGAACATTGCTGGGAAGAAAGAGAGAGGATGAGATCAGTACTCAGAGGCTGAGTAATATTCCACTGTATACATGTGCCACATCTTCTTTATCCATTCCTGTGTCGATGGACACTTAGGTTGCTTCCGTATCTTGGCTATTGTAAATAGTGCTGTAGTGAACGTTGGGGTGCATGTGTCTTTCTCAATTAGTGTTTTTGTGTTTTTCGGATAAATACCCAGGAGTGGAATTGTTGGGTCATATGGTAGCCCCTTATCTGGAAGGGCTTGGAGGATGGGATATTGTGATGCAGAAACACATGATCAAAAAACCATTTACCCAGCACAGCCATTCCACATCACGAGCCGCAACTCCATACAAGTTTCTGAGTGAGAGCTCGTGAAGAGGAATCGACCGTCTCCTGTGCATCAGAAGCCCTCAGGAGTGAAAGTCAGCCTCAGACTTGAGGCAGCAAAGCCTTGTCTTCTGAAGAACAGGACCTGCCCCTTGCTGTTACAGGAACCCCTGGAAAGTCGCTCATGATAAACACTGGTATGTTTCTGCAACCTGGCTTTCTTCCCTTCAAAGGTTCCTGAACTGGTGGCAATTAACAGATCTGGGGAAGCCAAGAAAATGCACTGTGAGTATAAACAGCCTGACAGGACATTTACACAGCAGCAATCGGAGCAGAGCACTCCTTCCCTGGTGTGCCAGAGGCCAGCAGGGGAGATTCTGAGAGCAAGACGCCCATCTTTTCTCTTCTTTCTGAGATGGACTTCTTCTGTCCGTTACAAGAGAGCCTGGTTGAGTTCTGGGAAGGATGAGTGACTGGGTGGGATTGCAGGGACAGCGGCAGATGGAGGAAAGTTTACCCACTCCCACTCAGGACCACCAAAGCTCTTTTATAGGAAACAGAAGGGAAGTCACAGTCTAACTTCTTTTCCAGCTTTATTTAGGTATAATTGACAATCCCCAGCCCCTAGTAACCACCATTCCACTCTCTGCTTCTATGAGTTTGACTATTTTAGATTTCACATATAAGTGGAATCATGCAGTATTTGTCTTTCTGTGTCTGGCTTATTTCATGTAGCATAATGTCCTCCAGGTTCATCCACCTCGTTGCAAGTGGCAGGATTTCCTTTTCTTTAAGCTGAGTAACATTCCTTTATATATATATATCTATATCAAGAAAATGTTTATATATATATATATGGGATATATTTATCCACTCATCCATTGACATTTAGGTTGTTTCCATGTTTCCACATCTTGGTTATTGTGAATAATGTTGATTTGAACATGGGAGTGTAGATTAATTATCCGGGAAATGCCAGTAAAACCACAATGAGATATCATCTCACATCTGCTAGGATGGCTGTAATCGGAAAGACAAAAGATAACAAGTGTTGGAAAGGATATGGAAAAAAGGGAACCCTCACGCACTCTTGGAGGGAATGTAAATTGATACTTTTGAAAGCTGAACGAGCCAACCTGAGTTTACTGTTCTATCCATGGTCAGGATTCAATGATTAGAACTTTATCTTCAATATCCTCCTTGCCTGTGTGCCAGGCTAGCAGGATCCTTTGTCTTGGAAAAGGTTTATAGGGTCTCAGAGTACATACATGTGAGTGTATGCCTGAAAGACAGGCAGCCTTGAGATCCAGCAGTGGCTTTGCCATCTGCTGAGAGCAGACTATCAATCCATCAGACCTGGGCGAGTGACTGAGCCCCTAAGCTTTGCTTTCTCCACCTCTGAAATGGGAAGAAAGTTAATACCTTCCTCACTGGGATTGTCCTTAGGAATAATAAAGCAATAAGCCGATTCCAGGCTGCCAAATGCCTTCAACGAAGTGTGGTTCCTTTGATTATTACTAAAAGATGAAACCTATGTTCTGGGTTGGAGAGAAAGGGGCCCTCGTGTCCAAGAAGGGAGAAGAGTTGGCTTTTAGAATCTGCGTGGAATGCGTGTCTTGAAGCCATATATCCGGCTTTCCAAATTGAAAAGGAGATTACAACTTTTCAGTAGGGGTGATGAATAGGTTCACTGTGTTGATTGTGGAGTTGTATACATATGTCAAAACATATCAAATTATATACTTTCAATGTGTACAGTTTATTGCATTTCAGTTGCATCTCAATCAAGCAGTTAAAATGGAAAATAATTCACTTGGAGAACAGCAACAAAAAAAGACCATAATGATGATTTTCAGGCAGGTGATTGTAAGTGGATGGGCATACCGGTACATGAAAGCTCCAGTATAAACAACACTGTTCACACGCGATTATTCCCGGCAATTTTCTGAAAACCTCTCCTTTCTCTTCCCCTTCATCTATCCATATCCTTCATCTTTAAGCCCCAGTTTAAGTCCTACCTTCTCTCAGAGGCCTTCTCAGGCCATTCCACCTCATCATAGTTGAACCCACCCATGAGCGTCTTAGCCTATACACACTCTAATTTCTCAAATCGTGCCTGTGACCCCTCACGCGCTCTCGTTCTATTATTTAAATCATCGTCTAACTCCGTATGTGTCTGTGATGCTTTTGAAGGAGACACATCTTTTGTGTCTATGCACACAGAGTGCTTGATAAATATTTCCTTATTGAATGACAACGTTTAGAGGTCTCCCTCCTAGGCTTGACTCTCATTGCCATGAACTGTAAGGAATGATCTCCAGTCTTCCACTGGATAGAAATTTGACGGTATCTATTATTACTTGACTAAGTAGGCCATCAGCTACATTCTGACTGTTTATCATTTGTTGTCATACAAGGAATCTGTTTTCATTGTATTGACTGTATTCGTCCATAATGGCTTTTCATACAAAACTAATGGCTCTCAGACTTGAGAAAACTGACCCCCAGAAAACCTAGTTTGATTGCATCAGAGTTTCAAAGACTTGTTCCAGCCCCATCTCCATGTGAGCAGCACAGTTCTCAATGGCAGTCAAGCCGGGGGCCCGGAACGCAGGGTGCCTGGGAGCAGCTCCCCAACGACAGCCCTGATCTGATTCCATTATCCTAAGCCCTTTCCTTTTCTGTTTGTTTGTTTTGGGCTGTCCTGGAAGTCTAATGGAGTCAGACACCACATCTCCCAGAAGAGGAATGACATTTATAACCCCCTTCTGCTGCTGCAAATGGAGGGGTTATCTAGCTCTTTCCCCGATCGGCGGTCCCTGCCATCTCAGGCGGCCTCTCAGACTGGTGCCCTCGGAGTCAACTCCAAGGCTGGTGGTTTCGGCAGCCAGGGAGCCTCAGACCTGAGCAGCAGGCCCACGGTTGAGAGTTAGCAGGACAGCTCTAAGTAGCCTCTTCCTGTTTCAGAGAGTTGCTGGCAGGTTTCTGCAAACCTGCAGCTTATTTATGTCTTCAACGTTGGGCTCCTGGCCACTGCTCACTGCAGGACTAGATGGAGCTCTGGTTAACATTAGGCCAATCCTCCCGCCCCGGCCGCCATCTGAATGAGGAAGGATGGGCCCATCGTGTTCAGCGCCTGCCAAGGAAGCAAAGTGACTGGAGATTGCCGCGGGGATGCACCCTTGGGAGTGGCGAGGAAGGATTTGTTTCTCTGGTATCTAATGGAAGACAGAGAGCAACTTTTTGGGTAGGAACTAAAAAATATGGGAATATTTAGGAGGGAATGCTCTTTCCCCAAAACAGTCTCTATGGTTCTATTTTTCCTTTAAATAATAATTTACTGCTGAATTAATTGTTGGCTTAGCATTTCCTAAACTGGGATCCATGGTGTCAATAGATATTTCTTTTTAAAAATGTAGAAGAATGTTGGGGAAATAAAGGTCTGGAGAATAAGGGCTCTAGGACCAACCATAGGAAGTGGTAAAGGTTACAGTGGTCATGGAAAAGCGATGTCCAAGGCAGGCCTGATGCAGACCAGGCAGAAAGGAGGTGTGTTCCAGGCAAAAGGGGTCAATGAACAATAAAGGGAAAATGCTCAGGGAGAAAAGAGAGACCTCTGGCTTGGAGAGTTCGGTGCAGACTAATTTTTACTGGAGTAATTCCAGGGACGTTTTCTCCCTTCCCATCGCTTTCAGGAGACATTGCAAGCAGCCTACTTGTGGCCGACCCTGTTGTTTGCCTCTCCTAGAGCTCACACTTGCACACGCATGCAAGTGTGCATACACACAATCACACACACACACACACACACACACACACATACTTCTTCTTGGTTCTGTCTAGGTGCCCCACCTCCAAGTTGTCAAGGAAAGGAGCACATCATCCCAGAAGATGAACATTGGTTAGTTTAAGCTAATTATAGTAATTTCTTCCCTGTTGCCATGGACTGGTTGGGCACGACCACGTAACACAAGTCTGACAAATGGAGCCCGAGGGGTGGCCCTTTCAGGGCTTCCGGGAGGATTTTTCTCCATAATAAGAAGAGACAGACACATGGAAAGAAACACCCCCTTCTTCGCTGGGTGTGGATGTTCTGTGTGACATATCAGGAGCTTCCACAAGCATCATGCAGCTGGGCAGGAGATGGGGAGCGGGTTGTAGACATTCTGGGAATGGCAGAACAGCGGGATGTAAATGACCTGGATGCTTGATGACACCGTCAAATAGCCAAATGGACCCTGGAACCACTCTTCCTCTGGACGTGGCACTAAGTGAGATATAAAGTCCATTCTGCTTAGGCCACTGGTAGTTGAGTCTTCGGTTCCTTGCAGCTAGATGTTTCATGTTAAGAGCTTTTCCCCTTCACGGAACACATCTAACAACTTGACCATTAGGCCACCCACCTAATTCCTTGGCCAAATTCTTCACTTAGCCCCATCAGAATGTAAAATTTGATCCTCCAGGCTGCCCCTGGCCAATGCCTTCCTCTGCGTCCCCCCCGCTCTGCTTCCTCTCCTTTGGGGGTGTCCTGGCTCTCACCCTCACCAACTCCAATCACCATGGGTTACCTTGTATCTACTGATGGTTCAGAACACAGGTTTTATAGTCAAACAGACTTGAGTTTTAACCCTGGCTCTACCACTTGTTCGTTGTAGTCCTCATAAAAGTAATTCAACTTCCCTGAAGTGTTGTTTCCTCAACTGTAAAACAGGAAAAATATCTCATCTCATAGGTCTATTTTAAGAATTCTATGAGATGATAATGAAAAGAGCTTAACAGTACCTTACATACAGTAAGTGGTCTGTAAGTCATAGTCTTAACAATGTTAATGATTATTTTAATTAAAATTGATAATTGCTTTAGATTAACTAAGGCTACGTGATTCAGATTGGATCGTTCAAATGGCAATAGGGCATTGTTGCTACCAAAGGCAGTAGAGCAGCAAGGGAAGGTAATAATAACTAATCTGGGTACCTTGCCTTATAATCTGATATTTCACCAAACGTATTTTAATGTTTGTTTACTCCCCAAAAGAATCTTTTAAATATCAGTATCATTCCCATTGCTGAAGCAAATGAAGTCAAGAGAGCCTAAGTTCATGCCTCGGCTAACATAATTGGTGATTGAAATATAAATCTTAACAAACTCCAAAATACATTCTCTTTCCACCACACTGCCCTACACATTCGCATCCATCTAGCTGCTATAGTCAATTGCTCTCAGCTCCTGAACTTTTGTGACTGGATTCTAATACATCCTAGATTGCTTGGTTGCTTTCTGTATAGAAACTTTCATGTTAATATTTCTTGAAAACGTTCAGTGGTTCTGAGAGTGTTTCTGTGGGGGGGCGGGGGAGAGGACGAGAATTATGGCAAACAGCCCAGTGTTCTAGCATCCTCTATGGAAGGCTGGGTTTGCCACTGCGCTTTGTAGAAGCAGCTCCTGTTCTGGGCAATAATTTGTGTATTCGCTGTACTTCTTAGCCTTCCTTTGTTCCCCCAGGGGGTGAGACTTTGTGATAAGCAGTCTCTAATGAGGTTTATGTGACTAGGAGTGGACATTGCTGCTAAAACTGTTTACCATCTACTGAGTGTCAACAGGGTCCACTGTGTGGCTGTCTAGAGATGCTTGTTCAAACAGAGAAGGACAGAAAAAGAGAGAGAGAGAGGAAGGGAATTTTCTATCCAGGGAAAATAGGGATGGGTTAGAAACTAGAGAAGGAAATCTTTTGGAAATTCATTGCCAAAGAAAGAAGTTAATTTAATGCTTGGTTTAATGGCTTGGGAGTGTGTATAAAGTCCATTTTTAACTGGTATTCTCGTAGATGACAGTCTAAATTGTTCTCACTCAAAAAACACCCATGTATTTTGGACACCTTTTGTTATCTTCCTTCTTTTCTAGGGTCTACCAGAGTCAACGCAAAGTGGGAACTTAAATATGAAGGGCTGAGTTTCTTTGGGTTCTCTGTTGTGTTTTGCAGTATTCGAATAGAGACTTGAGATGATTACTGGTCAGGGATCTTTAGAAGAGAGGCTCTAGCTTTGAGTGGGAGTTGTACTGAATTACCATTTGAACCCTTTCCGGCTCCAAAATTTAACTGTGTAAGCATTGGTTGGCTGTTGAGTTATTCTACTGTTCTGTGCATCTGGAGTAACAGTCTCCTGGTATATCTTTTGGGTTCATTCAACTTTTGTAAAGTTCAGAGTAAGAGTATGGCCTCTCTGAGATACATTATTCTTTAGGGAAGATCTTGGTCTAGGTCTGGGTTTCACTACAGGCAAAAATTTGAGTGCCAGTTGTTTATTTAGTGGGTGACCATGGGAAGCACTTGTAAGGAAGTGAAGAAGTGGGACAGGAAACGGAAGGAAGCCAATGAAGGGTACGTTTCAGAGCCAGTTAGCAGGGTGGGCAACTGGAATTCATGCCTGCTGGGGTGCTCTGGGAGATAGTGTAGAACACGCCTCAGAGTCATCCCAACTGAAGGATTAGGAAGCTGGGGAATTTACCCACCAATAACATCCCCAATCTGCCACTGACTCAAGGGTGATTCCTGAGGGAATCCGGTATTAATTAAACTCTGGTATTAATACCAGATTGTACACAAGCTCCCCTGGGTACAGGTGGAGCTTGACCCTGCCATCAGGTAGAAAGTCTTCAGGAACAGAGCTGTTGATGTTCACAGCAAGCAGCCTTGGGTGTGTAGAGGCGAATGCCAAGGCACCTGGCAAGTGGTGGGTGCTAGATTATTGCCTTTGGGGTTCTCAAATTTTGAAATTTCTTTCTCCTGATTCTAGGCACTGGTCTTTTTCATGACCTTCAGGAGCGAAGAGGGGAAGGTGAAAGGTGGAAATAGCTTTGTATTCCACGACCACATCCGTTCCTGATGCTACAGCTCTAGTCAGCTCCTCGATATCGGAGCATAACTTAGAAGCGCATGGTGAGAACTCCATCTGTTGTAAGTGTCTGTGGATCGAGCTAAATTGGATTATGCATGTGAATGAGTGAAATGTGGAGTTTTGAATATGCTGTTTTAAACATCTGTTGCTGCAGAATCTCTGAATAGATTATTGTTTCTTTAACGTATTAGAACAGCCCTTTGTTGTACTGTGTGTGTGTGTGTGTATTTCCCCAACTAGATAAGCTCTTTGAGGATCTAGTACAATGTTGAGTATATAATGTTGTATAAATATTTAACAAAAAATTTATTATTATTATGTACCTGTTATGGAGTACATTCTAGGAAAGAGGTGTTGGTTATGAGGACAGTCCTTACCAGTGAAGAAGGCAGGCTCAACACAGTTAAGATGAATAGTAAGGAGCAGAGAGAAATTGCAGTGAATATTTCTTTCTCCTGGCAGAAAGGTTACAAGATCCTGTTGGGGATTTCAACTAAAGATGTTGTATTGAACGCATGCCTTAATGTCTAGTCCCTCCTGAAATTCCACTAAAATAACAGTAAAAGGATTTTTTTTAAAAGGCGTAAACGTATAAAAACAAAGAATTCCAGAGAGGATACAACAGCAACGAAATTTTGGAAGTCGGAAGGCAGATGCCTGCATAGTTACTGATTATCTCAACAAAGATAAATCTTAAGTGAGGGAAGTGGAGACACAAATTATAGTGAAGAACCCACAGAAGTCTTAAGAACTGGGGGTACTTGTAGAAGCTGAGGGAAAGGTAAGCTTACAAGAGGTGGTATTGAGTAAAAGTCTGTTTAAGAAGCACTGAGACCCTTCATATCCCTTCTCTCCCATGGAGCCAGGTGACAGACTCCCCCGCCACCCTAGAAGAAGAAAGAGGGTTGGTGTTTGGAAAAGATAAATCATAGTCTCTGGACTGGAGGACACCAGCCACAGCTGAGGGTGGAGATGGTGTAATAAAAATAGGAGGATTAAATGAATACTTAGTGAACGTTGAAACTCAAACTTTCTTCTCCTTCTACTTGGCTCTCAAAACACTGGAAATCAGGTTTATGTCCTCTACGCAGAAAATTAACAGAGCCTTCTCACTGGAATCTGATCAACTCACAGGAAAAGACCTAAAGATCTTAGGGTTCTGCAGAAAATGGCTTGTCCAGCTCACCCTACCATGAAGCTCACGGTCAATAACCCCACTGACTCGGAGTTTCCAATCAGCTTTTGAGTGTCCTGTTTTTAAATATGAGCGTCTAGTCAAGCCAGACATATTAGGGGAAAATCTCAATTATAAAAGATTAGGAACAAAACCAATACACAGAGGAAAATAACTTGGAGGCAGAGAAAAACTGAAAAAAAACCCTATAATATATTTGGGGAAAAAAGATATTGCAGCCATAAAAGAGAAGCAGGAGACTATTTAAATGAAGAATACTCAGGGACTCCCCTGGTGGCACAGTGGTTAAGAATCCACCTGCCAATGTAGGGGACACAGGTTCGAACCCTGGTCCAGGAAGATCCCACATGCCTCAGAGCAACTAAGCCCGTGAGCCACAACTACTGAGCCTGCGCTCTAGAGCCTGTGTGCCACAACTACTGAGCCCATGTGCCACAACCACTGAAGCCCACACGCCTAGAGCCTGCGCTCCGCAACAGGAGAAGCCACCACAATGAGAAGCCCATGCACCGCAAGGAAGAACAGACCCCACTCACCACAACTAGAGAAAGCCTGCACGTAGTAACGAAGACTCAACGCAGCCAAACATTAATTAATTAATTTAAAAATAATAAAATAATAAATAAATGAAGAATACTCAGAACAAAGAAGAGGTCTCAGAAATTAAAAACAAGATAGCAGAAATGTAAAAACTCAGAAGAAAGATAAATAAAGAACAAAATGAAAAAGAGAACCAGTTTGCAGGGCAGAAATAGAGATACAGATGTAGAGAAAAAACGTATGGACACCAAGGGGGGAAAGCCGCAGTGGGGGGTGGTGGTGGTGGTGGTGGTGGTGGGATGAATTGGGAGATTGGGATTGACATGTATACACTGATGTGTATAAAACTGATGACTAATAAGAACCTGCTGTATAAAAAAACAAATAAAATAAAATTTAAAAATTTTTAAAAAAATGAAAAAGAGAAGGAAAACAGGAAAGGACAGATAAGGTGATGACAGAGAACCATTCCAGCATCTCGAACATCTGAATAAAAAGCATTCCAGGGGACTTCCCTGGTGGCGCAGTGGTTGAGAGTCCGCCTGTCGATGCAAGGGACACGGGTTCATGCCCCAGTCTGGGAAGATCCCACATGTTGCGGAGCGGTTAGGCTTGTGAGCCATGGCCGCTGGGCCTGTGCGTCCGGAGCCTGTGCTCCGCAACGGGAGAGGCCACGACAGTGAGAGGCCCGTGTACTGCCAAAAATTTCCCAGAACTCTAGTATATGTTTCCAGAGTGAAAAACAATCATTGTGACCTTTAGAACACATGTCTAGAAGACATCACTGGTACCTTGTCCGGATCCCCTGTATGGGGCCAGCACATCCAACTGTTGGCCACTCTGGGCTCACAGCCCCCTTCTCTGGAGAGCTGCCCTCAGCCAAAGGGCAGCTGTGTCTCCTGGGAGGTTCCACCCACCACTCCAGCTCCTGCACAGGAGAGGTCACACCAATGACTGATGGGAAATGTCTAGAGTCTTGTCCCGAAAGGGGAACCAACTCTGGTCCAATCTGTGCTCCAGAGCAGAGCAGGGTATCAGGCCAAACTAGCTTCCAGCCAAACCACATCCTTAGCTCTTTCCCCAGAACCATCCTCCTTCCCTCATTTACCTTCTCCTGAGATTAATCCCTCAATTAGTCACATGCACTCAAAACCCTGTCTCAATCTCAGTTTCTAGGAAACCCAACCTAAGGTGATAGAAGACAAAGAGGATTCTAAAAGCTTCCAGAGTAAAAAGCAGGCATTATACAAAAATCTCAAAAATCAGAATGGCATCGGCTCTCTCAGCATAGGAAGCTGAAAGACAAGGGAGCAATTCCTTAAAAATTCTGAAGGAAAATGATTTCCAATATAGGATCGGATGTTGAGTACCCAAGATAATGAAGGGGAAGAGGAAATCAAAGGATTTTGGATTTTCAGACCCCAAGATCTCCAAAAGTCTATCTCATTTTCATTCTTTCTCAGAGATACCTCACCAGAACAAGGAAGTAAACCCAGGAAGAGGCAGACACAAAATGCAGGAAATAGAAGACCCAACGAAAAGGAGAGGCGAAGAGAAAGTCCAGGAAAATGATGAAGGAGGATCTCAAGATGACAGCTGTGAACAGGCCTATAGGGCAGGCTCCAGGAGGGACCTCTTCAGAGCAGATAAAATTAATAGGCTCTCTAATGTATGTGAAGATACGGAAAGAGATACACAGTTGGGGGACAGTTAAGGAAGATGGTAATGACGATCGCACAGAAAACTAAGCACATGTAGAAACAAAGCCATTATTAACTTTAGGACAACAAACGCGTGTGCCGGGAAGGTAATCATACGTGACTCAGGTATGGAGTTTACGAAGTTGTCAAGTGCTACATATCAATCTAACCAAAATTATAAAAGACAGGGGACAAAAAAAGTCTATGTGTAGCAGACCTGGGTGGCGGATGGGAAAGAAGGATAAATCCTCATCTTCCATAGCTGGAAGTCCATAGATGATGTTTAACGCTGAAAAATCAAGAATTGCGGTTGAACCATGTTAAGGATAAAGACCACAAGAAAGGCCAAAGGGGTTGAAAGCAGGGGCTTTGGAGGAGTGGTAAATGGATGGGGAGAGGCTGCTGTGTTTTCTGAAAGCTCTCTGTAGATGCATTTGATTCTTTAAATGCTGTGCAGTATAACCTTGATTTTTAAAACTACATTAAAAATTAAAATGCCTCCAGGGATAGACACCAGGGGACACAAACTAGATTGTTGGATTAAATGCCGTGAGGAGGGCAGTTTTGATCAGTTGCTGGCGTGGAGCCTGGGTTGAGGAAATATTTTTCTCGAGGGACTTAAAATGCTGAGAGAAAAAGCTGACTCTGGCCCAAAGGGTGGAAGTAGAGTGATGACATGTGAGGGGCCTAAGAGCTCCCTGACCCCAGGGTCGGAGCTGGAGCCTGCTGGTTGGGAGGAAATTGGGAAGAGTCCATCGTATTATTACGGGCTTCCACAGCTTGTGAACTCCCGAGGCGTCACACTAAGATTAAAGCCAAATTAGAGTCCCCACTTGCTTGTTTTCAGGACAACAGTTCTCACCCACTTCAAAGTCCCCTCAGCTCACTGGGGGAGTCGTCAAAGGCGTTTTCACACAGGCTCACAAATCTGCCAGCTACAGTCAACACACCTAGGCCACAGAGGTACTGCTTTCTGGTCCCTCACTCTCCTGCCCAGGTTGTCCGGAGGTTCATCCTATCACTGAGTCTCACTCAGCACTAAATATGGAGGCCGTGTCCTAAGCTCTCTCGCACTGGATTAGACGTCAGTGTACTCTTGACCAGGTACCCAGGGTGAGGCTGGTTGTCATGGCAATAGCTTGGAAGGGGGCTAAAGGTAAAGCACGGATGCAAATCTCAAACCTGACTTTTGGAGGCACCTTTCCTGTCTTCCCAGGAGATGGCCAAGGGAGTTAACCCAAAGGTGATAAATGTGGGAGACCCACTGGGGGAGGCTCATGTCTAGTGGTGCGTCCTTCGAGAATACTCAGGGTAGGAAGAGAATTGCCTAGCCGACCAACATAACTTCTCAATTGAAATGAGACCACTGGCTAAACATCAATATATATATATTATTATATCCATTGGATTAACCAGAGGAATTACCAGAAGATTCATTTAAGTGGTGAATTCCTCTTTCTTTAGAAAATGAATCAATTTACCTAAGGGTGATGGACATACCTATTCTGAGTCTTGAGTAAACCAGTAACAGGCTCACAGCTACTGCTCCCAAGGGCCTGGACGGAACTTTACAGAACTGGTTCCTAGAGACCCGAGTTCCTTTTCTACCTTAGTGAAAGCCAAGACTCAGAGAGGTTAAGCGACATGCCCAAGTCACACAGCGAGTAAATAGCAAGTCTACACATTCCAAGTCTGGATATCTTTTGGCTCAAATGATCTGCCCTTGAAAGTGAGGCGACCATCTTTACAAAGATGTAAAGTTGAACATATTCCCACATATTCCTAAATCTGTTATCATAGTTCTTGTGGGAGTCTGACAGCCATGGATTACTCAACTCAGACCTCAGATGCTGATATAAACCAGCAGCCCCAGACCCCTGCCTGCCTTAGAATCTTCTACCATAAGTAAGAGGGAGTGGATGGGCAGGCGCGAGCAGGAACAACAAAGAACGATGAGCCCAACAGGCTGCCTGGCTTCCTGCACAGAGAGCAGATGAAGAGCTCTGGTTGAGGAGCTTAAACGTGACTTCTTCGGCCAGGGCAGCTCATCAAGACTGATGGCCAATGGATTCCACGGCCAACATTAAATTACCAAATGACACCTGAGAGGTTCCATCTCTTTTTCCCCTCAAGTAACCCACCACCTCTCTGCAAACCTCCTAGTCTCCTCCACCCACTCGCATTTAGGTCTCTCCTCTCTGACAGCAGACCTATCTCACTTCTCATCGCCCTAATCTGACAACAGATCAAAGATGTCAAATACCTTCCATTCCTTTCTCCCCAAGTTACTTTTGTAGCCCTCCACTTAAACACCTCTCTCGTGGTCAGGCCAGTCCTGGGATTCCATAGAGAGCGGATCTGCCTTTCGCTTTGTCCAACCACTAAACAGGTTCAGGAAAGTTTCTTGAGCATGGGATCCAAGGTCACTAGAAGAGATATCAACTATAATAGTGGGAGCCTTGGAACCACCCATGAGGCCTGTCTTGCAATCATATAAGAATTAGTCCTGAGAAAGCCTCCATACCCTTAGGCTGATTTCTTTTATAAAGAGTAAATGAGGGCTTCCCTGGTGGCGCAGTGGTTGAGAATCTGCCTGCTAATGCAGGGGACACGGGTTCAAGCCCTGGTCTGGGAGGATCCCACATGCCGCGGAGCAACTAGGCCCGTGAGCCACAAGTACTGAGCCTGCGCGTCTGGAGCCTGTGCTCCGACAACAGGAGAGGCCGCGATAGTGAGAGGCCCGTGCACCGCGATGAAGAGTGGCCCCCGCTTGCCACAACTAGAGAAAGCCCTCGCACAGAAACGAAGACCCAGCACAGCAAAAATTAATTAATAAACTCCTACTCCCAACATTTAAAAAAAAAAAAAAAAGAGTAAATGAAAATAATGAAACATCGTATGATTGAGGAAATGAGAGGAAACTAAGTGTTTGTGGACCTATACAGAGAGACTCCATACTCGCCGGGATTTGGGAGCCTTTAGAGGAATCACTCCCCTTATTAAAACAAAACCCAGACCCTCTAAAGTCTAACACTGGCAGCAAAAGCCCCAAGAGGGGAAGGCGAAATGACCCACTAGTGCCGCTAAGTACAGTGTCAAGGTTAGAATTCACGTTCTAGAATCTGACATATTTAGATTCCAATCCCAGCTCAACTTCAGCACTGTGTGGGGTTATGAGGGAAATTATCTAAGTCTCTTGAGCCTCAACTTCATCATTAGTAACATCAGTTAATAACGTCTTCACGAACTAGGGCATGTGAAGTATGCACGCAGTGTCAGCTCAAGGCAAGCAGTCACTGGATGTCAGCTGGTGTTATTGGGACAGGGTCATCTTCTGCTTAGGGTTTGATCACTGCTACTGATGCCACCTCCACAGTAATTCCCAAGAGAGTGGTAATTCTCCCTCCTTTAGTGATTTACAGTGGGTTTTTTTCCCTGTGAACATATGTGTGTGTGTGTGTGTGTGTGTGTGTATACACTCAGAGAAATATATTTACACGGTTGCAATCTACGCAGTGGTAGAGCTAAGATTTGAACCTGTATCTGACTCCAGAGCCACTATGAAGACTTAGGGATACTATGTTCAGAAAACCCAAGTGCCAACCACACAAAAAGGAGAGAGGATCCTCCTTCCCTTCTCCCCACCTCCCTATTCACTTCCCTCCCACCCTCCTTCCAAACAAAGAAGGATATTCTGATAACACGAATGGTGAGAGGCCAAGGCATCTGTTAGGTCACTGTGACTAGCAGGCATGGTTGGTGCACCATCTTCCACTCACTCTCTTGCTCCTGCCTTTTCTCCTCAAGCAGTTAAGTGTACAAATCAAGCTGGCACCTACTCTGCTCCTTCAACTTCCTTCGTCTATGAGTCTGGACAGAGAGCAGAGGGAATGTGAGTGGCTGAAGATGTTAGCTGAGACAGTGAACTTTCCTAAAGTGCCTTTTTGATTGACTGTAATCACATTCAGGAGATCAGGTAAAGTTTACCAATTGCAGATTTGGTCTGGTTATTTCTGATACAGGCTGATGGGGAATCGGTCCAATTAGCACACAATTCTGACAAGGCCTAAAATTCCAAATCAACATTCTAGCCCTCCTAGTTGTGCTGTACATGCTGGGACTACAGAGACTATAACTACTGACACAAACGGAAATATCTCACCTAAATTATCCTTCTACCTTAACTACCCATGTGTGATGGTTAATTTTATGTGTCAACTTGACTAGGCCATGGGGGAACCCGGATATTTGGTTAAACATCATTTCTGGGTGTGTCTGTGAGAGTTTTCCAGATGAGATTAATACTTGAATCAACAGGGACTTCCCTGGTGGTCCAGTGGGTAAGACTCCATGCTCCCAATGCAGGGGGCCCGGGTTGGATCCCTGGTTGGGAAACTGATCCCACATGCCACAACTAACAGTTCACATGCTGCAACTAAAGATCCCACGTGCCGCAACTAAGACCCAGTGCAGCCAAAATAAATAAATAATATTTTAAAAAAATATTTGAATCTGCAGACTGGGTAAAGTAAATGGCCCTCCCCAATGTGGGTAGGCACCATCCAATCCTTTGAGAGGCTGAATAGTACAAAAAGGTGGAGGAAGGGAAGATTTGCTCTCTGCCTGACTCCCTGAGCTGAGGCATTGGTCTTCTCCTGCTCTGGGATTGGTTCTCAGGCCTTTGCACCCGGACTGGAACTATGACACCACTTTTCCTGGGTCTCCAACCTGCAGACAACAAATCATAAGACTTCACAGCCTCCATAGCTGGGTCAACCAATTCCTTAAAATAAATCTCACATACGTGTGTGTGTGAACACACACATACCTATCTTCTGTTGGTTCTTTCTCTGGAGAACCCTGACTAATACACCATCTGATCTTTAACTCCTCTAAAAGCTACTCAAGAGCGGAAACTGTATCCTTTACTAATTCCATCTCTTTGAAACCTGGAAGAACACACAACGCTTGCACAGACTTACTTTACTTACTGCCCTTTATGGATTTCTGTGATAGGATGATATTTACAAATCATATCATAGAGTAGTTAAATGTTAAAGATGTTATCCCATGAATCAATATCAATTCCAAGTGAATAGGAATTTAATATAAAAATCCCAGCCACCAACTAATGAAGAAAATGTAATATTTTTCAAAATTCTAAGTAATTTTCTAAGCATAGAAGACAAAAGACAAAATCCTAAGCATAGAAGTAATAGAAGAGGGAATTCCCTGGCAGTCCAGTAGTTAGGACTCTGTGCTTTCACTGCCGAGGGCATGGGTTCAATACCTGGTTGGGGAACTAAGATCCCGCGAGCCTCACGGTGCGGCCAAAAAGAAAAAAATTATATAAAAAAATAGAAGTAATAGAAGAAATAATAAGGGAAGGGAAGAGATTGATTGGTTTCACTACATTTCAGAATTTAGAACTAAAGATAAAAAGTAATTGTAAAGGCTAAGATAAACAGATGTTGAAAGTATGTTTGAGAGTTAAAAAATTTTCAGTCCTGAGCTGATAAAAATAGATAACAAAACCCCTAAGACACTGGTAAAGAAAATTACTTGGACAAAAATTCCCAAAAGAAGATTTAAAAAACTTGTTTGCAAATATTTATAGCCACTTTATTCATAGTTGTCCAAAGAGGAAAAAACCCAACCGGCTAATGGATCAACAAATTGTGATACATTCGTACAATAGAATACCAAACTGCTAGAAAAAGGAACAACCACTGATATGTGGAACAACACGATGAAGTCTCAAAATCGTCATGCTGTGACAGAAGCCAGACACAAAAGAACCATACAGGGGCTGCCCTGGTGGCACAGTGGTTGAGAGTCCACCTGCCGATGCAGGGGACACAGGTTCGTGCCCCGGTCCGGGAGGATCCCACATGCCATGGAGCGGCTGGGCCCGTGAGCCATGGCCGCTGAGCCTGCGCGTCCGGAGCCTGTGCTCCACAACGGGAGAGGCCACAGCAGTGAGAGGCCCGCGTACCGCCAAAAAAAAAAGAACCATACATACTTTATGATTCCATGTATGTGACATTCTGGAAAAAGAAAAACTATAGGAACAGACAACAGATTAGAGGAGGCCAAGGGCTGGAGGTGTGAGGAGAAGATTGTCTACAAAGAGAACTTTTGGGGGTGGTGAAGAAAATATTTTATATCTTGATTGAGATGAGGGGGGTACATGATTATAAAAATTTGCCAAAAACAGTACATCTGAACATGATGAATTTTACAAATATAACTGATAATATCCCACTCTGGTTAGGTTTCAAATAATCTAGTGTTCTCATATAGTAATGTTGGTGATGTAAATTGGAATGACTTTTTGGAAATCATTCTTGAAATATGTATCAAGAGTCATAAAATGTTTACTCTTTGACTTGGCAACACGATTTATGGGAATGTATGGCAAGAAAATTCTGCAAAATGGCTTGAACAATCATGTTCATGGAATAATTTATTGAAAACTTTAAACAATTAGAGAAACTCAATTTCCAATAGTGGGGGAATGGCTCATTGAATCATTATGGAAAATTTTATGGTAGTACTATGCAATAATTAAAATGATTGTTATAGAATCTATCCAGCTACATATACCTACGAAAGTATGTATACGATGTAACATTACTGAAGAGAGCCAAATGCAGACTTAGGTGTGCATTCTAGAAAGGCAGTAAGTACAGTGGTTAAGAGCACAGATTCCATAGTTAAACTGGCTAGGTTCATGTCCCAGCCCTGCCACCTACCTGCTGTGACCTTGGGTAACTTACTTAACCTCTCTGATGCTCGATTTCCTCATTTGTAGAGTAGGAAAAATAATAATAGCTTCCTCGCAGGTTTTTTCTAAGGGTTAAATGAGTTACTATCACATAAAACTCTTATACTAAACTACTTGGCACAGAGTAAGCACTTTATATAAGTGTTTGCTGTGCTGTTTTATCTCTGCAAATGCAGAAGTGCTGGACAAAAATAACACAACAGCATCATTCTGGTGTATGTGGTTGTGGAAGTATTACATTAGGATGGTTAAGACTGTGGGAACTTTTGACCATTTTTTCCATTTCTGCATTTTAAAAAATCATTTGGATTTTTAAAGGTTTGTGTAGATCTCACAACAGATTTGCATACATATTTCATTAAATGGACATTTTTTCAGATTTTTTTTTTTTTGGCTTCCTGTTAATGGATTTCCAAGTGATGGTGTGACTAAAGAGCTAAAGGGATACATACACCAATGATCCGTGTAAGTGCCATTGAAAGAGAGACTCTGAAAACTAGGAAACATCACAAAATGGTTTGAAGGTAAACACATCCATGGAAATACTAATTACAGATTATTCATTATGTTAAACAATTAGAAGAAGCCCGATTTCCCATAGCAGGAAAATGATGAATTAAGTTACAAGATAGCTACCCAGAGGAATATTATCCATAATTTAAATTATGATTGAAAAGATTATATAACGATCTATATACACGGAAATGTGTAGGAACAGAAGTCTAGGGAAGAAAGTTGAATATTTTTGTCTTGAAGCAAAGCTTAAGATGCATGGGGGAGGGATGGATTCCTCTCTCTTGGGTCTCTATGCTCCTCAGTTTCTTGGAATGTCTTATTCTGGTATTGGAGGTAGGTAGTGCCTTCCAAAGCAGCCAATACTACAGCTCTGCTTTTATCTGTGGAGCTGGCTTCCACATAAGATCTATGCTGGGTGGACACAGGGCAGGACGAGCCTACCTTGGCGCCTTCTGCCTGTGTGTTCCGGGCAGCACTGAGAGCCAAGCCTGGACTCGAAACAAGTCTGGGGAAATTTATGCTGACACTTGGTTCCACATCTGGAAATGCTGAGGGTCAGTTATGATTCTTAGCATTGTGGTCATTTTCTTCAGCAAAATTTCAACATACCTCGCAGTCAAGCGTTCTTCTTTCCAGACGCCCTGGGCCTTCCAGCAACCAACTCTCCGAAAAAGGGATGGGTTTACAGGTTCAGGCCACAAGGTGAAATTTTCCAGTGTTTTCGGCTGGAAAAATCCAGACCTGTGTAGATCTGCTACCTGTTAGGTTCTGGTCACAGGAGGCAGGAGACATATTTTTAAATAATACTCCCTAGATTAAATAGACCATCTGAAAAATTTTTTTCTTCCATGTCTTTTCTTGCATGTCTTTTAAGAACCGATTAAACTTGACAATTTAAATCTTGTGTCTTAGACCTGCCTAAGGGAAAATTATGAAAAAGAAACAAATGGACTTCTGGTAAAGTTAGAAGACCAATGGAAAATAGAAGTAACTTCAAGGAAGTTTTTCTCATTATTTTACATAAAAGAAAATGGTCAGCTGAAGCAAATAGAAGTGTCTACTTCACAGTTTAAAGAGAATTGTACTTACACCTTGTCCTATCTTTTGCTTCATAGCTTGCATAATTTGTCTTTCAGCAGAGGGAAAAAATGTTGTTTATTTACGCCTTGACCTAGACAGAGGGAAGGGACTTCAGTGGGAAGATTTTAACATCATGAAGTACTTTGTCAATCAACAAACTGCTTTTCAAAAGTGCTGTATTATTACCCACCCCCCTTATTTTTTCAATGTCATAATTATTTATAGGGCCAGTTGCAGGCTTCACTCTGCTAAAACCACTTCTGGGAGGGCTCTCAGCCCTTATCCCAAGCACAGTACCACTCTATTAGGCCTCTGCACAGATGTTTGTTCATACGGATCCTGACTCAGCTCTGTGTGTGTGTGTGTGTGTGTGTGTGTGTGTGTGTGTGTGTGTGTGTGTGCGCGCGTTAGTAGTGACAAGGGTTACTCTTAATCTGGGTTTTTCTGGAACATGGAGAGCACAAAGTGATCCTCCTCATTACTCTGTGCCAATAAGATGGTCCCGATATCACGGGCGACACAAACCCCCTATCCACTGTCCACCCAAATGGGAAGCCGGTGGGGTTTTGATTCACCGTGGCCATGGAAATTGGACCACCCCTGAGAAAAGCACAGACAGGTTGTGCGGAGTCACGAGATCCTCACCAGATATAGACATGCAGGCCTCACGCTCCTTGACATGGCAGGAGTCAGGAAAACTTTGAAAATCTGCTTTGGCCTAAAGTGCATCTGACGTTAGGCGAGGAGACACGCTGTGAAGCTAGACATCTTACCGGGCACCCTAATGTGGCATGTCCTTAGACATGGTGTGCTCCATCAAAGAGGCAACCTAACAGAGAGGTTAAAAACAAGGACTTGGGAGCCTGCCGGCCTGGATCTGGACCCTGCTCTGCCACTTCTGAGCTGGGGAACCTTGGGCCAATTACTTAACCTCTCTGTTTATTTTTCTGTAAAAGGGTGATGTTAATTGTACCTACTTCATAGAGATGGCAGGAGGAGCCTCATTTGCAAAGTGCTTAAACCTATGCCTGGTCACTGTTATATCAATGTATGGTGAATAAAATGAATAGATTTGCAGAAACGATTTCATTTCTGGTGCCACCTCTTTTCATCCAGGGATTCTGTTTCATTTAAAAACAGTACTAGGAGTTTTCTTGCTTGTCTGAGATCTTTTATCTTTCAAATTAAATTTATTCAGGTGGGGACAACTTTGCCTTTGGAAGCAGAAACATTGAACAGAGATCATGCATTCATCACATGAAGAATCTGGGTTAAGATACGAATTCAACACTCAACTGTAAGGGCTTGAGAGAGTTTCTTAAGTTTTCTGAACTCAATTTATTCATTAGCAAGTTGGGGATAATATGAACCTCTTAGGATTATGAAATTAATATAAGTTATTGTGGAAAGTACTTGGAAGATAGTCTGGTGGTGGAAAAAATATTCTCTTCCTGATAAGATTCAGCCTTTTATCTTTTTGCTTTAGCCTGCCTGCATTTAACTGATTCCCTTACAATTTTCAAAAGCCTGGTCAAGTATTCATAGTAGATTTGGGGGTGATTTTCTGATGTAAACAGTTGAATCTTTCTATTCCTTGAGTATTGTTACTATTAATATTTTTATTAAATCGTGTGTTTATCTGTTCATTTAATCTGAATCCCCCCCTTCCGATGATATCGGTAAGATCCAAAGAGCTGGTGAAAATTATATGGATTAATAAAAATATTTTGAGAAACTACATTTCAGGAAACTACTCTGGCTCGTGGTTGTGGCTCTTTTAAGACCTTTCAACAAATGTGTCCTAGGAATTCTCTCACATTTTGGTTGTTTTCAAAACTTCACATCCTTAGGCAGATGTCACCCAGTGCAGCTTGCCTTTTTCAACAGGATTGTTTTTTTGAAAGATGAGCTTTTTAAGAGAGAGTTTTCTATATCTTATTTTCAATTAAAAATTAAGATGTGTCAAAGTTACCCAGGATTTTCAGCTGCCCAACATTTGTCTCATGTATGTTCTTTCTTAACAAAGATTTTTTTTCTCCCCAATGTCAAGTTTAAGATCCCAAATCCTCCTTTAAAATCTATTTCAAATTTTGAGCAAGTTACTCTCCACGGGGTTTGCTGACGCAGGGGCGCCTGTGTTTGTTTTGACAAAGGAATGGCCGTTCCCCAAGTCCTGTTCCTTCATTCTCTGAATGTTTCCCTGGAGAATTCAGCAAACCGACAAACTGTCTCTCCTGGAGAGAAGAATCCAGTAGCCCTTAGTGTGTTTGCCACTCTGTGCTTCTGTCACAGATACACATGCAAATCACAAGCTGCGGAGGGGGGACGGCTGGGATCCCGCAACCCTAGAGGCAGCTCTCAGCCACAGAGACACGATGTCTTTTCTCCAAACAGCTTACAATCAGCCCTGTGCCTCACGTTGCTCCACCAAAAAATTAAAAGGTCTCTGTGGTCCGGCAGGCTGGGAGAATCTTAGAGAAACATTTTAAAGTATGTTGCAAATCATCTTCGTTTCTCAGAGTCACAACGCACATTAGCATATTCAATTTCTCAGTAAAGAAATTCAACTTCACCTCAGGCTACCCGGAATTGTTTAACCTGGAACTCCATTTTTCAATATTATCTCATGAAAAGCTAAGAACTTGGGGTTCCATGGAAGGTACCCTGGAAAATACTCTTTTACATCAAAAATGCACACATGAAATTAGGAGTTTGGGATTAAGAGATACACACCACTATATATAAAATAGATAAAAAACAAGGATGTACTGTATAGTACAGGGAACTATATTCAATATCTTATAATAACCTATAATGGAGAAGAATTATAGATAGATAGATCAATCTTGTTCAATAGCTCCCATCTCTCTTTTTTTTTTTTTAAAGAAGATGACTTTTTAATTAATTAATTAATTAATTTGTTTTTCCTGTGTTGGGTCTTCGTTTCTGTGTGAGGGCTTTCTCCAGTTGCGGTGAGCGGGGGCCACTCTTCATCGCGGTGCACGGGCCTCTCACTGTCGCGGCCTCTCTTGTTACGGAGCACAGGCTCCAGACGCACAGGCTCAGTAGTTGTGGCTCATGGGCCTAGTTGCTCCGCGGCATGTGGGATCTTCCCAGACCAGGGCTCGAACCCATGTCCCCTGCATTGGCAGGCAGACTCTCAACCACTGCACCACCAGGGAAGCCCCGCTCCCATCTCTCTTAAAATAAAGGCCAGCCTCTTTAAAAATATTCCACATGGCTCAGCAAGATACGACTCCTGCCTTCACTCAGATTTCAACTTTTCCTGCCTCACATGTTAGAATATAGTCAATTGCCCCTTGCTCCCAGTTCCCACAATACAGTCTCTGTGACTGCCTCTCCCAAAACTCTCTAGCCCAGGGGTCCCCAACCCCCGGGTCGTGGACCGATACTGGTCTGCAGCCTGTTAGGAACCGGGCCACACAGCAGGAGGTGAGCGGAGGACAAGAGAGGGAAGCTTCATCTGCCGCTCCCCATTGCTCCCCATAGCTCCCCATCACTGGCATTACTGCCTGAACCATCCCCCCCATCCCCCCACACCCGTCCTGTGGGAAAAATTGTCTTCCATGAAACTGGCCCCTGGTGCCAAAACGGTTGGGGACCCCTGCTCTAGCCCATTCCCTTCCCTCACCCAATTTCCCTGCCCCTGCCCCTGCCCCCAGCCCTATGCCTAGCTGCTTCCCCGTCATCTCTTATGTCATGGTCTAGACATCATTTCTTCCAAGAAGCCTTCCCTGACACTTCCACGAAGGTGGCTTGGCTGACCCTTCTCTGGCCTCCCTTAGCAGCTATACTACCCATTTCACAGCATTCCCTGTGCCTCACTATAAGTGAGTCTCTGTATTGATCTGTTTCCCCCATTGGCTGTAAACTCCACAGGGACAGGAACTCTCTGCATCACTCCCCACCGTACCACCAGGGCCTGGCTCAGAACCTCTACCGTGGCAGCTGTTCAATAAATACATAGTGAAGGAAAGGATCTGTCAGTGGATCGACCTCAGCCTTGTTGCCAAGTGTAAGGGCAAGATTCTATCACCAGATCCCCAAATCTCAAATTCTCATTCCTGAATCTCTCAGATGAATGGCATAATACAATCCAAGACACAGTCTCTCTGAAGTTATCTTCCTCAAACTCTCAGAAAGTGTGAGGCAAGGAGTGAGGACTCCTCTTATTGACAAATCAAGTACAACCTCCTGTGGTCAGCTCTCCTATGCTGGACTCAGCCAGTTAGGGTTATGCTTCCTCCCATCAGACTTCCTAAATAAATCATCAGATTCAAAACTGTTGAACTGGGCCTATACTCAGCCTTCCCAGAAAACCTGCTTCTTGTTCTCATGACAAATCATGCATGCTCTAGGGCTCTAAGAATCCGCTTATTTTTATTTGTCTCATTGCATAATAAAAGACAGACACAGAGTCACACGTGAGCTCAATAACACCCTTATTCTCCCCTGTTCTTGTGCAAACCGAACTGAAGACTTACCCAGCTGCCAAGTTCATATTCTAATAGGATGACACGTAACTATTTCTCTAACGTAATCATGAATCAGTCTGTGTCAGACAGGACTATTCCCCACAACGCCCTTCCTGGTTGGAAAGCAAAATGTGTAAGCTGGATGGTTTCAGAGAAAAAAAATTGCTTCTGGCTGCAGAATAAGATGACTGTAGAGTTGACCAACTATACAGTTTGCATGACCAAGAAAAACATGCAAACACACAAAAACACCCCTATGAGATGAATTACTTGAAATTAGGAGGCCTACATTCCTGCGGCCAGATAGCAAAACTATTTTACCCCCTTAAGACATGATGCTAGAGTTAGTCAGACATTTCCAGGATTTCGCTCTGTGGAAAAATATGTTGACCCCGTTGCAGAAAACTGCTCTAAGAGGCACATGTTATAAGCATACCCACTGCAGAATAAAGCTTTTCAGTGGTATTGAGGGGAGGCTCTCTCCACAATCCCTGCCACCACTTCAATGACTGGAATTGTGGAAAGAGTTTTAAGACCATGGAGGGTGGCTCAGAAACGAGATTGTAAAATGACACTCCACCCAATGGTTGGATCCATGACCGTATGCTTTACCCTTTTCAATTCTCTAGGATGTCCAACTCTAGCAAGACAATATACTTCTTTCTGTACTATTGGCTACCCAGCTATCAAAGCTCATTCTTGGCTCTCTGTACCATTGGTGTGTAATACAAATTAAAGGCTATCAAAGAATGTAGGAGATGACTAGTAGGGAATGTCGGTTTTTAGTCCAGTTTCATGGTTCTTTATTCATATTTCTTTGGTAATAAAATTTCCTCAAAAATATAGTATGTTTCCCATCTATCTGCCTCCAGTCAGTTGCGAATGTCAGTTTTTAGATATGATTCTAAAGCCTGATACATTTCTTTGTTCTCTTGCCCTCACGACTCTCTCTTAACTTAATGGCAACCAACTTCGGGCCATCCAGCTTGGGTAGAAAAGCCATATAATCTGACCTTTACTATAAATCTGCATCTTAATAAGACATTGTTTTTCAAAGGGTTTCTCCATCTTATTTCCTACTGCTTGGAGTCTAGAAGCAGATGGCTTTTTAAATCTTTCAGTACCCAAATATCTGAACTCCTTAGATTCATTTTTATTTATGTTTCCAAATCAGCAAATCCTTGTCTGAACTCATCTCTTTCTTCTAATAATACATCCGGTCACAACCAACACACACTATTAACATTCTACCTTCCAAACCTTTTCCTTGAAGTTAAAGAATTGGTAGCTACTTGATCTTCCTGCCACATGAGCTCAGGCACAATTTTAACAAATGTGTTTGTCACTGCAAAACTTGGATCACTGTCTTCCAACCTCCAATGTCACTGCCTGCCATCTGACTACTAAAACAACGTCACTTGACTTAATTAGAGTATTTAGTCCACTTATAATTAGTGTAGTTAATGATATACTGGTGTTTTTATTTAGCATCTTACCATTTATTTTATATGTAACCCATATTTCTTTTGGTCTCTTTTCCTGTCTTTTTGGATTAATGTCTTTTATTATTCCATTTTTCTCTTATGCACATTTTACCTCTCGTTTAGTGCTCACTTACATGTTAAAAAATATTTCCTTAACTTACTATGATCTAAATTACTATTTTTATTAATTCCCATACAATGCCAAAACTTTAGAAAATTTTAACTGCATCTATAACCTTCTCAACTTTTGCATTAATGTTGTCCTGCGTTTTAATTCTATATATATATATACACACATAGAGGGAATATATATAATGATTAATATTATATATAAATTATATATAATCATATATAAATATATGATTAATATTTAGTCAATATTCATTTATACCTACCCATAGGTGTATAACAACATTTCTGTCGCTCTTTATTTCTTGCAATTCTGGGGTTTCCTCTGCGATCATTTTCCTTCTGTCTTGAGAATTCTCTTTAGAATTTCTCTAATTGAGGTTTGTTGGCAATGAATTCTCTCATTTTTCTTTTCTGAAAATACCCTTTTTTCCCTTGATTTCTGAAGAATATTTTCACTGGGTATAGAATTCTGGGTTGATAGATTTTTCTTTCAGCACTTTAAAGATATCTTTTCATTGTCTTGTAGTCAATTATCAGACTAATTTTTGTTCTTTTGAGGGTAATGTGTGTTTTTTCCTAGCTCTTTTTGAGACTTTTCTCTTTGCCTTTAATTTTCAACTGTCTTACTATGATGTATCTATACGTGGTTTTCTTTGTATTTATTCTGCTTGGGGTTTGCAAAAATATCCTGAATCTGTGGGTGAATATCTTTCATCAGTTGGGAAATATTCTTAACCATTATGTCTTCAAATATTCTTTTGTCCTATTCTCTCTCTGACCCATTATTTCTCTCTCCTCTTTTCCTGGGACTCCAATGACACATACGCCCCACATATCTCAATAATCTTTCCTGCAGTCCCATTCTTTTCTTCTCTCTGTACTTCTGTTTGGTTATTTTCAATTACCCTGTTCCCATATTTTGCTCTATCCAATTTGCTGTTAAGCCTATCTGATGGGCTCTTAATTCCAGATATTGTTCTTTGCTCCTAGAATTTGATTTTATTCTTTCTTACAGATTCCAATTCTCTGGTGAAATTCTTTTATTGTATATTTTTCTCTACCTTTTCCTCTATTTTTAAAACATAGTGGTCACAGTTATTTTAAAGTCCTTGTTGAGACTCCCCTGGTGGTCCAGTGGTTGGGACTCCATGCTTCCAGTGAGGGGGGCATGGATTTGATCCCTAGTCGGGGAACTAATATCCCACATGCTGTCTGGTGCAGTCAAAAAAAAAAGTTCTTGTTAGCTAACTTCAATGCATGACTATTTCTATGATCTGTTTTATTTCTTGGTTTTTCTTCTTGTCATCCTCTCTTTTGCCATGGCTAATAATTTTTCTGAATGAATGAAGGATATTGCATATTAAAGGGTGTAGGGGCTTCAGATGATGGCAACTTCTTTCAAAGAGGGTTTCAAAACTCTACATTCCACTAGGCCAATAAATGTTGTGTTATGTCAAAGTCTGTTGTGGCTCTTGTAATTTAATATATTTCTTGTTTTCTGCTGATCTATTGGCTTTTCAACTGAGACCCTGGTATAGTCTACACAATCCCTCTTCCTGGCAGATTTTGAACACTAACCTTTGCTTTGCAAGATTGCCAAAATTCTGGGACTTCCTGGTGGCTCAGGGGATAGGAATCTACCTGCCAGTGCAGGGGACATGGGTTCAATCCCTGGTCCCAGAAGATCCCACATGCCATGGAGAAAATAAGACCGTGTGTCACAACTACTGAGCCTGCACATCTAGAGCCTGTGCTCCGCAACAAGAGAAGCCCCTACTTGACTAGAGAAAGCCTGTGAGCAGCAACAAAGACCCAACACAGCCAAAAATAAATAAAATGAAATCTTAAAAGAAATAATAAAATAAAAGAATACATCCTTTGAAAAAACAAAAAGATTGCCAAAATTCTGCTCTGATTCTCAAAGTTTCTTGACCTATGTCTGTGACCTCCCACCCAGTACAGCCCCCAAATTATGCAGAAGTCCTGAGGCAAAAGCTGATCATGTGCTTGAGGCCTTCAATTCTCTTCCAAAAGATGCAACCCTCTTCAGGTATAAACCTGAGATTCTTAGCCTTCGGGTTGAGGCCAGAAATGTCAAATACTCCCAGGGTTAAATCTGATGCAGAAGTCAGTTCACTTCTCTGAAGCCGCCCCTCTCTGGAGTCCTACAGTTCTCTTTGCCTCATCAGCTCTCCATGCCTTCAAATCCTTTAGGAGATCTTGATTAAAATGCAAATTCTCAGGCCATGCTCCCAAAAGATTCTTAAAATGTAAGGCTGATGGGCAAGGTCAAGAAATCTGCCAGATGATTTGATGCAGCTAGACCGGGGATTACATGTTAAGAAATACTGACCCAGATACTTGCCGATTATTCCCTCATGGTACCATCTCTATTTGGGAATTTACTTTGTACCTTCTGCAGTTACTGCTGTGAATTCAGATGCTGTTCTGGCTGTCAGGGCACCTTCTAACACCACCCCCAAGAGGCCTCCTCACCATGTGCCAGCTACTGCTCCAGACACCAGAGCCCTGAACCACCCAACACAGAGCGTGTTGCTGCATTCCTCGCTTATCCAGTTGCCATCCCACTACCACTGCAGCCAGAAATCTCAGATGATATCTGCCACACTACACAAGCTCATGGATAATCTCTCCTTTGATTGATGGATGTCAACAAACTCTCAACATGGCTTTTCTTCTCCCACATGTGGCAGGGAAAACTTTAAATGAGGCCCCAGTGCATTTCATCCATGAACTATCATCTGTTTCTCAATGTAAGATTTTATCTGTGACACAGAACAGAGCTTTAGTACTAGAGTATTTTTTTTCTATTCCTGGAATTTTATTCTAAGTTTCTCCCATGGGTGCCATGGGAAACCTATCTCAACTATCTGCAAAAACTTGAGCCTTATCTTCTTTATCCATTCACCTCTCATTGGACATTTAGGTTGTTTCCCTGTCCTGGCTATTGTTCATTGCAGCTATCGTGCTGCAATGAACATTGGGGTACTCAGCTCAGTACTCTGTGATGACTTAGATGGGTGGGATGGAGGGGGGAGGGAGGTCCAAGAGGGAAGGGATATAGGTATACATATAGCTGATTCACTTCATGTACAGCAGAAACTACCACAACATTGTAAAGCAATTTTACTCCAATAAAAAAAAAATTTTAAAAAGAGAGAGAAAAAAAACAAAACAAAACTTGAGCCCTGTTGGTAGGAAAGAACTAAACCCACACTAGACTTCTTGATGAGTGAAACAACAAAATATCTTTATCTGTTTGTTACTTCCAGCCAAAAACATTCTGATTCATGCAAATTTAAGCACACCACAGCAACCACGATGGAAAACAACATCTTGGAGGCACACATCCAGAAGTACAGAGCTCATTCTAGTTAGGAAATAATGTGGAAAAAATAATCAAGAGTTGGTGATATCCAAAGGAGCTCCCTCGTGGCCTAATGGTTAGAATTCTGGGCTTTCACTATTGTGGCCCGGGTTCAATCCCTGGTTGGGGAACTGAGATCCCACAAGCTGCACAGCATGGTCAAAAAAAAAAGAAAAGAGTTGGTGATCTCCTTAGTGTGGCCCTCATTCCAAATGAACAAACCTATCCCTTGCATCTAAGTGAGGTTTCATGGCTATAGACAGGATTACTTGTAACCATACATCAAATTGTACTAAACACCATCGCCTCCAGATTCCCATGCTGTAGGTAATAGCCTGGGAAGAACCACAGGAGGAATTAGAAAATAAAGAAGGCAAACAGAAGGTCTGCTGGAAGTCAAGTGTTTGAGGCCACATGTGTCTCGTTATGGGTCATGACTCATTAGACCAACTGCTGTTCTCCCTTGCCTCATTTTTTTTTCCACAGGAGGACAGAGAAATAAAAGCAGGAAAGCTGCTGGAGAATATCCTAACATCCTTTTTTATAGGCTATTTGTTTCTTCTCTTGTATCTATTCATTCTTGGCCAGATGCATTTCAGGTTAGCTCAATACCAATTTACCCTGAAGTGATAAGGCACTTGGTACTTCCTAAATTCTCACCTCAGAAGGTGGAATGTTTGCAATCAGTGCCCTCAAAGAATTCTTTAAAACTCCAGAATCCAGGCTGCTTTGGAATATTACTGAATCCCTCTGGGGATTCTTTATAGATAAAGTACGGCAGAACCTTTTTCTAAAGCGTTGATTTGAATAATTTAGCTTCAAAACCAACAAGGGACTGCCAGAGGGATTTGACTGAGTGGAAGGCCCAAATTCATGTCTACAAAAAGATAATCACTGGGCTTCCCTGGTGGCGCAGTGGTTGAGAGTCCGCCTGCCGAGTCAGGGGACGCGGGTTCGTGCCCCAATCCGGGAAGATCCCACATGCCGCGGAGCGGCTGGGCCCGTGAGCCATGGCTGCTGAACCTGCGCGTCCGGAGCCTGTGCTCCGCGATGGGAGAGGCCACAACAGTGAGAGGCCCGCGTAGCACAAAACAAAGAAACAAACAAACAAACAAAAAAGATAATCACTACCATCTGTTAAACATTTTTTATATACCAGGCACCGTGCTAAGCTCTTTACTTGCTCTATCTCTTGTAAACATCACAACAACCCTCTCAGGGTGGTTCTGCTATTCCCTTTTTACTGATGAAAACACTGAGATTCAAAGAATTTGGATTACCTAACTCACACAAAACATGCATAAAGTGGACTAGGAATAAACGAAACAACAGTTTGAAACAGCAGTTCAAACACAGTGATAAATGGCAATGAACACAGCACCATTTGGGCCCCCAAATGAAAGGAGACCTTGCCCCAATTAAGGGAAGCAACTTCTCTTCAACTTCAGCCCCTTTTGCTGTGAGGGTGCCCAGGCCCAGTTTTGCTAAATCTTCAGTCTTTCAAGAGAAAGCAGAAATCCAAATCTTTATGTGAAATTGAAATCTTATTGTTAAATGTTGTCAGCTATTAAAAAGTTTTTCAGCTCTCTGTAGCCAAACAAAATACAGCTGTGGGCTGAATCCAGCTTGTAGGCTGTTTGCAAACTCTGTCCTCTGTCCTGGGCAACTGGGGGTCATTTGGGGTTCTTTTGTTCTCTTAAGGAAACATGGCTCCTTCAACCAGAGGCCAGAGAGTTTTAAATTATCGTCAATGGTTCAATACTGAGGCATAGCCATTACCTGCCCACCCACCTGCCCTTAGAAATACAAAGATCCATGACGTTACTCCTGGGACATCCATGCGTAACTTGTGAAATCATTACCCTGTGTGACTTGAGGGATGTGGGTTGACGTAAGGGTGCCCAAGGAAGAAGAAGATACAAGGAAAAAAAGGAAACATGAGCACCCAGAGAAACAGCAGGGCACCCTGCTGAGCGCTGCCCACCCCCATCCCCGGCCCCTGTCTGTTTTCACCATTCGGACCCCTGAAGCCTCACGTTCAGAGCCTCAGCCCACCATTCTTCATTTCTGATTTCTCTCCTCTGAGGAGATAAGGACGACCCAAGGTCTCTCGGTGTGTTTTACATCAAAGGCCACTGAAGGGTCCTGACAGCCTGGATGTCAGGGCTGCAAATAAACCATTAATCACTCTGCCATTGCATGGACATACTTTTCCCAGAGGGCACGAACTTTCTCCAGGTCACTAATATAAACCACATCTTCCCTGAGCCAATGGGGGAGGCAGAGGGGGGTGTTAGAGGGCAGAGAGCAGGCTCCGTCATTGACACACCATTATTTTCTCTTAACCCTACAGGCCATTGCTATAGTCTTAGCGGATTGTAAATGGTCAATTAAAAAGGAGATGGTTAAAATGAATTAAACAAATGAAGTCACCGTTTCAGGAAACGTGTATACCCCAGAGCAGCTGCTTCCAACCCTCCAAAATTCTCCACCTCTAGATCAAGTACCAAGAGAGAGGCCACAGGGACATAACAGGACATTAAGGATTTTGCCACTGACCCAAAGCAGAGTGCCTTTGGCCGAGCCCCAGAGTCTGAGTTCCAAGAAGCAGACCCAGGGGAAAGGCATAAAATGCCTTTCGAGGACAGTTTCTCCATTGCACAAGAAGTCAGGATCACCTGACCCACGGTGCTAACTTGGCCAATACACCCACTAGAGGCCCAGTCTCCGGTGCAAATTGGTTCATTCGCTGAGTCTCTCCTGGGGCCAGGCACAGTGAAAACACAGGTGAGGTCCCTGCTCTCCCGGCATTGACATTCTCGTTGGGGCAGGCAGCCCATGAACGGACTGGATAAACTTAGGTAGCGATAGAGCTGTAAAGAGCATAAAACAGGAAGGTGGTGTCAACAGTGATGGCGGTTTTAGTTTGAGTGGAAAGAGGGGAGCTTTCATTCACTCAGCAGCTAAACAAGGTAGGAGGCCCGGGCGGTTACCAAAGAAATAGGAGTGGTGATTCTGTTTAAGGACCTTATGTGTAGCTGGAGAGGTGAGAGAAGTATGTAAGCGTTCAGAAGAAATTATGAATATGCAAAAACCTACATGCAAACCTGCAAATACAGGACGTAAAGCCGTGATCAGGGCAAGCGACAGTGAGGAAGGACAGGTGTCTCAAGAAGATGAGTCTCAGCAGCTGGGGATAAATTGTGCATCGGGTTGTATCTGGGGGATGGGGGGCGTGGGAGGGAAGAGCCTTAAGTCCTTAACGCTGAGCCACTGGGAACAGGGTCAAGATTTGGTACTGGGCTGAGATGCCCAAGCTGAACTGTCAGGCAGAGGAGATAACAAGGTACCAGCCTGAAGTCAGATTTGGAAGGAAGGGCAGAAAGAGACGCAATACCACCCTGGCTTCCAAAGCGCTGCCTGCCTCCTCTGGGGTCTTCCACCTCCCACTCTTGCTGCTGCCACGCTGGCCTCTCGCCCACATTCACCCGGGCTCCACTGGCCCGTGGGGACTTTTGCATCTGCCAATTCCTCTGCTCAGAAAGGGCCTCTTTCAGATCCTCCCATGTCTGGCTCCTTCTCGTCATCTAGCCTCTGCGAGGCTGTAGCTGATCCTTCCTCCCCAATCTCTCCCCATCCCCTCGCCTTCATATATTTTCTTCAGAGCACTTTACTATCTAGCCTCTTTTATTCCTTTATTTGTTTCCTTGTCTGTGTCTGCTTCTCCCCTCTAGAAAGTAAGTCCGGTTTGAACAGGAAGTTGTATGCTTTGCTCCGCGTCCCCTCCCACTGTTGAAATGCCCCCTGGTGCAGAGCAAAAGCTGAAGAGATGCTTGTTGCTCAGAAGCTAAGTGCCTACTCTGCCCCCAGCATCATGCTGGGCTCCTTCCATGACGATGACATCATATGACATCACATTGAATCCTCACGACAGTGCTGAGTGGCAGGTGTTGTCATGCTCATCTTACAGACGAGGAAACTGAGGCCCAGAAAAGCTGACTCACGCAACATCGCAGGGCTAGTAAACAGCAGTGGAACCCAAGTCTGTCAAACCCTGAACTCTCCATCCTTTTCTACCTCACTACTTTCTTTCCACAAGGAAAACAGGAAGTAAAATCAGGGACGTAAAGGAGCTAAATCAGGTTAAGACTTTTGGACCACAGATAGGAACCCATGAAGGTCAGTCCAGCTGTCAGGTAAAGACCAGGAACCCTGGGGGTCAAGACCAGCCGAGGTAAGGATGGAACCCCTGGAACAACGCAGGACTGGGGAAGGAGGTTGCCAACAGAAAGAAGAGGGTAGGACCCTTTAATACCGAGCTGAACCAAGAGCCATCAGCTAAGTACACCCCTGAGTACACCCAGTGCCACTTTCTCCTCCAGAGCTCCAACAAACAGGGGGTAAGCAAAGAGTGGGGAAAGGGCACGTTCAACAGAGTTGGTAAGATTCTGTCATAACATAAGAACTGTGCACTTATTCTCGGTTCATGTCATTCCTAGTTTTGCGTGTTTAACTCTTTCTTTTACACTTAGAAGGTAAGAGATGATGGTTGCTTTTTCAAAAACTCCTTGGCAAAAATAAGAAGTGATAGTCCTTCCTCTTACAGTTTTACTATTTGAAAACTCCAAATGTTTAAGAACCAAGGCACTTTACACCACGGTGTCCCACCCCCAGGGACAGAGGCTGCAAACTGGGGGCTCCTGAGTCAAATTCAGCCCTGATACAGAGGTATTTGGGTTTGGTCACAGTGGATTGTAACATCCTACGTTAACTGACAATATTTCCAATAGGAGAATTTATGCACAAATCTGGATGTCTGGCCTCTCTTTACAGTTCCAGGGATCTGGCTACACCGGGTGTCCACTCCCTCTGGAACGTGGAGCTGGGTGGTGGCGGCTCCCTGTTGGACAGGCACGCTGTCACGTGCTCCCCTCCGCCTGCAGTCTGGTATCTGGGTAGACCGCTGCGGTCATGGCCAAGGTGTCCATGTCTTTTGACACCATGCCCTTTCATTATCATCTTCATACTCCTATGACTCTGGGCTTGCCCGTGTGACTCACTCAGTGGGACCAGAGCAAAAGTAAGCACGAGCGGAAGCCTGAACAGTGCTGGCACATGGTGGCTTGTGTCCCTGGCTGCGGAGAACCCTGAGGCCACCGTGTGAACAAACGAAGCTAGCCTGCAGGAGGGGCTGTGAGCAGGCAAACGGAGCCCTCTGGCTGGTAACTCGGGGTTACCCCAGACCGGAAGGCCAAGCTAGACCATCCAGCCCCAGCCAAGCCACCACTGACCACAGTCGCCTGGAGGAGCCCAGGGGAGACCAGAGGGAGAAACACCAAGCAGAGCCCAAACCGAGTTCTATTATTAAATCACCGTTGCCTTAAGCCGTTAGATGAGGTGCTTTGTTACGCTGACTGATAGCACACCCACCCTGGGTCTCACTCACTTACCTTAACACCTGCGTTACGAAAGCACTTGGGTCTGTGGCTCCTGCTTTAAGATATCGAAGACCCTTTCCACGGGCGTATGTGTACACATATACACAGGCATATGTGTACACACACTCACGCAAGCTCATTTATAGGTACCTGATTATTAAGTGACAGCAGGGAATTTAAATTTTTCCCTCCAGCCCCCAGGACAGCACCTGGCACACGGTTGGCCCTTAATAAATACCTTTTGAATGAATAAATGAATTCACAGATGTTTCCCTAAGTAACTTAATTTAAGAGGTAGCCTAGAGGTGGTCACAGCCCCAGGAACTTGGCGCTAGAGGAACCCCCGAGATCATCTCCAGGTAGCATTAAGGATCCTTGAACCCCCATTGCAGCCAGGCCCCTGGCTTCCCAGACAGCCCGCCGTATCTGCTAACATACAGCACATGTGAACTGACTCAGTGGGGATTGAGGTTTGACAGCGCTTATAATCACAACCTATTTGTCATTCGCGCTTGGCTTTTCGCTGGCGTTGACGGAGGTCTAGATGGCGAGGGGCTCTCCTACAACAGCCGAGGGAGATACAGCGGAGCTGCGGGTGTTAGCTGAAGAACGGCCACCATGAGAGCTGGGTCCTGCTCGCCTACTGAGTGAGTTGTGACTGTTACTTTTCAAGGGATTAAAAAAAGGAATGCCTTGTGAACAAAACACTGGATACTCTGAAGCCACAGACATGAACACACATCATCCTTGTTTGACCATGAGAGCTTGGTCAGCAGAGGAAACTGCCTCTCTCCTTCTACCATTTTCTTGCTTATTGTTTCCTTTTTCAAAAAGAAGAGATGTTTATTAAGTTAATCAAAGACACTATTCGGGGGAGATGCACAGCAGCCTGGAAACCATGACACTTGGAGAAATGGACAGCAACTCAGAACTGCAAAACTGGACGTCCTAAATTTTAGTGCAGTTGCTTGCTTCGGAATTACTTCGTGACTGAGTCAGCCAGTCTGTCTAAACCCTAGATGGCGTATCTACAAGACGGGGGAAATAATATCCGCTCTGCCGACTTCGTAGGGGTTTTGAGACGATTAAATGAGATGACAGAAGTGAAAATGTCATTCAAACGTTAATAATTACAGAATAAAACCTGGTAATGATCCGTAGGCACAAATACAGGAAGAGAAATGAAATCTGTGCCAGGCCCTCCTACAAAGACACTCTGAACCCATCGGAAGCCGTGGGTAGCAGGGCGGAGCACCAACACCAAACCATCAAGGGAGGAAACAGAGAGGAATCAGGACCAGATCAACAGGCTGGATCAGAAACACACAGATGTGGGGCTGGCGGGGAGTCCAGGCCTTCAACGGGACCAGGACACAGAGATGCTGGGGGTCAGCCGCAGACGGGCCAGGGCATGGAACCGACAGCTGCCGTTGTGCCTTGCCCAGCCCCCAGGGTTCCTTCCCGGCTTTCCTCCGGAGGAGCTCCCCGCTCCCTCATTGCGTGCGCCACGCCCACAGCCTAACCAAGCGCTTTCCCTGTGGCCGGACCTAGTCCAATCACATTCCACTTGCCGGGAGTAGAAATCTTTACTGGAATGACACAAGGATGGGGAATATTGGGGGTGAATATATTTCTAGAGAGCACCCTGAAAGACCATTCCCGAGTCCTGCTACCGAAATCTCCAAGGTTGCCTTGTTTTCAGTCCTTTCTGAGGCCTAATTGCTCTGACAAATCAACCTTTCCTTGAGTTTATGAACCACCCAGGATCCTTCCAATATTTTCTCTTTTACTTTTTCTATTTTCTTTTCTTCTTTTTTTTCTCTTAAGTTAACCGGAGTTCAGGACTTCCCTGGTGGCGCAGTGGTTAAGAAACCGCCTGCCAATGCAGGGGACATGGGTTTGAGCCCTGGTCCGGGAAGATCCCACATGCTGCGGAGCAACTAAGCCCGTGCGCCACAACTACTGAGCCTGCGCTCTAGAGCCTGCATGCCACAAATACTAAAGCCCGCGGACCTAGAGCCCATGCTCCGCAACAAGAGAAGCCACCGCAATGAGAAGCCCGCGCACCGCAGCGAAGAGTAGCCCCCGCTCGCTACAACTAGAGAAAGCCCGCATGCAGCAACCAAGACCCAACGCAGCTATAAATAAATCAATTTATTAAACAAACAAACAGAAGTTAACCAAAGTTCATTTCTGCTGCTTATAAGTAAACAAGCAAATGCAAACAACCCAGGCATCTACCTAAGGTCTAGTTACATAGAAGGGGACAGGTGTCTTGCATACCTTATTGCTCTTGGTGATGTTGACCTCCCCTCCCTGGCCTACCCTGCTTGCTTCTGTGAATTTTCTGACACAATCTGAGAAAAGTGTTGGGCCCCTGAACAGGGAGTTGTGGAAAGACAAGGGCATAAGGTGAATCCAGGCTTAAAGCCAAGCTGCTACGAGAATCTAAGAACAGAGATGGGGCTAAGCAGTGCCGCTCCCTCATAACTAGTGCAGACCAAATCGTCATTAGCACATCATGACTAACTTTACACTCCACAACCTTAAGAGAATCTGAGGAAAGCCACAGTGAGAGAAGTGAGGTAGCATGGAGTGTGGCTAAGGGACTGCCAGGGCCCAAAGCCTTGTTCTGCCTCTCAGGAGCTGTGTGACCTTGGAAAAGTTACTTAACCTCTCTGTTCCATTTTTACCCCCTCTCTAAAATGGAAATGATAATAACACATATGCCTATCTCATGGAGCTGTCATGAGAATAAAATATTTTGGTATTTGTAATGTACCTAGAATCACGTGTGGCACCTAGCAAGGGCCGTATAAGGGTTTGTTAAAATAAATAATCAATGTTTCCCCGAAATCAAAGTTGGGAACCTGAGGTGGTTTATTTAGCCTGGAGAGGAAGTCTTTCAAAAAAGACAAGAAAACCTCTCAATAGCAAATATGAACTTTGCCGAGCTAACCACATGCCATTTGACATTGGGAAGAGGATCAAAGGAAATTAACCAACAGGGCCTTTGTGTCATGGTCGTTTGGGGTCAGTTCTATCAATTGACCCTGATTGATTTTGTTTGAGAAGAGGAGGATAAGGCTCCCCCAAGGGTAATGAGGCTTTGGCCCACTGGTCCATGCAACGACAAGCTCTCTTAAAACACAGACAGAGGGGACAGCCCCACACCCTCAGATCCGGGGACTCCGTGTGCTGGTCATTTGTGTGTGTTGCTTGGTAGTCAGGAATACTTATGGGCTCCATCCTTCTCTCTTTTTTGCCATCTCAGCCACTCACTTCCTGCCTCCCCTGATAGTGGGATGCCCTTTTCCCTTGGTGATGGGCACACAGGTGGCAATGTGGGGAGCTGCAGCCCAGCCGCCACGCTGCAGGGGAATCTCCCTGGCTCATGATTAATGCCGCCTTTTCCAAGGAGCCAGTGCTCCAGCCATCACTCAAGGATGGAAAGTCCCTGCCAGCTCAGTCTCTCTGGTTTTCATTGGCATATTCTAGCCCTCTGCTCAGTGAAGATGGATTGTAGCATGAAGGCCAGAGAAAGGGAACAAAAAGGGGGAATGTCAATGGTGATATGAGAAAGGACAAGTGCATTAGTAGAACTAGAATTGCTCTTGGCATCAGCTCCCACTTAATTGTTCCTATTTAGCTAGAAGTATTTGTGGTTTGGCCTGTCAGCAGTTACTTCTTGCTTCTCCATCTGACGGTTTTCCCTGACCTACTTGCTGAAAGATGCTTGGGCAGAGAATCTTTCTCTCCACTGACTTAGATGCTGAAGTGGGGGATCTGCTGGTGGTAGGACCATCAGAGGGCTTCCTTTACTCCTGCTTTGTTCCCACTGGGTCTCCAGAACCATCCCATTTCCTGGCACACGTGAGCCTCACTGGCCGTGGCCTGCACACCCAGTCAGTCTCAAATTCCCCCATATTCCTCTCTCCAAATATCTTCCATTTGCTCTCCATTCCTGGCCAATGCACATTTCCCAGCCTTTGTTAGGGTTATTTTAAGACCTTCAGAGACCCTAAACATTCTTACTTCCGGAGGCTTCACCCCACATCAAAGCAGACATCCTAAACTGCATCCACTTCCATCATTGAATATAATTTCCATTTAATGACGGATGAATTGAGTTGCATATGTCTGACATATGATTACTTTTTATAGATATTTAATTAAACAGTTTAATTGCAATTTCACAGCTTTTTATATTTCAGAACCAGAATTTTTTTTTTTTTTTTTTTTTTTTTTGCGGTACGTGGGCCTCTCTCACTGTTGTGGCCTCTCCCGTTGTGAAGCACAGGCTCCAGACGCACAGGCTCAGCGGCCATGGCTCACGGGCCCAGCCGCTCCGCAGCATGTGGGATCTTCCCAGACCGGGGCACGAACCCGTGTCCCCTGCATCGGCAGGCGGACTCTCAACCACTGCGCCACCAGGGAAGCCCCAGAACCAGAATTTTTTTCAAAAGGAAAACACTTTTCCTGTCCTATGAAAATCTCATAGGCCCTAGATATTGTGCCTGTAGTAGATTAAATGGTCCTGTTCTTCAACCAAAGGCAGTGGCTAGAAAGCTAACCGATCTCCTATAGTTTGGGAAACTAAGCAGTACATAAGTCCCCTACACACGAACCTTCAAGTTGTGAAATTTCAAAGCTGCGAATATGCCCAGAGAAAGGACGAAGAGAGACAAGAGGAAGAAGAAGTAACTGAAGAACCGAAGAAATTCATGACGCAGGAAATGGCAAGGGGATTTTCTTTATGTGAGGAGGCCCTGTTAGTTTCTGAGGCACAGGACCCAAACGTAGAACGGTACACGAAGGTTGCAGCAGCCGTTCAGAATGCAAACCCGTGTCACTGTTCAGAATGCAATTCGTCATCTATGATGAGGAAAAAAGAGTTATGACCCAGACATCACTGGATCGTTTTTTCAAGAGGGTAGATAGAATGAATCCAGCAAGGGACCATCACCTGTGCCATCGACGGCAGGCGTGAGTGAAATTGCAGCTCGCCCTCCATCACCTATTGCTGACGATCCTTCAGCCCTACCATCTCCCACCTCCTCTCCCTCCTCCAGTCAGTAACTCTTCACTCAGTGCCAGCCCCTGTGTGCCAAGTATTGTACTGCACTACTGTACTTTCCAAGGTACTGTACTGTAAGATTTAAAATGTTTTCTTTATTCTTTGTGTGTGTTTTTTATGTATTATTTGTGTGAAAAGTATTATAAACCTCTTACAGTACAGTACTGTATAGACGATTGTGTTAGTTGGGTACCTAGGCTACCTTTGTTGGACTTACGAACAAATTGGACTTACGAATGCACTCTCAGGACAGAACTCTGGTATGTAGGGGACTTACTGCACATTTAGAAATGGTAAATCTGCACTTACTGTGGGATTTTGCTGATCTTAGGGTAAGGAAAACTGTATATGGAAGAGAATATAACTAATGAGGTAAAGATTACACATCTGATTTTATCATCATCATCATAGATTATTATCAATCATAACAACTACCCCTTATGAGTATTTACTGCTTACTAGAGGTTTTGTATGTATCATCTCAGCTAAACTTATAACCTTACACAATAAATATTATCTACATTTTACTAATGAGACAACTAGGGCTGATGGAGTAATGAGAGGCACAGGTGAATTTGACCCTCGGTCCAACTGACTTCACAGCACACGTTTCCTGCCTCACCATGCTGTCTGGTACTTTCTTGTACTCAAATCATCAGACAAGGTAGGCCCATATGTACTTGTGATGGTTAATGTTGTGTGTCAACTTGATGGGGCCATGAGGTGCCCAGATATTTGATGGAATATTATTCAGAATATGTGGGAGTGTTTTTGGATGAGATTAATATGTAAATTGATAGACTGAGTAAAGCAGATTGCCTTCCCTAATGTAGGTGGGCCTCGTCCAATCAGATGAAGGCCTAGATAGAATTTAAAAGGCTGACCCTGCCCTGAATAAGAGGGAATTCCTCTTGCCTAACTACCCTCAAGTTAGGACTTTTTTTTTTTTTTTCTGCCTTTGGATTTGAACTGAAATATTGGCTTTTGAGTCTGGAGCCTGCTGTCCTTCAGATGGGAACTTACACCATTGGCCCTGTTAGTTCTCAGGACTTCAAACTTGGACTAGAACTGCGTATCCACTCACTTGGGTCCCTGGCTGGCCAATTACTGATCTCGGGATTTGTCAGCCTCCATCATTGCATGAGCCAATTCCTTAGAATAAATCTCTTTATTATAGGTTCATTTCTCTGAAGAATTCTGACTAATATGACACCCCAAGCCTTCAGTCTCTCCTCATAACACATTCTACTATAGGACTTCTGCAAACACCATATGTCAGGAAGCAATATCTGGAAGACAAAGTTTCCAACTGCAGCTCCTTCCTCCTCTCAGGAAAAAAAAATGAGGCATTAATCATGGTATTATTATTTTATTTTATGTAAAAAAAAAAAGAGAGAGAGAGATGCCCAGCCCAAATTTTAGCTGGCAGAATTAGAATAATAGTTTCTACCTAATCCAATAGAAGTGTGAAAAAACAAGGCAGCAAGGGCTAGGGGAAGTGGTAATCATATCTCTCACTTGGGGTTTGGGGCTTATTTTGAGTATTGTGTTTATGTTTATGTGAGGAGGATAGGATACTACTGGAAATTACAGGCAGGGCAAACTATCCTTCGGCAGGACTCCTCTGCAGACATCCTTACCTGCTTCCAAAATCCAAAATCAAATATAATGTATGTAAAATAATTATGTAATAGATGAGTTGAGTTGCAATTGACTAGCTGACGTATTATTGCTTTTTGATAGATATTTAAATAAATATATTTAATTGTGGCTACTTTCAGTTCTTCTAGTCAAACAGAGGACAGATACATAGCTTAGGGCAGGAGAAACTAGCTCTGTGTGTGTCTAATACAGAGGCCTGGCCTTGGCAACGTCACACTTAATCCCAGAAATAGCAGGTGTCAGAGCCCCCATTACCACCCGGGTGGAAAGGAAGGCAGTGTTATACGACCCACAGAGGAGAGAGGATTCTGGTCTTCATTCCCAGCTCATAGCTCTGGCTTAGCACCTAATGTGGCACAGCTTGGTCTGATGACCAGGATTATGCTCATAGTTTTTCTATGCTGAGACCAAAAGACGCTAAAGGCAAAGAAAGGAGGTGGCTTGCCCAAAGACATCCAAGTGATGATGATGATGATGATGAAGAGAAGGAGGAAGAGGACAATTGTACCCACTCCTGCTACATGTACATGCATATACGATTCCTAACCTTCATAACAATCCTATGAGGTAGATGTAATCATCCTCCTCTTATGGTTGAGGAAACTCAGGCTAAGAACGATTGATTAATTTGATCCTAGTCACATAGTTTCTAGTGGTTGAGATGAGAGTTGAACCCATATCTGCTTAGCTCCAAAGTCTTCATACTACTGTTGCATATGTTTCTTTTTTTCACCCTATATATAAAAATAAACGAGATGGCTAAGCCAATCTGAATTGACTGTCCAGCAGCCAACCTCTCTTCCGTGGAATTGTGGATTACATTACCCCAGAGTTAGTAATTGGGGGAGAAGCATTTTTCCGAGACTTCTGTTTTTGACTCCAACTGTCATGGTGGTTACTGGAGGCTGACGTAATGCAGCTTTCATTGGTTTAATTGTCAGGGAGCCTTAAAATTACCCTGCACTCCTCTCCAAGATCATGTCTCACGGCCTCCAAATTGAAGACTGGGCCACTCTAACTCCTACTCATGTCTTTCCAACACTGCTTTCCAGCACCATTTCTGGCTGGGGAAGGCTATGGTTTTAAATATACTTTTGCATTTTAACTGTCGTGCCCTGTCTGATCAGGCCAAGCTATGGCCACAATTGTGTATAATTAGTTAACTTCACTCACTGTCTCTTGTGTTTACAGTTCTCTGCCCAATTCCAAGTGACAAATGGCTGTCCAAAGCCATGGGCTTGACCCCAGGTGACCCTGTGTTTGATTGCCTTCATCCCAGTGCACGGGTCAGCACTCAGAGATTCCCATAGCTCTTGCTCAGCTGCTAATTGATTTCCATGTGAATTCATGGGCCAGTTGGCAGAACTGGGCCATTGGGCACATTGACAGCACAGGCAGGAGGCAGCCTAGGGCAGCCACCACTTTAGAGCAGGTCACTGGCATACTGACTTCAAATAAAGACCTGTACTTAAGGGGACATTGCCCACCCAGTGCCAGGAAGGTAAAATGCTTACTAAGGATTCATATCCCAAGGTTCCCAGACTTCTCCTGAAAGCAGAAATTCAATGAGCAATTCCCAAGTAATAGGACAGGAGTTTCCCCAGTTTTCTTTTCAACCTTTTGTTTGGCTTCTGTGCTAGCTGATGCCAATCAACTGTCAACAAATGAGGAGTAATGCCTAGGTCACACTTCTGTTTTCCATCTGTTTATTTATGCATCATTAATACCTCCACTTTAAGAGTTGTTAATGTATCAAGACAATGTTTGTTCAAGCTCAGTAAAGTGCAGTGAAGAGGGAAGGGTCCTAGATAAGAAGTTGGAGGGCCGGACCTGGATCTTAGACCCCCCTCTGCTTCTGACTGGATGTGTACTTCACCTCTGGCCTCAGTTTCTTCATTAGTGAAAGGAGGAGGAGGAGAAGGAGAAGAAGAAAGAGGAGGATGAAATAAAAAGGGAGGGAAGGAGAGAAGAAAGGAAACGAGAGAGGGAGGGAGGGAAACAGGAAGGAAGAAAAGAAGAAGAAAGAAAGCAGTTGGACTAGATAAATGATTTCAAAATTTCCCTCCAGCTTCCTGCTTTGTGTATTTCAAAGTATGGTATCAGGTGAATAAACATTTAAAATTGTTATGTCCTCTTGATGAATTGAGTCCCTTATCATTATAAAGTGACTTTCTTTGTCACTGGAAATATTCTTTGCTCTGAAATTTACTGACTAGTAATATAATGATTCCAGCTTTCTTTTGATTAGTGTTAACATGGTATACATTTTTCCATCTTTTTTATTTTTCATCTATTCTTCATATTTAAACTACCTTTTTTTGTGTTTTTTTTGACTATGTTCTTTTTTTTTTTTAACATCTTTATTGGGGTATAATTGCTTTACAATGGTGTGTTAGTTTCTGCTTTATAACAAAGTGAATCAGTTATACATAAACTACATTTTTTGTAGGCAGTTTATAGTTGGGTCTTTTTTTCCCTCTGCCTTCTAGCTGGGATATTTAAACCATTTACATTTAATGTGATAATTGCTATGGTTGGATTTAAATCTATCATCCTATCTGTTCTTTGTTTCATTTTTGCTCTTTTTTTTTTTTTTACTTCTTTTGGATTTCATCTTTTTAGCTATAACTGTTTGTTGTGTTATTGTAATTGTTCATTAGAGGTTATAGTATATATCTTCAACTTATCATATTCTACCTTCAAGTGATATTATTCCACTTCACATATAGTATAAAAACCTTGCAATAGTATACTTCCATTTCTCCCCTCCCAACTTTTATACTATTGTTGTCATACGTTATGCTTTTACTTATGTTATAATCCCCATGTTAATACATTGTTATTTTTTAAACAATCAATTGTTTCTCTTCTTTTAAATATTTATTTATTTATGTGGCTGCACTGGGTCTTAGTTATGGCATGTGGGATCTTCGTTGTGGCACGCAGGATCTTTTAGTTGCGACATGCAGGATCTAGTTCCCTGATCAGGGATTGAACCCAGGCCCTCTGCATTGGGAGCATGGAGTCTTAACCACTGTAGCACCAGGGAAGTTTCCAATTGTTTCTTAAAGAGATTTAAACAAGAAAAAAATCCCTATATATTAATATCTACTTATGTAGTTGCCATTATCAGTGCTCTTCATTCTTTCGTGTATATCCTTTTTCCACTTGGTACCATTTTCCTTCTGCCTGAAGGACTTCCTTTAACATTTCTTGTAGTGCCAGGACTGCTGCTCCTAAATTCCTTCAGTTTTGTAATTCTTAGAAAGAATATCTGCTGTCATTCTTACCTATGCTCCTCAGTACATAATGTTTTTTTCCCTCTGGCTTTTTAAAATGCTTTTTCTTTAACACTGGTTTTGAATAATTTGATTATGATGTTACTTGGTCTAGTTTTCTTCATGTTTCTTCATGTTTCTTGGGTTAACTGGTCTTGGATCTGTGGGTTAATAGTTTTTGTCAAATTTGAGACATTTTCAGCCACTGCTTACTCAAATATCTTTTCTTTTCCCCCTCTTTCTTTTGGGGACTCCATTTACACATATATTAGGCTTCTTGAAGTTTTCCCACAGATCTTTGATCATTATTTCATTTTTAAAAATTATTTTATCTTTCAGTGTTTTATTGTGGATAGTTTCTATTGCTGTGTCTTCAGGTTCACAAATGTTTTCTTCTGCAACATCTAATCTGCTATTAATCCCAGTGTATTTTTAGCATTTATTGTAATTTTCATCTCTAAATGTTCTATTTGAGTCTCTTATACCATCCACGTCTTTAACTTTTGAACATATGTTCTATGTTATAATTACTATCTTAATATCCTTGACTGTTCATTCTAACATTTTTATCAGTCCTGGGTCAATTGCAGTTGACTGATTTCTCTCTCCCCATTATGGGTCATATTTTTATGCTTTTTTGCATGGCTGATAATTTTTGCATGGCTGATAATCTCATCTAAATGAGAGTCATTGCAAATTTTACCCTGTTGGGTGCTGAATATTTTTATACTCCTATAAATATCTTGAGTTTGTTTGGGGGCATATTTAAGTCAGATGGAAAGAGTTTGATCTTTTCGGTTCTTGCTTTAAGATTTTTTAGCTAGGGGCAGAGATTGCTCATTTTAGAACTAATTATTTCCCACTTTGAAGGCAACAGTCTTCTGTGTACTAAAGAATTCACAAAACTCAAAGAAAACCATCCAATTTAAAAAAGAGAAAAACACTGAACAATTGAGCAGACACTTCTCTTATCTATCAATCTATACAAATGTCAAAAAGGCAGATAAAAATGTGCCCAACATCATTAGTTATTAGGGAAATGCAAATTAAAATCACAATGAGATGCCCCTACACACCTATTAGAATGGCTAAAATTTTTTTTAACTGACTATATCAAGTGTTGGTGAGGATGCAGAAGAATAAGAACTCTCTTATACTGCTGGTGGGGATGTAAAATGGCACAACCACTTTGCAAAACGGTTTGGCCATTTCTTCAAAAGTTAACCATATATCTACCATATGATCTAGCCATTCTACTCCTAAGTAATTACTCAGAAGAAACGAATGAGTGCATACATCCCACAAAAATTTATACATGAATGTTCAAAGGAGTTTCATTTGTAACGGCCCCAAACTGGAAACCACCCAATGTCCAACAACAAGTGAATAAACAACCTGTGGTTAGCTATACAATGAAATACTACCCAGCAATAAAAAGGAATGAACTATAGATACACTCTGCAACTTGCATGGATTGCAAAATAATTACGCTGAGTGAAAGAAACCAGACAAAATAAGAATACGTACTGTATGATTTCATTTATATCATATTCATGAATATGCAAACTACTGTAAAAGAAAACAGATCTATGTTTCCTTGAGGGCCTGAGGATAGGAGGGACCTGGAGGAGGAAGGAGAAATAGGAGAGAGGAATGGCAAAGGAGCACAAGGAAACCTTGCGGGGGGGGGGGGGGGAGGCTATGAATGTGTTATTTTGATAGTAATGATGATTTTAGAGGTGTATACATATGCCCACACTTACCAAATTGTATACTTTAAACATGTGGAGTTTACGGTATTTCAGTTATATCTCAATAAAGCTGTCAAAAAAAAAAACACAAAAAACCACAAGCAGTGACTTAAAGTGGGCTTCCACTGTCCAAATTTAGGACAACCTGTGCAGGAGAAGAAATAGTAATGGCATTGGATAGAATAAAAAAAAATTATTCATGAGTCCATAGTGACACCCAAAAAAGAGAGAAAGAGAGAAAAAGAGAAGTAGGAGGAAGCAAATGTGATGGAGGTTCTTCTTTACAAAAGAATGTCAGCCAACAAACAGAAAGAAAGATGAAATAAGAAAATCACTATTTATCTACTCCCCGTTTAATAATGGATTCAGGTAAGGAGGAACGCTAGATGCCAAAATATGGGGTGAAGTCAGCTCTATAAATATTAGCCTACCCACCAAGATAAGATTAAATTACACTCAACTATTCTGCTTTTAAAAGCAGAAAAGTATGTATTGCTTCAGCTCTGCTTTAATTGCTCCTCAAACAATTTGTCTGTTTGTTATTATTGATTCACTAATACAATTGCTTGATTCATGCCTGAATTCCCACTAGACTGTATGTACCAAGAAAGAGAGGATCTGGTCCTTATTTGCTCATCAGACTTTAACAGGGTACCTGGTAAGAGTTAGTTAACTACTTCTGAAATGAATGAGTGAGTGAATGAATGAAGACAACAGACTTATAGTCAACACCATTTTAACTGAACTGCCCTGTGTTACAGCTAGCTATTAGCTGCCCTTGTAAATGCCATGAGGGCAAAAACCTGGCCTATTCTTGTCATAGATTTAGCTACAACCCCTAGAACAGCACCTGGCACATAGTATGCCTTCAGTAAATATTTGCTGAACTAACAACTTAGAATGGGTATCTCCATCAGACTGTAAACTTCGTGAGGGCAAAGACAATCTTTGAAATCCTTCTTTGAAATCCTTCCACGGCAAGCACAGAGCTCTGCACATAGTAGGGGCTCAGTAAATACGTGAGAAGGAGCAAATGAATGAATGATGAAGAGTTGAATTCCATCCACACTTTCTTACTAAACTGAGTGAAGACCACAAACATTCAAAGGAGAAGCTGCTCAGGGAAGGTGGAAGTGGAAAGGGCTTTGGGAGACAGCACTGACAGCCGTGTGGATGGAAGGCCAGGCTGGTTGGGGTCCAGCCTGCTGGCAGAGGAGTGGACCCCTGAGAGCCCCACCTGCCGTGGTCCCTTCCTCTCTGCAGCCCCTAGAGCTGGACGCATTCTGACTTTGCCAGGAAAGTGCCAGCCACAAACTCCCGCTTCCCCTCCAGAGAGTCCACGGTCAAGTGTTTCGTATTTGGCAGCCGGGCTGACTGAGCCAGCAAAGCCTCCAGGAGGAGGGCTCTGTGGAGTCCGGCAAGCAGGGCGTCACCTTTACTTAGTCTGTGAAAGGAAACAGTCCAGAAGAAGAAAGACCATCATCCAGAGAGTCATCAACACCCCAGGATTCTTTTTGGAGATTTGAATCTGAAAGTGGAGGTTTCATTAAAGCACCAACCAAATTTAAAGAAAAAAAATACAACAAAATGAAGCAGAGAAATCCAAGCTAAACTTTCTGCTAATGATCTTATAATTTAAGGGAGTATTACGCTCTGAAATGGGGCCTTGTCTGAGAGAATCACAGAATTGTATTGTTCGTATGCCCTGTGATTTGTTTTGGACACAGCGCTGCCTGCCACCGCATCTCAAATCTCATTAGAGCAAGTGCTGCTGGAACAAGAAACTTGTCTACAGTCAGAACTACAGACAAAGGTCCACTCATTTAAGTTACACTTTCAACAACTAAATTCCAGTATGGTGAAAGCATTCTTTACCCAGAGTTTATAGTACTGAGTTTGAACTCATCCAAGCTCTTAAATTCAGAGCTTCCAACAAAAGGAAAAGGCAACCTACCACTGTCCTTCATTCCCACCTGCGACCCTGTGGGAGAGCCCTGACAGACTAAGAAAAACTCCAGTTTGATTCAGGCTGGATCGGAGTCGATTACTAAGCCATCCAAAGAGAGCAGCAGCTCCTACTCTATGAGATCGCTGAAGAGAAAAAAAATGCCTTATCCCCTTGCTACCCAAACTGCAGATCTTGAACCAGCAGCATCAGTATCAGCTGAGAATTTTTAGAAATGAAAACCTTTGTGACCTTAGATTAGGCAATTGTTGCTTAGATATAACACTAAGAGCACAAGCTACAAAAGGAAACGTGGATAAAGGAGATGTCATCAAATTTATGCTTCAAAGGACACTATCAAGAAAATGAAAAGATAACCTCCAAAATGAGAGAAAATATTTGCAAATCATATATCTGATAAGGATCTAATGTCCAGAATATATAAAGAACACTTACAACTCAACAATGAAAATACAGGGAAGTTCCCTGGTGGCCTAGTGGTTAGGATTCTGGGATTTCACTGCCGTGGCCCAGATTCGATCCCTGGTGGGAGAACTGAGATCCTGCAAGCCACACAGTGCAATCAAAAAAAAAAACCAAAAACAAAAACAGTAAAAAGACAATGAATGTTTTTAATGTGCAAAGGATTTAAATAGACATTTCTCTAAAGAAGATATATAAATGGCCAAGTAAGCACATGAAAAGATGCTCAACATCATTAGTCATTAGGGAAATGCAAGTCAAAACCACAGTGAAATGCCATTTCGCACCCACTGGAATGGCCATCACACACACACAAATAATCAGACAATAACGAGAGTTAACAAGGACGTGGAGAAAGTGGAACTCTCACACATTGCTGGTGGGGATGTAAAATGGTGCGGCCACTTTAGAAACTAGCTTGGGAGTTCCTCAGAAAGGTAAACATAGAGTTACCATATGGCCCAGCAATTCCACTCCTAGGTATATAGCCACCAGAATTGAAAACATATGTGCACACAACTTGTACACAGAGATTCATATTAGCATTATTTATAATAGCCAAGAAGTGGAAACAATCCATTTGTTCATTAATTAATGGATAGAAAAACAAAATGTAGGATATCCATACAATGGAGTCAGCCATCAAAAGGAATGAAGTACTGATACGTGATGCAATATTCATGAACCTTGAAAACATTCTGCTTAGCGAAGGAAGCCTGACGCAAAAGGCAGCGTGTTGGACCATTCAACTTACATGAAGTGTCCAGAATAGGCAAAAATCCACAGAGACAGAAAGTAGTTTAGAGTTAGTCAGAGACTGGAGGGAGGGGAAGCAGGGAGGAACTACCAATGGGTACAAGGTTTCTCTTTGGTGTGAGGAAGATGTTCTGGAATTAGACGGTAGTGATGGTCACAAACTGTGTGGATATACTAAAAATCACTGAATGCTACACTTTAAGTGGTGAATTTTATGGTAGGTTAATTATATCAGAATAAAAATGAAATAAAAAGAAAGAAAACGTAGGCCCCAACTCAGACTCCCTGCATTACTATCTATATTTTAACAAGATCCTCATATAATATGAATGCACATTAATGTTTGAGAAGCACTCCTCTAGCACTCTGGATCCCATACGTGGCTAAAATTTGGAATCACCCAGGGAGATTTCAAAACTGCTCCATGACCTGGTAAGTTGTCTTTCTGTGTCTTATCTGCCCAACTCACATACAAGCCCAGGAGATGTGTGGGGTGGACCTCATGGCCCTTGATGGTTAGCACTATTTACAGGACATCTCTCGGTTCTCAAGCACACTTATTGCTTCATTTAAGAGCAAGGACTCTGGGCCAGGTTACCTCATTCAAATTGTAGCTGTGCCACTGATTAGCAGTGAAACCTTGAACAAATGACTTATCTTCTCATGCCTCAGTTTTCTCATTTGTAAAATGGGGATAATAATACAGCTACTTCATATAGGAATAAATTACTTCATATATATATAAAGCACTTAGAATAATACCTGGTATAGAGTAAGCATTATGTATATGTATTAGATATTATTATATAAGCAAATATCCTTTTATAAAATATTTATTGTATGGTATGTTATTATACATTGTATATTATTATTATATATATAATACTAGCAACTATGGAACCCTGGCCATGTGTGCAGGCACCGAGCTTGTGTTTTACATTATTTTATGTAATTATCCCAATTATTCTAAAAGATAGGAATTCATTCAGCAAATAGTTATTAAGCATCTGTCAACCATATACCTGACCCAGATGTGAAACTGAAATCAGTTCAGGTTGCTATAACACAATACCACAGACGGGTGGTATTATAAATAGCAGAAATTTCTTTCTCACAGTTCTAGAGGCTGGGAATTCCAAGATCGAGGCGTTGGCATGTTTGGTGTCTAGTGAAGGCTCACTTCCTGCTCCATAGACATAGATGGCGGTCTTCTGGCTGTGTCCTGACATGATGGAAGGGGTGAGGGAGACTCTGTGGAGTCTCTGTTACAAGGGCACTAATCCCATCATGAGGGCTCCACCCTCATGATCTAATCCCCTCCCGAAGACCCCACCTCCTAATAGCATCAAGTTTGAGGTTAAGATTTCAACATAGGGATTCTGAGGGGACAGGAACATTCAGTCCATAGCACCAGGGAAGTTAAGAGACCCACCCAGGGTCACAGAGCCTATGAGCAGGGAAGCCCAGCCTGACTCCAGAATTTTGGTTCTTGCCTATCACCTTCTGTGGCCTCCCTTCAAAAGCATACAACCTGGTAGGAGAAATGCAAAGACAAGTGGTCAACTGGGTACAGGCACGTGCGGGAAGGAGGCCTGGGGGTGCCCAGCAAGGACATTTGGGGTGGCCCTGTGTGTGGCACTAACAGAGATTGGTGCATTGTGTGGGGAGGAGGGGCAGGCAGAGGGTCTGCTGTGATCACGCTCCTTCTTTCAGGGCATGAAACCCCTCCGGGAACACAAAGGCGAGTGTGCAGTCTTCTCTATGAGCCGGGCAGACGCCCGTGTTCCAGAAGGCCCCATGTCATGAACAGGACAGCAGCAGCTCCCACGGTCAGTGCCGGCCTCAGCTCCCAGGACACACAGAGCTTGTCGCCCGGTCTGCCAACGCCTCAACCACCGAAGCAGAGCCACAAAGCCTGACCTAAGCGCCCACCTCCCCCCGATTGGTCTGCCTCTTTTCTTGGGGACTTTATGCTTCAATGCTGCTGAATGCAGAAGAAAAGAGAAATTTAAACACAACCCAAAATGACTGTGAACAAGTTGCCCAAATTCGCCATTGTCCCATGTCCTCACAGAACCCCTAACCTCAACTGCAGATCACCTCAAACTGCCGGAAGTTCTCTCTGCCCCTTTCCAAAAGCCTGAAAAACAAAGTCCCTCATGGACTCTACTCTTGCCATTATTCAAACACAAGCGATGTTTAAATAATCACTGTTCGTCTATATTCGGATTTCAAAGTGGACTTCCCCCCCATCCAGATGTTACTGCTTATGTGACTGTCTTCGTTTAGAGAAACAGCGCGGAGGACCCAGTCTCTGGGGCACTTTTCTGTAACTCACCACTCGGCTGTTCTCTTTCCAAAAAAAAAAAAAAACAAGGACTGTTTTTGATGTAAAACACTAGTTGTTTCGGAACTGTGGCATTTCTCCTTGCTAAACTTTCTCCTCACTTACCTTGCCCAGCCAAAAGGCTCTCTCCTAATGGAACTGCTGGAACCCCTTACCCTCCATTAAAATGCTAATCTGTTTCAGAGGGGAGGGAAGAGAGAGAGAGAGAGATAACTGAGTGGGTAAATGGACTCAGAAAGAATGAAATGTTGTGAAGACATCCCCGTGTGTGTGTGTGTGTGTGTGTGTGTGTGTGTGTGTGTGTGCGCGTGCGCACGTGCACACGCGCGTGTGTTTGGGGGATGGTAGGCAGAGAGTAGGCAGGGGGATCAGAATCATATTTTGGCAGCATTTTCACAAAACAAGGAATCACCAGTCTAGCTACTTGATTAAATCATAATCACGTTGGGTTTGATCTAATCTTGACTTTAAGAGTTTTGCATGGGCACCAGGATTGGCAGTCAATGGGACATGCGTCTATGTATGACTCTCTTCCTTAAGTTTGTTATGATTAGATCAACTATGGGCTTTTATAAAAGTAAAAATTTTCAAGTAAGCACTAATCAACTCACCACGTTAAGGTAGTGACTCTTTTTCTGTCCTCGTGTCCTTTCCACGCTGTTAAACATATTGCCTGGATACGCTCTATCTGATCTGATTCCAGAACACCCAGTCAAGCCTGGGTGCAGGAGTTGGTGGTTTGGGGGGCAGGGGAAGAGCAGTCAGGTAGAAAACTCATCAAGTCAAAATACCTGTGTTCATAGCCTGGCTTCATCAGTCACCAGCCTTTATCATTGGAACAAATCACATAACTTCTGTGAGTAGAGGCTTTCTCCTTCTCTAAAGGGAGTATAACACGCCTAATTTGCAGGGAAGATTAGTGGTAATATGTAAAAAGTATAGTTATTTTTATAATCTATAATTTTCCCTGGTTAGTGTTTAATTGAGGCATACAGACCATTTGCTTTCTTCTTGTTTCACCTAGCCATGCTGTTAAATGCACATGCACAGTCTTTCCACAAATGTTTGTACTACAGAGTAGCATTCTTGCATCACAGATCAAAAGACTAAAATATACTTTCTTCCTAAAAGTAATAGAAGGCACAGCCATTGCTCTGACAGAGAGCAGCTGCATAAAAGAATAATGGCCACAACAATGACAATCACTTTGTTGTTAACATCTTTATTGGAGTATAATTGCTTTACAATGTTGTGTTAGTTTCTGCTGTATAACAAAGTGAATCAGCTATATGCGTATGTATGTCCCCTCCCTCTTGCATCTCCCTCCCACCCTCCCTATCCCACCCCTCTAGGTGGTCACAAAGCATGGATCTCCCTGTGCTATGCAGCTGCTTCCCACTAGCTATCTATTTTACATTTGGTAGTGTGTATATGTCAATGTTACTCTCTCATTTCGTCCCAGCTTACCCTTCCCTCTCCCTGTGTCCTCAAGTCCATTCTCTATGTCTGTGTCTTTGCTCCTGTCCAGCCCCTAGGTTCATCAGAACCCTTTTTTTTATTTAGATTCCATATACATGTGTTAGCATTATGGGATTTGTTTTTCTCTTTCTGACTTCCTTCACTCTGTACGACAGACTCTAGGTCCACCAACCTCACTACAAATAACTCAGTTTTCTTCCTTTCTATGGCTGAGTAATATTCCATTGTATATATATGCCACATCTTCTTTAACTATTCATCTGTCAGTGGACACTTAGGTTGCTTCCATGTCCTGGCTATTGTAAATAGTGCTGCAATGAACATTGTGGTACATGACTCTTTTTGAATTATGGTTTTCTCAGGGTGTATGTCAGTAGTGGGATTGCTGGGTCCTATGGTAGTTTTATTTTTAGTTTTTTAGGGAACCTCCATACTGTTCTCCATAGTGGCTGTATCCATTTACATTCCCACCAACAGTGCAAGAGGGCTCCCTTTTCTCCACACCCTCTCCAGCATTTATTGTTTGTAGATTTTTTGATGATGGCCATTCTGACCAGTGTGAGATGATACCTCATTGTAGCTTTGATTTGCTTTTCTCTAATTATTAGTGATGTTGAGCATGTTTTCATGTGTTTGTTGGCAATCTGTATATCTTCTTTGGAGAGATGTCTATTTAGGTCTTCTGCCCATTTTTGGATTGGGTTATTTGTTCTTTTGATATTGAGCTGCATGAGCTGCTTGTATAGTTTGAAGATTAATCCTTTGTCATTCGTCTCATTTGCAAATATTTTCTCCCATTCTGAGGGTCGTCTTTTCATCTTGTTTATTGTTTCCTTTGCTGTGCAAAAGGTTTTAAGTTTCATTAGGTCCCATCCCATTTATTTATTTTTGTTTTTATTTCAGTTTCTCTAGGAGGTGGGTCAAAAAGGATCTTGCTGTGATTTATATCAAAGAGTGTTCTTCCTATGTTTTCCTCTAAGAGTTTGATAGTGTCTGGCCTTACATTTAGGTCTTTAATCCATTTTGAGTTTATTTTTGTGAATGGTGTTAGGAAGTGTTCTAATTTCATTCTTTTACATGTAGCTGTTCAGTTTTCCCAGCACCACTTATTGAAGAGGCTGTCTTTTCTCCATTGTATACTCTTGCCTCCTTTATCAAAGATAAGGTAACCATATGTGCATTGGTTTATCTCTGGGCTTACTATCCTGTTCCATTGATCTATATTTCTGTTTTTGTGCCAGTACTATACTGTCTTATTACTGTAGCTTTGTAGTATGGTCTAAAGTGAGGGAGCCTGATTCCTCCAGATCTGTTTTTCTTTCTCAAGATTGCTTTGGCTATTCAGGGTCTTTTGTGTTTCCATACAAATTGTAAATTTTTTGTTCTAGTTCTGTGAAAAATGTCATTGGTAGTTTGATAGGGATTGCACTGAATCTGCAGATTGCTTTGGGTAGTAGAGTCATTTTCACAATGTTGATTCTTCCAATCCAAGAACATGGTATATCTCTCCATCTGTTGGTATCATCTTTAATTTCTTTCATCAGTGTCTTATAGTTTTCTTCATACAGGCCTTTTGTCTCCTTAGGCAGGTTTACTCCTAGGTATTTTATTCTTTTTGTTGCAATAATAAATGGGAGTGTTTCCTTAATTTCTCTTTCAGATTTTTCATCATTACTGTATAGGAATACAAGAGATTTCTGAGCATTAATTTCAGTATCCTGCTACTTTACCAAATTCATTGATTAATTGTAGTAGTTTTCTGGTAGCATCTTTAGGATTCTCTATGTATAGTATTATCTCATCAGCAAACAGTGACAGTTTTACTTCTTCTTTTCCAGTTTGGATTCCTTTTATTTCTTTTTCTCCTCTGATTGCTGTGGCTAAAACTTCCAAAACTATGTTGAATAAGAGTGGTGAGAGTGGGCAACCTTGTCTTGTTCCTGATCTTAGAGGAAATGTTTTCAGTTTTTCACCATTGAAAACGATGTTGGCGGTGGGTTTGTCATATATGGCCTTTATTATGTTGAGGTACGTTCCCTCTATGCCTACTTTCTGGAGAGTTTTTATCACAAATGGGTGTTGAATTTTGTTGAATGCTATTTCTGCATCTATTGAGATGATCATGTGGTTTTTATTCTTCAATTTGTTAACATGATGTATCACATTGATTGTTTTGCATATATTGAAGAATCCTTGCATTCCTGGGATAAACCCCACTTCATCATGGTGTATGATCCTTTTAATGTGCTGTTGGATTCTATTTGCTAGTATTCTATTGAGGATTTTTTCATCTATGTTCATCAGAGGTATTGGCCTGTAGTTTCCTTTTTTTGTGACATCTTTTTCTGGTTTTTATATCAAGGTGATGGTGGTCTTTTAGAATCAGTTTGGGAGCGTTCCTCTCTCTGCTATATTTTGGAAGAGTTGGAGAAGGATAGGTGTTAGCTCTTCTCTAAATGTTTGATAGAATTCACCTGTGAAGCCATCTGGTCCTGTGCTTTTGTTTGTTGGAAGATTTTTAATCACAGTTTCAATTTCAGTGCTTGTGATTGGTCTGTTTATATTTTCTATTTCTTCCTGGTTCAGTCTCAGAAGGTTGTGCATTTCTAAGAATTTGTCAATTTCTTCCAGGTTGTCCATTTTATTGGCCTACAGTTGCTTGTAGTAATCTCTCATGATCCTTTGTATTTCTGCAGTGTCAGTTGTTACTTCTCCTTTTTCATTTCTAATTCTGTTGATTTAAGTCTTCTCCCTTTTTTTCTTGATGAGTCTGGCTAATGGTTTATCAATGTTGTTTATCTTCTCAAAGAACCAGCTTTTAGTTTTATTGATCTTTGCTATCATTTCCTTCATTTCTTTTTTATTTATTTCTAATGTGATCTTTATGATTTCTTTCTTTCTGCTAACTTTGGGGGGGGGTTGTTCTTCTTTCTCTAATTGCTTTAGGTATAAGGTTAGGTTTTTTATTTGAGATGTTTCTTGTTTCTTGAGGTAGGATTGCATTGCTATAAACTTCCCTCTTAGAACAGTTTTTGCTGCATCCCGTAGGTTTTGGTTTGTCGTGTTTTCATTGTCATTTGTTTCTAGGTATTTTTGATTTCCTCTTTGATTTCTTCAGTGATCTATTGGTTATTAGTAGTGTACTGTTTCGCCTCCATGTGTTTGTGTGTTTTACAGTTTTTTTTCCTGTAATTGATATCTAGTCTCATAGCATTGTGGTCAGAAAAGATACTTGATATGATTTCAATTTTCTTAAATTTACCAAGGCTTGATTTGTGACCCAAGATATGATTTATCCTGGAGATTGTTCCATGAGCATTGAGAAGAAAGTGTATTCTGTTGTTTTTGGATGGAATGTCCTATAAATATCAATTAAGTCCAGCTTGTTTAATGTATCATTTAAAGCTTGTGTTTCCTTATTTATTTTCATTTTGGATGATCCGTCCATTGGTGAAAGTGGGATGTTAAAGTCCCCTATTAATATTGTGTTACTGTTGATTTCCCCTTTTATGACTGTTAGCATTTGTCTTATGTATTGAGGTGCTCCTATGTTGGGTGCATAAATATTTTCAATTGTTATATATTCTTTTTGGATTGATCCCTTGATCATTATGTAGTGCCCTTCTTTGTCTCTTGTAATAGTCTTTATTTTAAATTCTATTTTGTCTGATATGAGAATTGCTACTCCAGCTTTCTTTTGATTTCCATCTGCATGGACTATCTTTTTCCATCCCCTCACTTTCAGTCTGTATGTGTCCCTAGGTCTGAAGTGTGTCTCTTGTAAACAGCATATATATGGGTCTTGTATTTTTATCCATTCAGCCAGTCTATTTCTTTTGGTGGGAGCATTTAATCCATTTACATTTAAGGTAATTATCGATATGTATGTTCCTATTACCATTTTCTTAATTGTTTTGGATTTGTTTCTATAGGTCTTTTCCTTCTCTTGTGTTTCCTGCCTAGAGAAGTTCCTTTAGCATTTGTTATAAAGCTGGTTTGGTGGTGTTGAATTCTCTCAGCTTTTGCTTATCTGTAAAGGTTTTAATTTCTCCATCAAATCTGAATGAGATCCTTGCTCAATAGAGTAATCTTGGTTGTTGGTTGTTCCCTTTCATCACTTTAAATATGTCCTGCCAGTCCCTTCTGGCTTGCAGAGTTTCTGCTGAAAGATCAGCTGTTAACCTCATGGGGATTCCCTTGTATGTTATTTGTTGCTTTTCCCTTGCTCCTTTTAATGTTTTTTCTTTGTATTTAATTTTTGATAGTTTGATTAATATGTGTCTTGGCGTGTTTCTCTTTGGGTTTATCCTGTATGGGACTCTCTGTGCTTCCTGGACTTGATTGACTACTTCACTTCCCACGTTAGGGACGTTTTTGACTATAATCTCTTCAAATATTTTCTCAGACCCTTTCTTTTTCTCTTCTTCTTCTGGGACCCCTATAATTCAAATGTTGGTGCGTTTAATTTCCCAGAGGTCTCTGAGACTGTCCTCAGTTCTTTTCATTCTTTTTTCTTTTTCTGCTCTTTGGCAGTTATTTCCACCATTTTATCTTCCAACTCACTTATCTGCTCCTCTGCCTCAGTTATTCTGCTATTGATTCCTTCTAGAGTATTTTTAATTTCAGTAATTGTATTGTTCATCACTGTTTGTTTGCTCTTTAGTTCTTCTAGTCCTTGTTAAATGTTTCTTGTATTTTCTCCATTCTGTTTCTGAGATTCTGGATCATCTTTACTATCTTTACTTTGAATTCTTTTCCAGGTAGGTTGCCTATTTCGTCTTCATTTATTTGGTCTTGTAGGTTTTTACCTTGCTCCTTCGTCTGTAACATATTTTTTTGTCGTTTCATTTTTCTTTTTTCTTTTGATGGGTGATGCTGTATTCCTGTCTTACTGGTTGTTTGGCCTGAGACCTCTAACGCTGGAGTTTGCAGGCAGTTGGATAGAGCCGGTTCTTGGTGCTGAGATGAGGACCTCTGGGAAGCCTCATTCCGATTAATATTCCCTGGGGTCGAAGGTTCCCTGTTAGTCCAGTGGTTTGGACTCAGAGCTCCCGCCACGGGAGCTCGGGCCAACATCTGGCCTGGGAACCAAGATTCCCCAAGCTGGATTCTTGCTGGGGGTTCCTCCCATTCCCTTAGGTATCCATGGTCCCCCACCGGTGCCTGGTAGGTGCCCTAGTTGTGCGGAGACACGAATTCCACATCCTCCTAGTATGCCATCTTAACTCCCCACTACCAATAATGACTTTTCTTAGGCATTGAACTAAGCACCCTTCAAGCCGCACAGCAGAATTTCCCAACCGTGGCACCCTTGACATTGGGGCCAGATCCTTCCTCATTGTGGGGCCATCCCGTGCCTTGTAGGATATGTAGCAGCTTCCCTGGCCTCTCCCGGCTAGCTACCAGCGGCGACCAGTCCACTCCACCACACTTGTGATGTGGCCTCAAAAATGTCTCCTGATGTTGCCAAATATCTGCTGGGGGGCGAAATCATCCCCCATTGAGAACCACTGGCTTAGAGCATTTAATATTCACAATGAACAGGTGAGGCTGGGACGATTGATATTCCCATCTTAGAAGTGAAGAGGCTGAGCGTCTGTGCAGCTAAGTGAGGGAACCAGACAAGCCTATACCTGCTCCACCCACAAAACTGGAGAAGAGTCGCTTGGACCATCTCCAGTCTCATTTGTAGAGGCCTGGGGAGGTGGAGGAGGGACAAGAGGAAGAGCAAGATGTGCTTTCAGGAAAGGGGACAACTGCTTCCTTCCCATGTCCACCATGGAGACAGACATGTCCTGCCCAACCTGGGGCAGCCAGTGAAGCCAGGTGGGACCAAGGCGGAGTAGGTGTCCCGGGAGCCACGATGAGAGAACGCTTCAGGGAAGGATTGGCAACTGTGTCTACTGCTGCCCATCACCTGATTTCAGGAAACTTAGCTCAGAGATCTGGCCAGTGAGGAGGCCACAGGTGACCCTGCAAAGTTAGTCAAGAGTTTCTAACAATTTGTATTAATATATTATGAAAGCCATGTATATGCTATTATTATTTTCAATTAAAAAATAAACCTTCATAGGAAGGCCATGTTTATCCCCATTAAAAGCATTTCTAATTCCAATTATGGTATAAAATAGAGCAGCACCTTATGATGAATGTTCTGCAAAAGAGGATCCTGGATTCTGGGACCCCCTCCTCCTTTGGAACAAGTTTGAGATCCTGGGAACAGTGACTTAGTGGGAGACAGACATTTGCCTGAGGGAAGAACTGGTCTCCGCTTCCCACACAAAAAGGGGCACAGCCATCGCTCCAGAACCAGACCAGGACGTGAAGGCCTAACATAAACCATTGTCCATGCCCAGTGGCCACCAGTACAGAGGATTCAAAGGCAGGACTGTCCTGGAAAATTCCAAATGTGAGACAGCCGAGGCCCACCTTCCATAAATGAAAGGGGAGAACTGTTCATTCGAGCCAAATATAAAACACATGATAATGGTAAAAATGTTTGTTTTTACCTTATTAAATTGTGAGGTAACTTCCTTTCTGACTGCATGATTAAACTCGGAATTGCAGCCAATCTATGAGATTTGTGATGCAAACTGTCCCCTGTAATAAATGGTGGCATAAAATGAGCTGTGGGTAAAATGGCATAAGGAAAACTGTTGACCTTGGATCCCCTGCCGATTGCTGCCTGGAACACAGAGTGCATCCACAGTAACATTGTTACCATTACATTTAGTACGTTCAAGGGGTCCTAAGTGACTCCCTGGGAGGAGCAGTTAACTGCCTTTGGGTGTTTTCTATTTTCTCTCTCTCTCTTTTTTTTAATGCCAAAATTTTTACTCTGAAAATCCCTGTTCCCGCTAACTGAAAAGTAACAGTCTTTCTGAGGAAAGAAAGGCAACGTTCAAAATGAATTCTTCACTGCTATCACTTTACCAACTCTGCTTCCAGTTGGAGTAGCCTGAGGTAGACAACCCTAGGGGAGCCAGTTGCCCATAATCTCCTATTCATTCTCCAACTTCCTCTCCATCATCACCCCTCTCCCATCAAAGAACAACCCTACTCATCCCTCCCGTTTTGTTTCCAGCGTTGTCGGAGTGGTGTATAGTTTATGAGGCGCTTTGGCAAACAGGGTTTCCCACAAGTTAGGAGACCTAAGCCACTTCCTTTGACTGAGGCTGCCAGCATACTCAAAATGAAGGGGGAAAAGGCCAAAAGAAAGTTATAAAAAATTATGGAACTGTTAAAACATTCATACTGAGCAACTATTACTTTTAATGTGCATGCACAAATGCCATTCAATGCAACACAACTGCATCTCATTGATAGTGTAGGTACATACATGTGTGTGTATAATTTTCAAAAATATAAATTTGAGACAATTTGTGAATGTGAGGCCAAAGGGCTTCCTTGGTTCCTCTCTCCACCCCATTCGTCTACCCACTCAGCCCAGCTCACATCTATGGGATGGTTGCTCTTCTCAATAAGCCTTTATGCAGAGGAAGAGTGTGTATTCATAGTTTTCCACTTGATAAAGAAGGACACTAAAGCCTGAAAGGTTGGGTGAGACTCCTGAGATTGCAAAGCTGAGTGGTGAGCAAGGAATCGAACCTAGGTCTTCGTACTCCAAAATCACAGTTCTTTCTACTATGGGGCCTTCCGTCGTCTTACAAAATGCTTTCCCCAAATACTGAGAATTCACTATGGTTCTCTTCTTTAGAAAGAGGCAGATAGCACCCAGTGGCACATAATTAAAGAATAAACGTGCGTAAACTGCATGGTAATGGAGGAAATTCAAATGGGGGTAGAGGAGGAAGACAGTCTCAGTCCCAGGACGGCAGCTACCCCAAGACCAGCAACCTGCTCTGTTCTGAACTTCATAAACTCTGTACTGCGCTGTCTCCCAGGCCATCTGAGCATAGTAAGAGTTCATTCATCCAGCCAACATTTATCGTGTGGACCATGTGCTGGGTGCTGGGTGCTGGGCAGCAGGCTGCTAAGATGACTCAGGAATTCTTTCTGACCTCCAGGTACCCGAGGCTCATAGAAGCGACATGGAAAAGACAGCAGGTACCCACAGGATACACTGGGCCATCAGGCAATCATTTCAAACTAATTCCAACAATAGAAACTGTTTGAATAAAAAAAAATTCCATAAAATAGACTTCTATACAAACACTGGTAGAACTGTAGGTCTTTTTTTAAAATTGAGGCATAATTGACATATAACATTATATTGGTTTCAGATGTCTAACGTAATAATTCAATACTTGGACATATTGCAAAATGATCACCACAGTAAGTCTAGTTAACATGCATCACCACACACAGTTACACATTTTCTTTCTTACGGTGAGAACTTTTAAGATCTATCTACTCTCCTAGCAGCTGTACATACAATACAGTTTATTAACTATAGTCACCATGCTGTACATTACATCCCCAGGACTCCTTTATTTTCTACCTCTAAGTTTGTACCTTTGGGCCTCCTTCACCCTTTTTGCCCACCTCCCTCCTCCACAACAATTGTAAGGTTTTATTAAAAAGATGAGCCCAAGTATTTTTAAGTGACTAACACATCTTTAAAATGGAATGTAGAATATGTTCTCTATGTAGATCTAAAATATAGATAATCTAAATACAGAAGGAAATACACCAAAATATTAGCAGAAGGTGTCTCTGAGTGGTGGGATTATGCATGGTTTTAATGGATTTCTAATTTGAGTTTATCTATGTTTTCAAATTTAATAAAAAAACATGTTTTACTCTTGGAATAAGTAAAGACACAGTAACGATCAGTTTGGCTACATCTGCCAAGAATGTCACAGATCACAAAGGAAACCTTATTGTCATGTCCAGCAAAAAGAATCAGTAAGGAAATTATGTAAACAGTATGCTCTCTACTTTATATTTTAAAACAATAATAAAAGGGGAAAAATCAAACCCTGAAGGACTGGAAGGTAATATGCTAAAATGTGACAGATGTTGTCTTTGGAGAGTAATTTTTTATCTCCATTTTCATGCCTTTTTTTCAAGTTTTCTACAATAAGCATGAACTGCTTACATGGTGTTAGAAATTAAACAGTAAGTGATTAAGCAGAAATGAACTACAGGGGGCTTCCCTGGTGGCTCAGTGGTTAAGAATCCGCCTGCCAATGCAGGGGACACGGGTTCGAGCCCTGGTCCGGGAAGATCCCACATGCCGCGGAGCAACTAAGCCCGTGCGCCACAACTACTGAGCCTGCACTCTAGAGCCCACTAGCCACAACTACTGAGTCCACGTGCCACAACTACTGAGCCCGTGCACCTAGAGCCCATGGTCTGCAGCAAGAGAAGCCACAGCAGTGAGTAGCCTGAGCACCGCAAGGAAGAGCCGACCCCGCTCGCCGAAACTAGAGAAAGCCCGTGGGCAGCGATGAAGACCCAATGCAGCCAAAAATAAATTTAAAAAATAATAAAAAAAAATAGATAAATTAAAAAAAGAAATGAACTACAGGAGTGAGGAAAAGGTTAGAGTGGATATTGATGTCTCTGAGAAGTGTAAGAGGCCACCCCAGGGTGGCAATATTTGGGCCTCTGACTACCACAAAAAGTGGATTTTTCCACCCAAAAGAGATTAAAATACCCTCCCCATTAACAGAACACACCAAAAATGTTATTTTAAAATTATCTTGGCAGAGGTGAGAGACCTAAGAATGCAAAGATACAGAATGAGTCAGCCGAGGCAGAGAGACAGCTGTAGCAACACAGCCACTTCTACTCAACTGCTAAGGCAGAAAGATAGCCTTTAGCATAGCGTGGTGAGGCAAACCCTGCCTTCCAAAGAAAACACTTGCTAAACACTTGGTACTTGAAGATTGTACTCTCAAGAAATGTAAAGTCGAAGAACTTTCTACAATGAGCATTTAAAACCCTGATATTAGATGAAGGCCTCCTAATGGTACTGTATGGCCTGACGCAAAATGCCATCTACATGTGTGTCCCCAAAACGGACTAAAACTAAGACTAGCTTAATCCAGGCTGGCCCAGACTAGCTTTTTGGAGGATCTGTTTTTCCCTAGGGAGGAGCAAATAGAGCTGGTACATCCTCTAAATGTCAATGATTTTCAACAAAACTGTTGTCAACTTCATAAAGTTCTTGACTTAAAGAACCCCCTCGAAAATAGTTATGGTTGCTGTGCTTAGGGGCACTCTACCTGCCAATCATCATCTAAATTCTGATGCCAAAGGGAACAAAACCAAATCGAATAAGAGCTACCAACTATTTTTAATTTGTGCCAAGCCCTTTACGAATATTTTTTATTTTATTCCCAAAACAATTGAATGAGGTAGGAAACATTATAAATCCTATTTTACAGACAAACAGAGGCTTTAAAAGATGAAGTAATTTGCCCAAAGTTACTCAGCTAATAAGTGAGAAAACTAGAACTTGAATCCAATCTCTGTGACCCGCAATGCCCAGATTTTAACCCCCCAACTTTGTTATAAGGAATTTTTTAAATCTGTAACTCTCTACAGAATTTAGTCTTAAGATTATTTCTGTCTGAATATACTACATGTTGTACATGATTCATCTTTATTATTGGGAAAAAATTAAATCCATATCAAAAATGTTACCTACAGTACCATAAGGATGTATTAATTTTTAGGCACTTTATACAAATTAACTCATTTAATCATCATAACAGTCACGTAAAATCCAACTATTATCCCCATTCACAGATGAGAAAACCGAGGTGCATAGACATCAAAATCATACAGGAAGAGGCAGAGCAAGGATTTGAACCCAGGTCTGATTCTTGAACCCATGCTCTTAAGAGATACTCTACAGTTGGTATCATATAGTCACGCAAGCAAAGATATGACCCACTGAGTGAGTGGTGAAAATATTTTCTCAACCCATCATTAAACTAAGTGCTTTACAGGCAACAGGTTAATGGTTCACTGATATCCACCTATCTTTCCAAAACCTAGTATGGGTAGAAGGCCATGCACAGGATGTCGTTGTGTGTGAGTGTTTCAGTAGCTTATTCAGGTTGAAGGCATAAGCAATGTACTACCATGCCATCTCCAAATCCTGTCTCCTCCTTACTGAATTTTCTTTTAAAAAATTCCATTTGTCTATCCACTCCATTAAAAACAATTTTTTTTTTTTTTGTCTTGAGTGCAAAGCATCACCAGGAAGATAACAATTTAAAGAGAAATGAGAGTACGAGATCCCATGGTTCACCTTACTGAAGTGAAAAAGCAAAGTTACATGGGACTTTGGCAGTTGTCTCAGACAGCAAGTGATTCCTCCGTAAGAGAAGAGGCCCAAGCCAGCCAGGGAATGAATGATCACTGAGAACCAGAACTCGATCCACTCAGAAAATCTTCCTTCGTCTGCCCTGAGCACCCAGGTCAAACATCAGTGGATCTCACTGTCCCTTCAGTTTGCCAGACTAAGACTGTCATGAAAACTCCTTACAATTACTCTTTACGTTTTTGCTTTCTTGATGATTCTATCACATGGTGACAAACTCATTTAAATTGACCTCTGTAATAAAACAAAAAATTTTGAAGCTATAATATTTCAAAGCTGGAGGAAATTTAAATTGTCATCTTGATACCATTTCATCCATTTGAATATCAAAACACTGAAACTGACAAAGATACAAGGACACACATGTTCATAGTTTGTTGGCAGGAACTTGAATTGTTGCACAATTTTGGAAATGAATCTGGTAGTATCTTTTAAAATTAAAAACATACATTTTCTTTCATCCAGCATTTCCACTTCTGGAAATCTATCTGTTAGAAATAAATCTACTCAGTATATAAGGATATACGTGTAACATTTGTACTATGCGGTATTAAGCAGCAATGTAAAAAGAAAGAGTGAGATCCACATCTATTTATCTAAAGAAATGTCTACAATGCCTTTATTAGGTGAGAAAAACAGGATGGGGAAAAATAGATATAGTCTGAGGAGGGAGGGAGGGAGAGGGAGATAGAGGGGGAAAAGACTAGGTGAAATGAAAATTTGAGAAAAATACTATAATCTAAAGCCAAATGTAGACTAGATAATAGAAAATACTCCCTTAATTCCCCGTGTGTAAAGTGATACAGTAACAGTACTTGTCTCAGTGGGTTATTGTAACAATCAAATGAATTAATGTATTTAAAGAGCTTGGGACAGAGCCTGGCACATACTAGTAGTAAACGAGTGTTTTTGTTACTTTAAAATTCTATCTATAATAGAGAGTAGAATGGTGGTTGCCAGTCGCTGGGGGTGGGACGGGGGATGGGGGGGACTGGGGAGATGTTGGTCAAAGAGTACAAACTTCTAGTTATAAGATAAATAGGTTCTAGGGACCTAATGTACTGCATGGTGACTGTAGTTAACACTACTGTATTAAACAGTTGAAAGCTGCTAAGGTAGTAATTCTTAAATGTTATCACCACCATAAACAACAAAAAAAGGTAATTATTTAAGATGATGGAGGTATTAACTAACCTCATTGTGGTAATCATTTCACAATATATATGCGTCTCAATGGATCTGGTTATACACCTTAAACTTACATATGTTATATGTCAATTACATCTCAATAGAGTTTTTAAAAAACAAGCAATAAATTAATTAAATTCTATCTGTAATATTATTACAAAGATGCACATATTATATGCACATAAAGATAAACGTGATAGAAGATAATATGGACACATGAAACATTGCTTTGCTCAAATGATGGGATTTTTTTGTTTGTTTTTTGTTTTTTACCCTAGTTCTCCAACCAGGGATTGAACCTGCACCCCTTGCATTGGAAGCACGGAATATTAACCACTGGACCACCAGGGAAGTCCCTGGAACTTTTTTTTTTGCGGTACGCGGGCCCCACTGTTGCGGCCTCTGCCGTTGCGGAGCACAGGCTCCGGACGCGCAGGCTCAGCGGCCACGGCTCACGGGTCCAGCCGCTCCGCGGCATGTGGGATCCTCCCGGACCAGGGCACGAACCCGCGTCCCCTATATCGGCAGGCGGACTCTCAACCACTGCGCCACCAGGGAAGCCCTGGAACTTTCTTTTAATGTTGCTTTTGCCGTACTGTTGGGGATGGGGAAAGTGGGTTCATCTCTAACTAAGTCTCCTTACCCGAAGGCAGAACTACATCTCCTCCGTGAAGGCAAAGGGGTATGTTTGCCAACCCTATTTTTTATAACTGCCATCAAATAACTGCCTTACGTGTTGTATTTCCAAAGTTGAACCCACGGTAGAGTGCTTTCCTTTGACTACAGTGACCATCTATTTAGAATCTAACATGGAAACCCTTTTCATGACAAAGGAGTTTTGAAAACTCTTGCAAAAAGGCATAAAAGTTAAATCACAGTTATCTATGCTTTTAATAAATAAATGCCATTTATCGAAAAGAATTAATTTTCATAAAATCAGAACTGTGCTGGACAGCCGAGATAAAGACTGCCCATCTGTCTGGGCAAATCCTCCCTGGAATGCTCATACTGCCGTCTCAGTGGAAGCACTGAGTGTTACCCTTTTCATAAATCTCCGTATATTTGAGGACACCATTCAACGTTATCTTAAACGGAGTGGCCACATTCTGCTGGCTATGGCCCAATCCCTCCAGAGACCAGCCGAGAACATAAAACGTTGGAAAAGAGCCTGGAGGATGCCAAGTCTAGAAGAGGATCCTGAGGCTTGTGTGTCATGTTCCTATAAGCATAAATCACTGTCTCCACGTCAGTTGAGAGCCCAACCCCATCTGTTCCCCTCTCAGAGGGATTTTCAGATTCTGAAGAGCAGAAGGCACTGAAGAGTTAAGAGCGGTTCTTTGCTGCTGGAAGAACTGGCTCTAGAACCAGGAAGGTTAAATTATAAATCTTTGGCAACACAGTTTTTTCTACGTCATTTTCCTCTGGGAGTAGATGAGGAACAGCTGGATGTTTAGATAGAAAAACCACTGGAAAAATTTGAGCTGGTTAACAACTTTTCCCAAACCTTCACTCAGCCAACTCCTTGCCGTTCTGGTCTCAGCTCCATTGTCACCACCTTGGAGTCTCTTTCCCTGATGCTCAACCTCACGCCCTCCTCTTAAACATATCACCTTCTTTCTCTGTGGCACTTATCGCTATCGGGAATTATTTATTTGCTTATTATCTCTCTTCCCACCAAAATATTGAGCACAGAGGTTGTGTCTGGCTTTTCACTGCTGTGTCCCCAGTGCCTGAAACAGTGCTGGCGCATAGTGCTTGATGTTTAAATTTGTTGAGCGAACTGAACATGAGTGAATAACCGTTGTGCATTTCTACTTCTATTTTCCTTCCAGTGTTTCTTTAATGAGCATTGATTTCCTTTCTCATAATCGTAACAATGTTTATTCTTTTAAAAGAAAACATCTGCCTACCTGAATTCAAACTCCACTTTAAATACTTAGGAAATCTAATTAGTGTAGGCTCTTACGGGTTCTGGAAGATGGGGATTTTGCCTTACTCATTTCTGTGTCCTCAGCGTCCAGCATAGAGCCTGACTCAGAGTGGACACTCAACAAGCAGATGACTGTGTATTGATCACGTGCCTGACGCTCTGCTCGTCGTTTTCCTACTCATGAGCTTTCCCATCTCATCATCCCACCAGTCCCATGCAGTTGGATTGTAATCCACATTTTACAGATGAAATAACTGAGGCTTAGTAACTTCAAGTTTAAAAACTTGCTAGTAAGCAGCAGAGCTAGTGTTTGAATCCAGGTCTGGAAAGTCCCCTAACTGCTGCACCTTCCAGTCTCCCAAATTTCCCTAATACAAGGTCACTCAGCAAAAGTTTTCCCTTTTAGGAGGGGCAGTGAAATCAATGGTGTTTTGTTCCTATAATCTACATGCTCTAATTTTGGCCAGATTGCCATTATATCCAGGACAGGACCAGGCACAGAGCAGATGTTCAATGAATACTCGTTGGGTGGGTGGATGGGTGGGAGGGATGAACGGAGGGAGGGCTTCTCAGAAGACCATCAAGGAAAAAAGGGCCAAAAGTCCTTTGCCTTATGAGGTGGATGACCTTGGCAATGTGAAATCAGAGAAATAGCTTCCTGCCTCTGTGACAAATGCTCCTGGCATCTCCAATGCCTTTCCCTGACAGAGGAGCATTCTACCACACCTGTTGGCATATCAGCATTTCTACCTGGCATTAGTAATCCCTAAAGGAGGTTCAAACTCTGAATGGTTTGACACTGTGACCTGCTGCGGAGAGAATGGGGAGGGAAGGGACAGAGAAACACCGCATCTGGTGTGAAAATTCCCTCTCTCCCACCTCTGGTTCTGTCGTCATACTAAGGAATACATTATAAGATCAGACTCTAAAAGCCTGTGGCTGCCTTTGCTTGGATCCAAGATAGGATCAATGTGTGTGGGGAGAGAAATCATTAGTAAACTACTTTCTCTGATGCCTATGAAAACTACAGGTTTGCTCTCCTTAGAAAAGGCATCTTATTTGAAGTGGTGTGGAAATTCATTGTTCAACTGCCTGTTCTCTCTGCAGGTCTGAGCTGGAAGGGATCAAATCTGTTTCATTTAATTGCTGTAGAGCCAGCTTTGCCACAGAGCCTAGACACACAGGAGCCATGGAAGCGTATTTGTTAATTTATGCATCTGATACATATTAATTGAATGCAGATCAACAGTCCGCTATTTGCAATTCCAAACTCCAAAAAGCCCTGAAAAGGACGGCAAGCTTCTTTGATAGGGACTCCTGACCTAAATAGACATGAAGCTATTCAAAGTCTTTATTGATCTCCCTTAATGTGAATATTCATATATTCTGCACCTTTCACTGCAGATCTGCAAATGTGTCTGATGATAGGATGCCACCCCTGACCCTTGGGGTGTTACAAAACTTAGTGGATTGGACCCCGTGACCTTTCTAAAATGTGAAAATTCTGAATTCCCAAAACACTTGGACCCCACGGGTTTCAGATAAAGCGTTTGGGATGTGTATCTGTTTGGATGTGTATGAGGCATTGTTGTAGAGGCTGAGAATACAATGGTGGGTGGAATAAAATCAAGGTCCTTGCTGTCATGGAGTTTGCTTTCCAGCTAGCCAAGCAATAACACAGAAGCAAACAAGATCATTTCTGAAGGCGACAGGTGTTCTGGAAAAACTCCGTCAGGAAGGAGAATGGGATAGAGATGTAACGGAGTACCAGAGAACTCTTCACTAAGGAGACTTAAATGAAGAGAAGGAAGCAGGTGTGAGATCTGATCAGGCACCAACACCAGCTCATTCTGAGAACAGGGACCAATAGACCATGCTTGTTCCTACCTCAGGACCTTTGCACTTGCTCTCTCTTCTGTCAGGAAGAAACAAGTCACTTCACTCTCTTGAGCCTTGGTTTTCTCACCTGTGTTTTGCTCAGGGTTGCACATATCTATAAAGTGGCAGGGTTGGCACAAGAACAAAGGGTTTATGATTGAGAGTCACATTTGCAGCTGAGAAGGGAAACAGCCACCTTGAGAGGTTTTGAGGACTAGGTAGAAGTTCTCTATGAACTATTATAATGTGCCACAATAGCTGACGTGACAGCACAGAGATCTCTCCCTTCCTGGCAGTGAAGACTCAGATCTGGGCAGCATCTCCCTGAGCCACAAATGTGGACCATTCCACAGAAAGCTTAAGGCCTGGCTAGTCTGTCTGTGAATTGCTCCTTCCAAGTCTTGCACTCCCTCCACATGGGGCTTGAGTCTCCAAAGATAAACAAACATGGCATGGGCACCCCAGAGAACCCTCATCTCCAGCAACGGTGATGCCAATGCAAAATGCTCTTTCATAGGAACCAGCACCCAGCTCACCCCAGACGAGGTCTCCCCAGACAAAGGGGTTGCTAGTGAGTATCCAGTCTTAAATTGTTCTGTTGTTATTATTGCTGTTATTGGTGCTTTTCCCTTGGTCTTCTTGCTTAAGAGAAAGTAGGGGCTGCTATAGGGGCAATGCTTCCGTCTGGAACTAATGCGCCTTTGTTGTGGACAAGCTCTGAGTGGAGGACTGCCGTGTACCCAGTGATAAAAATGGGCAAAGGCCAGGCAGGATGTGAAGACCATGACCAATCACCAAGGAGGGGTTTATGGTCTTGTCCATTTTATTGTGCCATAACGTCCCTCTTTTCAGCTTTAGATGTCAGCAACTGGTGACAAGCTTAATGGCTGATGAGTGGAGGAGACAGCCATGGGTCCCACAGCTTAGCTCTCCCCGAAACTGGGACGGGTCCCTCTTCCTTGGCCGGCTTCTCCATCCCAAGTGAGCAAATTGGAGAATATCGGGTAAGCCTGGACAGTAACCCAAGGGGATCCGCCAGGTTCCTCTTGTCTGAGTAAGGCTTTTCCCCCCCATTTTAAAGAACTGTTGATCTGACAAAGGGAAGAGAGGTGTTATAGAGTAACGGGAACTGTATGGAAGAATAGCTAAAGCATTAAGGTCTCCTCCTTTGTCTTCTATAATTTTGCATCAGCTTCTACCAGGGTAGAGATTGTATTCTAAATTGTTCTAGTCTCTTCACTCTCTTTAATAAGACCTGTAAAAATGAACATGCTGTCTTGTGTGCCTAGAAAGGTCTTGTCAGTGTCTCTTTTGTGCTTCTGTCCACTCTTGTTTGATATTCTTAGTACTTTCACCCCGATGAGTTTAGAAATGTCTCAGCAGAGTAGTTGCCATTTATGAAAGACTCCACGGTTTACAGAACACTTTCATATGTATTGTCTTATGGAAGGCTCTGAAAAATAAACTACGAATACCTTTGTAAAGAGCCTTCCTTAGTTCGCAAAATAGTTACTGGGCCCTCCTTTTCAGCGACTGCATTTCCCACACTTTTTCTGACTTTGTTGACTTAAGTTCAAAGTCAAGCTAGCAAATCTGTTTTGTCAGATGGGAAGCTGGCAGCTAATGGTTCAGGGAGGCTCCGTGCCCAGCTCACTATGTTCCCCCATGCCCAGAAGAATCTGCTGTCTTCCCGAGAAGTTAGCAGCATTGTGTTTCATGTATTTATTTAATGCTGCAATGGCTTAAGCCAGTCTGCGGGGAAAGCCCTTGAACACTGGGACCTGAGGGACAAAAGGGATTCCCAGACCAGCTCTAAATCAGCCCATTCCAACTAAACAGTCGTTACACTTTATAGGTGCCTGCTTGCCCTTTATTATTTTGGACTACCAGGCTGGGCCTGGAAGTGTGGTACCTCCAGTGCCCTCGCAGAGCAGCAGCTGGCAGCCCAGCCCTGCTGCTTCAGTGTTGGAGGCGGCAGTTGCAGGGGAAATACGGTAACTCACCGGTCTACAGCAGCACTTCCGGGAAGAGCCCCCGGGATGCCGCCTTTGGGACACTATTAGCGAGCACGTGGCAGCCTTGCCCAGTTGGGGCTGCTGCTGATTGAAATGTGTTCAGACTGTGGTCAGAGAAGAGGTGTGGGGAGGAAAAGAGGCGAGAGGAGTCTTTAATGAGGATGCTTGCTCTCCTCTTGAATATCTCCTGGGACAGGTTGCCAAACACCAGTCTGTTACTCAAACGAGGGAAAATAACATTCTTTAGTTTCTGTTTCCAGTTTGCTCCATGAACACTGTCAACTGGCTTGTCTCCTAATCTTACCCCCACGGCTCATCTCTATTACCAAATGATCCCATCCTTGAGAAAGATCTCCGACAAGTAGAGTGCTATATAAGCGCAAAAAATCAGTATTCAGTATTTCATTCACATTGCCAATAAAGAAACTTACGAGGATATTACAAAAGAAACATCCCCTTAGCTTTTTTTTTTTTTTTAACATCTTTATTGGGGTATAATTGCTTTACAATGGTGTGTTAGTTTCTGCTTTATAACAAAGTGAATCAGTCATACATAAATTCCCTTAGCTTTTGAAGCAAATGTACATTTTCTTGTTAATAAACATTCCCTTCCCTCTAATCAGCCTGTGTTGGACGCAAGGACTAAGAATGCGTCTTTCCTCAAGAAAGCATGTAAAGCCAGCACTGCTTTTCTCTTAAGTAGCATTCATTTAAATGATGTGCTCTATCATCGATCCCCAGGGACTCTAGAATTTTCTGTAATTTGTCCCTTTTCTTTTTCCTCATTGGATAATAATTTTTCAGAATAAAATCTTTTGGTGTCAGTATTTTCAAAATATTTCAACACGTTAACCATTCCTAAGCAGGCTACTGTGGCGCTCTATACAATTAAGTTACTAACGATCTGAGTTCCAGATTCCAGCTCCGTGTATCTGAATGGAAGCTCTCATATAGATGAAGCATTCTGACCACCCCCCCGGCTGAAAATTCCCCACTTGTGTCTGTCTAGAATCAGACACCTGGGCATAAGCCAATGTAAATGCTTCCTCAAAGACCTTTAGCAGAAAGAAAACAACTAAATAGATGTTTCCTGACTTTGTTCCATCGATGAATATATTCTTACTCTTAAATATACTTTACCCCTGATAATTTAGAGATCTACCATTGTTGAGAGGATATCATGGATGAGAAGTGTCCTAACATTGCTTTTGTAAAGGTAACATCCTGGCTTGATGAGACAGGAATTGGCAATAGCATCTTTGCAGGGCTTTTCAAAGAGCAACAGGAATGGAAAAAGTTCCCTGGGACCCATTCCCCGACTGCTCCATTTGCGCCGATAATGACTTTATCTCACCATGTTTTCCAAATGACCCATCAAAGCACAAGTTCCCTTAGGAGCACAATGGAGCTGAATATCTGTCCCCAGAACTCTCTTGGGAAATGAAGGACCCAAAGTTGCTGGAACTCGGGCTAAAATTTAAGGACAAAGAGATGAGGTGCGGACTGCAAACTCGATTTCCTTGAATTAGAATCCGCAATTAAATCTTCCCTTTCCCATCAGAACACATCTTTCCTATGCACCTTGATGCCTGGTTGCATACACAACAGATGCACAGACACAGTAGATGATTAATTGATGCACTGAGACCTCAGCAATATGACTTTTAAAGCTTTCAAACCAAATGAAGTAATCTGCATTTGGGCACCGAGCCAAGAGGACTCTAAACCATCTTCCTAAACAGTGCGCCTGGCCCTTCTTCTTTACCCCTGGTGCTCTCAGCAGCCCCTCGAAATACATATGCACTCTCGCAAGAAAGAAGTGACTGTCAAGTGTGATTCAACCAAGAAAGGAGGTCATATAAATTTTTAATTTCTACATATGCCTCTGAAAAATGTATAAGTTGTTCCACAAACAGAAATGCTCTTCCTTGCCAGGACTGCTTCAATCGGTTCAAGCTCTCTGGCAATATATTCAGTTCATGAGGTCCCTTCCTTCCTATCTCCCACGACACACTTACAAGAACATCATAACCAAATTATCTGAGAAGAATTTCTCAGGCCACTCAGACAAAGCCGTCTCTTCCAAGCGAGGGGTTACCCAATGGGAGAGGGAATCTTGCTCCGTTCCTGCTGACACGTCGCTTTCTGCCTGGGTTTTATCTTTAGCTCCCTAGTAATCCAAACGGAGCAGGGAAACCTCAAACAATAGAGCCTCTTTTCTGCTTTACACCCACGATTTGGGGTCAGCACGGAACAACCATTATGAAATGGTTTTTGGTGCAAAGCAGCGGCCTTGGGTAAGCTAAAATGTTTGCGACACCAAAATAAAGATGTTCCACGCTGCTAAAACCTCAGAGGCACGCAGGGAACAACTAAAATGAAATTCAACTCCAAGGTTTACTCAGCCTGACTTTTAACTCTTGTCTGCCTGATACACACCCATCCAGAAGAATCGGCAGAAACCCCGGGTGGACAAAAGAGGGCAGTGTTCGCTGTGTCTTTCTTTCTGGCTCTTTGCTCTGTATGGAAATGCAACTGAGCCAACAGAAAACTATGCCCAGCATTTCATAACACAGGAAGTGGGGAAGTAGATTAGATATTGGACTCTGCAGTCACCGCAGAATGAGCAGTACGTTTGTAAAAATCCTTTTTTTTTCCCCTCCGACCCATGGAGAGCTTTTTTGGTCTTGTTTTTTATTCAGATGGACTAAACCTCTCAAAGAAAATAAAGGAAGAGGTCGTCTTCTTCAAACTCTAACATCTCATAAAGGCTCATTGAGTTCCAACCCTTCCTTCTGCAGACGAGGACCAGGTCTGGACGTTTATCATTTGCTTCTCTTTGTGTTCAGATTTTATTATCAGCATGTGGGGAAAGGGAGTCGGATTTTCCTCCCCGAGGTACTTAGAGGATTTTCAGTCACTTCAAAGTAAGACTCCTGTATGCCCTGTGCGTAAAGAAACTAGGACCTAACAAGGGAATCCTGTCTCCTGCCCGGCATGGCATCTTATTGGGTTGGACTAGATGTACATTTTGGAGAAAGAGTTTTCATGGACATGCTATTTTACCTAATAAAGGATTACAACCTGAGCATTCAAAAATGCACATTTTACCAACATATCCACCTATTTTTTAACTATATGTATATCCACTGTCTTTTCTTTTGATAAGAAAGTACTCTTTAATCCCAGATTAATTCACTCCTTTCTACCCACATTTTTGAACTCCTGACGTGTGTAAGCCTCTGTGTTGGACACACAAAGGTGAAAAGGACACTGTTCTAGCCCTTAAGAGACTGAAGGCTAAAATCAGGTTAGAAGAATCAGATGAGGCCATAAATAACTATGAAACAAGGCAGAATGGAGTTCATCTAGAAGAAAAATACAAACAAATAGCAAAAGGAGAGGTTGTATTCATCTGGAGTGGAAGGCTGAAGGGAAACCTCAATAAACGAAAGAGCCTTTACATGGGACCCTGAAGAATAGGTAGGTTTCCCAAGGCAGATGAATGGATGGTCAGAGAAGAGAAACCCAGGACTGAGCAAAGGCAGGTAGGCAGAGGCGGCTGGGGCCGGTCCCGAGCAGCCAACAGCCCGTTGCTAACGCTTGTAGGAAGAAGAGGTAAAAGAAGAGGTTGGAAATGCTAGCTAAAGCCACACCGTGGAGAGCTTCAGCATTAGGCTGGTGGACTTGATTCCAAAAGGCAATAATAGGAAACCATTGGAGGTTTGAGGCGAGCAGGACCAGGATTAGATTTAATTTTAGGAAAATTAGTCTGACCTGGAGAAGGAGAGGGGATTCAAGGAGGGTAGCAGGAAGTGAGGAGACCAGTTAAGGCACTATTACTGCAGAGACACATGGGATGAAATGCTGTGGTAGCCAGTGCAAAAGGAAAGAAGGGGACAGTGGCCTTAAAGGTTTGGCAGCAACGTACCTACTGAGCGGGGAAGGCAGGGCAGCAGGCAGGGGGCCAGAGTGAGTTGCAGTGAAAGTGTCATTAGTAGAGGCACAAAGGGAAGGTGGAGAAGCTGGTCTGGGGGAAGGTGATCCTGGCTTGGCCCTGGGTGTACTGACTTGGAGACTCCTACAAAATATCAATATCGAGATGTCCAAGGGATGGCTGAAAACCAGGATGGGTTCTCAGAGACAGGTCAAAAGAACAGCACATTCCAGGTTGAAGCAGACCAAGCTGATGGCTGAAGATTGCCATTCTAGAAGGTTCCACCCTCTTGATACCCCAAACCGTGGTCTAAGGCAGTTTGCAGACCTCTCTCAAGGTGCTGTCAATTTGGGAATGTTGCGTTCTTGCATCTCTTTTGGTTTCTACTTGTCTTGATATTGGTATACAGTATCCTAAGGAAGCCCAGTTTATAAAAAGATTAATGTGAAACTGCAAATTAGTCCTGGGAAAAGGGAAGGAAATTCTGATTTTCTTTACAAAAGGATTATTCAGATAGAAAATGCTTTAGCATTGAATCCCATTAAAAGGCTTTGAAGGCATTTAAAAAATATAATCTGGCCCGTATATAATCAATTTAAACACAGCCTTCTAGGCAAACCTTCGTTTAAAAGCGAGGTATATTCTAGTGATTCACACAGCCTTGCAGCTTCATTCCTGGGGCAAATTGAAACAATGGTATTGGAAATGAAGATGGGACATTAGGAGGCAGTATGGTACGATCTGGAATCAGATTTAGACCTGGCTTTGCCCCTTACTAGCTTTGTGAGCACAAACATAAGAAAGTAGAACGTTCTGGGCTTCCCTGGTGGCACAGTGGTTGACAGTCTGCCTGCCGATGCAGGGGACGCGGGTTTGTGCCTCAGTCCGGGAAGATCCCATATGCCGCGGAGCGGCTGGGCCCGTGAGCCATGGCCGCTGAGCCTGCGCGTCCGGAGCCTGTGCTCCGCAACGGGAGAGGCCACAGCAGTGAGAGGCCCGCGTACCGCAAAAAAAAAAAAAAAAGAAAATAGAACGTTCTGCCCAAAGTGAGCATTACACAAGGCAATTCGTGTGAAATTGCTTTGCACAGTTCCTGGCACAGAGGGGCTGCTTAATAAAGAGCTGAGGCCTCCTTGTGTAGTCCAGTTGGAAAGCTCTCTTGTACCAAAATGCGTGCCTCCCCTCTGTCTCCTTCGCATCTTTGTGGAGTGACATGGGACACACCATCTCCCCCAGGGCCATGATTCTTCTTCAGAGCTTTGCGCTCTTGTAAGTATTTTTGGTTTGGGGGTTTGGGGTTTTTTAAATCAATAACATGGAATGTAGGTCCTGCCCTTAACTAGAGGACAAGCGCTTCAGACCTGAACCAGAGGCGTTACCTCTAGGAGCTCAGAACTCCAAATGGCGCCAGACCCTTGTCTCCGTACTCTGGGACCAGATGAAGGGGCCCTTCCTCGCTCCTTCTTCTCTTGGCCTCCAGGAAAGAGTCAGACAATGCTCAAAATTTTGACTTAATACTAAGTGATAACAGTCTGCAGAGCACTATTCTGGATCCTAGATTACATGTGCTTTCAAGAGCAATATTTTCTTTGAACCCCATGACAAGGCTTTGAGAAACTAACAAGGCACAGCCTGAGTGGATCACATCCCCGCTCCCATGCTCATTAGCCATGTGGCCCCGGGCAGTCACTTACTCTCTCTGTGCCTCAGTGTTGCCTCTGTAAAGCAGAGTTAATGGAAGTATCGCCCGCGCATCAGTTATCACAGACCTTAAGGAACATAACTGTGAAGGCTTCTAGGTCAGGGCCTGCGACACAGCAAGTACACACTCTAAAATTGCACTGTTACCCACACTCTCCCAGGGAGAAAACCGAGGCTCAATACGGTTAAGCACCAGCTCGACATCACACACCTTCAATGCCAAAGCTGGAGCTTAAACCCAGAACACCAGGCTTCCCTGGTGGCAGCAGTGGTTGAGAATCTGCCTGCCAATGCAGGGGACACGGGTTCGAGCCCTGGTCTGGGAAGATCCCACATGCCGCGGAGCAGCTGGGCCCGTGAGCCACAACTACTGAGCCTGCGCGTCTGGAGCCTGTGCTCCGCAACGGGAGAGGCCGCGATAGTGAGAGGCCCGCGCACCGCGATGAAGAGTGGCCCCCGCTTGCCGCAACTAGAGAAAGCCCTCGCACAGAAACGAAGACCCAACACAGCCAAAATTAATTAATTAATTAATAAACTCCTACCCCCAACATCTAAAAAAAAGAAAAGGGAAACCTTAAAAAAAAAATTCAACCCACATCAAGATTTAAAAAAAAAAAATACAACCACACATAATTTGATAAAGAGAAAGCAAAATAAAGGGCTTTCTGTTCCCTCTCTCTCACTGAGAATTTCCCTGCTGGAGCTACCTCTGTCCCACTCATCCCCCTCCTTCCCTTCTTGCCCCCCCCAAAAGGTTAAAGGTCGGGTTTTGCAGGAAAGTTGTGTATTGGGATCAGTCTCAGATATACCGCGCTCCTACCTCTGAGCCAGTCCATTCTGTGGGGCTCACTCATCTTTAGTCAAATTGTCTGATAACCCCATTATTTCCAATTATCTGTTTGGCAAATACTAATTGAGTCAGCATCCTGTTAGGCACTAGATGAAAAGATATGGCTCCAACCCATTGGGTGACACTTAGGAGAATCATTGTTTACCAGAAACAACTGAGTTACCAGAGGAAATTATGGAATGTTCTCCTCTTTAAAAATAGGACGGTTTCTTAATCAGCGGCCTGTCTGGCTAACTTATCTGGAAGACAAGAAAGCAAAGGCCTGGGAGAGATTCATATCAAGCTGGGGGAGGCTTGTTCTTTGCAATTTGACTAACAGCTCGGAGCAGAGCTGAGCCGTCCCCTCCTCCTTCCCTATGGTGCCTTCTAGGAAGACACCGCATAACAAGGTGGTAAGAGCCCAGGCCCCAGTGAGCTGAAGGTGCTTTGCATCCCAGCCCTGCCACTTACCACAGTGCAATCTTGGGCAAGTTACTGAGCTCTCTCGATCACAGCTTCCTTCCGAGATTCCTCACGTGAGGCATAAAGAGATGGGTATGCAAAAAGCTTACTATAAGGCTTGACACACAGCAGATGCTCAGTGGATGGTGACTTACAGTGTTATCACAGGGCAAAGGCATACTGTCCTTCATGGTTGGGGGAGGCGTGTGCCTACACAGGCCAAGGCTTCTTAGACTGTGCTTCTCAAGGGGGCTGCAGTCTGCTGCAACAGCATTCCAGGAAAGCCAGAGCCAGGTTTGTGGCTAAGTGGTGGGCCAGCCTGTCTGCCTCCAGCCTGGCACCCAGACACTAATGTCCTCAAGTGGCCAAGCCACCATCCTTTACAAAAGCCTCTACCTTGTCTCCCTGCTTGCGTCCTGGGCCCCTCCTGTCTAGTGCTTTTTCTTCCCTTTTATGATGCAACCACATTATTGTGAGAACTTGTAGTTTATTCATTTCCACATATGTATAATATTTTTATATTCACAATTTACTTATTTATTTACTATTTTGAAGTTCTTGATATTAAGAACAGAGCTGCCTGCTAGACACACTCAATTTGTCAAGGGTATAGACTTGTAGGAGCTAAATTATCAAGATATACAATATGTGCATATTCAGTGTTAGTAGGTAATGATTTATAGTTTTATTATCAAATTTTTGCCAGTCTGGTGGGTATGAACTAACAGCTCCTCATGGTTTTAGTTTGCTTGTCTAGGAGTAACAGTGTGATTAGGTATCATTCTGTGTTTATTTATTTTTTAATACATCTAACTCAGCCATGCACGTACATACTTTCAGACCACAGGATGGATTCATCTTATTTATTGAACTTTCTGCCTTATCCCTCAGCTTTCTAACTCGCTGGGAACCCACATTTGCAAACGTACTCAATGCCCAGCACGTGCCAGACTCGACTGTGTCTACCCAAGTCTTCACTCGCTGCTTCTACAAGAATCACGTTGCTTGAATGGAATTTTGTTGTTTTCAGTGTCTATCACTCAGTTTGTTTTTTAGGGCTTTGCTCTTTATTTTCCTTCTCACTGATATTTTACTACGTTTTCCCTCTTTGTCTTATTTCTCCACTCCCCACCTAGCCATTGCCTCCTGACAAACCGAGCTCCAGATTTAAATATCTTCATGTGAATAGAATGTGGGGTCTGTGTCGACACAGGCAAAGTGGGGAGCTGAGGCAACTATCTTTTTTTTACCTTTTGACCCCCTTCATCCATTTCTCTCATCCCCCCACACCTGGCGTCTGGCAACCGCCAGTCTGTTCTGTATCTATGAGCTTGGTTATATTTATGTAACCATTTATATATTATATATCATAATATTATATTATAATAAACTTAGTCACTTAACCTAAGGGTCAATTGTCTCATCAGTATAATGGAGGTCATAATGCATACACTGCTGGTATAATAAGACAGTTGTGAGGATCCAGTGAAGTAATGGATATGTGCAACGGAGATGCTGAGTCCTCCCTCAGTAGCCAATCTTCCCTTCTTCCACTCTAATACAATTGTGAGCTGGGCACATCCCTCCTTCCAGTAAAAGACTACACTTCCCAGCCTCCCTTGCAGCTAGAGGGGACCATGTGACTTAATTCTGGCTAATGGGATGTGAGCTAAAGTGATATGGCAATTTCAAGGTCTCACCCTTAGAGAGAGGGATGTGCCCTCCTCCCCTTTCCCTTTCCTGAGCATTGGAAGCGGAGAAGGTAATGAGCCATCTCAGGCCATTCAGAGGAAGGCACAAAGTGAGCTCTTAAACACTTACGTAGCAAAGCCAGTGTACCAGTTTAGAGTTGTGTATGAGAGGGAAATAACATTTTTTTAAGCCACTTATTTGGGGCATACCCTGATTCATCCATTGGTACAAAGAGCATTTATTGAGTACCTATCACGTGCCAGGCAAATATTAGGTGCTGAGACAGATGCAAAACGTAGTTCCTTTCCTTAGAGAGCCAGAGGGGCAGACATGGCATATACAAGTCATCACAACCTAAGGTAGTACGAGCTCTAATGAGGGAAAGACAGGGTGCTATGGGACTCCAGAGGATGCTTTGTAAGCTCTACAACTCACTATGTTTTCATTTATTCAAGTGTTTATTGAACACCTATTATGGGCTAGGTATGGCTCTAGATTTGGGGAGCACAAGAGTAGACAGGCAGACGAGGTCCCAGCTCTCAAGTAGTTTACATGCCTTATAAACAAACCCTTTTTATATCTAATAAATAAGATAACGTCTAAGAGGATTAAGTGCTATAGAGACCATAAAGCGGGATATTTAATAGAGTGTAACAGGTTTGTTGAGGAGGGGTGCCTACTTTAGAGCAGGTGGTCTTGGAAACCCCAGTGACATTCAAGCTGGGACCAGAGTGACACAGAAACTGGGAGAAGAGCATTTGGGGCAGAGGGCAAAGGCGGGTGCAGATGCAAAGGCCCTGCGGTGGGATGAGGGTCAGTGTGGCTGGAGTGACTGAGTGCGCAGGCAGACAAAATCAGGGGGGCAGCCTGACCAGACAGGTGCCTCGTCAGCCACAGTAAGGGGATTGAACTTTTCCCTGAGGTTGGAAGCCTCTGCAGCCTCTTTAAGAAGGGAGACTGGCACGACTGATTGATGTTCTAAATGATCCTTCTGGCCGCTCTGTGGGGACAGTGTGGGGAGGTCACAGCAGCACGCCGGGTCGGAGAGCTGGTGACTCGGAGGAGGCTGGCAGCAGTGGGAAGGAGAAGCGGGCAGATTTGGCATCTGTCTGGGAAGCAGGGTTGGCAGAACTTGCTGCTAGAATGGACGGAGGTGTGTGAGAATGAGAATAATCAAAACACAACTCTGAAACGTTTGGTTTGAGCGGCTGGGATGAAGATGGGAAAGGAGAGAGACATGTTTGGGCTGGGGATTGGATCACGAGTTCTGATTCCTACGCAATGGAAGTTATTGGCAGCCATCGCAAAGACTTTGGCTTTCGTCCAAATGAGCTGGAGAGCCTCTGGCAGACTTTGCCACTCCTCGCCCCGGCCCTGCCAGCTCTCTCCACCCAGCAACCAAAGTCCTGACCGCGTGACCTACACCATCCGGCTCCCATCACCTCTCTGACCTCCCCCAGCGGGGCGCCTCCTTGCTCACTGGTGGCCGTCTTCTTTCTCGACACTTCCAGCCCTGCTCCTGCCTCAGGGCCCGTGTCCCTGCCTCTCTCAGCACAATCTGCTTGTCCCCCAGACACTCACCTACGTCTCCCCCTCACCTCTTTCAAATCATTCTCCAAATGTCACTTTCTCAAGGAAATCAATCCTGGCCACACCACTCTTTGGAAAATTGCAAAACTCCACTCTTACCCTCTGGCCAACATACCCCGTCCCTCTCTCACCAGATTTATTTTTCTCCAAAGTACTTACCACCTTCTAATAAACGAACATCTTTCTAACTTACTTATGTACTGTCCATCCCCTCCCACTTGAATATAAACTTCATGAGGACAGGGATTTTCTCTGCTTTGTTCACTGCTGTATCCCCAGAGGGTAGAACGGTACCTGGCACATAGTAGGGGTTCAAAAAATATTTGCTGTGTCAATTAAAGTGCCTTATGTTATCTTTCTCTCTTAGGGAATTATTATTTCAATATATACTTGTTTTTAGTAGGAGGTAAGGAAGAGGAAATCTGTGTTCAGGTCCCATCCTGAGTTGATGGCTAGTTCCCCACGTAAATGAGAACAGTTGGTCATTTCTACTATCACCCCATTTTACAGTCGGGAAAACTGAGGCTTAGTGAGATTCTAATTTTTCTAATTCCTTAGAAGTACTAGCCATGCACTGGCCTGGTTAAGTTATTCAGCCAAACCAGTGTACCTGAGCAGGACTCAGCATGTTTTTTTCACACTCACACCCACTTATAATGCAACAGTGAGGGGAGATTAGATCTTGTATGAGCACAGATTTGAAAAGCCCTGGCATTCATGAAAATTAAAACTGTGAGTAACCTCTGTGTGGGATGCTGAGGAGACAAGGAATCTTCTAGTCATCAGTACAGGACCCTGGTCTTTGGTTTGCTTCTTTGACATTTATTAAGAGCTTACTACTTTCTGCCCACCAAGGTCATCTGACTTATCTGTACTGTTAAACTTCATTGTAATAAAATGAGAGAGAGGAGAAAAAAAAAAGCTTACTGCTTTCTTTAAGAAAAAAATAGCACAAAAAAATATACACAGATATTCATAGCATCACTATTAATAATAGGCAAAAGGTAGAAACCACCCTAATGTCCATCAACAGATGAATGGATAAATAAATTGTGGTGCATAAATGCAATGGAATATCATTCAGCCATAAAGCAGAATGAAGTCATGATAACTGCTGCAACATGGATGAACTTCAAAAACATGATGCTGAGTGAAAGGAGCCAGACACAAAAGGTCACATATTGTATGATTCCACTGATAGGAAATGCCCCGAAATCCATAGAGACAGAAAGCAAATTGGCGGTTGCCAGGGGCTGGAAGGCCTGACTGCTTAAAGAGTATGCACTTGATCTGGGGCGAGGAGAGTGTTTTCGAAGTAGACATGGTGGTTACACGCCATTGTGAGTGTCCTAAATGCCATTGAATCGTTTGCTTAAAAATGGTTAATTGCATCCTGTGCGAATTTCAACTCCATTTTTTGGGAGAAATCACATGCATCAATTTGTTCACCTGTCTTTACAAACGCCCTACAAATTAAGTACTAATGCTATTATTCCCGGGAGAAACCTGAGCCTGGAGAGGGTAAGGGACCTGGTCAGGGTCACACAGATGTCAGACCTGAAGCCGGGGGCTGGATGACTCCAAAGCCTTGGCTCAGAGTCAGGGCGTGGACCCTGGGAGAACAGAGGGCTGGCCGGGGTGTGCGGGGGGAGGGGTGCCAAAGGAGAGAAGCACCGCGCAGAGGTAGGGTCCAAGCAGAAGGGCTCTGGGGTCTCTCTAGGGTCCCGACTAACACCAGCAAAACTCAGCGTCTTGAACCTTTTGGTTCCTGCTAATTCTGCCCTCTGGTCTGACTGTGCTCCCCGGGCTTCTCTCTGTTCCTCTGAACTCCCTGCATCAGGAAAAGGCCAAGAGCCATGACTAAGGGGTGGGATGGGGGGATGGGCAGGGGTCGAATGAGGAATCAGAGGACCACACAGACACTGGACCAAAGGCCCTAATTCCCATCTCTCTCCTCTTCCTTAAAATGTCTGTAAGTCCTTGACTCAGCGACAGAGCCCTTGAGTGACTCGAATATCAACATATTTTGAAAGAAGGGCATATTTTAGGGAGTTCTGTCTCAGAAGATTTAAATAGAGTGTTATTCAGCTTGTGGGGGGAGCAGGGGAGGCTGGTGGGTGGGGAGAGAAGGAAGGATGGAAGTAAATGTGGCAGAATGACACAATAATAGGGCTAATGATTTCAACATTTAAAAGTTGAACAGCTCGGGCTTCCCTGGTGGCGCAGTGGTTGAGAGTCCGCCTGCCAATGCAGGGGACACGGGTTCGTGCCCCGGTCCGGGAAGATCCCACATGCCATGGAGCGGCTGGCCCGTGAGCCATGGACGCTGAGCATGCGCGTCCGGAGCCTGTGCTCCGTGGCAGGGGAGGCCACAACAGTGAGAGGCCCGCGTACCAAAAAAAAAAAAAAAAAAAAAGTTGAACAGCTCTTAGTGAACACGAGAGACAAGCTCCAGCAGAAGGCTCCTAAAAGAGCCCCTTTGACGGTTTCTGGGCTTTTGAGCTGCTTCTGTTTGGTTCCTCTTCAAAGCTTGTTAGCACCTCCCATTGGGGGGACTTCGGCCACCTTAGGAGAGTGACGAGTCCAGGCTCCAGGGGGCCGAACCCCAGCCAGGGCTCGGGCTCTGGACAATTTGTGAGTTCGTTTAGAGCAGTGGGGGTGAGCAGGGCAGAGAAGGTAGAAGACCCCTGTAAACCCTCTTTTTTTTTTTTCTTGCTGACGTTTTCTTGATGCCATAACCGAAGTCCTTGATTATAATTTCCTCAGCAACCCCTTCAAAAAGCAAAAGACCGACATGTAGGACAGAAACGAGTCGTGGTGACTTGTGAATTCAGAAGGGCCAAGGTCCTACCAGAGATCAGCAGGGACTCAATCTGTCCCTCTATTCGACTAGCAGATTCCTCTCCTGGGAGCCTGCCTGGGGAGTGGCTTTTCCTTTTAGAAAATCAGGAAGCTCTGGTCCACAAAATTGCTAAAGGGCCTTACAGGAAGCAACGTGTCTCCATTGACACACCAACCAGCCCAAGGCAGCCACGTGCCCCGACCGCATGGACTTGCATTTGGGCTCCAGCACAGCAGGGATGGACACTCAGTCAAGAGCCCTGCGAACAGGGGTAACTGCGTGTTTGCCCCAGGAAAGGACACACCCAATATTTCTGGCTGAGACAGTTGGATCACTCCCACTGTCTCACTCATTCACACCAAGGAAGAGGAGGCTGGAAGGTTTGAATATGCAAAGACTCCAATTGTCTTATCCTCAATCAGCTTAATTAAGAGGTTGTGCTGTGAAGATCAAACAGGCCCAAGGGACTGTTTACAAATTCATCAGCTGCGCAGGTTTGCAGGTCCCCTTGGCTAGCTCAGATCGTGGTGGTGTTACTATTGGTTTTGAAACACTAAAGATTAATTTAATAAGTTACTAAAGTCACATCTGGGGGGGAAATTACATTCAGCTGTATGAGATAAAGACCACTGCAGAGGTATTTGCTCCCGACGGCCCCTGTGCTTTTTCTTTTGAAGGGTCCCCTTGTGCCGGGTGTTTTAAATATAGTAATAAAATATGAGAATAAAATAGTTCTTGGGGGGAAAAAAAGATGAAAAGAATTGAAATGAAATGGAACGCCAACAGATGTGTGTGTGTAAGAAACTAAAATGGGGAATGCGGACAAGCAGATAATAAATGAGGAAACAGTCCTCTAGATGTTGTTAGTGTCTCCAGAAGTTTTCCCTTCAACCTTCAACTGAACTACGCAGTGTAGTGGCTAAAAGTTCAGGCTTTGCAGGCAGAATGTCTAGTTTCAAATTCTTACTCTGCCACTTATGAGCTGTGTGACTTTGGGTAAATACCTGACCTCTCTGTGTTTTAATTGTCTCCTCAGTGAGTGAGGTACCCAGCCAACAGAGGGTACATGACATTTCCATTGTTTGCAAAATATAAAAAATAACAAATGAAACATTTCTAGATAGAAAGGAGGTTTTCCCCTAGAAAAACCTAAAGTACCTACCTCAGTGGGTCCTGTCAGCTGTTAAGTACATACTGAGTGCTACCTGCCAGGAAGCAGTAACCGCTTCAGATACATTTGGGCTGGAATATCAAAATATCTGCTGTGTGGTTCTAACCTCTTCTGTGACCATTTAAGTGGTAATTGCTTTCTAGACAATTGTATTTTCTGTCCCCAGAACTGCCACAGGAAGGTATGCACAGATTTCAGTGAAGACGATAGACTCAAAAAGGCTTTCGGGGCTTCCCTGGTGGCGCAGTGGTTGAGAGTCTGCCTGCCAATGCAGGGGACACGGGTTCAAGCCCTGATCCAGGAAGATCCCACATGCCACCGAGCAACTAAGCCCGTGCACCACAACAACTGAGCCTGTGCTCCAGAGCCCGCGAGCCACAACTACTGAGCCCACGTGCCACAACTACTGAAGCCCGCGTGCCTAGAGCCCGTGCTCGGCAACAAGAGGAGCCACCACAGTGAGAACCCCGCACACCGCAACCAAGAGTAGTTGCTCATAGCAACTAGAGAAAGCCCACGCAAAGCAACGAAAACCCAATGCAGCCAAAAATAAAATAAATTTATTAAAAAAAGAAAAAAAGGCTTTCGGTGGCCTGCTGTTAGTTCTTGAGCCCCAGCAGGAAGGAGCCCACATAAAACCTGAGAGTAGTGACAGTAACAGCGATTTCTACTCTTTTTGAGGGCCCTAATTCATGCCCCTGCGCTAGGTATCTTCTACACAGGCCTCTAATCTTATCAGCTCCAGGAGGCAGATGTTATTAGCCCTATTTAACAGACGAGGAAATGGACCCAGAGTTGCTAAGTGTCGCCAGGTGCCTGAATCTGGTTCCAGCCAGACCCATCTGGCTACAGACTCAGCATTCCTGGGGGGTGTCCAGGCAGCTCTTGATTCTTTTCCCTACAATTTCTGAGACCAAAAGCAATCCATTTCAGGATCTTATCATGTGTCAGAAAGTTCTTCTCAAGATCTATTATAAATCTCATCTGCTATAATGTACATTTCTCCCTCGCCTCTCCCTGCCTATCTGACACTCCTCTCCCCGCCGACTGTGGTGATTTCATAGAGTGTTCGTCTAACCCAATGCTTCTCCAGCAGAGGAGTTTTGCCTCTGCCCCAGGGACATTGTGCCACATCTGGAGATATTCTGGGAGTCACAACTGAGGGAGGAGATATGCTACTGGCACCGAGGGGGCAGGGGCCAGAGAGGATGTTAGGCATCCATCAGTGCACAGGACAGCCTTCACAACCAAGAGCTATGCAACTCAAACCGTGCCAAGGCTGAGAAACCCTGAAAACAGAACTCTTGCTTTCTGTGGCCCAAATCCATTGTTCTCTCTGTAAAAGGCACCATCACTCACAAGCTGCTCGGACCCCAAGCCTAAGAGTTTGCCTTGATTCGTCCCTTTTTCTCATGCCTTTTTCACATAAATTTGAGCCATCACTATTAGGAAAAGAATTAATACCATGATATTCAACTCATATTTCAACCTTCGTGATGGTTGCATTAATTTATTAAAATATCCATTCGCCAACAAATGATTATGGGGAGACCACCAAGCAGTCAGCCACCACATTGGCTTTCCCTGGAACCTTGTAAAGTCTCCTAACTTTGTAAACCTGCGCACAAATGGTTCAGCACTATGGGGCAATTCACCTAAAGTATTTAAGAGCGTTTGCAAAAACACCAAATGAAGAAAAGTTTAAAGTTAAAACGAACGTCTAATGGCATAAAGTGAAAAGACAGCCAACCAAAGGGAATGCGAGACGGTTCAATGCCAGATCTTTGCTGTGACTCTGCGTCCACCCAGGCAGTGTGGGGTGTGGGAGCCAGACTCCATCCTCGCCCTCAGGTTAATTAGAGTCTATCCGGAGGAGAAGAGATTTTCATTTCAACAAACTCTCAGAAAGCGTTAAGTCCAGTTGAGTGCTGCCTGTCCCTTGACCTCTCAGAAGAGCTCCACCTCTCCCGAAAGTGCCACGCTGTTCAAGTCTACAGAGACGCCCCTGTCTGACCACAAAGGTCATGTCACTAGAAGGAAACCGAGGGCTTCAGAGACACAGCTTTCCTTTTTCTGAGAAAGGCATGGAGCAGTCCATCCTGTACCTCACCCATTGGGCTTAGCTGCTCCCAGAAATCTACTGGGAAGCGTTTTTAAGTGGCCACCCCAAAAAGGAAACACAAATAGGCCTGAGGCCATTAGACAGGCCATCCCAGGAAATGATTCAAGGCACAGTTCTGCCTTCCAGGCCCAGAGTAATGGATCCAGTGGTACCCAGATGGTGACAGGGATCACTTCCATACCCAACCCACACTGGAAGACCCTGGGAAGGGTATCACAGGGGCCAGACCTCAAACCAGGCTCTGGGAACCCTTGTGATGCTGCCCCCAGAGAGGGAGCTAGGTCTAGGACAGGCCTAAACATTCTTCTTCCAAGCTGCAGATGTGGAGTCCTGGGTTAGAATCCCAGGTTCAGTTACTTTGGGCAGGTCACAAAACCCCGTCAGCCTCATCTTCCTCACTGGTAAAATGAGGATAGTAATACGTACTTCAGAGTTCCTGCGAGGATTAAATGAGCTACTACAGGTAAAGCACTTACAATCGTACCTTCTGTCGTGGTCCGAACGCGGATTGGAAAAGAATTTCCAGACACAGGGCAGAATGTAAAGAAGATGGAATTTGTTAGAGGGAAGGGTCGCTGCCAGAACAGCAGGCCGACTTCCTAGTAGTCTGGGAGAGTCGAGCCTGAACATGTGCTATTGATCTGTTTTTATAGCCAGAAAACAAAAGAATGGTCCAAGGTGAAATTTTCGTTTACTGATTGGTCCTTCTATAGGGTGGGAGTGGGACAGGGCATACGCCTTTCCTTATTTGGGACAGGTCCCGTTACCCAGGTGGAATGTCGTAACCCTTGCACCATGGTGTGGAGGGTGATTAAGAGTCTGGTAGGGGGTGTAACGCTGAAACTTTTCAGGCAGGGTCATCCTTTGTCCTTCAAGCATCACTGTCCTTGGAGCACCACACCTTCTATAAGTATTGATGTTATGTATAATTTTATGATTACCATTATTATTATTATAGCTTTTAGCACAGAGCCTGGCACATAACACTCAGCCAATATTAACCATGACGACTTAGGCCTAGGGTAGACGTGAAAATCTTAGGTGATCTTGTAAAACCCTGAGATGCTAGGATTCATCAACAGGCTTTGTATAGTCACTAGAAAGAAAGAGACATAGGGAGAAACAAAAGCTCATATTTCACAAGGAGTAATAAAGTTGCCAGGTGCCGTGCAAGGCACTGAAGACATCTTGGTGAAGTAAAGCAAGCTTCTGCTTTCTTAGTGGTTCTTAGTAATTGTAGGGTCACACACCCCCTGTGAAAACTTAACTCATTGTATTGCCCTTTAATGATGAGACAAAGAAGGTGTCCCAGTTCTTGGCAATGTTTTCCCTTGCCCCTGGTTACATCATAAATAGTTGAATTGTACCCAGACAGCCGACTGGGAGGGAACTATGAACTTCATCTGGCCTGGCCACCACTCCCACCTTCCCCAGTGCTTATCTAGTCCCAAGCAAAGGCTTTGATAAAGGTGGGAGTGTGCGCTAGACCTGCCGAGGGTCACAGTTAGATTTCGACAGGATGAGAAGAAAGATAAGAGCTATGCCCTGGGCTCCTTGTTTTTTTGGTTTTCTTTGAGAGGAGTGCCCAAGATAGCTGGAGAGAGACAGGTGACAGGGGATCTCTACTATAACTCCTGCCCAACACCGTCCCGCATCCTGGGCCGCGCCCGTGCAGCATGTCAAACCCGCGCCCCCTGCATCGGAAGCTCAGAGTCTTAACCACTGGACTGCCAGGGAAGTCCCTGTGGCTCCTTTTTTGATTATAAAATTCCTTTTTCTTATTGAGCCAATTCCAAATGTTCCCCGAGACCATAGTCTCTGGAGTTTACCCCCTGCCTGCCTGTGGACCTCGCTCAGCATCACTTTTCCAACCTACATCTGGCTCAGAGAGGTGGTGGCACTGAGCTGAGTCGAGGGTAGGTGGGGCATCTCTCCTCCTCCAGGTCCAGGTAGTGAGAGAGTTCTGGGCCTGGACAGTCACCCTTGGCCGCTGGCACCGAACAAGCTTGTTCGAGCTGAAGACGGACCACAGGCCAGCCTCGCAGACAGTACGGTTTGGCGGCCACTGCTCTGAACCATCTTGCCTGACCCTCCAGGCCCCTCACAACCTGCTGCCACCCCAGCCTGTCGCCAAGCACTTGCCACCCTCCCCCACCCCCACCAGGCTTTCGCCCTCCTCACCTTTGCCCATGGTGTTCCCTCCACCGGAAAAACCCTGCTCTGTCCTCCAAATGTTAGTATCTGCTAAGCTTTCCAGACCGAACTGGATCCTTGTCTTTTCCTTGAAGCACTCGTTTAATGTCTGTACTTCCCTCTCCCCGGGGGGCCCAGTGCACTGTCCTCCCGTGTGCTCCTCCCTGAAGTTCCTGGAAGGCTGGAGATGGGCTTGATTGCCTTTTGTCATTTCTGATACCTGGGAGGCTCTCGATAAATGTGGAATGAATGGGTAACTGACTGAATAAATAAATGACACCATTCTTAACTTGCTAATGAATGTGACTCTTCTATAGGGTCATAGGAAGATATTAGAGATCATTTTCCCCAGCCCAGTTCTACTTCTTACTAGCTGTGTGGCCTTGGGTAAGTTACTTAACCTCTCTGTGCCTCAGCTTCTTCATCTGGAAAATGCGGATGATAGAATGATATATCTGTTTCATAGGGTGGCCATGGGCATCAAATGTTAGTGTATATAAGGTCCTTTAAACAGTGCCTGGCGTATAATTAAGTGCTAGTGAACGCCAGAGTTTATCACTATCATCGCAATGACACCATGGACACCTGGCCCAGAGGCGCACCGAGTTAGTCTCCGCTGCAGTGAGGCTGGCTGCTGGTGGCCCCGACTCTCCCCTTTCTTTGGAGACTTGCCCTCAGCCTCGCCCAGATGGTTACCTTCTGACTCCCCAATGCCCAAGCCGTCCCCTATACTCATAGTCAATGCCTGGCTGACTTGGGCTACGAAAGCCGGTCCGTCCTCAAGGTAGGGTGGACTTCAAGTTGCAGTCTGTGCTCCAGAGTCCCCAGGAGAGCAGACTGAGCTGGAATCCAACTGGACATATGCCCCTTTCCTGCCCTGCCTCCTCACCCCGTTCTCCTGGGGGGCCTCCCGTAACTCACACACACAAGAATCTCCGTCTCAGGCTCCATTTCCAGGGACCCTGAGCTACACATCGTCACCACCGTTATTACCAGAGAAGAGGAGACAGACGCGGGGCGGTGGCCTGACTGATCCAAGACCAAGGTTAGAATCAGTTGGAGGTCAGGCAGTACCTGGGAGTTAGTTATTTTAGAGGAGTGCAGGTTTCTGAGTCTCCAAGGAGTCTTTGGTAAGAAACAACGGAATGAATTCACTAACAGTCCGCCAGGAAAAAAACAGAAACCTTCGGTACCTGAGGTCGGTGCAGAAAGTCACAGCCTTTGGGGTGGTGACCGAGGACAAGGCAGCCTCAGTTGAAACCAGACATCTGGGGATGAGAGCCACGGGGTCCAGGCCAACAGGAGCCCTTCAGGCCAGCACAGCCGACGGGGTGGCAAAATGGGAGCAAGTCCACAGTCCCGCGAGCCTTGGCCTTCCTGCAGACACACTGCACACGCACCTCCCCTCACAGCTCTGTTGAGCACGTGAGCGCTCCAGCGAGCACGTGAGCCCTCCAGCGAGCACGTGAGCCCTCCAGCGAGCACGTGAGCCCTCCAGCGAGCACGCGTCAATGGCCTCCCAGCCCAGCTGAAAGCCATCTCCACTTGATGACCCCGGAGCCGCTACCACACTAGACCATGAGGGCTTTGAGGGCAGAATTCAGGAGGTGGATCTTTGCCCTACCCCACAGGGGAACTGCAGTGAGAGAAAATAAAGAGAGAAATCCCAAACATTTGCTGTTGGGCAGCCGTGAGGGGTCACTGTCATGCTTTTCCTTATGAGTGAAGGCTGGGGACAGTCCTTTATCATCATGGTCACAGAGCTGCTGTAACCTACAAAGCCAGATTCAAGTCCAAGCTAAAACAGACTAGGAAAAGGAAAATATACTCCAGGTGAGGAGCTTAAAGACATCTGATATAATTAGATGGATATTCTGATGGGAAAGGGGCTGACAGGAAAACTTTGCAGAGCCTGGTTCAGAAGTTATTTTTTTATGTGAAACGAATTTTTTTTTCTAATTATAAACGTAACACATAGTGGTGAAAAATTCAGAGAAAACAGAAGTGTATAAAACAGACAATATGAGTGCCCAATTCCCTCCCACCCTCAGCAATACCTACTATTGGGAGTTTGATTATTCTTCCAGACATTTTTTAATCGACCGATTAGATGGTTTCATGCTAAAAAGACTTTGTTTTTTGGCTGTGCCAGTTGAGGGATCTCAGCTCCCCAACTAGGGATTGAACCTGCGCCCTCAGCAGTGAAAGCGCCCAGTTCTAACTGCTGGACCACCAGGGAATTCCCTAGAAAGACTTCTTATTCATAGATTAATAGGTCAGTCAAGAGTTTTGATTTACAGGGACTGATTCTAGAATATGTGGGGCATTATACTGCATTTTGGGGGACATATACTTTTGTGAGGCACGTTGTTTTTAAACTCAATCACAATTTAATACTGGGCCATATAATAAAAAAAAATGACAGAAACAAGAATGCAAAGAACTACAATAAGTAAAAAGATATCTAATGATTGTTTTAAAATAGGTATTGTTCTAATTACAGACGAAATACATGTTTATTATAATTAGGAGAAGGGAGTCCATAATAACACAAGGAACAAAAGTTTCCCACAAAATTGCATTCTCCCAATAACCACAGTTTATATGTCACTATTTTTCTTTCTGTCATTTTTCTAGTCTTGTGCACTTATAGATTTTTTAGAACAAAACTGAGTTCACAGTCTTCTGGAACGAGCTTTTTCACTCAATATCAGATTGTGAATTGGGGTGGGGGAGGCCTGAGCAGCTATTGTATACTTCATTACCTAGCCTGCGATTGATAATCTATCAGTATTTGTTTCCTAAGGAGAATCTTCTACGATAATAGGGTATATACCCAAACAATCTTCCCCCACCCAAATCTCTTCATCCCTTGATATTTTATCATCTCCTCCCTTTTTTTTTTTTCCCCCAGCTCCTTTTGTAAGTAGTTGTGGAGCTGTGTTATCTTGGGAAGGCCCCAAGTTCTCTTTTCCCCGTCTCCCCAGGCCTTCGTTGAAGAGCAGTTTAGCGACACTTCCAGGTGCTGTTTCAATGAAGTGCAGAGACAAGCGTTTACTGTGTGCTCCTGGGCGTTTTGTATAAATCCAACACTGTCCTGTTTTCTCCTGGACATCGTCTCATCACGTTTCAGAGAGACTCTTCTGTTTCTGATGGATCCCTAGCTTCTCAGGAGTGACTCCTGATACGTTGGTTCTGAATTTCTGTCACATCCCCAGCTGCCCTCCAGTTTCTGACAAATCTAGTATTATTCTTTGACCCAGAACAGCCAAATCAGTGGAAATCCACCTGATGATCAGCGGAGCCACTAAATAATGCAGCTAGAGGGCGCTCACATCCTCACAATTCTGAGGAATAAGGAGATTTCAAAGACATTTCCCGTTAGTACTCAAACTTGAGAAGCTTACAGACTTGGGGGAAGGGAGAGCAATATACTTGTCACATAAGATAACCGATAAGAAATTGTAGTATATTCATTTACCAATAAAACCAACATACGATGAGTACAGCATGTCAGGCGCTGTTCTACCTAAGCCCTTAACTCTTCTCCCAGGACTCCTGAGACACATACAAAAAAATCAGGTGAGGCACTAAGAGATTTCAGGTGAGGCACTAAGAGATTTTGTAATTTTCCCAAGGTCACAAGGGCAGAGGTGAAAATGAAACCCAGGCAGCTAGTTCCAAAGCCCACACTTACTCATTATGAACTGGCTAAAAAAGAAAGGCATTTGAGGAGGGACATCAAATTAACATTGGTTATCCCTGGGAGCAAGAAGTATTAGGAGGGAATTCCCTGGCAGTCCAGTGGTTAGGACTCCGTGCTTCCACTACAGAGGGCATGGGTTCAACCCCTTGAACTAAGATAGGGGAACTAAAATCCTGCAAGCCGTGCGGCATGACCAAAAATAAACAAAAAACAAAATTAGTATTAGGAGACCATATTATTTACTTTCTACACAAAGCTCTGCATTGTTGAAAATTATTTCCCATACATAAACTATTATGGTTACCTTTAAAATTCACTAACTACAGGGAACTCTACTCAATATTCTGTAATGACCTATATGGGAAAAGAATCTTTAAGAGTGGATATAGGTGTATTTATAACTGATTCACTTTGCTGTACACCTGAAACTAATACAACATTGTAGATCAACTATACTCCAATAAAAATTTTAAAATCAAAAATAAAATAATAGTAAAATAAAATTCAATAACTGTTACAAGAATAATATAAGAAGAAATTGCTCAACTGTGGTCAAGGGCAGATTCAGGTTACGTGGGTCTTGAAGCTCATACATGGAGGAGAGACTCTTTAAGAAAAAGAATTCAAAACAGGAATACAAAACTAGGTATGAAAGTGGAATGTATTTTGATTGAAAAAATCATTATAAATTACAAATTTTTAGAAGGTGACAAATACTGTAAATATAATAAAACTGTGAAAAATTACATAGTATACTTCTGTTATACTTTTTCATATTTTTGGGGTTGTATACCCGGTATGATCATCTCTTCATGGACAATAATTCTGTAATATCATTTTCATGGAGGGAAGAGAAAGTGATTCAAGTGCATTATGAAATGCCATTATATTGGATTGAGCTACCTAATTGTTTAATCAAATAACCCTTAAACTATGTGCAATAACTTATAGATGAATATGCATGGGAGTTTTGTCACAGGAGCACTTAGGTTGCTTTGCTGTGATTGTAGAGCTTTCGAACGTCATTTTTTCTTTTTTTTTTTCTGAAATTGCCAGGCTTCATCAGGACAAGGCATTGCAGACATGCAAAGATTGGTCCAATGGGGATCAGTTGAGATCCCCATTGGTTTTTATGTTGGGAGGCATAAAAATTCAATTTGGCATGCATAAAAATCCTACTTCACGGTTTACAGTATTGCTACCATTTGGTGCCCTGCTAACACAAGAATTCCGGTCAATTCTATTTTGCACTGATTCCCATTTTAAAAGCATGGTAGTAGGGTGTGTTATAATCGTATACACTGCATTATTGAGTATTTTCCTGAAGGTAATTTCTGTTTTGAGTAGACATCAATGAGAATCAAATATTCCACTTATAATTTTCTACATCTGAGGATTCAAAGAACGTTCCTCAGACTAGCGTTCGTTTCTGCGCATTTTGACTCTTCTTCTTCGTTTCCAGTGGTAGGCGCAGTGGGACACGCTCATATTGCAATAGGACCCGTGATGCCAGATGAGTATGTACCAAGGCTATCGGGAGTATTCCTGGAAGCCATTCTTACATGAGAATAGATAACACGGAAATAAGTGTGAACCACATGAATAGATCCATTGAACCCAAAACAAATAAATCTCCAACTCAGCTTCTCCTAGTTGGAGTCCCCAAAATGCTAAGAGCCTCTCCGTCAACACATAACTCCTGGGGGTAGAACTAAGGGAGGGGGAAGCTGAGTAGAAGAAGACAATATCCTTAGCCCACTGCAGTTAAAATATTGAATATCTTACATTTGCAATGTTATCAGAAGCATATGACCACGTGAACCCAAGCATTATTAGAAGTTCTAAAGCCTAAGCTTCTGTCACTTTACAATAACTCTGCCCTAACTGTGGTGAAGATGGTAATTGCAGCAAGAGCTGAGATCATGGGTAAATCAGTGTGAACTGAAGTTGTCAAGAAAATCCTCCTGTTCAAATATTACTCAGCCATAAAAAGAAATTAAATTGAGTTATTTATAGTGAGGTGGATGGACCTAGAGATGTCATACAGAGTGAAGTAAGTCAGAAAGAGAAAAGCAAATACCATATGCTAACATATATATATATATATATATATATATATGGAATCTAAAAAAAAAATGTTTATGAAGAACCTAGGGGCAGGACAGGAATAAAGATGCAGACGTAGAGAATGGACTTGAGGACACAGGGAGGGGGAAGGGTAAGCTGTGACAAAGTGAGAGAGAGGCATGGACATATATACACTACCAACTGTAAAATAGCTAGCTAGTGGGAAGCAGCTGCATAGCACAGGGAGATCAGCTCTGTGCTTTGTGACCACCTAGAGGGGTGGGATAGGGAAGGTGGGAGGGAGACGCAAGAGGGAGGGGATATGGGGACATATGTATATGTATAGCTGATTCACTTTGTTATAAAGCAGAAACTGACACACCATTGTAAAGCAATTATACTCCAATCAAGATGTTAATAAATAAAAGAAAATCCTCCTGTTCAAGGCAGGCACTGAGCTACACCTTGAACCACTGGTAGAATTCACTAGACAGAGGAGCAGGAAGGACGGAAGCTACAAGTTTCTGCATTCTGCCCAAAAGTAGACACACATATATGTGGATATAAAATGTGTTCTTGTGCCAATGAAAACATTTTTTTCGTCACTGGCTTAGAGCTACCTAGTAAGAGCCAATGGCAATACATTTCCACATCACTTAAGAATGAGACTTGAATTTTCTTCCCAGCCCCGCCTCATCCCAACCAGCAAATAATCATTCCCAATCCAGGACCAACCAGCGCTGCAGGCATTCGGCCCCTTGTGTCTACCATCCGCCTTTCCTCCAACACAGGGATCCCAGAGCGCCGGGTTTACGCTCCAGGCAAAGGGGAGGGGAGGAGAGAGGAACTGGCCAGAGACCGTGTTCTGCGTCGACACAGGAGGCGAAGCCTGCTGAATGCCTGTGCAGCCAGTGTGGGGAAGGAAGACCCAGGCCCAACTCTCATTCCCCTTTCTGTTCAATATTTTCTGTGCCATTCCATCTCTGGAGAATTCGCAGTGTGTCCTTTTCCCAAATACCACATCACTCTGGAACTCATCTGGGTTTGTTCCCAGGTCAGCCCCAGTGCCACGGCACTGGTGACGGTTCACTTGTGATAAAACAGTCACCCTGCTGATCAACTAGTTCAGTGTGGAGCCTGAGTGGGTCTCTGAAGACTGGCACATGGAAGGGAGAAAGTTAAGGAACAGTTACCAAGTGTCAGGGTAAATTCGTTTCAGGATACAGTTTAAAGTACGAATCTCAAGTGCTTTTTCCCTAATTTTAATCTTTGTATACAAGACCATTTACCGAATAATTCTTGCTTTCCCTTCGTGATGCTCCCATAATCCTTTATTTAATTATTATATATTTTTAGATCTAGGTCCAGTTCTCTAGCCAGTTTCACTGACCTACATCTTTATCGCGCTAAAATCACACTGCTTTAACCTGCGGGGCTAGATCCTTATTACCTAAATCCCACCTCCTTCCCCCTCACCTTTCCACCTCTCCTGTCCCACTTTACTGGGCAGGGGGTAGGGGGGCATTGGGTATATAAGAAAAAAAGATATAATCTCTATCCTCCTTTCAGGAGCTTGCATTCTATGTAGGAAACGTATAATTATGCCCTTGGAATAAGGGTAGTACTCACAGTCAGTGCTCAAAATGGCTTGTTGAAATAATAAGTTCAAATACGATGGAAAAGTATCACCAACTAGCTTCTCTATAAACTACTCACTGCTCTATAAAAATGGTTCCAATTACCCCAACACACATACAAATCTCTACAGTTACATAATCTTGTTCTTGTTTTTCAGATTGACCTGATTCAAATTGTGTAAAGTAAAACTCACTGTGGTAACCTCACCCAAGTTACTTAGAAATGAAGAGCCAGTCATTTGAACCATTGCCTTTATTTTATTTTGGAGGGAAAAAAAAAAAAAAAGGTGGGGCAGGAATATGGTCAGAAAAACAGTTTATAGAAATTTGCAGGCATAGAGGAGGGAACAATTGGAACTTGGAGAATATTCTTCCATCAGCACTTTGCTGGTTTAGAAGCACAAGCATGTATTCTGTATTATCAGATCACTTATGAACTTACTATATTTGGCAGTTCCAGAGATGTACAAATTTGATTTAAGAAGACAAGTCTTCCCTCACCCTTTTGCAAATCAGGAGGTAAGATAGGCACACACAAAAATAGTTTATTCCAATCAAATTTTTCTGATTTTTAAAATTCTAAAATTAAGATGTTTCCCAGTTACCCAAGATTAATTCTGGACCTTGAGAATTTTTAACAAGAATACTCGGCTCTCCATTAGTTGTGATATAAACTGATCTGTCTCTGGCCCTAGCCCATCCATGCCCCCTTATTTAGGGTGGAGCCTTCTTGGGGTCTGAGGAGCGGGTAGCTGAGGTGTCTCCAGAGCTTTCAGAGTCCTGGATAGCTCTCTAAAGCTGGGGTGCACGACTGCTACAAATAGTGCCTGCTCCCAACCAGTGTGTCTTGAACGTTGGGGTGCATCAGAATCACCTACCGACTCAGGCAGTCCTGGAGTGGAGCCCACACAGGCAGACTTCTAACGGGGTTCCTAAGAGAGCGATGCCCCCAAGGCTGGGAAGCCCCAGCTAGCCTAGAGTTTCCACCAAAGCAGAGGTCCTCTTTATTCACCCTTGTGTCTGGGACTTCGCACAGTGACATGCAGGTAGTAAGCACTTAATAAAGATTTACCGAATTGATCATACCTGGTACTAAATTCCAACTGGATTAAAAATTTTTTAACATTTTTTTTACAGAAAAGAAATCCCTGAAATAGCTTCCAAATGCCATAAAACTGAAAAAAAAAAATCTGAAGTTGATTTGAAAGAAAATACGTGAAAAATGTTCACAGTGATCATTGATTGCTAACTATTTAGTTGGTGTAAGGAATCACTAAAAATAAGATTCTTCCATGATGGCTAAAGCAAAAACACTTCACTGTTTCACAAAAGCCAGAGGCAGCAGGGAAAAAAAGGGTTCCGACAATAGTCAGACTTTATGATACAGCATACTTAAAAAGAAAATCCACCTTGAAATTTAAGCACCTTTAGTTCTTTCTTGGCTTGTATCTTCCTTTTTCCCCCCTGCCTCTTTCTCCTTTTTGGCTTCTGTTCTCTCTGCCTGTCTCTCTCTGGCATCCTCTGCAGCTGTCACTCTCTCTCATCTTCTCGGGAGCCACGATGAATGATTTGAGTGCTCTGAGTGGGTGGTGCGGCTCAGGCTAGGACTGTTGAAAGAGCAGATAGAACAAATCCAGGGAGACTTCCGAAGGATCTGGAACTGGAGTGTGCGTAGGCTTTAGCTTTGCACAGAGTAGCCGGGGAGACACCCTAGCGTAGTAATGTGTAAACATTTAAATGTCCTTAGGAAACCTGCTGTTTAAATAGGAGTTCTCTATTAGCTTCAACCAATTCAACAAAGGTTCATGGACATAGCTGTGATGGATAAGGACAGAGTCTGCTGGCAGACTATCTGGTTTCCAGCTCCAAAACTTACTGCTGGTGTGACCTTGGACAACTTATCCCTCCTCTGTGCCTCAGTTTCTTCATCTGGAAAATGGGGACAACAATAGAGTTGATGTGAAAATTTGACAATGGTCTGGGGGCCTACAAATGTTTTTGGCCATCACTGCTCTTCTTTTAAAAATAAATGAAAACAAGAGATTATAATTTAGTTGGGGGCAGCGGACAGGATAATATAAACAACTCATACTGATTTTTCTTTCCTATAAATCTGATTATTTTTGGTTTTATTTTTTAAGTAGGACATAGCTTCCATATATGGAAGAAATATTTACTGAGGCACTCTGCCAAGTGCTTTACCTAGCTGTGGTAAGTAATCCTCACACAACTCTGAGATAGATATCATCACCCCAATTTTGCAGATGAGGAAGCTAAGGCTGAGAAGGGTTAATTCACTTGCCCTAGATCCCACAGCCATCAGTAGTAAGCGGCTGAGCAAAGATCTGAGTTCAAGTCTCACTCCAATTCATAAGCCATTTTGCTATACCATGAATTACCAAACCATGGTTAATGGGAGTCTAAACCCACAGATAAAGCTTTGTTGACCTGCAGAATAAATCACTTCCCTGCCAGCCCCATACAACCCCACCCAGCTGACTCACCAAGAAACTGAAAAGGCAGCTTCACTAGAGAAGGCCACAAAAACATGAGAAATCTTGACTGTCAGGGGCCACATTGTCCTTCAAGCTTCCAGGCTAAGTGATCAGACTCTGGAGGGATTAGGTAATCTTTGGCAAAGGGATCCCGGTTGCTGGGATTCACAGGAACCTCTGGGATTCAGTGTTTATTGTGTACTTAGCAGCCTCCCTAAGATACCTTCTTGGAGTTCCTAGTTTCTAGCCAGTGATGAGAATGAATTTGAGGCCAATTCATCCACTTACCAAGTGATACAGCCTGAAGTTGTCTGCCAGGTAGACACCATCTCGATTTTTTCTCCCCACTAAGGTATTCAGCAATGGGCAAGAGTTTGAGGTCTTGTCCATCTTGGCTCACAAGGTCCCATTCCCCAGAAGCCTTCCAGAGAGCTCTGGGAAAGAGGGACTGTTCCATGGCTTTCTGCAGCTCACTTGTAGCCAGATTTGGATAATGTCCAAGATCTTATAACCGATCTCCTCCTCTTCTTTTTTGGATGTCATCAACCAAGGGGTGTTTAGGAATGTGTTAATAATTCCCAGGAGAAATTGGCCAGGATTACCTACTCATGACTAATGAAGCTGTCATCCGCCATTCCTTCCCACTGTTTCATAATGCCGCCCAAAGAGTGCTTTATGAAGATGGATAGTATTATAACGCTGCACCCAAGAAACTGGCACTGTGTCAACGGAAACAGAGGCCAGTCTATTTTGCATGCCACTCTATTTTTCATTATACTTCACAATAACTTGTTATTAAATGAAAATGAATTTGCCATTAGGGACTAGAGACTATTTAATAACTGTTCAGCAATGTTTCATGAATTTTTTTTTTTGTAACTCATGCAGCCACCACATGAATAAGTGTCACGTTGGATTAGGTGAGGTTGGATTTTCTAGAACAATCTTAAATGTTTCGTGGAAATCGGTCATTAAAACATGTGGCTTGAAGCTTGGATTGCAAGATTCTGACTTCGAATTGGCCACCTTAAAAACAGAAAGAGTGAGATAGACTTGTCGTCTTAAGTACTCCCAGAAAATGACACAGAGTGAAAATAGGACGGGGCATTTATGCGCAAGCACAATGTTTTCCCCATAGAGGGCAAGGAGCCTTTCTAGAGAGCAGTCTCTCCAGCCACCCTCTCCAAATAGCGTGCAGCGGTCAGGATAGTCAATGTTATTCTGTAATAACAAATAAACTTCCAAAATTTATTTACCAGTGGCTCAAAATGACGAAAGTCTCTTTCTTGCTTGTACTGTGTGTCCATTACAGGGCTATATGTCTGTCATGCATTATCTTGGAAGATAGATGATGAAGCACCCACTCTCTGAAATGGTGGCAGAGATTAAAAAAAGAGCCCTGGAGGGTCTCAACAGCAATTAAAGCTTGACCTTGGGACTTCCCTGATGGTCCAATGGGTCCACCTTCCCAATGCAGGGGGCCTGGTGTCGATCCCTCTCTGGGGAACTAGATCCCGCATGCATGGTGCAACTAAAGATCCCGTGTGCTGCAACTAAGACACGGAACAGCCAAAATAAATAAAATAAATAAATATATTTTTTAAAAAGCTTGACCTTGAATTTATCACACGGTACCAACTAACCCCAAGGGGTGAGAGGGAACCAAGAATTACAACCTTACTAGGTGCTCAAAAGGCAGAAATAGCATATGTGGTGATCAGCCCTCATAAGTACTAACGTGAGATCAAAATGAGGATTCATTCAATCACTCGAAGGCCTGAATAGAACAGAAAGTAAGAGAGAATTCTTCCTGCCTAACAGTCTTTGAACCAGGGCATTGGCTCTTTCCCTGTCTTCAGACTCAAACCGAAATATTACCTTTTCCCAGGTCTCCCGTTTACGGTGAAAATGTGCACACTCTTTGACACAGCAAGTGCACTTGTGGGCTGGGAAGTGCCTGGTGCCAAGCACAGTGTCCGGTGGACCGAATGAAAGATGGCATTGAGGAATGTGAGATTTAAAGCTACAATACCCCAGATCCATCACTCACACGTTGACCTTGGGCAAGTGACTCGATCCTCAGTGTCTTCATCTGTAAAATGAATGATAATACCTCACAGCCTGGTCAGGAAGATGAAATAGAATAGTTCATGTCCACACAGTGTCTGGCACATGGTAAGCATTGAATGGATGGTGGTAATTACTTGTTATTACACCTCAAAGCTGGCTGGGTTCCTCTTTCTACAGAGTGGACAGATTGATTACTTAAGATTACTTAGGCCAGAGACTGGAAAGGAAGGTTCAGTCATTTGGATCATGACATCTACATCAATGACTCCTTGTACTTTTTGCTGACAGCAAATAGCCCTTACGTACCTCAAAAAATTTTGGGACCCCTCCAAACATAATAATTATATATTTCTAAATCCTTGATTGAAAAAACACATGAAACCAAAAAGCCTCTCTACATTCAGTCACATTTTAAATGTATTTTGTTGGCCTCAATGCCATCCACCAGCATCTTGAAAATAGTAGGGCATTGGATGTGTGGGACAGAGCCTTTGTTCAATCTAGAGACAATGTTAGGTGGACACCAGGGTTCAAGACCCACAGCCTTAACTCCAGGCCCATCTGGGGGTCTGGGGCCCAGTGGGATGAAAATACTGATTTGGCTAAGTAACCGTGCAGGTCAGAGAAAACACCCACCTGTTCCTCCCTGGGAGCTTGAAGTCGTTGTACATGCTTCTCACGTTCCAGCGATACACCCGCCCAGGCCGATGTGCCGCCCCCGCAGACTTCCCTGGGCATCTCCCTCCCCTTGAAGGGCTGCCCCTCCATGAATGACAGTCTTCTCCTCAGCTCTTGTATATACTCCAGTATGAATACATGACTAGTAATTGTCATGTCATTCTCAAAACTCTATTTCTGGATGCATTTGCCAGAAAGATAAAAAAAAACCTAACGAGACCACACAGAAGCAGAAGCTGGAGAACTAGACATCTGGTCATCCCCGCAGGAAGGGACTGTTATGAGATGGAATGGCCAGAGCTGTGATTCTGGTTGTGTCCCAAGGCCCAGGGAGACCCATCTGGAGAAAGACTGTGGTCCTCTATGCCTATGAGACTTTAATTCCATCATCTCCTGGGGACAATCCCCATGGGTAGGAAGGACTCACTAGAGAAAGGAAGACAAAGCCAGCAGCAAGTTCACAGTCCCACATGTGAGCTGTTTCCTTCTTCTAGAAGCTAAGGCAAAATTGGCTTTCCAGTAGCTCTAAAAGAAGTCACTTCTAGAATCTGATGTCTGTGAAGGGAGGCCGAGAAGTTGATTGTCCCACGTCCCTGATGTGCAACTATGCCAATCACGAAGACCACCAATGCTCCAAACATTTAAGAGGTGTGGAGCTCAGAGTGATCGATTACGGAGATCCTCATATGTATAGCACACATGAAAACGAGCAGGACAAAACAACTCTTCTCGGCCACCACTCATTCATTCACTCATTCATTCAGCCAACAAATATTTATCAGACCCCTACAGTGTATCACACACTGTAGGCAAAGTGCTTTACTTTTGAACAAGTAAAACAGGCAAGACCTGTCGTCATGGAGCTGATTGTCTACTAGATTATTAGTCAAATAATCACACAAACAAACGCAAAATCACAAAAGTGACAAATGACACAAAAGAGAGGTACATGGTGCTCGAGAGAGCCATAATTCAGGGTGTCAGCTAATGAGGGAGGACAGGGAAGGCTTCCTGGGGAAAAAATGCACGAGTGAAGAGGAAAGGAAAGAGGTTTCCAGGCAGGAAACAGCCTGAGCAAAGGCCCAGGGGTGGGAAGAGGTCTCATGAGGAGATTTTTGACCTTCTCTACCCCGAAATCAGATAAATAGGCAATAGTATTTCCCTTTTTGCTCTTTCATGGTTTCATGTTTTACTTCTTTTAACCTCTCTAGAAAAAATTCTGATGCATGATGGTGAGAACATCACTAAGAACTTCTGTTGGTTCCCTCACTGATTTGAAATACCTCCTCCCCTTGGGTCTGCTTCTAGCTTTCTTTTCAGTGTCATTGGTTTATTTACAGGCAAAATGATACTCTTTTTATTATTGAGAATTCTTGCAGTGCAGACTCCACATACCCCTCAGTCTTCTTTTTTGGAAAAAAAAATATAAAAACAGCAAATTGCAGAGAATAATATATACCACCTACCACAGATTATTAACAGATATTAACATTGTAACATAGCTGCTTCAGGCGTGTGTCTTAGGAAAAGGTAGAAAATGTAACAGATTGATTCCAAGTCCCTGGCCCACTCCCCTTTCTCCCTGCTTAGAAGTAACCACAAGCATGAATTGGACATGGAACCTTCCAGTCCATGTTTTAAACCTTTAACTTCATATACATCTACCCATAAGTAAAATGCCATATTGTTTCGTGGGTTTTCACTTATTTATTCTTCCAAGTGAATTTTAGAACCATCTTGTCACAATGCCTGTAGACTCCTTTTATAAAATTTTTATTGGAGATGCATTAAAGGGATTTATTACTTTGGAGAGAATTGACATCTTTACATTATTAGTTTTTCCCTCTAGGGACAAAGTATATATTTCATTTATTCAAGCCTCTGTTATATCTGTTTGTAAAATATTGTTATTTCCTTCTTGTAGGTTTAGCATATTTCTTCTTGTTTCCAGGTAATGACTTGTGTTCATGTTGAGAATAGGATTTTATTTTTGTATTATAATTGCTAATTCATTCTTACTGGTATAAAAGAAAGCAGTTTATTTGAAAAATACTTATTTTGTAACTGGCTATATCACTGGATTCTTATATTGAATACTGTAGTTTTTCCAAATGATTCTTTTGTGTTTTCTTTGTAGATAATTATATAGTATATATAATGCTCGAGGTTTGTAAATAACAAAAATTTTGTCTGTTTCCTGCTAACAGTTATACTCCATTTTATTTTTTCTTCTCTCAATGAATTAGCTGGGACTTGTAGAAAAATGTTAAATTATGATGGTGATAGGAGGAATCCTCATCTCATTCATGATCTTAAGAGGATTACCTCTAATACTGCACTTTTTTATAGAGTGTTGACTGTTATTTGAGACAGCATTTATCATGCTTTTTCTTTTACAATAATGAGAGGTTTCTTGTTTGTTTGTTTTGTTTCGTTTTCCCAGTCTGTGTATATTTACAAAGCAGAGTGGTTTTAAAAAAATGAAACTCACTACATTTTTGGTAACGTTTTGCAAATTTCAAGGTTCAGCCGTCATCGGCATGCATTTTGGTTATTTGTATTGGGAAGAGCATTAGACTGGTTCTAGTTCAGGCTTTGCAATTAGTTTATGGTTTCATTTTGGGCAGGTCCTCTTACTTCTCTGAGCCTCAGTTTCTTCCCTGTAAAATGGGGAGAGATAAAATTATTTCTAATCAACTTGTTAATAGTTTAAGCCCTATTTTAATAATATCTCTTTTTCTGTTTGTTTTAGTCAAGGAATTTTACAAAGTCATCCATACCCCATAATTCGACAGGGCTGAACAAGATTAAAAATTTAGGCTGAATACACAGAAAACTGAAAATTCAAGAGATCAGACTGTAAACCTGCTAAGGTTTTGAAACTAATAACTACTACTTATGGAATATTTACTATGCCCCAGGAATAGTGTTTTACTTGTAATATAGGCTTATTCATTGCTTATAACAACCCTATGAAGTAGGTAAAATCATTATCCCCATTCTACAGATGAGGAAACTGAGGCATAGTGTGGCGGGAACACCACAGATTAGCTCACTCAACATCCATTCCAGTTTCCTTCTGATGTACCTTCCTTCCTGTATTACATAGCCTGGAAAGCTAAAGTCCACGTTTCCCAGATTCCCTTGCAAATAAGATTCTGGATATGATTTAGCTTCCATCAATCAGCTGCATAGGCTTAAGACTTGATTTTGAAACACAGGTAAGCAGGAAAAGAGGCAGCACGCAAGGCTATGTTTTGCAGATCATTGTAGGTATATGAGGCTTTGGTGCCTACAGTTCTGGGAGTGGCTTCCTGATCCCCAGATCACAGTCAAGATAGGGGGTCGTGGACCCAGTGGCTGGGATAGCAACTTCCTGAATCTCCCCACTGGGGCAGAGAAGCTAGTTCCCTCCACAGGCCAGTTCTACAGCACCCTCCTAGAAGCTATTCCCAGAGGCCAGTCTGTGGCCACTCCTCCAGCCCTTCCAGCAATGTTGTTTTTTTTTTTTAATTGGGGTATAGTTGTTTTACGATGTTGTGTTAGTTTCTACTGTACAGAGAAGTGGAGCTCTCTGTGCTATACAGCAGGTTCTTATTAGTTATCTATTTTATACGTATTAGTGTGTATATGTCAATTCCCTTCCAGAAATGTTGTAGGCACCTAGTTCCCTCATTAAATCCCTTTCTGCTTAAAGCAACTAAAGTGGTCTCTATTATCTGCACTTAAACTCGAATCATTACGAGTGGTGTAATCTTTCTTTTCTCAGGTGCCCCCTTCAGCTAAACAGGAGAAGCCACATAGCATAAGGGACCGGGCATTGAATTTAGATCAGGTGACCTGGCTTCTAGTTCCACCCCTTTTATTTAATAGCTACATGACTCTGGGCAAGTTCCTTTATACTTCTGTGTCTCCGTTTTCTTATCTTTGACATGAGAGAATACAGTGTCACTTCTGGCTCTAACATCCTGTGATTATCATTGACCCAGAAGAACATTAAACACTCATGATGCAGACTGCGGCTCCGCAGTTCACAGTAAGCCAATTACAGACCTGAAACTAGCAAGTCCCTTCCCCCAGGCTCGGATCTTCCTTGGTTTAACTCACTTGGCAGAATGCTCCGTGCTGGGCCTGGGATGCAGAGCCATCCACCGAGAGGGACTTGAACCACGGAGGCAGGGAGGGCGTAACACCAGCAGGATGTAGCTGCATTAGGAAGCTGCTGAGCTGGCAAGCTGGGGGTTACAAAGCCTGGGGCTACTAGAGATCAGGCCAAGCAAAAGGTCAGGAAACTGGAAAATCAGGACAGGACCACGGAGAATTCTGAGGGCAGAGGTCAGTCGCAAGGCAGGGGCGGAAGCCAGGAAGTGTAGCCTGAGGCCAAGGAGTCCACGGTGCATAAAACTGTGGTCCAAGTGAGGAGACAAAGATTTCAGAGTCCAGGTTGAAAGGTAGGATGAGAGTCCTCATCTGCCCTCCACCTGCCTGTTCAAATTCAGCTAACTCAAAGCCTTGCACAGTGTGGAAGCTCAGAAATAGTTGTTGCATCAGATTGACTTAAACTTGGGTCTTGGAACAGATGTTTCCAGCCCCAGTGATAAGCAGGAAGTGTTTTCATAAGTGAGCAAATCAGCTGCATTTGGGGAGAATGGCTCTGGCTGACTGAGGACAAAGTACTGAAGTCAATTGAATTCTGGCAAATTGTCTGGGGGGGTTGGGGGAGTGTGGGAAGGGAGCTGGACAGGGTGGCATTTGAGCCATAGAAAAGTGGACTTCCAGTGTCCCACCATACTTCAGGGAGAATGAAGACACACTAACATTAGAGTTTGCCTTAAGAGTTTGCTCTCTGTATGTTTATAATTCTTCTCCATCCCCTCTTGCCCGCATCTACTCTCTAAATACAACCCTTTCTAAATCTGCTCTCAGATAGGTCCTTTCCAGCAAAGAAGCTGATAAACAAATCCATAAGATACAAATGACTCAACTAATCATTTGTTTCCCTTCCCGGAGGTTGTTGCCTTTTAGTAGGCAAACTAATAGTGATGAATTTATAACATCAGGGAAGTATTGTGGAACAGGAACCAGGGTAATGAGATCTCACCCTGAAGGATATACAGATGATCTTCATTATTCGTGGATTCTGTATTTGTAACTTCGCCTACCCACTAAAATTCACTTGTCACACCCAAATCAATAATTGGCAGGAATTCTGTGGTCATTCACAGACATGCAGAGGGCTGAAAAATGAGTCCCACCCAGATCACAGTAAAACCGGCTCTGCTTTCCTGTTTTAGCTCCCAGACTGTAACAAGGGTCCTTTTCATAATCCATGTATTGATAGTTCCATGTTTTTTGTCCTGATGTGCTTTTCTTGGTGTTTTCACTGTTTCATGGCCCCCAAACATGTTGAAGTGCTGCCTAGTGTTTCTAAGCGCCAGAAGGCTGTGACACGCCTTGAGGAGAAAACACGTGTGTTAGACAAGCTTCCTTCAGTCATGAGTTATGGTGCCGTCAGCCATGAGTTCAGTGTGAATGAATCAACAATAGATACATTAAGTAAGGTGTCTTTAAATGGAAACACATAAAACAAGGTTATGTATTGCTTGATTGATGAAAACCTTGTGACCAGAGGCCCCAAGAAGCTAACTCTGTATTTCCGCAGGAACAGCAGTTCAGAATTTGCTACTTCGTTGTTCACAGTGACTTTCTGGAGCATAACTACCGCAAATAACGAGAGCGGGCTGTACTTGGTCTATCTCCAAACACTTCCTCATCCTGTCAGTATTACTAGGAGATGCTTACAGGGATCTCCTGCACGATTATTGCAAAGAATTACAATGAAAATATTTGGAAACGTTTTTCAAGTTCTTAACCTTTTCACAGGCATCACCTAAAATTCTCATTGACAAGCCATGAATGTGATGGCCCACTTAGGATTGGATGTGCTGTTCCAGAAACTGAGATAAAAAGAAATTCTGCCTGAATTTTTTTACTGTCCTACAGATTTGCGGGATCCCCTGCCCCCAATAGATTCTTGATGTGAGTGTAAAAGTCTTGAAAGAGACTCCTGAGTGATAAATAATGTCACTACAAGTGTTCACATAGTTTCCACATGAAATCCTAAGGAGAAAGCTGGGTCCAGGGCACAGACAGGTGGACAGAGGTTTACAAGGGACTCCTTACTCCCCCTCAGGCAGAGGGTAGAGGGTCTGATTTTGTCACCTACAGAGGGGAATCTTTATTTGGCACTTAGTCTGTTTCTGACCGTTCCAGAATTATCCTGACTGGAATGGGATCCAGATCACACTCTGGAAAGAATAAATTCAAAGGATACCAGGAGACGGCTGCTAATCTAGATGCCCGGTAAAGAGTCCTAATTCCTAGGGCACACAGCCTAAGACAAGAAGCCTGTTTGTTTTTAAGCAGTGATACCAGGTAATTCACTTTCCAAAGCTGTTTAAGCATACTGTGGGGCTTTGGGGGCCTCAAACGTTAGCTGAATTTTGCTTTCCTGGAAGGAAAGGCATTTCAAGATGACATGGAGTCTCTTTTCTCTGCATTTCTCTTTCAGTTAAGTTGTGAATTTCTTCTCGTTGCATTGAAATTTGTGGGACAAAAAGAAGGCGTCCCTCCCCATCATTCACAGCTCCCGGGCTCTTAAATGCCACAGTTCTGAGCTCTGCATCCCAGACACGCATTTCTCACAGAAAAGAACTGAAAGGTCTCTCCATGCGGCCTTCCCTGGCCCAGGGGCCCTGAAGCCCAGCCTCCCTCAGGGCCTTCGCGAGCCGCCCAGGCAGCTCGGAGCAGAGCAGTGTGTGTGGCTGAGTCCAGGGAGGAATTTGTGACTGTGGACTGGGGTCAAACGCCTTCCGGTTTTCTACTTAGTGACACGCTTTCTCACACAGAGGTCGAGGGTTGAGGCCTCACAAATGATCCTTCGAGATGAGCTGCTAGAAATGTTTTCTCAACAAGAGTCCTTTTCTTTTCCCTTGAGAGTTTGAACCTCAGACCTTTCAATCCCTCGGCAGAAGCTATAAACCACAAATGTGCTGCATGTTGAAAGATGTGCGAGGGACCGGGACTTTGGTCTTCGCCTCAGCTGACCGCTTGGGCAGCCGGCCCGTGCTGGTGGGGAAAGAAGAGGGGAACTGCTTCCTCCACCACCAGGGAGCCATGAGGACTCCATCAGCTTGGGCTTGCATCCTCAGCAGACCTGCTGCGGACCTCAGGCTGGCCCCAGGCGTGCGTGCCCCCCTCGGCCTGCTTGCCACTGGCCTGCTCCCGTAACGCGTCCTCTGAGAAGCCTGTCCGAGAAGTCTCCTTTGGCCTGTTGCTGTGACACCAAAAACCCCAGCTGCTGCTCCACGGGGAAATGGGGGAGCTAGCACAGCTATAAAGCGATGGGTGGACGAGGAGGGCGGCCACACTTGTGCTTGACCCCAGAGCCAACAGGTGTAGATTCCGAAGGATTTACCACGGTGCACATTGCCTTCATTCTTTCTTTTCTTTTTAAATTGTTTTTGCAAATATTAGCAAGTGTTAAAATGTACTGTGTGTGTGTGTGTGTGTGTGTGTGTGTGTGTGTGTGTGTGTGTGTGTGTTTTGGGGCTGGGATTTTCTTTATTTTGGAAAAGAGAGAAGCCTGGAGAGAGTGCAGGAGGGCAAGTGGAGGTGATGGTGAAGCCAGGTGTTCAGCTGAGCAGGGGAGGGCAATTCCTGTCCTGGGGTAGCTTTCTCCTGATTATCTCTGGCTGGGGAGGGGGGCGATGGGGCGTGGGGGGATGGTCACAAGTGGGTGAGAGTGGGAAGCAAAAAGCCAGTGCAGGTCCTGAGCCAGTGTCACAAACTCTGTGTTGCTGGATGCGAAGCACCGACCCAGGTCTCTCTCCCCACACCTGGGTCTCTGCGTTGACTGCCCCCCAACTTGCCTTTGCCCCATGCCCCCAGCTCTCTGCTTTTTGCACCCCCCCAGGAAGAGCTGCAGGATCTTGTTAAGCTTCCTGACACCTGAAGTTCTCTCCTCACAGCTTCTGTCTTCATATTTTCTCTCAAAATGCAAATGTCCTCAGGGTGGGACGGCATTTTTAAAATTGTGATTATGGAGATCACGTTATCCAAACACCAAATCAGAATATTTTACAAAGCACTTTTCCTATCTTTTCTTATTCAATAAATTTTCTTCTAGAAGTTTTTTCTATTATCAAAGCAAGTCATAAATGTCGTAAAAAATGTTTTTAAGTAAAACAAAACTATACAAGGAAATCTACCCCTCCCCGCTATCATCCCCTCCCATCTACTTTGTAGGAAGGATAGCCATGGCTTAGTGTGTGGTGCATCCTTCCAGGTGTTTCTCTGTGTGTGCATACATGTGTGTACGCATGTGTTGTCTTTAACAAAAATGCATTCCACTTTACATACTTCGTTGATACAAGTATCCCTCACTTTTCAAAAGTTCACTTTATGCCACAGGTCTTTTACCTTAGCACTTAGTTTCCACAACTGAAAGAAATCTGAAGAAGATTTCAGTTTTACAAAAAAAAGAGGAAAAGCAAAAAGAGCATTCAGCACTGGTTTTGCAGCAGACATTACAGAGGCAGGCACAGCCAGCAGAGAGTGGACCCGCCAACTCCTTCCTGGGAAATATACTCAGCATCTCAGCATCAGCCGCCATAGCTTTGAACTGTGTCTGTGAGCATCTGTGCTTCATCTCAGTTGATTCCATGCATCTGTTAGCAAGACATGTCCTCAGGTAATTGCTTCTTCACTTTAGGCCATTTCAGCTTAGGAAAGGTTTCATAGGAACCTCTGCTTTCAGATAGTGGGGGAAACCTGTATTTGATTTTTTTCACTCACTGCATTGGAAACATCTTTTCAGGAAGAACTTTTTTTATCTTTTTATTTTTCTTTGGCCGCACTGTGCAGCACGTGGCATCTTAGTTCTCCAGCCAGGGATCGAACCTACTCCCCCTGCCTTGGAAGCACGGAGTCTTAAGCACCGGACCGCCACGGAAATCCAGGAAGAACATGTTTTAGTCTATTAATAGCACATGAAAAATCCTCAAAAGTTAAATTTCACTTAATATAGATTTTACAGATCACCATTGTTTGTGTTATTGTTCTTGATGTTTATCAAACAGAATAAAATTACAGGAAGTCAGGGATTTTCTAGGGCACTTTCTGCTGCGATGGAAACATTTGGTTTCTGCACTTTCCAATATGGTAGCTACCACTGAGCTCTTGAAATGGCACTAGTGCTACTGAGGAAATGAATGTTTAACTTACTTAGAATTATTTAGATGCTAAATTAAATAGCTACATGTGGCCAGTGGCTACTGTATTGGACAGTGCATTTCTAGAAAATTTAGGATGAACCCATCATCTGCTCCTAGACGAGTTGTATAGAGGAAGAAACTTTGAAGCCAGACTTCCTGGATTTGAACCCCAATTCCTTCCACGTACCAACAGTGTGACTTTGCACACTTCACTCAACCTCTCTGGGCCTCAGTTTGCTCATCTGTACAATGAGGGTAATCACAGAAATACCTTATTGTGTTGCTATGAGGATTCAGTGAGTTAATACTTCTAAAGCTGTTGAACAAGTGCTGGAGCATATAATAAGTGCACAGTAAATATTAGATATATCATTCTTCCCTAAGAATACAAATGGAAGGGGAAAAAATACTTGAGGAGGGGAGGAGACTGGAGAGAGGAATTTTTGAGTGAATAAAAGGGGCGCTTATTCCCGCAGGAAAGGTGAGTCAACAGTGCAAATAAACCACCGAGGCCTCTTAGTCTGCTGAGACCTGCCTTCAGTGAGAAGAGAGTGAGCAAAAAGTGTGGCCTGCAAAGTGGACTCCTTCAACGGCTTATTGAATTCCTCTTTTCCCCAGAGGGCTCCTCCCCGTGGAGCTGCTATGAGCCCTCTGCTCAGCTTGAATGCCCTCCCCCCTCCTCCCCCACCTGGGGCCTGGAGAGACAAAGCCCCGCTCCATGCCTGCCGCCCTGTGGCCTGAGCCTCTGAGCCCAGGTGGCTGCACAGGCTTCCCGGGGCCTGCGGGCAAACAGTGGGCACAGTGTTCCCAGCCCCCGGGGCAGTCCTTGTCCTGCAGCTCTTTTAAGGCTAATTCAAGTAAAGGGCAGGAAAGATGAATCTAACTGTCATGAAGTGGGATCTTTCTTCCACAGGGAAAACAGAGTCTGGATAGTTGGAATAAATTGATGAAGTGAGGCAAGTCTTTATTTTTTTATAAATTTTATTTATTTTTGGCTGTGTTGGGTCTTTGTCGCTGCGTGTGGGTTTTCTCTAGGTGTGGCTACTCTTCGTTGTGGTGCGTGGGCTTCTCACTGCTGTGGCTTCTCTTGTTGCAGAGCACGGGCTCTAGGTGCATGGGCTTCAGTAGTTGTGGCTCACGGTCTTAGTTGCTCCGCGGCATGTGGGATCTTCCCGGACCAGGGCTCAAACCCATGTCCCCTGCATTGGCAGGTGGGTTCTTAACCACTGCGCCACCAGGGAAGTCCTGAAGCAAGTCTTTTTCTCTCAGACCGTTTAAGAGTTTATGGAGGGACTTCCCTGGTGGTGCAGAGGTTAAGAACCCACCTGCCAATGCAGGGGACATGGGTTTGAGCCCTGGTCCGGGAAGATCCCACATGCCGCGGAGCAACTAAGACCGTGAGCCACAACTACTGAAGCCCATGCACCTAGAGCCCGTGCTCTGCAACAAGAGAAGCCACAGCAGTGAGAAGCCCACGCACCACAACGAAGAGTAGCCCCCACTCATGCAACTAGAGAAAGCCCGCGCACAGCAACAAAGACCCAACACAGCCAAAAATAATAAATTAATAAAGAATAATAATGATTATAAAAAAAAAGTTTATGGATTCATTTGGATTGTTAGTCCTTCCCACCTACACACACACACACCCATGTCCAGAATGCCTGGAATGCATTTCTCTAGTTATTGCCACCTCCTGAAGCACCACTGCAGGCAGCAAGATCAATTGACCTACTTGTCTCTCTAACCCCTGCACAGGGCAGGATTCATGGATGGATGGATGAATGAATGACAGATAATTGAGTGAGTCCCTGAAAACTTTCTAAAATATACGTTCTCTGAACATTAACCTTCTTCTACATTATGAATAGGATTTTAAAATGAGGATTCAATTGTTATCAGCCTTGAGTCAGTGTGGATTATAAAGAACGCCAAGAAACACACCCTTGTTTCAGGAAAAGGTACCACCACCAGCCTGGCCAGAAGGACTCCTGAGTTCAAGTTCCAACTCTGCCTTCCAGCATAGAGCAGCCACTTCCTTTTTGGTAAAAGGTGGGACAGATACAGATGACCTCCAAGATGCCTCAAAACTCACAAATTCTACACCGCCTGGGCTCCCCAGGTAAGACGTCAGGCATAGACCCATCTGGCCACAATTTTCCCAGCCAGGAGGCCACTGGGCAGCCTTTCTCAAGTGTGGCAGGATAATGCTGCTCTTGCTGTCGCCTCTAAAACGACCAGTTATCCCAGGGGCAGAACAGAAAGGTCCATGGCAGTTGTCTTTAGAGAAGCCAAGCCCATCCCTCCAAACACGAGTTACAGCTCCGATCACCTCAGTGGCTTTTGAGGGGGGATTTCCATTCATAAACCCCATTCAGAGGCTTTTTGGAAGCCTTCTGTCCTGGTGCAATGAAGCAGGCTGCCTCTTTTTCCACCAAATGTCCAAAGGGAAATGACATTCACCAAGAATTTGGACAAACTTTTTTAGAAGAAGAAACTGTGTGAAAATTGCACAGATCCTTGTTACTTAAAGCATTTGAGAAGAAAACTGCAGGAAGTGGTAGATTCAGGACATAAAGGACATCATTTGCCTGCCTTATTATCTCATTTTTCAGTGGAGCTGACAGGACAGCTGCCTGTTATTACAGGGCACACCAGGAAGTGTTTAGCTGCCAAACAGAAAAGAACGAGCGAGGGATTAGCAGCCCTGTTCATGCCACACAAATAGAATTCTTGCACCTGGTAGTCATGCAGTTAGATTTATCATCTTCGTAGGGTATGTTACTTAAATCCCATTTACAAAGAAACAAAAGCAACCCAAAAAGGCGCCTTAATGTCATTGTAATTATGATCAGTATTAGTAACCATTTTGCAGCTTTTAGTCTAGATTAAATTAATTGGTGGCGGTTTTCATTTAATTGCTCTAATCTTTCATTTTGTTTCTGTAATGTTGTAAATTCACTCTTCCGTGTTGCAAATCAAACACATTCTTAAAAATGAAAGCTCGATAACAGTTTAATCCTCCGGAAGGCTGCTATCATTAATGATGTTGTGTAACAATAGCGATCTCTTTGCAAGGTGGTAGATCACCTACAGAAGTGGCATTTCAGAGAGAGTCAGTAATCTGCTTCCCAGCTTCATTTTCTAATGCCAGGTGGTGGGGCTGGGGTATGGGGAGCCAGCTCCTTGAGCGGATAGCACAGCGGAGATCCTGGGTGCAGGGCCAGAGAGGCTGCTGATGGACAACAGAGGCCCTAAATGGTCTGCTTGTTCCCACGAGAGTGAATTCACTTCCCTCATGACAAGCCCCAGCGAGGAATCCAGCAGGAGGGAAAAAATTAGTCTTGGCTCCTGTGAAAACTACCCTTTAGTATGCATGAATCTTTGAATTAATAAAAAAGCTAACCCCTCATGGAGGCTTGTTGCTTAGGATTAGGGTAGAAACTTGAGATGGTTAGATTTTCATTCCTCTTCTGGCATCTCCTAGGGCCTCTCCGTGCCTACCAACCCTTGATATCAAGAGGAATGAGGCCAAGTCGGGCCCTGTAGGAACTCATAATCTGAGAGCATCCACCCTGCCTGAAGAGCTTGGGAATGTTTAGGTTTTCAAGGGGGTATTAGTTCTCCAGGGGGGCAGGAGTCAGGGGCATTCTGGATGGTGGGGACCATACAAAGGGCACACAAAAGGCCTGAGCGGGAAGCTGCTGGATGTCAAGCAGGACTAGTATTCAGGGTGGCTGCGGAGGAGTGAAGGGGGAGAAGGCTGGAGCCAGAGGACAGAGGGGCATGGTCTCTGTCCCCCACATGATGGAGAAGAGTAATGTGGCATAGGTGGTATTTGTGAAATTTACTCCTGCAGCATGAATTTTAAGGAAAAGAGGTTGAAGAGGAGAAGACTTAGGAGATTCTTAGGATATTCCAAGTAGGAGATGCGGAGGCTGCATAGCAGACAGCATGGAGAAGAAATAGGTCCCAGAGAGCTTAAGGGTAAAGCTTTGGCAAGACTCCAATTACCAAGTGGACATAAGGAAGAGGGGCTAGATTGTCTCCTTGGGCATGTGGGTGAAGAGTGGTACCATTAATAAAGATGGGGAATTCAGTAGAAGAATGGATTAGGGAATGAGGGAAGAGTTGATTTGTGCCATTCAGGGTATTATGGGATGTCCATATGGAGGTATCTGCTCTGGAGATGTCTTCAGTACAGAGTATAAGCATTCAGGCACTGTGACCTCGTGTTGAAAGGGAGCTCAGGAAATAGACTTGGTACTTACCCTTAGAGATATTCTGTACTTACCTGAAGAGAGATAGACGTTGAATCCACTGGATTCAATACAGTCCCTCAGGGACTATTTGTAGTGAGACTAAATGCAGGCTGAAAACCAGAGTAAAAGAACACCACTTGTCATGGACTGAATGTTTGTGTCTCCTTAAAATTCATATGCTGAAGCCTAATTCCCATTGTGATGATTTTTAGAGTTCGAAATTTGGGGAGGTGATTAGGTCATGAGGATGGAGCCCTCATGAATGAGATTAGTGCCCTTATAAGAAGAGACCTCAGACAGCTCTCTTGCCCCTTCTGCCATGTGAGGACACAGTGAGAAGACAGCTGTCTATGAACCAGGAAGTGGGCTCTCACCAGACATCAAATCTGCCAATGTCTTTATCTTTTATTTCCCAACCTCCAGAACTGTGAGAAATAAGTGCTTGTCCTTTAAGTTACCCAGTCTGTGGTATTCTTGTTACAGAAGCCTGAATGGACTAAGACATCACTCTTTAAATATGGACATAGAAAGAAGAGTCAGCAAGGGAGAGCAGTAGTCAGAAGCCAGGGGAGGATAGAGTTTTCATGAAGAAGGATGCTAGCAACAATGTCATCTACCAGAGAGGCCATGTGTTCATGGGAGTTGACAATGAAGAGGTCATGATCATCCTAGGAAGCAGTGTTCTCTTTTGAGGGGGTGGAGGTGGGGTGCTGGTAGGGAAGAGTCAGGACAATAAGTAGAAGTGCTGAATTGTACTAGGATGAAGAGAGGATAGAGGTTGAGAGTGTTGAGACTATAGAGACTTTTTTGTTTTTTAAGACTGGGATAAGAAGGAAAGAAACAATCCACAATGAGATACAGATTAATGGAGGATTTTCTTTCTTTTTTAACAGATAAAACCTGAACCTACGTATGAGCTATAGGAAGGGAACCAGTTGAGAGAGGTTAGTCAGAGGGAAGAGAGGGTGATGAGTCAGTAGCACAGGTGAAACTGTTGGCCTTTTACTCCTGGTACAAACTACTTTTCTCTGTGGTAAGAAGAGATAGTGTTGGGAAGAGAGTAGCTGAAGAACTTGGTTAATTGTTTCAAGTGTATTTGCTTACGCTCTTCTCTCTCCTGGAAGGGCTCCCCTTTGTCCCTCTGCCCCATCGCCTCTAAACCAGAACCTGCATCTTTCAAGGCTCCCTTCCCAGGTTACCTCCACACACATACCAATTCCCTCCACTGTGGTTTGAACCTTGACTTTTCATCTGTTCTCTTCTCATGAGCTGACATGCTCTACCTTGTATTGTCAAATCAGGATGTAGTCTCACTATCAGAGGTTTGGCTCTTTGAGTGGAGGGACTATATATATATTTTTTAATATAAAATGATTTTCATTTTAGCTTAAATATAATGTATTGGAAAGATAAATCTGCCATGATCAAAGTCTGATATACAAAATTTGAACGATTTTTGCTAAACAGGGCAAGTTATGTAACTTTTTGGAGTATGCTTTCTTGATCAGTAAAGTGGGAATAATAATAATACCTACTTTTTAGGGTTGTTTCAATCATTTAATGAGATAAGGTATATACAGTGTTTAACACTATGCCTTGCATGTAGTAAATGCTTAATAAATAAGATATTATTATTATTAGCAAGTAGATAATCTCTGAGACCTATTCTGGTTAAATTCTATGATTCTGTAAAAAAAAAAAAATGGTTCTAAAGAATCTAGGGGCGGGACAGGAATAAAGACGCAGACATAGAGAATGGACTTGAGGACAAAGGGAGGGGGAAGGGTAAGCTGGGACAAAGTGAGAGAGTGGTATGGACTTATATACACGACCAAGTGTAAAATAGATAGCTAGTGGGAAGCAGCCACATAGCACATGGAGATCAGCTCGGTGTTTTGTGATCACCTAGAGGGGTGGGATAGGGAGGGTGGGAGGGAGACGCAAGAGGGAGGAGATATGGGGATATATGTATATGTATAGCTGATTCACTTTGTTATAAAGCAGAAACTAACACACCATTGTAAAGCAATTATACTTGAATAAAGATGTTAAATAAATAAATAAATAAATAAATTCTATGATTCTTTCTCCATTAGTACAGGCAGACCTTACCTATAAAATATGCACATGTTTGATAATACACTATAGCCATGAAGTTAGGGTAAAACCTACACTTAAAATTTAAAGTAGGGGGACTTCCCTGGTGGTGCAGTGGTTAAGACTCCATACTCCCAATGCAGGGGGCCCGGGTTCAAGCCCTGATCAGGGAACTAGATCCCACATGCATGCCACAACTAAGAGTTCACATGCCACAACTAAGGAGCCCGCGAGCCACAACTAAGACCCGGCACAACTAAATAAATAAATTAAATAAATAATAAAAAAAATTAAAGTATGGGGATTTCCCTGGCGGTTCAGTGGTTAAGACTCCACACTTCCGATGCAGGGGGCATGGGTTCGATCCCTGGTCGGGGAACTAAGATCCCGTAAGCCACGTGGCATGGCCAAAGAAATAAAAAATTAAAATAGGAAAAAAAGTCAGAACCTGAAAAACTGAGAAAGCAACCCTTCCATATACCTTTCTGTAAACATTTCTACTGTAATTAGCAGTATTATAGTTCACTCACTTGTTCTCTACACAAATACTTTTTTGAGCACTTAGGATGTATGAAATGCTCTGGAAGAAGCCACAGGGAAATACAGGATGAATAAAACGCAAGCTTTGCGCTGAGGTACTCTGGGGTGGGGGAAATAAATAAGTATATACAAATTACAGTAGTATGTGATATAAGATGGTACCCAAGGAGAAACTAGGAAAAGCTTCAGGAAGAAGGGGGCAGAGGGGGCAACAACAGTGACAATGAATTCTGCACGAAGTACATCGATTTAGAAGCAAAAGCCTTCCGAGGTTGCCTTTCACCATACTGGATTAAGAAAACACATGCTGTTTTCATGGGCTTCCTTCTCTCCTTAGCTACAATTCTTCCAAAAGGTGGGGAAAAGGACAGACCTCTCAACATTGAGCACCCAGTGGGGCTTCAGCCAGTTTCAAGTGACTTTTGTTATGAAGCCAGCTGGATTTATCAAGCCCTCGGGGGCAAAGCGATTGCTGTAGGAAGGGTTGAGGGTGAATCTTTTTTCCTCTTTTTTTTAAATCCTCAGAAGAGCCAACAGAATCAAACTCTGAAAGAGAGGTGTTTTTGGCAGTCCGTGGAGGCCCAAGGCTTCCTTGAATTTGGATATCTAGCTGGCTCCCTGACATCACCATCAGCGGCGAGGCACCCTCATACCCAAGGAAAATACTCCTCAGAATGCCAAGCATCACTTTTAAAACAGAATTTTCCAAATCATTTGCAACTTGAAATACAGGCTTGAGCTCTTGGCTTTTTGAGAAGGAAGAGTGAGCAAACTGTGTGATTCTAATCGGTAGCGTGGGTCAGTAGACATCATGGAAGGACTTCAGCTTTTGCTTCACTGGCTGGCTTTCGTCTTCTGTTGTCATGGATTTCTGGGTGAGAGGAGGAGGGGACTTGAGACAAATGCATGGTGGTGGCAGTGACTGCAGGGGGACCACCGTAGGGGCTATGTGTGCAGTCTGTTGGCCAGTTATCTACAGATGGTATATGAAAGTATTTCTCCTGTGAGCTTGAAGGTTATGGCTTTGAAAGTCTTAGCGCAAGAGCAGTGTCCCACACTTACCAAAAAAACATGCCTTTGGCTTTAAAACGTCTTAACTTATCAGATACTGGTGACAATTTAAATTATTTATGTTGACATGAGTTTTTGGTGTCCTTAGTGGAAGCTTTAGAGCAAAATGAAGGCTATTTGCAGAGTCCTTAGGGTTTTTAATGAATATGAAATTTATTAAAGGAAGAAACTTTAAGTAATTCTAAAACTGTTTTCCTTAAACCTAAAGTTCAATGTAGAAACCTTATTATTCTATTTATAAGTCAAGTAAATTTTAACCATTAGTTTCAAGAGGATTAAAGCTCTGTCAACTAAAGCTGCAGGAATTAAATTCTCCTAAAGTCTCATTTAAATACTCAATTAATTAAATTCCATTAGAAATTTCAAGCTGCATTATATATTTAATATAGTGGATCTTTTTTAGCACTTCAAATGCTTCTAAGCAAAATGTTCTCAACTACTTACATGACTTTAGCAAAATGTAACTAGAGTAATCTCCAGTTCTTTTAAACCAAAATGGTTTAGAACCTTAGTCAATAGGTTTTTAAAGTTCTCTTTATACATTTTAGCTAATAATTACAAATTACACTCTTTAAATTGGGACTGCAATTCTCTAACAGGTTAAATCCTCCCTTACAAATATTTGAAATACCAAACAACACACTTCATCCTCAAGATTATAAAAATCTCTTCCTGAACTTACGCAAAAATGCTAACCCTGTGGATTCGACTTACTTCACTACCTATTTAACTCTAAATCTTAACAGGATTAAAAGCCCCATTAAGAAAACAATTATACCATCCCCAAACAAGTAGAGATCACCACTCTAGTGGAGTGAGTGTTCACATTGGCTGCAGGTTTGGGGCCAAGGCATGAGATTTTATTCTGTGACAATGACAAGCAACACGGTGAACTGTTTTGAGGATGGTGGTCTCTCTCAGCTTCAAGATACATCATCACCTGGTTTATCTATAATTCAGATCCTGCCCATTTGCTCACCACTTTATTGGCTAGAATAGTTTATTTGTTCCTGATTCTATTCTATTCTTTTTTCTTTTTCTTTTTCTTTTTGGGGGAGGGTGGTGGTGGTGGTGCTGTGCAGCTTATTGGATCTTAGTTCCCTGACCAAGGATTGAACCCAGGCCCTTGGCAGTGAAAGCACCATGTCCTAACCACTGGACCATCAGGGAATTCCCTCCTGATTCTCCTCTGAATGTTTTTCTGTTCTTCCATTTTGACCAGGCCATGACCCTTATAAATATATAAGCGACGTCCGTTAAAATTCTGCACGTTTCCCTTGCCTTGTCTGGCTGTGCCTATCACTTGATCAAAGTGATGGCTCCAAACCAAACTCTTCCTCTTCGAATGACCCACCTTATCTCAAAAGATGAGGGAAGTTTGACATAGGCTTTCTTCATTTTCCCTTTATGTCCAACTCAGATAGAAGTAGTTTTCTTTGTTCCCAAAGAGCTCCACACGAGTTCAGACACAGCAGACCAAGTGAAGTGGCAAGCGGCTCTCTTTAATAGCACTGCCTCTCAGAATCTGACGTGTATGTGAATCACCTGGGATTTCATTCAAGTGCAGATTCTGATGCAATAGGTATGGGCTGAGGCCCAAGATTCTTCATTTCTAGCAACCTCTGGTGATGCCGGTACTGCTGGTCTTCAGAGCATGGTGAATAGAACTTGAATAGTTCATGGTATTTGAGCTGTAGGGTCAATCTGGCCCCCATTTCTATAAATCATGCACAGCAAACATCTAGTTTTCCCTCACTAAAGTCCTTCTGTCATGGGTCCTCAGCTCTTTCACACACACACACACACACACACACACACACACACACACACAGTCTTGTCTCTGCCCCTTTTCAAACCTGCCTCTGAGAATATAATGCTTTAGCCACTTTAAAAGTACTTGCGGGCTTCCCTGGTGGCACAGTGGTTGAGAGTCCACCTGCCGATGCAGGGGACGTGGGTTCGTGCCCCGGTCCGGGAGGATCCCACATGCCGCGGAGCGGCTGGGCCCGTGAGCCGTGGCCGCTGAGCCTGCGCATCCGGAGCCTGTGCTCCGCAACGGGAGAGGTCACAACAGTGAGAGGCCCGCGTACCACAAAAAAAAAAAAAAAAAAGTACTTGCTATGCAGAGCTGGAAAGATGGCTGTAGAGAGAGAAGACACCTTTTAGCTATGTATTAACAATAATAGTTTCCATTTATTGTGTGCTAACAACATGCCAGTCACTAGAACTATTTGTCTCGTATAATATAATCCTATGAAAAATGTATTATTATTTACACTTTAAAGGAAGAGGAAATTGAGGCTCAGAAGTTTAAGTAACTTGCCTCAAGTCAAAGAGCTAGTACATGACAGAGCGTGGCAGCTGGTCAGTCTCTGAAGGTCAGCCCACCGGGCTGGCCTTCTGACCATCGTTGACTAACAGAATGACTAGAGAAGTGACTTCCAACCTTTGACCTCAGGAAGGCTCGCAGCTTTTGCTCTAGCCTTTTTGGAACACCGCTACTACGTGAACAAAATCAGGCTTGCCTCCTTGGGGATGAGAGACTTCATGGAGAGAAAGGCCCAGTTATCCCAGTCAAACCAGACACATGAAGCCAGTGACACTATCTGGGACCAGCCACCTCCCAGCCGATCTGCCAGCTGACTACGGACATGGAAGTAAGGACAGCCAACACCACGTGGGCCACAGATGAGCCATCCCAGCTGAGCCCTGCCTAAATTGCCAGCACATAGACTTGTGAGTAAACAAATAGGTGCTGTTTTAAGCCACTAAAACATGGGGTGGTTGGGACTTCCCCGGTCGTCCAGTGGTTAAGACTCTGCCTTCTGGGGGAGACGTGGGTTCAATCCCTGGTCAGGGAACCAAGATCCCGCATGACATGGTGTGACCAGAAATTTTTAAATAAATAAATAAAACATGGGGTGGTTTGTCATGCAACAATAGAAAACTGAGCCAAGATTTGAATTCCAAGGATGTCTGATTCTAAACGTCTTCTGAGCCCAAAGCCATGACCCTCCAAACCCTCACTTGATGCTCCATGACTGGTTTGGGGCCTGCTTGTTCCTCTCTGAGTTTCAGCTCTAAGTCTAGTCACTCCTGATTTTCCTGTGCCCCCTCCACCCCCCACCCTTGAGTTGACTGCCTTACCTTCTTTCCCTAGGGTTCCAGTCCCCCTTCCAGACTGCCCTTTCTGCTCTTCTTTGAGCTATCTTCTTGGTAATCTTTATGTGAGGTCCAAGTGCTTGTCCTCCTTTGACTCCCTAGGCCAGTGTTTAAATTTTAGTGAGCTTAAAAATCTTTGGAAGGTTTTGTTAAAAATGCAGATTCTGGTCCAGGTAATCTAGGATAGGACCTGAGATGCTGCATTCCACATAAGCCCCCAGAGGATGCTGACGCTGCTTGCCCAAGGATCACACTTTCAGTAACAAGGCTCTAGGCTACTCTGTGAAGCAACTGTCTCCTGCTCCCCCATTCACACAAATAATAATGATCATAGCTGATGCGGGTCATGGCTAGACTCTTCAGCCCAATAAGGAGCCTCAGCTGTGCACTTATCAGTGACCTTCTCTCCTGCACACAGAGAAATGTGAAGTCATGTGTCACTACGAACTCATCATGCTTAACCCAGGGAACAATGTAAAAGAGAAGAAAGAATCAAATATAAAAATTCCACTTTCAAGGCATTCACTCAATGTAAGTATTTACCAAGCACCTATGCCAAACACTGTATGATAGTATCTAGATAGGGAGACCTATCCTCTTTTGGGGACCTGGACTAGCTAAACAAATACCACTTTATAATGAAACTTTTTTTTTTTTAACATCTTTATTGGGGTATAATTGCTTTACAATGGTGTGTTAGTTTCTGCTTTATAACAAAGTGAATCAGTCATACATAAACATATGTTCCCATATGTCTTCCCTCTTACGTCTCCCTCCCTCCCACCCTCCCTATCCCACCCCTCCGAAACTTTCTTTCTTTAATCACCAGTCTCTTTAATTAGTTGAAGCCTGTGGGCTTTAACTATAATGCTGGCTGATGCAATATGATTGTAATACAGCAATTGGAGTGTAGGAGCCAATGTTGTGTTTGAAATATAATAGTTAGCGTTTAGTTGTCTGTATGTAGTGGAATGATGTGTCTTTAAATGTGTGTACCTGGGCAGACCCACCCCTTTCTTAATAAGATCAGAGATACACACAGGTGACCCTGTAAATAAGGCCAGATAGTTGTCTTATTTGAGCCCCTTCAGTCTTTCTTTAGAGAGACCAGGCTCCCAAAAGAGCATGCCCTGGGGCTCCCTACATAGATGCTGCCACACACTGTTTGGCATAGGTATTTAGAAAATATTTGTTGTATTTTTGAGTGAATGCCTTAAAAAATGAAATCTTTATCTTATATCCCTTTTCCTCTTTTACCTGCTGAGGCCTCCTAAGACGAGTGCTCTCTCTCCCCTGACTAGATAAAGGACCTAGTTTCCCTAGGGACCAGTCAGATGCAAGGACAACCCCATCTTCCTCTGGCATGGAGTGCTGAACTGTAATTCTTCTCTCTCCAGCCAGGGATCCACCTCCTTTCTTTTCCTCTAGGCTTCTTTCTGAGGAAGCTGAATGGGATTAAATCTTGCTTTGGGTTACGCATCCTTGGGTTTGCAGTGCAAAGGCCTACTTCTGGAACTCTAAACCTTTAGTTAGCTTAAGATAGGTAGGCCCTGAAGAAGCAAAGTGTGAGACGGACACAGTCCCTCCCTTCTCGATAGCCTAGTGAGAGATCAAGACAAGTACATGGACACTAAAGAGAGACATACTACAACGGGGAACATACGGTGTTACCATAGGAAAACTTAGGAAGGACACCCACCCCAGGCTTGGGAATGGTGGTGGTGATGGAAACAGGAAAGACTTTCCTAAAATGATGTCACCTGAGCTGGGTATTAAAGAATGAGTAACACTGAGCTAAGCAAAAAGAATGGGAAGGGTAGCAAGGGCACCTGGAGGAGAATAACCATTGTGTAAAAGAAGTTCAAACAAATCATAGAATCAAACTCAAATATAAGTGTCAATGCAATTGTAGGTGTGGATAGAAACTCAGTAGCACAACCTGGGCTGAAGATAGATTTGAGGATGTCCCTGGGGCCTTTTTATTTTAAACTAGTTATGTCTTATCACTGCTTACAGAAAATATAATAGAAAATGCAAAACATTCTATTTCTTAGTATTTGGCGTTTTGCTCCATTCTTTACAATTTTGCTCACTACCAGAAAGTGAACTCCATATTGGAAAGCTTCCCTGGAGAATATGTGGTAATTGAACAAAGCTGGGCTGACCTTTCCCTTTGCTGCACAAAGAAAGGATTTGCTAAGATAATGAATAGAATAACCAAAAGCAGGGTATGTATTTAATCCACTTCAAGGACACTTTTTTTTTCAACATTTTATAAGCACACTATATGCAAATGATGCTATGTATTAAGTTAAAAATCAGCCTCATCTAGTCATCAAAGCAAGTCGTGGCTTAACATCTACCGGGAAACACTCAGGCATTATAAAAATGAACTTGAATTTAATTACATAATGCAGTATTTCATAAGTACTTTCGTTAAAACTTTGTATGAATTCAGCCTGATTTCCTTCTAACTTATCTGACCTATGAGGTTTCACCAAATTTGATAGATGCTTAAATGCCTGTGATTGATTTGTATTTTTCTTAGCCTTGAATATGGGAAAAAGAGTAAATTCTTCTGATATTATCAGTTTAAGCAGGACTATAATAGTTAATCAAAATAAGTTCATTTATTAATACAAAATCTAGGTCCAGACTCTTTATCCAACACTCTTACAGAAAATTTATTAGTAAAACAATTTTTTAAAGTTCAGCAATGAGTATCAATGCATCATAAAATGTTGAGCTCAAAAGTAGCTAAGAAATTTTTCAAACTCAAAGTCCTCTTTTTATACTGAAATAATCAATGTCCAGAGAGATGAAGTGATTGCCCGTAAATCCACAACTTAGTTAAAATGCCAGTATAGGTTAACCTTCTCTTGTCTGCAATTCTGAAATCTCATAGGCTCTTAAAGACAAAAGTTATTTGCTTTGTTATTTTAGTGCCAAAACTTATTGAATAGCAAAGTCTGGCCTGAGCTTACATGAGGCTATATATACCACTTAATATGAATATTCATATATTTCACTGAAGAAATACAAGTGTATTTGATTATGAAAAGACTTCCAAGACCTCCACGGAGATGTAAATGCACTAGATAACCTTTCTCCAATCTGAAGAATTCTGGATTATGAAACATATCTGGCCTCAAAGGTTTTGGATAAGATATTATGAACTCCTAACAACAGCTATTTATTGTTGAGTACCCGATTTGCACCAGAGACTCTCCTCAGATTTTAGATGCATTTTCATAATCTTAACTGGACACATTCCACTCTGACCCCACCTCCCATTTTTCCAGATCACTCCTTCTAGTACCCCTATTCCTCCAATCCTTCTAAACTATGGGGATTTCTAATCCATTTGATCCTTCCCTCTTTTTACTTGAGGTCCTATCTTCTCTGCTTACTCGGCTTGGATTCTCTGGTCATTATCAAGTTGTACTTACTCACTTCAGAACCCTTGAAGTCCCTTGCCTCTTTCTCACTTTGTCGCACTTGCTTAGCAAAACCACCACCCTGGCAAAATCCAACTCTTTGCCTGTACCAGAACAGCTGAGTATGCCTGGTGAAAGACTCAACTGCTGCCTGGCCTCATTTTGAGTCTGTGATCGTTAACCATTAAGTGGGCCCTTAATGCTGCCTGGTATTTGTCCTACGTTCCCCCAGTCCATTCACTCTCCTGTTCTCCCAGAGGACAAGTTCATACCTTCCTCTCTACCCTTTGTCTCAGCTGATTACTTTGCTTCCTACTTCTCTAAGACATTTGAGAGAACCAGAGAAAACCCCCAGAGACTTCCACAGCCACATCTACCCACCTACCGACAGCTGCATGCCTGTTCTCTGTCTCTTTGCCTGTTACCATAGAAGAATTCAATTCTCTGTGCGTCCACATAGACACAGTTACTTTTCTCCCCTTCCAAGCCACTGTAGCTGCTTTTCCTTTGTTTTTTGATTTATAACAACATGAATTTATTATCTCGATGTTCAGGAAGACTGAAATCAGTTCCACCGGGCTAACGTCAAGAACTTGGCAGGGTTTGTTCTTTCATAACTAGAATCTGTTTCCTTGACTTTTTCAGCTTCTACTGACCACCAACATTTCTTGGCTTGTGGCCCCTTCTTCTGTCTTCAAAGTGCATCACAGTAGCTTCTTTATTCTTTGCTCTCAAACATACCTGGCGTACTCCTGCCCTCTGGCCTTTGTACTGGCTTCCCTTTGCCGAGACCATTCTGTCTCTAGATACCCAGAGGGCTTACACCCTAACCACTCTAATTTTTTGCTCAAGCATCACCTTCTCAAAGAGACCCACTCTGTCTACCCTTGTCTACCCTCTATAAAATTGCAAGCCACTCCCACCCTCCCATATCCCCCAACACTGCCTTTGGATCTCTTACCCTGCACTACTATTCTCTTAGCACATAGAACTTCTAACATATCATATGTTTATTTTACTATGTTTATGGCTTTTGTTTGCCTTCCATCCCCCTACCCTTGCTAGACAACAAGGATCACAGAGTCAAAGATCTTTATTCTGTTCATATATCCCAAACATGTTGAATTACATCCACCACAAATAAACCACCATCCAGTGCCACAGCATTGTATTATGTCCCATTGGGGTACTTGACAGTTTGGTAGCTTTGATCTAAGATCAGAGGCTACCCATTTACTTTCTTACTCCAGAAGGAAACAGGCTGAAAGCCAGTCAAAGGGATTGGTTTTCATTCACGTATCCACTCATTCATTCAACGTATATTTGTCGAGCACCAACGTGCTGAGTCTACACTGAGTGAGGATTTTTGATTTGGATGCAGCCAGTAAGCCCAATTTATCCCTTGATCCCTAAGGGAAAAAATATGCCCCCATCATTTTTGGAACTAAATTCACAGATGAAAGATGATCTTTTCTCTAACTGCATCAGAACTAATGGCCCTGCCCTCAGCCTAGGAAGAGCCCCCTGTCTTAGCCCCTGACCTGGGGCCTCCTTTCCAAGGGAAGTGAAAAGGCTAGTCTGTGGGGACCAGGCCCAGTGCATCTGCTGAGTTACATGGCTGATGGCTTGCTCATTCTGAATAGCCTGTGCTGGAATTTGGAAGGAATGTGTGCAGTGCTCAATATGAAGCTCAGTTTGGCTTCGGGGACCATTTTAATTAAATTATCTCTAGGAGAAACACTCAAGCTGTTTAAGCCTAAACAATAGGTACTTGTTCTCATTCCTAATAGGAGCCGCATTGTGCAGAGTTCTCTTGGTGAGCTGAGGACAATATACCACCAGATATTTAAGGCTGGCCCTGTCCTCTTGTTCCTTCTCCCCATTCTCTGCTGCTCTCTCCTCATGCAGAGTGCAGGGGCTTTCAGAGAAGAGGGATGCAGACCCTGTGAGATGTACATGTCTGGACTCTACATAAATTGCACTCTAGTGTTTCATTAACTTCCTTAGCTCATCTATGTTTTGCATTTCAGTTGTGGACAAGTCATACTGCCTTGCTCTACATGGTCTGCATTTCCAGGAAAAAGGGTCCCATTCTTAGTGACCCTTGCTGTTCCCCTAAAAGAATAGGTGTCGCTATTTTTCTATTACATTCGCCCCTGCCCCATTTTCTCCTACTGGTCCCTTGTTTTCAAGAATTCCAGGTTAACTTTTCTTTTAAAATAATATATACCCTGCCTCATTGAAAAACAAACGAAAAAAGATTTCATCTGGCTCATCTGTTCTATTCTGTTCTTTTTAAAATTGCAGTGCGAGGAAGTAAATCAATACCTCCCCTACCTCAATCTCTAACAGCCAGCCATGCCCCATAACCTTGTCACTTAGAAAAAGGAGTGTGGGAAGTTGGCGGGGGGGTGGTCCCTGTACCCTCCAAATTCACTCTTCAGAGCTGTGTATTATCTTTCAGGGTGCATCTCTTTGTAGAAAAGCCTTGGTATTGTGGGCTTCTTATTCCAATCAAAAGTGAGAATGTTTAAGGCCTTTCTGTGCCGTACTAATAAGCTCTCCTCCCTGAGCCTTCCTTCTTAGAGCTTGATTTACTCTCAGCAGAGCCGTAAATGACCTCTTCTTTGGTGTCTCTCCCAGAACCCAGTGGACACTGGATGTGGCACACAGCAGGAGCCCTAAAGGCAGTAGACTGATTGACAATGGCAGCATTAAGTGTCACAGGGGCTGGATTTGCTGGAATAAATGTAAAATAATGACCAGAGCTTGTCAAGTTAGCATCATATAATAATACAACCAGTGTTGGAAGAGATGGCCAAAGCTCAGGCCATGGCCTAAACAGGTCCCATTCAGCTTTCACTATCCCAAGTTATTATTTAGCAAGTAGGACTGGGTCAGCAGTATCAGTAGTTAACTTCACTATTCTTGAACTAAAGTGATAAATAATAAATGACACTCAGGATTATTTTAAACCTGTGTTTTGAATATTTTAATTCATGGGCAAATATTAGAGAAAAGAAGGTAAAAAGGCTTATCTTCCATTGTTACTTAAAGGAATAAAAAAAATTTTGTTGTAATTAAAATCTCATGACTGTTAAAATCTGTTTCTTTTTTTTCTTTCTTTTCTTTTCTGGGATGACCCATTCCCAACCTATTTGGTAAAAACTATTGCATTGCTTCAAACATATGGTAAAATTCAAAATCTTTTCAAAATCATTTGTTTACAGCTAACAATCAAGTGGGTAGATCAAAAGCAACTGACCAATTTTTAAAGTTTTCCTAATCTGTCTTGGTACCATATTTTTTTGTACCCTAACACTGTTGACTAGAACACTATCAACATCTACAGGTAAGGAAGCAGAGACCTAGTAAAAGTTAAACAGCAAAAGTGAACATGGTAACAGATTAGATTGAGACAACCCCAAATTCATGAACTGCTAGATTTTATTTTAGCCCATGAGCTGTTTCCTAAGATTAACTATCTAGGATACAAAAGAGTTTCCATATTTAAAAACAAATTTTGACTAAGGGAAAAGAGATGAGGTAAATAAGAGTAGTAATCAGACTCTGTTTTCCACCTTTAAATGCTTAGTAAAGTTTACTGGGCACACACACATCCTTAAAATAGGAAATACATTTAAATTAAGACTAAATTTCATTGTTTCACTCACTTGAAAAATTTTAAAAAAAACCAATTTGGAGAAATATAAACATTATTCTGTGTTTGGAAAAGAGAATTGCACCCTTGGGACTATCCTCTAACCTCTGCTTTAGACAAACACAAAAAGGATAGAAAGTTTATGCTGTTTTTCTGTGTTGTTCCTCATAGGATTGTCTATGTGTGGTCTAAAATCAGAGACTTAACATATTTTCAAAGTAGACTCAAGCCTTTGTCTCATCTCTCTTTACATCACATAATACTATGTTACCTTTTACCAGCTACATCAGGGAAGTATATATGTTTATTTAAATCAAGCCAAATACTCAAGTACGTGGGAGATTTCTATGACAGTGTCTCTATTTTTTGTTTTGGCCTATATTGATGATTTACTGATGAGCTTCTTTACTGATGTTTATTCAAAGATACTATCATCCTTCTCTTCATTCTGAAGGAGTTTGGAGACTATTATTTTTTAACAGTGTAGGTGAAAAGAGTGACGAACCTTCTCAAAGAAATGAGGTAATGAAACAGAGACACAGATGTAGAGAACAAACATATGGACACCAAGGGGGGAAAGCAGGGGGTGGGATGAAGTGGGAGACTGGGATTGACATATATACACTAATACGTATAAAATGGATAACTAATAAGAACCTGCTGTATAGCACAGGGAACTCTAAAAAAGCAAAGCAAAACAAAACAAAACCAAAAAACTCCTGGGGATTAAGGTGTGAATATCTTTAAGGACCATTATTCTGCCTATCACAGGTTCTGACCTTAGGTTCTCAGGCAAAGCAGGGATGCAGACCCAGTTCCAGGTTAAAAAAAAAAAAAGAAAGAAAAAGAAATGAGGTAATGAAGCCGTGAACACACAGAGCCATGGGAGAAATAAGGTGCGTTTTCCTAGGGTCAAAGTTGTGGGGGTGAAATTTAGTTTGATATTAAAACAAACATGGTTATATATTTATGTATTCAACAAATTTATTGAGTACTTATCATGTGACAGGCAATGTTCTTAGTGCTGGGAATATAGTGGCAAGGGCCCCAATTTGTGGGGCTGGTACCCTAATAGAAGACATACCAAATGACAAAACTATGAATAAGATCAACGCAGACAGTGAAAAGCACAGTCAAGAGAATACAGTAGGATACTGACTGGGTAGAGGTGCTAATTCAGACTGGATGGTTGGGAAAGGTTTCACTGATGAATGGACACTTGTGCTGAGACCTGAATGACAGGAGTTAGTCATTCCAGGCAGAGGCAACACTGAACCAAAGACCCCAAAGGAGGACTACACTTTGTCCTTTTGAGTAAGACCGTTCAGCAGTGGGATTGCAGTGGGTGAGACTGGGTGCTGGGTGGTAGGAAATGTCAAAAGGTAGACAAGAGCCAGATTAGGAAGGAAGCTAAATAATAGTTAAGAGTGTATCATAGGGCTTCCCTGGTGGCGCAGTGGTTGAGAGTCCGCCTGCCGATGCAGGGGACACGGGTTCGTGCCCCGGTCCGGGAAGATTCCACATGCCACGGAGCGGCTGGGCCTGTGAGCCATGGCCGCTGAGCCTGCGCGTCCAGAGCCCGGGAGAGGCCACAGGAGTGAGAGGCCCACGTATCGCCAAAAAAAAAAAAAAAAAAAAAAGTTATCATAATAATTCAGGTAAGAACTGACAGAAGATAATGGAAGCTTAGACACAAGTGAAAGCAATGGATACAGACAGAAATATACTGAGGATGTATTCTTAAGGTAGAGTATGGAGAGTATGGGAAATGGAGGGAAAAGGACAATGGCTGGGTTCTTGTCTTGAATACCTGAGTGAAAGGAGGGGCCATATAGTGAGGTTAGGAAGAATGAAAAAAGAAGTTTTCACAGGGAGAAAACCAAGAAAACCAAGAAGTGTGAAATGCCCATTTGTCATTCAAGGAGAGAAGTGTAAAGTCGGCATCTAAATATCTAAATTTATAGTTCAGTGGAAAGGTCAGAGCTGGCAACATAAATTTGCATACAGATAGTATCTAAAGCATGGGATTAGATGAGACTGGGTAGAAAAAGAGAAGAGCTAAAGTTAAGTCCTGGACCTGAGCCCTGGAGCACGCCAACATTTAAAGGTGAAGAGGAGGAGCTGAAGCCAATGGATGGAACAAGGAGCAAAAACCTGGGGGAGCATGCTGTCAGGGAAGACAAGAGGAGGGGACGTATGAAGAGGATGCAGTGGTCAACTGAGTACATGCTTTTTTTTCTTTGCGGCACGCGGGCCTCTCACTGTTGTGGCCTCTCCCGTTGCGGAGCACAGGCTCCGGACACGCAGGCTCAGCGGCCATGGCTCACGGGCCCAGCCGCTCCGCGGCATGTGGGATCTTCCCGGACCGGGGCACGAACCCGTGTCCCCTGCATCGGCAGGCGGACTCTCAACCACTGCGCCACCAGGGAAGCCCTGAGTAAATGCTTTTACATAGAGGAGTGACTACTGATTTGGCAAAGTGGAAGTGTGTGGTAATCTTGACAAGAGCAGCTTCAGGGGAATGGGTAACCAAAACCTAGTAAGGGTCAGTAGAGGTAAGCTGAAACATGAGGAAACTTTTGAGAAGCTTTCTGTGAGGTGTGAGAGACATGGCAGAAGGAATATGAGGTGCAGGGAGGGTATTATTTTGTTTAAAGATAGGAGGTAAAAGAGAATGTTCGTATGCTGATGGAAAGATTCAGTAGTAAGAGAAGGTTGGTGTTGAACATTTGAAGTGGGAAGTGAAGGTATGACAAAGTAATTTTGGAGAGTAAGAGAACAAACATGTATGTGAAGTATGGTAAGATATTTGGGTGGTGACTATTTGACATTTGTGATAATGAACTGAAAATGAAATTAGCACTGGTGGTAGGTTTTTCTCCAGCCCCATTCAGCTGTTAGGTGCAAGCACAGAGTAGGGGGATAGCTGTGTTTAAAACAAGTTGAGACTCCCAGCTGACTGTGACAGAGGGAGAGGAGCTGAAGGAGTTGATGTAATTACAAAGCAGCAATCGCTAATGATAGGCTTTGATAAATTCAATTCCCAGTGCAATACAAGATGAGCGTTTATTAAATGTTTGATGTATAACACAGGTCTGGAATCAAGCTTTATTTATCACTTTCTAGAAGAACAAGTTACTTATCTTCAGCTTAAGTTTCCTTTGCAGAATAGACATACTAACTTTTATGTCCAGAATTTCCTTATAACTTTTGCAATGTGCCTAAAATAGGACCTGGCATTGAGTAACCGCTCAATAGATTCTAGTTTCAGTTCTGCTTCCCAAACACAATTTCTTTTCTCCTCCTCCTTCAGTTATTCAACAACCATTTCTTCAACACTTACTGTGTGCCAGGCATTGCACTTAGTGCTAGAGATAAGATAACAAGACTAACAGGTTTCATGGTATATAATGGAACACAGATATTATACAAATAACTACACTTGGTAAATAAAGTTCAGCCATGAGAAACACTATAAAGTTTATGATAGGCATTATGCTGAGTGATGAGAAGAGGAAAGCAGCCCCCTGGCATCTGGGAACTGGCTTGTTACTGTCAGCTAGGTCTTGGTATTCTCTTGTTGAACATAAATTTAATCTCACAGAACATCAATATCAGGCAAGGGCACTCTGTGACCCTGATGAAATAAGACAAACAGGCAAGACCTCTTCATAATTTTGTCTAAGCACAGATAGAAAGCCAAGTCACAGTGCAACGCACAAAATACCAAATATCCCCCCTTCCACCTAAAACTAGGTGACTGCTGCTTCTTTACCAATTACAGCTTTAACTTCCTTTCATTCTTCCCACCATCTAAACAAGATGCATTAAGATACCCAATCATAAAATGATCCCACTTCCTGAGAGGATGCAATCCAGACCAAACTCTTGCTTCCTTGAACTCTTCCAAATCACCAAACACGAGCCCGAATCTTATAAGGTCTTTTCAGCACCCTCTGATTGTAACAGCTCCACTGATACACCACTGTGTGTGCTCTAGTTTCAACAATTAATCCAATTTTGTTCAACTCCTCATGTGTTCCTGGTAATCTTAGGTTGGGAGGCATTGTCAATAGAATATATGCATTACATTATTTAATCCTCACAGCAATTTCTTGAAACAGGTGCTATTATAAGTCTATTTTACAAATGAGAAAACAGAGGCACAAAACTGTTGAGTAATATTTCCAGGGTCAAATAGCCAGAAAGTGGCAGAGCCAGAATTACAGTCCAGGTTTGACTCCAGAGATTCCTTGATAATGTCCCAGGTAATTATCCAGAATTGTCAGAAGGTTAGTCTTTCTGTTAAACAAAAGTCAATTCTGTTTTTCTACACCTTTATTCCTTCCATCTTACCTATTATTTGGTCTTATTGTTAAAATAGTGAGTTCTTCAATGAGAGATCTGATCGGGTCCAATCACCTTCTAAAAACCCTTCAATAGCTTCAGGTTAGAGTAAAAAATTTCAGCATGGTACACATGCCCTTTCTCCCTTTTCTGGCCTTATCTCTTGATGTTTTCCCATAATTCATTAACTTAAGAGATAATTACTACATACCAGATAGCCTTTCCCTATTTTCCAGTCATGCAGAACCCATTTTTTAATGCAACTTATTTATATCCCTCTCTGCCTTTGCACCTGTCCATTTTCAACTGATCCTTCAAAATCGTCATGACTATCTCCTGAAGACTTCATTGACCTTCTCACCCAATACAAAATTTATTGCTTCTTTGTAGTCCCACCGTACCACATAATTCCCTTGATTATTGGCACGTATTATACCACATTACATGTTTATTCCTCCAGCCTAAACTCTTCAGAAGTAGAGTGATATTATTTCCCTTGATAGCCTTTGTACTTGGCATAATGCCGGGAAACAGGCCAAGCTTAACACATATTCTTTACACCCTTCCCTAACCAAACCAATTTAGAGTATGGCACTATTAAGGAGAACAAGTCAAATGTCTCCAATTTCATTAGTAACATATGTTTAGCTCTGTTATCTGGCACTAAAGAAATCTACATTAATGATTTAGTAATCTGCACATTACCCATGATGGTGGACAACTGGTATTCAGACTATTTTCCTAGATCTATTGTGGACTGGAAGATATTAACTGGATTATTTTTCTCACCCAGGAACAGAAGTTCAACAGGTCTTTAGGTTACGTTACAGCAGTGTCATCTCTTGGAACTAAACATATATTTTTTATAGAAGTTTTCATCTGCTATTCCAGGATTAGCAGTTAACATAATTTGGGAACATAGTGCAGAAATAAATCTCTTTGATAACTAAAAGGAAAATAAATACTAACAAAAATAAAACCAAAAAGACTCACCACAGAACAGTCACTTTGTGGAAGCCAACTGGAGAGAACAGAAACTAGCTACCACTCAGTGGAGAAAGGACAGCCTCTTCAATAAGTGGTGCTGGGAAAACTGGACAGGTACATGTAAAAGTATGAGATTAGATCACTCCCTAACACCATACACAAAAATAAGCTCAAAATGGATTAAAGATCTAAATGTAAGGCCAGAAACTATCAAACTCTTGGAGGAAAACATAGGCAGAACACTCTATGACATAAATCACAGCAAGATCCTTTTTGACCCACCTCCTAGAGAAATGGAAATAAAAACAAAAATAAACAAATGGGACCTAATGAAACTTCAAAGCTTTTGCACAGCAAAGGAAACCATAAACAAGACCAAAAGACAACCCTCAGAATGGGAGAAAATATTTGCAAATGAAGCCGCTGACAAAGGATTAATCTCCAAAATTTATAAGCAGCTCATGCAGCTCAATAACAAAAAAACAAACAACCCAATCCAACAATGGACAGAAGACCTAAATAGACATTTCTCCAAAGAAGATATACAGACTGCCAACAAACACATTAAAGAATGCTCAACATCATTAATCATTAGAGAAATGCAAATCGAAACTACAATGAGATATCATCTCACACCAGTCAGAATGGTCATCATCAAAAAATCTAGAAACAATAAATGCTGGAAAAGGTGTGGAGATATGGGAACACTCTTGCACTGCTGCTGGGAATGTGAATTGGTACAGCCACTATGGAGAACAGTATGGAGGTTCCTTAAAAAACTACAAATAGAACTACCATACGACCCAGCAATCCCACTACTGGGCATATATCCTGAGAAAACCATAATTCAAAAAGAGTCATGTACCAAAATGTTCACTGCAGCTCTATTTACAATAGCCCGGAGATGGAAACAACCTAAGTGTCCAACATCAGATGAATGGATAAAGAAGATGTGGCACATATATACAATGGAATATTACTCAGCCATAAAAAGAAATGAAATTGAGCTATTTGTAATGAAGTGGATGTACCTAGAGTCTGTCATATAGAGTGAAGTATGTCAGAAAGAGAAAGACAAATACCGTATGCTAACACATATATATGGAATTTAAGAAAAAAATATGTCATGAAGAACCTAGGGGTAAGACAGGAATAAAGACACAGACCTACTAGGGAATGGACTTGAGGATATGGGGAGGGGGAAGGGTAAGCTGTGACAAAGTAAGAGAGTGGCATGGACATATATACACTACCAAACGTAAAATAGATAGCTAGTGGGAAGCAGCCGCATAGCACAGGGAGATCATCTCGGTGCTTTGTGACCACCTAGAGGGGTGGGATAGGGAGGGTGGGAGGGAGGGAGACGCAAGAGGGAAGAGATATGGGAACATATGTATATGTATAACTGAATCATTTCGTTATAAAGCAGAAAGTAACACCCCATTGTAAAGCAATTATACTCCAATAAAGATGTAAAAAAAAAAAAAAGAAACTAGCTACCACTGTCTTTTGTACCTTCTGAATTTTGAATTGATGCAAAAAAACTGATAGAAGTATTCTTTAAAGCTAAAGTTGTAATTGTTGAAAGTAATGAAAATAAAGTCATATAGCTAGTATGAAATAATTAAGAGGCAAGTTATTTATCTACTTAAATGTGATGGACAATCCTATGAAGAAAAGTGTGTATTAACAGGGCAGCTTATAAACACAGATTTTAGAAGTTGAGCTGGATTCCTTTTTATTGAAGGGAAAAGGATTACCATCATCTATTTTTAAATTGTGAAGAATAAAATTGGGGTCAAAACATATGCTTAAAGTGGCACTAAAATGACAATAAATTTAAAAAATTTGTTTTCCCCTTTTGTTTTTAAGAGATATCTTTGAAATGCCATTTTGTGAGTAAACAGATTTGCTATAATAGTAAATTCTATCTTGTTTGAAATATACTTGACATTCTCTTTATTTCTACAGTATTTGTTTTAAAAACTTATTACATCTAGAAGTTTCAAAAAGTTCAAAGTCTTAAACACTCTCTTGTGAAGAAAGCAAAATAACCTTTCTGTAAAAAATAAAAACATAAAAATAAAACTCAAATTTTGAAATCTAAGCATTATTTCAAGGCAGAACTACCACTGACTTTCTATCTCTGGCCAATACTTTGAATTATTTAAAAGCAAACATCATTTTTCTTTTATTCCTTTTGTTTTAATCTATTTAAATATTACCCCAAAAGCATACTTAAATTTTAACATACTATTTAAGAATCTAGGTTTCAACATTGCTAACTCCTGTACTTCATCTTCTTATTTAATTAAAAACATTCTCCAGTTGATTGTGAATGGTTTAATAAATTTCATTTGTGATCTTGATACAAATTCATTTCAAGAATGCAATTTTGATGAGTAAATCAGGGTAGTTCAATGGGGAAACAAAGGAGATAACCAAGAAATTGTTCATAGTTACACTTTCATGTTTGAAAATGTGGCATTTAAAAATAATAGCACATTTGCAGCATAGTTATAGGGACTCCATACTGCTAGAAGAAGTGTAAGAAAGGTAACTGTCAAGAGTTCAGTAATCCTGCAATATCAATATTCTTCACTAATGGCTGGTTCCTTGAGAACTCCAAAACTATGTAAGTTTCTGAGAGTGCTCCAAACATTCAATAAATGAAAAAACACATTCATAAAAGTAGTAAACATTTTGTGATTTTTAAAGTATATTTTACAATTTTCCTTTATCAAAAATATATCTAAAGCTAATTTTGTTTTTAAGCTGCTAAAAATTTCAAACTGCGCAAGAACACGTTCTTAAATGAGAGATTCTGGTCGAAGGGTTTTCAGTCATTAAAAAATTTTAGACATTGTAACTTCCTGCAGTTGAACAGCTAACACTTTAAATTCATGATACACTACTTTACTCTCAGAAAATAATCTTCTTCAATCATGGCCTAAAGCCATAATGTCATTATTATTGATGCCAATAACTAAAAATAGGCCTTTCCTGTCGTTTTTTCAGGCACCTGCTTGTCAATTACTCTCAACTGGCAGCCTGCTGGACAGACAGCTCCCTTGAGCACAGTTCTTAGTTCCAACATTTCAATTCATTACATAGTTAGCCACCATTTCCTCTGTAACCCTTTCAGATTCTTTGTAATTTCCCACTTTCCCGAAGCATAAATTTCCCAAAAACATATTTGAAAGAATGGCAACTGGAGTTGAACTCTATCCTATCTAGTGAAAGTTCATCATCAAATATTACGTTTTCATATTGTCATTCACTATCAAGAGAGTTGATTTCTATTCATGTGGATGCAGAACTAGAATGGCAAGTCTGTGGAGAACTGGTTTACTACATAGCTGAGCAATGATGCTCAGAGTACCCTTCATTATCCCAAAGAAGCATTTATTACATAAGCGAACATTACACAGAGCTTACGTGCATAGATCCATAGATAACGTAAAGTACGGCTCACTGAAATTAATGTTACTACACATTACAGTTAGCTTACACTTTAAAATAAAAAGGGAAATTAATGGTAAGGAAACAATATAGTTAACATTACATTATTCACCATTTGCTTGGAAAATGCAATGAGAACACACATGCACACAAATCGGTATTTGTAGACCTGCCTTTGTAATTTAAAATGTTAATGAAATGTAAATTTTTTCTATGCAAAATGCATGAATGTTCACCTCTAGGCTGCATTGTGTCCAACCTTGCTGGAGTCCTTTTTGAATTTTATTAGTACCAAAAGCCCGTCATTGTCCATTTCTCTTCTATCTCACCACCACCAAGGAAAATACTTCTGACAATCACAAATAGAACGGTGGCAGTAAAACATAAAATAATTTTAACTTAGAAAACAACACACCCCTTGCATTTTTTTGTAAGGAAATCAAGTTTTTGGGTTCCAAGCTATTCATCATGAAGAGAATGTGCTTAATCTGATGTGAAGTTGGCTACCCAGCAGTCTAGTCAGGCTGTAGAATGTTTAACTCAGGGTCTGGTAGGCTGCCAGCCAGCCATTCTAAATGTTTTCACACGGACCAGCGATAAATAATTAAATGTTTAAGTCACAGTTCTCAGGTTGGACAGTAGATAGAGCTAGAATTTCACCACTTAGCGAGATAAGCAATTTTGGGTTGTTTCTCTTCAACAATTTGCCTTTAGGTGCTCTAGGCATAGGTGATAGTCTTTCAGTTGCAAAGAATCAATCTTGGTAACACTTTCTGGATTTCAAATGACAGCTTTTAGGATTTTTAAAAAATTGCTAAGTTTGCAAAAAGGAAGATTCTATTTATAGTATTTAATGCAGGAAAGACTCCCCCCCCCACACACACACACATAAGCTCTGTCACTAACAATCTGTGAGCACAGATAAATGACAAACTCCTTAGGTCATTATAAGGTTAGAATGGGGAAGAACGATGTCATCATAATTGAGAAAAATCTTTCAAAATATACATATTCTACTTTCCTCTCAATTCTAATGGGGGTGGTAGGGGGTGGGACAGTACAGACAAGTGTATTTGAAAAAAACAAAACAAAAAAACTCCCCAGTTGATTCCAAGGCACATCCCCATTGGGTACCACTGGGGTTTCTTCCAGCTCTGAGATTCTATCTTTTTAAAAATGTATGTGGTCTCTATAACTAAAGAGCAAGGCCCTGTGCTGACAAAATTGGAAAAGAAGATAGTGCTTTCCTACACACATACTTTCTGCAAGGCTCTCCTAGTGCAGATTAATTGTCAATGGGTTTGATAGTATTTAAACACTCACCATGTATTTATAGATCTAACTCATCTTTGCTCTAAACAGTAGATATAAGAAATATTGGTCAATCTGGGCAGAATGGTTGACTTCTTACACTTACATTCTTTTACAAAAATACCTTCCAGCAGGTATAGAATGTTATAAACAGAAAACTATGAAGAGCTGGTTTTTCAGAGTTCATAAATCTTAGAATGCCTCTGGTAAACTTTACCTACCTTTGCAAAATAGCTTCATTAGTTTTTGTTACATGTTTGATGCTCAGAGTAAAACTATACTGCTTATGCTTTATGTACACAAACAGGTTTGCCCACCTCGTCAGGTCAGTCTTTCCAAGCATAAGCTTGAAGTAATTTAAGTCAGTTTCAATAGATTAAATTCCAATTTGGAAAAAAAAAAAAGCTCTCAATATATAGTACAGAAATATTTGTGTTACTTGTCTCATTACCTTTTACCTATAATACAATTCTTAAATTTAAGATTATACCATGGAAGAATGGTATCATTAATATAGAAATTGACAAATACAGCCAAAAATACCAGGTTGAAAATATAAATTCATCCCTATATTTTTCAACTTTAGTCTTTAAGCTGTAGTTAATTTTAAAAGCTTTAAAAAAGTTACAGGCAAAAAACCCCCAGAAGTACAGTACATGAAGATTTGGGGATAGATGACAAAAATTCTTACCACATTTAGTCTGAAAACTGGGATTTTAACCATGAAGCACAGTAGCTGACAAGTATCTTTTGGAGAAAAAAACCTACTGAGGAGACACTATAAATATAGAAATTAAAGATTTCCTTTTCAGATGTTTTTATAAAGTTCTTATTTCCCACTGGTAGCAGAATGCCTCTGCAATTTATGCTTTTTGGCCAGATCATACAACATTAAAGGACTGATAATTTAGACTTTTATTTTGCTGAAGTAATTAATAAATTATTTTGACAGAAACAAGGCATTTTTCACCTCTAAATAATGCAGGCTTGTTCTTTTAACACTTGAGATGCTTTCCTTCTGATCAATTCTTAATTTCTTCAGACTTGTGTAGCAATTTTTTTCATAGTTTCGAATATATTGACATTTCTAATTTAAAATGTCTAAAAATTCTTCAGGTTATATCCATGCAGTATTTGTGCTTTGAATTAAAAGACCAACAGAACAAAACCATATGGGTTAACACCAGACTGAACAATGTAAACCACTAAAAGGTATGACTGTGCCACAAAGGTATTCTTTGGCACCTTCAGATACTACACTGTAAGTAAATCACTGAGTCAAGACATGTCAAGTTGGATTCTCCTTCCATTCACAGCAGAACATTTGAGTTTTTTAAGAAGATGGTCTTTGGAGTCTAGAATATGATACAAAGTAAGAAGCATATAACTAAAACCTTAAATTTAATCTAGTTAACATCCTTCTCACCTAGAGACATACCAACAATACTTGAATATGCTGGTCCTCACAATCATCGATAAGGCTTCCTTTAAAGGATAACTTAAGGTCATAATGTATAGGAAGTCTAGCCTCAGTCATGCTCTAGGAAGGACTCAAAGAGAGATTTGGGGGTGAGACAGAATAATCTCTTTGCCACCTCAGAAGAGTTTCTCACTTTTTAAATGGCCCTATATTAGTCAATGAGGTAATCTATGGTATGCCAGCTTGGGCTCCAAAAAGTGGGTGGTCTTTGCAGAGGGAGGTGCTCACTCACTCTACCTATGGCCGGAGCCAGTTCCTGCAGCTGGACCAAAGGCAGCCCACAGACTACACTCAGCACATTTCTTCATTTCTCACTTGAGTGCCCTTCTTTAGTTCCCTTTCAACTGCCCACTTTATATCGGCTTCATTACACCACCGCTCCATTTGTAATGTAAATTGGGAAACTCGGGGAAGTTTTTCTTTTGGCCTTGTCTATGGAAGAATACGGAGAGGTATTCAAAACGTATTAACACAAATCAATGGCACCAATAAAAGCAAAATCTCCTTAGCAACATAATCTTGATTGCAAAAGGAGAACTGAGAGCATTTAGCAGAACAGTGGCCCACATGGAATACGCATTTGTCTGGAAGAATCCAGCACAAAGCCTAAAAGAGAGATTTTGAAAAAATCCAAAATTAACTCACAGGGAACAGTTACTCTTTTTTTCAAAAGTACACAATTGGCTACATTAAATCTATCATGTGCTTTTGGCTCAGCAACATTGTATCACACCACTTTGCAAACTGAAATTACAACACCATGCATGCTTCACATGAGTTACAGGGTGTTTTTTGTTTGTTTTGTTTTTTGGACTTTTTTTTTTCCTTCGTTGATTTCTTTAGTAAAGCAAACAAAAAAGTCTCAAGAAATATTCATCTCACACACAATGTAAAGAAAACTGAATGGCTATCTAACAATATCTAAGACTGTAGGTACAAAAGGTTGGGCTATCTTTTGGGCTTTCTGTGATGGATTCTAAGATAGTAACTAATGCAAGCAGTAATGGCATTTTTGCTTAGGTCTCCACCTGTGAAAAGGGAAACTTAATATGCTGCTGAGAACCCTTGCATTTTTCTTGTCAGGATGAAAAGAAAAATAAGTAAAGGAATAAAAACTCAGAAAATAAGAAATTAATTCTTTTAAAACTACAATATCGAGATGACTCAAGGAAACAAAAAAAATTATCCACAAACACAAAATTTCCCTTAGTTTTTAAATGTTTCAAGTAGACTCAATTGTCATTTTGCATTTTAACTCTAACAATCCAGGTGATTTAAAAGCATCTCTATTGCCTACTGCAGAAATGTCTTAGTGTTAAAAGCATCTCTACTGCCTACTGCAGAAATGTCTTAGTGAATTTCTTAGTTATAATTACTTTATCTTAGAATTGTGTGTGTATATATGCACACATACACTTTTTTCCATATATATGGAACTGTTTTTTTTAAAGGTTTGCAATGGAACCTGGGTCAATCAAGTAACATGAAAAAAATAAAAGTCTGTACGACAAATAGTCATTTGATACAATGCAACAGATAAACTTTAGCTAAATGCTAAATGTGTATATTTACAGGAATAGTGATTAGAATTATCTGCCTCCCCCTAAAAACTGAAAAACCATTGCTAAACCTTAATAGCTGTATTGGCTTTAAAAATTTAGGGACAACTTAAATAAGATCTTTGGAGGAAAAAAAGGTAATATGTAAGTTGTATTTTTTCCTCTTCTTTGTTCCAACTCTAAAGCAAGTTCATGAACACAATATAAAATTTTCTTTAATAAGTTTATTGCTCATAGTTCCTAAACTCATATTCATAATGTTAAATATTTTATTCCCAGATATTTGTAAAGGTCATGTCTACAGAAGAAATATGTGTATGTATATTCATTCACATGGTCATTTCAACAGACATTATTAAGTTTGGTCAATTTCTTTTAAAGTGATTTGATCTCTAAATTCCAGACTCCCTTTTCCAACTTCACCTAAATTGGCTTAAAATTTTATTTGACATATTATAGTCTTTAGAGACCAAATACTGTGAATTAGCCCATATTCCAGTTTTGAGCATGTAATCATGTGTTGAAGTCATGTGTTACAACAGACTCACTTAAGAACAATAAAAACTCAACTAGGCAAAGCAAGCAAGCAAAGTAAAAGTTAAAAACAAAACAAAACAAAAAATCCTGTAGCTCAAATTAGGTCTCCATTTGTTTACTAGAAAAACCATGTCAGTGAAGGTTTAATTTTGCAAGACTAAATATACTGCAACCTACACTGGAACAAAAACGAAGCCACCTTAAATACAGATTTCCTCACAATTATAAAAGCCAACAAATTTTTATCTAACCATAAGAAAAATCTCATCTTAACAAAAACAGATGATATTCATTTGACAATGGCTTTAATTTCTCAATAATGAAAGAAAAATATAATACACACCTTTAAAATTCAACTGCGTATTTTACCAAAATTGTATTCATTTATTTTAATGTTACTAGACTTAGCTGAATGTAATTAGAATTACCTGAAAGTATAATTAATAGGGACCTCTTGGGTCTGCATAACTGCTCACCCATCAAAAATTTCTGATGAATTATTGATATTTTATTTGTAAACTATTCCATGCTCATCAAGGACATAGGAACAAATTCCTAAAATCCTTTATTTGGTACTTTTTTAAATTGTCACACTTAAATTATAAAAAATAAATAGAAGAATACTGTACTCAAGGTAGCCTCCTATCTTCTCAAAGGACATTATATAGCAGAGGAAAACTCTATCTAGAACAATATTTTTCTTTTAAAAAATAATTTCCATTGTAATACATAAAGAAAGCTGTGCGCAGTTCTTGACCACTGCATAACTTTCCCCTTTGTAAACCAAACTGCAGGATAACAATGCAGTTATTTCTCTCCAACAGTAGATTTCAGCATATTGCTTTCCAAATCATGTCTACCTTGCTTTCCACTGCCAGTTTTACAATGCTTAACTCTTCTGAGAGGTCAAAATGTCACTAGCTCTAACAAATGTAAAAAGAAAGTGACTTTAAAGGGCTTCAATAACTTCAGTTAAAACAAACTCCTGTTTATGAAGACTTCATGGTAATGCAATGAGATTGTAGTAATTACCTAGTTAAACAAACTGCTATTGGAAAAAAAGGAAGAGATGGTGGTCTTTTATTTAGTACAAAAGGTTTCTTGAGGAACTAGAATGTGCTTTTCTTCTAAAACATTTTAAATCGATATAGCATTTATATTGAGAAGAACTGGAACCAGTTTTACTAAATTAAGAACCAGTAGGAAAAATAATGAGAGAGAAAAATCTGCAGTTTGAGGGTACATCATGGGCCAGTAGAGGAGAGCAGCCAGAACACCAACCTGTTACTTATCTTCTCTTGAAGGCTGGCTGACATTATGGTTCTTTAAAAAAAAAAAAAAAAAAGGAATAGATAGCTTATCTGCCAAAATTAAGTATTACCTGGTATAGTTAGTTCACTGAACTATTTCTGAGATAAAGAGCTAAGAAAGCAATATACTGTCTATTTTGCATGAGGAGAAAAAAGTCAATTCTCAAATTCAGAGCACCATGTTTATGAAGTAAATGTTAAAAAACAAACCAAAAGAAAGGCGTAATTTTACTTTAATATTGGAGGTGTAACTATATTTTAAAAGGTCTTATTAGAAACTTTTCTCAAATATTATACTTAATGTTTACCTGACTTTTTAAACAAGCAAAGCATTACTATAAGTATATATAGGAAGTACTCACTCTCTTTCATTTTAAAAGCAAAATTTGATAATAACTCAAGTTGCTGCCGATATTGTAAATAAGTCAGAAAAGCTACTCAGTCATTACTATTAAACATCTAGCTACTTAACTTCTATATAGGACTTAATAACAGCAAAATAAATGATTAAAAAATATGAGGTAGTCATAGTATCCTCCTTTTGTGGAAATGAAAAGCAAAGATGCCAAGTAACTTGATGATCTTGCAGAACATCAGAAATCAATTCAAAATCAGAATCAGCAATCTGAATTTCCGTTTTCATTACTGTCTATTAAGGCTACAAACAACCTCTGTTGTTTCAATTTACCATGGGCAGGTGGCAGGGGTAGGGGGGCTATTGCTCCCTCGAACAGAAACAAGTACACAAAATTATGACTAATAATGTAAACAATATTTAAGTTTCTCCTAAATTACTATCTAAAAATCTTTGTAAAAGTACAGACAAGGTAACTCAAGATTTAAAGACAAATCTCCTTCAAATCTCAACTTATATAAAAGGTATGATCCTAAAAACAACATAAAGTTGGCTATTATATCCATGGAAAATTAAGAGTTGTTTTATTTATTTTAAAAAGGGTATTTATTTAAACACAAATTATTATGGGATAACCAATATTTTGGTTTGGGATTGGTCTTGAGCCTATTCTTTCCACCTTAATACTAACATAAATCAACTTTCTTCAGAAATAGTGGTTTGAGAAGCCCCATATGCAACCATTCTATTACTCCCTTCCTGGAAAGTCCAGATTGATAGGGTCTATTGAAAAGGAAAACACCAATTGTACCACTGCACCAATTGGAAATTTAAGTTAAAAAATTCCCTTTTAAAAATGCAAGTACCACTTTAGCAGAATTCAGTGTGTCAGCCATTCATCACTTAATGTGACTGACTCACTTTAACTGGCTTTCTAAACACCTAGCTAAGAGTGCCAAAAAATTAACATTCTTACTGGGAGCTTTGGAGAAGGAAGACAGAAAGGCAATTCTGAACTATGTCCATGCCTGGGTGAAGACTCTGGACATCAGGAGGGCAGCAAAAGCACCCACAGTACTTCAGTGGGATAGGAGAAGGAAACAGAGTCCAGGACGAGATGCTGGAATTCAGTCAAAGACAGTTTCAAACACAAGGTACTTATGATTTAGTACTACTGACCAAGAGCTGAGCCAAAGCAAATATTTACAGTGAAACATCAGGCAAGCAGCTAATGGTTATAACTGTGAAGCAAATACCATAAAAGTTGAAACAGTCTATATACAAAAATATTAAACCAGTGTAGTTTGAACTCATGCAACTATGGATCCAACTGTACATGTTACTATTTAATATCATTTTTTATAACCAAGATTGATATGGAATGCTGTCAAGATTTTATATACGGTTAGCCTGTGTCTATTAACATAAAGAAGCAATCAGAAGCTCTCTACATACAACACTGAAAATACAACCATGGAGAAAGTTGTTACAAAACTAGTTCTCTAGTAAGAAAAGGATATCATTGTTTACTAGTATTCAAGCTTGAACACTTGTTGATTTCAGGCCAAAATTACGTGTTTATATTTTAAATGGATGAAACCTAGTCATTAAAAAGTCTTAAAAAATCATCTGATGACCATTTGATATAGGTGAAGTTGTGAGAGAGGGGCATATATACCTTAAAAGCTAAATGTGTCACTTCAGTTTTACTGTAGTCATTAGGTTTTGGACTACATATTTTAACTTAGGTATATAAAAGTCATGTACTAAAATATAATAAAGTTTGCAAAGTACATTATTTGATAAAGGAATGTTTCTACAAAGGGATACTGGACTAATTGTAAAATGCCAGTAATATATGAACAAAGATCATAAGTAAAATCTAAACATTAGATTTTCTGCTAATACCTTTCCTTGGCCAGTTTTACAAGTACTATGGTTCATGTCTCACAAACTTGAAGTCAGAAAACAGACACTAAAGATCATCATTTAAAACACTTTCTTTGGACTAATGTTCATATAACACAGGCATCTCTGACATTCCTAATTTCCAGTAACATGGGCACTTAAATTCATGATTCAAGAAAAGGTAAACCAGAGGGCTTACACTGGGGGGTACTAATGAAAACCCAAGCGTGAAAATCTAACTCCTCAAAGCATCACTGGCTTATGGTAATGCCACATACTAAGCATTGACAGCTCTTTTCTATATATTCATTAGAAGCATGAGTGCCCATTTCTAGGGAATCCTTAAGCAACTGACATGTTAATACTTCTCAATAAAATTAGGAAAGTTTTTAAAAATCCTATACTTAACATTATCAAGTATGAAAACTATCTTACTGTTAACAATATTCTTATGGGAATATAATAATGTCAAAATTACAATTTATAGAAGAATAATAGGAGAAAAAATTATGCCTAAATAGGTATAGTTCTTCCTATAAAGCTGATTAATATGGTGCTTTACAAATTTACAAACTTTTAGATTTGGAAAACTGTGTTGCATAGTCTACACAGTCATCATATTTTTCTGTTCTTTCGGAATCCTGAGGCAGAATTAGCATTCTCCATACAATAATCTGTCACAGGGAAACCAAAGAGGAATACTAGAGTTTCCGAACAGCATTACCTTTTAATCTGCACTACTTTAAGGTGACAGGACACACCCAAGACACAAGGTAAATAAAGTGAGAAGTGTATGAATCCTTTGTACTTTGAGCTTTTCATAGGAAAAGTGTTATATAAATTCAAGTTGGTGTTTTGGGAGGCAAAGGAAACAAATAAATCTCAGACCAAAAAAAAAAAAAAAAAAAAATCCTAGTTTTTAAGACAGTTCCTAATGTCCAATATAGGATATAAGATACTGGCATTCAACTATCCAAATTTACATAGAATAATAGTACTTTGGAGAAATATAAATAAATACTTCTTAAAAATACAGGTATATAAATTAATGAAACTGGTATTTAAAAGATTTAATACAAGGAAAAAAAGTATTATATAGTGGTACCAATTCTTAATACAAATTAAGCATAGTTTATATAATTTCAAAAGTTATTCACATTATTGCTCGATACCACAGTTGTACGGAACAAGTTCTTGACACACACAAAATTTGTATAATTTCAGGTTTATAAAAACAAAAATTTATACATAGGCCATTTAGAAATTTAGAAAGTTTTAAAATGCATGGAGATATGTACAACCAAAAGGAGAAAAAAATGTATGTCTGTACATATTTGAAAGAAACAAACTGATCTGACTCAAACTTGTATGTCACACTCCCAATCAAAAAAGTATACATAACTGGACTGAAAGCAAACTAGTGGACTAAAACGGTACTAAATATGCCCTTCATTTCTTAGTAATAATCTGTTTTAAATATTAATGGGGTATTAAACACCAGCTTACTTTAATTCTACAACTTTTGCTTTCTTTCAAAAACTTTTCAGAAACACATATCCATTCTACAACTGTGTTAGACTGGGACAAATATTTTCCTTAGAAATTTTTTAAAGGAGTATTTCTATACTTTTGTATACAAGATTTGATAAACAATAAAAAATAACCCAAATAAGGCCATTATTAATATCATCTTGATCAAAAATATACAGATTGTAATGCTACTATATTTTGTGATCCTGAGCTCTAGTAACCATTAGATGCATGCATACCATTCAGGGATTTGTCTATTCTAATGAAAATAATTTAATCCTGCCTTACTACTTTTGAAGACAGAAATACCTTCAAAACTTTTTGATACGTCTTCATAATGTTACAGATATTTCTGCTGTAAACAGAGCATTAGGAATTGTATGAGAAAATATGTTAGGGTTCAAAAAGCTATGAAAGAAAATTTACTATTTTAAAATAATGACAATAAATTTAAAAAGCAAGAAAATAATACAAAGAGGGTGCTTGCTAGAACAGATAAGTAGAGCCTTACAAAGGTCTTTTTCTATATTAAGGAATTAATAAATAAAGGACTGTGTGTACCTTGGTGGTAAAATAAAAAAGGCTGGCCACTTTTTATGCTAAGTTCAAATGTATTTTTTTGATAATACAAAAAAGTAATCCTTGAAAATCAGAATACATAACATAAAAGAGCACAATAACTTAAGTATTAAACATCTGTATGAAATAACTGTTGCAAAGTCTGACAAAAATGCACACTTAGAACATGCGGTTATTTAAAAAAACAAAAACGGAAAAAAACACCACACGATTCTGTAGAACCAATGTTATGTCACCACCAGGAGAGCACCAAGCAAGGCACCATTGGAAAGACAACATACTTGGAAAGTCTCTATAAATAAAGTAAATGCTAATCTGGTCGAAAAATCGGTGTCTTTGGTAAAAATTCTATGAGGATGACCTGTAGAAGGAGAAAAAAAAGTTTTAAAAAGATTTAAAAAAAATTTTATCTTAAAAAAAACTTCAGTTATATTCCATCACTTAAAATGATTTTGATAGTGCCTCTGACAGACAGAAGGAGAGTGCATGCATGAATGAATGAGAAAAGGAAGCTACCATTTACTGAGAACTAACTACATACCAAATGTTTCACACTATATGGATCTATTTAATCCCAACAATTTTCTGTGAGGCAAGTATTGTCATACTCATTTTATAGATGAGAAAACTGATGATCCGAGAAGTGTAACACCATGGATTGTGGAGTCAGTATTTGAACAAAGGACTGTCTTAACTCCAAAGCCTTGCCCTTTCTACTGCCCTATGGTGGCTGCAGCTGACCCAATATTCACTTCCTCGGGCTTCCTCCCTTTTACCTAGAGTTGTTCTCATTTTATTGTACCAGGATATGTGATCTCTAGAAAAAGAGTTGGTTGTCTTTCTCTTAATTTTTTAAAAAGTCTTTTCTTTTTAAGTTAGCAAAATTAAAGGTTAAAATTTGTTCCAAAAGACTTTTTACAAGAAAACTAAAGGAAAATCAACAAATACAAAACACAGTAACACAGAAAGACACAAGTTGACCAGAGTTGATTTTTATTCTAAACTTGGAACTGTCTTAAATTACAATCAATTCTTCCTCTTGTTCCAACTCTATATGGAATAGATGCTAAATGATGAACTCCTCACTCTTTTTCAGAAACTGTGTCTTGATATGACCTCCAGGTTTGGATACTCTTCTACATTTAGCCATCTGGGCCAGAAACCTTCATTTTCACTCTTCAGTTCTGGCTTTTGATCTGTCTCAATAAAGAAGGTATTTCTATACGTGGCTCCAAAACATTCCTCTCCTAGTTGACTTATCCTTTGGTGCCCCCTGGGCCACTCTCCTGACCTGTTATTTGCCTACAAAATGTTTATTAGCTTCCTATCCAGCTTTTTTATTTGAGCTAGATTCCTCTGTTTCTCAGTTTCCTCATCTATAAAGTAAAGGGATTGGAGAGATGACAAGATTCTTTGTAGCTCTAAAATTTGATGATTAAATTACATTTTACAGTATATACTACATAATGAATAATAAAAGCTATCGTTGACTATACTTGAATTATTACTAGTTTTTAAAGAATATCTCTTACAAACTTTTCCCTTCAGAAGCCACACATAAAAATTAACCACTCGTCTCATTTCTTCTAGATCATACTGCTCTGCCGTATCTCAATAAAAAAAAGTTGGTACAAGTTGGTATTTTTCATAGATTTACTCCAATATTCAAAATATAATCGAGGAGAATTACTTCCCTTTAACTAACAAATGAAATTTCTGTAAGTTAAATAAAATCTGAGGTCAAATAGATATATATGGTAGATTATTTACTATCTTAACTTTTCAAAACTATTTTTAGGGGGTTTTTTAAATTATGTTTTTCCCCCATTCAACTATCACAAACATATACATACACATATACACACACACTCTCTCTCTCTCCAAGAAAACTTAGAAAAATACATTTTTTAAGCAATTTTTTTAAACTACTCTTCTTAGTAGAGTGTTTATCTAAAAATTTATGATAATTAAAGGGAACTATTTTACAAACACAGCACATAAGTTCAGAATGTTTTGGAAGGTTAAATTAAATTATTTTGTTTTAATTAATAATAGAACATCATAAAAATAAACATGAATATAATATGCATATTTTATGAATGAATGACATTCTTATAGTTCTATCTGGAAATAACAGTATTGGGAATAACTTTTATGTTTTGCTTTCCAAAGTAAATTTAGAAATGTGCAAAATAAATAAATAAATAAAAAGCTCCATTTTAAGCTTAGTGTTTGGGTTTATAAATATAGCAAATATTCTTTTCACAAAATCCTTTAAATCTCTTACATATCCATCCCTCCTCACAAAATACATAAACTCTCTCACCATCTATGATGAAAATATAAGACTAGCATATTCATAGGTCAATCTCAAAACAAGTTATTTGAATGTGCTTTTATTATTATAAAGAAGTATCGAGTGTCTTTTTATCATCATAAATTAACATGCTTAATATAATAGATAATGATAAAATCTACATTATTTGGTTCACTGAATAGAGATATTCTATGAAAGAAGAGACATTTTAAAGATATCTTTTATGTTCAAGGCTAGAAATGGGATTTGATTGTGCTAATGAAAGAGAAAATGCTACAGAGAAAAAAATTTTATGATAATTTCCAACTATTTCCAGTATCTAAGCACTGTTTTCATCAATCTTTTATACACATACACACACACACACACAAAACCTATGATGTCTATACTATTTCAAAGAATAGACAAAATTTGTCAGAAATGATGTGTCAGATAGTTAACTCTTCCTCAGATCTTTTTATTTTTGTATATTACCTTTCCATATTTAAAATAAAACACCCAAGCTCGAGGGAGAATAAAGATTCATAATTTTCTATAGTATTCTGAACTTTTCAAAAGGAGAAAAACTGTTCAAGTAAATCAAGCAGTCAGTAAATTAAATCCCATTCTAAGCTCTAAAATCATTGTATATACAGGCCCATTAGACGTCGTTTAAAGAATAAACACAGGATGAGCAACATCTCATCTCCTGTTTACTTTTAAGATAATTTTTACAAAATAATATTCCAATAACACTTTAAAAGACTCTTTAAAGGCCACTGAGGTATGGGCAGTTAAAATCTATAAAGGCTAAAGGTTTCTTAAGCTCCAGCGGCTTGACTGAAAGGTTTTCTTCCATACTTGGAAATCTGATTAGCATTATATAAAAAAGCCATATCTGACTTGCTGCGTAACCAAAGTTGTGGTTATTCTTTATACAGCATCTAAAATTTCACACTCCATCAACACATGTTCAGCCTATTTTATCTTGGCAATTAATTTATTATTTTTCAGAACACAGTGAAGCCTTGTTTTCAAGTCATTCATAACTTTATAAATCAGTCTTGCACATGAAACCATGCATCTGTGAACCGTAGAAAATCCTTGCACTCAGGAGATTAAGCTCCTGACACCTTTGCTGATTAATAATCATGGAAAGAATAAGATCAGAAGCAAAATAAATGATCATTTAATAGAGAAACTCACAAAACAGCCCTTTAACTTACATATTCCATCATGTTATTCGTTTCACATTTCCTTTTGCTCAGTCTCCAGTGCAAGCACAGCTAGACAAGAAGGAGAGTAAAAGAAGAAAAATGAGCTCTATTTTATTGCAGCACACAGACTAACCCATTTGTCCACCTTTCATATTTTTAGTTCAACAAAAGCATCTGTTTCCATACTGTGCAATTCAGACCCCAACGGTACGAAGCTGCTCCCTGTGGTACTCACCTTGTGGTATAACCTATTGTTTTCCCATTCTAATAACTTCTCAATCGATCTTCGTGTCTGGAAGACAAATGAGAAAAAAGTTTACTCTTGACTGGTTTTAGAAAAACTTTGTTTTGCAGCTGCTTTTTGTGTGAAAAGGAAAGAGGTATAAGACAGTGACTGAGTATAGGGTGGTCTATAACACTATCAATATTCAAGCACTAAATTGTAGCCTGAACAGAAATAGTACTTTGTTTTGATAAAGATATGGTTTTGTTTTTTGGCATTGTATTTTTTAACTGTTTCGAACTTACTAGCCTCTGATTAAAACTATCAAAGTCTAAACAGCTAATGTTATCTACCAAATGACACAAATTTAAATCCCCATTTCTTTCAAAAATATTGTAATACTTAAGTAGTAAAACGAGAATACCTTAATATATATATATATTTTAAAGCAAAGGTTATTTACATTAGTTAATGAAATGAAAAGGGCCTTTACAGTAAATTTAAAAAGGAAATAATTACAGGTTAATAAAAAAATCAATTTGCTAACAAATCAAACTAATTTTTACCTCATACTTAAAAATAATGTCCAAATTTAAGAGCTAGTTTATTATTCCACAGATAAAGATTTTCCAACAGAGGCAAAACTGCATTTAAACCAATCATTTTTGTTGGTTTTCAAACAAAACTGGTTTTACTTGAAAATCAAACTATTCAATACTACTGTTAAAGGAATCAACTAAGAAATTTATATTTAAGATCACTTGATTTTTGCAATATATACTATGCAGCATGAAATGTTTCTTGCTTGGGAGGAATAAAGGGGAGGATAATTCATGGTGCCAGGTGTTAGGATGAGACTGACACAGATGCAGGTGCAAACAGGACAGTGCTGCCACAAGAAGCAACTGCAACTTGCTGCAGCTGCAGCTTCATTCAGTCTCCAATCATTTTTGTTGGTTTTCAAACAAAATTGGTTTTATTTGAAAATCAAACTCTTTATTCAATACTACTGTAAAAGGAACCAACTAAGAAATTTATATTTAAGATCACTTGATTTTTGCAATATATACTATGCAGCATGAAATGTTTCTTGCTTAGGAGGAAAAAAGGGGAGGATAATTCATGGTGCCAGGTGTTAGGATGAGACTGACACAGATGCAGGTGCAAACAGGACAGTGTTGCCACAAGAAGCAACTGCAACTTGCTGCAGCTGCAGCTTCCTTGCAAGGAAAGGAGAAAAGCATACAGCTCCATTAATGTGGCACAGCTAAATAAGTACTAATCATCAAATACGAAAATCTTCATGTCAAACAAGGATGAGCTAGGTGAAAAACTGTTAGGATGAAGCTGGTTTTGAATGTTACATAATAAAATGTTTAATATTTATTTAAAGTACCTACTATAATTTAGTTACCATATTACCTCTTAGCATGTTAAACATGCTAAAGACACCACAGTCACAGAGGTGCCAATTATAATTCATAACTACTACTTACTGCCTTACATTTTCTAAGCTTATGTCATAAAAATCAGAAAATCAACTAACTCCCTGGATAATAATATGCCAATGACTAATTTATTACATTACTTTTTTTGAACAGTTTTTTGGCAAGAATTTTAAAGGAAAAAAGTGCCCTTGTTAACAATGATCAGCAAACCTCACTTGTTTCTTTGTAAAGATAGCCTTTTAGAGGCAGCTCTCCTTTTAAATGAAAATAGGGCAGCAGTTATGGTCACACTTTTTGTTAATTTAGTTGCCAGTCAGCCCCAAATCAAAAGAAAATAAGGCTGCAGAGTGTAATTAACATTCAGTTCAGTCGTTTTGTCCCTTGTCTAGCCCCCAAGCTTTGTTAAAATTGCCATCTGAATGCTGAAGGCTGTAGGGAAATCGATTTGATTCTAATCGCACCATGAAAAGAACATGATCTAACTGCTTTCAGCCCTCCGTAAATCTGTACTAGGTCTTTAGCACAATGCAACTTCCAATTTAAAAAGCACTGAATGTCTCGTCAATGACTTTGTGAAGAAAAAAGAACAAGGAGCAGACATAAAAATTCCAATAGTTGTTTAAGCATTAAAGTTCATTTGCATCACAGCGAACCTGAAAAGGGCTGACCTCTCAAACCGCCTCTCAGGTCTATGAAGTTGTAGCCTTGACAAGCTCACATTGACAGAGCTCATTGACTCTGAAAGGCTACTCTATCAATGGTGAAAAATGGCAATAGGTTCTACTCTGAGCAGGCATCTGCCTGCCCACCCGCTGCTAAACCAATGGCAAAACCGATTCAAAACCTGAATCTACCTTGTAATCTTCCTTTCTAGGACCTTTTAATAATAGATTAAGATTACTATACAATTTGAGGTTTTACTTTTTACTGATGGTTTAAAAAGGGGGCAGGGGGTATGAAAGAAGTAAGGTGGGGAGAACAAGCTTTCCAAGTCTCTTGTTTCATATTAATGTATAAAAATTAAAAGGTTGACATTACAATCTGCAAATATTCATTACTCACAGAAAAAAGGGTAGTTACCACAATCATCGTTTCATCACAAATTTAAACCCATACTATATTATAACAAGAACAAATCTCATTATGAATGGATCTCATGGTGTATATCATACATACACACACACATAAATTTAGAAACTTAAATATTTACTTTAAATAAATCAACTACCAGTATTTGAATAAAAGGTAATTATAAAGTATGAACCTTAAATTCCAAAATATTCATGTAGGAATTCTGAATTTATCCTTTGCCTCTAATTGAAAGTTTAATGACAAGGTTTGATGATATAATAATTATATCTTACAATATTTAAGAATTCTAAACCAAACAAACGGTGGTATGCCATATTCTAAGTAAGCATCTAAATATAAAATATTTTTACACACTTCACAGTCTGGAGTAATAGCTGTGAATTAACACCATCTAATCTTGCTATAAGACTTCTTTCCTGCTTGACAGGTGAAAAAAAAAGCACTTGCACGTGCAGCTTAATTAATCATTGCACTTGACATCTCAATGATTTACAGTGAGGAGCAGGTGAGAACATACAAAACCAGAAAGGAACCCTTCATCTGAGTGGAACATTTCTAGCACACTAAGGTGACAAGTATATAGATTGTAACAGTCATTAAAAAAAAAAAAAGAAAGAAAAGAAAGAAAGAAAAGAAACTGTGCCACAAATTATTTGTTAGTAACAACAAAAGCTCAAATTAAATGGGGGGAAAAAAAGCTTTAACTACTGAGAATGTTTAATACTTTGCAATTATTTTAGTTAACAAAATCAAAATATATTTTCACAATTAAATACAATACCAATTTGGCAGATATTGAAAAAAATATGACACTTCAGCATTTATAAAAGCTATTTAAAGCCTTTAAACATGAAAAGAAAGTACCTTATTATTGCAGTAATCTAGAAATAAAAGTTAAGAGTTTATGTCCACAGGGTTGTCAGATAGCTATTTCTAATGAAATATAAGATTTAACATTGCCTAACTCTGTGATTACTACTGGACAAACAAACTTAACCATATAAATATCTGTCCTTGATTTTTAAAAGTTTGTATCGATCACCAAATTCAACATAAATTAAAGCAAACTAATATGCATCAGAAAAAAAAACAATATGTATAAGGTCTGTCAACATGAAGTACCAAAAAAATATATCATCTTTTGGTATTCTAGGTCAGTGGATCTAAAAATAAGTCATCTTAATTTTCTTAAAAGAATTTGGTGCTTGTGAAAAGCACCAGACTGACAGTCATGGGAACTAAAAATCTTCTATTTAACTGAAAGAACAGGGGAAAGGGCAGTGCAGGCTTCAGTGCAAGCTTCCCTACAGTGGGCCTTAATCCTTTTCAGTGCTCACACCCTGGGGGCGAGAGGACAGGTTAGTGGTTCTTAACCAATGAATCCTCAGTCCTTCTGCATAAGATGATCAATAAGAAATCTAGTTTTATCATGGATTCTTATCCTTAATTAAAAGGACCAAGACCATCAACTCATACCATGTAATCAAAACAAGTTTTTTATGAGAATAACATCATGTCAACTAACCTGGTTGGGAAAAGGACTGCTCCAAGCATCTGGACTCCTACCCATCTCCCTCATCACAGAGCTCTCACTTTAACTTTTTTTTTAACACATTTCCTCATTTCAGCACCTTGCTAATTTTATTTTTCTCACTGGTGAACTAGTTCTAATATAGCTGTTCAGCAATGTTAAAGTAAAAAATAATAGAGGTTTAAAAACATCATTACAATTATAAATAGTCTTATTTATTAAATAGACTCAACTTGAGTAGTAAGTAGTAATAACAGGAGGATAGAAATTTTGGCTTTTACTCCTTTGGTTCCTTTACATTTTTGGCAGAATTGTGGAAATAAGTCAAAACATGCCAACTGCAAAAGAGGTAAAATAGCCTGGATAATTCACATAAAAGGCTAATTAAATAATGATTAATCAACAATTAATATTAGGTATGATATAGCCCTATCAATTTCCAAAGAAGCATCTAGAGTAAGCTTACAATAGAAAAATACATATGAAACACCTAAATAAAGTTATGTTACTGCAATTGAAAATCAGGATTTCCTGAAAATTCAAATTTGACGTATTATTAGAAGAAACATTTTTGTAATTTTTTTCTAATATCATACTTTCTAAGGAATATGTTATTATTCCCTATAAACAAATTATGTGCCACTAGATATAAATAAGTCTTTCAGGACAGCAAGAAATCATTTAGCAAATCTTCAATGTATTACTTCTCTACTTTGTTACCACTATTACTTAACAGCATACTCATTACCAACGATTCATTTACTCACAATCAATTGTTTGAAAAAACGGTTTTTCAAAGAAGTAGTTTTCTAGAACTTGCTAATAAAATCAATAGAAATTTCACAGATTTTAAAGTACTTAAAACCAAAGGAAAAACGTTTAATGTGGAAGCTGTAACAAAATTTCTCTGAATTTTTCTCAAAGAAATGGCATTCTTATCAGTCTTTAGAACATAAGATGCTAAGATATGTTAACAAAATGTATAAATAGGGTAGCTCACTAATAACTATTTGTAAAAGTTCAACTACTTAAAATTAAAGCTTATTTGAACAGGATTTATTCATAACATCACAATGTTCAATGTCTTATTTAAAACAAGTTTTAGTTTTAAACTCCTACGTTTATAATGCATTAATTAAGCTTTAGCTAAAATAATGCTTTGAATGTATTCATAATTTTTTAAACTTTTAAGTATTTTCAAATAAAAACTGTACTTATCTTTTGACATCTGTGCAAATTCAAATCATTAAAATAAGTGAAACAAAAATGTTCTTAGTTATAAGTCATTAGAAAGAAACCATACAAAATTTTAAATAATTATTTTAACTTAAGAGAAAATTACTTGATTCACCTCTGTCTGTTCTGGATTAATATAAATCTTATACTGCAGTTATGTGCAGAAAATTAAATGGCATATCTCAGTATTATGATACATGAAAACTCTATATTCACCAAAAGACAAACTAGAATATGATTAGATTCCTCAAAAGGATTTTTAAACAAATTCCCTTCCTGTACTTAAAGGCCGCTTTTAAAAATTTTATGTGAATATTAACTTTTAAGTAACCTAAACTAAATATCCACTGAAGTATATTCAGAACAATCCTTTTCATACTGTTTGTTAAAAGTACTATTTTTAGATGAAGATAAACTAAACAACTGCAAATATTTTGTGTATCAAAAGTGCCCTTTTAACTTAGTACTGAGCAGTGACTTACAGGTACTAATCTTAAACAAGGTATGCTTAAATACAATTTAATCAAGAGTATATGACTAGGGCTTCCCTGGTGGCGCAGTGGTTAAGAATCCACCTGCCAATGCTGGGGACATGGGTTCGAGCCCTGGTCCGGGAAGATCCCACATGCCTCGGAGCAACTAAGTCCACATGCCTCGGAGCAACTAAGCCCGTGCACCACAACTACCGAGCCTGCGCTCTAGAGCCCGCGAGCCACAACTACTGAAGCCCGAGAGCCTACAGCCCGTGCTCCACAACAAGAGAAGCCACCGCAGTGAGAAGCCCTCACACCCCAATGAAGAGTAGCCCCCACTCGCCGCAACTAGAGAAAGCCCATATGCAGCAAGAAGACCCAACACAGCCAAAAATAAATAAATAAATAAATTTATATTAAAAAAAAGAGTGTATGACTAGGCTTGTGGTTCTTAACTTTTTAAGGTTACTCTGACTACCTTGTGAATGATGAAAAAAGCATTTATGCACCAATATGTAAAATGTTGCAATTTTAAGGGGTTATCCACAAACCTCTGATAACTTTTCAGAAAATACTGATAACATATCAAAAAACTAAAACTGAGTTTCAACTGACAGCAGAAAATTAGAAAAATTATTCATAAGACAAATGAATTTCACTAAGCTAACAGAGTCAAATGTATTACTATCAGGGATTTTTAAAATCTATATAACTACACAAGGAAGAATCACTGGCTAGAACCAACAGGTGGGGTTAAAAAAAAATTACTGCTGATTAATTATAATGGACAACTGGAGAAACAGAAACAAAAAGGAGTAAGGAATAGTATTTGTTGATCCTCACTTTGGATGTGACCCCATGCCATGTGTCTTCCCTTTGTTACCTTATTTAATCTTCACAATAAACCTAGAAGGCAGCTTGTATAACTTTTATTTTACATATGAAAACTGTGTCTTAGTGGGGTTAAGAAACTTAAAGCTACACTAGGAAATGGTGGAGCTGCGATTTGAAACCGGGATTGTATGGCTTTCAACATCATGCTCTCTCCATTATTCAACGAACTATGAATTTGTAAAGAATTTGTAACTTGTTGAATAACATGTCTATGACACGCAAGGTATCTTAAGCCACTAACTAGGCTATCGGCCTTGAACAGCCAACCTAATCTAAAACTAAATTTTCTCCAGCTCTAAGGTCTAGAAGTACTCATTCTACTTTATTCTTAAGTCTCAATGAGATTTATCCAAAATGTATTTTGTTTTTGTTTATATCTTGCTTTGTGCAACAAAACATGAATTGAGGTATATTATTATTTTATAGATTAAGTACACAGGCTTAAAGAAGTTAAATAGTTTGCCCAAGGTCACACAACCAGTAAGGGTAATGACAGGATTCAAACTCAGATCTCTAAACTTTAAACCCAACATTCTTTTTACTTGGGATCAGCAAGCATAACTATTTTTACTTGCAACTGAATTAAGAGACATCAATTTATAAATCCTCCCAATCAAGGCACAAACATAAAATGAATACAACGTCCTTAAAATACGATTTCTTCAATTCCAAACACGAAGAAATTTCAAACAAAATGTTAAAAAACAAGAGAGTGATAATCACACCATTCTTTCCTTCCCAACATGCAAAGAACAGCATAATCTTTATGTAAAGTCAAGGTAACTAGAGACTTATATTTCTGTGTAGGATGTCAAACTCAAGCCAACACTCCCATCACAAATAGAAACGGATAAACTGAAGAAGAAAAAAACCCCATTATTTCTAAAACATCAGAAAATTCTGGAAGCAACAAGGACTAGATGAAATAAAATCCAGAGAAGGAAAGAGCGCTTTCTAAATCATTTGATGATTATGTACTGGCCATTTTCTTTCTTTGTTGATTAGAGAGGTCAGCTGAGGATTAGGCTTGGCACCAGTGGGACTCTACTAGGGAAAAGGGAAATCAACAGAGCTTTTGTAGGTTGTACAGCCTGGCCCAATGGACTGGAAATTAGATGTACCCTAAAATGCAAAGCCAGTTTTCCCTAGAGACACTACTGAATTCTGGGGCAGCATGGAAGGATGGGGGACCAAGACAAAAAGGCAGAGAAAAATTACTCATAGTCTCCTAGTATTTAGGAGACAAAATTCTGCTAGATGGAGGAGGATCTGCAACAAACTCATGATTGGTCTCCCCCTCAAAACACCTGAACCTGCACAAGATGGAAAGCTAAACTCAAAATATCCGAAGGATACAACCTCCTGAGGAGAGGAGACAAAGACCTGCCAGGCCTCAATCAAAAGTCTGAAAGGGTCATACCCAAGAAATAGAAAACCAGAGATGGACTGAATCTACTAAACTTGCAACCCAGCCCAATCCACCTCAATCTCTCATTAGATCAAAGTGATCGTTCTCCTCAAGCTACCTGCCTAATATAGAACAGATGGGACCCTTGATTTTGGAAGATTTTTTCTGGAGTTTCTACTTCATTCTGTTTATAACATCTACCATAAAATTTAAAACTTTAAGAGTCAGGAAAAAATGACCAATAATCAAAAGAAAAAACCCACAGAAACAGATCCACAGATAATCCAAGTATTGGTATTAGCTGACAGGAATTTAAATTAACTATGATTAGTATGTTCAATTAAATAGAGGGAAAAGACGGACAAAATGGGTGAAAAGATGAAGAATTTCAAAAGAGGACTAGCCTCTATAAAAACATCAAATGGACCTTCTAGAACTGAAAAATACACCATCTGAAATTAAGAACTCATGGCATGGGGTAACAGCAGACTGGACACTGAAGAAGGTGAGCAAATCTTTCTATAAACCACCACACCAATACTATGTTCTAAATATTCAGAGGGAACTGAATGTCAGCCAGCTCTAGGCAAAACACATTTTAAAGGAGTCGAACACATCTTTAAAGTCCCAGTGCAATCTCTGCACATTTAAGACTCAAAGTTTACACTTCTTTCTTGCATATCTTCTTTCATAATGAGAATTTAATTTAGTAACATGTTTTTACTCCAGCTAAAAACAAATCATCAGTGCCATTCACACTAACGGAAGTAATTTATTTAGTTTATGTAAGAATCAGTTTTCTAAGTTTCACGCCTAAAGTATTCTTTAAAATGAAACAGCAATAAATATATTCTTCTGGTCCTAAGAAATTTTTTACATGAGATCCCTTTTCCACAGCAATTGAAGTAAGATTTGAAAGAGGTTAAACCTATTTATCCTTATAATGTGGGAGATACTAAAGAGGCAAGAAACTGCAAATTGAACACTTAAGGATAGATGGGTGTTAGAATACCGGACTCTACCTTCAGTGCGAGTCCCTGTCCCCCCTACTTTGCATTAACTCCTTACATGACATTCTCAGTCTCTCTAAGAGTAAATACACAAGTTTTAAGGAAGGGTGTAATATTATAAAAAGAAAAAACTTTACCAGAAATAATGTGTACTTATTTATTAGGGAGTGAGACCCTGATAATTTTTCAAAGACAGGGATGTTGATTTTTGTTTTTATAAAAGTAAAACAGAAGCAAAAGCAATATATCAACTCTTAGTTGTCCAACTAGAACTTTGTATAAAATCTGATTAAAATATACTGTTTTCCTGCATCTTTATCTCCTTTATGGCCTCCTTCCTTTACTGTTAGTTTGTATTTTCAAGAAATACAAATTTGTTTATGGGCTTCCCTGGTGGCGCAGTGGTTGGGAGTCCGCCTGCCGATGCAGGGGACACGGGTTCATGGCCCGGTCCGGGAAGATCCCACATGCCGCGGAGTGGCTGGGCCCATGAGCCATGGCTGCTGAGCCTGCGCGTCCGGAGCCTGTGCTCCGCAACGGGAGAGGCCACAGCAGTGAGAGGCCCACGTACCACACACACACAAAAAAATACAAATTTGTTTAAATATTAGGGAAAAAATAATTGGAAAGCTAAATCTGCTGAAAAACTAAAGTACTGCAAAAGCTAATATAAAATGCTTGAACACTGTTACCATTTATAAATCAACTGGATAAACTTACAACACTCAATGGGCCTGAATCTCCTATCTTGTGAAATAATGATCTTTTAAGTTTCTTCCAAACCTCTAAAATCCCCCTGCTTCCAGGTATAAAATTAAATTATGATAAGTAATAAAAAACAGCTTGATTTTGTATCCTTATCAAAGAGTGAAAAAAAAGCATATCTGAGGCTTTACGCCTGGGGTTCAAATTATGGCCTAGCTTTGTAGACTGTGGGATCTCAAACAGATTACTTAACTTCTGAGCCTCAGTTTTCTCATCCTTAAAATAGGAATAATATGAATGCCTACTCTTGGAATTTGGGGAAGATTGAATGACACAGTACAAGTAAATTGATTAACTCAATGACCCTGGCATAAAGTGAACACTCAAGATTAGAAGAGAACGTTTGGGTTTTGCAATATATATGTGTATCAGATCATCATGTTATACACTTTAAACTTATGCAATGTTATGTGTCAATTACATCTCAGTAAAGCTGGGGGTGGGGGAAGAATGCATGGGGTAGATCTTACATTAAATGTTCTTGTCACACATACATACACAAAAAAAGAGGGAGGAAAGGAGTGAATTATTAGAGGTGATGGTTGGGTTTACAGCACCGCTTATAATGTTGGTTTCACAGATGTATACTTATCTTGAACATATGAAAGCCCTTATAAATATGTTATATTTATAGAAATAAAGCAATTGGATAGCATTCATTAAAAAAAAGTTAGCACTGGTTTTCCTATACTTTCAATTAATAATAATGATTGTCATAAGACTACATTTAACTCATCATCTCTTTTGTTTACCAGAAACTTTTCAAGATCGCCCTTCACTAAAATTTCATTATGATGTTTTTAAGTTTGTTTTGCTTTCATTACCTGAAACATGTTAGCATTTTTCTTTATCTAATTCTTCATCCAAAGGTTCACTGACATTCTCATCTTATGATTCAGAGTTACTGAATACACATGCTCAAATCCCAAACACAGAGTAAATTAGAGTACTAAAAGTTTTGGGTAACTTTTAATACTGTTAGTATAACTGAGTAAGTATACTTCAAATTCCTCTCATATACAAATATTTGCAGCTCTTTGGTTATGACTGTCCTAGGTTCACTTTCCCTTGAATTTTTTTAAGTCTTACAAGGCTGCATTCTCACTCAAAACCCTCTACTCTTGACCTCTTCCATTTGGATTTTCCACCCCTTCTATACCCCAACCAAAGTGACTCACAATTATTGGATAACTAAACTTGAGGTTGAGAGAAAAGATATCTAGAAGTAAATCTAAGCATAATACAACTTAAAGTAAAACAGATGAGATACAGGCCTTTTTTTTTTTAATCAAAGTTTCAAAACTAAATAGCAATTATCCAAAAAAAACTCAGAGAAGCCAAAAAAGTAAAAGGAAAACTAAAAAAAAACAAAGAAAATATTTTACTAAAATGTTAAATCTTTAGATTTGAAATAAAAATCAATATTGAGAACTTCTTTACTTAGAGCTTGGAAATAGCGATGTTTTGTAGACCTACACAGCTCAATTTTCAAAGGATTATAGATTTTTAGGGCTGGAGAGTACCTAGAGAGATCAGTCAGCCTCTCTTCTTCTGAGATTAAAAGAAAAAGAAGATGTGCGGGGGATGGTGGTGAAAGTCCAGTCTCAGAGAGGTTTTAAGCGACTCTCTCAAAGTCACTCAGCTTCAAACAGTAATTTACTATTGTTTATACTTTATCACACTGCTCCTGCAGAAAAAAAAAAATGTTATTTACTCTAAAAGACAAGATGCTTTTATTTACTTAGGAATATTATTTTGAATAGTGAGGACTATATCTTCTGAAATGTTACGTTCTTACTACTCACAAATTTCAAAAGCCAAAAGGTACATTCATTCAGCAAATACTTATTGAACATAAAGTAGACGAGAGGCACTGTGAGAGGCACTGGGGATATAGTAGTTAGCAAGACAGACACTGGGAAGAATAATAAAATGATATTAATAGCAACTGCCGTTAACTAAGCACACACTATAGCCAAAATGCTATACTAAGTACCCTACATGCACTTGCTCTAATTTTTTTTTTTTTTTTTTTTGCGGTACGCGGGCCTCTCACTGTTGTGGCCTCTCCCGTTGCGGAGCACAGGCTCTGGACGCGCAGGCTCAGCGGCCACGGCTCACGGGCCCAGCTGCTCCGCGGCATGTGGGATCTTCCCGGACCGGGGCACGAACCCGTGTCCCCTGCATTGGCAGGCGGACTCTCAACCACTGCGCCACCAGGGAAGCCCACTTGCTCTAATTTTTAAAACAACACTGCAAAGAAGAGATTAACGCCATCTTAGAGAGGTAAAAACTGAGGTTTAGAGAGAGTGAACTGATCAGTCATTCTGAGTAAGTACCACTTTCCAAACCAGTTCCTCTAGCACCAAAGTGCAGGTCCCAGCTACCACATGTTGCAGCCTATTTCCCTATTCCTAAAGAAATGATTCCCTGATACAGGACAACATACAAATAAAAGTATAAAGGGAATGGAAATATACACTATTTACAACAAATCCATACAGAGAGCACTTTTAGAAAGCCACACAATTTTGGTCATCATATGTAAGAGAGAGATTAAAGCACTAAAAAAAGGAGGTAAGACAACTCATTAGATTAAGAAATTGGTGTAGAGGGCTTCCCTGGTGCCGCAGTGGTTGAGAGTCCGCCTGCCGATACAGGGGACGCGGGTTCGTGTCCCGGTCTGGGAAGATCCCACATGCTGCGGAGCGGCCAGGCCTGTGAGCCATGGCCGCTGAGCCTGTGCGTCCGGAGCCTGTACTCCGCAACAGGAAAGGCCACAACAGTGAGAGGCCCGCGTACTGCGCCAAAAAAAAAAAAAAAAAAAAAAAAAAAGAAATTGGTGTATAAACATTCTAAAACTTAAGAGTTCTTCAGTCAGAAAGGATAATGGTTGAGAGCATATATAAACAAAGTCTATAAAACCACTAAATGTGGGATATTTTATATATATATATGCAAAATCTTAGAAGACTGAAACTAATAGTTACTTTAGGATGGAAAACAAGCTAAAACAAAAAATACTGTAACACAACATACAGTAAAATTATGAAACTTGTTTCCTCAATAAATAAGCCAGGCTGAAAGAAAAACAAGTCATAAAGAGTTCACTTACTTAGACATCAATTTTCAAAACTATAATATTACAATTAAGGCACAATCAAAAAGCAAAGTATAATCACAAGTATCAATGAAAATAAGCTTTTGCAAAGTAAAGGTCATAAGATCTATTTAATGAAGCTGAAGCATTTTATTTGCTTGTAAGCTCCTCAAGCTCTTACAAAGAACAGCAAAAGGCTGAGGTTTTCTGCTTTATTGTCTTCCAAGCACTTATCACTATCTGTAATTACCTCATTGCTTTCTGTCTACTTTTTAAGTCTACAAGAGGAAACATATAACCTCTAAACAGTATCTAAACAGCAGCTTAAACAGTACCAAGTCCACAGTGCAGCTTTAGAAATATTAATTGAATTAATGAATAAGTAACTTCCAGAGAATGGCATACTAGCAGCATAAAGAAGTGGTAGCTAAAACCAGCAATTTCATAAGACACATATGCTTATATTCTAAGAGTATCAACTTTATTCAATAAGTCATTTTAAACATTTTCTATTAAAACAAATATATGTTATGTAATAGAATGTAAAATTCAGATGAGTGTCTGAGATGTAACACAAGACTTCAAACATATTTTGTGATTGGAGGTGGCTACCTCATATTTCTAGACCCTAAGGACATATATTTATTGTCTTTTGTTATTAGAGCTACCTCATGAAAAACATGACAAGTACTTACAAACTTAAACTATCTCTGCACTCATCTAGCCAATTCTCCAAATAGACTACATGCTCTTTGAGTATAGCGTTAATATAAATCTTTCAATCCGCAGCACAGTAGTTATTTGTCAAAACACTTCTATAGAAAGAGGACATTCAGACTTTCATTTTCAGCGACGATGCAGCAATAGGCACCAGATTTACCCTCTGGCCTGAAACCACCAAAACAAACAAACAAAAACCCAAAATACCCCTCAAAGCATATGAAACTGTTTTCAAGACAATGGACAACAGACAAGGAAAGACCAGAATTCCTGGGAGACAGAGACAAATGAGAAAGGCCCTATGCTTTCCCATGATTACTGATGTCAGAGAGCTTCCAGGCCACAGTGAATGGAGGGAGAGCCCAGACAAAGCCGGCAACTCCGAGTTAAGGAGACTGAGCTGAGAATCTGAGGAAACCAAGGCAGCTAGAAGCCACAGAACAGAGTACCAGAGAGGAAAGTGCTGCGAAGAACTCCAAAGATCTGCAGATAGTCTCTACTGAGTATCAAGGTGAGTGCTGAGCAGCACACATGGGTAAGGAAACTACCAAAGGTAGAGCAAAGAACTACTAGAAAGGATTACAGGAAGAGTATCCCAAACTGACAAATATCCAGCACAAAGCCTCTTTCCATGAGCCATACTAGAGAACATCACAATTAACAAGCTACTGAGTAAAGTAACCAGGAAGGTCTTGCCTCACTAGTGCTCAGCCCTAGACTAAACACTGCTCTGGTTCCTCGAGAAGTTAAGCACAAACTGTGATATATATGCATAATGGGATATTATTCAACCATAAAAAAGAATGGAGAATTGATACACATTACAACACAGAGGAACCTTGATGAGTGCTCCTAAAATTTAAGGAAGAAATAACGCATATTCTGCACAAACTCATCCAGAAAACTAAAGAGGAGGGAACACTTCCCAACTCATTTTGTGAGGCTATCACTACCCCAATGCCAAAATCAGACATTACGAGAAAAGACTACAGAAAAATATCCCTCATGAACACAGATATAAGACTTCTAAACAAACTTAGAGTCTATCAAATCCAACAAAAATATTAAAAGAAAAATAGACCAAGTGAGGTTCATTCCAGGAATGCAAGGTTGGTTTAACGTCCAAAAATCCAATCAATTCCACATATTTCTAAACTAAAAACGAAAAACCATATAACCACTCTAAAGAAGCAGAAAAGGTATCTGACAAAATCCACCATCTATTCCTGATAAAAACTCTCCACAGACTAGTAGAATAAAACTTACTCAGATGATAAAGGACATCTACAAAACCCTGTCATTAATAATGATATGGAATGATGAAAGTGAGAATGCATTCCCCCTAATATCAGGAGCAAGACAAGGACATATGTTCTCACTGCTTCTAATCAGTGTTTTTCTGGAGATTCTAGTCAGTGCAGTTAGAAATAAATAAATTAAATCCAAAGCAAGAAGAAGAAATAATAAAAATAAGAGCAAAAAGCAGTGAAATTGAAAACAGAAAAATAGAGAAAATCAGGCCTAAAGGAGTCCACTCTCATCACTCCTATTCAACATTTTACTGGAAATCCTACTCAGTGAAAAAAGAGAGAAAGAAATAAAAGGTATACAGATTAGAAATCAAGAAATAAAACAACATAGTTATCTATGTAGAAAATCCCATAGAATGTACAAAAACATTCCTGTAATATAATAAGATCACAGGACACAATGTCAATATACAAAAATCAATTGTATTTTTTATGTACTAGCAATGAACAACTGGAAATCAAAAATTTAAAAATACCATTAATAGCACCAAAACCAAAGAAATAAGTACATATAAAGCTAACAAAATATGTGCATGATCTGTATGCTATGCAAAAAATTACAAAATACTGATGAAAAAGAAATCAAAGAAGACCTAAATAAATAGAGAGGTATGCCACATTAATGGTTTAGAAGACTTGTTGTTAAGATGTCTATTTTCTCCATATTGATCTATAATTTCAATCCATCAAAATCCCAGCATATTTTTTTAGACACAACAATCTGATTCTAAAACATATATGAAAAATGAAAGAAATTAGAATAGCCAAAACAATCCTGAAAAAGAAGAATGAAGTTTGGAAGACTTGCCCTACCTGATTCCACACTTACTATGAAGGTATAAGGTACTAAACTATATATATATATACACACACACACACACACACACACATATATGTATACATATATATACACACACACTAGATACTATATATACATATATATAGATGTATCTTGTATATAGTACTTTATAGTTTTATAGTAGGTACTACAGCACTATAGCATATATATATACTATATACTATACAGCTATAAAATATTATAAATAAGATCACATGGTATTGAAATCAAGATGGACACAAGTCAATAGAACAGAACAGAGTCCAGAAATAGATCCACATATATATGGTTGATTGACTTTTGACAATGTACCCATACAATGGCAATTTAATGGAAAAAGGATAGTCTTTTCAACAAATCACCCTGGAAAACTTGAAGTCATATGCAAAAAATGAACTTTGATCTACTCACACCTGTACAAATACTGACTCAAAATGGGTGATAGACCTAAAAGTAAAATGCAGAAGAGATCACAGGAGAAAAATGTTGTGACCCTAATTTAGGCAAAGAATTCTTAGATATGACACCAAATGCACAATCAATTTTTTTAAAATTAACAAATTGGACTTAAGCAAAATAAAAAACTTTTGCTCTGCCAAAGACATTAAGAGAATGAAAAGACAATTACAGACTGCAAAAATATATTTGCAAGTTATATATCTGACAAGGGATGTCCTTCAATTGGTGAATGGATAAACAAATTGTGATACATCCATACAATAGAATGCTACTCAGCAATAAAAAAGAATAAACTATTGATACATGAAACAAAATAGATGACTCTAAAATGCACTACCTGAATGAAAGAAGCCAGATTCAAGTGGCTATATACGCTGTATACTTCCATTCATACAATATTCTAGAAAAGGCAGAACCATAGGGATAGAGAACAGATCAGTGTTGCCAGGGTTTAAAAACCGAAGAGGGTGTGACTGCAGTGGGACAGAAAAAGGAAGTTTTTTGAAGTGAAAGAACTGTAATGTATCTTGATTGTGGCAGTAGTTACACAACTCTATCCATTTGCCAAAAATCATAGAACTGTACATCAAAAAGAGAAAATTTTACTGTATATTAAATAATTTTCAAAAATAGGCTAAGGTAATTTTTTTAAAAGGAAAAGGCAGACTTCCCTGGTGGCACAGTGGTTGAGAATCTGCCTGCCAGTGCAGGGGACACAGGTTCAAGCCCTGGTCCAGGAAGATCCCACATGCCCCGGAGAAACTAAGCCCGTGCACTACAACTACTGAGCCTACACTATAGAGCCCGCGAGCCACAACTACTGAGCCCACACACTTAGAGCCCATGCTCTGCAACAAGAGAAGCCACCGCAATGAGAAGTCCGTGCACCACAACGAAGAGGAGCCCCCACTCGCCGCAACTAGAGAAAGCCTAAACACGGCAACGAAGACCCAACGCAGCCAAAAAATAAATAAATTTTAAAAAAAATTAAAAGGAAAAGGCAATTTGGAAGACCTAAAAATAATAACGATAGGACAGATTAAAAACCAGGTCTCTGGAACATGGCCAGGTCATAAAAAGGATCACTCATTTGGGGATGGGTTTCAAAGACAAGGCAGAAATCTAGTTATTCAAACTATTAAGTAATGTTAGGAAGGTGAAAACGCTAAGCTGCATATGGAGTATGCCTTTGGTCCTGATTTGCCTTAGAGTGAGACAATTCTAACCGTATAAGACGATTCCACATCACAAACGAGGACAAAGCAGAGGTTCAGAGGGGTTCAGAGGCTGGCAATCAGGCTGGGTTTTAGCTTTTATTTATACTAGTACCTCTAAATCAAGGGTTCTTAACATGGAATACCTAGATAGAATTCCAGCAGTCTGTGAAAGTGGACAGAACAAAAATTCATCTTTAATTTCACTAACCTCTAACTGAAATGTAGTATATTTCCTTAGGCTATGAATGCATGCAACTAACTGGTAGTTTAAATAGGACCTGTATATTTATCACTCATAGAAATCACCGATTTTTCCTATAACATCATACTACCATGAGTCCCCTGCTATTTTATTTTGCATGCATTAATAAATATTTATAAAGCACACATTTGAGAGGTTTCAGTATTTTGATAACTATGTAATTGGTTTCCTCAATAATTCAATGTATTTGAAAACACATTTAAGATACATTAAACCTTTCCAAACACAAATAAAACATTATTCTAAGAAAGGGTTCATAGGCTTCCTCAGACTATCAAAGGGGTCTATGATAAATAAAAGGTTAAAAATCCCTGCTCCAAATCATCCTGCCCCCATCTTACAAAGCACCCCTTTTTTCAGGGCCTCTAATACTCTTCATACATGCATGAAGGGTCCCTCTCTCCAATTATATAATAGTTTAAACCCTCGACAGGGAAATGAACAGTTTTTTAAGCAGTAGTCAAATTTTTTATGCCCACTGGACAGCAGAGTCCATAAAAAATTAAATCATATAAATACAAGAAAGACCTTAAACGTAATAATACACAGTTGAATGAAGTGTACTTTCTGAAACTACAGACTGAAATAACCTAAAAAGTCAATCTACCTTATGTCTCAAATAAGAAGGAATTTAATGAAAGCATCTGAAATATGATCTTCTTACTAAGAATTCATGGAGAAGGGTAGGAAGTTTACTTTTGTTTTCTAAATCCTACACTGTGTGCACATTGCAATGTCTTGTTTACTCATTTAAAAAGTAAAAAACAGAATCTCAAAACCTCAAAAAAATAAAAATAACTAGGTCACAAAGGTTTCTACAGTAATAAAACTCTCTGATTCCTTGGGTTAAATAACAGCAAATGGCCAATCAAGTAAGATATAGCAGTCACTTAAACAATGGAAATGCCCAAACAGTAGGAGGGAGTGAGAGGCTCTAAACTATAAGAGCTACAAATTCAACTGTGGATGCAGGTACAACCATATTTTTTTTTCCTTTTAATCTATGGTAGGAAGATGATCTGGTGAGAACTATGGGGGGGGAAAAAAGATATTCTTGGAATATAAAAAAGTAAATATTACAATAGTAATTTTATTATGAAGGCAATATCTACTTCCTATTAATAAAATGCACTAGTTAAATATTTTTCCAGTAGAAATATATATCTTATTATGTAAAACAAAAAAGGACAAATAAAATTTGCTTTTCCATATTTCCTATCATTTGATGACAAAATGAAATGTAGCCACACAAAACTATACATTCAATTTCAATGTAATGGTATTTCATTTTTATACATTTAATTACACAATTTTTTAAAGCTTTTTAACAAAAATATAACACATTCAATCTATACTAATTTGCCTTATCTCTACCCACATCTTGGAAATTTTTTATTATAAGCAGTCAAAATTATTACACTTTAGATCATTTTTTCAGATTACAGGATTATTATGTACTCATCACAGGAAACTTGTAAAATAACAAAAAAATTTTCTTTCAATAAAAAAAGAAAACAGAATTCCCCATAATTTCACCAAATAAAAATAAGCACTATTACCATTTTATTTCTTCTATGGGTACTATCTTACATTTCAGTAATAATGCTATTAATCAACATATATTAGACTCTTGCTCTGAACTATTCAACTAAAAGTTTTACAAACACTATTTTATTTTATCCTTACAACAGTCCTATTCAAGTAGGGAGGTAAATATTGCCATTTTACAAATATGTCAACTACAGTTTAAAGAGGTTAGGAAGGGACTTTCCTGGTGGCACAGTGGTTAAGAATCCACCTGCCAATGCAGGGGACGTGGGTTCGAGCCCTGGTCCGGGAAGATCCCGCATGCCACAGAGCAACTAAGCCCGTGCACCACAACTACTGAGCCTGCGCTCTAGAGCCTGTGCGCCACAACTACTGAGCCTGCGCTCTAGAGCCCGCGTGCCACAACTACTGAAGCCTGCCTGCCTAGAGCCCATGCTCTGCAACAAGAGAAAGCCACCACAATGAGAAGCCCGAGCTTCGCAACAAAGAGTAGCCCCCGCTCACCACGACTAGAGAAAGCCTGCACACAGCAACAAAGACCCAATGCAGCAAGAAATAAACAAACAAACAAATAAATAAATAGGTTAGGAAACATGCCTAGAAGGTCAGAGATAAGTGGCAGACCTGAACCCAAATTTTCAATTACCACCATGAATGTATACATAGAGAACGCTATATTCTACCCTAACGTAATGTCCTATGTCATAAAAATTATAATTTTCAGATTGCTATTTAACAGCATGTGGACATAACTTAATCACTCCTCTATTGGATCAAATTATTTCTGTATAGTATTCAGAATAGTGTGACGCATTCAATAAAAAAAATAAAAACTAGGTAAATGCAAGATTTGGCTTGTCAACTTCTATATTTAAATTAAAATATATAATTCAACTTACTCTTTTACTGAGGCAAATAACTGGCCACATACTGCAGCCTAGTGTGCAGCAGCAACAAAGGCAGCCACAAAGTAGCCAACGTACATTAACAGGAAGGTTCTTCTTAAGACAACTGTTAACTCTGTTGATGCTGGCTTTAAATTCTTCAGGAGCTACCTAAAGAAAAATTTTAAGAAATAACAACACTGCGGTATTAATGTCAATAAACATGTCTCATTAGCATAAATTTTTCTAATTTGTTAGGAAAAGACTTTAGTTTTGAGGCATACAAATAATACCTAAATAATTGACACTCACTTTTCCAGTTAATGAAGAAGGGAATTCTGATTCAAATTTGTTGCTCAGTCCAAATCTATTTTTTAAAAAAAGAAAAATATGTTATTACATGTCATTGTTGCAACAAATACACCATTTAACTTAATCAAATGTCAAGTAAATAGAGTGCAACTTTATACACAGAATAACAATGGAAGTTTGAGACACACTGTCATCAGCAATTTATGAAATGTAACAAGCAATTTTAGCAGCTGAATCAAAACTTTTATACAAGAGGCTGAGAATATACAAAGACATGACTTCTTTGGAGCTATCTTTGTGAGCCAAATAGTACTGTGGAAAACAACAGAACTGTCCAATTCTGTCAAAATTACTAAGATTCTTCCAATTAAGTAACAGGAAGCTAAAATCTCTGCTATTAATTACTCTTTAGGTCAAGAGCATTTTGTTAACTCTCAAAAAAGGGATAACATGTCTAAGAACGCAAATTACATTTTCTGAGATCAGCATATCTACACTGCTATTACAGCTACAGAATGTCAAAAACACCTGAACAAAACAGCTACTACAACTTTCAAATACCAAGACATTTGCTACACATACCCCCAAAGAAATGAAACCAAGGTAGTGCATTTTAACATCTTTAAGCTTTTAAGTGTCTTTAAAGATCATGAGGATTGACTGGGCACTTGACTATTTCTTTGCATAAGTTAGTGGGAAAGAATAAAACATTCATAGACAACATTGGTAATAGCAGACTGCACCCTGGAAATAAAATTGAGATGCTTACATATGACTTTTAGTGGACCCTGGAGCCAAATTTTTTTTCCGGTTTTATTGAGATATACTTGACATTTAACACTGCATTAATTTAAGGTGTACAACCTAATGATCCGATACATGCATGCATTGTGAAATGATTACCACAGTAAGTTTAGTTCACATCCATCACCTCACTGTTATATTTTTTTTTTCCTGTGAAGAAAATGCTTAAAATTCACTCTCTTAGCAACACTTGAATACACAATACTGCATCTTGGGTAGCTGGCACTGGTAAGAGGGATCCCCTAAGATATTCTGTATGAAACAGCTGGCCAGGTCAAGGGTTTCTAACTCAACCATCAGTGCAGCTAGAGAGAGAAATCAAATAAGGTAGGCTGTGTGCAGTCAATAAGGAGTGGTGGAGACCAGCCAAGCAGAGGTATACAATTTGTGTGTGTGTGAATGTAATGAGTCAGATCCAGCTGATTACTGTCACACTAGAATGCAGGCCCACCTTTGACAGGTTGTATTTTTCTTCTTCTAAGAGGAGATGGAAAACCAGATTTCTCTGCAAAATTTCCCACCTTTATAATACTGTGCAAGTCAATCACAACACTTCTGTGGGTCAGGTTGTCGTTTGCATCATGATCTAGACTTCCTTACAACATGTAGATGGTGGCATCTGAGACCATTCTGTCATCATCTTAAAGTACTTTCAAAAATTACTTAATAGCAGCACTGAAATAACATCAATATGTCTTTGTAAACAATGAATACTATTTATGAAAAAAGTTTTGACCCTAAACGTAAATTGGCAACCATTACTGTTTACTATAATTCTGGCATTGGTGATATTCTCTTTCTAAGACTCTGAGCTAAACCTGTTTTTTTCTGTGGGGGCCTCAGAGCAATGTGGTTCTACTTGAAAATGCCCCTACAGATAACTCACCTACAACTGTAAAGGCCCTAGCATGAGGAAGAGGTATGCAGTACTCGCTGACAGTTTTATGAGGTCTCTAGATAATGGACTCCCTTTTCATCTATTTGCCTTAGAGGAGATACCATTCAACAAATGTTTATAGAATACTGGACCTTCTAGATTATACACTTCCATCTCTTGTGTTATCTCCCTTGGTCTGAAGATCTTCTTCAAGCAACAGGTTTCATTTCAACCATGTTTATTATTGCAATTAACCATCTCCTTCCAACCTGTCCTCAAATTTTTTTAGAAAAGCAACAACCAGATACCTCCAAGTCTCCTAAAGATAAGTATCTTCCTCTTCCACCTTCAGCCATTAAATATTTGGAACAGATTATTTTATCAAATACCTATATTTGCCAGTAATATGCTAATTTAGAGGGAGCAATCCAGTATGAGTATAAACCTTAATTTCCTTTCTCTTCCAAGCCTGGATACTTCCTTATAATAAGGCTGAGTGTTGATGCTTTGCCCAGGGAGCACTACCAGCTAATTGCCCTGCTGTTCCTGCAAGCCAGGGCTCCTTGTAAGTCAGGCTAGTAGTTATTCTTCTGAGTAAGAACTAGCAGTTCCAAGGACATTCTTTAGGCACTGTCCTCTTCAGTCATAATTTTGTTGTGTCTTAACAACAGACAGTAATCCTTTCTCTTTCTTCATCTCACCCCCAAAAGAATGACATGGTTCACAATAGATGGGAGTGCTTAGCTTTGCCACCAGCCTTCCCTTCTTCCCTCCTTTCTTCCTTCCTTTATTTATTTATGGCTGCGTTGGGTCTTCGTTGCTGTGCGGGGGCTTTCTTGAGTTGCGGCGAGCGGGGGCTACTCTTTGTTGCGGTGCGAGGGCGTCTCACTGCAGTGGCTTCTCTTGTTGCGGAGCATGGGCTCTAGGTGTGCGGGTTTCAGTACTTGTGGCTCGCGGGCTCTAGAGCACAGCCTCAGTAGTTGTGGCGCACGGGCTCAGCTGCTCCACGGCACATGGGCTCTTCCCGGACCAGGGCTCAAACCTGTGTCCCCTGCATTGGCAGGTGGATTCTTAACCACTGCGCCACCAAGGAAGCCCCATTTCCCCTCACTTTTCTTTCCCACCTGCTTAACAAGAATACCTGTAAAGAGGGGCAAGAAGATGCTGCTGTTGAAGGCCTTGGAGTCTCCCCAGGCCACAGGAGTGAACCCCAACTGCAATCTGCTTTCGCTTTAAAAATGTTTAAAGACTGGGGCTTCCCTGGTGGCGCAGTGGTTGAGAGTCCGTCTGCCGATGCAGGGGACATGGGTTCGTGCCCCAGTCCGGGAAGATCCCACGTGCCGCGGAGCGGCTGGGCCCGTGAGCCATGGCCGCTGAGCCTGCGCGTCCAGAGCCTGTGCTCCGCAACGGGAGAGGCCACAGCAGTGAGAGGCCCCGCAAAAAAAAAAAAAAAAAAAAAAATGTTTAAAGACATTTAATATTCAAATCAAGTACTTCATGATTATAGGCAGATTGAGCCATGATACCCAGGCACCCTTTCCTCATTTCCATTTAGAATATAGTACTCTACTATATTCAAACATTTGGGTGAACAAGGGGTGTTCAAACATTTGGTGTCCGGACTTCTTTGGTCTCTTAAATCCTTGAGGACCTCAGTGAGCTTAAGCTTATGTGATTTAGATTTATCACTATTTCAGATTATACATTAGAACTGAGACATCCAAAACACTTAAAATTTTTATTCATAAATGAGCCCAAAATGCTCACTTTTACGCTAACAAAAATAATGTTTTTATGAGAAGTATTTTTCAAAACAAAAAACTTTAGTGAGATTTTCTCACATCTCTTTAATGTCACACAATGGAAGACACTGAATTCTCACATCTCTTTCTGCATTCAATCTGTAGTGATATGCTCTTTTGATTAATGTTTATAAAGAAAATTGAGTTTCACCAGATATGTAGTTGGAAAATTGTATATATTCTTTGATACTATAACAAAACTTGTAAGTGCTACCTTATTAAGGATTTCTTGTAAGGAGGAAACAAGCTTTATCAATGAACTTTGAATACTCTGTTCAATTAAAATCCATTGTATATCTTGCATTTTAAATGGATTTTTTTTTTCTTACCCATACCTGATTTTATAACTTCATATATTTGTCCCTTGGAAAATACTGGTAGATTGAGTTATGCAGATTTCCAAATGTTGACACACTTCATTGTGTGATATCAGAATCATTACATTCATTAACATGACCACTGATCTCATCCTAAGTATTGAGAAGCTGTCAAGCTCACAGAGGCAGATGTAAGTTTTCCCAAATTCCAATTTTCATCTGAAAGCTGGAATTATTGACAACAAATGCTATCAGCTGTTTTACTTGAAGTGATAGTCTTGCTTTACTTAAAAAAAATAAATAAGAGGCTGAATGATAACCAACAAAACAAAACAAAAAGGTTAATTTGAGCTACCACCTATACCTTAAAACTCACTTCAAAGCATATTATTTTAATATATAGAATGGATAAACAACAAGGTCCTACTGTATAGCAAAGGGAATTATATTCAATATCCTGTGATAAACCACAATGGAAAAAATATGAAGAAGAATGTATATATATGTATAACTGAATCTCTTTGCTGTATAGCAGAAATTAACAAAACATTGTAAATCAACTATACTTCAATAAAATAAATTTTAAAAAAAATAGATGACTTTTTTTCCTAGCTTTGAATGTTACTAATGGAGATAGGCAATGGCTGTGGATTTTAATAGGTGTCCTTGATATGCATAAGCAATAAAAGCAGGAGAAGGAAAAATACAGGGAAAAGTTGGAAAGGGGAAATAGAAGGAAAGAGGGAGAGAAGAAATGAAGAAGAAAGTGAGGGTTGGCAAAGTGCTACCAACAACTGTCTTATTTACCATTCAATACCTATTAACTGTCAGTCCATTAGATGCCTGAAAAATGTAGACATGTGCTACATCTACATCTATTCCTATGAAAGACCTTGTCCTTAATCACTCTTAAAATACGGCTTTAGAAGTGATAAACGATGTAAACTATTTTCAAAGAATGACATATATGACAAGAAGATAAAACACATTAAACAACCTATTTTACCTATTACAAGTTTACAAGTCTACTAGTACTTGGAGAAAAAGAGAAATTCATTCAAATCAAACTATTGAGCACCTTCTATGTAACATTTTATGATCACAAAGTCCTACAACAGAAGGCTTATATAGCTTTAAAAAAATTTTTTTAAGAAAGAAAGCATGGGACTTCCCTGGCAGTCCAGTGGTTAAGACTCCGCGCTCCCAATGCAGGGGGCACGGGTTCAATCCTTGGTCAGGGAATTAGGATCCCGCATGCCGCACAGTGCGGCAAAAAAAAAAAAACAAGAAAAAGAAAGGAAGCAAGCAGGTAAGAGGCCAATTTTTACTTTTTTTTTTTTTTTGCGGGATCATAGTTTGCCGACCGGGGACTGAACCTGGGCCCTCAGCAGTGAAAGTGCAGAGTGCTAACCACTGGACCGCCAGGGAATTCCCCCAATTTTTACTTTTATATAAATTGAGGTAATTTTCAAAGCTCTTACACCTGGTAAAGCTCGGCAAAGGGACTGCAACTTTACACCTAAATCTAAATGGAATCTTGAAATAGGCTTGTTTTACTCACTTACTTCCATTTCACTGTCGCCTCGTTCCTAAATCTATAGCCAAAATTCAAAGAGTAAACTAATCTGTTATCCTGCACTCTCAATCTTCATCTAATTCAGAACTTCCCTTTCCTGATAGATTCTTCCCCTTCCAAACCTCTTTTAATATTTAACTTTGGAACCCCTGATCTATTGATCTGCTACCTGGATACCTATTTATATCTTCTCTTTAACCAAAAATCCTGTTGAAATGACACTCTTTCCTTAGAAATTCTCAACTATAGCTCATTCCCTGGAGTTCATCTTCCAGACTCCATCTTCCATGTCCTCATAATACTTGACTATATTCTCTCTTGCACAGTCCTTATCATATCTCATTATAATTATGTCATAAGCCTAACTCCCTACTCTGATAGTCAATGAGTTGGTTATAGGTAGGCACGATATCTTAATAATCTTTATATCCTAAATGTCTGGTCCAATGCCTGATAAATATTCATGAAATATTTGCTAAATAATTTCCAAGCAAGAAGAAATGTCTACATTCCACTACCTCCTCATTGCAAAATTCCACACCACTGCTCTCTCTTCCTCTGATACACATGATTTCCACATGTTCCAAGCCCAACCGTCATTTTCAGCCTTCCAGGTCGCTCCCTCTGTGTTGGGGGTCCCCAAGGCCACCCTCAGGTTTGATGATTCACTAGGAGGACTCACAGGACTCAGCATACAGTCCTGTGAGTATAAATCTATACTCACAGCTAGATTTACTACAGCAAAAGGATACAAAGCAAAATCAGCAATGGGATAAGGCATATGGGGTGAAATCCAGAGGAAACCAGAAGCAAGCGTGCAAGAGTCTCTTCTCAGTGAAGAACACAGGATGTGCTTAATTCCTCCTGCAACTAGTTTTCACAACATGTGTATAATGTTGTCTACCAGGAAAGGTCATTAGAGAGTCAGTGCCAAAGTTTTTACCATGGACTAGTCACGTAGGCCCCCTCTACTTAGCATGTACCAAAATTCCAGACTCCCAGAAGGAAAGCAGGTGTTCAGTATACACCATACTGTTTGTACAAACAGTTTAGGCACAGTGAGCCATTCTTATCAATTCTGGGCATACTGGGAATGCTTCCAAAGTCCAAGTTCTCAGACAACCAACCAAAAGCCGACACAGCAAGCAAGGCTTTTTAAGGATAGCAGTCTCAAGTCTGCTGTGCTCTTTTTGGCACAACTTCACACTCTCTAATGACACAGACATTCACATCACAGTTTTTTCTTTCTACAAGAACTCTTGTCTTCATCCCAAATAATTCAGTACTCAGCACCAAAACCTAACTGATTAACTGACCTCATCTACTCTGAGGAAATTCACCTCTATTTAATTCAGCAACCCACACCATCATCTGGAACTGTATCACCTCTGAAATTCTGAACTGTAAATTTCTCCTCTTACCACTACCATCAATCATTTCATTTCTCCCACCCTTATCAAATTTGCTTTTTTGTCTCTGGTTGTAACCTACTCCTTACCACTCCTCCTTGCTTTTCTACTCCAAATCTGCTCCCTATGACTCCACTTCCTCCTTTATCTGCCAGAACTACACAATCAATCCTTTAACCATACTCCAACAAAACCCTTTATTTTCTGCACCTCTAGAGTGTCTCTTGTCAATCCAATTTAATTGAAATGTTTACTTTCTTCACCTCAATTCCCACTGCCTGGAGCTACAATAGAAAAAAATCATACAAATTATTTCTAACTTCAGTTAGATTAATGCTATAGCAATTCATTCCTAATCAACTCCCTTTTCCATACTTCACAATTGCTCCTCTATGTGCTCAGCCTTTTCCTCCCAACCCACTTTTTTGCAGATAACCATGGTTCCTCCAACCAGAGGAAAAAAGATCAAGAACATAAACTGCTATGCCTTCTCTCCCTTTCATTTTTAGATTTACCTATGTTTTCAGTATCTTTACCATCTTTCTCAATGGAGGCAAACTAATCATTTGCTCCTGGTTGCATCTCCTTCAGTCTCCTCTGCAATCCACTCGTTTCTCCCTCTCTCTGGCTCCTTACACATAGCTTACAATCCTGCATAAGTCTACCCAGCCTGAGATCTGAACCCCTATTTTCTTCTCTCTCAAGGTATGATGGCATCCATCTCTTCTCCTTCCTCATCCAGTGTCTTGAAAGAGTCTTCCACATTCACCTCTTTATCTCACCTCCCATTCATTATTCAAACCACTACAATCCAGGGTTTAATTCACATTTCTTTACAGATGAGACTGCTCTCAACAGAACAGCTGAAAACACTCTCTTCAGTGAGTCCCACTTCATATAGCATGCTTTCTCCTAGCAAAGAGCTCGAGTACCAGAGTGGCAAGTCTTTTACTTGTTATTGGCTACAGCAAATACCTCCTTTGCTGTGCCAACCAAACAATACTGTCAGATAAAGTTTTAACAAAACCATCCTTTTTTATTAAATGGATAAGAAAAACCACACACTTCATGTTTGTTAATATAACTACAAAATATCATCTTTGATGGTTTTGATGTGACATTAAGTTACTTAATTTTGATACTACCTTAGTTCCAGTTTGGGGGGTGGTGGTGCTGGTTTTGTTTTTTTAAGTTTGGCGGGAGATGGGGTTTGTTAGCAATGAAAATGAGAGGTATGTTTCAGTTTAACTGGACAGCATTATAAATTACTCCTTTTATCCATTATGTTCCTTCAAGTTTAAAGTTTTAAAATATAATAATAATAATTTAGTTTATTCTAAGTCAAAGTACAGTTGGCCCTGGACAGTAATGGAAAGGTCAAATTTCTTAAAATAATAATTCGATATGCTGGAAAGAAGAGTAATGGGTAGGAAGCTGAACTCCCTTCAAACCTAATAACCTAACATTCTGTTAACCCAAAAAACTAGAAGTAGCACTTAATAATTTTAAAAGATATAATTCAAGACGGGTGGCATCTTAGTTATCTACAAAGACTAATAAATGAAATTAAAAAAAACACTTTATGTTGGCAAGAAGGTCTTAAGATGGAAAATATCATGTACTGTCGGTGGAACTATAAATTATTACAACCATTCCAGAAATCAATTTGGCATTAAAAATATTTATACCTTTGGCACAGTAATTTCTCCTTTAGGGATCCTGCCTAAAAAATAATCTGAAATGTGAATAAAAATATATGCATAAACAAGCTCCCTGAAACTTTATTCACAATAGAGAAGAATAAAATAATGGGAATGTTAAGTAAATTACAGTATCTCAGCATAATAGAATATTAGACAACTATTAAAAATGAAGTTTGCAAACTAATAACATGGAAAGTACATATAATATACTGTTAAATAAAAAGAAAATACAAAAACATACATGTAACATATGATCTAGAATGTAAAGGAAAAAACTTACAAAATGAAAGACCTTTCAAGGGCACAATTTGATAGTATGTAAAAAGAGTCTTAAAAAAAGTTCATACCTTTTGACCTAATAATTCTACTTCTAGAAATGTATTAGAAGAAAATAATTACAGTGGCACAGATATGTTCACGAATAATCAAGTATTCTGCAGTGCTATTTTGGTGAGGGAGTATTAAAGACATTTTGTTTCATTTGTTGTTTCTTAAAATAGGATCTGTTTTTCAGCAGATGTACAGTAATTGCTACGCAAACACATTTTATAATATACGATAACATCAATATAATTTTTTTTCTACTTGAATCTTTTATTTGGCATTAACTAGGTATGTTATCATAAGTAAACAAGTTTGGGGTTCACTAATCAATAGCTTTCCTGAATGCATTTCAACCTTTTCTATAGTTCTAGTCTACATAATCCCCAGACCTTTTTTTTAACTTCGATTTTTAATTTTTCTGTGTTCCTTGTATCTCCTCATATTAATGTCTCTTAGAATTCACTAATGCATTGTTATTTTGAATTTTGTCTTTTAAATACAGAAGTACAAGAACCTGATTTCTTCAACTTTGTTTTGTGCTATGTTTATTTTCCTTGTTTCTGAGTTGCAGTGCTATTTTTACCAGTGAAGGTTTTAGAACAATTGAAAGACTAAAACTGTATGAAATTAATTATGATATACCAATTTGAAAGATACTACACAGCTCAAAACCATGTACACTAGAGAGTAGCCTGTTACTCTGCATGCCTGACTAGGAGCTCCCTAAGCTCTGGTGAATTAGACCACAAACCGGCATCTGCTTTAAGAACAGCTAATTCCTGGGCTGGCTAGCAGCATATGGGATGGCAGGGCCTACCCAACTTGGACAACATTAACTAACTCAATCTGATCCTCTTTCTTGAGGTATCTGAATAAGAGACTGGTAACATGAAGCTTAAGCGGAAGCAGAGATACAGTAAAGTCATGTAAGTAGAGGTTAAAAAGAATTTTTTAAAAAAAGAATAAGCTGAAGCCAACAGTAAGCAGAAACTATGAGACAGAGGCAAAAAGGAATCTGCCAGTTCACAACTGCAACAGCAGAAGCTAGAACTGAAAGAAGGTAAGTCACTGTGACAGACCACTAGACCAAAGGACACTTGCTGCTGAGAAAAATGACAGAATAACTTCATCACCAGAGCTGCACTCAATTATCCAAAATAATAATATTCCAGTCTCCTTGAAGTCTGGCTATACAATGGCAAAGTTTCCTGTCTTCTTTAGTCTCCATGCATTCTTACAAAAAACGTGCACTGCTTAAGGCCCCCTGGGTGGTTCTGTTCTTTGAAATCTAACAGAGCCTAATGTTTCAGACTATGTAAGAACCTGTAATAAATTGGCAAATGTTCCCAATATGTTAAATGAAAAATGCAGAGTACAAAATACTTTATAAGTATGGTCTCAATTTTTAATAAAAATATTTATATATACATAGAAAAACAGAAAAAGTTTATCCATCAAAATATTAATAGTGGCTAACCCTAGGCAAAAATATTATGGGTGACATTTCATTTTCATAATTTCATGTTTTCCAAATTTTCAATAATTACATATATTAGTATTTTAAACTAAACAAAATATTTTAATAAGGACTAGGAACAAACACACCAAAATATTAAATGACCTTTTCCTCTTGGTGATTATAGATGGTTTATTTTCTGCTTCACTGGGAAGTACTACTTTCCAATTTTTAATAATCTTTATGTTTTTCATTATAATTAGAAAAAGCATTAAACCTGAAGAAAAAGTAGATGATTAAAGGAGTTTTGTTTTTACTTTTAACTCAGCCTAAGGAAATATATGTGCAATTGACATGTCTAGATTTCAAGATAATTCTACTAGTTTTAAAGTATATTTTAGAGTATATTTTAAGGATTTTTAAAGTATATTTAAATACATATTAAATATACTGTAAAGAATTTTAAAATTAAATAGAAAAAAATAATTCCTAATTCCACAACAGAATCTCAGAATCTGAGAGCTAGAAAGGACCACAACTATCATTTAGTCCAAACATTTAATTTTACAGATGAAGAAATTGATGCATAAAAGGCAAACAGCTTGGGTCTCATAGCTAATTAATATGTAGGATCTAGGCTAGAGCCTTATTTTCCTGAACCCAAGCCCGGGGCAATTTCTACTACAGGACAATGCCTCTAATAACTTTCTCTGTAAGCATAGAAAATGTTTATCTCCTTGAACTGGAAACTCTAAATTGAGAAAATATTTGAGAATTGGAGGGAAAAAACTTTTTCCATCAAACAGAAATTATAAAACTAACACATAACAAATGTTAAAATTCTCATACGGATCTAGGGGAAAAAATCTGTTTTTGAGCTTTTCACATTTGTATCTAAAATCCCAAAATGTATAGGATTTTGTTATAAGTGTTTCTGTTGATGAATAATATAGAGAATGCTTAAGTTTGTTGCTCTGGTTCAATAAAATAAAAGCAATTAAGTAAACAATACCCTGGAGCCAGACTGCCTTGATAGAAATCTTGATACTGCCTTTTCTAGATGTGTCACTTTGATCAAGTTTACCTTTTCTGAGCCTCAGTTTCCCTATTTATATACCAGGGATAATAATCACCCCTAACTCATTAAATGAGTTCATATACATAAAGCACCAACAGTGCACAGTATAAACTCTGTATGTTTAACTGCTTTCATTATTATAAAACAATGTAAATGTATGCTTACTTTTTATTATGGTTATCATCCTTCTAATAAAGTTGACAATATTATCATTTAATGTCCACTATAGATAATGCTAAATTAGAGAATGTCCAGATCTCGATGACTTCACAAATATCCTCTTCAAATAGCTTAGCAAATAGAATAGCCGATGATAAAACTGGCTACTGTTAACTGTCAAAGATATTCCAACTTTCTGCCAACCTCGTCAAGGTCAGGAGTAATGTGGAGGAAACAGGGTACATAGAGAGGTGCTGGGTTCAGGAAAGCCAGGCAAAATTAAACAGTTGTAGCCATCATGGACAAGCATGAGGCCAGGAATCCAGGCAGGTGAGACAAAGTTTGAAAGCACAAAGAAGTTACTGTGGTGAAAATATAAGAGCAACACAATGGAGAGACAGAATACCTGAATTCTAACCCTGGTTCAGGTATGAACTAGGTATATCATCTCAACAAAGCAAATCTACCTTTTGGTTTTATTTGCCTCGGGTAAGACAACATGCTTCTCAGGGTCATTTATGGCCCAAAAGTCAAATGCAGTCTCAAAGTTTTTAAGAAAAAAAAAAAAAAGGCAATATTTTCTGGGTTCACATTTTATAGGTGGAACAGCTGCTGTAAAAAAGCAAGAAAGTTTTAAACATTTATTCTTGTCAAAAAAGTTTGAGAGTTTTCCTCTTTGCAAGAGAAAGTTGTCTAAAGTTTGTACTCTACCAAGCCTGGCTCACCTCACGTTCTGACAGAGGAAGCACTATGAAAAAAGAGAAAGCACAGAGTAAGAGGAAGTAGAGGAGTTTTAATTTTAAGTAGAAAGTAGGGTAGGATGCATTAAGATAATTGTGAAAGATCTGAAGGTGAAGGAGTTAGCCATTTGGGTATCTGGAGGGGAATATTCCAGAAAGTGGAACCAGCCAGTGCAAAGCCCTAACCAGAAGTGTGCCTAGAATAACTCGGGGAATGGAAAGGAGGCTTGTGTGCCTAGACTGGGGTAAACAAGTGAAAGAATGGTAGAAGGCAGAGAAATGGGCCAGATCAGGTAGGGTCTTACAGGCCATTAAAAGGAACTTTAATTCTGAAGATGCGGAGCTTCAGGGAGTCTTGATACAGAAAAGAGACGTGATCTGACTTATGTTTTAAAAGAATCACTGTGGCAGATGTACCAAAGAGACCGTAAAGGTTGAGAGGCAAAGGTGGGAGCAGGGGGAAGAAAAGTATTGAGTACAAGGCAGAAGAGAGAAAATGATAATTCACACCAGCAGTACAGATGGTAAAAAGTGGTCAGAGTTTGGATATATTTTGAAGACGGAGCCGAGAGATTGATTTCTTGACAGATTAGAGGCAGTGAAAGAGAAACGGGGACATCAAGAATGTGTCACAGATTTTTTAGTCTAAGCAAATAGGATGCCAGGTCTGTCATCAACTGAAAATGGGAAGGCTGCACTTGAAGCTGATTTGGGGGGAAGATTATAAATTCAGTTTTGGATATTTTGAACTCTGAGACACTTGACCTGTACAAATCTATAGACTAAGAGAATTTTATCTTCCTGTCGATATGACAACACATATGAAATAGAAATTTCAGATTCAACCTGAACACATGGGTTATGCAAATGGCAAGTGAAGACAACACTTATTTCCTAATGCTGAACTCTGAGCTCAATGGAATCAGCTTTTTCGCTATTTTGGGAGATGAAGCCATAACCATAGAAGAAATTAACAGATTTCAAAGCATAAAAATCACGCTTTAAATTCATCTGGCTGCCTTAATACACATCTGAATATCAATGTGGCTCATGGAAGGATAGAACTGAAAGTGTACTATATTTACCCAGAAGATACAGAACCCCTGGAGTTGGAGACATATATATGTCTCATAATATAACTCTAAAAATTTTAACTGTGTGACCAAATTCTATACATTTGGGTTCAACCAGCTCTGTGAGAGTATAATCTCATTCATAAACTAGTGAAATCAAAAATTTATTTAAATCATGTATTACAATCAGTCTATCATAACCTCATAATTATACACAGTTCTATAATATTCTAGCATTAGAATTTTACTAAGTTTCAATTATTAAGGTATTTTCAAGTATTAAGAGACGATTACATATAAAGCAATAAAGTTATGTAAATGTATACTGATTAAACTTCATGGTATTAACGTCTGATGATTTAGAGATTCAACTAATCCAACTCAACTACTTTACATTACCTGTACCAGACCAAGGAAAAAAGACCTTATATATCTAATTTATATATATTGTAGAATATTCTTCATATTTATATAAATACTATGAGCAATACAATAAATTATGTTCATTTAAGAAATAATATATAGTTGAATTGGTTTATAGTACAGACTACCAACATATCAATTTCAAGTAACATTTATAATTGAATAGTTTAGAAAGGGCAGAGAAAGAAGGCTGGATACACAGGAACTCCTTCACTGCACTAATCAAGGACTCCATTGTAATTATCAATACAATGCAAGATCAAAGAGAATAAAACAAGGTGCTCTTGCAGGAAGCATACAGACAGACAAATAGAGATACACATAAACATTCACTTCTTATCAATCAAAAGAACAAAGGTAAGTTAACACAAAGTCCAACCAACTCTACCCTAAGTAAACTTCACTTACTAGATGTAGGATGGAAAAGAGCTCAAGAAGAAGAAAATCATTTTTCCAGATCTTTGAGAAAATTTCAATCCTTAGGTAGACAATTCAGTTTTAAGTGTAAACATGTAAAAAGCATAGTGTTTTCCTCCTAATGAACAGATCATTGTCAAACATCACACATCTTGTAGCTAAAGGGTACAAAGGTCCTCAATTCAAAATCCACGATCTTGTGGGAAAGCCCCTCTCCACTTCTGCCACATGCTGTTCTCTTGGCATACTAGCTGCCATGTGGCAGCAGAACAGGAAATGTAGGTATGTCATCAAGACAGTCTCCAGTCAACAGTAAGGGCAGCCACAGTTCTTTGACCTCACCCTCCACAAAGCCAAAACAAAAACCAAAAACAAAACAAAAAATACCACAATTGGGGAATGAGATGGCAAAAGTGGCCAATGAGAGTTCTGCCATACCTCATAGGAAAGTTGCTAAATTTGATGGTTTACAGTTAGAACTGAAATACCTCCTTTATCTAAAGTCCATCACCCTAGACCAGGCCACTATCATTTCATCTTTACTGTTCCAAGAGCTCCTAACTACTCTTCCTAGTTTCACTCTAATCTCTCTGCAATCCTTTCTGGCCCCTACCTGAGCTCGCCAATCTCATTTCAAGGCACTATCTCCTTTGTTTCCTACATTCTAGCCACAATACAGTAGTATCCTTTCAGTTCCTCAGGGAAGCTGCACTTATTTTGCTGTTCTCCAGACTTGCAGTGCTCTTCACAGGACTCTTTCACCCTTCCTAAATGTTTCCTTCTCAGAGGGGTTCTCCCTAATCACATTATTTTCTATCAGAGACTCTAATGGTCTCCTTCACAGCAATTTTCTCAGACATAATTTGTCTATTAGTTGTAAGCTCCAGGAGGGCAGAGGAACTATGCATGTTTCATTCGTAACTATATACCCAGAGACTCACATGACATTTAGCATAAAATTTAATAAATACTTGTTAAATTACTTATCAGGAAACCTCAATAAGACAGTTGATAATGATTAGTCAAAAATACTCTGAGCAAACAAGTATCTTAAAACCCAAGTATTAAAATTCAAGCATCTAAGTCTAGCACTCAGAACCAACTTCTCTTACTTCACACATAGCTCTAATAAGGTTGGTTGTCTCATTTCCAACCTACAGCTGATCAATTAGAAAGAAAAGAAGAATGTAAACAGAAAGTAAAATCTCTCACATGTGAAATTCAAAAGAAAGTGTCATTCAGAGAAGATCCTCAAACCCCAAAATACCTCAACAGCCTCGAAGAACATCACTGTGCACCAATCTGTTAGTATCTTCTTTTGATTAAATGTTTCCCCTACTCAATCAGATAATTCTGATTTATGCTCAGGATCTTGCTTTAAAGCAGGAAAGCATATGTCACATTTCAGACTGATTTCCAAGAAAACAGTAAAGATTAACCAAAAAATATGCATGAAGGGATAAATATCAAAATATATGGTAATTATTTGCTGAATGCCTACTATGGGTCCAGGTAATCAGATAAATTATTTCTGACTGTCACACCTAATCTCTGAGGTAGATATCCCTTTTGCAGATGAGAAAACTAAAGTTCAGAAAGGTTAATGGTTACAGTTAGGAAGTTTCTGAGAACTGAAATCAATCTGCCTGACATCCAAGACCACACTCTTTCCACAGTACCATCTATTGTTTTCCAAATGCATCTGATATAAGAATCACCCAAGGTCTTATTAAAAATAAAAATTCCTAGTCTTCCCCTAAAGATTCTGATTGGGGATGTCTTGGGTAAGAACTCGAAATGTATATTTTTTAAAATGTCCTTAGTGATTCTGATGATTAGGCAAGTTTAAAAAATATTGTACTGGGATTAAGCTAGACTGCATGAACACGGAAACACTGGTATAAGATCTGATTTTACAAGTGGATTCTGAAACAAATTATGAAAAGTCACCAACAAATCTTACACAGAAGATACTGGAGTAAGGATACCTAACAGCATCTGTTGCTGTTATATTTTAAAGCTTAATTTTATCGTGAATGAAATCTTAAGTAGCTTTATAACAGATTTGAAAGCTAAGCCAGACATAGATACTAGAGAGACTTAAAAGATTCCCTTCTGAGTATATAGTTAGTCTAATATCCTAGGTGTTTAACCTGCTAGGAATATAAACTCAAGTTGGAATTCAAGAGCAGCTCTCATATAACATTATTATTTAGAGTAATGTTATTTAGAATAATAATATTTAGTATTTGATTATTTACCATCATAAATAATTTCATATCATTTACGTCCCACCATTTAGTTCCTATATTCCACTTAGCTAGACACATAAAATCTTAAGTACTGGTTAATTTCACATCTGTTGGCAGGCAGAAATTCCACATTGAACTGTTTGGACTGGAATATCATGTGAATTTCAAATTCAAATACAGTAAAATTTTGAAACTTCAGTTTACTACCATATTTCTCATTTCTTCAAGAAAGTTTACCCATTGAGAATTTTTGGCAGTTAATCCAGTTAAAACATTTAGCATTTTTTTTCCTTCATATTATCAGAGATACATTCAATGCTATGTTCTAAATCAAACTAATTTCCTCTCAAATTATACGGAGTAAGAAAATTCTCTGGGAAAAAAATATCTACTTTAGGTGACAATTTCCTCACATTCACCAAACTTTGTTTTTTAAGAAAAGACATCAGCCTGCCCTGTGAATCATGTGGAGCAAATAGAAGCCCAGACTTGGGCATCAACCCCTATTCTTCTCTGCCTTTGGTATCCTGGCTTCTCAATTCCCTGGCATTCTTATTTTATTGTTATTTTAAAATGATAGGTATATGACATGGGAATTAATTTCCTTTTATTCCTATTTACATTGCTCGTATTTTCTTCCTCTCCTCTTAGGCAATCAATTAAATGTATTTAACATGCATCTTTTCATTTGTATGTGTTTTTACAAAAATGAATATGGTTGTGCATGGATTTTTAATAAACGAATATATACATTACAACAAAAAAAAAAGAGAAGCCAGAGAATTTCCTGGCGGTCCAGTGGTTAAGACTCTGTGCTTTCACTGCCGAGGGCACGGGTTCAATCCCTGGTCAGGGAACTAAGCTCCTGCAAGCCGCACAACACGGCCAGTAAATAAATCAATGAAATAAGACTGGCCACTTATCTTATAAATGTGATTTCATAAGAGTTCTATTGTAAAATATTGTTTGCCTTCATTGGTAGGTACAGAAAAAACAAAAAAAACAGTTATTCCTTTGACAATTCTAACAAGATCCAAAGATGTATGCAATCACCTCATTTATTTAGAGAACATTTCAGGACCTATAACATTCCAGACACTATATGAAGCAATGGAGAAATAAAAACCAAGAAGCATAATTCCTGCCCTCAAAGAACTATCCAGTTTTGTGCAGAAATATCAATAAGATCTTCAAAAATCTCCAAACAACAAATTTAATCTTTAAAAATGGAATTATGTCGGGTGGAAGAGAGGAGGTGGGAGTTATAAAGTTTAAAACAAACTGTTAAACTAAAGTGAATCTGTTATTTGGGCAAATCATATTCAGGTCTCTTGTTGCTAACCACAGCATCTAGAAGCAGTCTTGGTCCAATACATTTCAAGACAATTTTTTTTTAACTCTACCATCTGAAAGGTCAGTATACACTAAAGTGTTCCTGTGATGTCTCCTATGCAAAGATCCTATTGTATCCCAAGTGTTCCCATATTTTTTCAAGTCACATTTCTAAATCTTTCAATTTTCACAGCTTAACTGAGATGAAGACAAAGAGAATGATGTCCCACAGCCATTGATAAAAACTGGTAAAGGATGAGGAATTATTTGTGGACATGACAGGAAGATTATACCTCAGAAGAAAGTACCCGAAGACACAATAATTTAGTGAAATTAGAAACAAACCCCAGTAAAATAAGTTGGCTCTATGACTGGGCTTATTTTAGAAGTCAAAGATTATACATGCCCTATGAAAGCTCCAGGTTTGATTCTGATATGGGAGGGCATGAAATGAGACAGGAACTAATGTCAGTTATAATGATAGTTTAGATAGGAAATACTGGCCTAAAACCAGTTTTAAATTCTAATTTTTATATTAACACATCACTATCATCATTGTAAAAAATTAAACTCTTCAACAAATGATCATTATATTTTACACAAATTTATTCTAAGGGGCAAAGAACACCATAATTTAAAAATATTAACAAATTTGGCCAATACCACCTAATAAGTTAATCAGTTTTTTCCCCTCATCTTCATTACATAATAATACACACACACACACACACACACACACACACACATACACAAACACACACACACACACAAACACACACACACACAGGAAATCTACTTTTAATTGAAGTGGGAGTTCAAGCCTTTTAAATTACATGTACATAAACATTATGCAATAACAGGAACTTATCATTTCCCTCTCTTCCTTCAAATGCCACTTTCCTCAAAATATGCTTCTGCACAAGATTTCTTCCTGTTGGAGCTGCCACCCTGTTTCATATTGCTACATGCAAATCCAAAAATGAAGGAAATTATTATACTCATCTAGAAGAATATCAAGAAAGAATACTGATCTTAATGGAGGTACACAGTTTAAGCCTGATTTGGGGTCAACATGAAAATATTTTATTAGAAACTACATTAAAGCAGGCTTCGTTTAGGCAAATTATACATTTTAAATACTTATGTTCCCAAAATCTGATTATGCCACAAAACTAACCAAGACCTGCCTGTGTAGTAGAAAATGGAAGGTGACTTAATTTCTCACGTCACTATAATGACGTGCCAAATTACATCATATGAGAATATAGTGATGTCTAAAATGAGAGTAATAGTATAATACGATGTAGTAAATCATAGGGGGAGAAAAGAGTAGAAATATTCAACTATAAGCGTCTACTCAAAAGTGAAATCTGTGAAAAACACATATGGATGGATCTATATCTTTTCAGATTGATCTGTATTACAGATGATTCTATACATTACACTATAATTGCCTTTCAAGGGAAAAGGGCTCTGAACAGTTCCTTAGTTTAAATAAATGGGTAGGGGGTAGGGCAGCTGCAGTGATAAGCTTAACCAGTCTTATTATAACTATTTTAATAGCTCTTCCCATTTATACTTAAGATTTTTTTTTTTGATGTGGACCATTTTTCAAGTCTTTATTGAATTTGTTACAATATTGCTTCTATTTTATATTTTGGTTTTTTGGCCGCAAGGCATATGGGATCTTAGCTCCCCAACCAGGGATCGAACCCACACCCCCTGCATTGGAAGGCGAAGTCTTAACCACTGGACCGCCAGAGAAGTCCCCCCATTTGTACTTAAAGGCAAGAAAAACTGAATATGCTCAACAGGTATAGCAACCCATAAACACCAATTTCAGAAACCTTTATAGGTGTTAACGGGGTTCCTACTGGCATAGTAAGCCTGTGAATTATGTATGACAGAGTCATGTAAAAAAAGTTTTGCATTAGTTACTATATTTATATATGGCACCACAAAACAGGATTAGGTTTTCAATGCAGAAAGATTCTTATTAATCCTCACTGAAATATTTCACACAATAATTTAACCTCATACAAATTGTCTAGAAATGGAAAAACAAGACTAAAGTGAATCACTATTAGGTTTGAAAACGGCAGTTCGGATTGCTTAGTACTGTGCTTTACTCCTATGTTTCTCAAAGTGGAACACTGTGTGTGTGAATGATAATAAAGGCTAATATCTATTGAGCACATTACCATACAATGTGATGAATTCTTTGCATGTATTTTCTCAATTAATCCTTAATAATTTTAACAGTGAGGGACTATAACTATCCCCATCTTAAATGAAGAGTCTTAGATATAAATAATTTACCCAAAAAGTGGCAGAGGATAGATCTGAACCCAGAGCCTGGAACCAAGGTAACAGGAAAGAAAGAGAAGTTGCTGAGGGAGATCGCAGAAAAATTAACTCCCCTCGTAGAAAGGCATACTGTTTACTGGTGGCATATAGTTCCTCTTATACTCTGGAATAATGGTTTTCAATCCTGGGTACATATTTGAATCACCTGTGGAACTTTTTAAACAAGCTATGCAAGCCTGGGACACTCACTTAGATAACTGGCTTTCAACTGGGGCAAAGACACGGCTTTTTTTTTTTTTAAAGCTCCCCAGGTGATTCTAATGGGCAACTAACATTGAGAACCACCACTAATTCTCTCCACTCTGTTAACTTCTCTAAGCAGCCAACTAAAATCAAATTTGCTAATCACCTATTTGGTTCTGAGCACTTCGCCTATTATATTTTCCATCATGCCCAAGAAAGTACTTAGCTTTTCTTTCCCTTAAACAGAGGAAACATTATAACTATAGTTGCACCTTTTTAAATAAAATATTGCCAGCTTTTTTTTTTGACAAGAGGAATGTAAGGGGCAGGGTGGGCAGACAACATGATAAAGTTTGAAAACTCTTCTTTAAGCACTCCTTAGGTTTAAAAGAATGTAAAAAGGTCCTAATAGTCAAACAAAACTTAAATGGCAGGCTCTGAAGACTTAAAAATTTCTGTGATATGTGTTAAAAAAAGATTTAATATCCCACTATATTTGGTTACATGTCTTAATTCTGCTGGTGATAACAGTTAAAATACTAAGTAACTGTTATTGTGGTGATAAATTCCATTGTCTTCTCATGGCACTGTGACAGCACTTAGGCAGCGTTTTCACCCTGGTTAAGTCACCTGAATATAAACTAACAGGTGCTAAAGAAATCAAAGCATTACATAAGCACACCCAAACAACAATATGGCTGATCACATCATGTATTGAGAAATGCAAGGGTTTTGCTGACGGTCTTATATGAAAAGTCTTACTGTTTCACTGAAAGTTATTCACTGCAAGACCCACTCACCCTAAACCAAAAATATAATGAAAAGTGTTCCAGGCAGTCTCAGACTTGCTGGCCCTTTTATTTTACTAAAAAGGTGAAGTGGGGAGATATCTGACAAGCATGAAGTTTGACCTAGGATTTGAACAGAGATCTAAAATGAAAAACAGTATAAATACTTCAAGTTGTACAAAACTCTGGACTTCTCAGAGAAACATTACAAAACTTCCTGCTTCCGGACAGCTCATTATTTGGTTCAAGTCTTCACATTCCTTTATTAGTCATGACCTTTCAGAAAGCTCTCCTTCCTTATTGTTTGAATAATATTGCGCTTTTAAAATGCTGCCAGTTGGACTTACAGGAACCCTTATCAAATGAAGAAGCCATCCCAGAGTTCATGCCCAAAGGAGGGACTTAGATTACTGAGAACCCCCAGTAACCTGAGCGGTGTGTGCCCATCACATAGATTTTTTTTTTTAATTATGTGTAAGCATACATCGTTCTGCATCTTAAATATATATGTTCATCTATACTTTTTATCATATACAATTACAGGAACTTGCACTAGTTCCGCAGAAACTGACTCTGCAAGAAACTGGGAAGACCTGTGGGTGTGTGAAATACACAAGGACAGGGAACCACTCATTACCGATCGTCACTGGGGTCTCACCCGGCCCACATCTGGCCTCTGAGCCATATGTCACTAGGCTTAAAGGCACAGACGAGGAGACAGAAGCACAGGGTAACTGGATGAGAAAACAGGGGGAGACACCTCAGAAATGCGTATTTCCACCCCAAGGCTGAAGGAGTGGCCGGAAGGGCAGACCCTGAAGAATAACCTTCCTTCTGGGATCCGTCAAGGCGCCCAGGCCCGAAGGGCCTACTAAGAGGGGTGCGGGGGAAGGGAGGGCAGCGTCTGTCCCCACTTCAGAGACCGAAACCAATGAAAATAAAGCAAGTTTTCACTTCCTGGTCGCCTACTCCTCCCGCAGGCCTCCGACACCAGACGCACACCGCGGCGAGAGGGCCCCCGCGGAGTAAGGGCCCGCCCCAGCCCTGCACCTCCCGTCCTCGCCCTCGCCCTCCTCCGGGCCTTACACGGTGACGTGACCGGAGCCGCGGACCACCACCGGGTCCGGCGAGTACTTGAGCAGCTGCTCCTCCAAGGCCCGCTCCTCGTCCTCCTCCTCCTCATAGATCTCGTCGAAATCCGCCATCCTGAGCCTCCGAGGCCCCCTGCCCGAAGGGGCCTGTCCAGGGGCTGAGGCCGGGATACGGGCTGGCAAGGCGGCGGAGGCTGAAGGGAGTCGCTGCCGCGGGCTCCGAGGCCGCGGAGTTCACTCCGGGCTGTCTCGGCGTCGGCTACAGAGGAGATGGGGTCCCGGCCGTCGCCGCCGCCATTACCGTCAGCAATAACAACAACACAATGTCAACATCCGCCCAAGAGCCGACACCTCCACCAGCGCCGCCGCCGCCACCGCCTCCGCCACCGTCGCCGCCGCCTCAGCAGCAACTCAGGCAACCACAGCAACAGCCTGCGCCTCCTGCAGCGGGAGCACCGGGCTACGGCATCGCGAGACTTCCCGGGAGGGCGGGCGGGCGAACGGGCGCGCGAGCACGCGGGCTGGATGGCGGGAGCGCGCACGTGAGGCCTCGCTAGCTCCCCCAGGTCGCTTTCGTTCCTCCACTTCCACTCGCCGACGGCTCCTCGGACGCGCGCTCCCGCAGGCGCGGCACCGCTCCCCAGCAGAGGGGTCGCGGACCCACAGAGGGGAGTGTCTCTGGGAGCTGGTGGCGTTGACCCCGACTCAAAGAACAGATCTCTGAGTGTCCAGTGGGGCACTTAGTTCCCCAGAGTAATGTCTAACCGAAACAACAAAAGATAAAAACCCTGATTGGAATAGAGAATTTATTGTGTATGTGGTTGCCAGTTTATCTAACAATCGAATCTCGCTTTTCGTCAGTCTTTTTAGTCTGTGATGAGAACCAGAGTCTGTACTTTTCCAATTTGAGGAACTCAACAGACACACTGCAAATATTTTTTGTCCACTATAATACAGGATTTTTCAAAACATATCTAAAATCAAACATCTTGTCCCATTATCCCCTTAAATATAGTCCAGTAGATGAGGCCAATTATGCTGATTTTTTTTCCCTACAAGAAAACTCATTTTAGTCATGCCATGAAGCAAAATTGACAAATTCTCTGGATTCCAGATTAGAAGAAGCATTCTCCTGCCCCAGCTTCCTCACCAGCTATAACCTCTTTTCTCCCGTAAGAACTTAGGAAATCCCTAAGTTCTTAAGCTCCTCCCAGGAAAGGAAAAGTGAAGGAAGGAGAGGGGAGGTACCGTTTAATGGATTCCCCTTACCAGTCTAGACTACCAGTAAAGGCTTAAGGTTCACATTGGGCACTTGGCTTCATGGTCAAGAACCTGCCCAGGCAAATAGTTCAGGGGCAGGAGTAGGCTCCTGAGAGAGTCCAGGACAAGGAACATACACTGTGCGGGCAGGAAAGGGTAGTCATACCCAGTGCTGGTGAGAATATTCTCCAAGTACAGTGTTCACTTCTACCAGTTTAGGTGGGTCGTTGTTAAAGTTGAGAAAGTGCAGGGGAGGGCAATTAGGATAGTGAGTGAGAAATGCCAAAGAACCTCCTACTGGTAATGGCTGAAGAAAATGAGCATAGTTAGCCAAGAAAAGATGAAGGAAAAACATAGTAGATAGTATCAGACTTGCTATGTGTCTCTCCTGAGTACATTTATGCATTCGACAAACATTTACTGAGCTCCAACCATGTGGCAGGCACTGTGGGGGGGGGGGGGGTATGTGTGTGTGTGTGTGTGTGTGTGTGTGTGTGTGTGTGTGTGTGTGTGTGTGTGTGTAATGAGGTACAGTTCCTGCCTTCCAGTAGCTTATTTATCACTAAGGCAAGCAATCATAATCCTGTCGAGTGCTCCCAGAGGAGTATCAGAGGGCGGTAACAGAGCACACAGGAGGCAGCTTGGTTTGGTGATTAACTGCCTGCCTGACTGCCTGTCTTTGAATCTCAGCTCTGCTACTTACAATGTGACACTGGACAAGTCATTTAACTTCTCTGCTCCTCATGTGTAAGTTGAGGATAATAATAGTACTACCCCACTGGGCTGCTCTGCAGATTAAACAGACTACTACATGTGAAATGCGTAGAAGAAAGCCTGGCACACAGTAAATATTGGGTGGCAATAGGAGATCTCTAAGGCCCCATCCGACTAATCAACTCTATGAGGATCAGCACAATTGTTTTGCATTATGTAATGCTTTACTGTTTATGAAGCACATACATATCATTTAATATTCCCCAAGAACTCTGTGAGGTAATCTAGGATGTAATTGATTCCTGAGTTTCAGAGATGCTATGTGACTGCCCTACAGCCAAATGGCTATCTAAGAGTCAAACTCAGGGCTTCAATTCAGTGCACTGGGTAGGCCAAGCTCCTGAATTTCTTTCTTGGCAGGAACTAGGAGGCCAAGTGGCTGCGCTCAGTTAAAGGAATGGCTGCAGATGGGAGGGTGAGAAAAGGGAACCAGAGGAAGAAAGGTCAGTATGTTCCAGACATGGCCCACACCCTGTGTGCCGTGACTGAGAATTCACCTTTCTGTAGAAATAATGGCAAAGATAAGGGGCTGGTGCCCCAAAGTTTCTAAATCATCACACAAGGGCAGGGGAAGTCACCCACGGCCCTTTAAATCTCCAGCACTTTCCATAGCTCCTGCTTCAGAGGAGGAGCTCAATAAATGCTTTCTGAATTGAGATATATTGTTACTGGTGCTGTTTCCAGAACATCATGAGTTAATTAGGCTTTTGAGGACTGTGCAAATCTCACCCTTATCTTAACACTGGTTCTGTGTGGGAGAAATGTTCTTATTCTAAGATCTATCCAACAGAGAGAACTTTGTAACTCCCACTGCCTCAGTGTAAGGCGGGGGCTACCTTATTTTTGCTCCTCCTATTTCACGCTTCTTTTTCCTGTTCTGAAAACCCTGTCACAGCCAGCAAAAGGGTGTAGGACCTGGGAACAAGGGCGAGAGGGTAAAGGGAAGATGAGTCAAACATTTCCCTGATGATGGTTGACATCATAATCCCAAACTCCATTTCCAGCCCTCCAGGGTCCAGCTTCCTGTCACACTCCTTTTCCAGTCTCTTCCTGGGGACAAATCTCCCTTCTCAGTATCTTTTCCCTCAGCTTTCAGGTGCTCTCCTGCGCTCTGCAGTATGGACTCCCCTCCATTTGAGCTCCCCTTTACATTCCTGCTTCACACACTTTCACATGTACCCTCACACCAAAAGGCTCAAAACCAAACAGGAAGATGCCTCAGAGGCCTCATGAGGCAGCAAATCTACAGTTGCTTTTAAGGCAAATATCCCTAGATTTGAAAACTTCCAAGTTCTGTCATTACCTAGCTGAGTGGCCTTGGGTAGTTTCAACTTTCTAAGCTTCCTTTTCTTCATCCTGAAATGGGACCTATGTCATGGGGTTATCAAGGGTCAAATGAGATAATGCATGTGCTATGAGGTGAGTCGTGTCTCCCCAAAATTTATATACAGAAGCCCTAACCCCCAAGGGGACGGTATTTGGAGATAGGGCCTTTGGGAGGTAATTAGGTTTAGATGAGATCATGAGGCTGGGGTCCTCAGGACAGGGTTAGTGTCCTTATAAGAAGTCACCAGAGAGCTTACTCTCCCCAACACCCTTGCCTTGGTGTGAGGACACAGAAGGAAGACTTCCACCTGCAAGCCAGGCAGCTGGTTCTCACCAGGAACCAAACTGGCAAGCACTTTGATCTTTCTGCAGACTTCCAGTGTCTCCAGAACTTGTGAGAAATACATTTCTGTTGTTTAAGCCAACCATTCTATGGTATTTTGTTACAGCAGCCCGAGCTAAGACAGCATGTAAACCCTCATTTGTTCACTCATTCATTCATTAAACAAATATGCACTGAATTACTCCCGTGTGCCGTACTCTGCACCAGGAACTAGGGTTTAGCAATAAGGTAGTGAATGAAACACAGTCCCTGCCTTCATGAAGCATAAAGTCCATGGGGGAAGGGTGACAGACAACTATAAAAATAATTAACTATCAGAGTTGTGATCAATCCTGTGGAGAAGTACAGGGGACCATGAGGGCTAATGGACCTAACTTATCCTGAGAAATCAGGAATTCTCCTCTGGGGAAATGACATTTAAGACAATGAGCTAAGCAAAAGTATGAGGGTGGGGAAATAGAAAAGAGGAGAAAGTTCTAAGGCAGTGAAAATGGCATGTTTGTCTTAGTTTGGGCTGCTGTCACAGAATACCACAGACTAGGTGGCTTATGAACAACAGAGATTTATCCGCCCTCATGACCTAATCGTCTACCAAAGGCCCCACCTCCTGATACCATCACATTGGGGGGTAAGATTTCAACATAGGAATTTGAGGAGAACACAAACATTCAGTCTATTGCAATACTTAAAGACTCTGAGGCAGAAAAGCACATGATCCAAATCAGGTAAAAACCAAAGTGTGGTTGAACCATAGGAAGGAAGGCAGAGCCAAAATGCAATGGGATAAAAGAGGCTGAGAGAAACTTGAAGGCCTTGATAAAGAGCCAGAAGTTCATCCTAAAAGTAAGGAAGATACACTGAGGATGTGAAGCCAAGCCATGACATTATCAGATGTGCATTTTAAAATCTGCAAATGGGAGACCAGTAGTCCAACTTACCCAGCATGTATACCCTACTTCTTCTGGAAACAGCACTCATCCTCCCCTCCCTGGACAGTTTGTGGTAAACCATATCTCCCCTACTCTCAGTACAGATGATTGGGTTAAGCTGGGCACATCCCCAATTCCAAGAGTGTGCATATGACCTAGGGTGTCAAGTCAGAGAGCATGGGATACCTTGGGGCAGAGTGATTGGTTTGAACAGATACATGATTCAGACAGAACCAATGAGATTCAATACCAGAACTTTTAACATAACTATTGGGAAGAGGGGGATCTCTTTTTCTATGAATCTACTAGGAACCATGTCGCTCTTACAGTAGTAGAAACAGTCTAAGAATGATGCCAACACTGGGGGAAGCAGAACCAAGGAATGAAGCAGACATGACTTTTCCTGATGACCATGTCCTGAGTCCCCTGAGTTCAGCTACTCCTAAAAATTTCCCTGGTTTGTAGGCGAGAATAATGGATTTAGTGGACACCCAGTGGAGATGCCCAGTAGAACATAGTTAGATAGACACGGATATTAGACAGACAGATGGATAGATATGTGGGTAGATGAATGAAGAGATAGATAAGACAGGGAGAAGAGAGAATGAGGAGAGGGAGAGGCTCAAAAGATAAGTCTTGGCAGGAAATAAAAACATTTGGGACCCATCAACTCATAGATGGTAAAGGTAGCCATAGAAGTGCCCTAGATGGCTCAAAAGTCAAGAGGTGAGGTCCCCGGGAGAGAGTGAGAAGATAAGATGATGTAGGGTGAGGAATTACAGTGAGTAGGGATGGAGACAGGAGGAAGGACTGACAAAGGAAATTGAGAGAAACTAGTCAAAGTGGTGAGAGGCAAACTCAGAGAGTGTGGTGTTACAAGTAAAGGGAGAGAAAAAAGTAAAAGAAGGAGGTAGTAGCTGTTCAAGTGAGATGCTGCAGAGATAATGTAAGAAACCAGTGTCCACTGTATTAAGGAGAACAGCAAATCCTGAGGAAGGACTCAATTTCTACAACCAGCAATTTGATAGAGCCAACACAGAACCCCTTGATTAAATATAACCATTAAAAAAAACAGTAATAAAGGGGAGCATAACTCCCCACTCCTTAAGTGTGGACCATACATAGAGACTTCCTTCCAAAGCAAAGGGGGGAAGACTAACTTTACAGTGGTGACACCTGACAAACACTGCAGCCAGCTAATCAAAGTCAACATCATGCTGACCATAAATTATGTTGATAGTATGTACCTTTGTTATGATATGATGACAATGGCACTTAACCTTTCTGATCTTCCTCCCCAAAACCCATAAGCCCATTCTAATCATAAGAAAAACATTAGACAAATTCCAGTAGTGATGCATCCTACAAAATACCTTAACAGTACTCCTGAAGACTGCCTAAGTCATCAAGAACAAGGAAACTCTGAGAAACTGTCACAGCCAAGAGGAGCCTAAGAAGACGTAACAACTAAAGGTAATGTGGCATCCTGGATGGGATTTTGGAACAGAAAACGGAACTTAGGTAAAAACTAAGAAAATCTGAATAAACTATGGACTTCCGTTAATAATAATGTATTAATGTTGGTTCATTCATTTTAGCAAACATACTGTAACATGTTAATAACAGAAAACTTGCATGCAGTAGTGTAGGGAACATTCTGTATTATCTTCTCAATTTTCCTTAAAGTCTAAAACATCTCTTAAAAAATAAAGCCTAAGTTTTAAAAATTAGTAATATAGTAAATACTGAATTTAAAAGAGAGACAGAGAAAGCTTTTTAGTGCCAGAAGCAAAGAAGAAGCTTTAAGCTTGAGTGATAGACTCACAGACTACATCATGGGGCTGGGAGGGGAAGGGTTAGGGGGAATTACTGGACCAGAAGTAGGTCCCAGCAGCTAAAGGCAGGAGTTTCAATATGCTGTGATAGGAGACCTGGCCCTGGGCAGGTTCAAGGCAGGACCATGGCATCTAACCAGGAAGGGCAGCAAGACAGAAACCAGAAAAACTCTGCCCATGGGCAAAGGAAGCAACATGGAAAATTTTTCTCGTGGAATTCTGGGCTGAGGAGATAAAGATCTCCGGTGAAAAATCAAAGGCCCAGGCCTACACCTTGCTTAACTGCCATATGCAAATTTACACCAAACTTGTAATACAGGAATGGCTGACCTAAGACATTAGTTGAGGGAGGAATCATTTCTAGCATATGATTTTCAAAAAAGGCAAATGGGTTGGGATCTAGCATACAGTGCCTGGAACCTCACAGAAGATGTTAGCTATTTTTCTTTTCTTTTCTTTTTTTAAATAGATTTTATTTATTTATTGGCTGCGTTGTGTCTTCCGTGGCTGTGCACGGGCTTTCTCTAGTTGCAGGGGGCTTCTCATTGCGGTGGCTTGCGGAGCACAAGCTCCAGGCACGCAGGCTTCAGTAGTTGTGTCACACGGGCTCAGTAGTTGTGGTGCACGGGCTTAGTTGCTCCGCGGCATGTGGGATCTTCCCGGACCAGGGCTGGAACCCATGTCCCCTGCATTAGCAGGCGGATGCTTAACCACTGCGCCACCAGGGAAGCCCCAACTATTTTTCTTCTTATTACTCTATCTCTGTTACTATCTAAGAAGAGTGATAGGGACAATAAAACTAACGTATGATTTTGTATGTTCTAGAGCCTAATTTATTAATATTTGGATAGGGTAGATGTGGTATTAGGGAACATGGCCTTAGGAGCAGAAATGTTTGGTGCCAGCCATGAGTACCATCTTTCTAGGTGAGAGGAAGAAGTTTAAATTGCATCAGGAGAATTTTAAATTGTCTGGAGAAATTCAAATTTCTTGGTTCTCTGGGAAAACAAATAAAATGTCTTACTTAGTCTTTACTCATAGGTATAATTCCCAAAAAGAAGTTAATCTTCTCAACCCACACTGATCATTAGCACTTTTTTTTAAATTTATGTATTTTATTTATTTCTTTTTGGCTGCGTTGGGTTTTTGTTGTTGTGCGCGGGCTTTCTCTAGTTGAATTGAGCGGGGGCTACTCTTCATTGTGGTGCACAGGCTTCTCATTGCGGTGGCTTCTCTTGCTGCGGCTTCTCTTGCTGCGGAGCACAGGCTCTAGGCACGCAGGCTTCAGTAGTTGTGGCACAAGGGCTTAGTTGCTCCGCGGCATGTGGGATCTTCCTGGACCGGGGCTCGAACCCATGTCCCCTGCAATGGCAGGCGGATTCTTAACCACTGCGCCATCAGGGAAGCCCCCCCCCCACACTGATCATTTTTAAAATCTTTTTTAACATAAAATTGACACTATGTGTCCCAATCTTAGAGTCTGTGGTGCTCAGAGTATTACTAGTGAAAAATAGCACTGCTGCTCCAGTGCCCTAGGATTAAGGAAAGGTCGTGTGCAATACAAGTGTGTGAAAGGCCTTTGGGGAGCACCAGTTATCCTCTTCTGCTTCCACAGTCATCTGAACAACTGTGGTGACTGAGGAAGAGAGAAAGAAGGTGATCTAAACTAGAGTGGGAGCTTCCTGAGGGCAGACGCTATTCTACTTAGGAAAAGAAACAAATGCTTATATAGTATACAGTGCACGGGCTTTCTCTAGTTGCAGAGAAACTAGATGTGCAACTAGCTGTGCAACTAGAATAGTGCACTATTCTAAGCACTTTGCATATATCAACACATTTGCATATATCTAAGCACTTTGCATATATCAACACATTTAGCCTCACAAACATCCCTATAACATAGGTACCATTTTCATTCCTATTTTACACATATGCAAACTGAGGCAAAAGGAAATTAAAGTAACTTGGCCCAAGGCCACACAACTAGGAAATGGTAGAACCAGGATTTGAGCCTAAACAGTACGTTTCCTCACCCCATGACCTTACCACTATGCTCTCCAGTTTTAAACACCAGCAGAGAAATATTCAGATCACTTCCATCTTCCCAACACCTACAACAGTGCCTAGTATACAGTTAGTGCTTTATAAATATTAGATGACTACAGATATGAACTCATTGCTTTCATTGTTCTTTGATCATTTCACACTGTATATACATATTTAGTTCAATGTCTCCAAATATTTTTATAATAAATCTGTAAAATCCATATGGATTTTCCTAGATTACCCTAGAATAATATCTACAGCTGTTCACCTGATTTAAACCAATGCTGTAAATATGACATATAATTTGTACTGGGTTTTCCTCACTGCCATCTTTTTTTTTTTTTTTTGCGGTACGTGGACCTCTCACTGTTGTGGCCCCTCTCGTTGCGGAGCACAGGCTCCGGACGCGCAGGCTCAGCGGCCATGGCTCACGGGCCTAGTTGCTCCATGGCATGTGGGATCTTCCCGGACCAGGGCACGAAGCCGTGTCCCCTGCATCGGCAGGCGGACTCTCAACCACTGCGCCACCAGGGAAGCCCCTCACTGCCGTCTTTTAAATTCACAAATGTCTAGAGACTACTAAAATCATAGGCTCATAAGATCAGAATGAAGCCCAAAGTCATCTTATCCACACTAACCTCCAAAACCATGCTTCAGTCTAAATCATGTGGTGCTTCCTTCTCTATTGAACATCTTCGATAATTATATTAAATATCTGTAACCATACTGAGCATAGACAAAAATGCTGTATTATGTTCTTCCACAGCTCTTAAAGACTGGATTCTTTAAGGTCTGGGACTGTGTCTTTGCTATTTTTTTATTCCAAGCCCTTTAATATTGCCTGGAATTCAAGAGTCATTCAATATATCTTCATCCATTAATTCTCTTTCCAATCTCTGGGGAGACATAAATCAAGTTTACTCTTTCTTCTATATGACAGTCCTTCAAATAAGTGAAGATATCTCCACCCAAAATTTTTTCTTTGAGCTAAACATGCCCACTTACTTCAATCATTTTTCCTCCAAGAAGGTAGTTTCAAGTTCCTGACTCTTTTCAGAGGCTGTATATGCCTCTTATCAGCTTTGCTGGGTCAATAGCCATTTTATTATTTGGGGCTCAGAACCAGAAATAGTGTGATTTGACTAGTATGATAGCCAGCCCCCAGGCTGATCCCTAATGAGCCCCATCATCTGGTATTCACACCTTCCTGTAGTCCCTCCCACATTGAATAGAGTTGACCTGTGCGACCAACAGGATTGTGAAAGTGACCGTATGTGATTTCTGAGGCTAGGTTATAAAAGACATGGCAGCACCCACCTTACTCTCTTAAATCACTCGCTCTGGGGGAAGCTAGTAGCCATGTCATGAAGACACTCAAACAACTCTACGGGAAGGCTCACAAGAGAGGAACTGAGGCCTCCCACCACTCCTGTGAGTGAGCCATCCTAGTCAAGCCTTCAGATGGCGGCAACTCCAGCTAACATCCTGACTGCAACAGTATGAGAGGTATACCCTGAGAAAACCAAAATTCAAAAAGAGTCATGTACCAAAATGTTAATTGCAGCTCTATTTACAACAGCCCGGAGATGGAAACAACCTAAGCGCCCATCATTGGATGAATGGATAAAGAAGATGTGGCACATATATACAATGGAATATTACTCGGCCATAAAAAGAAATGAAATTGAGCTATTTGTAATGAGGTGGACAGACTAGAGTCTGTCATACAGAGTGAAGTAAGCCAGAAAGAGAAAGACAAATACCGTATGCTAACACATATATATGGAATTTAAGGGAAAAAAATGTCATGAATAACCTAGGGGTAAGACAGGAATAAAGACACAGACCTACTGGAGAACGGACTTGAGGATATGGGGAGGGGGAAGGGTGAGCTGTGACAGGGCGAGAGAGAGGCATGGACATGTATACACTAACAAACGTAAGGTAGATAGCTAGTGGGAAGCAGCCACATAGCACAGGGAGATCAGCTCGGTGCTTTGTGACCACCTGGAGGGGTGGGATAGGGAGGGTGGGAGGGAGGGAGATGCAAGAGGGAAGAGATATGGGAACATATGTATATGTATAACTGATTCACTTTGTTATAAAGCAGAAACTAATGCACCATTGTAAAGCAATTATACCCCAATAAAGATGTTAAAAAAAAAAAAAAGATCAGCATTTAAGAACATCTCTTTGCACTTAGACTACATAACAGTGGGTATAAAGATACTTCTTAAAACTTGGAGAGATCTTGATCAAAGGGATGCATATTTTATCCTGTCTAGGACTTTGGCTAACAGCCATCAACTGTCAAGATCAGCATTTCCCAATGTTTTACTCTGAGAAAATCTAGTCCTGTGAAATGCTTCTAGAAAAAAACAAAGAGAGAAGATAGTGTTTTTCTCTTCCTTTCTTCCTTCCTTCCTTCAAAACTGAATTCAAACTGTTTCAATAAGTAGACATTTGTTGACTTCACTGATAAAGTCTAGAGGTGGGGCAGGCAAGGTACAATGCGATCAGGCCTCAAGCTCCATTTCTGGATTCTGTTTATATCTGTGTGTTCTATTCTTCCTCTTCTCTGCAAAATGACTGCAGCAGATCCAGCCCTCACATATACACATCACACTCTCCAGAGCATGAGAGAGGATCAGTGTTCTTAAACTCCACCACCCCGCCCCCCCACCACCAAAAGTTCTGAGACTTGCTTTTATTGGATCCTCTCAGGTCACAGGCTGTTTACCAAGCCTATCATTACGCAAGGGATAACATATACTGACTGGCTTACCCTAGATCATATTTCCCTCTTTGGAGCCATAGATAGTATCAGCTTCCCTGGAATTCCAAGGCTGAAACAACAACACTACCAATGCTGTAGAAATAACTAACTGCTGTCCACTATAAATATATTTGGAAAATATTGACTTATACCTACTTCTTAATTCAAGTATAATCTTGAAAATGAAGACGACTCCAAACCTGGAGAATAAGCATTAACAAGAGACCAGTCCCATGAGATTTATCAGCATACCCCTAAAACTTAATATAAGGAACTGTTAGAACATAAGCCCCATTAGGAGAAAACTTTACCTGTTTTCTTTTCCCTGGTGCCATGAAGACTGCTTGACATACAGTAAGCGCTCAATAAATATTTGTGGAGTTAATGAAGTAACTGGTTTCTAATGAAGGGCCTTTGATCTGAACATCAGCAAACTTTGTTCTCAAAGGGAGGAAGGATCCATAAATCTCTAAGTTCCCCTTCTGAGGAAATGGGCATAAGAAGGAATGATTTTTCCAATTCTCCATGAGGTCTGGCTTTGCAGTTGCTGAGACATACCCTACTTTCCTTTACCTCCCTGTCTATCCTTACCAAAACACTCAAGTCAGCTGAGGGAAATTGGGTATCCATGTGTTCCTGCAACCTTAAAAAAGCCCATTTCATTACAATGTTCAATACACAGCCCTGTACAAGGAGGAATGCAAAGAGATAAAGAAAATACCAGGAACTATTTTTGTCCTTTAAAAAATGAACACTAAAAATATGGTGCTTTGGCAAGATTTTGAACTGCAGAGTCTCAAAGGCATGGGTTTGAATCCAGGTTCTGCTCTTTACTAATCATGTGACCTCAGGCAAATTAAGCTCTGTGAACTTCAGTTTCCTCGTCCGTAAAATGAGGATGATATCCTCTTCACTCAGCCAAATGTAATAACATGGCAAAATGCTTATTCTGGCATAGCAGACACAATAAATGATAGTTATTAGCATTATTATTCTCATCATCTAAGAAACTTCAAATTGACTTAGTTGAATAGTTCATTTAACTCAACCATCTCTCTAGATGATGCTGAGGGTTAGTCTATAAGATATTGCTCTTGAAAGATTAGCATCTGCATAAACAGATCCTGAGAAATTATGCCCCAGTATAGACTATGAAGAGATAAAACTTATAGTTACTATATATGTAAACACTGAGGAATTTTAGATTCGTGTTTTCACCATTAGGAAGAAAAAGGTAGAAAAACAGGGTAGAAGCACTTTAAGTGGGGAAAGATGTCAGTAGGAAGCCCCAGACATGGAGCTCTGTGTGCTGTGGACCACAAACAGGCCTGCCTGCTTAAAGCAGAGATGTTGGTCCAGAATGTACTAGGATGAGGGCAATTAGATAGGTAATGAGGTGATGGATGGAAAATAAATTAAAAGTTATAGCTGATGATAAATGGTGATAATGTATATGCATTGATTTACCATTTCTCCCTGCTTTTTCCATCTACCTGGGGTCTCAAAGGTGAGCAACCTTCTTTCTGGAGGTTTGCAAAATGACAGACCATTTTGCAAGCACCTGAAGTCGTTCACGAAACACAAACACCTTGTGACCCGGAGCAGTCCCTTAGGATTGTGACTCACACTGCGAATCTGAGCAATGCTGTTGCTTAGGACCAAGCCAGAAACATCTGACTGCCCTACTTGATGAGTCCTTGGCATGCTAAGTTGGCAATAGGCCCTTCAAAGTTGTATCAATCAGAAAACGTGTAAGGTCTACATGGAAAAGGAAGTCTTTTGGAAAGGAAACAAGGCGGGGTATCTGAAGACTACATTAAGATTTCCCTACTTCACTCTGTTTCTATTAGATGGGCTGGGATGAAGAAAGAGTGCTCAGGCCAACTTTCTAAGGCACCTGGTTGGCTAAAGGAGGCTATTTCGAACTTTAATCCCAAATTCCCACCAAGCCACCTTCCAACCTTGATTTGGTTTCCAAATCTACTGTATTCCAGTCCCATTGTCAACTGGCAAGGACTTGATTACCACTAGATAGACTGACCAAGAGATTATACAGTTCCTGAGAGCAGGGAAGTGAGCCTCTGGAACAGAATCAGCTTTCAACAAACATGTTAAATACTGTGTGCCAATTACTCTGGTGGGCACTATACCCATCAGACCTTGCGGCCTTTCCTGACCACCGTCCTAACCATCACCTCAACCCGCAGTAATTTCATCTTATCTTAATGCTGCAACTATTATTCGAATACAGTTTAAATACTGTAGACTGATGCCATTTATTTATTTATTTATTTATTTTTGGCTGCATTGGGTCTTCGTTGCTGCATGTGAGCTTTCTCTAGTTGCGGCGAGTGGGGGTTACGGGGGCTACTCTTGGTTGCGTGCATGGGCTTCTCATTGCGGTAGCTTCTCTTGTTGCAGAGCACGGGCTCTAGGCGCGGGGGCTTCAGTAGTTGTGGCACGTGGGCTCAGTAGTTGTGGTTCACAGGCTCTAGAGCACAGGCTCAGTAGTTGTGGCGCACAGGCTTAGTTGCTCCGTGGCACGTGGGATCTTCCCGGATCAGGGCTCGAACCCATGTCCCCTGCATTGGCAGGCGGATTCTTAACCACTGCGCCACCAGGGAAGTCCAACTGATGCCATTTTTACTTCCAGCCCCAATTTCTCTTAAGTTCAGATCCATTTTTCCAACTACTCCTATACATAAAAAATTTCTCCTTGACTGTTCCCAAAGTACTAACAACTCAAAATGTTTAAAACCAAATACTTTTTCTTCTTCCTCTTCCACCCACTCCAACCACAAGCCCACCTGAAATAACGAAAAACTGCTTATCTTCCATCTGTAACCACTATGTTTGTTAATACCATCATCATTAACACAGATACCTGAGCTAGAAATCCAAATTCCCCACTGACTCATTTCTCTTCCTGTACCCACATTCCATCTAATTAGTAACCAAGGACTGTTGGTGCTCTCTTCCAAATGACTCTTGAATTTATCCTCCCTTCTCCTTTCCTGCCACCACTGATTAATGTGACCCTCTTCATCTCAGGACTGGACTTTAAGACTTTAACTGCCTCTGGTTTCTCTCTTTTCCAATCATTCCTTTACAATGATTACAATATAATCATTGCAATTTTCTGCTTAGCACCGTCAATGACTGTCCATCTAATATGGAGGTATCTCATAGTACTTCACTTGCCACTCAGACCATTTGCTTTCTAGCGCTCAGCAGCCCTTGCTGTTTCTCCCTGCTGCGTGCAGCCATTCCACCTCCACATAACAGACATCCACCTTCTAGGCCTGTGCTCACTAGCAGACCTTTGGCCTAAAAGTCTCTTCTCTCACTGCTGTTGTGGTGATGTTGTGTTGTTTTGAAGCTGAGCATGTCCTACAAACAGTTCAAGGCCCAATCTCAGAATCCCTGATGCCAGCTAGAAGAAAGAATGGCTCTCTTCTCCATGGTTTCATAGATTGTTGCATTCCATTAGAATTCATCAAGGGTTGTGGTTAGATTCTGGCCATCTTTGTTACCCTAGCACCTAGCACAAGTAGGCACTCAGTAAATAATGGTGAATTGAACTGAACTGAATTTTAATAGCAACTGTAGCTCTACTTCCAGAAGTTCCTCCAGCAATATGGCCTAGACCTTATATTTAAAATTGGCCATTATTCTGACATGCTTTGCTTGTGTTTACAACTAAATACACCAGGAGTCCTGTCTGGGTAGGGGTCATTCTCTGGCCAATATAAATGGTATTGTGATCTTTATTAGTTACGCTGTTTGGAACTCCATTAACTTGCCTGATCTCAGGAAAAGCACAGGTAAAACGCCTTTTTTAGAACAGCAACGATGCAGTTAACTTTGGCTGCCGTTGTTCCTTTCTGAACTATGCCTTCTGCATTCATAATTAACATCTCTGTTGCCGTAGAGCACCTGGAACTGAAAAACAGTGTATAACTGAGACATGTATTAAATTCTAAATGGAGATGGCATGACGATAACCTGCGAATAACCAAACATTGAATTAACATTTCAATAAACAATTAAATTGTTCTTTTCCTTTTCTTGTCTCGAAATGTTTTAGTTTTCCCCATTCACATAAAAAAGTAACAATTTATGCCATTCGAGGGATAACAAAGAAGCAACTGTCATTCACTACACGTGAACATCTTTGAGGAAAAAGTACTATCTTTAAAAATTTGTTCAGAATTGGTAATTTTATATTTACATCTATTTTCTGAATCACATTACTTTTTCTTTTACTGATTTTAGAGTTCGATATAATTAATTGTTGCTCTAACACCAGTTATTGATGAATGGCTATTGAGGTATCAATGCTCTCAAAAGGAGATGTCAATTTTTCATAATATCTGGGAAGACAGTGGTGCTGTGTATGCCCAGAGAATGAGGGACATTGTCTTGCTAAATCAGTTTGCAGTCAATGAGCTCATCAGCTAAATCTGATGGACTGACAGAGAAACCAAACATGAGGAAGGAACTATAATACACTGACTAAGACAGTATGTTGGTTTGCCCAGAGCAAGTCAGACAAGGTAGGGCATCCAGCCAAGTCCAGGGAATCGGGGCAGACTCTAAATGAGCTCGAGCTAACAAGACAATCTCTCTTGTTTTCAACCCTGTGCAAATTATGAACACAAGAGGATGTGGCCATTGTGTTATGTTCCCCCAAGCACCACTCATTTAGCTGGGGCTTGAGCAGATACATAATACTAAAGACAGACAGTAGACAGAGGACCCCAACCTTCATCCTGGGGCCAGATTTTAGAGCGACCCACAGTGAACCAGTAACCTATTAGTTCTCCTCATTGAGCCAAGTGTCTCCCACCCAAAAAGACACTCTGATTTAGAGCCTAGTCCTGGATCTGATTTGGACAAGTCCTTTAACCTGTGAATACCTCATTGTGGAAATAACTGTTGGGAAAAAAAAAATCCTGTCTAGCTTATATTAATTGTGAGATCCAATGACACAACATATTTAAGACATATTTACAACATATTCTTTGTAAACTCCAAAATGCTATGTAGAGGTAAGATAGAGTTGTGGTTAGGCATCTACCCAGAACACTGGCATTCTTCTTTCAATCCTGTACTTAGTACTGATTAAGCACCTACTGTTCTCAGTGACCCCAACAGACATAAATATCCTCCAGGAGCTTTCAGTCTAGCAGGGAGATTCTGACAATAAACACACAAACACAGTACACATTATACATTATAGAGTATGCCGGAAAGTGATAAGTGCTATGGGAGAACAAAACAGAGCATGGTGCGGGGGTTGGGCGTACAGAGGGCACAGTAGGGGCTTTGGTATTTTTAAAATAGTGAGAAAATGACATTTGAGGGAAGACCAGAAGGTGAGGAAGTGAGCTTGTGGGGAAGAATTCTCGCCAGAGGGGAAGGCCAGTGCAAGAGAGGGCCAGACAAGCAAGGAAAGTAGAGCAAGCACGTAGGTCAACAGGAGAAGAGGGGGTCAGAGAGACAGACACGGCCAGATCATGGAGGGCCTTTCTGGCCATTGTAATATATTCGGTTTTTGCTCTGACGTGATCTGACTTCTGTTTTTAGAGGATCTTCTAGCTGCTGGGTTGAGAACAGACTATAGAGGCAAGTATAGGAGAAAAAAGCCCAGTCAGGAGACTAGACTGTGATGTGGACCAGTGTGACAGTGGTGGGAGTGTTGAGAGTGGTCAAGTTCTGGATTTTTTTCTTTTTTTTTTTTTTTTGCGGTACGTGGGTCTCTCAGAGTTGTGGCCTCTCCCGTTGCGGAGCACAGGCTCCGGACGCGCAGGCTCAGCGGCCATGGCTCACGGGCCCAGCCGCTCCGCGGCACGTGGGATCTTCCCGGACCGGGGCACGAACCCGTGTCCCCTGCATCGGCAGGCAGACGCTCAACCACTGCGCCACCAGGGAAGCCCAAGTTCTGGATATTTTTAAAGGTAGAGCCATCAGGACTTCCAATGGAGTAAATGTACAGAGGGAAAGAGAGGAGTCAGGAAGAGTCCAAAAGTTTGGTTCTGACCCACCAGAAGATAGAGCTGCCAGCAACAGAGATGTGTCCAAATGGAAGGGAGCTGGAACTCCCTTTTTCCCTCCTAGTTGCAGGAATTCTTCCTGTAAATGTAAAATTGTGGATAAAATTGTGACTAATTGGTGACTGCTAAAGGGACTGACCATTCATCTCCCGGGACGTCAGTTTCTCTGGCTATAATATGAGATGGGCCAGCAGGATAATGGCAAAATTCCTTTTCAGCTGCTAAATTCAAGAACCTAGATGTTGCAAACAATTCTCGCACTTTTCAAGAGTTCTTTGTGTTTTATTTTCTCTTGAAAAAAGTAAGGAAATTAAATCTTTGAACATGATCTTTTTGGTTTAAAATAAAATTATTTTGTGATCCTAGTTAGAACATCAAAAAAAATAAATAAAAGAATCTTAATAAGACAGCCTTCTTTAAAAAGAAAAATTATGTCCTGCAATTGTTTATACAGTATCTTGTTCCAGGGAGGCACATGGCTAATCAGGAAACAGATTTCCTATGTCATATTTCATCGGAAACCTTGCTCACAAGTTTAAATTACAGCACGCATTTTGTGTCACTGTGAAAATATTCCCTTTCACTTTAATGGTACCTGAGTGGACTCAAAATGCTTCTAAGGCTGCCTGAAAGAACATTTGGCTCCTGTAGATTCTCGCTGTCTTCCCTCAATACTTTTCCATTTCCTCTTGACAACAGCACTATTGATACCATTGGTTCAGGAGAAGTCACTAGAGAAGAATGAAGACCAAGTATCTGATACTCACAGCCTGATTCTAGAGAGGAATGCAGTATAAACATACACAGATTCATTTAATTTAATTTAAATCCATGGATAATCTCTTAAACTTGTAGCCCACAAACACAGCATCTCCCCTTCTCCCACATTCCATCAGGCCTGGGGAACACCATCATCGCCATCATCATGGTTTGTATATATTGAGGGCTAACCATGCACCAGGCATTTTCCCACGGTTGTCATAGCAACTCATTTAACACCCACAGCCACCCTATGAGAAGAGTCATTATTAGTTTCATTGTCAAAGGAGAGGAGATTCACACCCAGGACCTCCTAACCCTATGCCCAAGCTCAATAGTGCAGTGAAAGGGTTGAGGCTGGGATGGAGCAGAATGCACACACACTTACTACAGTGCATTGTCTCATTGCTATCATTGTCTGTCTTATAAGCCCTTCTGCTGGAGGGCACAGGCCAAAATTTATGTTTGTATCATCACCATTTGGCAAAGTAGTTACCCATGAACAGAAAGCCCTGTGAAAACTCCACGATGAGTGAGACCTAAGCTATCTTGTTCTCCTGGTTTCCCCAGCGGCCTAAAGCAGAGCCTGGCATACTGTAGGCACTCCATAAATGCTCACTGAGAAAATGGATGGAAAGACGATCCAGATGGGAGTGAAAAGAACCGGCGGCAGAAAAGAAGGGGACTCCAGGAGCCATTGCTCCAGAGCCCCGCCCGCTTAGCACGTCCACCTTTAAACGTGAGGTTCCCTCCTCCCCCACCCCCCCTCCCTCCCTCTGAGGTCGCAGGTTCCAAGGCTCCATGCAGACAGAGGAGCTTGCCCTGCGGTGGATGCCCACTGCGTAAGCAGGAGCGAGCAGCCAAGAGGCCCGGCCCGCGGGAGGAGCCACGCCCCGCGCACCCACCCCACGCACGCACGCGCTCTCAAATGCCAACTTCTCTCTCTCTCACACACACACACATATATACACGCGCACACACGCCCTCTTCCACGTCCACACTCGTACTCAAACGTGCACACTCCCCAGTCACACTCTTCACAGACACCCTGGCAGGCCCGCACACACACCAGCTTCCACAAACGCACACACTCATGGGACCCCACGCTTCTCACACACTCACATTCACACGTCCTCTCACACACTCAGCCTCTCTAATTCTCACATTCATATATCCACACACTCCTATAGTCACACGCACACTGATGCTTACAACCCCCCAAACTTCTAAACACCTACTCTTCACTTTTACACTTACACACACGCTACTCATATTCACTCTTCACCTCTTCACACACTTGCTGATATACACATTTACATCATACACACCCTCCAGCACGCACTCATTCTCACGCTCACGCACGCTCACCCCCTCACTGTCTCACACGCTCTTGCGCACATACAGAATCGCACTCAGTTCCCCCGCCCTGCACTCACGCTCGCGCTTGCGCATCTGCCACGGCGAGGCCGCTGAGCGGAGCGTGAATGCCGCCGGTGTGCTTGGAGTTTGGGGGCTGCTGCTGATGGAACCGTTTTCAGGCTGTGGGTTCAATGAGCTCTCTTAGAGCCGCTGCGTTTTCCAGTAAGAAATGCTAGGCAGGGACAGGGGGAGACCGAGACGCAGAGAGGGCGACAGACACAGGCAGGTGTAGGTTGCAGTTCTCCCGCGGTGGCAGCCAGAACGCCGGGAAGGGGCAAGGCACGCGGTGAGCGCGGCAAAATCTCAGAGCCTATTTACCCCCAACTAGGGATTGGCCTCGCAGGCCTCTTGCAACTTCTGCCTCCCTCGGCTTCACCCAGACCTGGAGAGAGGAGTGACTGAGCACGGATTTCGGACAGCCCCTGGCAGAGCAGCCCTGTTCCCGTGCTCAGTCCCTGTGACCTACAGGACATAGCTCAGGAAGCTGTGGGCTAGGGTGAAAAGGGGGACAGGGTCAGCATTAGAAAGTCCTCAGTTTGAATTCGCCCTCTGCCATTTCTAAGCTGTGTGGCCTTGAACAAGTTGCATAACCTCTCTGAGCCTCATTTTTCCTATCTGTAAAATGAGGGATTACTCATTCAATAAATACTTATTCCACTCCTAATATATGTCACCTCTGAGCTGGATGTTTTATATACACTGGCGAATAAACGAAACAGACCCAGTTTCTGCCCAGTGCAGCTTGCAGTCAACTGGGGGAGGTACTCAACCAGCACTGAAATAAACCTGCAGACATACATATTGATTATGAGGAAGGCTTTTGAAGTAAAAGAGTAAGATTTTTTTACACCTGCCCAAATGTCTTTCAACACTTACTATGTTCTGGGAGCAACTGAATAAAAATAGTCACATTCCCTATCTCATCCCAATTCCAGTCTGCCTTTTCCGTCATATGGGCCACATTAGACTGGCCTTTGTTATCTTTGATATATAGGAAAACCACATTAACCAAGGAGTGGACAATAGACAAATGAGAAATAATAAAAGTACCTACCTCACAGGGTCATTGCTAGAAATAAATGATGCATTAAAGGCTTAACTCATAGCTGGGCACATGGTAGGTGCTCCACTACTATATATAAAATAGATAACTAATAAGGACCTACTGTGTAGCACAGGGAACTCTACTCAATACTCTGTAATGACTTATATGGGAAAAGAATCTAAAAAAGAGTGGATATATATATACACACACATATATATATAACTGATTCACTTTGCTGTACACCTGAAACTAACACAACATTGTAAATCGACTATACTCCAGTAAAAATTGTTTCTAAAAAACATAGTAGGTGCTCAATAAATGCTAGATATTATTAGGAGACAGTATCGCCTAGTGCCTAAAACTTCAGGCTTCCGCATTCTACAGACAGGATCTGAATCCTGGCTGTGTCATCTCTAGCTCTGTGACCTCGGATAAGCCTTTGAACTTCCATAAGACTCGGGATTCTCATCAGAGAAACAACCATAAAAATAGTGCTTTATCCGGTAGGGCAGTTATGCAAATTAAATGAGGTTTTGTGGGCAAAGGCTCCTGGTTAAGGGCAAGGCGCACAATGAGAGCTCGGGAAATGATGGCTATGAGGATTCTCATACCCTCCTGTTGCCTCCCCTGTAAAACAAGTCAGCAAAGCTGGAAGGTTTCTCCGGGCCAAAGGAGCCTTGAAATTTGGAGCTCAGTCCCAAGTGGGGACTAGCAGGATGGAGCTCCAGGCCTTTGACGTGGATGGGGAACAGGAGGTGGCGAGGCTCTCCAGCCAGGCCCAGGTTGACGGTACGCCCAGAAACCAAGGGCCAGAGAAACGCCCGGATGGGTGGCTCTAGGGTGCGGACGCCAGGCTGCGGAGGAGCCTTTGCCGGGGGCGGAGAAGGGATTGGGCAGAGGCTCCGGCTCCCTGGTTACTCATTAGGAAACCTGGGGCTCTGGTACCTCATTCCCAAGCCTCAGGACCCATGGAGCTGCAGGTCGCAGATAATAACAAAGAGACGCCACGAGCTCTTACCAAGCACCAGGCCAGGTGCTAGGCAGTGCTTAATTCTTCTACCCTCATTTATCTAGATTCGAGAGCTGTGTGCATTTTTCCTAGTTCGCAGATGCGGAAACTGAGATTCTTCTACCAGTCTCCCTGGCCTCGCTTCAGTTTTTGCAGTTAGCCAAGAGAAACTCTTCTCGGCTTTTGTGCGCATCCTTCGGTGTCCCGACACATTCCCCATCCCCTCTCCCCAACCCCGTCCCAGGCCGAGGCTACCCGGCAGGTCACTTCAGCCTTCGGCTTTATCCACTCCCAGAGCCTTGAGGGCTTTACTTTCATATTCACGCGACTTTTTGGGATTCACCAGATCTGAGTTGATTTGTCGATTCTTTTGATGTACAGGAAGCACCCAGGGGGACGGGTCTTGTGCAAGGGAACTCCCTGGCACCAAACTTGACATATAGTAGGCGCTCATTACACACTTTCAACAACTATCAATTGTTGAATGAGGCTCAGAGGGGTTATTACCTTGGATAAATGAGGGTAGAATTTATCTGTTATTTCTCAACTCTCACCACCTTCAGGACCACACAGAAAGTGACCCATGCTTTTTGTTTTTAAGTTGTGTTCTGGCCACACACCATTAAATCAAAATCTCTAGGGCATCCGTACTCTCCAGGAGATTTTTGTAGATGACCAAGGTTGAACACCAGAAAGGCCAGATTGCTAAAAATTATAAAGGTTCGCTCTCTTTTTTGTAACAATTTTTTTATATATAAAAAACTGTCTTGAATCCCATTACTAAGCAGCTATTTAGGCCCAGTGCTTTTAGCAAACTTAGGCCAAGGGAAGTGGAGAATTGGTGCTAATTCAGCCCTCCCCTTACACTCCCAGCTACCCGATTCTAACTCAAAACCACCAACTTTGAAAAACGTAGATTTTTTAAAAAATGGTAAGCGCCGAGAGAGAACGGGAGAAGGAGGGCGGTGCAGCATTTGCTTCAATTATCCGGATAATTGTTCCCCACCTCAGACCATTGTTAGTAAAGTGAAACAATATTCTATTGGATACAGTCTCGGCCTTTTCAGGCTTGCTCCCTGCAGCGCCTAGCGCACGCTGGGCACTGAGTTGGTGCTCAATAAATTTTATTCTGATGACAGAGAGGAGCTTTAAGGGTGGGGGAGGGATGCCTCGTTAGGCTTAAGGATTGGGGCTGGGCGAATATTAATTCAGGGGAGGGGGGAGCAGAAAGGCTGTGTGGTGGGGACGGGGTGCCATCAAAACTCTGCTCAGAGGCTGTTCCTGAGATTCTCAGCCAAGCTCCTCGCTTCTTTCCCAGAACCTTCCCCCCCTTCCTCTCTGAGGGCCGAATTGAACTCTTGTGCCTGTGGTGAGCACAAAGGCGAATTCAGGTTTCTCAAAGGCCCGTCGGTTCTGAGTAAACACTGGGGAGAAGCAAGATCATTTCTCGGTAGTGGCTGAGCCCAAGGCCCGCAGCCTGCCCTCTCCATGGACCGGCCTCCCCCGACCATGGATTAAAAGTAACAGTAGTGGGGCAGCTGAAGGGGAAGCCAGGACCTGAGTCCCTCACCGCTCAGCCAGCGCAGAATTGTGAGGGCTGACTCCCAACTGCCCCTCTTTCATCCCGACTCGCGCTTTTTCAAGAGGAGCTTGGGTTCCCTAAGAGTGTGTATTTGCTAATTGCAGCCTCGGCTTTAATGAGAGTCTTTTAACTCCCCCAAGCCCGTTTGTAGGTTACAGCCTTATCTGGGGACCCCCGTTTTCCACCCTGGCTACACATCCTGTGAACAATTGCCTCTCTGGCTCCTGAAAAGAGAGCGAGCACCCCATTTCTGCTGAATGCACGTCTTGGTTCATCCAAAGCTGGCGGGCTTTTGATGGCCACAATGCAAGTTACGCCCAAAGAGTGTCTCTTTGGTCATATCGACAACGCTTGGCTTCACGTTTGCAAGTTAAACAGGCAGAACCCCGGCTGAAACTCCCACGCCAGACGCCGGGACATTTCCCTCCACCCTGATCTGACCAGAACTGGGGAATGGGTCTGAGCAGCGGGAGGAAAGAAGGGGGAGCAGGAAAACAGTCCTGATTCTCAGCCACCATCTAGAGGAAGGGAGGGGCTGGAGGGGAAGGACCATTTTCTCTGGTATTTTTCTCTCTTACTTAAATATTCTTTTCATTTTGCTTTGTTGGCAGCTTTACCCAAACAACAACAAAAATCAAATGAGAGCATTTTCTCCTTGTCCTCACCTAGGTAGCTGCTTTCCTCTAGCCTCTGAAAATGTGACTCCTTCATAAAATCAAAATTTATGATTATTCAAATGTTGGGGACTGTGAAAAAAGAGGAAGAAAGAGAGAAAATTAATATTGCAGCTGTTCTTCTGATTAATGAGAGATAATTGCTCATGAAAAGTCACCCCTGTGGCATTTTGTTGTCTCCTGGATCTTTGTTCTTTTCCACTATTATTGAGGACTTTCTTGAAGACTAAGCAGTTCTTTTCAATTTTTGGGTATTCAGAAAGGGTTGCCTGGTTACAGAGAATGGGGAAATCTCTGGCTATATCGGGTAAGATGTGCCACAGACAGCAATATCACAATGCCACTCAGAGAAAAGGATGGATACAAGTTAACGATGCGCTTTCAATAAAACATTCATAGACTTGTTCACGCTTTGATAATGACCTCATTAAAGGGAGCTGGGGGCAAGTAAGTCCTGTCTCCTGTTTGTGTTCGGCTAACAAAACCCAGCTTTGAGATCATTCATTGCTTTGGAAACTAATATGAAATCAATGTAAGAGGAGCAAATAAATCCAAGGCGGCCCCGCCAACTCCCGGCTGTCCCGCCCTGCTCGCGGCCTCCTCTGTTTGGGGCGGGAGAACCGTGTGGGCAAATGCTGCAACTGAGAGGGAAAAAACGGACTTGGGGTGGAGGGGGCGAAGCTTTAGGGGGAGCAGAGGGAGGGGCAAAGTAAGACTTCCAGCCGGAGAAGAACAGTAAGCACATCAATGGGTCAGAACGCTAGGGTTGCGGAATAAGTAAGGTTTAGTCCACGCCCTTTATTTCCCTGTTTTTGCCTGTGAAAAGAAACAGGAAGAGAGAGAAGGAAGAGGAAAATGTGCGGTTCAGATCCGGTGTGATCCCAGATGGGGGAAAGTACTGGGAGACTTTCTGAAAGGTATATCCAAGAATTCGAATCTCAGGGTTGGGCTGCGAGGAGACTGCTCATCCAGACTCAAGCTGGAGAGTCCAGAGGCAAGAAGGTGGTGCCTCTGAACTGCTTTGATTTTTTTTTTCCTCAGTTGAGGGTAAGGGTGGGGTGTCCTGACTGGGCAAGGCTGCGGGATGGTGGGGACAATTTCTGTTACCTTCGCATTTGTGACATCATAAAAGACAAAGCAAAGCCATCTCTGTCATCCCCAGCAAAAGGGGGAAAAAAATCAAAGGATTCCCCCCCCTTTAAAAGAGCTAATTTTCTCCTTGAATTATGAAAGTAATGGCTTAGGTAACAGCCTGTACTCTGTACCCAACTGCTTAATACCGAATAAATCCTTCCACGTGGCTCCCCGAGTCGTGGCAATTAGAGCTCATTATAGGCTCATAAGAGCTCTCATTTCAGGGATTACTTAATGGACGATGAAATTTTATCGGACAGAATCACTGAGAAATAAAATTGGGTGTTAGCGAGGGCACCATGGGGGCACGCCGATGGTGTGCCCAGGGTCCCTTTCTGCTCCGAATGGGTTGGAGGCGCTGCAGTCCTGGGGGAGGGCAGGTCTGGGCAGGGCCAGCCGCAAAGCTGTCCACAGGGTCATTGGGCAGGGGAACGATGGCAAGGCACACGGGGTTGGGAAGCTTCTGAAGACGGGGCTGGAGTGGAGGAAAGGGGGAGGGGGTGGGGAGAGAGACTGAGAGATCCAAAGAGAACTGAAGAGAAGAGTCTGAGAAAAGAGACTCCAATGTGGAACGTGACCCCAAAATACTTGCTCTTGGTGGGCTCAAGCAGTTAACCGAGTATCCTAATAGACAAATTTCTTGGTCGTGGTCTGCTTTCAGCCTCAGTCTGGCCCCAAGCCGCTACTCCCCTCGCAGCCCTAAGTAACTCTATGGGCCTCTCACTTTTCTCAAAATTCACCAGCACACCAACCGGAGGTTTCTGTAGGCAGACATAAATCGAGTTAGATGCTGAAGCATCATAATTAGGATTCTCTAAAATAAAATGATCCTCACGTAAGCACAACTCCCAGCACATTAGAAGTTCTTCCCAAGAGCAGAACTAGAACCACTGCAGATCAAAGTGAATAGATACATATAAATATATATTATACAAAATTTTAAGTGAAATGTATATATACACTTGCAAAGTCAACAGGGAAATCACGTCACCTGTTTGGACAATTTAGGCCTATACAAACATCCTGCCATTAAGCACCTCCCAATGGTTGAGCTCCCAGTTTTCTTTCTGAGGCTGGAATGATTCGGGAACTTCCCGGATTCTCCCATTGTGAGCGAGGGCAGGCTGGGCCAGGCAGGCTGGGTTGAGGCTGAGCGCCTGCGATGGCTGCAGCAGCAAACCTTGTGGTACAAAAGTAGTTACAGCTGAGCTGCCCTGAGTTAAGCCCTGAGACTCCTTAATTGTTGTCACAAGATGTTGGATTAGCACATTTCTGGAATAGCTGTCTGTTTACACTCTGGAGACCCACCGTCCACTAACCGCTTTCTAATTGAATTCTAATCACATTCAAATAGCTCAATAACCAGCCTCAGCTGCAATTCATAAAACTTTAATTGCCATCCATAAATCCTGGGCTCCCCAGAGCGGGTCGTCCCTACAACCCAATTACACTTCTCTAGCAGGCAAGAGAGACGGTCACAGAGATGGAAAGGGGGAAGGAGAGAGGACAGAGAGACAGCCATGTCACCAGCTGAGAAGCTGATGCTCCCCTAGCATTTGGGCCCTTGGTTCTCACAGGTGGAGGGAGTCCCGTCCCCAAGTTTCTTAGCACCTTTGTTATCTCAGGCCTGAAGTTTGCTGTTTGGGGGAAAGGATTGGACTTGTAGCTGTTGCTCACCCTCCCTGCTCCAGCCAGATTTTCCACAAGGAAAAAGAAGAGAAAGCTGTCACTTCTGCAGCCTTGCTTCCCCAGAAAGATCAATAGCCCTTAGGTGAGCAGCCACCCTCTCTCACCAGCCACTGGTGCACCAGTCTTCCACCGCCACTCAGAGAGGTTTCCTTTACCAAGCCACTTCTCCCATCCTGAGGCAGGATTCACAGAGTGACTCAATTCCCTTCAAAACCTTTATGGGCTTTAAAAGGCGTGCATAGGGGAGAGAACTTCCTGGTTAGCTGCCTAAGCAGTAGATAGCAGGACTCAGAACGAAGGCTTCCCTCAACCCCTGCCCAGTCTCTAGAAGGGCCGGGATTTGGTCCTCTCCCCAAAGTCCTTGAGATGGAGTTTGTAGGATTGGTCTGCAAATGCAGCAGTGGGACCACTCGGAGAAAAACAAGAGCGTATCTTCAATGTCTCTCTTTGCCAAGGGGGGTGGTTTCAGGTTAGAAAGAGGCACAAGGAAGGGCCGTTGATCTGAGTGGCCCCAGAAGGCCCCAAGTGCAAAGGCATTTTAGAACTTCCCAAGCATCAGAATGAAAAGCTCCACTTCTGAGCTGGGAGGCCTCTCTGCTATGCCCCCCGGATCCCTCACCAGCCAACCACCTGAATGACCTTGGCCAGTTCCAAAAGCTAGGGGACTCTGTGTGAGTGTGTGAGTGTGTGTGTGTGTGTGTGTGTGTGTGTGTGTGTGTGTCCGTCCGTGTCCCAAGCTGCGCTCCGGGACTGGGTCCCTGCCAGTCCACCGCCACACAATCCTGTTCTAAACCGTAGGCTTCACACTATGCCGTGACTTATCCGCGGCTGGCACAGAAGAGCAAGGAGCACTAGGCATTCCTATTAGAAAGGCCTCAAAGTCCCCACCTGGTGCGATCTCTGACCGGAAGCGAGGAAGAGTTGGGCCGGGGCCCAGGCTAGGGAGAGGGGTGGGATGGAGGATGCAGCTCTGTGATTTCTCGGGAAAGCGTGGAGAAAGAAGGGGAGGAGGCCGGCCTCCCCGCGAAATTAACAAAACCTACACTTTGCAAAGTCTCCCCCATCCCCCTCCTCCGAATTCTTCCCCGCCGCGCACCCGCCCCTCCTCGCCGCTTCTGTTGTGACTCGGGCAGCCTATCCCGAGGGTGGGGAGCTGCTGAGGAGCCTGAGCCGAGCGGTACTCCGCAGCATCACGTGTCGGGGTGGGGGCTATAAAATCCCGGAGCCTGGGCGTCGGGCGGGGGACGTGAGGACCAGCCCTCTCCAGGGACCCCTTTGTTCGCAGCCCAGACGCCGACACCTCCGCGTCCCCAAGGGCTTGACCGCCTGCGTTCGCGCCGCGCCCGGGGCAGAGCTCAGGACAGGAGAGGGGAGGGGGCGCCACGGCCGGCCGGGCCCTCCAGCCACCCACCCCTCGCGACATGTCGCGCTCCTTCTATGTCGACTCGCTCATCATCAAGGACTCCTCACGGCCCGCGCCCTCGCTTCCTGAGCCGCACCCCGGGCCAGATTTCTTCATCCCGCTGGGCATGCCATCCCCGTTGGTGATGTCCGTGTCCGGGACGGGCTGCCCGTCCCGCAAGAGCGGTGCGTTCTGTGTTTGCCCGCTCTGCGTCACTTCGCACCTGCACTCCCCTCGGGGGCCCGCGAGCTCCAACTGCGGGAGCGCAGGGACCGGGAGTGCCGGGGCCGGGGGTGGCGGGGCGGCGGCAGCCGCCGGGGCGTTGCCCCTGCTCAAGAGTCAGTTCTCTTCGGGTCCTGGGGACGCACAATTTTGCCCGCGTGTGAGCCACGCGCACCATCACCACCACCCTCCGCAGCACCACCATCACCACCACCAGCCCCAGCAACCCGGCGCTGCAGCGGCGGCGGCTGCGGCGGCTGCGGCGGCGGCGGCCGCGGCGGCCTTGGGGCACCCGCAGCACCACGCACCTGTCTGCACCGCCACCACCTACAACGTGGCGGACCCGCGGAGATTCCACTGCCTCACCATGGGTAGGGCCGGGTTTCTGGGCACCTGCGCGCTGTGCCTTGCCGGCTCCCGGGAGCAAACTTTCCGCCTTCAGTGGATGAAGTGGGAGCCTGGGGGCGGGATAGGGAGGGAGGAGGGGCTTTTAGTATAACTGTGGAGTCGTCCCCAGAAGTTCCACGAAGGTGGGAGTTAGCCTTCTCAGCCTCTCCAAGCAGCCTGGTGAGCTTCACTCCCGGTATCTGGTGCCCGAGTCTTGCATAACATCGGGGCCTTTAGGACTTCGAACTTGAGGGCTGAGAAATCGGAGGTTAACTGACTGAGGTCCGGGGTGGGTGTATTTGTATTTAAGTGTGGCATTCCGGCGTCGAGGCTGGCTGGGTTTCGTTGCTTTGGGCTAAGCCTGCCTGCCTTTCCGCTAGGCTTGAAGGGAGACGACCGGACAATGCAACCCCTCCCCCGCCCCCCACTTTAATCCTCTGACTTTACGTCCCGAACATCAAAGGCCTTCACTTGCTTTGGGCGTCCCTGTCCTTCCCGGTTAAGTAACGATGTGTCTTGAAATGAGAAAGAGTGAGAGATGGATACAGGTATTTAGTTGAGCTTCACGGGTGAGTCCCTGCGAGGCATCCTTTCCAAGGGATGGCACGTGGGGTGGGAGCGCCTCCCCACACCCACCCCCGAGAATTACCTCTCTGCCCTCTCTTGGCCCGTCTGCAGGGGGTTCGGAGGCCAGCCAGGTACCCAATGGCAAGAGGATGAGGACGGCGTTCACTAGCACGCAGCTCCTGGAGCTGGAGCGGGAATTCTCTTCCAATATGTACTTGTCTCGACTCCGGAGGATCGAGATCGCCACGTACCTGAACCTGTCAGAGAAGCAGGTGAAAATCTGGTTTCAGAACCGCAGGGTGAAGCATAAGAAAGAAGGGAAGGGCACACAGAGGAACAGCCACACGGGCTGTAAGTGCGTCGGCAGCCAGGCGCACTACGCGCGCTCAGAGGATGAGGACTCCTTGTCGCCGGTCTCGGCCAACGATGACAAGGAGATTTCCCCATTATGAGGGAGGGCTGCCCCACCTCTCCCTACACGCTCCCGTAATCCCCCCCCCCACACACACACACACAACGCGACGCGGCAGGCACCCAGGGGCCAAAATCCTTGGCCTTTCGGTTGTTCTGCCTGGAGAAGGTGGAGACAGGTATTCCCGGGGGCTTACATGACGGGCCTGTCACTTCCGTCTCCTACTTGATCTATTTGTTTGGGACTCCACTCGCAGTTATAGATCATTTTTTTAAAATGTAAATAATCTAGATTCAACTAAGTCTCGTCATATAACAAAGAAAAAAGGGTTGGTTTAAGTTTAAAACTGTATGTGGGTTTTTGAAAGCGCATGTCATTTCCCTTTCCCTGTCTTTCAGAACCTGATAAGAACACGGGGTTTCTTGATTCTTTTTGTTTTGTTTTGTTTTTAATGAAAGTATTGAATTGCAAATAACTTAGAAAATTAAACCCTGTAGGTCTTGCTTTCTGAAAATTTGCCTGGGGAGAGTTTAAAATCCAAGTCACTGGAAGTCTCCTTGTGAATAGTTTTATATAAAATTTATATTTATATTTATTTAAATAAATGAAACAAAATCAAGGTTTTAAATTTGTGATGTTTGCTTTCTCCATCTTCCCCCGTCTTTCTCTCCCCCTTATGGACAGGGAATAAAAGTGTCTGAGAATTTAGAGCAAAGTAATGACTATAACTTGGTAATGTGGGTCTCTTGGTTGAGGGAGTTTGTGGCTCTATAGGATTTCTGTGTCACTGAAACTTCTGCCAAGAAGACACCTTCCATCATGATGCTGCCTACCAGGTAGTACTCCCCATTCTTAAAATAGCTCAATTCCTCACAATTGACAGGATACATCACTCCATTTAGAGTGACACTGACAATTAATGACAGGCAAACCTTTAAATTTATTTAGCAGGAGAGGGTGAAAATCCCTTACCTAGTATTTATTTTCTGTATCAGTCCCTCCTCCCTTTCTTTCCTTCTTCATCTCTCTCAGTACTAAAACCTGAATTATGTAAAGGAATCTGAATAGTAGGAATTGTTTTAGGAAGGGCAACAATTCATCAAACAGGTTTGAAGCAAACACATGCAAAGTTACAAATGATGCTACAAGTGACTAGAAACAATACCGTTTTTCCGAGTTTGTCTAGCTAAGAAATTAGCTGGTTTCCACCACTGCTGAGAAAACAAAAGTTCAGGAATAGGGAATTATTTTGTCCAAAGACTTACATTCTCACTTTTCCAAAATAGCTCACAGGTGCCTTCGGACTTCTGGTTTTTTTCTCTGGTCTCCCTAACTTTAACCTAAATTAGTTCCTTTCTAGTCCCTCTCTTCCCACCACCTTGCAGAGTGCATTCGCGCAATCCTGGCCCTGGAGAAGACTTACTTTGGCTTTGCCCTCAGCAAGGCAACCTGGCTCTCTCTTCAGCACAGCCAGGTTCTGTTCTTTAAGGGAGAGAGTGAAGCTGGAAACATGGAAACTAGGAGATCTCATTCCCTGCAATCTCATTCCCTGCAAGCTGAGTTCCACAAACACCCGCTGGGGTTGTTTTTGATTATTTTCTCTAAAGATGCCACCTAAAAAGTCCAAGCCATAGGAACTGTTTACAACACACATACTCACACTTCTTTAGGTCTGATTTACTTTAGGTCTGTAGGAACTGAAACCTCACCAGGTGGGGCTGGGCTCTAGTATGGGTTTCCCCGCCCAGACACTCCCTCACTCTCACTCCCTCTCTCTCTCTCTCTCTCTCTCTCTCTCTCTCTCTCTCTGATCTCTCCTCTCTCTCTCTCTCTCTCTCTCTCTCTCTCTCTCTCTCTCTCTCTCTCTCACACACACACACACACACACACACACACACACACACACACACTCCTGAGGCCCGTCGTCATCTCTCATTCTAGTGCTGGCCAGGGCAGGCAGGGGAGAAGAGAGGCTGGACGGTGCGTACTGAATGGGGAGCTGCCGCCGCTTTGTGCAGTGACCTGGGCCCGATCCTGCGCAGCAGTCACAGGCATCTGACTCGCTCCTGGCCCGGGCCTGGGAGGCTCAGGCTCTGGATTGCCCTCTCTCTTTCACACACAAGCAAAGCTTTGGGCCCCCTCGCCCTGCCCACCGCGAAGGAGGAGGGGCGCTGACCCACTGCCTTTTCCAAAGATTCCGTCTCCCTCCTTCCCAATGAACAGGCGTCTCCGGGCACCGGTACAGGGCTGGGAGGAAGGGAGTTTCGTAGCGCAAAAAACTGGCAGCTAAGGAAGAATTCCTTCACAGGAAATAACAAGAAGGCCAAAGAGCCCCGGCCGCACCTCTTTGCGCTCCTGCCCAAAGCGAAGCCTCATCTGAGAGGTGGACAGGCAACCCCATCCCCTACCCATCCACTCTCAGCCCGGCCTCTCTGTTGTCCCGCACTCGGGCCTGGCCCTCCCCAAGTCCCTGCCCAGTAGGGACCAGAGCATCTGCACTTCTCCTCGCTACCCGCACCCAGGCCCTGCGCCCAGAGTGCTGAGCCGCCCGCTTGCCACACCGATGCTGCACTCGCCCAGCTCTACGACCCGGCAACGGAGACGCGGGGCCAGCCCTCCGTGCCTGGTTTGGGGTTGGCTGCTCGGTACCTTTCCTTCCTGTCTTCAGGGATATTCCTTAGGGAAGAGAGGAGAAACAGTGAATCCTGCACCAGAGGCAAAAAGATTCAGGCAAAGACGCTGGACATTCTCCAAAGAAACGTTCTCCGGTGAATCTTCTTGTCACTTTCAGAGTGAACCATGAAGTCTCCTTGTCTCCTATTTTACACGTCCCCAACGCCCGCCCCCCCCAAAAAAAATCAGTTGATGTTTTTGAAGATTGGGAATAAGGGTTTGGGAATCTGTCTGATTTTAAAGGCCTACAGTTTCATCTTAGGGTAAGAACACCTAAGCCAACACTCAGATGTACAAATATTCTGTTAAACAATCTTGATATCAAACACTCTAAGAGAAGTGTCCCCAGATTTATTAAAAGAGGAATGTTTAAGATGTGTGGAGTCACGCTTGACTATTTCTATCTGGGAAGCACTAGATGCTAGTTTTTCAATACGCCCCACTTGAAACACAGAACTCTGTTCCTCCAAAACATGGCCTCTTAGGGGCCTATAACCACATGATGGAAAGAAAGAGAATAAAAATGAGAATTAAAAATCAGGACCTTGCTCCATTAGGAGAAAAGAAGTGAGCAGCAGGAACCATTAGCATGGATGAATCCACCTCTTTAAACAGGAAAAGAGCTGGGGGCTGGGGAGGATGGACAGTGGGAAGAATAACCTCCTGCCATTGTGCCCTGACCCAGTCCAGAATTCCCAGCAAAGAGGAGGAGCAGAGACCTTTCCCCTTCACCCTCCCACTCAGTGACCAAACCAAGCCCAAGGCCAAGGGTCTAACAATGACGGTGGCACACAGCAAGGCTTTTTTTTTTTTTGGCGGTACGCGGGCCTCCCACTGCTGTGGCCTCTCCTGTTGCAGAGCACAGGCTCCGGACGCGCAGGCTCAGTGGCCATGGCTCACAGGCCCAGCCACTCCGCGGCATGTGGTACCTCCCCGGACCGGGGCACGAACCGGTGTCCCCTGCATCGGCAGGTGGACTCTCAACCACTGCGCCACCAGGGAAGCCCCAGCAAGGCTTCTTGATTGCAAACCATGCCCAGGGCAGAAAGGACCCAGCAGCCCATCCCTGGGGTGTTCATGGCCCCAGGTGATAGAGACACTGGTGATGGTAGATCCCACCTCCTCTCCTAATTCTGAAGTGGCCATCATAGTTTACTGCCCCCTCCCAACCCCCCACCATATCCCCCCCAAGGATATCCATAGATATTTTAGGAGAAACAAAAAGTTGGGGCTGTGAAGTCTTTGACTTTCTGGCTTCCTCCTCCCTCCCCTCACCCCCACTCCTCACCACTGCTGCCCAGTTACATCTAATCAGGATTAGAAATGCAGTTTGCTTGGCCCACCCTGACTGTGGTCAGGGAATTGCCAGAAGGGTGATTGTTCTAACTCAAAGTGGTCACAGAGGGCAACAGGGTCTGTGTGTGTGTGTGCATGTACACAAGTGTGTGTGGACTCTTGGTGGTGTTAATGTATGTGGGAAGAAGAGAGTTATTTTCACTAGAATTTTTTTTCTTATTTTTTTGCTTCGCACTTCTATCTTTCGTGCAGTTTCCACTCATTTTTCATGGCACTGCTTGGGAGATTTCTTTGAGGGAGGTAGGAAGAGGCTCAGAGTTGGGCTAGGGGAAGGAGCAAAAGGCTGAACCTCAGGGAAGACTGTAGTGAGCTCTGGGTAAGATCTCAGGTCCAGGCTTAAGGGTGTGAGAGAGAGGGAGAATGACACTTCCAATAGAACCTATTTGCTAGAGGAAATTGGGTTTAAAGGAGCAATCACTGCTTTAAAAGGAGCTCCTCCCATCCTCTCCAAACACAGCCTGAAGCTGTCCTAGACATGAATGCAGCTCAGTGCATCAAAGCAATTGTTCCTATTTTCATTATTCACAGGGAATCTTTGAATGTACCTGTTAAGGTAACAGACCTCTTAAAAGGGAACATTTTTTTCCATGCAATTAAATGGTGCATTTACTAGGCTTCTATTAACATAATTTAATATAAATCTATTTTATAAATCTTTAGGCTCACATTACCGAAAACTGAGCATCTCTGAAAAAAAACCTATGTCTCTTCCCTAAATTAGATGGAATAGAATCCAAAAACTTGCTATTCTAAGCCAGCTGGAAATATTAAAAGTAGAAGAATTTTTTGTATTATCTTTTGTTAATGGTGGAGGTATGAAGAAAAGAGTCAGCTTGTCTCACAGAAGATGAGGGCTTCTCACCCAAGGGCCTGGCACTTGGAGTGGTTAACACAGGCTAGAACTGGAACAGGAGGTTAAAGAGATCTCTTAGGAACAGAGATGAATCAGAGCTCAGATGAAAAAACAACAGCCAACCCTGACTCATATGTGGAAGCAAGTTTCTTCTGTTTGGGGAGAGAAAAATCCAAAGCCTGTGAGCTCTCACAGTCCCATAAGCTATTCTACATGGAGGTAGATATCCTTGTCTGCTCCCATAGCTGGACTCCTTGTTCTCAAGTGCACCCTCCAAAAGCTTGGGCATCCCATTGTCTCTGAAAAGGTGTTTTGTCTGCCCTTATATTGATGTCGCTGCCTGCCCTTCTGCACCAGGCATTGCATTTCTTCAAGCAGAGCCCTATGTTTTCCTGAACCCTTGTCCTACCTTTGTTGAGTCTTCCAAATCCTAAACCCAGGAAGGCCCCAGGGGCTCCTCTGAGTGAATCCTGACAGATCGGAAGTGTGTGCTGTGTGCTTAGGAAAGTAACTAGTTTCAGATTAATGAAGCAGTGACAATTTCAATCTGCTTAAAGGCGGAGGTTGGCACTGCCCAGGCCTGAGCGTGGGGAGCTCGCCAGGCTGGGCTTTATATTGTCCGCTTTTCTGAAGAGCAGACAAAGATGGATAGAGAGACATTGAAAAGCAGGGGGCGTATTTCAAACAGCCCCATAAAGAGGGCTGTCACTTTAAGACAAGAACCATAGTGCTTTGATGACTTTGTATTAGCTGCCCCATTTCAAATAAGGAACTCAAGTCTCTAGTGAGAGGGAGGAAAAAGAAGACTGTGAGAGGGAGAGGGAGAGGGAGAAGGAGGGGGGTGGAGGGAGAGAGGGAGAGAGAGAGAGAGAGAGAGAACAGAGAATGTGGTGATATTTAGCCTGTGTGAGCACTGCAGCGGGACTAATTCTTAGGCAACTATTTGGTTTCTGAAGTTCAGGGAGAAACAACCCACAGCAGGTGCAGAGAAAAAAGGCAGGTGGGAGCTGCTCCTTATGGGAAAGAGCTCCCTGCCCCGTGCGCAGCAGCCGGCTCCGAGGAGTTAAAGCCAGCTTGGCCTCAGTTGGCTGGGAAGGGCTGGAGAGGGATGCACAGCTCTACCGGCCCCAGGCCGCTGAGGATTATAATGGAAATTTTTGAGAGCTTGAAAGAGAAATAATAGGAAGGAGGGGGACGGCAGGCTTTTGGAGTCCACCTTCACAAAGCCTAATTTAAATTGTTTGGGGTCAAGCAGCAGCAAGCCACCTCCCCCCTTTCCTCCTTAATTAATTAATGACCACGATTAATTATTAGGGTCTTGCATCTCAAGACTTCAAATCACCTCCCCCCCCGGGGTGATGAGTTGCTTGAGCCAGGCACGTGGTTCTAACTTGAGAAGAAAGTTGAAAGTTGGCAGTGTAGTCTGTGTCTCTATTATCTGCTTCCCTCTAGGTCTCTGCCTCTGCTTTTTTTCTGTCTCTCCTACTCTTCCTGCCTTGGTGTGTCTCTGTCTCTGTCTCTCTAATGTTTCCCCTCTTTGTTCTCCAGGCTGATCTCCCCATCCTCCTCCAATATCCCTTGGCCCTGGCTCAACCCTCCCAACTCTAGGACCCCAGCTGTCCCGGGAGAGGGGAGGATGCCCATGAGGCCCTCACCCAGGGCACCGGCCAGCAGCTCCGAATCTCACCGCATCCTCAGTGGCGGGAAGTGAGTGGGCAGCAGTGTTCACCGGCTGGATGAGGAGTTATTGACAGTTTAGATTTTTTTTTCCTGCCAAAGAAATTTTTTTTTTTTTTTTTTTTTTTAAGGGACCGGAGGACCGGGAGCGGGAAAGCGCTTCGGCTTTGAAGGCCGGCGGAAGGGCTCCCCCGACGGTGGCGCTGGAGGAAGAAGCGTGTAGTCAGTTTCATTAGGCACTATTTGAACCTTGCAACGTGTGGTAATTTCTGGGGCAAGCTGAAGAGGGGGGATTATGTAGGAGGGACACAAGGAAATTAGCGAACGGTTAATTTAACTCGTTTTCTGCTAGACTTTTCGATACATTCCTAATTGACTGAGGGGCAGGTGAAGCTCCCGCCCCATGCAGGCTCATTCACGGTGGGAATAAATGGTTCTTTTTCAACTCACACTGCTCACAATATATCATCAGGGAAAAGACATGCAATGAATATGTTGATTTTTTTATTATTATTAATGGACTTACACCCTGCCACGCAGGTGTGAGGGTAAAAACCTATACTGCAATGAGATAAGATTAACAATGGAATTAGAATTTTATTAGCTTTATATGTCACATAGACCTGGATCCGAACTGTCAAAACAAGCAACAAGAAAAGATATTCTGAAGGCAGCCCTGCCACTCAACCAGGAGAAATGGAACAGCGCCGATCCAAATCACGATCAGCTCCAGTTCCTTCAGTACCTCCCTTGGGCCTTCTGCCGGAGGCAAGAGGCGGGAGGGCCTCGCTTAGGTGAACGCCTCGGTTCCCGACCCGCAGGTAGTAGCTGAAAACACCACTTGAGCTCGGAGGCCCGGCCTAGAGCAGGCCCCAGCCCAGGGTAGGGGGCCCGTGATGACCCGAGGCTGCCGAGAGGTCAGCGGAGGGGCCGGGCCACCGCGGCCTGCGGGCCGCAGGCTTCGCATCCTCTAAATCAGCTGCAGGCGCTGGCCGCGACCCGAGGGAATGGAGAAGAGTCGGAATGCGGGACTGGAGGTGGAGTGGGGCGTCCCTTGAAAGCCGCACTGAGTTTTGTTACCCGGGGGCCACTGCTACCTGGGTCTCGCAGGCGCAGAGGTGCCCTATGCAAATGGTTCACTATTAGGCGAGAAAGAAATACTTCAAATGGCCCTTTGTAACCTTCTATAGAAAATCGAGGTACTCTGCATGACAAAGCACAATTAAGCTTTCTATTCAGGAGTTCTGCAGCTGGTAGCCCATTGGGAAAGTGGGAGGAAACGCGAATATATTAATAGTGTGGCAAAAGTTTTTTGTGTGCGTGTCCTTTTCTGGGTCGGGGCTGGGGAGGGGCGGTGGGTGGACCCAGAGGGGAAGGAAGCTCCGCCTTGGATCCTTGCCACCTGTCCAACCTCGTCTCTGCCCAAGTGGAGAGCCCTGCTTGTCTGGCAGCCCGGACATTCTGAATGGTCTCGGCGACCCCCGCGAGCAGACCAGGGCTGGGCGGACCCTGCAGGCACCAGCACCTGGACGGGACGGGACGCCTGCCCCAGCCTAGCCTCCTCGTTCCCGGAAAGCTGAGCTGAGACCCGGCGCCCGGCTGTCCTTGGTCCCCCGCGCAGGAGGGAGGCTCCCAGACCAAGTGCTTCGCCCAGACGCCAGGGTGGGTGGTGCACCCGGGAGCACAGCAGGAGGATGTTGGAGCTGGGAAAGAGACACGGGAAGAGCAGAGCCGGATTTTCCGTTCAGCTCTAATTTTCTCCCATAGTTGAGGTTCACTTCCTAATCGTTCACTTTTACAGACCTCGAGGAGAATTTCTTGCTTCTTAGTAAAGAAGGGCTCTTAACCAACTGTGCTGGTTATTCTCCATATGCCGGTCTAGATCCATCTCCACCTTCCTCTGGCCTCGTGGTTGCCAGAAGACACTGGCCACTGTGGATTGTACTACATCTTCTATTAACTGCATCACCTGCAGTCTCTTGCCTCTGGCTTGCATTTGGGTTTGGTGAATGAGTGGCACTGCAAATAACCGAACAACCTGATGAGAGAATCTGAGGTACACTGATTGTTTCTGGGGATGTTGCATTGTCCCAGTTCTGGCAGTTGCTGCTCCTTTCCAGAAATTCCCTTTCTCTCTGAGAGCCTCTCTTCCAAGGCTCCAGCTCTCAGTCAGGCTCCTCCTGCACCTTCATGGAAAAAGGTGAAAATGCCTTCTGGCTTCTACTAGTCCCCTCTACTAGTCCCATCAAATTCTTGTTGGTTCTCTCAGCCCGGCACACATCTCTGCAAGTAGTCATTTTGTTGAAAACTTTCTTTAAAAATCCCCACTCGGGCTTCCCTGGTGGCGCAGTGGTTGAGAGTCCGCCTGCTGATGCAAGGGACACGGGTTCGTGCCCCGGTCCGGGAAGATCCCACATGCCGCGGAGCAGCTGGGCCCGTGAGCCATGGCCGCTGAGCCTGCGCGTCCGGAGCCTGTGCTCCGCAACGGGAGAGGCCACAACAATGAGAGGCCCGCGTACCGCAAAAAAAAAAAAAAAAAAAAAAAAATCCCCGCTCAGATCAGTTGCCGAGTGGCTGACCAGCCATGTTATGCTTGAGCCAGTCTCTTCTGTAACAGTCAGGTCAACTGTCTCCTCACTTTTGCTGGGATGTCTCCCATGAGAGAAGTTGTCCCAGCCCATTCCATTTTCAACAGCTTGGACCACTAGGAATACTTACTTGTGTTGTATCTTCCTTTGTAATTTCTATCCATGAGTTCTACCTAGTTCTTCCCTCATGGACTTCTAGGTGTCTGCCTTCTTCCCTATTCTCAACTGTGATGTCCTTGATGACAGCAACTGCATCTGTCATCTCTGCATCCTCAGCACTCATCACAATACCTAGTACATAGTAGATGCCCAGTAAACTAGCTAGATCAATGCATCATTCTGCTTCCAAGACTCCACCAGTTGCCTCAAACATGGAGGCTAGAAACAACTATACTTCATTGTAGCTGTATATAAATATATGTAATAAACATATATTCCCTGGTGGCACAGTGGTGAAGAATCCGCCTGCCAATGCAGGGGACACGGGTTTGAGCCCTGGTCCGGGAAGATCCCACGTGCCACGGAGCAACTAAGCCCGTGCGCTACTACTACTGAGCCTGTGCTCTAGAGCCCGTGCACCACAACTACTGAGCCTGCGTGCTGCAACTACTGAAGCCCGCGCGCCTATAGCCCGTGCTCCACAACAAGAGAAGCCACCGCAATGAGGAGCCTGCGCACCGCAACAAAGAGTAGTCCCCGCTCACCGCAACTAGAGAAAGCCTGTGTGCAGCAACGAAGACCCAATGCAGCCAAAAATTAAAATAAAATTTTAAAAATGTATATATACATAGGCTAAATATCCTATGTACAGAATAAATATCCTATATAGAGGATAATTATAGATAGGATATAGAGAAGGTTCTGGAATCAGTCTGCATGCTCTACCATTTACTAGCAGTGTGACCTTGAGCAACCCACTTAACCTCTCTAACTTCTATTTTCCTCATTTGTAAAATGGGGATAATTAATAGTACTTCCCTCATAGGGTGATGACGACTAAATAAGGAAATATACATGAAGATATACAGATATTTAGTTAACTCAGATAAGGTCTAACTGAAAAAGTAACTTTTAAATAAAGACCTGAAGAGAATACGAAGAACTGACCCTGTGCTTGCTGGGTCAAGAGAATTCTAGTGGTAAAGAATTCCAAGCAAAGGCCAAGGTGTGAAGATGCCTGAAATAGTTGGGAAACAGTGAAGAGGCAGAGTGACTAGAGTACAGTGAGTGAGTGTGTGTGAGGGGGGAAGAGGGATGATGGGGTAGGGCTTGTAGGTCAGAGTAAGGGCTTTGGCTTTTATTTTTAGTTAACTGGGAAGCTCTTGCGGGATTTTGAGCAGAGAAGTGATATGCTGTAACTTATGACTAATCTGGATGAATTTGGCTGCTATGTTGAGAGAAGCCAGGAAGATAAGATACTATTAAATACAGCCAGGTAAGAGATGACACTGGCCTGGACCAGGGTGGAAGTAATGGGAGTGGGGAGAAGTGTTGAATTCTTGGGTTTGATTTGGTAGAGTTGCCAGGATTTGCTAACAAACTGAAACTGAGGAGTAAGAGTAAGAAAAGGGTCAAGGATGACACCAAGGTCTTTATCCCAAGCATTGAAAAGAAAAATGTTGCCGTTAAGAAGACTATAGGGGACTTCCCTGGTGGCACAGTGGTTAAGAATCCACCTGCCAATGCAGGAGACACGGGTTCGAGCCCTGGTCCAGGAAGATCCCACATGCCGCAGAGCAACTAAGCCTGTGCGCCACAACTACTGAGCCCGCGAGCCACAACTACTGAAGCCTGCACGCCTAGAGCCCGTGCTCTGCAGAAAGAGAAGCCACCGCAATGAGAAGCCCACACACCGCAACGAAGAGTAGCCCCCACTCGCCGCAACTAGAGAAAGCCCGCGTGCAGCAACAAAGACCCAATGCAGCCAAAAATAAATAAATAATAAATAAATAAATTTATTTATTTTAAAAAAAGAAGACTGTAGGAGGAGCAATTTTAGTATATATTAAGTTTGAGATGACAATTACACATCAAAGTGGGGATATCATGAAGGCAATTGAAAAAATAATTCTGAAGTGAGAGCAAGCCTCGAGAAGTAAATAAAGGAGTCATGAATGTAACGATGGTATTAAAATCATGTGACAAGGTGAGCGCATAAGGGAGTGGTACATAGTAAAAGGGGAAGGAACCCAAGGACTTAGCACTGGAGAACTCTAAAATTTAAAAGCATTGAAAACAAGTCTTGGAGATGAGAAAGAATGAACATAGAGGAAAACAATGAGGTGAGTAGTATGACTGACCCACCATATGGCCTGGAGAGGATTTCCTGAATTCAGGGAGGGTAACCCAAGCAAAGGCCAGCAGTCTCCCTGAGTTGAGGAGACAGAATTGAGAAGCAGAGGAAACCAAGGTGCCTAGAATTCATAGGACACAGTACTTATTCAATAGCAACTGCTCAGAACGAAAGCTCTAGAAATCTACAGAGATTTCCCCTCTAGTTTTCAGCTGAGTATTCATCAGTACTTACACATGAAGAACCTACCTGGGGCTAGAGAAAGAACACCACAAAGAAGCAGGCTGAAAAATTTATGACCTCACACATGCCTGGTAAGACTTTGTGTCCTCTCTGGCCAGAAAGAAAAGACCTCCTAACATACACGGGGCTTTTCATTCAAATAGACTACTCAGAAAGGTATTGCCTCAGTGGTAGAGCAAAATTAGCTCTAAAGACTACTCAGGCTCCACCTAACAAAGCTTAAAAGCAAGCTTCAAAAGGATCAAACTGTTTCCAAGTAACCTAACTGCATCCAAAACAGCTCAAAAATATTTAAAGGAATTAAAAAAAAACTCTAGCATCCTAGAAGGTATAATTCATAATAATAAATTATGAGGTATGCAATCAAAACACACCGGGCATGAAAAGAAGCAGCAAAGTATGACAATGAGAAGAAAAATCAATCAATATAAAGACACAGAAATGACACATATGGCAGAATTCTGACAAAGACTTTCAAACAATTATTATATTTTTAAATCCCCTCCATTTATTCATGAAGGCAGAGGAAAGTATGAACATAATAAGGAGAGATCTGCAAGTTATTTAAAAAAAAAAAGATCTGAATCAATTAAGAAATACAGTGTGTGAGATGAAAAACACCAGATGTGATTAACGACAGTTAGACACTGCAAATAAAAGATTAGTGACCTTACATGATGCAGAGCAACTAAGCCCATGAGCCACAGCTACTGATCCTGTGCTCTAGAGCCCGCGAGACACAACTACTGAGCCCGTGTGCCACAACTACTGAAGCCCCGCGCCTAGAGCCCATGCTCCACAACAAGAGAAGCCACCACAATGAGAAGCCCGTGCACCACAACGAAGAGTAGCCCCTGCTCGACACAACTAGAGAAAGCCCGCGCAGCAACAGAGACCCAACACAGCCAAAGATAAAAATTTTTTAAATTAAAAAAGAGTTTGCATGCCACAACTAAGACCCAGCGCAACCCAGTAAATAAATATTTTAAAAAAAGATTAGTGACCTTAAAGACATAGCCATAGAAACTATCCGAAACAAAATATAGTGAGATAAGAGACTGAAAAGAAAAGAATAGAGCATCAGTGAGCTGTAACACAACATTGAGTGACCTATACACAAATGTTCCTGGAGTTCCAGAAGGAGAAGAAAGACAGATGAAGGGACAGAGAAATCACTGCCAATTTTTTTTCAAATTTGATGTAAACTATAAACCTACATATCCAAGGAGTTCAACAAACTCCAAACAGCAGAAACATGTGCCCCAAGGCACATCATAATTATAATGATAAGAAGAAAATCTTAAAAACATCTAGAGAAAAAAGATACTATGTGCAAAGGAACAAAGATGAGGATGATAGTAGATTTGTCATCAGAAAGAATGCAAGCCAGGGACTTCCCTGGCGATCCACTGGTTAAGACTCCCTGCCTGCTTCCACTGCAGGGAGCACAGGTTCGCATGCCACAAGGCCAAAAAAAAAAAAAAAAGCAAGCCAGAAGACAGTGACTTCTGTCTTTAAAGTACTGAAAGAATAAAACAGTCAATCAGAATTCTAAACTCAGCAAAAATAGTAATTTTTTTCTTTGGTTGCCTATGCTTTTGGCACCATATGCAAAAAATCATTGCCAAATCCAATGTTATGGAGCTTTCCTCCCACGTTTTTTTCTAAGAGTTTTACAGTTTAAGCTCCTATGTTTGGGTCTTTAATCCATTTTGAGTTTATTTATTTTAAAAATAATTTTTTTGGAGTATAATTGCTCTACAATCGTGTGTTATCTTCTGCTTTCCAACAAAATGAATCAACCATACACACACATATGTTCCCACATCTCTTCCTTCCTGTGTCTCCCTCCCTCCCACCCTCCCTATCCCACCCCTCCAGGCGGTCACAAAGCACCGAGCTGACGTTTGGTAGTGTATATATGTCCATGCCTCTCTCTCGCTTTGTCACAGCTTACCCTTCCCCCTCCCCGTATCCTCAAGTCCATTCTCTAGTAGGTCTGTGTCTTTATTCCTGTTTTACCCATAGGTTCTTCATGACATTTTTTTCCTTAAATTCCATATATATGTGTTAGCATACAGTATTTGTCTCTCTCTTTCTGACTTACTTCACTCTGTATGACAGACTCTAGGTCTATCCACCTCATTACAAATAGCTCAATTTCATTTCTTTTTATGGCTGAGTAATATTCCATTGTATATATGTGCCACATCTTTATCCATTCATCCGATGATGGGCACTTAGGTTGTTTCCATCTCCGGGCTATTGTAAATAGAGCTGCAATGAACATTTTGGTACATTACTCTTTTTGAATTATGGTTTTCTCAGGGTATATGCCCAGTAGTGGGATTGCTGGGTCATATGGTAGTTCTATTTGTAGTTTTTTAAGGAACCTCCATACTGTTCTCCACAGTGGCTGTATCAATTTACATTCCCACCAACAGTGCAAGAGGGTTCCCTTTTCTGCACACTCTCTCCAGCATTTATTGTTTCTAGATTTTTTGATGATGGCCATTCTGACTGGTGTGAGATGATATCTCATTGTAGTTTTGATTTGCATTTCTCTAATGATTGAAAGTTTAATTTTTTTTTTTTTTTCGGTATGCGGGCCTCTCACTGTTGTGGCCTCTCCCATTGCGGAGCAGAGGCTCCAGACGCGCAGGCTCAGCGGCCATGGCTCACGGGCCCAGCTGCTCCGCGGCATGTGGGATCTTCCCGGACCGGGGCACGAACCTGTGTCCCCTGCATCGGCAGGCGGACTCTCAACCACTGCGCCACCAGGGAAGCCCAGAAAGTTTAATTTTTATGATTTTAATGATTGTAAGTTTTAATGATTGAAAGTTTTAATTGAAAAAACACATCTCATGGGCTTCCCTGGTGGGAAGGGAAGAGGTTAAGAATCTGGGAAGAGGTTAAGAATCTGCCTGCCAATGCAGGGGACACAGGTTTGTGCCCTGGCCCAGGAAGATCCCACATGCTTTGGAGCAACTAAATCTGTGTGCAATAACTACTGAGCCTGCGCTCTAGAGCCTGCGAGCCACAACTACTGAAGCTCACACGCCACAACTACTGAAGCCCGCACGCCTAGAGCCCGTGCTCCACAACAAGAGAAGCCACCACAATGAGAAGCCCGCGCACCACAATGAAGAATATCTCCCGCTCACCTCAACTAGAGAAAGCCTGTGTGCAGCAACGAAGACCCAACACAGCCAAAAATAATTAAATTTATTAAAAAAAAAAGAAAAAACACATCTCATAAAATGTACTCTCTTAACTATTTTAAAGTATGCAGTTCAGTAGTGTAAAATATATTTGCATTATTGTGAAACAGATCTCCAGAATTTTTTGTCTTGCAGAACTTGGTAACCACCATTCAACTTTCTATTTCAGTGAATTTGACTACTTTAGACAACTCATGTGAGTGGAATCACAGAGTATTGTTGTTTTGTGTCTGGCTTATTTCACGGGGCATAATGATTTCTAGGTTCATCCACGTTGTAGCATGTGACCGCACTTCCTTTTTTAAAAGGTTGCATAGTATTTCATTGTGCTTATATACCACATTTTATTTCATCCATTGATGGACATTTGGGTGGCTTCCACATCTTTGCTATTGTGAATAGTACTGCTATGAATGTGGGTGTAAAAATATCTCTTTGAGATCCTGCTTTCAATTATTTTGGATTATACCCAGGAGTGGGATTGCTGGATCATACGGTAGTTCTATTTTTAATTTTTTGAGGAACCACTGTACTGTTTTCTGTAATGGTTGTACCATTTTACAGTCCCACCAACAATGCACAAGGTCCAACTTCTCCACATCCCTGCCAACACTTGTTAGTTTCGGTGGCTTTTTTTTTTTTTGGTAGTAGCTATCATAATAGTGTAAAGTAATATCTCAGTGTGATTTTGATTTGCATTTCTCTGGTGATTAGTAATGTTGAGCATCTTTTCATATTCTTTTTTTTTTTTCCATATTCTTTTTGGCCATTTGTATATCTTCTTTGGAGAAGTATCTACTCAAGTCCTTTGACCATTTATTTTCTAATTGGGCTATTTGATTTTTTTGTTGTTTAGTTGTAGGAGTTCTTTATATATTCTGGATATTAACCCCTTATCAGATATATGATTTGTAAATATTTTCTCCCATTCCTTAGGTTGTCTTTCACTCTGTTGATTCTGTCCTTTGATGCACAAAAGTTTTAAAATCTGATTTGTCCCATCTGTATTTTTTTCTTTTGTTGCTTGTGCTTTTGGTGTCATATCCAAGAAATCATTGCCAAATTCAATGTCATGAAGATTTTCCTCTATGGTTTCCTCTAGGAGTTTTATATTTTTAGGTCATACATTTAAGTCTTTATTCCATTTAGAGTTAATGTTTGTTTATGGTGTAAGGTAAGGGTTTAATTTTGTTCTTTTGCATATGAATATCCAGTTTTCTGAACTGGATATCCTGTTGAAGAGACTATCCTTTCCCCATTGAATATTCTTGGCACCCTTGTTGAAAATCATTTGAAATTTGTTTCTGGGTCATCTATTTTATTCCACTGGTCTATATGTCTGTCTGTATGCCACTACCACTCTTCTGAGTACCATAGATTTGTAGTTGTTTTGCAATCAGGAAGTGTGAGACCTCCAACTTTATTTTTCACTTTCAATATTGTTTTCGCTATCTGGGTCTATTCATATGAATTCTAGGATAAATTTTCTGTTTCTGTAAAAAACATCATTGGGATTTTGATAGGGGTCACATTGAATCTGTAGATTGTTTTGATTAGTATAGACATCTTAACAATACTAAGTCTTCCAATCCAGGAACATGGGATGTTGCTCCATTTATTTGTATTGTTAATTTCTTTCAGCAACATTTTGTAGTTTGCAGTACACAAGCTTTTTGGGAGGCTGTGTTAAACAGCAAAATCACCAATCCTGCTTGAATTCCCTGGAGGTTCAGTGGTTAGGACTCCACGCTTTCACTGTGGAGTCCCTGATGGGGGACTCAGTCCCTGGTGGGGGAACTAAGATCCCACAAGCCACATGTTACAGCCAAAAAAGAAAAGTTTAAAATAAATAAATAAATAAATAGATAAGGATTATGTTAGTAAATGTGAAAGTGCAGCTCAAAGAGTCCAGAAACGTATCTTTAAAGAAATCATGTTTTTTTAAATGCCTGGAAATACAGTCGCCCAAATATTGAGATAATGCTTACTGAGATGGAGTTTTAGAAATGTGAATTAATATGTGTAAAACTGCTTTCTAAAACAGTAAAGAACTACAAAACTAATTGCAAAGAATAAGAATAATTACAAAATAATTTCGGCTCTTATGACCTGTTCGGAATGATTAGTCTAAAAGACACCAGAAGAAAAATTGTTTTTTTTAACCGAAGTATAGTTGATATACAATGTTGTGTTAATTTCTGCTGTACAGCAGTGATTGTTACACATACATATACATTATTTTTTATATTCTTTTCCTATATGGTTTATCACAGATATTGAATATAGTTCCCTGTGCTGTACAGTAGGACTTTGATGTTTATCCATTCTATATATAATAGTTTGCATCTGCTAATCCTCAAATCCCAGTCCATCCCTCCCCCACCCCCTTGACAACCACAAGTCTGTTCTCTATGTCTGTGAGTCTGTTTCTGTTTCATAGATAAGTTCATTTGTGTCATATTTTAGATTCCACATATAAGGATATCGTATGGTATTTGTCTTTCTCTTTCTGACTTACTTCACTTAGTGTGATAATCTCTAGGTCCATCCATGTTGCTGCAAATGGCATTATTTCATTCTTTTTTATGGTTGAGTAGTATTCCACTGTATATATGTATCACATCTTCTTTATGCATTCATCTGTTGATGGACATTTAGGTTGTTTTCATGTCTTGGCTACTATGAATAGTGCTGCTATGAACATAGGGGTGCATGTATCTTTTCGAATTATAGTTTTGTCCAGATGTACACCCAGGAGTGGGATTGCTGGATCATATGGCAACTTCATCTTTAGTTTTTTGAGCAACCTCCACACTGTTTCCCACAGTGGCTGCACCAACTTACATTCCCACAAATACTGTAGGAGGGTTCCCTTTTCTCTACACCCTCCCCAGCACTTGTTATTTGTGGACTCTTTAATGATGGCCATTCTGACCAGTGTGAGGTGGTACCTCATTGTATTTTTGATTTGCATTTCTCTAATAATTAGTGATTTTGAGCATCTTTTCATGTGCCTGTTGGCTATCAGTATGTCTTCTTTGGAGAAATGTCTGTTTAGGTCTTCTTCCCATTTTCTGATTGGGTTGTTTTTGTTTTGTTTTGTTTTGTGGCCTCTCCTGTTGCGGAGCACAGGCTCCTGACGCGCAGGCTCAGCGGCCATGGCTCACAGGCCCAGCCGCTCCATGGCATGTGGGATCATCCCGGACCGGGGCACGAACCCGTGTCCCTTGCATCGGCAGGCGGACTCTCAACCACTGCGCCACCAGGGAAGCCCGGGTTGTTTGTTTTTTGAGTGTTAAGTTGTATGAGCTGTTTGTATATTTTGGAAATTAAGCCCTTGTCAGTCTCATTATTTGCAAATAGAAAAATTGTTATTTGATTAGGTTTTGAGTAGCATAAGAACTAGTTCACATTCAGAATGCATTCTTGGTCAGTGTCAGGATTACTTTTAATAACTATTTTTGAATTTAAGCTTCCTTCTCCAGGGCATATGGAGACATTCAGGACATGGATATATACAAAATGCTTGAATGTTTTTGTTTTTTAAAAACACTTTCCTCCATGTTTTAAGCTTTATAGCACCAAACAATTTCTTTTTAATTGTTTTGATTTCCTAGGCTTTCTTTATGAAGTTGAAGTTGGTAAATCTCTTTCTCAATAGCCCAAAGCACACTGGATCAGGTCTGATCTTAGAAATAGCCATGTCTTAGCCAAAATTCCTTTCTAAACTTCTGTGCCTAATAAAAAAATTTTAGTATGCTAGAAACAGAAAGAAATTGTTTAACATTAATAAACATTTGTCAGAAACTAATGGCAAATGTCTTACTAATTTGTGAAACTGTCACACTATCCCCATTAAAATAGGGAACAAGAAAATCTGCCCACTCTAATCATTTTACTTAATGATCTTTTTGTTGGTTCTAGCAAGCTGTAAGGAAAGAAATGAATCAAGAGCTATCTGTGTGGGACTTCTCTGGTGGTGCAGTGGTTAAGAATCTGCCTGCCAATGCAGGGAACACGGGTTCAAGCCCTGGTCGGGGAAGATCCCACATGCCCGAGCAACTAAGCCCATGCGCCACAACTACTGAGCCTGCACTCTAGAGCCCACGAACCACAACTGCTGAGCCCACGTGCCACAAGTACTGGCCTGCCTGCTGCAACTACTGAAACCCGTGCACCTAGAGCCAGTGCTCCACAACGAGAAGCGACTGCAATAAGAAGCCCATGCACCACAACGAAGAGTAACCCCCGCTTGCTGCAACTAGAGAAAGCCTGCGTGCAGCAACGAAAACCCAACATAGCCACAAAAAAAAAGAAAAGAAAAAAAAGAAAATAGCTGGGGCTTCCCTGGTGGCTCAGTGGTTGAGAGTCCGCCTGCCGATGCAGGGGACACGGGTTCGTGCCCCGGTCCGGGAACATCCCACATGCCGCGGAGCGGCTGGGCCCGTGAGCGATGGCCGCTGAGCCTGCGCGTCCGGAGCCTGTGCTCCGCAAGGGTAGAGGCCACAACAGTGAGAGGCCCACGTACCGCAAAAAAAAAAGAAAATAGCTAATTGCATATTATAATTTATATTAGAATATAAATATACAACATAATACAATGTAATTAATTGTATTATTGATTTACATTTTATTAATTATATAATATAGTATAATTATATGTAATAATGATATATTATGTTTATTATATATGTGTGTACGTATACACACACACACACACACACATACACATAAAGAGCTAAACTGTTACTCAGAAACATAGGAAAGGTTTCTAAACTTTTGAACTTATGAAGTTCAGCAGCCCAATAGCATTTCTCAAAAAATCCTATTCAATACGCAGAGTATGTACTTTCAGTCTACCGAGAAATTCACAAACCTGTAGGAAATTGTACACATGAAACCTAAATCACAGGAAGTACACAGTCACAATGTGTAAAATGTGTAGCTTAAAAGATTATACATTTTATTTTAATTGTTCTTTGGGAAATAGTTCACTCTCAATAATGTATGAATTTTTGTTTTAATCTGTCAGCTTCTGAGGAAGGGAGTGTAAGAGGACATAGTTTTTAAAGTGTATTATATAACCCCTAGAAATTTTTGATCATAGGGCTTAAAAACAGACCATATTTATAGAACTGAAATGCAGAATTAAAAAAAATAAAAGTGGTTTATGTGGGCCTAAGTGGATTTTGAATTTACAGACTATTTTGTTCTTTAATAGAAGTTGAATTTAAAAATGAAAAAATAGAATACTATCTTTTTTCTTTGTATTGCTTTTGAAGCAATCAAATGAAGTTGTATCTTCCTCAGACCTCTCCTAAAGCTATATATACAATTTTATAGGCTGTATTTGAAAATAAGCCTCACTTTCAGTATTATCAAGAACTCCAAAGCTTTCCCCCTTCTTTGAGATGGAACTGGTGCATGAAAAGAGTGCTGAACTAGAAGATAAGGGCCTACCTGGGTTTTAGCTCTGACTCCTTTTTTCTATGAGCTGTGTGCCAATTGTTTAACCTCTCTGATCTGTAAAGAAATCTCTGTTTTCTTTATCTGTAAAGTTGAGAGTGGTGGAGATTAAATGAGATAACATATGTACAGTGTTTGCAAGCTATAAAACACTGCAAACATTGAATTATGAGGCAGTTTTTCCAAATCCTAATAGCTGTGAGAAGAATGAAAATAGAAGACAAAATTTTTACATTATCTGTTTTATGCAATGAACAGGAAGATGGCCAGTATGGTGAAGGACGTCGAGCTCTTAGTCTTCAGAGGTGTGGTTGAAGGAACCAAGGCTATTAATCTGAAGAGCCAAATACTCAGGGTGTAGGGAAGAATTAGTATTTATAGCCTGCCTCGTGGAAGTCCTGCTGTAGTATTTGCCTTTCAACAGCATCATATTTTTTTAATATCTGTTTCATCCAGACATGAGTTATCACCTCTCCTCACCCATTTTCCTCTCATCATAACATTCCCTTAATCTAAAACTCAGAAAAGGCAAATGAGCTTCAGATGAGCTCTTCGCTGACTTCCCTGTGCTTATAGAATCCTTTCAATCCAGAAGAGGGGTAGGTAGCATTTGGACGTAGTCTCGAAACAAAAGTCAACACGCATATCGTGGGGGAAATCTGAAGAAAATGGAAATGCAACAGGAGGACAACAGACAGAAGTTTAACCTTTGAGGCACATGTGGACTGGAAGGTATTGAGTGGCAGGTCTGGATGTCCAGAAGACGATGCCTCACCACAAGAGATATGGGAAGCTGATGTCTACTTAGAAAATTGCTCAGGAATGCACAAATTAAGATTGATGTTTGGAGCTCCAATTTCCATACTTCCTATTGTTTCTCTTTTCTCATAATAACCATTCTATCTTTCTACCTCTTTTATTCAATCAAGTAAGACATAGAGAGTTTAATGAGTTTTGATTTTTACCAGTCAGGAAGACCTGTCAATATTTCATAGGTAAACAGAAAGAGGCAGTAAAAGAGCCCTATTAGAATGTTTTAGTCACTTCTGAAGATCCAAAGACAGGTTCTATTTTGCAAAGCTTTATTCTCTTTTTATGAATTCCTCTCTGCTGATTTGTTTTTTGTGATTACTCAGAGATCAAGCAGCTCATACAATGTATGTGAGTCAGATTTATTGAGACAGCAGGGTAGCCTGTTGGCTTGTCTTTTTTTTTTTTTTTTGCGGTACATGGGCCTCTCACCGCTGTGGCCTCTATCGTTGCGGAGCACAGGCTCCGGACACGCAGGCTCAGCGGCCATGGCTCACGGGCCCAGCCGCTCCGTGGCATGTGGGATCTTCCCAGACCGGGGCACGAACCCGTGTTCCCTGCATCGGCAGGCGGACTCTCAACCACTGCGCCACCAGGGAAGCCCTTGGCTTGTCTTCATAGCTGCCAAGCTGCAATTAAATTGCCAAAAATTTTCAGCTGGCTACCTATTTACAGTATAACCAAGTGGTTGCTGGTATCAAACTATTTGTGAATACAGGATTTTTGCACACTTCTTTGGCTAAAACGGCATCATTAAAAAAAAAGGAAACCTACAAAATAGTTGAGGTTTTCTCAGAGACATGAAGATTTAATTTGGGTTGTGATTTTTTGGCATAATAAAGAGTGAAGCAAAGTTTGTGAGAGATTTGAGCTATTTCATTGTGTTAATCAACAGCTATGTATATGATTATAGTAACATCACCATCTCGATGGCTGTGGCTTACACTAAACAGAAAATACTACATTTAATTTGTATAATTAAGAGTTTGCTGTTCTAAGTGCTCCTTTTTAAAAAGAAATTATTTTTTTCAGCTTTATTAAAGTATAATTGACAAAACTGCGTATACTTAAAGTGAGCAACGTGATGATTTCCTCCCTCTTTCATCTATTTATACTCACAAGTGTACCAGGGAAAGGCTTTGCTCTGAATGCAGTGGGGTAGATGTGAACAACTGGGTGAGTGAATTGTTATCTTGTCTACATGTTCTAAATTGAGTAACTATGGTTCCTAGTCCTCACAGCCAGTGGTGAGAAAGCCATCCTCAGTTATGTTTTGAAGAATTTCCCCCTCTTCTTTGGGTCTTCTAAAAATCCAGGTTGGAGGAGTGGTCTCTTCCCTGTCTAGCAAATGGGGAGAGGCCAAGGCTTTAGCTGAAAGTGTTGGGCTTCATGGCTGCAGCTGTTTTCTGCTCCGTGATTCTGCTACCCAGACCAGTTCCTCCTGTCTGTTGGACACAAATGCTTTGGGCAGGCTCAGAGACACCACTCCTGTGGACCTCTCCACTCTGCCTCAGCCACAGTGACCCTCACTGCTGTTCCCAAGGCTGGGATGGTCAAGGAACACCTTACTGAGATGTAGTCATTAAAATATGTCCTGGGACTTCCCTGGTGGCACAGTGGTTAAGCATCCACCTGCCAATGCAGGCGACACGGGTTCGAGCTCTGGTCCGGGAAGATCTCACATGTCAGGAGCAACTAAGCCGGTGAGCCACAACTACTGAGCCTGCACTCTAGAGCCCGCGATCCACAACTACTGAGCCTGCGTGCCACAACTACTGAAGCCCTCGCGCCTAGAGCCTGTGCTCCACAACAAGAGAAGCCACCGCAGTGAGAAGCCTGCGCACCGCAACGAAGAGCAGCCCCCGCTCACCACAACTAGAGAAAGCCCATGTGCAGCAACGAAGACCCAACGCAGCCATAAATTAATTAATTAATTAAAGGTTAAAAAAAAAAAAAAAGAATATGTCCTGAAGGAGGTCTGATAGAAAAGCATTCCAGGCAGGGGGTAGAGCCAGAGGCCATGAGGCAGGAGCTTGCCCGGAGTGTTTGAAGAGCAGCAAGGAGGCCAGGGTGGGCACATCAGAGAAGTGCTGGGGTCGGGGGAGTAGTAAAGGTGAGATCAGAGCAGTGTAGGGCCCTGGAGGCCACTGTAAGGACTTCAGTGTTTATTCTGAGTAAGATGGGGAACCACTGAAGTGTTTTGAGGATCAGTCCGGCCGTGTGGAGAACAGCTTGTTTGGCTTCCTAATGTCCACTTCCAATCTTGCCTCCACACACCTGTTTGGGGATTGTAGCACTTGTATTGTGCACAGAGGACTGTTTCCGTTGGATGCTGCTTCAGTTATATTCCTTGTAACTATGCCTCAAATGATGTGTCACTTGGAAAGTGAATGAAGATGGCACTACTGATTCACCTACCGATCAGTCAAATAAACATACAATTATAAACTTTGGAAAGTTTCTATCAAGAAAAACCAAATGACTGAGAGCCCAGAATTGCCAGCAACCATCAGGCTACCAGGAGCTGGGAGAGGCAACAAATGATTCCTCCCTCAAGACTTTGGAGGGAGCAAGATCCTGCCAACACCTTTCAGATTTCTGGCCTCCAGAAGTGTGATTCTCTCTCTCTCTCTCTCTCTCTCTCTGTGTGTGTGTGTCTCTCACGCACACACACACACAGACACACACACAAAGTGTGATGCTTTGACAGTATACGATGGGAAAAGAGACCTTGGGTTAATACTGTGTGGAAGTACCTTTGAACAAGATCTGAAAGATGTGAGGAGTTAAACACTGTGAATGGGGACAGGAGAGTAGGTTTTGCAGATAGAACAGTATATATAAAGGCTCTAGAAAGGGAGAAGCAAGGTGTATTCCATTAAATGAAGGAAGGTCAGTGTGGGGAACACCAGGGTGGGGAGAGTGACAGGAGTTGAGTATGAAGTACACCATGTAAGCAATTTTGGTTTTAAGATTTGGACTTAACTCTTTGAACACTATCTTAGTCTATTCAGGCTGCTATAACAAAAATACCACAGACGGGCTTATAAACAACCAAAATTTATTTCTCATGGTTCTGGAGGCTGGAAATCTGAGATCAGGGTGTTGGCATGCTCATGTGAGGGTCCTCTTCTGGGTTGCGGACTTCTTGTATCCTCACAGGGCGGAAGGGGCCAGGGACTCTCTGGGGCCTCTTTCGAAAGAATATTAATTCCATTTATGAGAGTTTTACTCTCATGACCTAACCACTTCCCAAAGATCCTACCTGCTAATTACCATCACCTTGGAAGTTAAGATTTCAACATATGAATTTTGGGGTTGGGGGCCACAAACATTCAGACAATAACAGAGTGGAACAGAACAGAGTGTCTAGAAATAAGCCATGCATATATGGTTAATTACTTTACAACAAAGGAGCCAAGAATATACACTGGGGAAAGGATAGTCTCTTCAACAAATGGTGTTGGGAAAACTGGACAGCCACATGCAAAAGAATGAAACTGGACCACAATCTTAAACTATACACAAAAGTTAACTCAAAATAGGTTAAAGGCTTGCATGTCAGACCTGAAACTGTAAAACTCTTAGAAAAAAACACAGCGGATAATAAGCTCCTTGACATTAGTCTTTGCACTGATTTTTTGGATTTGATACCAAAGCAAAAGCAACAAAAGCAAAAATAAATAAGGAGTACCACATCAAGCTAAAAAGCTCTGCACAGCAAAGGAAACAATCAACAAAATGCAAAGATAACCTACCAAATGTGAGAAAATATTTGCAAATCATATAACTGATAAGGGGTTAATATCCAAAATATATAAAGAACTCATACAACACAATAGCATAAAACTAAACAATCCACTTTAAAAATGGGCAGAGGATCTGAATAGACCTTTTTTCCAAAGAAGACAAACAGATGACCAACAGGTACATTGTAAAAGGTACACTGAAATTATACCTTTTAATGGACCAACAGGTACATTAATTAAAAAGGTGCTCAAACCACTAGTCATCAGGGAAATGCAAATCAAAATCACAATAAGATATCACCTCACACCTTTAGAATGGCTATTATCAAAAAGAGAAGAAATAACAAGCATGGGACAGGATGTGGAGAAAAGGAGAACTTCGTGTACTGCTGGTGGGAATGGAAATTGGTGCAGCCACTATGGAAAATAATACGGCAATTCCTCAAAAAATTAAAAATGGAACTACCATATGATCTAGCAATTCCCCTCCTGGGTATTTCTCTGAAAAAAAAATGAGAACACTAACTTGAAAAGATATTTGCACTCCCATGTACATTGCTGCATTATTTACAAGAGCCAAGGTATGGAAACAAGCTAACTGTCCATGGATGGATGTGTGGATACAGGTTGATACACATACACACATACACACACACACACACACACACACACACACACACACACACACACACACACACAGAGGAATATTATTCAGCCATGAAGAAGAAGGAAATCCAACCAGTTGGGACCACATGGATGGACCTTGAGGGCATTATGCTAACTGAAATAAGTCAGACAGAGAAAGAAAAATACCTATGATCTCACTTACAAGTAGAATCTAAAATAAACAAACAACAAAAACACAACAATAACAATTGAGCTCCAAGATAAAATAACACATTGGTGGTTGCTAGAGGTGAGGAATGGGGTGGTGAGCAAAATGGGTCAAAATGTATAAACTTCCAGTTATAAAATAAATATAAACTTGGGAATGTAATGTACAGCATGGTGACTATAGTTAATAATATTGTATTGCATATTTGAAAGTTGCTAAGACAGTAAATCTTTAAAAAGTTCTCATCACAACAAATTTTGTAACTATATATGGTGACAGGTGTTGACTTATGGTTATGATTTTGCATATATACAAATATCAAATCATTCTGCTGTACACCTGTAACTAATATAATGTTAAATGTCAAATATACCTCTATTTTAAAAAAGAAGAAGAAAGAAATTCTTTAGCCTCATAGATTGGTCAGGATTGCACCAATCAGAGGGAGGTGCAAGGGTTTGCTACTGAAGAGGGGCCTCTAGAGAGAAGACCTCTGTAATCACTTTGCTTCCATGAGGGATGTAAGCCTGAGAATGAGCTGTGAAAATCAGAGAAATACAAAGTTGGAACCCTGATCAAAATTAGTCTGACATGTTCCCTGGGCTTTTTCAGTTACATAAGTCAATAAATTATCTTTATCATTTAAGTCAGTTTGAATTAGATTTTCTGTTACTACAATACAACCCAAATTATCCTAATCAATACACATATATCTCAACTCTTTTTTCAAAGACTCAAATCTCATCACCTCTAAGTTTTCTATAATTGACCCTCTTGTTGACACTTGTTTTCTGACAGTTCAGCATTACCTAGTGTATACTATAATTTTTGCACTTACTTATAACATTATTAGTGTTTTCATCATATATTCTTTTATTATTTTTTTCTTTCAATCTATTTGCATCCTTATATTTAAAGTGTGTTTCTTATGAACAGCATATAGTTGGGTCTTTGTTTTGTTAAAATCTAGTCTGACAATTTCTACCGCAGTGTTAGGCCATTTATATTGAATTAGCAACTGGTATGATTGGTTCAATCGTTGCTATTTTGTTTTTTAAATCTCATCTGTGGAGTTCCCTGGTGGTCTAGTGCAGGGGTCCCCAACCCCTGGGCTGAGGACCGTACTGGTCCACGGCCTACTAGGAAATGGGCTGCATAGCAGGAGGTGAGCGGCAGGCAAGTGAGCAAAGCTTCATCTGCCGCTCCCCATCGCTCGCATTACCGCCTGAACCATCCCCCCCATCCCCCCAGTCCGTGGAAAAATTGTCTTCCACGAAACCGGTCCCTCGTGCCAAAAATGTTGGGGACCACCAGCCTAGTGGTTAGGATTTGGCACTTTCACTGCCATGGCCTGGGTTCAGACCCTGGTCAAGGAACTGAGATCCACGCAGTATGGCCAAAAAAACCAGAAACCAAAACCCACCCCACCCCCCAAAAAAAACCCCAAAAACAACCCTCCTTGTTCTTTGTTCTTCTTATTCTACCTTTTAAAAAATAATTATTTCATTTTATTTCCCCTATTGGCTTTCTAGTAATACCTCTTGGCATTTTGTTTTTAGTGGTTACTAAAGTTTGCAATACTCATCCTTAACTTATCCTTATTACACTATTTCATAAGCAATGTAAGAACCTTACTATAGTATAGTTCCACTTCTTACCCTTCTGCCATTGTGCTATTGTTTTTATGTATTTTTCTCATCTATTATAACACATTTCATTATATTTGCTTTTAACAGTCAATAGTCTTCTAAAGAAAAAAATTAAAAATATATTTTATATTTGTTCACATCTGTGCCCTTTCTGATGGCCTTCATTATTTTCTACAGATCCAGGCTTCTATCTGGAGTCATTTCCCTTCAGCATGAAAAACTTTCTTTAGTGTTTCTCCATAGTGCAGGTTTTCAAGGGACAAATTCTCTGTTTCTGTTTTTATTCTGCTCTCACTTTAAAAGGATTTTTCACAGGGTATAGAATTCTAGCTTGACAGGTTTTTGGGTTTGTTGATGCTGTTGTTGTTTTCCAGATGTCCTTCTATTGTTTTCTGGCTTCCATTTTTTTTCTGATGAGAAGTCAACCAACATTCATAGTTCTGTCTTCATAAACATCATTGCTCCTTTGGCCCAACCTGGCTGCTTTTAATATGTGTCTAGGTATAATTTTCTTTTTATTTATCTAGCTTAGTGTTTACTAAGATTCTTGGATATACGGGTTGATTTATTTCACCAATTTTGGAAAATTCTTGGCTGTTATCTCTTCAAATATTTCTTTTGCCCCAGTCTCTCCTCTATTCTTAGATTCCAGCTACATATATGCTTAGATTACTAAATAGATTACTAAATTACTAAATTAGATTACATAGATTACTAAATATTGTCCCATAGGTTTCTCTTTGTTCTGTTTTTCTTTTTCCCTCAATATTTTATTCTTTATTCAGTTTGTATAATTCCTTTTGACCTATCTTGGGGTTCACTAATTCCTTTGTTCTGTGATATATGTCTGTCATTAAGCTCATCCAATGAATTCTGCATTTTAGATATTGTATTTTTTCTTTTTAGAGTTTTCATTTTTCTGCTGAAATTCTCCATCTATTTGCTCATTTTGTTTATCTTTTATCCAAATATTCTAACATATTTGTAATAGTTATTTTAAAATTCTTGTCTGCTAATTCTAACACCTGGGTTACCTGTGGGTAATATTTTTCTCGATTATGAGTCATATTTTCTTCCTTTTTCACATATCTTGTCACTTTTTAGACACTTTGTGTGTATTTGTTTACAACTAATATTTGCTCCCAGAAAAGGCAATCCCCTTTCCTCTATCAGGAAGCTAGGTTAAGAGGCTGATTTCTTCAGTCTAATCAAAGTTTGGGGTTGCCTCTTCAGTTAGTTTCAGTTCAATTCACCTCTGATATTAAATACCTTTTTTAAAATTGAGGTATATTGACATACAACATTATATTAGCTTCACGCGTACAACATAATGATTTGATATTTGCATACACTGCAAAATGATCACTACAATAAGTCTAGTTAACATCTGTCACCATACATAGTTATAGTTTTTTTTTTCTCTTGTGGTATTAAATATCTTGAGCATGATCAGTCCTTCTTCTTCTTCTCCTTTTCCTGAAAGAATCCTGAAATTCAGATCCTTCTGTAAAATTTCCCAATATTTCATTTTAGCAAATAATTCGAAATTCTTTTAAAGTGTAGTACAGTCCTAACAAGATATCTGTTAGGTTAATTCAGCCCATGGGCCAACAGTTCTGTCTGCAATGTGGTCCAACTTCCCCATATTAGATAAAAAAGCTAAGGTCCAAAGCACTTAACCTTAGATCAGCAAAGACGACTTTCTGAAGTAAAAATTTAAAAAAAAATTTTTAATTCTTAGAAGTTAAAATTTTAAAAATTTGGTTGCCGGTTTATTATGAGGCCTTTTCATCAGAGATTTTGCAGATATAAAATATAAAAACTATTCATCCAACCACATGTGGCACAGTGGATTAGCTTTGCAGGGGAGTTATTTTAAGTGTAGATTTTCCACTGTGAAGACAATATATTAATAGTAGTTCCAGATAGTTAAGGAGAGATAAATAAAACTCTCAAATATACCAGTTTTTATCCCACAGCCATATATCCATTTTGCCTTGTATTCCCTGAGAAACATAACTATTTTGCCCCTACAACTGACATCTGTGGGCATGGGATCTGCCAGAGAATAAGATTATTAGTATATATTCCTAGAAAAAATTTGTTGTATTTCAAATGGACTTAATCCGCCTGCCAATACAGGGGGCATGGGTTCGGTCCCTGGTCTGGGAAGATCCCACATGTCGCAACGAAGAGTGGCCCCGCTCGCCACAACTAGAGAGAGTCTGCACTCAGCAAGGAAGACCCAATGCAGCCAAAAATAAATAAATTAAATTTAGAAAAGACTTTGATATGAAGAGATTTTTTAAAATTTATTTTATTTATTTATTTTTGGCTGCATTGGGTCTTCCTTGCTGAGCAACGGGTTGCGGCGAGCGGGAGCCACTCTTCGTTGCGGTGCGTGGGCTTCTCATTGCGGTGGCTTCTCTTGTTGCGGAGCATGGGCTCTAGGCACACGGGCTTCAGTAATTGTGGAGTGTGGGCTCAGCTGCTCTGCGGCATGTGGGATCTTTCTGGAACTGGGCTTGAACCCGTGTTCCCTGAATCGGCAGGTGGATTCACAAGGGAAGTCCTCAAAGTCTTATTTGCTATTTAGAGACCTATTTGTTCAGCTGCCTACCTGAATGGCATGGCAAAGAAAGGACAATCAGTAGCTCTCCCTGCAAACCGTTTTAATATTCCTGTTTCTCTAGATAAAGTTTCTTTAAGTAAACATGATTATGCGTTCTGGGGTGCTGTAATTTGTAAGTCTTATATTCCTTACATATATTCTTCATATTCCTCTACACATACGTATGTACACTCATCCCTTCCTTACATCCCACATGCACAGAACCACAATTATGTTACTAACCGAAATGAATGTATTTTATGATGTATTTATTTCTCTCTCCAAGCTCTGAGAGAAAAACTAGAAGCCAGTGGCCACTAAGAACTCATTTCTTGCCAAGCAGCTACTGGCATTTGTTCAAAACATATTCATAGAGTTGCCAGGATATCAACTTGGAAAGTAGATTAAAATCAGTACCATCTTTTTTATCCCCCAGCAATTTTACATTTCAATGCCTCCACTGAATTCTTCAGGAATAATCCACCTGACTCAGATTTTTCAAATTTAACTTGCAGGCTAGAAGTTTGAATGTTAGGGGTGTCAAACTATTGGAAGGTTTGACTAAATCCCTTTTCCTTCAGGCATTCCCTAAGATTCTGTCCTTTTCTTGTTCTTCACTCTTCCTCAGAGCTCTCACTTCTCCCATGGGATCAGTCATCCCTTTTATAAGGACAATTTGCAGATCTAAGATCTTTTTTTGTGTGTGGTAAAATATACACAACATAAATTCACCACGTTAACCATTTTTTCAGTGTTTCATTCAGTGGTATTACACACATCCAAACTGTTGTGCAATCATCACCGCCATTCATCTGCAGAACTTTTTTGTCTTCCCAAATTGAAACTCTTTACCCATTAAATAATCATTCTTCGTTCTCCCCTCCCCCCAGCCCCTGGCAACCACCATTCTACTTTCCACCTCTATGACTTTGATTGCTCTAGGAACCTCATGTATGTGGAATCATACGGTATTTGTCCTTTTGTGACTAGCTTATTTCACTTAGCATAATGTCTCCAAGGTTCATTCATGCTGTAATATATATCAGAATTTTATTCCTTTTTAAAGCTGAATAATATATACATATATATATATATATATGTTTGGCTACTCCACGCGGCATACAAGATCTTAGTTCCCCGACCAAGGATCAAACCCGTGTCCCCTGCAGTAGTCCTAACTCCCCTGAACGGAGTTCTAACCACTGGACCACCAGGGAATTCCCAACTTTTCATCCATTTTTAGCATTACTACCTAAACTTAGGCCCTTAATATTTCTAATTATATAGTAATATCTTTAATTAAATAATCAATTAGCAAACTCCATTAAATATGCTATAGTGTTTTCCTGCCCCAATGTCTTAACTCTGCCATTGTCTATGCTTGGGGAACCCTTCTTTCCTCTGCATCTCTCACCATCTGCTCTAGACACCTTCTGCATGCTCCAGCACACACTAACTTCTCCCTTTCCTGGATCCTTTTAGCAATTATTAGAAAGCTCTCTTTTAGTCCTTAGCAAATAGCTGTTTTGGGAATTATTTGTCCATCTTGGAGATTGTCCACCTTGGAGGGCAAGGACTACATTGTTACTTATCCATTCTATAGTGACCGAGTATCTATTATATTTTTGGCTCTGGGCAAGGGTTACAAACTAGCATGCGGCATGTTCCCTGCTTTTAAGATGCTCACATTTTAGTGGAGATGTAACGCAAAAGCAAATCATTATAATTCAACATGAAAAAGGCTTTAGAAAAACCATGGGCAGGAAAGGAATGGCTAACTTTACCTAGAGGAACTAAAAAGAAGGCTTATATTTCTTGACATTTCCACAATGACAAATGACCCGCTAAAAATCACAGAAGTTCCTCATAGGTGATAGATAATTCACGATTTTCACAACTGATTTTTCTGTCTCTCTAGAATCCACTAGCTTTTTCATACATTTGCCTAGAGGGTCTAGATGTGTATATTTTAAACTACTAATTGTTAGGGAAAATAGTCTGGACCTAAGGAATTGGAATGGGAACTCTCACTCACAATTCCACTTCACGATGGATACAAATAACTGCCCCTCCACTGAAGACAGTGCTCCAGGGGGCAGGGAAGTATCAGAATACAGGGTCTTCTTCTCAGAAGCCTGGATGGTTGACGGGAGAGGGGTGATTTGGAGAGAGTAATACAGGTGGCGGCACTCAGTTCTCAAGAGAAGGCAGGGTAAAAATTTGAAAGATTGTCTTTTTTTTTTTCCTTCAGGAATTCCAAGAATATTTTCTGGAGACAAAGATGTAATAATAGCAGATAACCTTATCCACTTGCTGACTGTTTTTTCGTTTGTTTGTTTTATCCTTAGCACCTATCAGGCATCTGGCACATAACAGACCCTCAAATGCTGCTGTAGAAATTCCAAAAATCATACTGCTTGAGTTCACTACAAATTCAGAGAATCTAACCCAATCTTTTAGCTCTACTGTTTATTATCTTTTTCCATTTTCCTAAGTTACCTAATTAAGTGCTGTTGAGTTCAGATTCTCAACTATAATATACTCCATATAAAATTATAAAGTACTGATCTAACTTTGCCCTGATTCCAGGGCCTGCTTTAGCTGTGATGGATTATGTCATTTCTGATTGGGGTAGGAAACTGATAAAGAGCAATCGTCACCTCACTTCTCATGAGGCTCATACCCCAAAGCCTACTCAGTACAGCTGGTTTCATGACTTAAAGAAGGAAAAACCCTTTCCTGCCTCTGAGGGAAAAAGTAGGCTTGAAGATCTGCCCCTGTTGGGATGCCATCCCAGCTCATTAATGTTGTGCCTCCTGATGGTCCTCACCTATAAGTTCTATTAAATGTGAGGTTGTTCATGTCTTCATCCATCCATCCATCCAACAATCACTTGTTGAAAGTCTACATGAGGGGCTCTGGATAAATCACACAAATGGTGTTTACCTTTATGGAGCTGATAATCCAGTGGAGGACACAGACAAAATGAAGTCAAAAAAATATATATTAGAATCTGTGATAAGTTCTATGAAGAAAGCACAGATGTCAGTGATAGAGAAAATTTTTTAAAAAGGATCCTCTGAGTTTGCTCAAAGAAGGGCTTTCCAAGGAGGTGACTTTTCAGTTGATAGAAAAATGAGACATTTAAGTTGATGGAAAGATTTCAGTTGATAGAAGATGGAAATCTTCCTTCGAGTAGAGGGAAGATTGTCCCAGGGAAGACAGAGCAGTGTGTGTGTGAGGGTCCTGGGGTGGAGGGGCTGATAGAGAGGGGAGCTACAGAGCACAAACCCCATCTAAGGGGCAGTATGCCATGGTAGTTAAACAGTACAGACTCTAGCACCAGACGGCCTGGCTTCAAGTTCCAATTTGGCCTCTGACTAACGTTGTGACCTCATGTAAGTTGAAAGTTCCATGCCTCAGTTTCCTTATCTCTAAGATGGAGATTTAAAATACTATCTATCTGGCAGGATTTCAAGAGAAGTCATACATGCAGATTTTTATATAAAACTTCCCAATTTTTAAATTTTGTCCATCATTTCAGGCAGCTTCGTCATCCCAGCTTCCCTTCAACCTGGAACTCAGGGTTTGTGATGGGCCCACTTTGTTGCCTTCTCTTCCTTTTCCCCACTGTCTCTCCAATAGACAATTTGGGTACTGAGTTCCCTTACATTTACTTATGGGATTATTCAGATTGAAGTCTGTCTTCCTTGCTTACCATAAACTGTGCAAAGTCAGGGTCCAAAACTGGTTTTGCATAGCATTATATCCCAGAGTCTAACACAATACCAGGCACTCAGCAGGTTCTCAACATATATTTATTGGATAAATGGATGATACTGAGATGCTTTTTCTATTCTGCCTTGTCCTCCTTTGTCTCTTCTCCTTTCCATTTTCTCCCAGTTCCTCTTCTTTCCTGTCTTCCTCAAATTCTTAATCTAATCTCTTTACCTGGCAAGAGATATTTTCCCTTTCCTTGATAATGTATTTTGAAGCAAAGGACTACTGTTTTTCCCCTCTAAATTTTTGTCCTCATTTTCAAATGTGTGGTCATATAATGCTGTTCCCCCCCACCCCCAAAAAAACAGCTTCAGCAAATGGAGTCATGAGGGAGATGTATAACACTTTGAAACACAGTAATATTGAAAAAAATTATCAGGGTAAAAAGAGAAGAACTCTACTTTCATCTGGAAAAAAGATAGTGGGAAATAGTTTTCAAATGTCTTGATATTCTGTCTCTCAATAGTTGATAAATATATTTTCCTTTGGAGACTGTTTGCCTGTGAAATATTTTCATGTTTCAAATTTGTTTTGGTTGTTCAGCTTATGTAACCTACTGAAGCAGAAATTAAGTTAGAAAATTCTTGTCAGGGTTAGATATGGCAGTATGAACACCAAGAAGTAAAGTGATCTGACAACATTTGTTAGAGAAACAAAAAAACAAATGAAACTATGGAAAACTCTAGAAAAGCCCAGACTTCCCTTCTGGGGATCATTAACCCTGAGGAATTAACGTAAGTGAAAGCTTGCTTTGTCCCACATTGCCAAGTTTTTTAACCTTTTACCTTACCTATAATACTGGACTACTCCCCACTCTTTTATACTGCTAGGGCATACATTTAAAGCAGTTTCCTGGCATTTTCTGCCTGTCAAAATATGGAGAAAGCAGAATGTAGCAGAAGCAGTAGTCATCTGAGCTCCCTTGAGTTTTGGCCCCACCAACAACTATAGTGTGTGCCCTTGGGCATGTCACTCACTGCTCCAGCCTCAGCTCCTCAACCAGCAAGAAGAAATAGAACAAATGATCATGAAGCCATTGTTCAGTTGTAATAGTCAACTCCATGATTCTTTTCCTTTATTTCCTTTTCAGTTTTGTTCTTTATGATGGGCTTACAAAAGACACCGCAAAAGAGAAGATGTGAAGTCACAGTTGATAAACACGACTTTCTCCTTTCTGGATTTGTTGGGCATCTAATGATTCCTTGGTTCAAAAAAAAATTCTCTGCTTTTTGTGTTTCCTCGCAACAAAAGAGCAGTTAACAACCAGGCTGGGTCATAAAAGTGCCCATCCTGCTCGGCGGAGGGAAATCCTTTTGTGCAGCAGGGACAGAATTGCTGGCTGACAGGCAAAGGCACTGCAGGGGATGCCTGGACATTGCTGCCCATATTAACCAACTGCCTAGACCTTTACTGCATACTACATGGGCAGCAAGTGGCTGCCTTTCACTCTGTTTTGCTGTTAAATCACATCAATGTATGTGTACCAAACTTCTAGAAAATAGCTTGTACAGTATGGGGAATATAGTGACGTCAAAGGCACTGTCCCTAACCTAGTGAGATTTGGATGGGCATAGAGAAATGTGCTCTTCCTCTTTGGGGTGTGCAGCTTGTCCTCCCTTTTTTTTCTCTTGTTTCTTTTTTGGTTGGACCCCCAGAAAACTCTAACTAAAATTTAAAATTGCCCTTAGCAAAATGGGGAACTCCACTGGTTTTTAACACTGACGAGTTCAGGCATAGCTGGATTTCAGGTCCCAAATGATATCACCAGAGTCTAGTCCTTCTCTTGGCTAGACTTTTCCCTATGTTGACCTTGCTGTCAAACAGGCTCTTATTGGAAAGGTGAAGGCCAGCAGAGCAGCCAGCCTAATCTTCACTGCTTGCGTTTAGCAGCAGAGAGAGAGAGTACCCATTGGCTGGTCCCTTCAACAAAAGTTGTGGGATTGGCTCAGAGTCAAGCTGATGGGTGGAGTGCCAACCCTGAACCAGTCACAGTGGCTGGGGAGCGAGGTGGAGGGCAGGGTTGCTTTGGTTGGCCGTGTGTTTCTTAAAGGTCAACCCCATCCATCTCAGTTGCAGGGACTGAGAGTAGTGGGGGAAAGATAGTACGTCCAGAGAGAAAGAAGGGACACTGTCACTCCAAGAAGAGTGAAATAATGCTGGACAGGCTAAGAGAACCAATATTCACATTATCCCACAATATGAACCTCTTCATTGAGAATAATAAATGAGGGAATTCCCTGGCCGTTCAGTGGTTAGGACTCTACGCTCTCACTGCCTAGGGCCCAGGTTCACTCCCTGGTGGGTGAACTAAGATCCCACAAGCTATGTAGCATGGCCAATAAAAAAATAAAAACATCTTTAAAAAAAGAATAATATGTGAAGAAGGACTAGGCAAGCAGAGGGGACTAGGAGGTCAACCAGGTATAGGTTGGATACTCAACTAACCCAGGATTGTCTTGTTCTAAGTATTGATTGGACCAAGTGCCACATCTACTGTCCACTTCTCTCGTTATTGTCGTCATATCACAAGTTAGAATTCTTACAAATCCTTAGGAAAGCTGCTCCTTACATGAGTACACAGAGCTTTAGTACACTATTGTTTAAATGTTGAAAAGGGTTTCTTTCTTTCTTCTTTCATTGCATTTTGGCTTTTCATAGTGTGCAATTTTGCTGCATTTATAATCATTATGTGCTTTGTTTTGGGAGAATGCATTTTGTCATAAAAGCTTTTCATACAACTAGAGGAATGATCAGCCTCACTATCAATATTCCAGCACAACCTGTTTTTTTCCCCCCGGGAATATTTAAAATAAGTTGCAAAACTCAGATGTATAGCAATTGAAAAAGAAAACTGAAACCAATTTGATTCTCTTAATTGAGAAATAATTAATTTCTGCATGACAATATTAGATTCTATAAAAGAGACTCCATGTATTCCTCTCCCTTTTCCTTTCACAAAGTTATCATTTAACTCTAGCTTTGTTTGTGATATAATAATGTAGAGCCTGTGCACAAAGTGAGACTAAACTAACACAGAGGCTTCTCTTATAAATAGAAAAAAATGAATGCTTTTTTTAATTTAAAGGAAACTGTGTTTAAAATGCAATTTTTGGAAAATATAATAAAGTCAAATATAAATATTGTGAACAGATGTTTCTTAAGAAACTTCTGAAATGAATAGTCACCATCTGGAACCATTTACAATGAGAAGAAGGTAAGCATGCACCTGTTCCTTCTTTAAAAAGATGTAATCTGCGTACCAAATTATAAACAAGTATGGCAGTCTCCGTAAAAAGGCAATATTCAATTTGCCAAACTGTTTAGAAAAATATTGATAAGAATGTAGATGGTGCTTCTAAAAAGCTTAGTCTGTTTTCAGATTTCTTTGCTTACTTGTAATTTTTAAAAGATAAAACTCTTCAAAAGTGGGTGCATATTCTACATTTTTTTTCATATTCTACATTTTTAAAGACATGCACAAAACCTGAATGGACACTGCTACTTTCGCTACCACCACCATCACTCAAGATGTCTATTTGCCCCAGACCACAATTTAGATACTCCACAACATGAATTGAACCTATAATCCTTGCAGCCTTGATAGACTGATTGCATTAGTGGCTCCCTTAATGGTTTTCTATATCCACATCCTTCACAAGGTGCTACTGCAGCAACTTGCACCAAGAGGTGGAGTCTTTTTCCCCATCCTTTGAAGCAGAGCTGAACTTGTGACTTGCTTTGGCCAACAGAACGCAGAAGGGACAGCATACTAGTTCCAAGCCTAGACCTCCAGAGCCTTTGTATAATTTGATCTTCTCTCCCAGAGCCCTGCCACAGCCTTGTGAATAAGCCTGAGTTAGCCTGTTGGAGGACGAGAGACCACATGGAGGAGAGTCCGGTTATCCCTGTGAAGGCCATTCTAGAACAGCTTTCAGCCAACCAACTCCCCAACATGTGAGAAAGCCAGCCAAGATCAGCAGAGTTGCCTATGTCACATGTCCTTCGCCTTTTGCCTATGTGAGAGTTTTGATTTCTCCATGACTAATGAATGACAGGGGGTGATGCGAGTTGCTAAAGGATTTTAAGAGCTTCTGGCTGCTGTCCTTTTATCTCCTTGAACTACAGGGAGGTAGGTACAAGTTGCAGGGATATGTTCAAAAAAGAAGATGTTGGAACTTATAGGTAGATTTTGATATGCAGATTGGAGGCTCCAAATAAATGAAATAGGAAAAACACACTGAGTGAATGTAAGAATATGGTTAACTTACCGAAGAGAATAATCTACTTTTAATAATTTCAGCATATTTTTGAATATAATTATAAATGAAGCTAATCTCTGTTGAAATCCATTCTTCCTACAAGTGAATTCTTCTTATTTCAGCAGTTGGTTCCACATGCTATATGCTCTTTTAAAATATTTAATTAATGGGAATTCCCTGGCAGTCCTGTGGTTGGGACTCGGCACTTTCACTGCTGTGGGCCTGGGTTTGATCCCTGGTCGGGGAACTAAGATCCCACAGCCAAAAAACCTCCAAAAAGCAATCAAAGGTTATTTTTTGTATTTGTGATGATTATTTATTGGTTACTTCCCTGGCATTCATCTTCCACTTTTCCTCTAACCTTACTCCGAAATTTCATTCTCCCAGTCATGTGATTTAGGTGGGAATAACCTTACTACAAATTCCAGAGAGTGGCTGATTGTCTTATGTCCCATGGTCACTTGTGATGGTTTTGGGGTGAAGAACACAGACAAAGCCAACAAAATGCAAGGACTTCTGATGTGGAGAAGCTTCCCTATTTCCCTGCTTGGTGTGAGATCTGGAATTATGGAAATTATTTTTCTATAAGGAGAGGAATTTTAGAGTTGCCACAAAAAGGAGCCTAAGGATGAAAGCTACACCATAGAAAGCAGATAAGAGAGATAGAGAGGAAAAAATGGGTCCTTGGAAACATTGTTTGAGGGGCTGGATACAGCTTTGCCTGAAGTTAACATTGCCTCTGGAGATTTGTCCCTGGCAAAGCCCGTTAACATTTCCCAGGGAATAAAAATAGAATCTGAGTAAAAAAGTCGAAACTTTTTTCTCTTTGCACCTTGTCTAGTTTCACTTACTCATAGGGGGCCACACGCAGAGGCTTCGCACATGGCACTTTAGACCAGAGTTCTTAGTGTGAAACAGCTGCACCAGACACCTCAGCTTGGGGACTGTGTCCAAAAGCACCAAATGAAACCTTGAATAAAGATGGCAGCGGCCGACCATGTGCAGAGACACTGCACCCGATCTGGAGCCTGAGCTGCACAGCTGCGCCTGCCCTACAAGAACTCCGCCCCCTCCCCTCCCCGCTAATGAGATCCCCATAAAGCAGCCCTGCCGGCAGCCTGTTGGGGAGCATGGACTCTATAGAGTTCAAGCTCACACCTCTTTATCCTCTGATCAAAGAATAACGCTTTCCTTTGCTTCTGAACCACAACTGCCACCACCGCACCAGGGCTTCTGCCCTCCTCACAACTCCAGGGGTCAACAGTAGCCTTCTCCATAGTCACTTCTGGTTTGGTAAAGGGGAGTGGGCAGCCCCGTAAGCCTATAGGCGAGATTGGGAAAAGGTCCAGGTAATGAGGCTGCCTGACAAAGGGAATGAGGACACTCATTCAGCAAGTTCAGGAAAGGACACTGGGGACGCCTGAGTGCAGAACTGTCCCAAGGTAGGTAAGTGAACAGTGACTGAATTTCTCTTCCAGTTAGCACTATTCTATCTGAAGTGAGCTAGGGAGCCCTGTGAGCCACTTGTGAGACCAGGAATCCCTGCTGTCAGGAAGCCCCCTGAGCTGCTGGCAAGAAGAGGAAACACCATACTGCCCGACTCCTATTCTTAATCCTCCAAGCTCCTTCCCCCTCTGCTTGTGAGGTGAACCTTGGGCAATTCTTCATCCACCTAAGTCCCCCCGGGCTCTCCTCCCAATGTTGGCACAAAACATCAACTGCTCCAGCAATCTGGTGACTACCCCGTGGAAATCTCTCATATTCTTGCCCTCACCCTGTGGGAGATCTGAAAATTCCCCCTTTTGGTCAAAAGGAGGAGAGGCCCCTGCCTTAAACAGCTGTGCCACTCCATAATAGACCAAATGGGCAAGGAACCACAGTGGCTCAGCTGCTCTGGCCCTAAGGCATCCATCTAACCTCCTGTGGGACATTCTGACTGAGGAAGGACTAACTGTCTCAAGCAGGGGCCGTAGAAATTCAAAGGGGGACCCCCAGTTATATCAGAGTCCACACCACTTGGACACCTCAGATTTGGATCTTTTGAGAAATCCATGAACAGTTTGGTGCTGGTTCCAAATTTCCCCAACTGGAAATCTTATTTGGATCAAATCTTGTGGCATTTGCATGCCAACAAATCACTACAACTGCTCCCCTTGGTACTTGAAAACAAATCCAAAACAGAACATCTAAGGTATGGGGAACCCATTAGGGTGCGTCCTGTAGAACTGGAAGTTTTTCGGGTATCATTCCCTGACCCCCAAACATTTAATCTTCCTATGTAATGCAGCCTGGCCCCAATACCAGCTGGGAGATGGGGGAAGTTGGCCCATCAGTTGGTCTCTAAATTACACTATTTTACAATCGGACCTGCTATGCCAGAGACAAAAGAAATGGGATGAAATTCCCTATACCCAGTTTTTTATGGCCTTATATCCAAACAAAGGCCTTCATAAGTGATGTGGGCTCTCTTCCACTGAGGTGATACTAGTCCCTGACCCTCCCCCTGAGGACATTGATCTCTTCCCTAACCTTCCTCCTACTTCTCCCTCCCTACCCTTTTCCTTCATATGTCCAGATTTGGGCCATAAAACAGAGGGACACCCTCCATACCAGGCCCCTCCCCCAGAACCCAGTCCAGCACGTACAGGAAGCAGGACTAATAACCAGCCAAGGTCCAACACCTGCTCGAAAAAGCATTCCCTTTGAGTCAGGTTCCCAATGGAGGAGAGCTCATCCAAGTATATGTCCCATTTACCACTTTTGATCTGTATAACTGGAAAAATCATAGTAAGGGGTTGAAGGAAGATCCAGAAGCGTTCCTGAATCTGATTAGGGGAATCTTTCAGATCCATGACCCCACCTGGAATGACAGCCAGAGTCTCTTCAATGTACCCCTAACAGGGGAAGAAAAGGCAAAAGAGAACAGAACAATGCAGGTCATGCTATTTTCAAACCAGGGAATCAAGCAGTCTCAGATAATGAACCCAACTTGGACCACTGAGACAATGGAGAATGGGGTGGAAGACAAAGGCTGACCCATTATAAAAATATGATCCTAAAGGGAATCCAGGCAGAAGGAAAGAAACCTGTCAATTGGGATAAGAGAAAGGAAGTCAATCAGATGTCAACGGAAAACCCTTCAGCATTCCAAGAGCACTTCAGGGACTGCCCCAGAATCTATATAACCACAGACCCCGAGTCATTGGAAGGGAATGCAATCCTGAGGTCATAGTTCATTTCCCAAAGTGCCCCTGACATTAGGTATAAACTTCAGAAACTGTAAATAGAACTGCTGTTGAAACCAAGTTTGTGTGCCCCATGCACAGTGAGACCAAACTATCTGAAATATCAGAGTTTGGAGCAGAGACAGGTTTATTACAAGGGGCAAGCAAGGAGAACGGGTGACTCATGCTCAAAAAGCCTGAACTCCCTGATGGTTTTGGAGGGAGAGTTGGCAAAATTGGGGGGAGGGGGGAGGCTACAGGGGGTGTGACCTTCCTCTGACTTGGTAGTGAGATAATAGGGTGGCGCTCCAGGAATCTCAATCATCAGGCTTCTAGTTCCAACCAGTCTGGGGTCCATGTGCTTATGCTTTGCCTGAAGTTACCTTCCTCCACCTGGGTGGGGGGGGTCTTAGATCCTATAGAATAAGTCAGAGATTTGTATCATATTGTTATATATATCCCTTGAGGAGGAACCAGGACCCTGCCCCATCACTGCACTATTGTTTCTTGACTGCCTTTCCTTTGTTTCTGTATTCTTTCACTCCTCTAATTAGTACACTGCTTGAATCTGCCCTTTGGAACTCAGGGAAGGAAGCCTTTTTCCACCACAAGGAATGGGGGACACAGAAAGGCTTTTATACCTGGGAGGGCCCCACAGGGTCCTGCTTGGTTTCAGAACCAGATACCCCTAACTCTCACCTACCTACTAGGTGTTTAACAACCGAGATAGAAAGGAGGAAATGTCAGAGGATAAAAAGGTCTGAAGGCAAGCCCTCCTACTGGCTGTTGCCCTCCAATATCAACTGGTCAGTACGGGAATCTGGACTAACTGTCTGCCCACAGAGACTCAACTCTAGTGGGTGATCCCCAGCACCCACCAAGGGATAATAAGCCCAGGAAACTAGGACTCAATCAGTGCACCGTATGTAAATAAGAGGGACACTAGAAGAGAGAATGCCCTCATACATAGCACCTGTCATGGGAATGGAAATGGCAGATCTTGGCCATTACCCTTGAAGGAAGATGGTCCAAATAGATGAAGAATGACAGGGCCAGAGGGCTCTTAAGCTGGCACTCCAGCTGACCCCTGAGGAGCCCTGGCTGACATTGGATATAAGGGGAAAGCCTGTCAAATTCTTAGTTGACACCAGTGCCACCTACTCGGTTCTGAACACCAGATCAGACAAACTTGGTCACAAGAGTTGTAAAATTATGTTGGTATCAGGGAAGGCCCAAGAACAGGCATTCACAGAGCCATCAGAATGCAAACTGGATGAACACACTCTCACCCATTCCTTCCTCTACAGTCCTGAATGCACTATGCCCCCGTCAGGAAGGGATATCTTAGATAAATTGAGATCTACTATCCACCTAATGGGAGACAAACTGGAGATTGGTGACCCCCTAGACAAAGGGCACAAGATGATAATGTTAACCTCCCCAGACAGAGCAAATCAACCTCTCTGGAATAAATGCCAAGGTTTGGGCCCGGAGACAGGTGGGATGAGCAATAGGAGCCAGTTCTGTGATAGTCCCTCTAAAACCCTGACATACATGGCCCAATAGAAAATAGCACCCTTGGGGACTTCCCTGGTGGTGCAGTGGTTAAGAATCTGCCTGCCAATGCAGGGAACACAGGTTCGAGCCCTGGTCCGGGAAGATCTCACATGCTGCGGAGCAACTAAGCCTGTGCGCCACAGCTACTGAGCCTGCGCTCTAGAGCCCATGAGCCACAACTACTGAGCCCATGTGCCACAACTACTGAAGCCCCTGTGCCTAGAGCCTGTGCTCCACAACAAGAGAAGGCACAGCAATGAGAAGCCTGTGCACTGCAATGAAGAGTAGCCCCCACTGGCTGCAACTAGAGAAAGCTGCGTGCAGCAACGAAGATCCAACGCAGCCAATAAATAAATAAATTAATTAATTAATTAAATTTATTTAAAATAAATTTATTTAAAAATTTATTTATTAAAAAAACAAATTTATTTAAAAAGAAAATAGTACCCTCTCCACTGGGAGACCTTATTGGGCATTGCCCCTGTTATACAGGGCCTAATCAACCAGGGTCTTATTAGACCATGCCAATCAGCCTGTAATACCCCATTCTCCTCATAAACCCAATGGAGAATATCAGATAGTACAGGACCTTAGAGCAGTCAATGAAGCTGTTAGGGAACTGTTGACTGAAACCGCCTGCCTTGGCCAGGCATGATGATAACCACTTGCATGAGTTGTCTCACAACAGGATGTCCTGATAAGGAACACGGTGCTGCTGCTGAAAACTAACCAGGAGAATTCAGGAGGGGCCAGAAAGAGGGAGGAGACGCCAGACCATAATATGTCCTACCAACCTCCCAAAATCCTTTGCGCTGGAATCCATCTTGGCTGAGAGATGCACGCGCCATCAGGAAGGACACTGAGTCAGACCAAATACGGGCCAAGCAAGATGACTGCCAGAGACAACCCGGAAACTAGCCCCATTACCATAAAACCTGAGACTGCGAGCCATGTGGCAGAGCAGCTCTCCTGGGTTCCCTTACCCTACTACTCCATACCCTACTACGCCCAGGCACTCCTTCCCAATAAAGTCTTTGGCTCTGTCAGTACGTGTGTCTCCTTGGACAATTCATTTCCAATTGTTAGACAAGAGCCTGCTCTAGGGCCCTGGAAGGGGCCCCCTCCCTGCAAAAAAAGCCACCAAGCATATACAGTCAGTGGTTTCTAATCCCTACACCCTGCTGGCCACTCTACTGTCTATCAGGACCTGGTATTCTGTATTAAATTTAAAAGATGCCTTCTTCTGTATTCCATTAGCCCCAGAGTCACAAGAAATTTTTGCTTTTGAGTGGCAGGATCCAAACACGCAATAAACACAACAAAAATTCCTGCCCCAAGTGTTCAAAAATTCCCTCACCATCTTTGGGGAAACTTTAGCTAAAGACCTGAAAGATCTGTATCTGAGGGAGAGAACCTTCCTCCATTATGTAGACAACATTCTGATTGCCAGCCCTACTAAGGTGGCCTCTGATAAAAATACTGCAGCCACCCTGAACCTCTTAGCTGATAAAGGATATAAGGTGTCCAAGAAAAAGGCTCGAATATCAGAAACTAGGGTGATCTACCTAGATTTCATTCTCACAGGTCAGAGAAGCCTACCTCAGGAAAGGAAAGAAGGGAGGCTGGCTCATCAAGGAACTCACTATGGTTAGGAAGCCCTATATAACTGGTTAGTTGAGGTCATGGTAACTCCTAGCATGAAAAGTATAGTCAGCTGGGTAGTTGAGCCCTGCCCCATCTGCAATGAATGACCCCAACACCAAACCCCCCAGAGGTCCCCAAATAAGGCCCATTCAGGCCAGAGGGACATATCCTGGGGAAGACTGACTAGCTGATTTCACTGTCACACTGAGAGTACCAGGCAATTTCAGATACCTCTTGGTGCTAGCGGACACATTTTCAGGGTAGGTAGACGTGTTCCCTGCTAGAACTGAAACGGCAGCTGAAAAGGCTGAAGTACTACTAAAAGAGATAATCCCCAGGTTTAGGCTTTCAGGATTCTACAAAGTGATAATGCATTCATGTCTCAAGTGAATAAAAAGGGATAACAAGTGCACTGGGCATAAAATGGATCTTGCACTCAGCCTGGAGATTCCTATCATTGGGGGAAAGTAGAGAGATTCGATAAGAACTTAGCCAAGCTATGCCTGGAGACTCAAGAAAATTGGATAAGGTTACTCCCTGCTCAGCAGTTAGCCCCAAGGGATAAGTCAAAGTTAAGTGCGTTTGAACTTCTGTATGGTAGACCCATCCCCCAAGCCTGAGAAAAGGGACACCTCGGCCCCCTTGAAATAGAACAACTCAAGTATCCCCTCCAGGTAGGAGAAACCGTGAAGGCTCTTACGGAATATGGTAACCAGGTGCTGCCACCCCTTCTGGCCAGGAGATTGGGTGAACCTACAACCTGGAAAACCAGCAGCTGGCAAGATAGGCTCACTCCTAAGTGGAACGGAGCTCACTTGCTGACCCAAACCACCTACTCTGCCCTGAAGTTGTAGGGGATCACTCCGTGGGTAGATCACATTCGAGTGAGAAGGGCCCCCGAGCCCCAAACTCTGGAAAGACAACCTGGGGCAACAGACCCCCTTGACTACTTGTGTGAACCTCTCTCTGACCTAAAGCTTCTCTTCTGAAAAGCAAGAAAAGTTGGTCCCAGAAGACCAATTGCAGGAATCATTGCACTCAAAGGGATGCTAGTAACCTTGGCTGGGGGAGCAATGTCACCATAAAAAAAGGTAACAGCCACCATGATGACAGCGGCCAATGTGACCAGTCTCAACTTGAAGCTATGACAAAAGTCCACTGACTCATTGACCAGTAAGATCCTGGATAACCAAATTGCCGTAGATTATCCGTTAGCTCAGGGGTCCCCAACCCCCGGGCCTCAGACCAGCACCACTCTGTGACACAGCAGAAGGTGAGCGGCGGACGAGCAAGCTTCATCTGCCACTCCCCATCTCTCCCCATCGCTCGCATTACCGCCTGAACTGTCCCTCCCACCCACCCCCCGACCCACCCCCAGACCCCCATCAGTGAAAAAACTGTCTTCCATGAAACCGGTCCCTGGTGCCAAAAAGGTTGGGGACCGCTGCGTTAGCTGACAGGAAGGGGCCTGTGCACTGGCCAAAACTTCGGGCTGTTTTAAAGTTGGTGCACGTGGCCTGCTTGGCGAAAGCGCAGACAGACTACCGGGAAAAGCAACTTGGCTGCAGAAACTAGGCAGCCCAATCTGGCCGAACAAACGTGGAGTGAGATAAAACAGGCCCTCCCCAGCATCACTCGGTTTCTCCCTTTCCTGGACCCCTCAACGACCATTATTCTCTTGTTAGTATGTGGGCCATGCATCCTAAATTGTCTGGTGTCCTTTGTCTCCAAAGGTTAGACAAGTGGTGGCTCAGGGATACAGAACAGTCAGGGCTGAGACCTACTGACAACCAAACATATCAAAGGCAACGGGGGAGAAGTTCTGCTCCTCCAACCAGGTTAAGACAGCGCCCCAAATCAGCAGGAGGCAATTACAGAAGATAGACCTGCGCCCCTCAGCGCCCCTCCGGAATGAGAGCAGGACAAAAGACACAGGAGGGATTCGTCACCGGCAAAGCCCAGTAACAATTCCCCGGAAGTACAAACAGAACGCGGATCATAAAACAAAGTCTAACCTTTTTATCCTTTCCTTTGTGCTTAGTCTAGTTTCACTTGCTCACAGGGTGCCGTGTATAGAAGCCTTGCACCTGGCACTTCGGACCAGAGTTCCTAGTGTGAAACTGTGACCCCCGCACCTCAACTCCACGGGTCTTGCGCAGCTGCACTCGACCTTGATTCAAGATGGCGGCGGGGGGACCGTGAGCAGAGATGCTGCGCCTGCCTGGCGAGAATTCCGACCCCTCCTCCTCCTCCCCGCTGACAAGATCCCTATAAAGCAGCCCCACCGCTGCCTGTTGGCGGACAGTGTGGACGCCAGAACGGGAGCTCGCATCTCTCCATTCTTTGATCCAAGAATAAAACGTTTTGTTTTCTTCTGAACCAAACTTGGTCTCGTTCTATTGGTGCCAGCAACACGGGGCAGGAGGATCCTCGTTGGGGTCCAATTCGGGAGGCTCAATAACATTTTCACTTACGTGACTAATAAATCCCTGTTCTTATTTAAGCCAAAATGAGTGTTCTCTTCACTTGCAGCTGAAAGATCATTGACTGATACAACTTTTATCTCTTATTTTCTAGCTTTGCTTCAAGCTCCCTAATTCAGAATCTTTCTTCATTCTTAGACTATTACAATAGCTTCTTAACTACCCTCCCTACTTCCACTCTGTGTCGCTGTGATCTATATATTTTGTTACTGGATTAATTAATATCTTTTAGGCATAGCTATAATTATATCCTCTTGCCCCCAAATTGCAATGATTCCCCGGTGTCTACTGCATTAAAATCAAACATCTTTTAACATTCTAGGCCTAGTCAGTGTGTGTCAACTGTACTCCTTAAGGCTTCCTGTGACCTCCGTTCCATGTTGGTAAGTACAGAAGACATTTGTTATTCTTTTTCTTATTTGACAGCTCAGTAGTGTTTAGCATCGTTTACTGCTCTCTCCTAAGACATTTCTTTTTCCCTGTTTCTGTGCTACAGCGCGCTCCTCTCTTGGTCTTCTCCAACTACTCAATCTTTAACTGTTGGAGCTTTTCCAGGTTCTTATTGTAGGATTATTGCTCTTCTCAGTACATACATATTTGCTAGTCATCTCATCAACTTCCATGACTTAAAATTCCTTTTAAATCCAATGACTCCTAAATCTAAGCCTTCGACCAGACTTCACAGTTTCAGACCCCAGCATCCACTTGCCCATTGGAATCTTCACCTCTGACCTGCCACTTTCTCCTCAAACCCGCACCTCCTCTAGGGCTCCTACCCCCATGAATAGTCATCCCCTTTGATCTAGGGGCTCAAGCCAGAAATTTGGCAGTTATGCTTGGCTATTCCATCTCCTTAATCCTTCAAATGCAATCAAACACCAGATCCTGCCAGTTCTAACTGCTAAACATCTCTCTCTGTTCCCTACTCTCATCCTCTAGTACAAGCCAAAATTACCTGTCCCCTGGACTGCTAAACTAGTCTCCTAATTGGTTTCCCTTCTTTTACTCTGGGTGCTTTCTTCTCTCTCTCCACTTGAGTTGTCTTTGAAAAATACAAAATATGATCATGTCACTTCCATGCATACAACCTCTCACTGACTTCCCAATGTCCTGAGACTCAAGTCCAAATTCATATCATGGCCCGCAAGGCTCTGATGGGCCAGCCCCTGCCTACCTCTCCAACCTCATCTTGGGGCCATTCTCCTTTTCTTTCCCTCTGCTCACCACACTTTTCTTTGTCCTTAGGCTCCACTGAGGCTGTTTTCTGTACCAGCGATATCCTCATCCTTCTTTCTGCTGCCTCAACCCAAGGGCCCCAGCACAGGCATCCCTCTCTAATGACCCCAAATTGTCAGCAAACCTCTTCCTATCTCAAATTGCACTGCACCTCCCTTTTTCTAAGGATCATCACAGTTGTAAAGACCTGTTCAATAACTGTCTACTGTCCTGGGCCTTAAGCTCCATTAGAGGGGTGACTGTCTGTTTTGTAACCTTTGCCTCTAAAACTTTATTTTCCATTGAAAAGAAAATGAAAAAAAAAATAATTTCTTTTTACAATTTTCATGTTTACATAAACATAAAGAATTAGAAATAAGCTTAAAAGGAAGGTAAATGTTTTGCATAAAATAAATTTCTTAAAATATATACCTACCTTGTAAAATAAAGAAGTGTATACAGATGTCCTTTTTAAAAGAATATTTAAAACCCATTATTTAAATAAGTCTCTTACAAGGCAGTAAATTTGGGAAAGCAAAGAAGTAAAAACTCTCAAACCTCTCAAACACATTTCTATTTTTGTGCCTATCTGTTACAGTGGAGGGAATTGCAGACAAAAAAAGTTAGATAGGTGATGTAAATAGAGAGGCAATTGCTAGCTACAATGAGACAAGTTAAAAATTTGAATTATAAACGTTGACTAATTGTCATTACCTGTGGTTTCTTTTGATAAAACCTTTTTAAATGTAGTCTAAATTTTAGTTTAATGCACTTAAAAATAAAATTTATGCCACTTAGCAGAAGAAAATGTAGGCTGATTGTTAGTTCAACCTTTGTATTTGGGGTAAATGAATTAGAATCTTTCAGCACCTAAGCTTTTCTTAGGTGGTAAACTAAGATTCTTGGAAATCTTTATTAACTCTTTTTAGCCACATGAGCATTGTTCAAAAAGCTATGGTTTGAAAGCTGTGCTGTAGAGAGAATGGGAGAGATCAGAACGCAAACTGATTTTCATTCTCCTGATTCACTTGGTAAACAGTTATTCACCACGTCAGTCGGTTATCAGAGCTTTGGAATCTGTGTCAAATACAGATGATCATTTTTTAAATTAGTATATTATAACTGCATTTAAAGCCAAAAATATGCTAAACATAATTTTAGGTATTTTGTCAACTTAATGATAATAATTGAGACTATTCATAACACTATGTTAAGTGCCCTGCATACATTACATGGTTTAAGCCTCACAACAATCCTAGGTGATAGGTATTATTATTCACCATTCCCTTTTTACAGTGGAGGCATTTGAGTTTCAGAGAGGTTAAGTAACTTGCTCACAGTCACACAGCTAGGGGGAGCTAGAATTACAAGCCATGTTTTCTGACTTTAAAGACAGTAGATTTAGCCACAGTGGTGTATTGACACTCGTCAGATTACGACTTTGAATGTTACTATTGTGGTGGGCATGGCAATGATGATACCAATTTCCGATTATGCAATAATGAAAAGTTTAATTTGATACCATATTTATTTTTTTAAATTTCCCACAGCATATATTTTTTCTCATAAAGAAAAAGTTTCTGCAATCAAAAAAACATTTCTTGGGCTTCCCTGGTGGCGCAGTGGTTGAGAGCCCGCTTGCCGATGCAGGGGACGTGGGTTTGTGCCCCGGTCCGGGAAGATCCCACATGCTGCGGAGCGGCAGGGCCCGTGAGCCATGGCCGCTGAGCCTGCGCTTCCGGAGCCTGTGCTCCTGTGCTCCGCAATGGGAGAGGCCACAACAGTGAGAGGCCCGCGTACCGCAAAAAAACAAAAACAAAAACATTTCTTCCAGGAAAGGAAAGGACTTATCTCAGGATAATTGATGGCTATCAGTTTGATTTCCAAACACTTCTGTTCTAAAATAATTTGAATTCTATTTATGTAGATAAGCCCTACCCATCTATCTCCCTATCAGTTATCTCCCTATCAGATATTCTGTCCAGATATCCTGGAAGTCAGGGTGTCAGTCTGATGGGAAGAGCTCCACAGAGCACAGTGGAGATCTGCCCTGGGGAAGATAAACTAGACAATTTAAGCATAGAATTGGGAAGCCAAGAGTCCAACTGACTGCAACAGTTGTTGAGTACCTATCATGTGCCAGCCACTGTGCTCTCTACTTTTATCTGGTTTTCCATCTTCTCCCTGCCCTTTCCCTGAACCCCTAGCCTCCTGTGCTAGAGTCTGGGGTTCTGCTGAAACACATGTGAATGTCACTTTTTCCCTACCTATACCCAAAGACACATCATTAGGCTCCTACTGGCAGTGGAAATGGAGGCAGGCAGGCCAGTTTCTAGGCCCAGCTCTCAGTAGAAGGGGCATTAAATGGGTTTCCATTACCCTACTCCACCTCCACACCTTGCCCCAGGCCTGTGATCACCCTGGATTACACCTCAGGACAGAAGTAGATGGTGTGAGCGAGGGAAGAGGTATTCACAGGTTACAGAGATCCAGAGAGAAAATTCCTAAGCAGCAGCTAGGAGAAATACTAAAAGTAGTGAGTGCTTGGAAATTTGTGACCTGCCATACTCTACATTTGTAACCACCAGCCCAAGCAAGGTAATATTCCTGCATTTAACAGAGGAGGAAACTGAGACTCACACAGGTTGTCGTATCCATGGTCTTGCAAGTACTGCAGAACTGGGATTTAAGACCTAAAGTGTGTCTCACTTGGATCCCACACTCAACTGCAGATCTGTGAAGGTGCATGAAGGCTGTCATCCAGGAACTCCTTGCTTGTTAGAGACCCAGGATTAAGCAGCTGCAAGCCCAACCCTGAGTGCTGAGACAAGCATGGCATCTGACCCTCTGCCTTTCAGGAAAATATAGTCTCAATTCCTCTGGGATTCAGTCCAACAATTTTTCCTGCTCTTGGTTACATTTCTAAGTCTCTTCTTTCCACTTATTCACAGATTTGTTTTCTTTTTTTAAAAAATTTATTTATTTCATTTATTTTATTTTTGGCTGTGTTGGGTCTTTGTTGCTGCACGCAGGCTTTCTCTAGTTGCAGCGAGCAGGGGCTACTCTTCATTGTGGTGCATGGGCTTCTCACTGTGGTAGCTTCTCTTGTTGTGGAGCATGGGCTCTAGGCACGTGGGCTTCAGTAGTTGTGGCACGTGGGCTTCAGTAGTTGTGGCACATGGGCTTCAGTAGTTGTGGCTCATGGGCTTCAGTAGTTGTGGCTCATGGGCTCTAGAGCTCAGGCTCAGTAGTTGTGGCGCACAGGCTTAGTTGCTCCGCGGCATGTGGGATCTTCCTGCACCAGGGATCGAACCCATGTCCCCCGCATTGGCAGGCAGATTCTTAACCACTGCGCCACCAGGGAAGCCCAGATTTGTTTTCTTCATCTTGAAATAAAAATCAAAAATCTTTCCTTGACCTTGCTCCTCTTTCAAGCATGCACCTTATCTTTCTGTTCTTTATTGCCCAACCTCTTAAAAGTGGTCTACACCAGGGAAGGGGGAATAAGAAGTTATTGTTTAATGGGTATAGAGTTTCAGTTTTACAAGATGAAAAGAGTTATGAAGATGAGTGGTGGAGATGGCTGACAGTGTGAATATATTTAATATCACTGGACTGTGCACTTTACAATGGTTAAGATGATAAATTTTATGTTATGTGTGTTTTCCCACAAAAAGGAAAAAGTGGTCTGCACCACCTGCTACTGCCAAGACGAACAGCTGAGGTTTCCTGGGAGATAGGACTTTCAGTGCTAAAACTGGGAGAGTCCTAGGCAACCAGGACAGTTAGTGACCCTGTGCTGGCACCATTCTCATTCATTCCTCACTCTGGGCTTTGTTCACATTTAACCTTGTGAATCTGCTTTTCTCCTTCTCCATCCACTGAAATGGACACTAACAGCTTAACCCAGTGGTCTTTTTTTTTTTCTTTCTTTTTTAGTTCTGCAGCGTTTGACTGGTGAATTTCTCCTTGAAATGCCTTCTTTTTTCTTTCTTTAATCTCAGTAGCCCACTGCTTATGATTTTCTTTTTCCTAATAGCTCCTCTCCGTCTATTTCATTGACTCTTTCTTCTACTATCAAATTCAGGTCTCAGACCACGTGAGTTCAGGCAGGTCTGGGTTCAAGTTCTAGTCTTTATTTGTGAGCTCCATGAGCACAAGTTGCTTAATCCTCCTGAATCTCAGCTTTCTGTTCTGTAACATAGACCAGACCTGCCTACAAATTACTTACGGTGTAGGGGAAGGATTGGGAAAGGAATATTTAGAACGTTTAAGGAAGTTCTTGGCAGAAAGTAAGCTCTCAATAAAAGGAAGTATTTTTTTTTTAAAGGAAGTATTTTTATTACTTCATTGTCTTTTGGAGCTTTGACTTTCATTTCTACGCAGCTCACTAAACTGCAGCTTCAGTTACTCTTTCTAGTTCTATGACCATATTCCAGCTGCCACCTTTACCAGGCTGTCTTCCAGGTCTATCAATTCAAAATATTTAAGACTAAAGCCAACATCTTCCCCTCAAACCAACTGTGAGATACAGTGTCTCTTCCTGCTTCCAGGATTCCCAGGGATCCAGGTTCAAACACCTCTGGCTGTTTTTGACTCATCCTTCTCCCTCCTCACCCACATCTGTCAGTTCCAAAGCTGATTAATTCTATCTGAGACACATTTCACAAGTGTTTCTCCTTTTGATTCCCAGTGTCATCGTTGGGCCCCTACCGCCCATCTTAGTACCTCATTAGCTTTTAGCTGGACTGTTTCGGCAGCCGCTTAACTGACTCCTCAACCTACCAAGATACTTTGTGCCAGTTTCTGCCTGAATAATTTTCCTAGTGCAAAACTCTAAAAGACCTTCAGATGAAAAGAAAGTATAACCCAAGACTAAAGTTTCAAGCCTTTCCAAACTGGCAGAAGAAAAAGAGTATGAAATGACCAAAATCTACAGGTGGCCATGGGAGTGAGTGACTGAAGTAGGAGAGAGACAAAATTATTAGGGATGAAGAGATTAAGAAAATGAGAGCGTTGTAAAGCAGAAACTAACACACCATTGTAAAGCAATTATACTCCAATAAAGATGTTAAAAAAAAAAAAGAAAATGAGAGGGCAGGATATTGGCAGGAATATTGTAGATATTGAAACCAGAAAGTATCAGTATTATGACAGTACTACATAAAACCCTCAATGTGTGTATAGTCAATTAAATTGGGGAGGAAGCACTTTGCAGAGACACCCTGAGAGGAATGTTTAGACTAGAGCATTACTCTTAGAATATATTTCCATGTTGTATAGTCTAGATCAGAGGTCAGCAAACTTTTGCTGTAAAGGACTGGGTAGTAAATACCTTAGCCTTTTGGTTCACACAGTCTCTGTTGCGACTGCTCAACTCTGCCATTGCAGCCATAGACAATACAGATATGAATAAGCATGGCTGTGTTCCAATAAAACATTGTTTATGAACACAGGCTGAGGGCCTTCCCTGGTGGCGCAGTGGTTAAGAATCTGGCTGCCAATGCAGGGGACACGGGTTTGAGCCCTGGTCCTGGAAGATCCCACATACCGTGGAGCACCTAAGCCTGTGCACCACAATTACCGAGCCTGCACTGTAGAGCCTGCGAGCCACAACTACTGAAGCCCGCACGCCTGGAGCCCGTGCTCTGCAACAAGATAAGCCGCCGCGATGAAAAGCCTGCACACCTCAACAAAGAGTAGCCCCCGCTTGCCGCAACTAGAGAAAGCCCACTCGCAGCAACAAAGACCCAGTGCAGCCAAAAATAAATAAAAGTATTAAAAAAAAGAAGTTATGTTAAGTCAAAAAAATGTAAGAATTACGCAAGGTTAATTTTAATAATATATTTTATTTAACACAATATATCCAAAGTATCATTATCTGCATAATGAACACTAAAATGTCTTGCGTCGTTTTACGTTCTTGTTTTCAGACTGAGTCTTCTAAACCTCATGTATTTGCAGCACATCTCAATCCCACTAAGCCACGTTTCAAGAGCTCAATTGTTACATGTGGCTGGTGGCTACTGTACTGGACAACACAGATCTGGATTTCTTCTAGCTTACTTAAGATCTCAAACTAAACGAGAACTGGGGAGATGGCATGCAGGATCTTAGTTCCCTGATGGGGGACCAAACTCATGCCCCCTGCATTGGGAGCTCTGAGGCTTAACCACTGGACAGCCAGGAAAGTCCCAAGACTTTACTAAATTGGTATCGAACAGTTTGCTTTCAGTCTCTAAAGCCTGTTCTTTTTTGGTAGCGAGATATTATTTGTTTTTAGCAAAGTTGAGTTGGCTTTAGTGGAGTATCAGTTAAGATAGGCTATGTCATGCTATGGTAACAAGCAGTCCCAGTGGCTTAAAATGAGTGAGCAAGGTGGATTATAACACAATTTAACCAAGCATTTAAGCAAAATGTCCAACGTGGGTCAGTCATACCATGAGTCAGCTTCATGGAGCCGCCACCTTGACACTTGATTCAAGGTCTCGAGGGCAGGAAAGGAGCTTGACTTTTAAATATATATGTTTGGAAGTGTAACGTGTTACTCTTGTTCACATTTCATTCACCCAAGCAAGTCACATGGCCACTTCTAACTTCAAGGATGGTAGGAAAGTGAAATCTTACCTTGTGCTTAAAGACTGGGAACTTGTGTGATTAGCTCTAACGTCTATCACAAGCTGGCAACCTGCAGACTTCCCCAAGTGTGAAGAATTGAGAAATAATCAACATGCAATAGGTGACAACTCTATGTCAGGCACAGATGCTTCAGCATTTATGAATTTGGAAGCGGAGCGGGAGGTCATTTGACTAAACAACTCATAATCAGTTTGAAGGAAATGTGGAAAGTTTGTGCCGTATTGCCGGAGTATTCATCATGTTCCACTGGGATGGAACCTTCTGGAAAGATTTCCTTTAAAGTTTCAGTGCTGGGAGCCAGTAAGATGGCAATGGAACCCAAAACAGAAGGCAATTTAACTCTTTCCCGCACCTGATATCTGAAACTCACACTTTGGAAAACTAGGGTCAGGAACTTTTCAATAAATAATGCTGGGATAATTGGTTATTCAAATGTGTAGGGGAGGGGAAGTAGATTCCTATATCACCCCATATTCAAATGTCAGTTCTGACTACATTAAAGACCAAAGCAAAACACTAAAACTTTTACAAGAAAATATTTTAAAAAATCTTTATGAGTCCAGGGTTGGGAAGGATGTATTAAGATACAAAATGCACACACCATTTATCCATTAATTTATTTATTCATTCATTTAACAAATATTTACTGAGAAACTACTAGATGCCAGGCGCTGATCTAGGCACTGAGAACAAGAAGAGGATAAGACAGACAATTCTTCATCCCAGAGAACTTAGATTCCAGTGGGACCATAGAGGCAGAGAATAATACATTAAATCACATGAAAATGGAAATGCTTCTGAAGGACAAAAGATGTCACCAACAAAATGACAATGCTAGGAGAAGATACTTGCAATGCACATAACCAAAAAGGATTAGTATCTGGAATATACAGAAACCCTTCCTAATCAAAAAGAAAAAGACAGACAACCCAATGGAAGAATGAGCAAATGATATAGAAAAAGAGAGCTGAATAGTCAATAAACATGAAGAGATTTTCAGCATAATTTATAACAACAGAAATGCAAATTACACAATCACAAGATACCATTTAATGTATAGAAGATAGCAAAAATCACGTCTAACAATATGTGTTAGCCAGGTTTGGACCAGTAGGACTGCTTATGAGAGGCTGGAGAGAGTGCAAATAAATATGACTGTTTTGGAGAGCAATTTGGCAATTAATACGAAGGCTAAAAATATTCCTACCCTCCCACCCAGTAATTCTACTTCTTGGTACATACCCAGTGAATTTTTGCACAGGGGCTCAAGGGAACAAGCAATGTTTATTGCAGTACAGTTTATGATTGCAAAGAAACAAAGACAGATGAAATATCCACCAATAGGAAATTAAATAAAGAAATCCACTGTGAGATGTTCACACTGTGGAATAGCATTCAGCAGTGAAAATGAATGACCTTGGGCTGCCATCAAAATGGATAAATTTCAAAAACACCATTTTGAGTAAAAAAACCCAAACTGAAAATGAAACCAAACACCATGATACTGTGATTTAAGATAAGACTATGTTATAAAGTTCTAAAGTTGGCAGAACAGTACTAAATCTTGTTTATGAATATAAATTCAGATTAGAAAAGGATGAAAACATACACATACATGAAAATATTAAATCTCAGTGTAGGGGAGGGGAGACAAAGGAAATGGGAGAGAAGAGGGGTCTGCAGTTAATTACAGCTGTTTCAAAACAATCAGAATGTTACGGAAAAATACTGAAATCATAATACAAACATTTTAAAATGTGAATCATTTAAGAATAAGTGATTGATCTTGAATCTACTTTCCATGAGCCCAAGTAGGGAGCAGGCACAGGGGAATATTTGAGGGTGATGTAGAAGTTCCACAGCTCAGTTGCAGTGGCGGCATAACTGTATAACTTTACTAAAAATCTTCGGACTGTTCACTTACAATGGACGACTTTTGTGGGATGCATATCATATACCTCAAGAAAACTGTTAGAATCAACATATCTGAAAGGACTCTTTCCAGCGTGGTTCTAAGGCTGATTCTTGTTGGAATGACTTTCAATAGCTTGTTTTTCTGTGTTTCATGTAGGCTTATGTCCAAGAACGCCTTTGGAAATTCAGCTTACACTAGTTAATCATATGTATATGTGCATGATATTAGCATTTAACAGTAACTAACATGTTTGGATTTCCATGGATGTTTTGTAATAATTTCATAAAGTGAGAATTTATGGGACAGTGAGTTTCAGATCACACTTTTATTACAGTTAGTGTAAAACTTAAGAAGAGGGATGATTAAGCTTCATTGAAACTAGGACTATTAGATGATCAGCTTTTCAACCAGTAAAATCTCCATATTAATGAAAAAAATTTTACCCTTTATTGAAACTTACTAAAAATCTTTGAGATTTGGGAAACCAATAAAAATCCATTTGAAAGTTTCTTTAAAAAAAAAAAAAGTGGCTGATGACTTCTAACCCATCAGACACATATACTTCAGAGTGTACTTTCTATAAACAAGAACATTTTCCCATATAACCACAATACAATCATCAAAATTATTATTAACATTGCTACTATCTCATTCATCTTCAGACCCCATTCAGGTTTTGCCACTTATATCAAAAGGACTTGATTCAGAATCTAGCATTGTATTTAGTTGTTGTGTCTCTTTACTCAAATTCCTCAGTCTTTTGTTGACTTTTATGACGCTTTTGCAGATTTCAGGTCAGTTACACTGTAAAATGTCCTTTAATTTAAATTTTTCTGATATTTCCTTGTGATTAGATTGTACATCTTTGGCAGGAATATCACAAAAGTGATGCTGTGTTCTTCTCATTGTATATCAGATAGTGACAATTTCAATTTGTCCCATTGCTATTGATGTTCATTTTGATCACATGATTACAGTGGTGTCTGCCAGGCTTCTCCACTGTAAAGGTACTCTCTTCTTTATAATTAATAGCTGTGTAAATATACCATTTCTCTTCAAACTCTTGTTATTCATTTACTTATTTATATCTATATGGGCTCATGATTCCTGTTTCAGTAAATAGATTATAATTTGTTACTATTATTATTTAATTTTATATTCAACTCATGCTCGCACTGACCATTGGGAGCCCATTCGAGCTCACATCTGGTCTTATAACAGGTTCGCATCACTGTTTATGCACTTCATTAGTTTCTGGCCCAAGATATCCCAGGCTCATCTTGTGCTATCTTTCTTAGTCCTAGCTCTAGAATCAGCCAGTTCTCCAAGGAGCCCCCATTCTTTTTAGTGGAGAATAGTATTTAGAAGTCAAGATCTGAGCACTAGATGTGCTCATCGTTATTGAAGTGTGACTGTTCCCAGCGGACAGAGCTAGGGAATATACATATATACATGTATATACACACATTTATATCTGTATTTATTTTTTTTGTTGATCTATGCATATGGAAAAACATATGTTCTCACCAACACAACTAATTCCAGGCCGACACCACAGAATTTATTCTAGTTTTCTCCCTTTCCATAGAAACCTGGCTCCTATCATGCTTATTATATTTGTTCCTTTGATGATTTTCTTGGAATATAGCTCATCTCCCATCTCTTCCATTACACTACCCCATCCCGCCCACACTCCCCCCCCCCCCCCCCCCCCCCCCCCCCGTGCAGAAGCCGTCCTCTCCTGTTTGGGCTCTGACTTCCCATGCCAGAGGCTGCCCCTCTGCATGAATACCCTCCTCACCCCTCCTAGGCCCTGACATTCCATACCCGTCCCTTCCGGTGGGCATCCCGTGTATCTATTGTGCTCACAGGCTTGCTTCTCCATGTTGGGTCACTGTGGCTCCCTCTCTCCCAGCCATGGTCTGTCAACTTAAAAGGAGAGAGGAGGGGAGGAGAAGGGAGGGAGGGGGTAACAAGGATGGGAAGGGGAAGGAAGAGGGAGAAAAAAAGAAGGAAGGGGGCTTCCCTGGTGGCGCAGTGGTTGAGAGTCCGCCTACCGATGCAGGGGACGCGGGTTCGTGGCCCGGTCCGGGAAGATCCCACATGCTGCGGAGCGGCTGGGCCCGTGAGCCATGGCCGCTGAGCCTGCGCGTCCAGAGCCTGTGCTCTGCAACGGGAGAGGCCACAACACTGAGAGGCCCGTGTACCACAAAAAAAAAAAAAAAAAAATGGTGTCTGGGGACTGGTACGGCTGCTCTGACCTTGATGTCCTGAAATCTCTAGAGGAATGCAGAGAGAAGACCAGAATGAAATGGCAGAATGGTGGCAGACAGAGCCACTAGAAAGCCTCCTACAAAACAGGAGAACTTCTGTGTGGGGAGGAAGAGTGCAAGTGCTTGGATTCCATTAGAAAAACTACATGTGTGTTTCTGGAGTTTCCCCAAAACAGGCCGGCTCCTTTCCAGTCCTGGTCGCAGTTCCTGAGCCTGAGTCACTGGTGGGGACTGGCGGCTGCTCCAAAAACCCCGCCTTTGGCCCCTCAGGGTGCAGACCCCGCCAACTCCCTGGGAGTCCTGTCTTCTGTCATCTGTGTAGAGATTCGACAGTCCCTGGGACCTTTGTAAACTAAATCACGGTGGAAGAGGAAAGATAAGGAACAGATGTGATCATCGCAATCTGAAAAACAAAACAAAGGAAAACAAACAGTTTTCTCCACTGGCCAATACGAATAGGGCTCAAGCCAGCTTTCTATATGGAGTCTGACTTCCTGGCACAAGCACTCGGAGTGCGCAGTGAGTGTCCTCAGCACAGAAAAGACCAGGCTCTCTTCCGTGTTTCCTTTGAAGGTATATGTTTTCAGAGCAGCCATTTTGATTTGAAAATGTGTCAGGTTGACGCCCTCTCCCCAGGAGCCTCAAAGACCGTTTCTTTCAAATGTGAATTTCCCAGCAATATATTTACCAGGTTTTTTTTTTAAGTACATTTAACTTGGAATTTTCCATAATAGTTGCAAGTGGTTTTTTTTGTTTTGTTTTGTTTTTAATGAACTTCTTAGTGCAGCCATGTGGAAAATATTATTCTTTGTATTTCCTCTGCTGGAAGACTTCAGATTGCATTTTCCTTTCGGCTAATGGTGTTGCTTGCTGTTGGTGGCTGGAAAGCCACCTTGATTGGTGGCCTTGAGAATTTTCTAGAGGCCAGGGTGAGGCCTGGACACCACTCCCAGGTGGTCTGAGAACAGGGTGTTCAGAAGCCAACCCTCAGCATTCAGGTCTGGAATCATTTCTCAGCGCAGTGCAGCTTGTTACACGGGACTGTTTTCCTTCCAATGTATGAACTGGGATTTTTGGCTGCGTTGTGCTCATTAAGAAAACCCACGTCACTTGTCACAAGTGTAAAAATAATGTTTCAAATGTTCCTGGAAAACTTTCAGCTGGTTCATGTCTATTCCTAGGTCCTCCCTGCAATTTTCCCTATTCCTCCCCTCCCAAGATGTGGAGCAGAGTTATATCTGATGTAGAATGATTGCAGTGTTTCAGCCAGGTAATGGATGAAGTCATTGATGTAGATGACTAGCTGACTCTGTAAAGTTCTACAGGAATGGGTTGAGGGGGGTTCCTGGACTGGGTTTCTGTTAGTGTGGCCAAGAAATAAGATTTATAACAACCCCTCAAGGACTTAATACCCTTTTGCAGACATGTTCCCCATGGAGTTTATTAAATATAGAGGCTTATTCTAAAGCAAAGAACTCGATGGGTATAAAAGTACCCATCGGGGGCTTCCCTGGTGGCGCAGTGGTTGAGAGTCTGCCTGCCGATGCAGGGGACACGGGTTCGTGCCCCGGTCCGGGAAGATCCCACATGCCGCGGAGCGGCTGGGCCCATGAGCCATGGCCACTGAGCCTGCGCATCCGGAGCCTGTGCTCCGCAACGGGAGAGGCCACAACAGTGAGAGGCCCACGCACCGCAAAAAAATAAAAGAAAAAAAAAAAGTACCCATCGAACGTACGAGGTTTTCTGGCGGAAAAAAACTAGTCTTTATTTCCAAACATTTATCCAGGGCAGGATTTTACCTAATAAAACTCGATTCAAATGTAATTTTTCTTTTTTTTTTCTTTTTTTTTCTTTTTTATTTTTTTCAAATGTAATTTTTCTGATGCTGTTTGAGTCTATTCATTTTAATTTCTAATTACAACAGAAAATATCTAGTGAGATCCTTCTCCATATAGACAACACTGCTTATGAACACCCCCAGTTGAGGACTTTGAAACTGTTCCATGTTCCTTAAGATATTTTCATCTGTTTTTGTGTCTTCTATATTTATTTTGTGAAAAAATCTAGCACTGGTATTAAAACAATGGCACAATGACATACTAACCCTTGGGGATCAAGGAGAGTATTAACTTGCATTCAAAATAATATGACTCCTAAGAGAGTAAAAAGACAAGCCACAGATTTGGAGAAATGCTTTGCACAACACATATTTGGTAAAGGACTTGTATCCAAAATATACAGAGAAATTTTAAAACTCAGCAATAAAAAAACCCAAAACAATCCAATTAAAAAATTGGCAAGATCTGGGCAGCAACCAAAGAAGATAAGCAGATGGAATAAACATATGAAAAGGTGCTTCACATCTATGCCATTAGGGAATTACAAATGGAAACAATAATGAGATATCACTGTATACTTCTTAGCATGGTGAAAATGCAAAAAACTGAAAACACCAAATGCTAGCAAGGGTGTGGCACAACAGGAGCTCTCATTCATTGCTGGTGGGAATGCGAAATGGTACAGCCACTTTGGAAGACAGCTTGGCAGTCTCTTACGAAGCTGAACATAGTCTTAGCGTATGATCCAGCAATCATGTTCCTAGGTATTTATCCAAATGAAAACTTAGGTCCACGCAAAACCTGAACATAAATGTTTATAGCAGCTTTATTCATAATTGTTTGGAAACAGCCAAGGTATCTTTTGATAGGCAAATGAATAAACAAACTGTGGTGTATCACACAATGGAATCTTTTTCAGTGATAAAAATGAGCTAGCAACTCATGAAAAGACGTGGAAGAAACTCACATGTGTATTTCTAAGTGAAAGTAGCCAGTCTGTAAAGGCTACTCCGTCATTTCAACTATATGATATGCAGGAAGAGGCAAAACAATAGAAAGAACGGTGGCTGCCATGGGTTGGGGTGCAGGGGTAGGGAGGAATGAATAGGTGAGGCAAAAAAGGAGGATTTTTAGGCTGGTGAAACTATTCTGAATGATACTATAATGGATACTGTAATGATACTAAATGCACACATGGCACTGTGCATTTGTCAAAGCCCATAGAATTGTATAACACAAAGAGTGAATAGTAATATAAACTTTGGTCTTTATTAATAATGATATATAAATATTGGTTCATCAACCATAACAAATGTATCATGCTAATGCAAGATGTTAACGATAGGAGAAACTGTGTGTGTATGAGAGGGGTATATGGGAACTCTGTATTATCTGCTCAATTTTTCTGTAAACCTAAAACTGTTCTAAAAAGTAGTCTGTTAATTAAAAACAAAAACAGCAATAATATGACTAGAAATGATCAGTTTTCATCATAAAGGAAAACTTTGTCTTCTGCTATATCATATTTCTGTGCTGGTTACTGGAGGGCCCTTGTCTATCTTGTTTACCACTGAATCCCCATGGCACATAGTAGGTGCTCAGTAAAGACTGTTGGATGAATATGCTCACAGAAGTTTAGCTAATAAAACTCTCCTCTCATGTCTTTATGCTCTGTTTGAACAGATAAACCTTGTCCAAATGCAAACGATTGTAATAATATATACGGAACATCCAATGTGTGCTAACATTTTTCTAGACCCCTAACATGTAGTAATTAATTGATTCCTAATAACTACCCTATGAAATCGGTACTTGTTTTTACAGATGAGGAAACTGGAACACAGACAGTTTAAGTAATTCGTCCAAAGTTATAGGAGCAGTAAGTGATAGAAGCAGGATTTGAACTCTGAAAGTAGCTCTGCAGGCCACACTCTTTTGACAACTCTGCTAAAATAGGAGCTGTGGGAACAAGATGTAGCAGCAAATAATCTCCTCCCTTAAGGAGATTTCAATCCATTAGGACAGCCAGGCATGAAGACTACAAACAATAACAGAGGGCTGACCTCTTTCTTTCACAATGCTCACTCAGGCCAAGTCCTACTGGCACATCAGGCTGATGGTTTCTTGATCTATGTCCTGGGCTCAGTTTTCTTATTACACTTCATCACAGTCAACATGGAAGAACTATCGACATTACTTACTAATTGTTTCCTCTGTGTTTGTCTCCCCCCAGTTAGACTCAAACTCCTTGAGGTCAGGAATAACTTCTTATACTTTGCTCTCTACCTGCACAGTAGGTGATTAATAAATACTTTCAGATTGATTAACTGTTGGGAGAATGTTCAGTGAGTGAGGGAAGAAATTTTAAGTCCAAGTTTCAGTAAAAATAGAGCTCAAAAGTTATTGTGTGTATGCCGTGCGCCACAACTACTGAGCCTGTGCCCTAGAGCCCGCGAGCCACAGCTACTGTGCCCACGTGCCACAACTACTGAAGCCCGCGTGTCTAGAGCCCATGCTCCGCAGCAAGAGAAGTCATCGCAATCAGAAGCCTGCGCACCGCAACGAAGAGTAGCCTCTGCTGGCCGCAACTAGAGAAAGCCCAGCACGCAGCAACGAAGACCAATGCAGCCAAAAATAAATAAATAAATTTATTTTAAAAAAAAGTTATTGTGTGTGTGTGTTTGCTTGTTTTCCAGGACCTTTGGTGGCAAATTTCTACTTCATTTACATTTGATTAACTGTGATGGTCATAGTGTTTGATATTAGCCATATCTTTGATAGCCCATTAGAGGGCAAAGTGCTTCAGTAAACCATCAGCATACAGATAGAGAGGAACTCACCTTGGATCCCTGGAATTGGAGATTTTTCATTTTAGCCTGATACTGTCCCAGACTGTGTGACTGGGGCAGATCACTGAACATCTCTGAGCCTCAGTTTTCCATCCACTACATGAAGCTACTTCTACTTACCCTGCCTACCTCTCATGGTTTTTTTTTTTTATCAAATGAGGCTTTGGTAAATGAAAGAGCAGGGTATTACATAATTTGAAAGCAAGAAGGTGGTGGGAAAGAATCGTGATGAAATATTTTTGTGATTCATTTTATTATAGTCTGCATCAGAGGCTTATTGTTTGAATTAGGGCAGCATAAAAACACTTCTGCTTGCTGTTTTAGAATATATGAAAACTTATAGAAGAGGGTTTTGATCATCTGGGTCAAGCTGAAGGACATCAAGTACATACCCTTTTTTTCTTTCTTAATAAATTACCCTCTAATGGGCTTGACGTATTCACCATCATTCTGCTGTTGTGGGATTGTACCATTGTAGTGAGAATTCAGTGTATGCTTGCCACTAATGACCGTAATTTTAGTAGGATGTCTCCTACTAGGGGAAAACATTTACACAAGGACTGAACCATCATTCCTACCAAATGTCCTACCAGTTGGTCAGTGGCCAGGTAAAGACCAACAGCAAGCCAGTGTTGATTAGTCATCCGCATTCTATTTCATGTTTGTTGACAGCCATCAGAGCACCTTACAGTCATAGGTAGGTGACAGAAACAATTATCAGGTTACACAGAAAGTTTTTTCCAAGAAGCCTCAGTGCATCTCTTACAGAACTTTAAAGATACACTATGATGGGGCTTCCCTGGTGGCGCAATGGTTGAGAGTCCACCTGCCGATGCTGGGGACATGGGTTCGTGCCCCAGTCCGGGAAGATCCCACATGCTGCGGAGCGGCTGGGCCTGTGAGCCATGGCCGCTGAGCCTGCGTGTCCGGAGCCTGTGCTCCGCAACAGGAGAGGCCACAACAGTGAGAGGCCCGCGTACAGCAAAAAAAAAAAAAGATACACTATGATGGCATCCTGACTGCCCTCATCTTTGGAACCAGAAATCAGCATACAACAAAAGGCTCTGAGAGCTAGATGCGGGATTAATTAGAAGGTACGGAATGGTTGCATCAAGGAGAGAGCGCCCTGCCACCTTATGTTCTCCTCCTCCATCACCTCCCATGGATACTGCTACTGGACCCTATCTGAAGGTATGAAGGCAGCCGGGCAGAGGGCTCATCCACTGTCCAACCACCACCATTTCTTCTGTCCACATCCAGGGAACAGGAAGCAGATCAGCCTTGGCAGACGCGCCGTAGGCAAGATCCACCAGCACGTAGATGGTTGAGAATAGGCAGGTTCGAGGGACGCTTGGCCAGTCCCTTCCCTCTGTCTCCTCAGCAAGGAGAAGGAAGCCTCATACTTAGGAGCCATTCTGATGTTTAAATGTGCTTACTATCATGAAATCTTCTGGAGCAAAGCCCAGGTGGAGATTGAGCCTGTGTGTGTGTGTGTGTGTGTGTGTGTGTGTGTGTGTGTGTGTGTGTGTGCGTGTTCCCAGCCTAAGGAGAGAGGCTTCAGAAAACCCCTTTGCAGTTTGGGAGAGACACTTTGGCCCTTGGGAGACAGTTTGGCAGACAATTTAACTGTCTGAGGGTTTGGATTCAAAGCAAGCTATGGGAGCGGGGGGAGTAGGAGGGGAGAAGAAAGTGTGTGCGAGGAAGGATGTATTTCTGTGAGCTTGCAGCTGCCAGAAGCACACTGACACTAAGCTCTGGGCTCATTCTGCAGGTGGGACCATAGAGAGAAAGGAACTGCGGTGGGGACAGTACCCAGGACAGGAGCTGGAATAGCAGACTCGTCTGGGACCAAGTTCTAGGCCCCTCACCCAGGCAAGATGCCATTTCAGATCAGGCCCCCATCCATTTTTGAGCCTTTGGTTAGTTCCTTCAAGGCAGTCCAGATGTCCCCCTGGACATTTACAGCCTCAGGAGACATTTAAGGGGCAGGGGTTGGGGAGTGGGGGTCGTTGGAGACTAGGTTACTTTATCTTTCCGGGCCTCATTTTCATTATTTGAAAAAAAAAAATTCTACTTAATAATCCGTTGGGGGTTTCCCTGGTGGCACAGTGGTTAAGAATCCGCCTGCCAATTCAGGGGACATGGGTTCGAGCCCTGGTCCGGGAAGATCCCACATGCCGTGGAGCAACTAAGCCCATGCACCACAACTACTGAGCCTGCGCTCTAGAGCCCACGAGCCACAACTACTGAGCCTGTGTGCCACAACTACGGAAGCCCACGCGCTTAGAGCCCGTGCTCGGCAACAAGAGAAGCCACTGCAATGAGAAGCCCGCGCGCCGCAACGAAGAGTAGCCCCCACTCGCTGCAACTAGAGAAAGCCCGCGTGCAGCAATGAAGACCCAATGCAGCCAAAAATAAATAAATAAATTAATTAATTAATTTAAAAAATTAAAAAAATATCTGTTGTGGGGGTTTAAATAAAATAACATGTGTAAAGCATCTAGCATAGCGACTAACATGTAGTAAGAGTTCCATAATTACCGGGTTTTTATTGTTTCACATGACACTCCTAGTAGAGTAGTTTGCATATCGGCAAGTCACTCCCGTTTGATTATACGTCCCTTGGGGGCAGACTCTGAGTCTATTTATCTTTGTCTTTTTTTAGGAACTAAGAGCTCCTTGAAAGCAGGGACCTTTTCTTATTCTTGTAGATATCTGTTCCTTAGCAAAGGGCCTGGCACATGGTAAACAATGTAGAAACAATGTTTTTGAGTGAATGAGTGAATGAATGAATGCATGAGTGAGTGAATGAATGAAAACCACCATAAAGTGAAGAGAATGGACATCTGAGAGTGGGGTGTGATTCCGTGTGTCTGTTATGTTTGCTTGAAATTAATTCTCAGATCTTCTCTGCTGGGATCCTGGCTGACATACATTTGCTGGGGCTGACGGGATTATATAATTACCATTTTCTGTCTCTAACTACTGTGATTATGACTCAAGTAGTGGATATGTTTATGGTGCTACGTAAATAATAATTATTTTAATTATGGTTTGACCTGTACAATATATTCTAACAACATAGCTGACTGTGCATTTGTGTGTGTGCACTCTTGAGAGCAGTGGAAAAATCTCCTATTATGAAAGTACAAAGGAATCTCCCCTCTATGCACATGGTAATTTTAGAATTATAACATGGAGATGTACAATACCACTGTAATTATAGCAAGTTTGCAGAAAGAAATGGCTTTGAAATAGTATATAATTTGTGTTGTATTTAGATAATATAAAATTTAATGTTATTGACAATATTTTATTTTTGATGCCAGGAAAAATTAGTCATGGTGATTTTTCAGGCTCCCTTTAAGAGTAGGAAAGTGCCTTGTAGATTTAAGTGTGATTTAAGCAACATAATCTGTGTACAATGCTTAGCCAGGTGCCTGGCATGTAGTAAGTGCTCAGTATTAGGTGTCCACTTGGCAAAAGCATACATCTAAGTAAGCATTCTATGTAAATGATGAGCTGTATGCATTTTTTTTTTTTTTTTTTTGGCCATGCCACACAGCATGCAGGATCTTAGTTCTCTGACCGGGCGTCAAACCCATGCCCCCACTGCAGTCAAAGCACGGAATCCTAACCGCTGGACCGCCAGGGAAGTCCTGCATGCATTTTTTAAATGACCTACACAAAGAACTCAGGTTTTATCCACAAGGCACCTGGGAGAACTTTATCAATTGCAGCAACATTATTTTTTGCACTTGAAATGCACAAAGGACCATCTTAGACACTGGAGGGGGTGGAGAATGGTTGGGACCCATGGGTAGGGTACAAAGACGAACAGCAGAGTATTTGCTTCTGAGGAACGTACAAGGAGGAGACAAGACACTCATGGAATAATAATAGAACTCTTACTGAACCCTTACTACATGCCGGGCACTGTTCTAGGTGCTCTGCTTATACTACTCCATTTAATCTTCACACAGAAGGGGAAACTGAGGCACAGGAAAATTAAGTAAGGTGTCACAGATAGCAAGCAGCAGCTGATTCCATTCTAAGCTGTCTGACCCCAGAGTCTGCTCTCCTGACCCTACACTAAATTGCCCCCTCTAAGGGCATGCAAATAGCAGTAATACAAGTATAAGCTTTAGGGAGGGGTAAGAAAACCCACTGTGGGAAAATTCCAGCCAAGAGATTGGGAATGTTTCTCCAAGGACTGGCATTTGAGCTGAATTTTGGAAGACTGGGGGAAAGGAATGTCAAAAGAGAGAACAGCTTCCTAGAGACTTTGACAGCGACCCCCATTCTGGGGTAAACTGTTGTAACCCTTAGTACCCTTTATTGCAATAGCCTGTTTAGCTGTCTCCTCCCTTGTTAAATATAAGCTCTTTGAGGACAGAGACCTGTCTGGACATCTTTTTATCCTGAGCACCTTGGAGACCCTCAGGTTTTACTGATATGATCTCCCACCAAGTTTTTTTCCCCCTGAAATAAGATATTTTACACAACAAAATGACTACATTTAATTTAAAATACCATATACCCTACAGAAATGCCTGTTTACATAGCGCTAAGATATGTTGAACAGCAGTTCATTATTTGAAACATACTTTTGTGGGTAAATCAGTAGGATTACTGGAGCCAAAGTAAACCTTTTAAATGTACATGCCATGCAGGATAAATGCCTTCCAATTATCTGGCAAGTTAATTTTAAATGAAAATGACAATACATCCTTCTCTTGTTCTCATTTGAATACTCTGTACTTTCTATTCTACTCATATCCAGAGGGTGCTTAGCCTCTCCTGTCCAGTAGGAAATCTATAGTAGTGGTTGTCAGATGGGTGCTATTTGATGGAATAGACAATAGAGGGAAATCAGGTTAGCACAAGAGAGACTGAACATACTTAAGAAATGCACAAAATTACCAACTTATAGTAATTAATGTATTCTCAAAATTCTTGCCAGGAATACTACTTTTCACAATATCAAATTCTGTCCCCATTGTTATTGAAATGTTATTGAAATATTGGAAGGATATTCTTTCTTACACTAAAGTTATGGCTTTAGGATCTGAGCCAGCTGATCCCTAATGCTTGCACCACTCCCTAGGAATGACTGAAGCCCTTAAGAAAAGGGCATTCCCTCTTGGAAGCTATTAAGATGCTTCCTGGGGATAGGAAGGACTATTTGATTCTTTTAAAAATTTCACTTACTGGGGGACTTCCCTGCTGGCGCAGTGGTTAAGAATCCGCCTGCCAATGCAGGGGACATGGGTTCGAGCCCTGGTCCGGGCAGATCCCACATGCCACGGAGCAACTAAACCCAAGTGCCACAACTACTGAGCCTGCCCTCTGGAGCCCGTGTGCCACAACGACTGAAGGCCACGCGCCTAGAGCCCGTGGTACACAACAAGAGAAGCCACCCCAATGAGAAGCCCATGCACCTCAACGAAGGGTAGCCCCCGCTCACCGCAACTAGAGGAAACCTGCACACAGCGACGAAGACCCAACGCAGCCATAAATAAATAAATTTTTTAAAAATTTCACTTACTGGAATACCCACACCTTCCCCCAAGGACTAGGTCTTTTACCCTTCTTTATAGGTAAACTGTCTTTTTCTGGAGACTCCTCACTCGTGGACAAGCTCTGGGCTGCTTGTCTAAGTGTTGCTGGTTCATCCCTCAAACCCTCTCCCTGTCCACGTCTGGCCATGTTTTTGCCACACACCCAGGAAAATATTCCTTCTTTGAGTGGATGTCAAAACTCCACACCCAAAGACGATATTAAACATTATTTTACTTATAGTCTAAAATAGACTGGAGTCATTCACTCGTTTTTTTCAGTTAACAATTGATGAGTGCCCGGTCTGCCAGGCATAGGGGCTAGAGTGGTTTATGAAGCAGACAGACTCACAATCTTCATGGACTTTACAATCAGACCAAAACAAGGGGGCGGGGGAGAGAGAAATATGTAACTACAAACTGCTTTAATCACTATGCGATTAGTTCTGTGAAGGGAAAAACAGGAGGGAGGGGTCGGGGACCTTTTGCGGACAGACTTTAAATCTGAGATATGAAGGGTTGGAAGGAAGGCTTGTGACGAGGGCGGGGTGCAGTGAAATTCTGAAGGCTGAGGGAGCTGTATGCAGGTCCAGAGTGGGAAGCAGCTTAATAGATTTTAAGAAGGAAAAGGCTAGTGTAAAAAGAGAGAAAGAGAGCGACATGCAGTGACATTGGAGGGGTACACAGGGCCATATTTAGGAGTCTGGGTTTTGTTTTAAATCCAGGGAGAAGCCAGAGACTTCCCTGGTGGTCCAGTGGTTAGGACTCCACGTTTCCACTGCAGGGGGCACAGGTTCGATCCCTGGTTGGAGAACTAAGATCCCACATGCCGTGTGGCACAGCCAAAAAAAGAAAAAGAAAATTCAATGAGAAGCCATTAAGTAGGAAGTGACACTGGTCAGATTTATGGAAGGGTACACTGCCCATGGCTAAAATGAAAAAGACAGGTAAAATCAGGAGTTGGCAAGGATACTAGGCAAATGGAGTGCTCACATCTTGCTAGTGAGAGCATAAACTGATACAACCACTTGGAAAATCGGCAGCATCTACTAAAGTGCTCGCACCCCACCACCCAGGAATTCCACTTCTAGGTATATTCTTGACAGAAATGCGTACATAGGCTCACCAAGAAATCAGGCATGAGAATGTTCGTAGCAGTTTTATTCTTGATAGCTAAAAACTGGAAACTACTCAAGTATCCATCAACAGCAGAACGGGTAAATAAATCGTGGTGAATTCATAAAATGGAATACTTCCCAGAAATGAGAATAAACAAACGACGACAGCAAGCAACAACATGGATGAATTTCATTAACAAAATGCTGAGTGAAAGAAGCCAGACACGGAAGAGAACACACTGTATGATTCTATTTATATAAAGTTTTAGAGCAGGCAAAACCAATCTATGATGTTGGCAGTTAGGACGTGGGTACATTTGGTGGGCGGGTAGCGTGGAAAGCGTGTGAAGGGATTTCTCAGATACTGATCATAAATGTGTTTGTTTTATGAAAAATCACTGTCACACATTTTATGGAGAATCACTGAGTTATACAGTATGGTTCGTGTTCTTTTTGTATATATATTTCAACAATATATTTTTCATTTGCATAAAAAAGAATTTACATTTCAAAAGGAGCACCCTGACTGCTATGTGGGGAATGAATTGACAGTAGGCAAGAGTAGGTGTAGAGAAGCAATTGGAAGGTGATGACTGGTGAGAGGAATCTCATGGGAATAGGGGGATATGGTGGAGATAGAGAGGAATGAACAGGTTTGAGACACTCTTGGAAGGAAAAATCAATAAAACCTGCTAATGGCCTGAATATGGGGGATAAGGGAGAAGAAAGAACAAAGTAAACTCCTAGATTTGGGGCTTGGGCAACTGAATGGCTGGTGGTGTCGTTGCCTGGGACGGGAAAGACTAGGGGAGAATCAAGTTTGGGTGAAAATCTATAGTTTGTGAATCAGGACTTCCCGCCACCTCTGCTGGTGCGAGGCTGATCCCCAGGGAAATGGAGAAGGTCAAAATGACTCAGAACACCTACACCCTTGCCAGCCCTGAACTCTCAGGAAAGAAAAAGGAGGAACATTCCCATTCGGAATGAGGTACTCTCTTCCTGGGAGTCCATAGCCTCTCCCATTTCTTCCCACCTCCGTAGCTCTGGATAAACAAGCAAGCTTTTGCCACCAGGAAGGCCGCAAAGATATCTTTAACATTATTCTCTCTTGGCCAGAAAGTAGAAAATCTCCAGCTCTTCCCCTTAGGTCATAGATAGTTGAAATCAAAGAAAAATCTTTTAGTTGGAAAAAAAGGAAAGGAGCCCAAATACCAACCGGAGAACACAAGAGGGAAGAAAAAGTAAATGAGTGTTTTCTGAGTTGTCCAGGTTTGACCCAAACAACGGGATGTTGAAAGCAGCTGGGTGCAGGCAGGGGTGTCCAGGGCAGGGCTGGGAATGTGATCAAGGGCTCTATGGTGGGCTTCGTAGGCAGTGCCAAGGATTCTGGAACTGGATCTTATAGTACTGGAGGACTACTGAAAAGCTTTGCGGGGGACACAGTCAGATTTGCATTGTAAGTGGTTGTGAAGGGCATCAAATAAGCTAGCATATTCAGAAATACTTTGGGAAGGTGTAAAATGGCATTTAAAATGGGATAGAGAGAGTTCCCTGGCAGTCCAGTGGTTGGGACTTTGCCTTCCAATGCAGGGGGTGTGGGTTCGATCCCTGGCCGGGAAGCTAAGATCCCACATGCCTCGCGGCCAAAAGAACATAAAACAGAAGCAATATTGTAACAAATTCAATAAAGACTTTAAAAATGGTCCACATCGGGCTTCCCTGGTAGTGAAGTGGTTGAGAATCTGCCTGCCAATGCAGGGGACACGGGTTCGAGCCCTGGTCTGGGAAGATCCCACATGCCGCGGAGCAACTGGCCCCGTGAGCCACAACTACCGAGCCTGCGCATCTGGAGCCTGTGCTCCGCAGCAAGAAAGGCTACGATAGTGAGAGGCCCGTGCACCGCGATGAAGAGTGGCACCCGCTTGCCACAACTAGAGAAAGCCCTCGCACAGAAACGAAGACCCAACACAGTCAAAAATAAATATAAAAATAAATCAATTAATTAAAAAAAAAGTGGTCCACATCAAAAAAAAAAAAAAAAAAAAAAGGAACAAGGCTTCCCTGGTGGCGCAGTGGTTGAGAGTCCACCTGCCGATGCAGGGGACACGGGTTCGTGCCCCGGTCCGGGAAGATCCCACATGCCGCGGAGCGGCTGGGCCCGTGAGCCATGGCCGCTGAGCCTGCGCGTCCGGAGCCTGTACTCCGCAACGGGAGAGGCCACAACAGTGAGAGGCCCCGCGTACCACACACACACACACAAAAAAGGAACAGAAAAACTGAAATGAAAGAAAAGTGACCCATATTTCCAGTGGTTTGTCAGGATTTTGAAAGTTTAGGATAACTGAAATATTTATTTTTCATCCAACCTTCAGGTGTTATGTAGACTTGAGGCATTTATCCTCTGAATGGTATGTGTGGTTGTAATAAGTTTGAGCTTTAGAATGAGACTTGTACGGTCACGGCTGTGCATTTTAACCAGTCATCTTGGCAGGTCGCTGTGCTCAAACACCAAGGATTACGCAGCACCCAATCAGACAAGCTCTTTCTCTGTCTTCCAGGTACGTAGGGGCAGGGAATTCTTGAGTGGCCAATTCTACTTTCTCAAGTTTTATTGGTGGCTTAGGGGAAAGCAAACAGTACTCATGTAGATAAGATAACCACTATTTGAAGTGTAAGCCTGCAGTTTTAAATTGTCTTCTATTTGGAAATACATTCGATCTCATTTGAAGGCCAGGGTAAAACCTAAATATTCAAGCATCCAGCTATAGACAATTCCTTCATTAAGTGTGCAGAAGAAATGTTTGATGTCCATTTCTACCTGCAATAATAGACTAGTTTAGTAGGCTAGGTATTAGGTCAAACCATGTTAATTGCTGATGTCCAACCATTTTTAGACCTATAGAAACAGCAGCTACAAATGGTAGAGTTGTCAACCTAATAGCGATTCTGTCACTGGCAAATTTAGGTGACCCACAGGAAACTTCGATGAAATTTATATTAGCCATTCCTCTTGTGTGTGTGTGTGTGTGTGTGTGATAGTCTGGTGTGTCTCTAATTATCTCAAGGAGTGTTGAAATACGTCTTAAAAGAAACTTACTTTCATGTGCTTTTACAAATAAAATCATGTCATTGCACCCTTATTTCGTAGAAGATGGGTTAGTGGTAGAGAATTCAATTCAAAGATTGGAAGTCGGGTGCGGGGAGTGGTGGTGGTGGGGTGGGATGAATTGGGAGTTTAGGATTGACCTGTATACACTAATGTGTATAAAATAGGTAACTAATAAGAAGCTGCTGTATAAAAAAATAAAATAAAATTCAAAATAAAAGAAAGATTGGAAGTCATCACAACCATGCCTGAATTTGACTAGAATGGAAATAGGTATTGGATCTGAATTATTAAGATTCTTCTTAAAGATGTGTGCATGTGTCAGTCAAGTGTTATTTGTGTCTATGGTAACATGACAACATAAAAACATGAGTCTCTTAGCTGGATATATCACTGTGGTTCAATTGACCTTAATGCTCCCAAGTTACATAATGGGGCTAAACTACAGTAATAATATCAGGTTTTTCACAGGGCTGCCATGGAAAATTATTTGATAAGAAATATTTCTCATGTTGCCTGCTGATTTTAGAGTACTATCTCCATGGGAGAGCCTCAGAAAGTTACATCTCGTAGCTCCACGATGCAGGACAGTCTGTCAAAATACTGTACTGTTTTTGTGGTGATAAATGAAGAACCTACTATGACATTCCTTGCCAGCAGCTAAGGTTTTTATTTCAGTGTTTGAGAATTCTAGCAATCGATGCAGACTCAACATTACAAGGCAGTGATATTTGTTACAGGAGCCCATTTGGGACATTTTAATTTGAGTTGAACTTAAGTTCAGGTCCTGAGTTGTCTCTTTGAAGTCCCTAGGGGCTGTCAGATTTCAAATCTGCTAGAGTTGCTCACAAAAGCAAGGGGTGCCCGTCCCTGCCTCTGATGGGGTACATGGCCTCCCCTCTCCCCAGCCTCTATGCCTGTGCTTAAGCCATTCCCTCTGTAAAGAACACATCTCTCGCCTTTCTTCCCGGGTTATTTCTACTTACTCTTCAAGACTTAGCTCAGGAAAAAAAAAAAAAAAAAAAAAAGAGCTCAGACACAGCCAGGGGAAGTCTTCCCTAACGTCTGGTTTGGTAAAGCGTCCCGATTCTGTGCTTTCATGGCCTTATATTTGTACCTCTATGTTATCGCTGACCTTTTTATAGAAATTACCTGTCTACGTAGCACAGAGCCTGACACTTGGTTGGGGATGGAAACTGGCTGTAATTTTAATTGCATCGTCCTCCCCTCCCCCTTGTACTGACACACAAACCTTAGTGTTCTAGGGATGACTCCAGACAGGGTCAGTCCTTCCGGTGGAACCTTAGCTTGTTGAGGGCTGGACTGGAACTGAAGCGGTTTCTAGGGGTGACTGGGGAGTCTTGGGGGAAGGGAGAGGCCCTGACCTGGTTTCTCTCCAGAACGTTTGGGAACACTTGGCTTGGTTTCAGGCACTAATTATGAGCTCACCCAGAGTGGACTGAGATTCTGAGATGGCCTCTTGCGCCCTCTGGTGGTATCAAATCACAGCTGAGCAGAGCTAGAACTCAACCAACTGGTTGGGTTTTCTCCAAGCAGGAATCATCATTAACCATTCAGACATCTACCACGCAGTGAAGTCATTTCATAAATACGCTTAGAAAGCAATCAAATAATTAACCAAATACACACACGATCAGGAATTTGGAACCTCTTGTGGGATCCTTGAAGGGCCTTGGGTTTTTTATTTGTAGCACAAACTCTAACAGGCTGTACGCACCCAGGGGATAATCGAAAATGTGCCTTAATCAAAGGCAATCACTCTGTCATTGTCAGCCTGTGAAACATTAGCTAAGGGGGCCGGATGACAGTATAAGTGTCTCATCTCCCCAAGACAACTCCACCCCCAGGATGACTGAAGAACCAGCTTTGGGGCTGTCATGAGATCACGAGAGTCTCGATTACATTCAAATATCACGATAACCAATCCCAGGGGAAACAAATTCTCTCTCTCTCTCTCTCTCTCTCTCTCTCTCTCTCTCTCTCTCTCTCTTTGGCTGCGCGGTATGGCTTGTGGGATCTTAGTTCCCAGGCCAGGGATGGAACCCATGCCCCCCGCAGTGGAAGCACAGAGTCCTAACCACCGTACCGCCAGGGAATTCTCCAAACTGTCTCTGTTGAACAAGGACAGTTCATCAGTTGAGTGTGTTCAATCATTTTGTGATTCAGTCTCAGAATATTACAGTTCCTTTGGGGGCACTCAAAACTCATTTCTAGAAACGGGAGAGTGTGATTTGCTATCTTCGTAACTGCCCCAAACATACACTTCTTGTGGGACCTAACTTTCTGAATGACTTAAAAATAATAGCAGAATATAGCTACTTTCTTCAGAATTGCTCGCAGCTTTATTTATTTATTATTTTTGGCTGCGTCGGGTCTTCGTTGCTGCGTGCGGGCTTTCTCTAGTTGTGGCGAGCGGGGGCTGCTCTTCGTCGCGGTGCGCGGGCTTCTCATTGCGGTGGCTTCTCTTGTTGCGGAGCACGGGCTCTAGACGCCCAGGATTCAGTAGCTGTGGCTCGTGGGCTCTAGAATGCAGGCTCAGTAGTTGTGGTGCACGGGCTTAGTTGCTCCGAGGCATGTGGGATCTTCCCGGACCAGGGCTCGAACCCGTGTCGCCTGCATTGGCAGGCAGATTCTTAACCACTGCGCCACCAGGGAAGCCCTTGCATGAAGTTTTTTGTTTTTGTTTTGAATTTTATTTATTTATTTATTTATACAGCAGGTTCTTATTAGTTATCTATTTTACACATATTAGTGTATATGTGTCAATCCCAATCTCCCAATTCATCCCACCACCACCACCACCATCCACGCCCGCTTTTCCCCCTTGGTGTCCATACGTTTGTTCTCTACATCTGTGTCTCTATTTCTGCCCTGCAAACCCGTTCATCTGTACCATTTTTCTAGGTTCCACACATATGGCACGCAGGGAAGATCCTTTGAGGCACTGGACCAGCTGAGGTTTCCTAGGATAGCCTCACACAGCCCCAGATGATGGCACAGCACTTTAATCGGGGCCTGGTTTGTTTTTGGTCTGTCTCCTCCCAACAAAAGCTAAGCCCCGCAGTGCAGAGATCTTGTTTGTTTCTCCACCACGGTTCCCCAGAGTCTAGCATGGTGCCTGGCACAGGTGGGGCTGAATGAACGTTTGTCAGCTGACTGATGCAATCCAGTGGGGTAAATGCTGAGGAGACAGGCCACAGAGGAAAACTGATTTTGATTCTTATTTAAGGCTATGAAGGACTCCCTTCCCTCAAATTTTGAGCAGAAAAAGTATATGATTCAAGACTCAGTGATAGCTGGATTGGAGGCTGGAGTTAGCACCCAGAGGTCGATGTACATTTGTAGCTGTGTCAGGGCAGGGAGAGGAGAAACTCAGAGTTCTCTCATTCCATTCCTGAGTCAGTCAGGAATCGTCATCTCCTTGCCTCGTGGGGCTGCCTTTCTCTGCCAAGAGCCTGGTGGAAGTTGGCCTAAACTCTGTGGACGGTTTACCTGCAGGATCGTTTTATGACCTCGAAATGTGGGCATGAAGTTTACTCTGAAGGCATATTTTTAAAGCATGAAAAATCGAACGAGGATGTAAATATGTTGAGGATCTGAAAGCGGCAAAGAGAGGAGGCCAGAAATGTGCAGACTGTAAGAATGTATGCGGGGTAAGAACAAGGATATCACGAAAAATGAAACCACGAGACCAGGAGAAAGAAGATGAAAAGAGAGCTAATGTGTCCTTCCTTTTGTCTTCTTTGCGTTTCCTTTTGTGTCACTAACTATCTAAAGACAAATTAAGTTGAACAAGCAGCGCTTCGGAATGAGAGTTTTAAAACACACGCGCACGCGCACACACACACACACTTAGAATTCCACAGGAACGTCGTAAATGTGAGCACGTCGCAGGGAGACATCCAGTCTTGGTAGGCTTAATGGGGATGTCATGCAGCTGTGTGTACGCTTTCAGCCCTTCTCTCCCCAGACAGCTTTCATTTTTGAGTGAGGGTAGTTGTATTTGTAGTTAGAACGAGCAAACCCTTTCTGACTTCATTAGTTAGGATCAAGCTTGGCTGCAAGTCACAGAAAAATTCAAAAGAAGAGACTTAACAAGATAGAATTGTATCTCTGCTACATTTCCCAGAAGACAATAGGTAGTTTATAAGGGGTTGTTTGGAGCTTCTTGGGTCAGGGACCTTCCATTTTACTGCATTACAGGGTGTAGTTTCCATTTTCAAGGTTGCCTCATAGTCTAAAATCGCTGCTGAAGCTCCAGTCATCACCTGTTTTCCATCCAGCAAAAAGATCAGATTGAAAACGATATGCCCTTTATTATTAAGGACACTTCTTGACAGTTGCACCCACAACTTCTGCTTACATCCTATTGGCCAGAACTTTTCTTCATGACCACATCTAGCTTCAAGAGAGACTGTGAAAGGATGATTTTGTCCCAAGAAGCAAAACAAAACAAAAAAACCAAAATAACAACAACAGTGACCCAGAGGCTCAATTACTGAGTAGGAGGGGAGAATGATTACTGGAGGACAATATGCAATCTTGGTCACTGGAATCATACATATTTTTTTGTCTCTGAAAGTGAGCCCTGCCTTAAGTTCTCCAGTGCCTGCCAAAGACTGCAAGTGGGGGGTACAGAGCTAGCACTGTGTATCCTTAGGACAAGAATCTGGCTTCAACCTCACTCCGTGATCTGAAATCCAAATGTGGATACAAATATGGATATAAATATTTAAGAGTATGAAAAAAACAAAGGTTAGTTATTGTCTAAATGGAAAAGCATCTCTTCAGCTTGGGGGTAGTTTTTGCAGTTAATTTACATAATTCTGTTTGTTACTATTAAAATGTTCTGCCTATTTATTCATGTTAGAAAACCTTGTAAAATAATGATTATTATTGATTTGTATTCCAAAAATTTCAATTGCAAATAAATTCTCATACTTGTCTAAAAGAAAAGAGTGGGCTTCCCTGGTGGCGCAGTGGTGGAGAGTCCGCCTGCTGATGCAGGGAACACGGGTTCGTGCCCCGGTCCGGGAGGATCCCACGTGCCGCGGAGCGGCTGGGCCCGTGAACCATGGCCGCTGAGCCTGCGCATCTGGAGCCTGTGCTCCGCAACAGGAGAGGCCACAACAGTGAGAGGCCCCGCGTACCACAAAAAAAAAAAAAAAAAAAAAAAGAAGAAGAAGAAGAGTATGAGTGAGGGAAAAAATAATCTAGTATTGCCACTCACATAACAATTAAAGCTCTCATGTTTTCATAGAATGTTTATAATCACTCATAAGTATAAAATCACCTGATATGTCTGGCCACATTTTATAATGTTGAACTTAGATGGTAAGCATAGATAGCTCTTTAAATTTGACCAAAGCCCGTCTTATGGATTCAGAGACAAGAGCTGAACATTCGGGAGATAAAGATTCCTAGCTGTTTCTCAGCATCTTCTCTGCTCACTGGAAAATGCTAGAGTTACTCAAGATTCTGTTCTGGATTTTCTCCTCATTTTAATCCTTCCCTGCCTGAGTTGTTTTCAAATGTATCAGGTTGAAGAGCGGACTCCATTTTCCTTCCCAAATTTGTGTTCCTTTTGTCCCCCAGCTGTGTCAACAGCACCAGCTATGGCCTAAGGTAAGGACTCCACTCTCTCTCACAGCTCACATTCAACTTCCCTCTCTCCCGATTCACTTTCTCCAAATTCCCTGCCCTCAGCCCCAGGCCAGGGAAGCACCCGCTCCTGCTAGATTACAGTGGTAGCCTCCCTGCCTCTTGGCATCCTCCAGGCTAATCTTGCCTAAAATTCAACTTTGCTCCCGTCCTGCCCCTCCTTAAATCAATTCTAGTATCTCCATAGAATTCAGTCCAGATTCTTAACATGGCCTGGAAGGCCTCCAGGATCTGACTTCTTTCTAGCTCCTCCCCGTGTGGACCTTTACAAGTTCCAGTCATTCCAAACTTCTTTCACTGCTGATGGCCTCCTGCTGTCTCTCATCTCCAAGCCCATGCTTGGAGACTCACAAGAGTCTTCCTGAACTAGATTCTTATTCCTTTTAGGTTCACAGAGGAGACATCCCTTCCCTCTAAGAAGTCTTCTCCAACCTCCAAGTTGGGGTTAGGCTCCTCCTATGTGCTCTGACATCACTGGGCACCCTAACATTCGCTTACAGCACTATATCCCAACGTTATGTTTTATTGATTGTTTGTTCAGCTAACTATGCAGGCAGGGCTGTATCCTCAACCCTTGACATGGAGTCTTGGGCATTTCTGGCTCTGGAAGTATTTATTATATTGAATTGGATAAAGATAAGCTCCTCTCCAGGCAGGCTGGAGATCGCAGTTGTACACATTCTGGAGAGTTCGGGCGTGGGGGGTGTGTGTGCGTTCTGTGGCCCACGATTCAAGAGGTCTGCCTTCTCTAGTCATCTTCTTCATTACAGTCTCATGAAAAAATGAGTGTTATTCTAATGGGGGCTCTCTCATTGCAGCAGTGAGTCTGCAATGGGGAGGGGGCACTGGTGGCTAGACAAGAAAATTGTAGCAAGTCCCTCAAGGCAAGGACCATATCCATTCTGTTTACTATTGTAACCCTAATGCCTAATATAGAACCAGACACAAGGCATATGCTCAATAAATGTTTCTTGACTCAATCAACTCTCTCTCTCTCTTTTTTTTGGCTGCACGGCTTGGATTTTAGTTCCCCGAGCAGGGATTGAACCTGGGCCCACGGCAGTGAAAGTGCTGAGTCCTAACCACTGGACCACCAAAGAATTCCCTGAACCAATTCTCTCTAGCTGAGAGGAAACTCTGATTGGCACATGCCATAAGGTTTTTTTTAAACTCCTTTTAAAAAAAATTTTAATTTTATATTAGAGTATATTTACAGTGTTGTGTTAGTTTCAGGTGTGCCTTAAGTTTTTAATTAATTTATTTTTTGCGGTATTTTCTCACTGCTGTGGCCTCTCCCGCTGCGGAGCACAGGCTCCGGACGCGCAGGCTCAGCGGCCATGGCTCACGGGCCCAGCTGCTCCGCGGCATGTGGGATCTTCCTGGACCGGGGCATGAACCCACGTCCCCTGCATCGGCAGGCGGACTCTCAACCACTGCGCCACCAGGGAAGCCCTGCCTTAAGTTTTTGATGAATTGAAAAATGGGAAAAGAAACACTTCCAAAATCAAGGTTGGGGGAAGTCTGGTGGGGGAGGGTGGCTGTCCGGGAGATGCATGTATGGGACACCTTGCCCTACCAAGTGCATCCTCTCAAAGTCCGGGCATCTGGTGCACAAGACATCCCAGAGGCTCCCTCACAGGTCCCCACCCCGAGGCTAAGCCCTCAACTTCTCTTGTTCCTGACTTTCTTACAGACCCTCTTGTTGGTGATGCCAGGCCTGTCTTCTCATTTCAGTTGCTTTTTATACTCCTGCCTGGCTCCCACGCTGCGTTCTTGCCTAGGCCCCATTTTTTGAGAGGGCCTGAAACATCGGGGGTTAATAGTTGGGAACCAAGATGCCCCTGACCCACCCTTAATTGAGAATATGAACTAGAAAACTAGACTGGCCTTCACCCAGCTCTAGAGGCCAATCCAGGGGAAGCAGAGAACTGGAGGTGACTGTGACAGTGACTGTGCCTGTGGAAAGCCTGAAGAAAGATGAGAAAGAGAAATTTTATCTAGTGGCTTCCTGGGCTCTTCTACCTCATTTCATTTAACCTTCACGACAATCTGGGCGTGTGATGCAGACATTATGTCCATTCATACAGATGAGACTGAGGTTCAGAGACATGACCTATCTTCACCAGATCACACTGTACCTGGTGTCTGTTAGGCAGATCCCGGCACTGCTGTATACAAATTGCTTAACCCTCTGATTTCGTGTGCTCCTCTGTTAAACGGGGGGTAATCACGCACAACCCCCAGGGTTGTCTCGGGGATTAAATAATACCCTGATTAAATAATGTGGCTCATATTCAAACTTAGGTACTATAATTAATGTAGTTGTGGAACCCAGTTTCCACTGGCTTTCCCCTGAACAACGTTTCAGCTGGAAGCTTTTTTGCTTTGCTTTGCTTTTTTTTTTTTTTAAATAACATCACTGGGCCTTGCTGTACTCCTGGGACTTCCAGAGGACAAGGCCCTTTCTTCAGTCAAGCTGACCTAAACAGAGCCAGCCCTCCTTCCCCTCCCAAGCCACAGCTGTGTGTTGGAAAGCTGGAAGCTGGGGCCCCTAATAAAGAGCAGACCTCCCAATCTCCTCGTTCCTTCCCTCTCCCCTCACACGGGTTTCAAATTAAAAGTAACCAAAAGCTAAGGCCTAAGAGGAGGAGAGGGGAGTAGGAGGTACAGAAACATCCCTAGATTGAGGAAGTGGGGCTCTCTCCCTAGGAAAAGGGTATCCATAAATCCAGACGCAGAGGAGTCTAGTCCTACCACATCTTTCCCAACTCCACAGTCTCTGGTCCTCAGGTCGGTAAGCAGGCTGAAGTGTTAGGGACCCTAGCAGAGGGTGCCTCTGGTCTCCAGCCACGGGGAACCGCTTTCTACGTCTCTCGGGAGACGAATCTCTGCAGAGAGAGCAAGGAACCCAGAAGAGACGCTGCGCCCTTAGCCAGACACTGGGAAGAAGAGGAGGTGTGCCAGGGGCCCCAGAGAGAACTGTCACCCCAAGTTACACAGGCCGGTCTGGACCCTCTTTCTCCTCCCTTTCTGAGACTTGGGCCTCTCTGCGTTCTGAGCGTGCAGAGGCTCGCAGCAAGCTTCCAAGCCTTAGCCGGGGCAGACCCGAGGCAAGGGCGGGGTTCCCGGCGCTCTGCGGGGACTCCACACATCTGTGCACCACGTCCACAAGCCTCCTCCGGGCCTTCCCGACGAAGGTCCCTTCGGTGGGCCCACGGAGGCGTCCCTTCCAGGCCCAATCGAGAATTGAAGGGGGTGGGAAAAGGGACAGTTAGAGCCTCGTTTCCCTCCCAACCATCAAACGGCCCTTCATTTTCAATTCAGAAAGCCAGAAATGTGCCCCCCTCATCAATTTCATTTGAAAAACCAGTTGCAGGTTGGTGTAAATGTGATTTCCGTTAACTAACGGCTTTGATAACTGCTGCAACCAAAGGTCTCCTAAAGCCGAAGGACCTTCTGAATTCTCCGCGGAAAGTAGAATTGGGGGGCGGAGCCGGAGAGGAGGGGAGGAGTAAAGGAGAAACAAAAAGCCAACTCAGCGGGGAACGCCCATGAAAGCCGAAGGTGTGACGCCCCGAGCTGCGGCAGCGGTCTCCCAGGGGTGGGGTGGGGACCGAAAGCGCGAGCCCGGGAAGCAGGGCAGGGGGAGATTTTGTTTTTGTTCTCAGGAACCATTTCGATTTGGTTGTAAAAACTTTGTGGAGTCCTCTTTTTGATGGCTGGCTCTGCTACATCTTTTGCCTCCACTTTCACAGTCGCTTGAGCGCCTAGATGCGCAAGGTCACGCCAGAAACACCTCATTCCCCAAACTTCCCACTTGGCTCAACTCCCGAGTTGGGCCTCCTTCCCAGAGGGTCGCAGCTGCCCAGACTCCGGGTTTGGGGAGATAAACCCTCATTCTTAACCCCATGATGATCCCTCAAGGGAAAAGCAGAAGAGGTTGAAAATCAAAATCCGGGTGCAGGCTGAGACCTTCGCTCAGCTGCCCAAGCCGGCGAGGGTCACTCCTCGGGGCGCACAGGGGTGGCCCGGTCACCCGCGATGCCCCAGGCAGAAGCCGACGAGAAGAGACCCCTCAGTCCGCCTCGGCCAGGAGACGCTTCTTGCCCGCTGCGGCTCCAGGACCACCCAGGACACCGGGCATCGGGGGGAGCAATCTGGAGGATCTTAGAACAACACGGGGAGAGCGAAACTCGGCTCGCCCCACCTCCCAGCGACGCCCGGGCTGACTGACGGGCGCAGCCCCGACCTCTCCAAGCCTCTGGCCAGCGGCGGAGGGCGGACAGCAAGATTCAAACCCGCCTATGAGCAGTGGGAGGGGCAGCTGGGCGGGACTCGTCTTAAGGAACGAACCGCCCCTTCCCGAGGACCTCCAGCCCCGAGGTCGCTCCTGACCACTGGGTTTATTTTGCTTTTGCTGGAGAGGCAGATGTTGCCCTCTCTCCATCTTTGCTCGGCCCAGACTCGGCGAAAACTTCTCCCAACCATTTGCTTCTCTGCGCCACCCCCCACCGGTGTTCTATGCCGGGAGTCTGCTCCGCAGGCCTTTAAACCGTCTGGAATGTCACACATGGAAACCTTTAGCAAATGTTTGTTAATGATCATAACAAAGGCATCATTCAAATTAGGCAGGTAATTACTACCAGAAGGACAACTGAGTGCTTACTGGCTCATCCATTCTCTGCTTTAAACTGGCGAGGAGTTATGGTCCGAAGACACCCTCCGCCCAGTCCGTTTTTCGGGCCCCTTTAAGCTTCTCTGAAATGAACTGTGAAGTTACCATTTGTGGGCGGGGAGTGCTGGGGCCCTGCGTTCGGGAGATCCCGGCGTGACCGGTCTGGCAATCTCTTAGCAGCAAAGCAGGCCTTCCTGGGTAGGCCCTGCTCCCTGCCTCGCTTCCTACCCTCTTGGGTACTTGGTATAAAAACTTAGATCTCAGCTTGACTTTTTTAATTGCATGAAAGCCAGCACCCGCGTTCCCCCTATTATTCCGCACTCCAATTTTTTTTGGGGGTGGTGTCTTTAGTTCCCGTTCGTTATCTACAAACATTACGGTATCCTGTTAGCATTCCGAACAAGGGGCTGTTCATATATTCGCCTTCAATGATTTCCTGAAAGAACATGTGGAAGTAATAGTGAGCAGGGCAGTCACCCGAACCGAAGATGCAGGAGAGGCGGTTGCGCAGAAGGGCTGGGGGTATAGGGCCCCTAGCCCAGCCTCAGGCGTCTTCCCCTGCCTGACATCCCAGGAACCGGTCCCAGTTCAATACAGCACCCCTTGGAGTACTTCTCTGGGACCATCCCCTGCAGGCTGTCCCGCGTCCATCCTCTGGATGAGGTAAAGGTGATGGCTGTCTCACGTTCCAGCCTAAACCAGGCCGCGCTGGCCGTTCTCAGGAGTGTGTGTGTTGTGTGTGGGGAGTGAGGGTGGGGGAGGGATGAGCCCCTCCACCCAGCAAGAGAATTCAAAATTAGGGAAGGCGGGGAAGGTGAACTCGCTCCCTTCCCCCGCCCTCGCTCGACAGCCCCACTCCGCCCAGGTCTGGTTCCTGGAGCGTCAGCGCCCCCTTTCCTTCGCGAGCAGGATCGCTTTCTCCCGGCGTTGTCTCTTGCCTCGCGCCCACGGCAAAGGGTTTGGGGCTCCGTTCTCAACCCCCAGGGCACAGGTAAGGTCCGACCTAGGCGGCGGGAGGGAGCGCAGGGAGAGTCAAATTGCACCCCCAACACCCCCCACACACCTCCCCCCCACCCCGAGCGCGGAGGTGACAGGCTGTTTGTAGAGGATTCCCCAGACGCTCAAGCCTGAGCCTTTTTGTGTGCGTGATAGAAGCCAGGACAACCTCGCCCAGATAACCATGAAAACAAAGACATGACAAGATAAGTGCTCCAAGGGAGTAAAGGTCGTTCTGTCAGAGAACGTTCCAAACCTATGCAGACCCTCGACTCTTTGTACCCTCCTTCAAACCCGTTTTCAAACAAAACCAAACAAAACCAAAGCAAACCAAAAAACACCCATCATCTTCTTATTAGACTCAACAGTTTGCCTAATCCCATTAAAGGATTAGCAACTGCACGGAACTTTCCCTAAAAGACCCCAGGTTCAAAACGACGCAAGCGCTCGGAGATCTCTCCTGACGGCCCCAGTTATAGTCGGGCTAGGAATTCCTACAGAAGGGCCACTTCTCGATTCCAGATTTATATTCTCTCTGGGCATTAACTACAATTTAACGTGTTCTTTTTCTTCCTTTCAAAGAAAATACAAAGCAACTTAGCTGCGTAGGAAAATGTCCCCCAGATCAGGAGGCAAACTCATTCTGGAAATGATGGGCAGTTTGTATCTTCGCGAACCCCTTCCCCGGCAGAGCATCCACACCTCCCTCTTCCATCCCACCCACCCCATCTGGTCTGCTTCTCCCCGCCCCCCAGTTGTTGTCGAAGTCTGGAGGTTGGGGCTGGACCCCCTGATTGCGTAAGAGCGAAAAGTGAAGGCGCAATCTGGGGGCTGGAAGATTCAGAGCGCACGGAGTTCGAGGGAAACTCTTATTTTGAAGAGGCCGAGGGGAGGGGGGGCCTTCATTTCCTGACAGCTATTTACTTAGAGCAAATGATTAGTTTTAGAAGGATGGACTATAACATTGAATCAATTACAAAACGCGGTTTTTGAGCCCATTACGGTTGGAGCTAGAGTGAGAGAAACAGAGGAGGGGACTACAGGAGAGGACTGAAGGCCGTGGACACATTTTTTGCTCCATATGTAGGATTTTCATTGCGAATTGACATAGGAGGAGAAGGTAAGGGAGGAGAAAAAGGATTTTTGTTTCTAAGAGAAGTCCCTAATCAGGCCCTTTGGGCTACAAGAAGTGAAGTAACTTCACTTAAAGTTTGGGCGATCAGAAAAAAAAAAATTGGAGTTGAATTCTAGTTGTGTGTCCAGAGAGTAATTTATTTTGAATAAACTTCACTTGGAGGAAAGATAACTATAGAGTTCGAAAGTCTAGGCATTTTAAAAAAACCACATTTTCCAGACCTATTTTTAAAAGCAGTGTTTTTCTAGCAACTCTATGGCCTCCCAAAGAAATTGTTTAAGGTTACATTTTTGAGGTTTCCTTTGGGATTGGGGGTGGTATTCCTGTATACTGGGACTAGCACCTAGTACTGCTGGGAGTTGGGGCAGAGGTGTTTGCCCTCTTCCTGGCATTGGGTCCTGGAAGGCGACAGGTTTTTAACGAGTATTTTCATTCCTCGCCCGCAGTTTGGCGCGACAGCGCTGTAGCGGGTGGTGTGGAGCGCGGCCGGTGGACCGAGGGAGGTGGGGAGAGAAGAGCGCGGAGCGGGGCGCGGAAGGGGTTGAAGGGAGGGGAGGCGTGAAAGGCTCGGCTGGAGAGGGCCGGACCTTGGGTGCCCGCCGGGTGCACATGGCGCCGACCCAGGGCGCGTAATTACTGGACGACGCTGCGCCCGGTGCGAGCCGGGGCCAGACTCACCACAGCCTTGGCGGCTTCGAGACAAGCAGAGGGGGCGCGGATTTGGGCGAGGTTTGGGGAGCTCCTCGGAGGTTTGTGGGATCAGTGAAGTGCAAGGGAGAGCGGGCGCCAGCCCCGCAGTGCGCTCTGGTTGCGCGCTCTAGCGCGGGGGCGACGGCGGCCAGGGCAGGCAGGCAGGCGGTCTGGAGTAATGACAAACACATTTGGCCCCGAGTGAAGAAGTCATCGTCGCCTCGCATTCCAGCAACTGGGATTTGAGGAATTTCGAACTGCGCTCCAAGGGGCCCTCATTGTGCGCGGTGGTCCCCACCCCCACCAATCTCTGCGCGCCCCCTTCCTTGGTCGAACCGTTTATGCAAAGCCCGGGGCTCTGCTCCTGCCCAGTCCCGGCCGCAGGAAGGAAAGAAGGAAGATCGCCAAAAAAGTGGAGAACTTCTTGTGGGGGAAGTTAGGGACAACTCGTAACGGAGAAACTTGGTTCCCAGGTAAGACAGGAAGATGGGAGGCGAAATACCTCCCTCGGGGCACCCGGACCCTGCACCCCCCTCGAATGCCCCTTTCCGCGCGGGGATGCGTGGCACTCGCCGCCCGTGCTTCACCCTCTCCAGTGTCCCTGTTTCTATTCCACTCCCTGCGCCGGCCAGAGTCTCTGCCCGCCTCGGAGCTCTCTCCTCGCGCCCCTCCTTCTTCCACCGTCTATCCCCATGGAAATCGGCTTTTATACGTGAGATTAACTTCTCCAGGCAGCGCCAGGGGAGCGGGCGGCGTCCACTTGGCTCGGAAACAACTGGGATCAGCGGTTCAGGTCGGAAAGGGTCTCGGCCAGCTGAGAGTGAGAGGGAGTGTGGCTTGACCCGAGCACCGCTGTCTGAGGGGGCCATGAACCCCGGCCGCCTGGCCAGGTGTGAAGGAGCTGCCAGTAGCCTGGCCAAGCGTCTCAGCCGTGGAGGAAGCGAGGGGCTGTCGGTTCGCTGTCTCTCTCGCCGCCAGAGCGGCCCCCCCACCCCCGCCCTTTGCTCCCCCAGCCCATCTCCAAGGGTGAGAGGCAGATTGGGGCTGGAGAGGGAGCGTGAATGACACTTATCAGGTCCGGACTGCCCCGCGCCCGGCCCGGCCGCCTGGAAAAGCCCCTGGCTTCGCTGTGTGGGAAATGGCTTTTTGGCTCCGCAACCGAATTGCTCAACGTTTTGGACCGCCTCGCCTCGCCGCGGTCGCCTTCGAACAGAACTAGGCAGGTTTTTAGAGCAGGGAGAGACATCCGGGGCAAACGGGGCACGACAACCAGCCGCACAGCTCACGGGACTAACACCCCAGAGACCGGCGAGCCCGGGGGCCGCTGGAGGGGAGGAAGGGGCCCCCGGGACGTGAGCACCTCATTTGTTTCCGCTCTGGCTCTGGTTTTAACATTCCCTCCCATCCCCAATCTCCACCTCCATCTGACCGACCCAGGCTCTGGTACTGCTGCTTTGCTCCCCTTCCGTCTTTTCTTTCTCTCTTGCCTTTCTCCTCTTCACAGTCCTTACGGTAAAGGGGGCCCTTCCTCCACTCCCCGACAGGCGAGGGCCCGACCAGCCTCACTGACACCCTAGTGAGTCCCTGCTTCGGGCTCTTGGACAGTCTTGCTTTTGGTTTGACCCAAGTGTAGCTGGTCCAGGATTGGAGCCCCAAGAGCGAGGGGTGGTGGCGAGTGGGAGATAGACGAGGTGGGAGAAGGCACCAGGAAGGAGCCCTCAGCTGCCCCTCGGCCCTTGCACCAGCCTTTAGACCGAGAGGGACTCGAAACGGAGCCTTGGCTCCCGGCCCCAGGTCCGCTTTCCTCCGGGGGCACGGACTGGGGAGGGGTGTAGGGGGAGGGGCATCGGGCCCGGCTTCCCAGCTGCAAACGCGTCTGGCGCCGAGGCGGGCCCGTTTTGTGCCTCCTGGGGACCGGCCGTGGGCGGCGCGCAGTGCCGGGACGCATCCTGGGGACGTGGTGACCGGCGCCTTCCTGCAGACCCCGGTGGGTGGGACTCCCTCTGGCCTCCGGGGAGCTGCGATAGGGTTACACGTTGTTGATGGAAAAGTGGCAATTCATGGGGGAAAGCTAAGAGCTTGCTCGGTCGCCGAAAGGTACGGCTCTCAGCCTCCCTTGCGTCTGGTCTTACGGGGTCCGCGCGCAGCATCAGCCAGCGGGGTACGCGAGGCGGGGGGTAAGGTTTGTGGTCTTGCCTCGAGCGCGGGAGGCAGAGTCGGGGCAAATTGCTTTTCCCCACAACACTCTAGTCCGGGCTCTGCCGGTGCTTGTCTTGTGCTGTAGTGGCTTGGTGGCATTTCCTTTTGTTTTAAACTGAACAGTGAGCCAGGGATCCGTTGGAAAAGTAGATTGTAGGGGATGGACGACCTCGGAATCAGGGTGCTTCCTTCCCCGCCTATAGCAGTCTTCCCCTTCCCCGCGAAAGGGGAGCGAGAGGCGCAGGCGGCGCTTGTGTGCTTAGGGCAGCCGCGGCTGAGCGAGCGTCGGGCAAGGGGGACACTGGGGAAAGGCTGGGTTCTTAAAAGCGCAGGAGGCGCAGCCACGGCGGCCTTCTCTGCGAGCAGCTGTCCGCGGCCGTGGCGCTTTCCGACCCATAGGAGGCGCTAGCGTGCGACTGTAACCCTAAACCCACCCGGTCCTTCTCCCTCCACCCCGTCCGGCCCCCTCTCAGGTCTCAGCCGAAAACAATGCAAACGCCTAGCGTCGTGCCTGGGGCGCAGCGGCGGACGCGGGCGCTAAACCTGGGAACGAGCGGTCGTTGCCCCAAGCGCCGGGGTGACTGAGCTGACGAGAACGTGGACCAGCGGGAGGGGGAGCGGCCCGCTCGGTGTTCGTGTGGGCGTGGCGGGGCCGGAGGCCGGACTGTGCCAGCGCGGAACCACCCCGGCGAAGGTGGGCGAGCAGCGGTCTCCGCTGCGCTGTCGGGGACCCGGAGCCAGAGCGGCCGGCCGGAGCGAGGAGCTAGCCGGGTAAGATTCTCGGGGCTACCGCGCCCTCTAGCGGGCGTCCGGCTCGCAATCCGGCTCTCCGCTAGCCTCCGGCGGTCCCCGCAGCCGCCGGGTCGGAGCGCAGCGCTGAGACCCAGGGGAAGACTAACCTCGGTCACCTTACCCCCTCCCGGAGGCCTCAGATTGACGCCTCGCGGGCACTTTGTGTGCCCGGATGGCGCTGGGTGGACGAGAGGGGCGGAGGTCTCCGGGTTTGGGGATAAGGGTAGGGGCGTCATAGTAATTACATGTGGGAGAAGCGGAGGATGTAAAATCCTGGGCGCTCTTGGGTGGGGGTCGGTGTCAAGCCCCTCGAAAGTTCTCCTGCCGCGCAGGCGGCCTCTTGCTGTTTGTTTTACGACCCTGCGTTATTATGCAATGGGAGCAGTCGTTTCCAATCAGCCCGTAGTTCCCGGGCTGCGCGGCCGTCGCGGCCCCCGCCGGGGGCTTTACGAGGGGTGACAATGGTATGCGAACAGATTGGGCAGCGCGGGCCCGGCCACGGCGTCGGGACCCCCACCTAGCGCTGCCCAGGTGGTCTCCCTCCCCTGAGCGGGCGGAAACTGCAAGGTGGGGAGAGCGTTGGTGAAACAAAACCCTGAACCGCCCGACCTCCTCCCGAGTGGCTTTTCCTGCTGAACTTTCTAAACCTTTGCGACCTGGGATGGCAGCGCCATTTTCCTGGCTCCCGAAGCTCAGTCTCCCCGGCCGACCCTCTGGCAGGGGTGATGGTGATGGTGATGGTGGTGGTGGTGATGTCTGGCCTTCAGCGAATTCTCTTGGGGCCCCGCGGAACTTTAAGCCATTTCGCAGGCAGTTACCCTATTCCTGTTTCTATTCTGCGGGCTTTGAGCTGAGGTCACCACGAAACCTAAATGTACAACCCAATAAAATAAGAGATTGGAAGTTAAGATTTGGGACATTTTGGTACAGAAATTGTAGCAGCATCTAAGCCGGACTGCCTGTCCCTTGGACCAATACTGCCACCTGCTGGTTTTACTTGAGAACTGCAACGACCCTTTGCGAGAATGGGCTTCGCGGATATTCTAAGTGAGTCGTGGCCCCAGGAAGATGCATTTTCCACCCGGTAGGACCAAGGTTTCTTCTTCTGTGAAGTTGCAAGAATCATTGGGCTGACAACATTTATTTTATGGACTTCTGGGTAGTCTTTCGCCTTAGTTGTTAATCCTTTGTATTTACCTAATGAGCAAAGTGCTGACCTACCACATCTGATTATCAGAACAGACCTGTGAAGAAGATAGGTGGGTTATTTGCATTTCCTTTTACAGTGAAGCCCTAGTGTTGGGGACTTGGTGAGATCAAGTATACTACAAGCTGCTACGCCTAAGGTTGTCCCATTAGGTGTCACACCAGTTTGGTGACAATCAAAAGGAAGTTGACATTGTAGTCTCCTGTGGTCAAATATCTGGTGCAGGAGAGCAGAAAGGTTTATGAGCTCAGACGGTCCCATAAAATGTTCCCATGTAAAAATGCTCCAGCCCCCGCCCATCACTGGAATGTCTAATGGAACTCAAGGAGATAAAAACAGTAAAACAGGCTCTGGTGAGGTGCAGATCCCAGTAAACACACCCTCGCTGAAGTTGCCACCAGGGTAGACCAGCATTTGGATTGCCTGGGCTGAAGTTGCAAGAACATTTGTTGCAGGGGAAAAGCAGCCCATGTAATTTTCACAGTTAGAATTAACTGAAGAGAGCTGAAATTAACTGAACCTCGGAAATCTGAATCTTGAGGTCGTCAGTGACTTTTGGGACTGTGAGAGAGTCTTCTGTGGCCTCTAGTCATGCCAGGGTGGGGTGAAATTCAGTATTCAGCGGCTCTGCAGCGGGATGCATTGTGCAGCTGGTGATCCGGAAGCCAGCTCTCTGGCTTTGTGAGAAGAATGCCATGCTCTCTCTTCTGGAAATAGTGCCCTTGCATTGCTTGCCCTGTGCTTACTCTCTAGCTTAGCATGTTGTTTTTGACTGTAGAGTCATAGTTAATGGCTCTTTGCTTCTGTTTGCAGGGACAGAGATGGCAACCTGTTAAAGAGAAAGAATAGTGGCTGCAAACAGATTTGTTTCTCTGTTTACATGACTGTATATATTGGTTCAACTTGAAACAGTGTTGATCACTACACCAGGCTTCACCACATGCGAGTTCAGATTCAGTTCTCCACTACGCAGGTGGTACAGGGCCAGTCAAGTGGCCTCTGGGGCCTGACTGCTCTCAGTAAGTAGAAGCTGCAGTAGCCCCTCTGATGTCCCTCTCATCTAAAACATTTTTGGAGCCTGCAGAAAAAGAGGCAGTATGAAAACTAACAGCTGCAGTTTCTGAAGCCCTTTCAATTACACTATAGAATTTAGTCTTTATAATAATGCAGTAAGGCAAGCCAGCGAGTCAGGTGTTAGTCTTGGTTTACAGAAGAGACTGAGGTTCAGAGAGGTGGCCTAGGTGTCAGATGTGGGATCAAAGCCTGCTCTAATGCCATTTCTATCGTATCTTCTGAGAGAAGGAATGAAGGACCAGAGAATGGGGGGTGGGAGGAGAGACCACACTCATTTGTCTGAGAGTGAACACGGAAGAGATCTCTTTTCTCCAGTCGTTTCTCTAACCCGTGGCAACGAGTTGTGAGTATAGAGGATTGAGACTGACGTCTCAGCGCACGGCTGGCATGAGAGAAATGATGATGATTAAAAAAATGTTTTTTGGATGAAATCCATTGTTCGTCCTTGCAAAGTGGTTTATTCTTGCTGACTCATAACACGCTGTGTTTCCCTGAATCTGTAACCTCAGTTCCTGATATTTGCATGTCCGACTTTTGGAGGAGCTCTAGGATAGGGGTTACCGATTAAGGATGACCATTTACTCCCAGAGTAGAAGAGCACTGGAAATAGCAACATGACTCCTAGAGATTCTCACTCCAGGGCCAATAGGAAGGGAAGCCTCCGTTCTTTCCAGTTGTTTTCTATTACCTCCCTGTAGGGCTAACAGTCTGCAATTATTCACGAGTAAATTGTCTGAGTTACAGACGAGTAATGACACGAAACTTCACCAATATGCCTAGATTTCTAGCCAGGGAACCACTCTTATCAGAGAAGGGAGGTTGAAATCATAAGTAAACACATGTTGATTTTCAGTATTTGTATCATTATCGCTTGCTCCGAGGCCCTGTTTTCATTGCCCACTTTGTATGTCAGTAAGTAATCCTCCCTGGCATCGGGTCCCCCATATCTGGATGCACAGAAGGAAACATGGTGGGGCCTGGCCGGGGCAAAACGCTCGTCAGAGCCTGCGCTGTAAAAGCAGTGAGCCCCTCTCTTAAGCTTGGGAATGCTTTAAAGATGCATCATTGGCAAGCCCAGCTGAAGGAATGCAGGATATAAATGTGATAAAACCCAAGACATCAAGCTGGCTCTGGAGGGCTCCTTTGAAGTTTGCTAAGTGGATTATCAGTGGGAGGTTGATATTTATATGTACAAACACACAGGCCCGTTACTGCTAATTGTGGTAAGTCAGTCTTTCCAGCCCGGCTCTGGGGCCCGCTGTGCCCGTCACCGCAGCAGTGAGGGGACCCTGCATCCCTGGGCACACGCCAGGATCCTTGGAAGCCATCAGCCAGCTAGCATTGTGCAAATTGCATTTGGGTTCACGGCACATTGTGCTGCTCTCACTGTGGCAGAGAGCAGAGGAGGAAAGCAGGGCCCCAGTTTGCATTAGGAAATAGTTGGGGGTGGAGGGAGCACAGAAGGTTGAAACACTGACCTTCCCTTGAGAGAGAACATATGGTGGATTGCAGAGAGCGTGGTGTTTGCATTACACAGACGCGGTGTTACAATCCTGGCTTTACCACCAACAGCGTGATTTTGGGTCATTTGCTAAACCTCTCTGAGCCACAAGCGGCCCTTTTTAAAATCAGATATTTCACAGGGTTATTATCAACAAACACGGCATACACATGACAACTTTGGCTTCATACATATTGGTTTCTCGTTCCCGCTTTGGAGAAAACAGAATTATCATTTTATTCCTGTCCAGCCCACTCACTGCTACCAGCATTCCATGTTTCACTCTGTCTTTCTTCCTCTTCCATTTAACTGGTAGAATTTAATCTGATGTCTGCAGGTAGACCAGTTGCCACTTCCAAGCAAGAATACATGACGAAGCTCTCGTGCTCCACCAAAAACTACTAGGCTATTATCAACTGGATCCTCTGCAACGAAAAAAAAAAAAAAGAAGAAAACAAGGGCTAAACACAGGCGAACGTGAATTCCTTCTTTGGTTTTGTTTTTTAGACGGCTTACTCAGGAATCCTGTACACACATCAGAGTCAGTGATGGAACAAGTCAAGCCCCATGAACTCATTTCCGTTGCATGAGTTGGGGTTTTGAGCGACTCAGAGACCCAGTACCTCCCAGGCCAAGGCTTAGGTGATTTTTATGGGTCATCTTAAAGCTTGCGCCCCTGCCCAGGCCCCTCCGCGGAGCCTCTTTAATTGAAACTTGGATGCTCAGCAGACCCAATACCTGGAAGCTCATCGTGGTCGACTTCAGGAAGATCACTTTCTCAGTGACTTCATGTGGGAAGTGAAGCGGGAGATAATAAAATTTGTGGGGTGTGCATGGAAAGAAAAGGATAAAGAAGAGGGGCCTTTTCAGAGGGTGGACCAGAACGGATTTTTCAGTGGTTTTACTGCAGGGCAGTATGGGTCCTGCTTTTCATTTTTCCCTCCGTTAATTTTCCTTATCCCCCCTTTCTTGCCCACTGCTTTTCCCTGTTTTGTCTTAGGGACATTCAGTTTCAGTCTCTCTCTCTCTCTCTACTTCTCTTCCGTTCCCTAGAATTTGTTGCAGGAGATCAGGGTGGAGAACTTGGCTTTTGCAGGTACAGGTACCTGTATGAGAACGAATCATCCATTGAATTTTATCCCGTGGTTTACTGCATCCCTGAAACACAAGAATTTAGCCACACTTTTCTCTCGCACTTCCTCTCCCTTTTTCACTTCCTTTACGGATCCTCTTTCCATGCCTGTGCCCTCGGCTTTTCTGTGCCTTGTTCAGCTTGACTGTGAATGTAGCAGGTCCTGGGAGAACTTGGGCTGGGGGCCCAGGCCTGAGCCTGGTACAGGCCTGCCTATGACATCCTCTAAGTGACACTGGGTTAGTGCAACTTGTAAAAACGTCTATACCCGGATGGCTCTCAAGTATTAAGATATTTGTTGGCAGCCTAAGCATCTTTTCCCAAAAGTTGCCGAGGATGTGACCAAGTATTTTCTGTTAGCGAAACACGAAGCCAATCAATGCATTTTGAGTGAAAACAGCTCAAGTTTAGCAGTTGAGTAAATACATGTTTATTTGTTTTTCGCAATCTTAATTTAAATGGTTTAAGAGGAACCGTTCTTCTGTACTTTTGGACATATTCCAAGACAATAAAATCAGGCTTTTTGGAATTTGAAAGCTGCAGACAATCAAAAAGGGTTTGGGCTTCAGATGGTTCCTGTCATGATCTCGGGGCCGCACAAGGCCATCTGATTTCTGCTTCTTAGGCATCTTCCTGTTTCAACTGTGAATCTTAAAACCCAGGATGTTGTTGACTAAAAGGATGCTGTTAACATAAGATTGATGACTAATAAGAACCTGCTGTATAAAAAAAATAATAAAATTAAATTTAAAAATAAATAAAAAGGCAATTTAATAACTAAAAAAAGAAAAAAAAACATTTTCCATAGTGCAAAGCGCAAAGAGAACTAGGCTCACGGGTTGTTTTATTGACTAACATTGTTTCTGTTTGACTTTTTCAGTTTTCCAGAACTATGGGGACTTCCCATTGGGCACTCCTGGTCTTAGGCTGTCTCGTCACAGGTATGGATCACAGGCCTATCTGAGTTCATTGTCCTAGGGGAAATCTCTTTTTCCCCTAAGTTCTGTGCTCTGCGGGTATACGACCTATACTGCGCATACTGCAAACAGTCCAAAAGAGTAAAGAGAAGTAGAAACCTATGGGACATTATCTAGAATGACCACAAACCTTCAGTTCTCTCTGCTGTATTGCACTAATTCCAGTTCAAGAAAGAATGTTCTTTATGTGTGTCATCATGGCGTTGAAATATTGTTAGGAATAATAGTCTAAATTTGCCCACCGCCCTCCTCCATCTCCTGGGACATGGGTTTCCAGTAGAGGTGGATCAGGGGAATTCAAGAATGCTCAAAGGGAACACATAATGGAAAAATCTCATCTAGAAAATCATACCTGTCTAAAGTTATACCTGTCTTAGGTGGAAGATGCTTTCATTGCTACAAAATCTTAGAATCACCTTTGGCCTTGAAATTGAGTTAATAGACTGACTTTTGGGGAAGCTTAGTAACTCTCTTCCAACAGGAGGGATGCCACTGGGGCCATTTGTTGAAATATTTATTGGACTTTCTTAGTTTTCATCCAGATATTTATAAATTGCAGATGTTCACCATGACACCAGTGTTTTTCTAATCTGAGGAGTTAACTTAAGTCTATTAGTCTCTTCAGGTCGTATCTAGATGGATATGGTAGAACTAAGCACTGTCAGTGATTGAAGAGTTCTGAAGTCCACTCAGTATTCCCCACCTGCAGGATAGTGACCCAGGTGTACTTACCACTTCCCGTTAACAAAAGCTGTTCAATCATAGTGGACACATACTGAAGTCGGGTGGGATTCCCACACCAGGCTCAGAGGGAGGTTAGAGAACATTAATGAATAATGAATTAAGTCATAACATCTCTTCTACCAGTTTTATAGACAGAGGAAGCAGCTAGACTGACATTTTAGGTTCTAAGATGAACTTAGGCGTTTTTGCTCTTGGGCTTGACTCTTCTTTTTGAATTGAAATCCACATCCTCCTGCTTTGGTTTCTGGAAGTCATTAGAGAGGAGGCACGCCAGAGGGTAGAGAGGAACGGAAGACGCGTACTTCTTGAGCACGAATCTGCCTTGTGTCTTTACTGTCCGCGTTCCCTGTCCACAGTAAAGAAGGCATGTGTGCTTGGGCTTATACTATCTTGGGATGTTTCATGGTCACACATAAGAGCCTAAAATATGGAGTTGGAGTCAGACGTCCTCTATCCATTGGAGTGTTTGGAGGGGTGAATCCAGGGGCGCTTAGCGGGACTATTGAGGCCTTAGGAGCATTTGCTGCTCTCAGCAGATGCGGTGCCGTTATAATGGGGGGCCTTTCAGGGGCACCCAGGCTAGCGGATTTTTGCGTAGAAATGGTCATTGTTCATAGAAGCTGCTCTGGGTGAGACCGTCCTTTTGGCCTGCATCCTATTCAGAGCATGTTTCCTTTTACAGGGCCAAGCCTCATCCTCTGCCAGCTTTCATTACCCTCCATCCTGCCCAATGAAAACGAGAGGATTGTCCAGCTGAATTCATCCTTTTCTCTGAGATGCTTTGGGGAGAGTGAAGTGAGCTGGCAGTACCCCATGTCTGAAGAAGAGAACCCCAATGTGGAAATCAGGGACGAGGAGAACAACAGTGGCCTTTTTGTGACAGTGCTGGAAGTGGTCAGTGCCTCGGCGGCCCACACGGGGCTGTACACTTGCTATTACAACCACACGCAGTTGGAAGAAAGCGAGATCGAGGGCAGACGCATTTACATCTATGTGCCAGGTGAGTTGCCTGGGTCCCCTGGACCAAGCTTATCGTCGTCCCGTCTCTCCTGTTGATTGTATGAGAGTTTTTTATAAGTATAAAAATCATAAATTTTCATTGGAGAAAATTTGAAAACTATAGGCGAACACACAAACTTAAATCAAGATCATTTGTCATGCCGGCATCTAGAAATATTCACTTAATATTTTGGAACTGTATTAAGTTTTGAAAATCATTGTCATTGTGGCATCTTTTATTGGCATTGTGCAGAATGTCTGAAATGTACTCATTTCTATTCAGTTCAATCGAGTTCAACAAATATTTACTGTGTATGCTTTGTGTGACAGGCACTGCTTAGTGCTGGGGCCACAAAGTAATTAGGTAGGCCTTATCATGGACTTGCCCACAGTCATTAGAATAGTTTCCAAATAACCATGCTATTTCTTAAATTCAATAAAACATGTACAGGCGTACCTTGGAGATGTTACAGGTTTAGCTCCTGACCCCCTCATTAAAGCCAATATCACAATAAAGCGAGTCACACAAATTTTTTTTTGGTTTTCCAGTGGATATAAAAGTTATGTTTGAATTATACTGCAGCCTATTAGGTGTGCAATAGCATTATGTCTTAAAAAAACAACGTACGTACTGTAAGTTTAAAATATTTTATTGCTAGAAACACCATCGTCTCAGCCTTCAGTGAGTTGTAATCTTTTTGCAATAGTAACATCAAATATCACTGATCAAGCAATTATACTCCAATAAAGATGTTAAAAAACAAAATCACTGATCACAGATCACTGTAACAAAGATAATAACAATGAAAAAGTTTGAAATATTAACAAGAATTACTAATATGTGACACAGAGACACAGACTGAGGGAATGCTGTTGGAAAAAATGGCACTGATAGATTTTCTTTTTTTCTTCTTTTTTTTTTTTTTTGCGGTACGCGGGCCTCTCACTGTTGTGGCCTCTCCCGCTGCGGAGCACAGGCTCCGGACGCGCAGGCTCAGCGGCCATGGCTCACGGGCCCAGCCGCTCCGCGGCACGTGGGATCTTCCTGGACCGCGGTACGAACCCGCGTCCCCTGCATCGGCAGGCGGACTCTCAACCACTGCGCCACCAGGGAAGCCCCTGATAGATTTTCTTGATGCAGCGTTGCCACAAACCTCCGATTTGTAACAAATTCAGGATCTGCGAAGGGCAGTAAAGCAAAGCGCAATACACCGAGGTGTGCCTGTATTTACTCTTGATGAGTTAGAATTTTTTTTTTTCTTTTTAATAAAAATTCAGGTTGATGTTGTCTCTTGTCCTCCAAGACGCACGTGCCAGGATAGGAGTAAGGTGGGATTAAGTATGTAAGGGTTTTACTAGGAGAGAGGCTTATGAGAGAAAATGGGGAGGGATCCAGCAGAGGCTGGGAGAGCTGTCTGCCTGCATTGTAAGGGTGACCCTGAATGAAGGACCGTGGGTAGGAAGGTGGGGTAGATGAGTCCTAGACCTCTGGGCAAAGAAAGCTGGGGAGTCCTCCAGCCTAAGGAACCCCTGTTCCACACGGTCGTTGTCTGGAAGCATCTCTGGAGGGCATGGCCTAGGGTTGTGATGGATTTCAGAGCCAGGCCCTGTTGCTGGAGGAAGGTGTGGTGCTTTCCCACAGCAGCCACCCTCATTAACTAGCCTTAGCCATGAGCTTGAGATGCATTTGGTCTGCCACCCTCCTGGCATTGCCTGGGTACTCCTTTGTAATGATCTATGTCTGTATCTGTACCTATATCTATATCTGTACCTGTATCTGTATCTGTATCTGTATCTGTATATATTGGCTTCTTCCAAGGACAGTTGTTAAAAGAAGGACCACCATGTTATTTAAACATTGCATAGGTAACGCATGATGGTAGGGGAGACTTGCATTTTAAAGGAAGCTCTGGCTGATGTGTAATGGATATCACACTGTATATTTTAACCTGAAATTAACTTGCAGCTTAATTAACTTTGCTGGAGTCTTTGCTAACAGAGTTCAAGAATTTGGAACTCTAAACACAAATTCAAGTCATGGCAGTTGTAATATATAGATGGGTGAATTAAAGAGGAATACAGCCAGAGTAGCTAGTTTCAAATAAACATATAAACCACTTACAGCTCTTGCCATCCGTGTCATTTTAGCAGAGGTAGAGTAAGGGGGTTTCAGAAGTGTATCTTCATACCTTTCTGTCTTTTCAAGTTTTTAAAATTGGCTCCTTTTCCTGCCTTCTGTTAACTGTGGGTGCTCCATGGATCTAGACCCTCTTCACTTCTGTTCTGACACTCTTATCTGTATCAGCCTCTCTTCCTACCAATCAAAAAAAATTGTTTCAAAAAGAGTAGGTATTTAGAATGTCACCTGTCATTCCCACCATAAATACCACCCCCCCCCCTCCCGTTGTGAAGGCAATGGTAGGAAGGTAGGTTTGTTAAAGGTCCCTGGGTCTCGGAGTTTTGATCTGCCTAAGATTGCCCAAAGATTCTTCTTCTTCTTTTTTTTTCTGGCTGCACTGTGCAGCTTCCGGGATTTTAGTTCCCCGACCAGGGATCGAACCCCGGGCCCTTGGCAGTGAGAGTACGGAGTTCTAACCACTGGACCACCAGGGAACTCCCAGTCCAAAGGTTCTTCTTGTTCCTCCCTTGCCCTAGCACAAACATCATCTGGGTAGGCCCTGCATTGTCAGAGATCTTGTTTGCTATTATGAAGAGTTGCACATCCTTTGCGAAACTGATGCTTGAGACTCTCAGTACTTCTTACTATAGTAGCTTAAGTAGCTGGTTTTCTTTTGAAAAGGAAATTCTCAAGCTATGGGATTATACATTTTATTTATTATTTGAGAGTCATTTTTTTTGATAGGTAGGTTTCTGTACTACTTTTCAATAATACTGACTATAGGCCATAAGCATTGTCAAAAGCATTGCATAATTTAAAAATTATGTATTTTCTCATGTTTTGAACAGACCTGATTATTTTGTTGTCCATTTTTTGTTGTTTTTAGTAGTTGTTTAAATTTTTACCTCAATTCCTGACTAATATTTATATTTATCATCAGTATTTTTTTTTTTTTTTTTTTTGCGGTACGCGGGCCTCTCACTGTTGTGGCCTCTCCTGTTGCGGAGCACAGGCTCCGGACGTGCAGGCCCAGCGGCCATGGCTCACGGGCCCAGACGCTCCACGGCATGTGGGATCTTCCCGGACCGGGGCACGAATCTGTGTCCCCAGCATCGGCAGGCGGACTCCCAACCACTGCACCACCAGGGAAGCCCTAGCATCAGTATTTTTTATGAGGGTATAGGCAATTTGGTATTGTTCATACTTTAAGAAGTATGAACCTTCTAGCTTTTATGATGATTAATGTCAGTGGGGTGACACTTCTATATATATGTGTGAAGGTAAAATTCATACCTTTGAATTTGATTAATGGTAAAGGAATAATTTTTCTGCATATATGTGTAAAGATGAAATTAATCCCTAACATGTTTTTCTTTCTTTTTCAAACCTCAGACCCAGATGTAGCCTTCGTACCTCTAGGAATGACAGATTACTTGGTCATCGTGGAGGACGATGATTCTGCCATCATCCCTTGTCGAACGACTGATCCTGAGACGCCAGTGATTTTACTCAGCAGTGACGGGGTGGTGCACGCCTCCTATGACAGCAGACAAGGCTTTAATGGAACCTTCACTGTCGGACCCTATATCTGCGAGGCCACCGTCAGGGGGAAGAAGTTCCAGACGATCCCATTCAATGTTTATGCTTTAAAAGGTACTTGTGCCCTCTCCGCCCCCCCCCCTTTTTTTTTTTGCGGTACGCGGGCCTCTCACTGCTGTGGCCTCTCCTGTTGCGGAGCACAGGCTCCGGACGCGCAGGCTCAGCGGCCATGGCTCACGGGCCCAGCCGCTCCGCCGGCATGTGGGATCTTCCCGGACCGGGGCACAAACCCGTGTCCCCTGCATCGGCAGGCGGACTCTCAACCACTGCGCCACCAGGGAAGCCCCCTCCTTCTTAAAATAAGAGTTACGGGCAAAACAGTCAGATGCATGTAGCTTTTTTTTCCCTTGATCTTAGTCCCTGGTGATGGGAGACCCCAAATTCTGATATGGGAACTTAGGATCCCACCTTTACCGTACAATGTTAAGCTGACTTCTGTGGCTGTAACAGTACGAAGCTTAGCAATACCAAAGGCAAAAGCTTTCCTACCCCTGGAAGATTTTGTGTTTCATCAGTTGACTTCAAAATACTCTAAGGAATTCTTTTCTTGCATAAGCCTCTTACTGTTTAGTCACATTCCTGACTACAAAGGCCCTAACAACAAACACACACCTGTGAGGGTTGGACCCCTAGGTTAATTTTAGTAACTTAAGAAAAGTGATTTTGATTTTGAGAAAAGCTGGTGGTTGTCGACTTCATCCCTTTGATGCGAGTGGTTAATGCAAACGGGAAAGGATAAACCATGCTTGGGGGGCAACAGATCTATCGAACGCTTACGTGTAGGCGTGGCGTTAGCAAGAGTGTGCCATTGAACTTCTGTGAAGGGCTTCTTTTATGCCCAGCTCTGTGCTAGGTTCTTGAAGTGCTGAGAATACCTGGGGAGCGGAGCGGGAGAGGAGAATGAGCGATGGGGTGGGAACTAGTGCCTATAGGGGAGCGCAGGTCAGTAAAGACTGAGTAGATCCATCAGTAAAGGCGGCTGCAGTCGTAATTAACCCAAATGAACCCAAATGCTTGCGGATTCAAATGTCTTCTGTTTAATTGGAGTTTATTTTTACTATTGTTATTGTTCTGCGTGTATGTGTGTCTTATTTTGTGCCAAATTATGTATGTCAACGCAAATCAAAGTTTCTGAGATTTTCAATATTTTGTCTTGATCAAGGTGGTTTGCAAATTATTGTTCAGGGTCATCTTAAAAAAGCCCAAACCTTGTAAGATCCTAACTATACTGTGGATATTTAGGTCCTTGTGTTTGTTGTTTTTTTAAATAGCAACATCAGAACTTGATCTGGAAATGGAAGCTCTTAAAACTGTCTATAAGGCAGGGGAATCGATTGTGGTCACCTGCGCCGTCTTTAACAATGAGGTTGTGGACCTTCAGTGGACTTACCCTGGACAAGTGGTAGGTACCCTCACGGCCCCTGGTGGCATGGAATGGAGTACAGGAGGGGTCCAAAGACCCATCGCTGATGGGGCACGATACTGACCTCCTGTAGACCCCAGCTTCCCATCTCTAAGCTGCTCACTGACCAGATGGCTTCATGGCTCTTGGAGCAATGGGAGAGTCTGAGATGATGACAGCTGGACAGAATGCATAGATATTTCACACTGAGCCCTTTTTCTCATAAGTATGAAAGAAACCGGAAGGTTCTATGGCTACAAGATAACAACCAAAAAAATTAAAAAGAGAATGGATTTTAAAATTTGCTGATTGCTGAGAGAGTCATGAATTCTCCTTTTCTTGGCTCTCATACCTTTGGGTTTTGAGGCATTTGATAATGTTGGTTGTCTGCCCCCTTCTATTTCTGCTTTGTGGACACGCATGACACTTCTGCCTCCTGCATGCCTGGTCTTTCTTTGCCTGGTTTTCTTCAGTGAACAGGCATAACTCGAGTCATTCAACAAAGATTTAATGATGTTTGCCAAATCCCAAGCACTCTGTTAAAAGCTGGCCCATGTACAGAAAGAGGGAGAAGGAGGGAGGAATGGAGATGGAAGCGGGGAAGGGGAGCCGCCGTGCCATCTCTCATCCCTGGGGATTTACACATAGGTTCTCATTCATTCTGGTTTTTTTTTTTTTAATTGAAGTATAGTTAATTTACAATGTGGTGTTAGTTTCGTGTACAGTAAACGGATTCAGTTATACATACATATATTCTTTTTCAGATTCTTTTCCATTCTAGGTTATTATAAGATATTGAGTATAGTTCCCTGTGCTATACAGTAGGTCCTTGTTGTTTTCCTGTTTTATATATAGCGGTGCGTATATGTTAATCCCGGGTCTCATTCATTCTAATGCACTGTGGTAAGTGTATATGAACCATTGTGAAAGGCTATGATGGTCCCACGCAGAAACAATGAACAGTATTGAATGCAGGGGCCTCATGGAGAACAAAAAACCTATATGTATATATACGCCTTTTTGTCCCCTTCACTCCTAGTTTGCAAATTTCGGCTCCTTGCTCTTTTTTTTTGGCATTTTATAGTGTCTCTTCTTTTATCCATTTCTCTCCCCCATGCTTTTGCTGCCCCTTTCCTTTCTCTCCAGGGCGTCTGATTGGAAGTTGGGCATTTTCACATATTGCCTTATAAACCTCATGTTTTGAAGAGACATTCATAGACCTATATATATCTATATCTTTGCTGAAATGTAAAGCTATCTGATTTTTCTGTTCATACCTGATTGCCTTTAATCCTTAAAACAGAAACATTTCATTTATTGGAGATAAAATATTTTTCCCCTCGAAACCAAACTATGTGCTGTTTGGCCCCAAATATATAATCAAAGTATTGGTTTATGAATCATATTTTTGTTTGATATTAAAAATAACGTAGGCTTATTGTTGTAACTTCATAAAATTTAGAGAAACAGAGGAAAAGTCTCTTCCCAGAACACCTCCATTATAATTTTAGGGAGATAAAATCCTTTAAATACTTTATAAATGTAATAATTAATAGCTACTATACTTTAAATAGTACTTTGTTATGTATTTTTCCTGCGGCAGTAGAGCACAGACACCTTCCTATGTCATTAAATATCTTTGTAAAACAGGATTTTCAAAGGAGTGAGCTTGAAAAAACCCTTTTTTTCAATTAGACTTTATTTTTTAGGGCAGTTTTAAGTTCACAGCAGAATTGAGGGGAAAGTACCGAGATTTCTCACATAGCTCCTGGGCTCACACGAGAGCGGCCTCCCGCATGACATCCCCACAAGGGTGGTACCCTTGTTACAGTCCGCGAACCCATACCGGTGCGTCATTATCTCCCAGGGTCCGTAGCCTACGTGAGGCTTCGCTCTTAGGAGCTAGCTTGTTAAAGTCGGTTCTCCTCCCCTTTTTCTGTAGAAAGGCAAAGGCCTCACAATGCTGGAGGAGACCAAGGTCCCGTCCATCAAGTTGGTGTACACTCTGATGGTCCCTGAGGCCACGGTGAAAGATAGTGGAGATTACGAATGTGCTGCCCGCCAGGCCACCAAGGAGGTCAAAGAAATGAAGAAAGTCACCATCTCTGTGCACGGTACATTCTGCTTTCCAAAATGTCCACTGACTGTGCTGCTCGGGGATCCACTATGCAGTAAGCGTTGTTTAACGGAAACTTTTCCCTGTACAGAGAAAGGGTTTATTGAAATCAGACCCAACTTCAGCCCGTTGGAAGCCGTCAACCTGCATGAAGTCAAACATTTTGTGGTGGACGTGCAGGCCTACCCCCCTCCCAGGATAGCCTGGCTCAAGGACAACCTGACTCTGATTGAGAATCTCACGGAGATCACCACTGACATAGAAAAGATTCAGGAAATCAGGTAAAGAAACAGCCTTCCTGAGTATGCCTTTTCTTTTTATTGTGTGTGTATTCCTAGATAGACTGACGCTTGCGCTTGTCTTACAACCCAAACCAAGAGTCCATATAGAAAATTTAGCAGTCAGAAATAGGAGATAGTGGAAATCAAGTACCTCTTCCGATGACATTGCAATGCAATAATAGTGTGTTGGTAAGTTTATGATCACACGAGAGAAAGAAGAACTGAAAATCTCTGCTCCCGATGAAAGATACGTTCCTGGATTCAGCAAGGGATGGAGGAAAGAAAGTAAAATTGGACCCACTTGTATGGTGATTACAGTTCCAGGGCAATTAGCACATAAACCTACATGAAACAAAACGTTGCTGGCTTCATTTGAAACGCATTCGCCCCAGTGAGGCCTCCATGGGAAATAAGAGTAGTGTCTGGTTAAATGTGGTTAGGAGAAGACATACAGTGAATAGTTTAGATCCCTGCCCTCTGAGGAGTCGGGAGACTGCTGTCATCTCTTAACCAGTGGTGGAGTTTTGGGTAAGTCACCCTTCAGCCTCAGTTTTCCCATCTATAAGGTAGGGTTAATAATACCTTGTGTCCTTCAAGGCAAGGCACTGGACCAGATGATATTTTGAGGTCTCTTGCAGTTTTAAGCTCTGATTAGAATTTAGGAGTAGAAGGTACCTCTTGAAGGGCTCAGCTATTCCAGCCCTGCACCTTTGTCAGAAACCATCCCAGGGAGACACAGTCCTCTATTTCAAGCCTTCAGGGAAGAAGAGAACACAGAACCCCTCTCTCATCAGTTCGCTTAACCTCAGGATTTGCTTTCTTCTTTCTGAACTAAATTCCATGTGTAATTGAGAAGCGACATCTGGGAAAATGGACGTGGAAACCTCTGTGGAACAGTGATGGAAAAAGAAGTGGGATACTGAATCTGGAAGGCTTTCTGATGACACGAAATGGAGGTGCACAAAGAGGTGGGCAGTGCCCAACTTTCCACTAGGCTGTGAGGCCAGAGAGGAATAGGGTGATCCTGGCACAGCCAACACTTGAGACACCCGTCTGAGCGCTGTCTGCGAGCTACAGTCAATAGCGACGGCCAGGTAGCGGTCGTCCCCTGAGTGGTCCAGGAGAGCGGCCTGTTCAGGTGCTTCGAGAGTTCCTCCAGCACATCTGATCCCCATGAAGGGCAAGGGAACATAGGATGCATATGATGGAGGGGTGTCTGGCTTACTTAAAACTAGTGGATCCGGGCTTCCCTGGTGGCACAGTGGTTAAGAATCCGCCTGCCAATGCAGGGATACGGGTTCAAGCCCTGGTCCGGGAAGATCCCACATGCCGCGGAGCAACTAAGCCCGTGCGCCACAACTACTGAGCCTGTGCTCTAGAACCTGCAAGCCACAACTACTGAACCCGTGTGCCTAAAGCCTGTGCTCTGCAACAAGAGAAGCCACCCCAATGAGAAGCCTGCGCACCGCAATGAAGAGTAGCCCCCGCCCGCCGCAACTAGAGGAAGCCCACGCATAGCAACGGAGACCCAACAGAGCCAAAAATAAATAAATAAATAAAACCAAAAAAACCCCAAACAAACTAGTGGATCCACCAGCTTCCCTGGCCGAACGAGAGCAGAAAATGAACAACAAAAGACTGTCTGGTCATTGGCAGCCAGGGTCGCTAAGGGGACTCTAAGGAAGTCTATTCCAGAGTGTGTCCAGGGTGGTGTGGCAGAGGGAAAGCCAGCCCAGCATGCTCCCTTCACAGGTCCCAGCACCTGGCGTCTTGGGCTAGAAGACTCTACATTAGCAGGGTATTTTGGAGCCTGTGAAATGCTTTAGATTATTTCATGTAATTAATGCTCAAAATGACACTTGCATACAGCTTTCCAATGCTACACATAAGGAACCTGAGGCATGGAGAAGTTCAGTCATTCCCCAGCTCTCCTCCCTTCATGACCAGTGCTCTTCCTCTCACTCCACCTTCCTTTCACTCACAGTTCCACACTGTACTGTATTTTTTAATTATAAATTTGTTTATTTATTTTTATTTTTGGCTGTGTTGGGTCTTTGTTGCTGTGCGCAGGCTTTCTCTAGTTGCGGCGAGCGGGGGCTGCTCTTCGTTGTGGAGCACGGGCTCTAGGCACGAGGGCTCAGCAGTTGTGGCTCATGGGCTCTAGAGCGCAGGCTCAGTAGTTGTGGCGCACAGGCTTAGTTGCTCTGTGGCATGTGGGATCTTTCCAGACCAGGGCTCGAACCCATGTCCCCTGCCTTGGCAGGCAGGTTCTTAACCACTGCGCCACCAGGGAAGCCTATCACACTGTGCTGTTTTGTTAATGACAGCCAAATGGGCCATTACTTTATAGATGCACGCACACACACGTGCACGCACACACACACTCATGGCCAAATGTCATTTATTGTACGTGTAAGAAACCTGTTGGAGAAACTTCCCATTAGTGAAGTATGAAGGACTATGTTTCTCTAATTTATTTATTTTTTAAGATGAATCCTGTGCTTTAAAATCATTCAAGCCTAAAGACGGTGCATTGCAAGAAACCTTATTCCACTCCTGTCCTCGTGTTCCTCCGTACCCGCTCCTCTCCACCCCCAGGGGAATACTTTTGTTAGTTTTGTTAGGTTCTTATGAAACCTTCCAGAGTTTCTTAAAGCAGATACAAGCAAGCAGGAATTTTATACCCTAGTGACCTCTTCGTATCGATACAGAGACAGTGTCCTCGTTCTTTCTTCCAAGGATGTTCCATTGTTTGGCTAATCACTCAAATGATGAATATTTAGGGGAAGCAAGTATTTTTTTAGAAGGTAAAAATCAAGGGTTAAAAAAAAAAAAGGAAAGTTGGTGGGTTTATTCCCATTTAGAAGTCTGGCCTTAGCAGAGCTGACTGCTCTTGTAGCCACATAAGCCATTGCTCATCTCAGGTTGTCCCGTCTTATGTTTAAGAATTAAGTGTCTATGACTCAGACCTTCAGTGCGTAGAAAGTGTATCAAAAATCCCAGAAAAGCGATGATATGGACAAGAAAAAAAGATGTTTTTACTTTTTTACAAAAAACAAAATTTGAATTGAATATGGTTATTACTTAATGGTTAGAATTTATTTGGCTACAACTTGCTGAAACAAAGTCCTTTACTTTTAAGGTATCGAAGCAAATTAAAGTTGATCCGAGCTAAGGAAGAAGACAGCGGCCATTATACTATCGTAGTTCAAAATGAAGATGATGTGAAGAGCTATACTTTTGAACTCTTAACTCAAGGTATGTAAGGGCCGTATAAAGATAATGCCAGCTCAGTGGGTGCGTGACTGAGAGTCTCCCGAGGAGATCCTGGCACTTTCCCCCCAGGTCGTGGAGGGAAAAGTAGCCCTTTTAGGGGACAAGCAGGGACTGTAGATGTCACATGTCAGGGATAGCTTTGTTGGACTTACAAATCCACATAATTCTGGGAGGTTCCAGGCTAGTCTGGAATCATTTGGGAATTCCTAGGCTCCACTAGCTCCCTTACCATCTGCTTCTCAATGTGGTCTGGGCAGAGTGACATGATGCTTTTTGGTCTGGATGACCTTAGATTGTTCCAGAGTGTTTGGCCTTTTTGCTTTGCTTTCCTTGTAGACCTCGTACAGTGGCCCTTCCCAGAAAGGAGTGCCCAAGTCTTTACATCCTGGTTCAGAACCTTCTCACCTACCTTGGGCCACATACTGTCTTAGGTGGGCTCATTTGACCCTCACAGTCAATCTATGATACAAGTATCAGCATATTTCTAAATTATTTGATCCCAGGTTGCAAAAACATCTTTAAAACCTAATAATACCCCATAGATGCACTTTGGTAAATGCTGCTCTAGATTTAGATGAATCCATTAGATGATTCCCAAGCTATAATATAATTTTAAGAGCCTTCTTGCCTTTCAAGCCAAATAACCACAGGGGCTTTTTGCTTTCTTCACTGAGGATTTAAAACACCACGGGGCATAAATGCCAAATCACTGAAAATGTGACCATGCTCTTACCCAAGTGGGTCTGTCCAAACTGGAGTGTTAACTGTGCACATGACTCAGTGGCCGCTTGGTTTGTAGGTTTGAATGTCACGCGGACAAGTTCTGAACTCTTGGAATTCCACTTCGTAATTCCCAGAAGTTCTGGGACACGAACCAATTCAATTCTGATTTCTTTTCACCTCTTGCAGTTCCGTCATCCATTCTGGACTTGGTCGACGACCACCATGGCTCTAATGGGGGCCAGACAGTGAGATGCACAGCTGAAGGAACCCCTCTTCCTGATATTGAGTGGCTGATTTGCAAGGATATTAAGAAGTATGGAAATCGCACATTCCCTTTCCATTTGTGGTCAGAATGTTTCTTCCTTGGGACAGAGGACCTCAAGTGCATTTTACTTCTTTTGCTGGCCCTTGTTTTTGTGTTTGTGATTCTTATTTGGCCTAAGTCTCATAAACTGCAAGATAGGGTTCCAAACATGGACCTCGCGTGTGCGTGCATGCAGGCGTGCATGCACGCAGGTGCACTTCTGTGTCCTTGAGTAGCCGTAAGAAGGTCGACAGCTTTCAGCAGATTCTCAAAGGGTCTCTAATCTGAAAAGAGCATGAATCTTAAGAACTGCTGTAAGAGGATTTTTACTACCCTGGCCCACAGTTTCATCTCCCATTTCATCTGTGGTGAATGTTATTTGGTGGTTAGACTGGCACGTGAAAATAAATGAAGGTACTGCCCAGGTGACTTCTCGCTACCTGCTCTGTGGCGGGAGTTAAGGTCCCCGTCCCTCCTTCAGCCCCCACCCCTCACCCTTCTCCGGCGGGCACGTGAGCAGCACATTTGCACTCCCACCTGTAGTGACTGCTGTGCTCAGAAACCTCATTGCTTCTCCTGGAGAAGGAGACTCCTAGACCTACGCCCCCCGCAGGCCACAAGGCAGCAGACTTGGATCCAGACTGGAGCTGGTGTCGAGGTCTCACCCTAGTGACACCTGAGGGGGTCCTCACAGTGTGGGTGGAGAGAAGGGAGGGCAGCAGGCCTTTTCGGAGGGGTGGGACGTTGGGATAGTTAAGTTCTTGAAGTCCAGGTTGCTCATGGGTTCAAGGCTTGGGATGGGTAGTTCTGTTGGATTGAACTTGTTTATCTCTGCCTTGTCCTCATAACCAGTTAACTTTTAAATACCCACATGTAGCTTATTCTCTCTTGGAGAACAAGGTGTTGAATGTTAATCTGCACATAAAATAAGAAAATTGACCTGTAGCCCCCCAAATGCAGACAAAGTCAGGGCTGCTTGCCGTCTTAGATGATTCTCACTGCTCCACCCACCCCCATGACTCCCCGTAACTGGCTCTATACCTATTCCCTTTTTCTCCGTCTCCAGATGTAATAACGAAACTTCATGGACGATTTTGGCCAACAATGTCTCAAACATCATCACGGAGGTCCACCCCCGAGACAGGAGCATGGTGGAGGGCCAAGTGACATTCGCCAAGGTGGAGGAGACCATTGCAGTACGATGCCTGGCTAAGAATCTCCTCGGGGTGGAGAGCCGAGAGCTGAAGTTGGTGGCTCCCAGTGAGTAGCTCGTGGGTCAGGACGACGCCAAGTCAGCAGCCGAGCCCTTCCTCTCTCAAGGGGAACTTTGAATCCCAGATGGGGTCCCGTAGGAATGAAGGTCCCTCGGTGGAAATTCAGCTCCGGATGCTCTTAACGGGCCTTCTCTGGGCATCTCTGTGGGAGCCCTTTCTTTCAGATTCAAATCCCAAACCGCACTGTGCAGAGGCCCCTAGGCATTTTGATTGTCTAGCCGTACAGCTACCCAGTCTCTTTGGTCTGAGCATGTGGGGATGGAGGATGGGGAAGAAGGGTCTTCCTCCTTGTTGCTCTTCATAACAGTTGAGACAGGTTGAATTCTTAAAAAAAAAAAAAAAAAATCAATGAAGCCAAAAGCAATATAAGTAAACTGCAACCTTTCAAAATAACTGAACTTGATTTTCTGAACTTACGTTCTAAACTTATGCTACTAATGGTAGCTCTCAATCTCACTTATTAATATTTATATTCCAGTTCATATTTTGTCCAGAAGGTTAATGTTGGAGGACCTTTGGGGAAGGTATTTTGTTCCCAACTGAATTTTGTCCCTTTCACGTCTAAGGGAAGAGCTGGAGTAGTTTCATGCATGTAGATAACTGAGGGATGGTCTTGCCCATCCTCCAAATAAGCCTGGCAGCTCTTATGCTTCTCCACCAGTAGTGAAAGATTTCTGGCCCAGAAACAGCCACCCTGCCTTCCTGCCCTCGCGCGTGTTTGTGCAAGTTCTCCACCGTGCCTCTCTCTCTCTCTCTCTCTCTGGTCCTCTAGCTCTGCGTTCTGAACTCACGGTGGCGGCCGCAGTCCTGGTGTTGTTGGTGATTGTAATCATCTCACTCATTGTCCTGGTTGTCATTTGGAAACAGGTAGATTTTCTTTTTAAAGAACTAAAACTATTTGAAACCAATAAGAACAAGAAGAAGAGCAACCTAGTTCAGGGCTTGGCACAGAGAAGGAGCTCAGTAACAAGATGATGAGTGAACGTTATTGAATCCTACTGTGTCCAGTCATTCTGCTGCTGTGGTTAAGCTTTGGTACATTCGGACGTTGGTAATTCACCAGTTACCTGTCCTGGTCATTTATAGAAACCAAGGTATGAAATTCGTTGGAGGGTCATTGAATCAATCAGCCCCGATGGACATGAATATATTTATGTGGACCCGATGCAACTGCCTTATGACTCGAGATGGGAGTTTCCAAGAGATGGACTAGTGCTTGGTAAGCTCCTACTGGGGTGATGTCCCAAGACTCCCTTTGATTTGTACGCAACTTTACTCTTTACGGGCCTGTGGAGGAATAAAGGATCTGCGCTTGTGCTTAGTAAAAGCTAAGCATTAGAAATTGGCTTTCAGAAATAGTTTTCTCTCTTGAAAATGAGTTAATTGAATCACAGCAATGACTTGTTTTTACCTCCTTCCCTAGCAAATTACGGTTAAAGAACATTTTACAAAGGGAGAAGAGAATATGAGGAGGCCTGCCAAAGCTACGCATCAAAGTGGCTTTGCTTTGGAAATGACACCAACTGAAAATGAGACGAAGTTCTACAACTAAAAAGGAACAGATGAGAAATGAATGAGGCCAATCGGAAAATATATTTTGACTCAGTACATTCTGAGGATTATTAGATACTTCTTTAAAATACAGAATATAAAAATATAGGTTTCTTTTAAAACAAACATGAAAAAATCATCAAGCCAGCTTATCACAGACTTTTCAAATATTTCAATCTTGGGCTGAGACCAAGAACATGAAGCTTAGTCCAAGGGATTTTTTTGGTTTTTTTAAAATCACATCCTGATTGAATGAAAACAGGACAAAGACAAATGAAAGTTAGAGCTAGAGGTTGTGTCATCATGACTATTCTAACAGTATGTACTTCAGAGGATGCCAAAGGCATTTTAACATTATCCACTTGTCTCATTCCAAAGTACAGCCAAGTTAGGTCTTCTTACAGAGTTACTTAAACTGAAATCAAACGAGACACCCTATTCACATACCTATACCTGGGAACTAAGCTTTCTTTATTATATTTTCTCCCTTGTTTTACAAAAAGGGATGAGGAGCTTAGGGAAGTTAAAAAGTAATAAAACATGGAGAAAAAGGGCAACATCCCTAACGTACCAAGAGGCAGTCCTGTGTCTCTCTGCTTCTGTGTATTGTCAAGTTGCTAGGGAAGCAGTACCTTTCCAGGAACAGTTTCCAGCCGTGCAGACATGCAGTCACAGGCAGTGTTGGCTGTTAGTGCCCTTTTATGAGCCGAGTCTTTCCCTGGCTTGGCAGACACATCTGTTTTAGACTGTGAGCTCTTTTAAGAGTGGGGACCAGAGCTTCCATTTCATTTTGTATCTCCCAGCGTGCGGCAAAGTGTTGTGCTCCTAGGGCATGTTTAGCCTTTGCCCTTCCTAGTCTTTCTAAGAAACAGGCAGCAAGGGAGCCAGCCCGAAGTTGTCTTCATCACTGCTTAGAATCCGTGATGTCTTGAATACTGAAGTATTGCCAGTGGATAAAGGCTTATTGATGCAAAAGATGCCCCTGTTTGTGTGCGGAAAACAGAAGGGTAGAGAACCAGGAGGTTTGGGCCAGAGCCACAGAAAGCAAGTACCACAGAGCCCACGATTTGGCCCGGTTCTCCAGCTGGTAGACAGAGTGCTCACACCAGCGAGGGCTACACCCTCCTTCTTCCCGCCTGTGTTTTCCTTTCCTTTGCAAACGTTATTTGACAAAAGCAGTTATACTAATTTCCTTCCCTGTGGGCTCAGTTCTGGTTTTGACATGATGACTCGGAGGAATCATTATGCTTCCTCCATATGGGAGAAACACCACCCAGCTGTGTACCCATGAGCGCTGGCCGCGGTAAATGAAGCTGACGAGATGCCTGATTCTGCATGTGTTGATGGTGCTGGTTGCCCACAGGTCGTATCCTGGGCTCTGGTGCATTTGGGAAAGTGGTTGAAGGAACTGCCTATGGATTAAGTCGATCCCAACCTGTCATGAAGGTAGCAGTGAAGATGCTAAAACGTAAGTGCCCCTTTCTGGGGATTTTTTGAACATGGAGATATTAAGTAAATTGCTCAAAATCACACAGCCAGTAAATGCCACGTTTAGGACTAGATCTTGGTTCTTTTGACTCTAGGATTTATGCATATTTAGACTGTTTTGTCAGTTAGTTTTATTTAGATTGTTCTTGTTGCCTATATGTTGGAAAACCAAGAGTTATTTGTAGTGGCTTCTTTTTACCCTGAAGCCTAGGGATTAGTTATTAGCGTCTAGACTGAGTCCCTGTTTCTCTTTTAGACTGTTGTTAAATAAAATGATGTCCAGTCGTAGGGTTAGCCATGTTTTGGGCTTTTTCTGGGTAGTAAATAGTTTAGTTGAACCAATACGTGATTGATTTCTTCAACAGCCACAGCCAGATCCAGTGAAAAACAAGCTCTCATGTCTGAACTGAAGATAATGACCCACCTGGGGCCGCATTTAAACATTGTGAACTTGCTGGGAGCCTGCACCAAGTCAGGTAGGCTTGCTCACCTGAGAGTGAGGATTTTCATAGAACACTACGGTTGTGAAGACTGTCTAGGCTTTTAAATGCCCAAACACGCCAGCAAATATAAGTCCCTTGAATGGAGCTGTTGACTAGATTCTATTGAGGGAAGCTCCCTGTTCTTGAGCAGCGTCTCTTAGCAGTGTAGACACAGTGTAATTCATGGCCCTTCTGTTCTTCACTTTCATGCTCACCTCCAACTGGTTTTGGACCCCACAGGCCCCATTTACATCATCACTGAGTACTGCTTCTACGGGGATTTGGTCAACTATTTGCATAAGAATAGGGACAGCTTCTTGAGCCGCCACCCAGAGAAGCCAAAGAAAGAGCTGGACATTTTTGGATTGAACCCTGCTGACGAAAGCACACGAAGGTAGGTGCGAAGAGAGACGCTGTTGTGAATCGTCGTCTTATGAGCTTCACCAGTGGAGAGAACCCATGTCCTGATAGAGGCCATGTCTGCAGATTCAGTGCCAGGAGGTAGCAAGACTTAGAGTCAACTACCCTGCTCCATCATCCTGTAACATGGTGCTGAGAGATACCTGATGTCTGCAGGTGTTTTGAACCAGGATATCATGTTGGGGATGGGTTTGCTGATAGGTTTGAATGAGAGTGAGGGTTGGAATAGTTCTGGAACCAGTTTGCTGTTTATGTGTGTTCTACTTAAGACCTCTAAATGCATCTCTGGCCAGGGATGCCCCAGTACTCATACCTTGTGAGAAACTTCTAAGTTTGAGATACTGGTCCTTGCTGAACGCTGTGCCTATTAGTCCCCACTGCAGAAGTCTAAAGTGGCTAAAAAGATCTCTGTAGATACGAAGGTCCGTAAGATCAGAAAGGACGTGAGTTCACTTCATATTAATTTACTCAATGGACACCAGATTGGTGCTAAATGTATTGAGTAGCAGGATTTGTCTGCCCAAGCCACTTGGTCATGGGGTGCAGGTTTGTGGCCCGTGAACTGAAAAACAGAATAAAGACAGACACAGCTGAGTTGAGATGGTCCATGGGTTTGTGTGATCATTGATTGATGCTCATCCCCCCGACTGGACCACCGTCGTGAAGGGTATGGGTGGTTGTGCTTTCGTTCCCTGTGCCGCCCCCATGGCCACCACTGCCTCGCAGGTGGTGGGTACCTAGTTGTCATCTACTGAATGTCGGGCGATCGCTCCAGAGGACAGCCTGGTTAAGGTTTCTTTTTCTGTTTCTACAGTTACGTTATTTTATCTTTTGAAAACAACGGTGACTACATGGACATGAAGCAAGCTGACACTACACAGTATGTCCCCATGCTGGAAAGGAAAGAGGTTTCTAAGTACTCAGACATCCAGAGAGCGCTGTATGATCGCCCAGCCTCATACAAGAAGAAATCCATGTTAGGTAAAGGCGTCTTTGCTTACGCTTTGGGTGTTGTGATCTTCCGGTGGTTTAATACGATACCTAAAATACTCAGAAGATGCTGAGCAGGCTAAGTAGGACCGCCAGGCCACATGGTTCCTAACTGCAGATCTGCACACCTGAGTCTAGGACATGTTTTTGAAGGTCTGTGGCCTGTGGATTGAAAAAAGAAAAAGAATAAAGATAGACCTCATGTAATAAATTTTTCAGATTTTAAATGTAAATATTTTATTTTATTAATTTTATCTTTCTGTCCAGTTTTATTCAGATATAATTGAGATACAGGACTGTGTAAGTTTAAGGTGCACAGCAGAATGATTTGACTTACAAACATCATGAAATGATCACCACAGTGAGCGTAGTGAACATCCGTCATCTCACACAGATGCAAAATAAAAGAAAAAGATTGTTTTCCTTGTGATGAGAATTCTTAGTATTTACTCTCTTAACTTGCATATATACTATACAGCAGTGTTAATTATATTGATCATGTTGTACATTATATCCCTGTAATGTACATTTTAAAATGTAGTCATTTTAAAGAATTGTTTATTCTGACATAATGATATTCATTTTTTGGTGTTAGCGTGACTTTTTTTTTTTTCTTCAAGTGAAAGTATGGTGGTAGTTGATGTTTTTTCTCAGTACCCTTACTTGGAACAATTAAAAGCTGGCAATCTTATATTGGTTCCTAATATATTTTTTTAATTTAATTATATAAATCTCTAATATCTGTGAGTTCAATAGCCCTTGTTTTTAGCTTTGCTAATATCCAGTTTGTGTTAGAAACTGGAAAGTGGACAATTTGAGGTTATATTTTCTGACAAGGGTGTTGGGTTTTTCTACTGAATGTTGTTTGAAGGAAGATCTGTTTGTTTTCAAAGCAGATGAGCATGTGGCAGGGTTGAACTGATTTGTAAACTCCAGGGAGCCTAGCTGATGCCCATAGCAGATGGACCACCCCACATCTGCTGGGGGTGGTCCTTCCAGGCTTCTACTCTCATCACAGGCTTGGAGTGGGGAGGAGGCTGCTAGATAGATCTGACGATGCCTTGTTCCATAAGCTTGTATTACCGGGTCTGAGACCTCCCGTTGGTCCCTGCAAAAAGGTGTTGAGCTGTCATGGAAATTGTTTTGAAAATCATTAATGTACTCTGGATGCTTTCAGGGTTCTTAAGTGAAAGGTACAGTCATTAAAAAAAGAATGTGCTTGTTCTGCAAAGCGCAGTACGGAATAATATTTTCCACTCCTGCAGCTCCAAGGTCCATTCACATCTCATTGCCAACTGGGTAAACTTCCAAGCCCTTTTAAAAGATTAGCCAGTGAGACTTGTCGGAACCAGTCCTTCCTCTCCCCTCCTGTATTGTTAAAAATAGTTTACGTTGCTTCCCAGGCTGGACGTGGCTCTAGATGTCAGGGGAACCTGATTCATGCTCAACCCAGGCCCAGTTGGCAGGCAGACCATTGCTTTCTGGCTGGAAAAATGTGAAGGGCTGCAGCTACTCTTCACATGCCTGAACTTTTTCAAAAAGTGCTGAGAACTGCTGGCCTAGATTGCCTCCTTCCTCGAAAACCCTGGGACCCTTCCAGAAGGGACCAACTGGGGAAAGTGGACAAGTTACAAAGAAAGGGAACCACGCGCGAAGTCTTTGGCACTGACCTTTAAGATCGCTATCTCTAGTTGGACTGGTGGCTAATTTTATTCACAAAGTAAGCCAAGGACTATGAAGGTGGCTTTAAAAAGAAAAAAAAAGCAATTCCTAGAAGCTGCTTTTTCAAAGAGCCCTCGTGTACATTCCTCACGGAAGATGTGTGTGTGTGTGTGTGTGTGTGTGTGTTTAAAGTGGCTGAGGTGATTTGCTAACTAAGATTGAAAAAAGAAATTTGGGAGGCAAAGAACAAAATATGTGTGAGAATGCACGATACTGGTCCTTATGGAATCATATATACTTATATATATACTTAAACCAGGTATATGTTTCTACAGATGTATTTCTTTTTAAAGAGAGCACTTTTGCATATTTTACACACACCCCTGTGAGGTTTAGAAACTATAACAAAATGATCTTAAGTGTGTTCTTTGGACAAGCCTCCGCAGTCTGACGAGTGGCCCAGCCCTTCGGGAGTATCAAGGTGGGTGATGTTTCATGCTGTCCGCCAGCACCAACACACTTAATTCCTTTCCTGCAGACTCAGAAGTCAAAAACCTCCTTTCGGATGATAACTCAGAAGGCCTTACTTTGTTGGATTTGTTGAGCTTTACCTATCAAGTTGCCCGAGGAATGGAGTTTTTGGCTTCAAAAAATGTAAGTGTATTCAGGGGACAGAGACTTCTTTAGACCCAGGCCACAGATCTGAGCAAGGTGAGCGTGGAAGGGAGATCGTGGAGAAGCCTGTAGCAATGGCTGCTTCTCTCTTCCTCATCCCCAAAGCAGAGCGGGGCATCCAACAGGATCAGGTGTCTACTTTTCTCCAGAGCTTTGTCCCTCTCGGGAGGGACTGGGATGAGAGCCTGAGAGAGGGGAGCTCTTTATGCCAGGACAGCCTCCCTGAGGCTGTGTGCCAGGCAGCTCCAAGCGCCCCCGTGAAGTGGCCAGTCTTACAGGGGTGATGCTGTCTAGCGCAGGTGGACTGACACTCCCCGTCATTTCTTCCCTTTCTGCGCAGTGTGTCCACCGGGACCTGGCCGCTCGCAATGTCCTCCTGGCGCAAGGGAAAATCGTGAAGATCTGTGACTTTGGCCTGGCCAGAGACATCATGCATGATTCGAACTACGTGTCAAAAGGCAGCGTACGTGCTCTCACCTTGTTTGGCAAGCTCGCCCTCCCTCACTTGCATCTCTGAAAGCAGGTGTTGCTTCCAGCCATTCAGTGCCCAGATTTTTACCACAGAGTCCGTGACATTCATGAATGGGCTCCAGGGGTCAGTATGAAAAGCACAGGCTCTACAGACAGACTCCCTGGGTGTGAGCACCATCTCCAGCACCTACTAGTGTGGGAACTTGGGGCAAGTTACTTGGCCATTCTGTACCTCGGTTTCCCTGTCTGTATCAGGGAAGTGACATTAGTACCTATCTCCTGAGTTGCTGCAGAGTATTAGATCACTGGATTCATGTAAAATGCTTAGGACAGTGCCTGGCACATACAAAGCCCGTAAGTGTTAGTCATTAATACGTAAGTTGTGCATTTATTTCCAAGGAGAGCACCTCTTTTATCAAATGTTCAAATGGTGTCTACGACCCCTAAAATGTTAAAACCACTTGAGTTAATACATCTTAGAGGCGCAGTTTCCTTAAAGATAGTCGTTCTGTCCTACACTTGAACCTTCTCCCCACTGTTTCTTATAGTTCAAAAATGTAATTGGTTCTCGGGTCACTAGGTCTGTTCTTAATTTCGTTCCTAGGAAGACCTGAAAATAGGGGCCAGGTCCATTCAGGGCTCACGCTTTTGGGGTAGACATTCAGGATTAAATATCTTGGCATGTTATTCCTTGGAAGGGTAAGAGGCAGCAGTGACCATCCATCATTCATTAAATACGTATTGAGCACCCACTAGGTGGCAGGTACTCTTCTGGGTGCCGAGAGTACAGAAGTGAACTAAAGAGACGCTCCTGTGGGGCAAGGTTGCCAGTGCAAGCTATTAGCCCAGAGAGGACCCCTTTCTATTCCTGCTGCCGTAGATCATAGCTGCATCTGCTGGCTTTAACGTCCTCCCCGCTTCCCTGCAGACCTTTCTCCCGGTGAAGTGGATGGCTCCTGAGAGCATCTTTGACAACCTCTACACCACACTGAGCGACGTCTGGTCTTACGGCATTCTGCTCTGGGAGATCTTTTCCCTCGGTATGGGCCTGACATCTCTGCTTGTTTGGGTTGTTCTGGAACAGCACTGGAAGGGAGATGCTGTGTTTGCCAAGCTCCAGGATGTAAACAGTGTTAAGATACCTAGTGTGGGTCAGGTGCACTGCAGCCGATTCACACATTGTGCACTTACGATGGCTAGTGTGTTTCCGAGCAGACCGAGAAGGGGTCTTGGGGAACTGTGCCCTCACCCCTGGCCTTTGCCCCCCTTCTCCTCTGAGCTACATCAGAGGGACTGTCTCCTGCTGGAAATGCTCATGATGACATTCACTCACCCGCTGCTTCTTCACCTTGGACTTTGGGTTAAGTGGGTTCACCGGTGGGGATTCGCCCTCCCTCACCTCATGGTGGTGGACCCTCAGTGAAAGCAGTGCAGTGAGGGAAGGGGAATGGTGACTCCCTTCCTGGTCATCATTCTGGAGGAGAGAAACCTTCTAGTCATTCAGTAAGTCAGGCACCGGTTACTGAAGAACACAGGTGCCCCGAGCTACCAGGTGAGGGCCCTGCGAGGGGGTGATTCACGCCCCTGACTTCCAGACGGTTCACCTGGGGAGGTGAAACTTACACATTTAATGATAAGCTGTGTGTTCCTGATTTAAAATTGTAATGGAAGCTCAGAGAACAGAGGAGTCCTGGAGTAGTTTTGGAAGGAAACTAAACTTGACCTGGCCTTGGCCACAAAAATGGGAAATGTTTCATGAATCCACTATTGTCCTGATGTGACAGTAAAGGGCTTTCCCTGCCTGTTCTCCTTTGTCAACCCTAGTTCATCCCTCCGTAGATGTCACTGTGGGTCACCCAAGTGTGTGGCCTAACTGAGTCTCGTATTCTGTGACAAACAGAGAATTATCTAGACATTTCAAGACTGCTGCCTTAATTATTTGAACATTTCGGATGGAAATGACTTTCCATTGGGCAAGGCTGTGAAATCAAGCAGATGATAACACTTAATTTCTTTGGAAGAACCGCTACTTCAAGGCGGGGATCCCCAAACATTTTCTAAAGGTGTCAAGTGTTTCAACAGTGTACCACACACTCGTCAGTCCTGGTCGTTTTCTTCTTGGGTCCTCAGGTGGTACGCCCTACCCTGGCATGGTGGTGGATTCTACTTTCTACAATAAGATCAAGAGTGGGTACCGGATGGCCAAGCCTGACCACGCCACCAGTGAAGTGTGAGCCCCCCCTTGCTATCCCGTGGGCCTGTGTTCATGCCTGGTGGGTCTATGGGGGTAGGGGGTGCCCTGACGTTCCTCCCTGTGCCCACTGTGAGTCCTGTGCTTCTCCAGCTACGAGATCATGGTGAAGTGCTGGAACAGTGAGCCAGAGAAGAGACCCTCCTTTTACCACCTGAGTGAGATTGTGGAGAATCTGCTGCCTGGACAATATAAAAAGGTTTGTCTGAGCCTCTTAAGATTGGTGAGTGGAAAGGAATGGGCAAAGGGAGGAGACAACAGCTGGTCATTGCACAGGAGAGCAGTACTGTTCAACACTAGGTTAAAGGAGGAAAAAGATTGTGTGATCCAGTGGCCGGGGCTTCAGGGAGTGCTCCCTGGGCCCTTGGTAGCAATGATGAGTAGAAACCCTCCTCTTCCTGCACGGCTCCCTTTCATCCTGAGTGTGCGACACCTGTAAGCACTTCATTCTCCATATGCTTGAGTATCTGAAGCTACTGTGCAGTTAGAAGTCTCAGAGCACCCACAGCCATTAAATCGCTAATTTGAATGCACTTAAACCCATGCGAAATTGGCTTTTACCAGCCGACTGGAAGGAACAACCTCAGCTGTTATCTGTGGCTCCAGCTGGTTTTTTGTGGAATAGGAAGCATTGTTCAAAGGAACAAATGTAATTTCATGGAACCAAGCAGGATACGGTAATGAATGAAACAAATTTTTGCTGAGATGCTGAGAAGGAAACCCAGACACACTTGTGGAATAAACTCAGTTTCTTAGATTCAGTCACCATGTAGGTTTTCCATACTTATTGCTTCTCTTCCTTCTTCTCGAGGAAGAGCAGTGTTAGCTGAACTGGAAGTTAAATACTTTTGTTTATCGATTATCTCACTGCGCCTTACAACCGCCATAAGTGAGGCAGAAGGAAGGAAGGAAATTAACGATAGGAAAGTCAGAGACACTCTGGTTGGTGAAATCGTGTTGATGGGAACAGACTGGAACTATTGTTGAAAATGGGGTCTTTTTTAGATCAATGGTCCCTAAGTTTTGAATTACATTTCTCCAGTGTTTGGGGATTAGGAAGACTTCTGGTATGATGCTCCCAGTGGAAGCCCTGTTCACCTCTTATTGGGACTCATCCAAGCCCTGGAGAGACTGTGTGATGGGGACCAGAAGGGTCCATGCTAGTCCCAGAGAAGGGAGTGTGTGTGTTTGGGGACACAGTTGTAGCTACTGACTGAGAAGGGATTCTTGGTATCTCAAGACCTACCAGCAGGAGATCTCTGCCACGGGTGGCCCTTTCTTCATGTTACACATCTCTGCGGAACAGTTAACACCTGACTCTCCTTCAGTTGTCAACAGTTAAAAAATAGTAAGCTCTGAGCATCAGTGTTCTTTTTTGCAGTTCTGTCAGTAACCCTTGAGTAACTATGTGAAATGAACATTTGCAGAGTTATGAAAAGATCCACCTGGACTTCCTGAAGAGTGACCATCCCGCCGTGGCACGTATGCGCGTGGACTCCGACAATGCGTACATTGGCGTCACCTACAAAAACGAGGAGGACAAGCTGAAGGACTGGGAGGGTGGCCTCGACGAGCAGAGGCTGAGCGCAGACAGTGGCTACATCATCCCTCTGCCTGACATCGACCCTGTTCCTGAAGAGGAAGACCTGGGCAAAAGGAACAGACACAGGTAGACACGAGACCTCAGCTTCCCGCCGAGCTCTCTCCCCTCCCCTCTCCCAGCGCACCTGAAGGGGAGGAGCCATTGCCCCATTGTGAGGCCCTCCTGGTGCTCAATCTGTCCTGGGGGAGCCAGTGGCAGAACCCCCAGGGGTCTGTTTAGTTTTGAAAATGCTTCCCAGATGATTCTTTAAATTTTTTGTTTGTTTGTTTACTCAAATATAGTTGGCTTACAATATTATATTCGTGTCAAGTGTACAACATAGTGATTTGATATTTTTATAGATTATACACCATACAAAGTTATTATAAATTATAGATTATTTCCCTATGTGTGCTGTACATTACATCCCTGCGATTTATTTTTTTGCGGTACGCAGGCCTCTCACTGTTGTGGCCTCTCCCATTGTGGAGCACGGGCTCTGGACGCACAGGCTCAGCGGCCATGGCTCACGGGCCCAGCCGCTCTGCAGCATGTGGGATCTTCCCGGACTGGGTCAGGAACCCGTGTCCCCTGCATCGGCAGGCAGACTCCCAACCACTGCGCCACCAGGGAAGCCCCCTGTGATTTATTTATTTTATAACTGGTAGTTTGTACCTTTTAATCCCATTCACCTACTTTGCCCCTCTCCCCTCTGGTAACCAATAGTTTGTTCTCTGTGAGTCTGTTTTTGTTTTGTTTGTTAATTTGTTTTCTTTTTTTAGCTTCCACATATACGTGAAAACATACAGTATTTGTCTCTGACTCATTTCACTAAGTGTAACACCCTCCAGGTCCATTCACGTTGTCACAAGTGGCAAGATTTCATTCCTTTTTATGGCTGAGTATTTCATTGTGTGTATATACCATATCTTCCTTATCCATTCGTCGGTTGATGGGCACTTAGGTTGCTTCCATATCATGGCTATTGTAAATAATGCTGTTAAGAACACTGGGGTGCACGTATCTTTCCGAATTAGTGTTTTCATCTTCTTTGGATAAACACCGAGAAGTGGAACTGCTGTGTCGTATGGTAGTTCTATTTTTAATTTTTTGAGGAACCTCCATATTGTTTTCCATAGTGGTTGCACCAATTTACATTCCCACTAACAATGTACTAGGGTTTTCTTTTTTCCACATCCTCACCACCATTTGTTATTTCTTGTCTTTTTGATGATAGCCATTCTGACAGGCATGACATGATATCTCATTGTGGTTTTGATTTGCATTTCCCTGATGATTAGTGATGTTGAGCATCTTTTCATGTGCCTGTTGACCATCTGTATGCCTTCTTTGGAAAAATGCCTATTCAGGTCCTCTGCCCAATTTTTAATTGGATTGTTTGGGGTTTTTTGATATTGAGTTGTATGAGTTCTTTATGTATTTTGGTTATTAATCCCTTATCAGACATATTTTTGCAAATATCTTCTCTCATTCAGTAGGTTCCCTTTTCATTTTGTTATTGGTTTCCTTTGCTGTGCAAAAGGTTTGATCAGGTCCCATTTGTTTATTTTTGTTGTTGTTGCTCTTGGCTGAAGAGACAGGTCCAAAAACATATTGCTTAGACCAATGTCAAAGAGTGTACTGCCTATATTTGCTCCCTGGAGCTGGTGGAGGTCTGGGGCAGGAAGGGACATGTTTCCCTGATGGAGAACCTTTGACCTAAGTCCTCAAGTAATTTGATCAAACCGACACAGCAACTATGATTACTGAAATAATATAAGCCTCTCTTGCTGTTTTTTTTCTTTTTTCTTTTCTTTTTTGGCCCCACAGCCTGTGGGTGGGATCTTGTGGGATCTTAGTTCCCCGACCAGGGATCTAACCCGCATCCCCTGCAGTGGAAGCTTGGAGTCTTAACCACTGGACTGCCAGAGAAATCCTTCTTCCTGTTTTCTTATTTAGTTTCTTAATTCAAACCGAGGAGAAAATTGAGAGGCAGGCTGTACTGGGCTATTTGACGCTACATCAGTGGTTTCATTTATTCATTCATTCATTCATGCTACGTTGGGTCTTTGTTGCTGCACCTGGGATTTCTCTAATTGTGGAGAGCGGGGGCTACTCTTCATTGTGGTGAGTGGGCTTCTCATTGCGGTGGCTTCTCTTGTTGCGGAGCACGGGTTCTAGGCGTGCGGGTTTCAGTAGTTGTGGCACACGGGCTTAGCTGCTCCGCGGCATGTGGGATCTTCCCCACCCAGGGCTCAAACCCATGTTCCCAGCATTGGCAGGCGGATTCTTAACCACTGCGCCACCAGGGAAGTCCCCATCAGCGGTTTTAAACCCTGGCTGCAAGTTGGAACCACCTGGGGAGATTTGATAACTACTGCTATACAAGCCTCACCCAGGCCAACAAATGATAATCTCTGGGAGTGAGGCACAGCACTCTCTGGCTGATTTGTTCTTTCTTTCTTTCTAACTTTGTATTATGGAAGATTTCTAACGTGCATAATTCAAACAGTATAGTGAACTGTCAGGTACCCACCACTCAACTTCAGTGTTGATGAACCCATGACCTGTCTGCTTGCGTAGCCATATCTACTCCTCCTCTACCACTTCCCTCTGGATTATTTTGAAGCAGATCCTAGACATCATATCATTTCACCCATAATATTTCAGCATACATCTCAAAAAGATAAGGGCTCTATTTTTAAAAATAACTATAGTTATTAAAAATAACTACAGTACCATTATTTCACCCCCCAAATTGACAATAAATAGTTAAAAGCATCCGATATCCAGTCAGTGTTCAAATTTCCTTGATTCTCTCATAAATATTATTTTACATTTAGTTTGTTCTGTTCAAGACCCAAATAAGAGTCACACCTTGACTTTGGTTGATAGAGCTCTATAAGTTCGTTCTGCCTCTTTTAGCCCCCTTGCATATTGTTTGTGTAAAAACCAGAGCCTTTGCCTGTAGAGTTCCCACATTCAGAATTTTGCTGCTTGCATTACTGTTGTGAGTTTTATCACATGCTTCTGTCTCCTATATTTGTTGGAAATTGGTAGTTAGTCTAGAGGCTTGATCTGACTCAGTAGATTTTGGGTAAGTGTGCTTCAAAGATGATGCGGTGTACAGGAGGTACACGCTGTACCGTTGTCTCTTTCTGTGACAATAGCAGCCAATGGTGATCATACCTAGACCCATTAATTTATTACCAACGTGATGCTAATGCACCATTGGTTTGTGTGGTCCAGGGGGAGGGGCCATGCCCCACTTCCTTGCTCTCTTTGCATAACCCTTGGACAGAGGCAGGAGAAGGTAGGTGGTGATAGTGGCCCCAAGTTCAAGGTCCAAGTTGCTTATGAGTTTCTCTCTTTCTCTCTTCATTCAGGATATTGCTGTCTCTTTCTCATTCAGTTGAATACGTATAAATATTTAGGCAGAAGCACATGACATTATTATTTTGGAGGCTTATAACTGTGACCTCTCTCAACCAATTTAGGTATAAGATAGAGACAGCCCTTGTTTATGTGTATGCACCAGGTAATTTTAAAAATATAGTTTTTGTTTGTTTGTTTTTGTGATGAGATTTGGAGATGAAGAAAAGTGGGCTGTCTGACTTACCTTTCTGTTTATCCTCTGCTCAGAACAATTTTTAAATGTGTTTATGTTCCTTTAGTAAACAGTGTTTCTCCAAGTTTTGGGTAGTTTTTGTAGAACTTCTTGGGGGTGGGAAGAAGGTTGAACAGTGGGTCTTGGAGCACTCGCTATACCCCAGATCTGTCATCCATTTGGTTACTTTGTGTTTGAGGGCCCTGAATATTTCAACTGTAAAAAAGGGTTCTGCTTCTAAATAAAGTTAGAAAATCACTTTGGGATAAATAACATAAGAAAGGTGCCAAGAACTGTTCTAGGGGTACACAAGGCTGGACTTCAGAATTTGACATGTATTCCACAGAGAGAGCAATTCTAGTTGGTAGGTAGTTGTTGTATTAGAAAACTGGGACCTCTGTAAGGGTGATACATTTGGTTTTCTCTGAATCACACAAAGTATGTCCCAAATGATTACACTAGGTCAGCGAGACTGTGGCCCTGACAGGTGGGCTGAGATGGTGAGTGTCTTAGCTTGTGCTGCCTTAACACAGTACCACAGACTAAGGGGCTTAAACAACAGGAATTTCTCACAGTCCTGGAAGCTGGAAATTCAAGATCAAGGTGTTGGCAGGTTTGGTTTCTCCCAAGGCCTCTCTCCTTGGCTTGCACACGGCCACCTTCTTGCTGTGTCCTCACACGGGCTTTTTCTGTGTGTGCATCTCTGGTGTCTCTTCTTATAAGGACACCAATCCTACTGGGCTAGGGCCCCATCCTTATGACTTCATTTAACCTTAATTACCTCCTTAAAGGCCCTGTCTCCACATTTTTCACATTGGGGGTTGGGGCTTCAACATATGAATTTGGTGGGATACAATTCAGCCCATAAAAGATGGGGGATTCCAGATCTGGGATGCTCTGGGTGTAGGCAGGCAGGAGTGAGCATGGTGGTCTTGTGGAACACCCTCCTCAGGCTCAGGATGCTTGGCCTTGGGAGGCGAGTGGGCCTGAGAAAGAAAGGGCCTTGCTGTAGAGGACTTGGGGATGCTAGGTCAGAGCCTATCAGGAGTCAGGTCCTGGGCTACAAGATGAGCACTGTGGCTTGGGAACCAGAAATAAGCCCAGTCATCAGCATTAGGAACCCCCGTCCGTGAAGCCTGATGAGCAGCCAGGATGATGTGGTGCTGAGTCTTGGTGGAAGCTAGCTTCTTCTGTGCCCACAGTCCAGCCATTGGCCAAGGTCCCAGGAACTGGGTTTGGCCTCTTGGGGAGAGAGGCTGCCGAGACTAGATGGTTATTAAGACCAGCCAAGTGGACTAGGATTCACAGTGAGGCTTTAGGACCAGGGTATAAGTGGGGAGGGAAGGTGGAGTACAGACTAGGAACTGAGCAAAAGCTCAGTCTAAAGGAAGGGCCCAATCTGGAGGGTTATGAAGGGGAACTCAGTCCAGTAGCCCCATAGGTTCTAAGAGCTCTCTGGGCCACCGGGGCCCCACGGTGGAGGGTAGCAGACTGTTTCCCGTGGGCTTCTATTGGCCAGGCTTGGTTCTCTGCTTGGAAACTGATACGGAAAGGAGGGGAGAGAGCCTCTTTTTTGGTGTGCATGTGTGAGACTCCGTCATGTGGTCACCCAGCTGATGGTATGGCTTCTATGCCATGTGTGTAGCATGGTGCTGCAGCCTCGCCATGAGGAGGTGAAGCTGTGGTCCTGCCTATCAGCAGGTGATAATCTGCTTGGAGCTAAAAGAGATACATGAAAATTCAGCAACACAGGGCAGGATAACAGTAAGAGAGTAAGAGTTCAGAGAAGGGAAGACAGGCAATAGTGACAGTCTGGAGACCCTAGAGAATATTTTCTAAAAATTTTTGTGAAAAATTTTAAGTGTCCAGAAAAATTGTAAGAATATATCTACCACTTAGATTTAGCTGTTGTTAACACTGTATCACATTTGCTTTACCTATATATTATATATATAATATACATATATATGGTAGGTGTTGTGTGTATCACAAACATACACTCATACTTTTTTTCTTGCTAAGTCACCTGAAACAAAATCATTTGAGATTCCAGCACACATCTCCTAAGAATAAGGAGACTCTCCTACATAACCATAATAGCATGACCACACATGAGAAAATTGACAACTATTCCTTGATATCATCTAATATCCGGGCCCTATTCAAATTCAGAGTTTGGATAACAGAAACAATAATCGTAACTAACATTTATCGAGCACTTATTATGTGCTAGGTACTCTACTCAGTGCTGTATGGTTATTGCCTTACTGCTGTATTTAGTCTCCCTAACAGACAGGAATATTGTCAGGCACTGTTGTCATCTCATTTTATAGGCAAGGGAACAAGTTCAGGAGGTTAAGGGACTTGTGTGAAGCCCCACAGCTGGTAAGTGGTGGACCATTCCACATCTAAGGCTGTCTGACTCTAGAACTCCCTTCTCAGACGCCACTCTAGTAAGTAAAGAGCCTTCACCTGGGCCTTTAGGACTCAAGGGGGGATTGGATGTAAGAGGAGGGGAAGGAGGGCATTCCTGGGGCGTGGGGTGAAATCCTGAGATCACAGTTTGGACGTTCAGGAGCTTTCAGGGCTAGCAAGTGACTGACCCGGCTGCACTTTGCCCCAATTTCATCCGTCTGCTTTTTCTTCCCCAGGCCTTTTGATCGGGCATTGCTTCTTTTCTCTTCCACTGGGGTTGAGTAGGGAAAATAGAAATTGTCACAGCTTGTTAGCAACTTTGATGGAAGATCTGGCAGAAGAGAAGGGAAGCTGAAGTGTGGAGATGACCTGTGGATCTGGGTTTTCCATACGGCCCACTGCAGTGTGATGGGGGCTGCGTCTGGCTTGGTGGCAAAATCTTGCCCAGCTGGGTAGCCTGGGTTTGCATGCCAAAGGATGTTGCAGGAAGAGCTCCTTTGCCTTTGGGGGGGCCACCTTGGAAATGCCCCCATGGTCTAGTTGGTCTGACTGTGATCTTTTCTATTCTTTCCCCTCTCCAGCTCGCAGACCTCTGAAGAGAGTGCCATTGAGACAGGTTCCAGCAGTTCTACCTTCATCAAGAGAGAGGATGAGACCATCGAGGACATCGACATGATGGACGACATTGGCATAGACTCCTCGGACCTGGTGGAAGACAGCTTCCTGTAACTGGCAGATTCGGAGGGGACCTTCCACTCCTGGAACCAACTTGGATCCTTTTAAGAAAACCACTTTACTGCAATGCAAAGTTTGAGGGGAGGACTTGGATGATGTGTAAAGAGAAGTTCCCAGCCAAGGGCCTCAGGGAACCTTCTAAATACGAATGAATGGGATATTCTGAAATGAACTTTTTTGTTGTGGCCTCTGGCAATGCTTCAGTAGCATCTCATTGGCATGTGAAGTATGGAGGTAGATGGACAAGGAGATAACGGGCCACAGGAGACAAACTTTGCGATTCAGGGGCATTGGTGAGATTCCAACGTACACAACTTTTACTGCAACAAAACTCCAGCATTGTAATTATGTAAATAACTCTAACCAAGGATGTGTTTTGATTTGTATTAACTATCTTCTCTGGACTTCTGGAGAGACCACTCAGTCCACCCATGTACTTCACGCTTGAAACCTGGTATCAGCTGCTGTTGGACTTTCTTATGAAGTACATGCAAAACCACTTTTGAACCTTAAAAGGTACTGGTACTATAGCATTTTACATTTTTTTTTTTTTTTTAGTGTTGAGGAGATAAAAGATAATAATTAACCAACTTTGTTTATTAGATTTGGGTCATTTATAAGCCCGACAACTCATTTTCATATTGTAATCTACGTTTATAATAATGCTACTGTTATCAGTAACGCTAAATGTGTAATATGTAACACGTTTTCCCTACAGAAAAAGCACAATTTAAAAAAAATCCTTACTAAGTAGGTGACAAGTTTGACAGTTTTTGACATTTATATTAAATAACATGTTTCTCTATAAAATATGGTTATAGCTTTAGTGGATTAAATTTAGTTGAACATAGAGAACAAAGTAAGAGTAGTGTCTTCCAGCAAGTCAGAGTTTTTAACTGTGTACTGAATAGTTCCCTAATCCATTGTACTAAAAGCAATTAACTGCCCTTTGAAGTAATGCGATTTGGAATAAATAAACAAAACCCCTAAATCCTAAATGTTCTCAATATTAAGGCATGAGTCTCTGCCTAACATGACTTCTCATATTATTACCCAGTGGAAAAAGTAATCATCAGCAAAAAGACTGGATTTGCAGAGATTTTTTTTTCATGCCTGGTGATAATTCTGGTGGATCTCAACACATAGATATTTTAAATTCTGCGAACCCTGAAAAAGTCAGAAGGATGCCCTGAACAGGAGCCCCCTTCCTTACCCCCAGGAGGAATAGTTTGGAACTCTGAGACAATAAAGGCATTGTTTAGTGAAGGCTGTGTATGCCATAGCCTGGATCCTTGGTCCCCATATGGAACCGGCAACCAGAATCATGAGATTCTATGTCCCCATCCGAGAGATTCTGAATTAATTAGGTCTGGGGGAGCAGAGACCTGTATTTTTATAAACATCCTGGCTGTTCTGATCAGCCAGATTTGGGGAACACCGGCGTAGATGACAGGAAGTTGCCATGGGAAAAAAATAATTGGAAATAGAAATCAACCACGTAGGAAGCCTCCATTTAAATCTTTGGCTCTGGGTCAGTGACATTTAATGCCATATATCTGGCAATTGCCACACTTAATTTAATATCACAGTCTTAGCTGAGACTGAGCAAGCCAAGTCTTGGTTTAGTAGATCTCACTGCATGGGGAACTGAACCCCCTCCCCACCAGTTTCCCGCCAAAAGGCATGTACAAAAATGATGCAATTCAGTGTACCAAGTCTCTGTATGACCAGGTCACTATTTTGGTGAAAAAAATTTTTTTAAGTTTTACTGATACTTTGGGGTTAGAGGGGAGGACAGATTGTCACATCCATCCAGATTGTCAAACCGGTTGTTGTGGGTTCATTGGCATTCTGTGCGATACCACTTAATTGCTGACACCATATGAATGAAACATGGGCTGTGATTACTGCAATCACTGTGCGTACTCGTGGCAGGTGATGCTTTGGAAGATGTAGAAGCAATAACAAGGTACTTGACTACCTACTGGTGTAATCTCAATGCAAGCCCCACCTTTTTCATGGTAAGTGTGAAGACTGAGCCAGATTGGCCAATTTAAAAAGAAAACCTGACTAGGTTCTGTAGAGCCAATTGGACTTGAAATACGTTTGTGTTTCTAGGATCACAGCTCAAGCACTCTGTTTATCGCTCCCTGTTTATCATACAGCCTCCTTTTGTTGGTGCTTTGCATTTTGATGTCCTTTGAGTCTTGCATGACATCATGAGGCTGGATGAAAATTCTCAGACCAGCAGGATCTAGTCCTGACAAATGCTGTCACCTGAGTTTGTATGTGGCTGCATTTTTTTTTTTTTCTCTCTTAAATAGTGTTTTCAGTGTATGACAGATTTGTTTCCTTTCTGGCCTCCTGCAAAGACCCCAGATGAAAATTTGTCAATCCTTCCTGCTTTCTATTTTTATGAAGACAATCAAAGTTGGCCTGAGAAACACAATTTGTGACTTTTTAAATGATTGATTATGTCCTTAAAATGTGGTCTGCCAATCTGTACAAAATGGTCCTATTTTTGTGAAGAGGGACGTGAGATAAAATGATGTTATACATCAATATGTATATATGTATTTCTATATAGACTTGGAGAATACTGCCAAAACATTTATGACAAGCTGTATCACTGCCTTTGTTTATATTTTTTTAACTGTGATATTCCCCACAGGCACATTAACTGTTGCACTTTTGAATGTCCAAAATTTATATTTTAGAAATAATAAAGAGAAAAATACGTAAATGTTCCCAAAACGGTGGTGTGGTGAATGTTGGAGAACTAACTCGATAGGAGAGTCTACCGATACAATTGTATTACAAATTGCCCCGTTCATGTTTTTGTTTTAAAACGTGTAAATGAAGATCTTTATATTTCAATAAATGAGATATATATATAATTTTAAATTATGCTAAGGTTTTAGCATTTTTGTCTTTAGTTTAACCATAAATTAAACCAATCCTGTTTAATTTACTTTAGTGACGTTCTAGTAGGACTCTGTATTATGGTTTTAATGAAACCAATAGAAAATTCTAGTTTCAAACATTATTTGAGGTCGTTAGTTCTCAGAACCAGCATTTGGCTTAAAGATGACTGGCACCTAGCTCATCTTTGATCCTGTCTATTGTTTGTTATAGTAGCATTTTGTGCATTTTCCCCTGCACAAGGAATACAAGACTGCATTTACTCTGGACCCGGTTCAAACATTGTTCAAGTACGTAAAATAAAAGGTTAAAGTCTTTTTTCACTGTATCTTCTTCCCTGTCCCTGTCCCATTTCCCAGAGGAAGAACTGCATCTTTTTTGTGTGTTCTTTTATCCTTTCAGCCCCCTTTTTGTTCATCTGCTTATATACATATATACACATCTCTACTTTGCTTTATATTTTACCTAAATGGGGTTGTACTTTATGTAATGCTTTGTAATGTGCTTTGTTCTTTCTTTTTAATATACTTAATTTTTTTTAGAGCAGTTTTAAGTTCATAGCAAAATCGAGCAAAGGTACAGAGATTTCCCTCATACGCCCCCGTACATTCACCACCTCTCCCATTATCACCATCCCCCACAGAGTGGTACCTTTGTTACCTACATTGACACATCATTATCACCAGAGTCCACAGTGTTTCTTCTCTTTAAGTGCTATCTTTTAGAGATCTCTGTCACAAGTATATATAGGTAAACCTTCCTAATTTTTTATCAGCTGCATAGTATCCTATTGTGTAAATATACCATAATTTATGCAATCTCGTTCCTATAGATAGATTTATAGTTTCCAATTCTTTGCTGTTAAAATGACTTCATGGACTTCCCTGGTGGCGCAGTGTTTAAGAATCCTCCTGCCAATGCAGGGGACACGGGTTTGAGCCCTGGTCTGGGAAGATCCCACATGCTGCAGAGCAACTAAGCCCATGCACCACAACTACTGAGCCTGCGCTCTAGAGCCCATGAGCACAACTACTGAGCCTGTATGCCACAACTCCTGAAGCCTGCGTGCCTAGAGCCCGTGCTCTGCAACAAGAGAAGCCACCGCAATGAGAGGCCCGTGCACCGCAACGAAGAGTAGCCCCTGCTCACTTCAACTGGAGAAAGCCCGCGCACAGTAACAAAGGCCCAACGCAGTCAAAAATAAATAAAATAAAATAAATAAAATAGAGGGAGGGGCTTCCCTGGTGGTGCAGTGGTTGAGAGTCTGCCTGCCGATGCAGGGGACACGGGTTTGTGCCCCTGTCCGGGAAGATCCCACATGCCGCGGAGCAGCTGGGCCCGTGAGCCATGACCGCTGAGCCTGCGCGTCGGGAGCCTGTGCTCCGCAACGGGAAAGGCCACAACAGTAAGAGGCCCGCATACCGCAAAAAAAAAAAAAAAAAAAAAAAAAAAAAAAAAATAGAGGGAGGAGCTTCAAGATGGCGGAAGACTAAGATATGGAGATCACCTTCCTCCCCACAAATACATTGGAAATATATCTACATGTGGAACAACTCCTACAGAACACCTACTGAATGCTGGCAGAAGACTTCAGACCTCCCAAAAGGCAAGAAACTCCCCACGTACCTGGGTAGGGCAAAAGAAAAAAGAAAAAACAGAGACAAAAGAATAGGGACGGGACCCGCACCAGTGGGAGGGAGCTGTGAAGGAGGAAAGGTTCCCACACACTAGGAGCCCCTTGGCGGGCGGAGACTGCGGGTGGCGGAGGGGGGAGCTTCGGCGCCGCGGAGGAGAGCGCAGCCACACGGGGGCGGAGGGCAAAGCGGGGAGATTCCCGCACAGAGGATCAGGGCCGACCGGCACACACCAGCCCGAGAGGCTTGTCTGCTCACCCGCCGGGGCGGGCGGGGCTGGGAGCTGAGGCTCGGGCTTCGGTCGGAGCGCGGGGAGGGATTGGCGGCGTGAACACAGCCTGAAGGGGTTAGTGCGCCAAGGCTAGCCGGGAGGGAGTCCGGGAAAAGTCTGGAGCTGCCGAAGAGGCAAGAGACTTTTTCTTGCCTCTTTGTTTCCTGGTGGGCGAGGAGAGGGGATTAAGAGCGCCGCTTAAAGGAGCTCCAGAGACGGGCGCGAGCTGCGGCTAAAAGCGCGGACCCCAGAGACAGTCATGAGACGCTAAGGCTGTTGCTGCCGCCACCAAGAAGCCTGTGTGCGAGCACAGGTCACTCTCCACACCCCTCTTCCGGGGAGCCTGTGCAGCCCGCCACTGCCAGGGTCCCGGGATCCAGGGACAACTTCCCCGGGAGAACGCACGGCGCGCCTCAGGCTGGTGCAACGTCACGCTGGCCTCTGCCGTAGCAGGCTCGCCCTGCACGCCATGCCACTCCCTCCCCCTGGCCTGAGTGAGCCAGAGCCCCCGAAACAGCTGCTCCTTTAACCCCGTCCTGTCTGAGCGAAGAACAGACGCCCTCAGGCGACCTATACGCAGAGGCAAGGCCAAATCCAAAGCTGAACCCCCAGAGCTGTGCGTACAAAGAAGAGAAAGGGAAATCTCTCCCAGCAGCCTCAGGAGCAGTGGATTAAATCTCCACAATCAACTTGATGTACCCTGCATCTGAGGAATAACTGACTAGACAATGAATCATCCCAAAATTGAGGAGGTGGACTTTGGGAGCAACAATATATATATATATATTTTCCCTTTTTCTCTTTTTGTGAGTGTGTATGTGTATGCTTCTGTGAGATTTTGTCTGTATAGCTTTGCTTCCACCATTTGTCCTAGGGTTCTATCCTTCCTTTTTTTGTTTTTTAAAATATTTTTTCTTAATAATTATTTTTTTATTTTAATAACTTTATTTTATCTTACTTTATTTTATTTTTCTTTCTTTCTTTCTTTCCTTCCTTCCCTCCTTCCTTCCGTCCTCCCTCCCTCCCTCCTATCTTTCTTTCTTTCTTTCTTTCTTTCTTTCTTTCTTTCTTTCTTTCTTTCTTTCTTTCTTCTTTTTCTCCCTTTTATTCTGAGACGTGTGGATGAAAGGCTCTTGGTGCTGCAGCCAGGAGTCAGTGCTGTGCCTCTGAGGTGGGAGAGCCAACTTCAGGACACTGGTCCACAGGAGACCTCCCAGCTCCACATAATATCAAATGGCAAAAATCTCCCAGAGATCTCCATCTCAACACCAGCACCCAGCTTCACTCAACAACCAGCAAGCTACAGTGCTGGACATCCTATGCCAAACAACTAGCAAGACAGGAACACAACCCCACCTATTAGCAGAGAGGCTGCCTAAAATCATAATAAGTCCACAGACACCCCAAAACACACCACCAGATGTGGACCTGCCCACCAGAGAGACAAACTCCAGCCTCATCCACCAGAACACAGGCACTAGTCCCCTCCACCAGGAAGCCTACACAACCCACTGAACCAACCTTAGCCACTGGGGACAGACCAAAAACAACAGGAACTACGAACCTGCAGCCTGCAAAAAGGAGACCCCAAACACAGTAAGATAAGCAAAATGAGAAGACAGAAAAACACACAGCAGATGAAGGAGCAAGAGAAAAACCCACCACACCTAACAAATGAAGAGGAAATAGGCAGTGTACTTGAAAAAGAATTCAGAATAATGATAGTAAAGATGATCCAAATCTTGGAAATAGAATAAAGAGAATGCAAGAAACATTTAACAAGGACCTAGAAGAACTAAAAATGAAACAAGCAATGATGAACAACACAGTAAATGAAATGAAAAATACTCTAGATGGGATCAATAGCAGAATAACTGAGGCAGAACGGATAAGTGACCTGGAAGATAAAATAGTGGAAATAACTACTTCAGAACAGAATAAAGAAAAAAGAATGAAAAGAATTGAGGACAGTCTCAGAGACCTCTGGGACAACATTAAGTGCACCAACATTCGAATTATAGGGGTTCCAGAAGAAGAAGAGAAAAAGAAAGGGACTGAGAGAATATTTGAAGAGATTATAGTTGAAAACTTCCCTAATATGGGAAAGGAAATAGTTAATCAAGTCCAGGAAGCACAGAGAGTCCCATACAGGATAAATCTAAGGAGAAATACACCAAGACACATATTAATCAAACTGTCAAAAATTAAATCCAAAGAAAACATATTAAAAGCAGCAAGGGAAAAACAACAAATAACACACAAGGGAATCCCCATAAGGTTAACAGCTGATCTTTCAGCAGAAACTCTGCAAGCCAGAAGGGACTGGCAGGACATATTTAAAGTGATGAAGGAGAAAAACCTGCAATCAAGATTACTCTACCCAGCAAGGATCTCATTCAGATTTGATGGAGAAATTAAAACCTTTACAGACAAGCAAAAGCTGAGAGAGTTCAGCACCACCAAACCAGCTTTACAACAACTGCTAAAGGAATTTCTCTAGGCAAGACACACAAGAGAAGGAAAAGACCTTGACGAAAAGAAATGACGAACCCAAAACAATTAAGAAAATGGGAATAAGAACATACATATCGATAATTACCTTAAATGTAAATGGACTAAATGCTCCCACCAAAAGACACAGATTGGCTGAATGGATAAAAAAACAAGACCCATATATATGCTGTCTACAAGAGACCCACTTCAGACCTAGAGACACATACAGACTGAAAGTAAGGGGATGGAAAAAGATATTCCATGCAAATGGAAACCAAAAGAAAGCTGGAGTAGCAATTCTCATATCAGACAAAATAGACTTTAAAATAAACACTATTACAAGAGACGAAGGACACTACATAATGATCAAGGGTTCGATCCAAGAAGAAGATATAACAATTGTAAATATTTATGCACCCAACATAGGAGCACCTCAATACATAAGGCAAATACTAACAGCCATACAAGGGGAAATCCACAGTAACAGAGTAGTACTAGGGGACTTTAACACCCCACTTTCAGCAATGGACAGATCATCTAAAATGAAAATAAATAAGGAAACACAAGCTTTAAATGATACATTAAACAAGATGGACTTAATTGATATTTATAGGACATTCCATCCAAAAACAACAGAATACACATTTTTCTCAAGTGCTCATGGAACATTCTCCAGGATAAATCGTATCTTGGGTCACAAATCAAGCCTTGGTAAATTTAAGGAAATTGAAATTGTATCAAGTATCTTTTCCGACCACAATGCTATGAGACTAGATATCAATTACAGGAAAAGATCTGTAAAAAATACAAACACATGGAGGCTAAACAATACACTACTAAATAACGAAATGATCACTGAAGAAATCAAAGAGGAAATCAAAAAATACCCAGAAACAAATGGCAATGGAGACATGACGACCCAAAACCTATGGGATGCAGCAAGAGCAGTTCTATAGGGAAGTTTATAGCAATAAAATCCTACCTTAAGAAACAGGAAACATCTCGAATAAACAACCTAACCTTTCACCTAAAGCAATTAGAGAAAGAAGAACAAAAAACTGCCAAAGTTAGCAGAAGGAAGGAAATCATAAAGATCAGATGAGAAATAAATGAAAAAGAAATAAAGGAAATGATAGCAAAGATCAATAAAACTAAAAGCTGGTTCTTTGAGAAGATAAACAAAATTGATAAACCATTAGCCAGACCCATCAAGAGAAAAAGGGAGAAGCCTCAAATCAATAGAATTAGAAATGAAAAAGGAGAAGTAACAACTGACACTGCAGAAATATAAAAGATCATGAGAGATTACTACAAGCAACTCTATGCCAATAAAATGGACAACCTGGAAGAAATGGACAAATTCTTAGAAATGCACAACCTGCCAAGACTGAATCAGGAAGAAATAGAAAATATGAACAGACCAATCACAAGCACTGAAATTGAAACTGTGATTAAAAATCTTCCAACAAACAAAAGCCCAGTACCAGATGGCTTCACAGGCGAATTCTATCAAACATTTAGAGAAGGGCTAGCACCTATCCTTCTCAAACTCTTCCAAAATATAGCAGAGGGAGGAACACTCCCAAACTCATTCTACGAGGCCACCATCACCCTGATACCAAAACCAGACAAGTTGTCACAAAGAAAGAAAACTACAGGCCAATATCACTGATGAGCATAGATGCAAAAATCCTCAACAAAATACTAGCAAACAGAATCCAACAGCACATTAAAAGGATCATACACCATGATCAAGTGGGGTTTATTCCAGGAATGCAAGGATTCTTCAATATATGCAAATCAATCAACGTGATACACCATATTAACAAATTGAAGGAGAAAAACCACATGATCATCTCAATAGATGCCGAGAAAGCTTTCGACAAAATGCAACCCCCCTTTATGATAAAAACCCTGCAGAAAGTAAGGATAGAGGGAACTGCCCTCAACATAATAAAGGCCATATATGACAAACCCACAGCCAACATCATCCTCAATGGTGAAAAACTGAAAGCATTTCCACTAAGATCAGGAACAAGACAAGGTTGCCCACTCTCACCACTCTTATTCAACATAGTTTTGGAAGTTTTAGCCACAGCAATCAGAGAAGAAAAGGAAATAAAAGGAATCCAAATCGGAAAAGAAGAAGTAAAGCTGTCACTGTTTGCAGATGACATGATCCTATACATAGAGAATCCTAAAGATGCTACCAGAAAACTACTAGAGCTAATCAATGAATTTGATAAAGTAGCAGGATACAAAATTAATGCACAGAAATTTCTGGCATTCCTATACACTAATGATGAAATATCTGAAAGTGAAATCAAGAAAACACTCCCATTTACCATTGCAACAAAAAGAATAAACTATCTAGGAATAAACCTACCTAAGGAGACAAAAGACCTGTATGCAGAAAATTATAAGACACTGATGAAAGAAATTAAAGATGATACAAATAGATGGAGAGATATACCATGTTCTTGGATTGGAAGAATCAACATTGTGAAAATGACTCTACTACCCAAAGCAATCTACAGATTCAATGCAACCCCTATCAGACTACCACTGGCATTTTTCACAGAACTAGAACAAAAAATTTCACAATTTGTATGGAAACACAAAAGACCCCGAATAGCCAAAGCAATCTTGCGAATGAAAAACGGAGCTGGAGGAATCAGGCTCCCTGACTTCAGACTATATACTATAAAGCTACAGTAATCAAGACAGTATGGTAATGGCACAAAAACAGAAAGATAGATCAATCGAACAGGATAGAAAGCCCAGAGATAAACCCACGCACATATGGTCACCTCTTCTTTGATAAAGGTGGCAGGAATGTACAGTGGAGAAAGGACAGCCTCTTCAATAAGTGGTGCTGGGAAAACTGGACAGGTGCATGTAAAAGTATGAGATTATGTCTCTCCCTAACACCATACACAAAAATAAGCTCAAAATGGATTAAAGACATAAATGTAAGGCCAGAACCTATCAAACTCTTAGAGGAAAACATAGGCAGAACTCTCTATGACATAAATCACAGCAAGATCCTTTTTGACCCACCTCCTAGAGAAATGGAAATAAAAACAAAAATAAACAAATGGGACCTAATGAAACTTCAAAGCTTTTGCACAGCAAAGGAAACCATAAACAAGACCAAAAGACAACCCTCAGAATGGGAGAAAATATTTGCAAATGAAGCCGCTGACAAAGGATTAATCTCCAAAATTTATAAGCAGCTCATGCAGCTCAATAACAAAAAAACAAACAACCCAATCCAAAAATGGGCAGAAGACCTAAATAGACATTTTTCCAAAGAAGATATACAGACTGCCAACAAACACATGAAAGAATGCTCAACATCATTAATCATTAGAGAAATGCAAATCAAAACTACAATGAGATATCATCTCACACCAGTCAGAATGGTCATCATCAAAAAATCTAGAAACAATAAATGCTGGAGAGGGTGTGGAGAAAAGGGAACACTCTTGCACTGCTGCTGGGAATGGGAATTGGTACAGCCACTTGGGAGAAAAGTATGGAGGTTCCTTAAAAAACTAAAAATAGGGGCTTCCCTGGTGGTGCAGTGGTTGAGAGTCCGCCTGCCGATGCAGGGGACACGGGTTCGTGCCCCGGTCCGGGAAGATCCCACATGCTGTGGAGCGGCTGGGCCCGTGAACCATGGCCGCTGAGCCTGCACGTCCGGAGCCTGTGCTCCGCAACGGGAAAGGCCACAACAGTGAGAGGCCTGCATACCGCAAAATAAAAAAAATTAAAAAAAAAAACTACAAATAGAACTACCATATGACCCAGCAATCCCACTACTGGGCATATAGCCTGAGAAAACCATAATTCAAAAAGAGTCATGTACCACAATGTTCATTGCAGCTCTATTTACAATAGCCCGGAGATGGAAACAACCTAAGTGTCCATCATTGGATGAATGGATGAAGAAGATATGGCACATATATACAATGGAATATTACTCAGGCATAAAAAGAAACGAAATTGAGCTATTTGTAATGAGATGGATGGACCTAGAGTCTGTCATACAGAGTGAAGTAAGTCAGAAAGAGAAAGACAAATACCGTATGCTAACACATATATATGGAATTTAAGAGAAAAAAAAATGTCATGAAGAACCTAGGGGTAAGACAGGAATAAAGACACAGACCTACTAGAGAATGGACTTGAGGATATGGGGAGGGGGAAGGGTAAGCTGTGACAAAGCAAGAGAGTGGCGTGGACATATATACACTACCAAACGTAAAATAGATAGCTAGTGGGAAGCAGCCGCATAGCACAGGGAGATCAGCTGGGTGCTTTGTGACCACCTAGAGGGGTGGGATAGGGAGGGTGGGAGGGAGACGCAAGAGGGAGGAGATATGGGGATATATGTATATGTATAGCTGATTCACTTTGTTATAAAGCAGAAACTAACACACCATTGTAGAGCAATTATAGTCCAATAAAGATGTTAAAAATGTATAAATAAAATAAAATTTTAAAAATGTAAAATGACTTCCTGAACGTCCTTGCACATACATCCTTGTGCACATACAGAAGTGTTTTGTTAGGACAAATTCATAGAAATAAATTGCTAGGCCAAATGGTGTGCAGAAGTAAACTGATATTGAGCCCATGTCTCCAGATATGATTGTCACAGTAAATTCTGGAATGTCTGCATGTGAATCGTCTGTTTTGCTAATTACTTGCAGTTTTACAGGGTTTCCTCTGCCTCACAGTGCTCACTGATGTGACGTGTGGGAGGATGTGGGGTTTTGGGCTCTGAAGCATGCCAAATCAAAAGACTTTAGGAAGTAATAAAAAGATAAATTCGTCTTATTTTCAATTCATGGATAATGCAGGTTGATTATGTTGTTAATTGGAATATAGCCTCCTATTCCAATGTAACTCCTTATTGCCCATGTTCAGGTAGGCTGCAGATTAAAGCACGCCTCCTTGGAGTTGAAGCTGAAAGGAGTTTGGCTGCAGGTTGGATATTGGCTCAGCCTCTGTTCCAGCCCAGGAAGAAGGTAGATCATCAGGAACAATAATCCTACTGATTAAACAATAGCTTCCTAATCTAGCATCAAATCAGTGCTCCAAGCACTGCCGAGAGATCTTTTTGTTCTCCTTTTTTAATGTATAATTCTACCTCTTAATTTAACGCAGGCAATTCTCCTACTTTATACAGTCATAATAATAATGATTTTTACTGTTGGAAGGTTTTAAAACTTTTTCAAAGATCCTTTTCATGTTTACTTATTTTGAATCTTACAGTAACACTGAGGCAGGGAAGACCTTTTATAGCTGGGGAAACCACATGATTTCTAAAAATCATACAACAGTAATGAGAGCACTGGGATTAGAAATTCCAAATATACTAATTCCAGTGTTGTTTGCACTACAACACACCATGGAAAAGCAAGAGTTACTGGGAAGTGTCAGTATTCAGAAATAGGTTGCTTTGCTTCTTGAAATATTTCAAAAGACAAGTGATGGACTAGCCAGTCTATAGAACTGTTTTATGCATTTGTATAAGAACAATCTCTTTTCAGGCTGTACTACAGTTCTAATAATGGACATTATGATTTTAATAGCTATGTGCTTCATAAAATGCAGCTCAGGGAAATAGCTTAGAATATCTGAAACCATCATAAACTAGGCAATTTTCCCTGGGATAACAGGGCGATAGAAATGCTTTATTATCTCTGACTCCAAATACATATAAGGATTAAGTCCAACCACATTGTTACAGCAAAATTAATATACTGTGTTTATAACAGACACAATTTTTTACCCTCATCATTAAAATATATGTGAAAATATAAATGTGGCCTTAATTAGCAGATTCCAACATTCTGTTCCACCCAGTTACATAAATAGCACCCGTGTCCTAAAGAATAATGGGTGTATCCTCCCAAATGTATTCATACATGGGTAATGTTTCCATCACCCACATTCTTGTCTACATTTAAAGCGATGGAGACGTCAAGGACACATGGTCTCACGTGGCCAGGGAAGCATATTTGCTCACTGTTTCTGGTTTATAAGCTAATTGGAATTTTAAAGAGATTTGCCACATTATCCTGGCAGATGGTATTTTGCTTTATCATTATTCATGGGTATTAATGACTTCCCTCTGGAGCATGTGTATCCTGTCTATTTTGAATTTCATTACGTTTCATGCTGACTGCTCCAAAGAGAATCAGATCCAGTATTTTCTGTGTGGCGCATAAGCTGCCGATTGTTTGGTTGGTTAAAGTTTTAGGCTTGATTAGGAATTAAGTAACTCTTTGAAATGAAGAAAACCTTTTTCTTCTCTGTCCTGAGGATTACATTGCATTTATTTTTTTTAATTTTTTATTTTTTTGTGGTACGCAGGCCTCTCACTGCTGTGGCCTTTCCCGTTGCGGAGCACAGGCTCCGGACGCGCAGGCTCAGCGGCCGTGGCTCACGGGCCCAGCTGCTCCGCGGCATATGGGATCTTCCCAGACCGGGGCACGAACCCGTGTCCCCTGCATTGGCAGACGGACTCTCAACCACTGCGCCACCAGGGAAGCCCGTTGCATTTCTAATTTTTTGAGTTCCTACAGGATAGCGTGTGATATCTGGTATATATGAAGACAATTCCAGAATGGATGTGTCTTTCATTAGCCTGAGATAATTAGACATCCTTTCTTTGTAGAAAGGTTGGGGTTTTCTTCCTAAATGGAGAAAATGTGTGAGAACATAATGGAATAATCCGGCCCCAGAAAGTCATTTTTTAATTAATTCCTTCAACAAATACATATTAGAGAACAGCCTTTTCTTTGTTTCCTTGATCTCTAGAATGCTTACGCCTAAATGAGGCAGCTGGCAGACCTGATTCCAACGAGCTAATTACCTGAGGGGAACGGTATGGGACAGTAGAGCAGCACAGAGCCGAGAACTGCAGTAGGTGGAGGCCACAGTCCTTACTTGGGGGTAACAAAGAGCCAGAGGAGTAGGATGTAGATGGAACCTTCTGATAAAAAGAAAGCTTTTCTGCAACCAGAAGACACAAGTGTTGTTGGAACGTTCGAGAATGGGAGCTGGGGCTAGGGTAGCCAGACCTGGTGGCCTCACTTCCTGCAATCCCCTTGCTCGATTCCAGACACCATGGCCCCCTTCACACCCATCCTCCCAGACTTTCAAGAATGATTGTATTTTAACTAACCCAACATTGTAAATCAATTGCACGCCAATAAAAATTAAGCCAAAACAAAACACAACGTAGGGGTTCAAGGTGGCAAAAAAAGAAAAAGAAAAAATAAAGAGAATGATTGTATTTTGGTGCTGCCATTCAGCTGCTGTCGTAACTCCTTTTGCAACCAGAGTGAGACTATAGTGATGGTAGAGTCTAAAAGATGTGGATGGTGAGGTGATATCATGACCATATGGTAAGGTCATGACTTTCTAGTTATGATTTTGGAAACAAGGATCCTTCCAAACTGAAATATAAAGTGATATTTTGGCATACTTTTCTAAAAAGACACTTATTTAGTCATTGTTCAGCAACCATTTTCCATATATGTTAAGTCCTAGGGATACTAATAGCACTAACGTTCAGTGAACATTGTGGTTAATCGAGTTATACTTTGGAACTCTATTCCTCCCCCTCAGCCTCATAGGAGCAGATATTCTCCCTTCATTGATGTTGGACTTGACTGTGTGACTGTCTTTGACTAACAGGATGTTATCAGACATGATACAGTAGATACTTGAAGGTTGCTTGTGTTGAAGGACATATGCTCTTGACAATATTGAGTCTTCCAATCTGTAAACATGCTATATCTCTTCATTTGCTTAGGTCTTCGTTTTTTTCGTTACGCGGGCCTCTCACTGTTGTGGCCTCTCCCGTTGCGGAGCACAGGCTCCGGACGCGCAGGCTCAGCGGCCATGGCTCATGGGCCCAGCCGCTCCGCGGCATGTGGGATCTTCCCGGACCGGGGAAGGAACCCGCATCCCCTGCATCGGCAGGCGGACTCTCAACCACTGCGCCACCAGGGAAGCCCAACAAATGCATTCTTAAGTGATGCAACCCTTTTGGAACAAATGAAAAATTTCTATGGGAATGTTTGTAATTCCCATCTTTAATATACTTTCTTCACTGGGTTTCCAAGACATTAACCTCTCTTGGTTTTCCTCCTGCATCACTGGTGGCTTTTTTATCAGTTTCTTTGCTGATTCTTCTCTTCTCCTGGCCTCTATTTGTGTTGGAGTGCCCTAAGGCTAAGTCTTTGAATTTCATTTTTTTGATCTCATCTATCCTCATGGCTTCAAATAGCATCTATACGCTGGAAGCTCCTAATTGTATGTTTCTAGCCGAGTCCTCTCTCCTGAACTACAGATTCATGTGTCCAACTACCTGCTCAACATTTCCTTTGGATATCAGAGTTGACCTCTTAACTTCAAAACTTGACTCCTACTTCTTCCCTCAAGCTGATCTAACCTCAAGCTCCCTCATCTCTGTTAATGGCAACTCTATAATCTTCCAGTTGCTCATACCCCAAATCTCGGAGTCATCCCTGACAATTCTTTTTCTCTTTCTCACACTCTGCATCTAATCTGTTAAGACTTTGGTTCTACCTTAAGCATCTCCAAGATGTGTTTAGAATCTGACCACTTCTCACTACCTCTATTGCTAACACCCTGGGCCAAGCCACCATCACCCTTTGCCCGGACTACTGCAGTAGCATCCTGAAACGTCTACCTTGCTTTGCTCTTTCTCCTTCTACAACAGACTTTTCAAAGCAGCAGCCAGAGTGATCCTTTTAAAATGAAGTAGGATCATGATCACCCCTTTGCTCAAAATCCTGCAGTGACTCCCTCTTTTACTCAAAGTAAAACATAAAGTGTTTCAAATAGCTGTCAAAGCCCTTCAAGATCCAGCCTCTGGCATCTCCCAGCTTCTCCCATTCTCTCCTTTGCTTACTCCCTTCCAACCTCACTGGCCTCATTGCCGTTCTAGAACACAGGAAGGATACACCCATGTTATGGCCTTAGGGCTGGTTGTTCCCTTTGCCTGGAATGCTCCTCCTCTTGCTATGTTTGGATAATTGTCTCACGTCACATGTCTGCTCAACTTCACCTTTTCCGTGGGACTGACCCTGACTGCCCTATTTAATATTGACCTCAGCTCCATCCACCACCCCACCCATGCTGCCTCTGCTCCCTGCACTTACCCTGCTATACTCTCCCCATCCCCCAACTTGTAACCTTCTAACTCACTGTACAGTTTATCCACGAGCTCATGGTTATTTTCTATCTCCGATGCTAGAAACTAAGCTACACGATGACAGGATTTGTATCTGTTTTCTTCACTGATTTATCCCTGGTGCCTAGAATAGTGCCTGGTCCAGAGTAAGTGTTTAGTAAATATTTGATGCAGGATTGAATGAATCCCCATCCACAGAGGGAGGAGTTTCAGGAGGCTTTAGGGCAGCAGACAAATGGAGAAAGCAACACTTAAGTTGGAGGTCAAATTCAACATTGACCTAAAGCTCCTACCTATGTATGTCGATCAAAAATGCCTATGACATAATGGCTGTGCTCTTCTCGAATGAAAAAAGGGACAACAAACATGATAGTGAATGTGTGGGAAGTTTTTTAGCAGGGACACATCTGAAAAGTGCTGAAAAAGTGTTTAAATAGAGTTTCTCTTGAATCCAGAAAACTCAGACCCTCCATTGAAGCTATTTGCCACCATAACATCCTTTTTAGACTTATGGGAAGAATTACATTCTTATTTTTATTTTTTAATTTTTTTGGCAGCGTTGAGTCATTGTTGCTGCGCGCCGGCTTTCTCCAGTTGTGTCGAGCGGGGGCTACTCTTCGTTGGGGTGCGCGGGCTTCTCATTGCAGTGGCTTCTCGTTGCAGAGCACGGGCTCTAGAGCGCAGGCTCAGTAGTTGTGGTGCACGGGCTTAGTTGCTCTGCGGCATGTGGGATCTTCCTGCACCAGGGCTTGAACCCATGTCCCCTGCATTGGCAGGTGAATTCTTAACCACTGTGCCACCAGGGAAGTCCTACATTCTTATTTTAAATAAACCCCAGAGTTTTGCTGGCAACCTGTCCAAGCCTGGAGTGAAGCAAAAGCAAGAACCAGAGGCGGAGGAATTTCTGATCCTGAACACTATTGGAATTAAGTATGTGGGTGGTCTTGGGTGGTGGCTATTTTCATAAGAAATACACTTATGTATTTGTAGACCTTGAGGTGAATTTCTCAGAAACACTGACTTTTACCTCAGCAAGATTGAGAATTTGTTCCACTTCTGGAATGAATAAGCGAACATTGTGTAGTCTCAATTCCTCTTCAAATTCAGGACTCTGGTTAGGTTTCGATGGGGGCTACTTGGCAAAGAACCCAGTCCGTCCATAGAGGCATGCTTCAGCATGGAGTACGGCACACAATAGTCTGCATTATGATTATGCTACAGCTGAGGGCTAGCCACTTGATAGAGCTCCTCTATGTTAATGACACTACAATAGGAATTATTTATTCTTGTGGTTGTACTGAAGGGTAGGGACCAGGGGGCTCTCACAGAGCCCGGAATTCGAGTGCCTCCTTACATTTTGCACCCTAGGCATCTCACTTGCCTTACCCCTGTCGTCGTGGTCCTGCTGTCATCTGTTCCCATTCTGAACCAGTTGGAGTTGGCATTAGATGCTCCAGGAAATCTAGAATTTCTTCATGCTGAATTCCCTTAAATAGTGTCACCGATTTGATTCTGATGGTCTCTGGCCTTGGACAAACCTTTCCTCGTTAGCGTCTTGAAATTATGGAGAGCTCTCTGTGGAAACTGTTATTTTTTGGAATAAATAGTACCATTTGCTGCTGGAGAAGAGCATTTTCCTCCTATTTCCCTCTTTCCTCCCAAAAGATTGTCTTTCCTTTTCCCACAAACATCATTTATTCCATTTCTGTTGCCAAATCATTGTGTTTCTGATAACAATAATTGAGAATCTGGTGGAAAGTTTTTATAAACTAGCAACTGGGTTTAAACAAAGGCTTAAGGGTCAAGTTCTGATTAGTTGGACTCCTGAAAAGTTCTAACTAGAATGATGAATCCAGTTTTTTTATACATTTGGGGAATCTTTTACTGATTTTTCTTTTTAAATACGAACTTTTATATATGATATTGCATTAGGAAAGACTAACCAGGTCAGCTCCTTGTAGCTCTGTATCTGTTGCTTTGGTCAGATCACATGAATTTACTTGGGTTATGATAAGAAACTCTGCACCTGCCCAGGGATGATGCTTCGTGAGTATGATTCATCGACCAACTATATTGTCAGAAAAAACTCAGAAGTTGGTTTTTCTGGGGAAAGGCACTAACAGATCAGAGTCTTGAGAACTAATGATAGTAATGAATATGCTTATAATGTGCAAAGACTGCTATCACATATCTTAAATAAGCCTCATGATAATCACATGAGCTAACTCTTATTATTATCATTCTTATACGGTTGATCCTTGAACAATGCAAGGGTTAGGGGCACAGACCCTCAGCCCAGCTGAAAATCTGCATGTAACTTATAACTGATCCTCTATATCCGAGGTTCCTCTATATCCACAGTTCCACATCCACAGATTCAACCAACCTTGGATCATGTAGGGCTGTAATATTTACTACTGGAAAAAATCTGCATATAAGTGGACCCCTGAACTTCAAACCCATGTTATTCCAGGTTCAACATTATTTATTTTAGATGAGCAAAGGAATATTCAAAGAATGTAGTAGTGTCTAGAAGTACAAAGGAAGAGGTGTGATTTGTGACCAGGTCTATTTTATAAAGGGGACAGAGAGGTTAATGCCATTGAAAGAAGATTTTTATTATTTACATTTCCTGAGAGGAGAGAGCACACACCGTGCCATGTAGGGGCATATGGGGAAGTACCAGAGTCGGTCAGGAGGCAGAAGGAAAAGGGAAAAGTATAGGTACAACCTTATTAGAGTTTCTTCCAGAAAGGCAAGGCAGATTAAACACTTTGGGATTGGCTAGTTTGAATAATTCCAGCAAGTTTTGGGGCTTAGGGGTTGTCCCGAGATGTCCGGGTTGGGTTGATATATGACAGGGGAAATACTGACTTGGTGTTAGTGAGATAAAGGAGGTGGTTGGAGGTATGGGCTTGAGATTGATTGGAGAGTTTGTAATATGACTTTTGTGCACCTGAGAAAGCTGGATAGCAGGGGAAATGTAAACAAATTTGGTCATTAGTTTGGCCCTGTGATTAATGAATGCCAAATAGACAAATACAGTCCAAGAAAATACAGTTAGAACTAAATGGTATCAGAGCAGAAACTTGACTCCAGATATAAAGCTGTTTCCATGAAACCATCCAAACTCATCAAATTCTCCATCTTCCGGCCTCCACATCCCTTACTCCACTCCAAACCTCCTAGTTTGCAACATTAGTTCATCAACCACTCAGCTGCTTTAGTTGGAAACCTGACCCATCTGCTACATCCTTCAATTCTACTCCTGAATATCTCTTCAGTTGGTCCTTTTCTTTCTCACTGCCTACTGCCCTTGCCTTGGGTCAGGCTGTCTCGACTTCTCAGTCTCATAATCCTATACCCACACCCAACTAGCTTCATCCTGTTTCCAGAATGATCACTCGTAAATGACAGATTTGATGACATTACTTCCTTGCTTACATCCTACATGCCTCCCTATCTCCTTCATATTTCTCAGTAGAATACAAAGGATCTTTCATGATTTGACCTTTGCTCTTCTCCTAGCTGTCTATCCTACAAAACTATGATATTGTGTCCATCTACTGACCTGAGCCACAATCCTAGGGCTGGTGCATAATAGGATCTTATTAAATGTTTGGAGAATGAAGATATAGATAGATAGATAGATAGGTGATAGATAGATAGGTAGATAGATAGATAGACGATAGATGGAGAGAGAGAGACAAAGACAGAGACAGAGAGAGAACGATTGAAATTCTTAACCAAATTGGTTCTCTTAAAGAATTGAGTTTTATTGGTGTGCAGGAATGGACTCATTGCTAGTTTTATTTTGGTTACTGTTAACTTTTTCTTAAAAGATCTGTAAGATTCTTGTGCCTAGGGTAGGGAGTATAATGCATCCAGGGTATCAGAGTCTTATAGTTCAAATCTCTTGCAGTTAAGAACCAGGCCTGGAATAGAGGCACTGTCCTGCAGATTGTTTTAAGTACCACAAGGGGATGCTAGAGAGCAACAGAAACTCTAAAGGAACTTCTTTGAAATGTCCCCTTTTGGCCACATCCTCATTTCCTTGGTCTTGGTAGGAAGTAAGATGTTTTCTTCCATTTGGTGTTACATTTACTTAGTGGATATGGCTCTGCTGTGGATTACCCATATCTGTCTGCTTGTAATAATTTCCTTTATACCAATCCCTCAAAGAGCTTTATCCGTCTTCCCTGCTGTGCGGAGGGACTCCTAATATGCTTTCCTAGTCCTCAACTTTTTTTTTCTTTAATATTTATTTATTTATTTAATTTTTGGCTGCATCGGGTCTTAGTTGTGGTTAGTGGGATCTTCGCTGCACTGCGCGGGCTCCTCGTTGTGCGGTGTGGGCTTCTCTCTAGTTGTGGTCCGCATGCTCAGTAGTTGCGGCATGCAGGCTTAGTTGCCCCGCGACATGTGGGAATCTTAGTTCCCCGACCAGGGATTCAACCTGTGTCCCCTGAATTGGAAGGCGGATTCTTAACCACTGGACCACCAGGGAAGTCCCTGACCTCAACTTCTTGAATGCAATCTAAATCAACCTGGTTTTCAGAGGAAAGGAATAATGTTAGCTCATGTATCTACCACGGAACCAGCTAGCAGAGCAAGCATCTTTGTATCAATTGCTAAAAGTTGCCTCTTCTGAATGAACAAATTATGAAAAGTGCCACTGCTTCCAGGGTGACCCGACCTGACCCCATGGTAGACTTTGGGAGCTAAGTTTAGGCTGGATTTCAACCCTCACCCCTTTGGCCAGGCAACCTGGAGACAGAATTCCAGAAGAATTAGCGGACCAAAGGGAACTGAGAATAACATGAGGTTTAGGTACATTTTTTTTTTTTTGGCTGTACCACATGGCATGTGGGATCTTAGGTCCCTGGCCAGGGATCGAACCCACACCCCCTGCAGTGGAAGCACGGAGTCTTAACCACTGGACTGCCAAGGAAGTCCCCTATATACATATTTTTAAAAATTATTTTCTGGAAATTTTGCGAGGGAGCTTTGTACAGAATGAGTGTGCATCCCATGCCTGGAGACACCTGCACTTTCCTAGTTGTCTGAAATGTCTGAAATAGGTCTTAATCACAATGAGCACTATTTCTGTATTTCTTCTCTGTATGTGGAATTAACATTCCCTTGTGACTCAAAGATGCTCAGTTACTGAGTCCCAAGGGGAGGTGTTTCAGGTGATCTGCTTTGGTTGTTGCACTGTCAGTTCAACACATTGTAGGAAACGTGGAAATTTCCCCTGATGTTATATGAAAGAGCGTTTTCATGCACCAACCTAGCCTGATTTATTCCTTCCTGTGCATTCTTACAGTCTCCTTCTTGAATTCACTGTCTTGTCTGATTATCACAAGAACCGTCTATCAGTTAGATTACATTTGACTGCATACATCACAAAATCGAAATATCAGTAGCTTATATAGTATAGAGGTTCATTTCTAATTTCACAACAAAGCAGCCTGGAAGTCACCTAGGCTGGTAGAGTAGCTCCACAGGCATCAGAGACCCAGAAACTATCTTCCTGTCCATTCCTCCACCCTTCGTGTGTGGCTTTCATCTTTATAATTACCTCATGGTCTAAGATGGCCACCGGAGCCCCAGCCATCAGGCCCGAGTTCCAGGGAGAAAATAAAGGAAGGTAAAAGAGCAAAAGTTACTTGCCTCCTTGCTGAGTCAACCCCCTTAGGAGTCTTATTCCACAACTTCCATTTGTATCCCATTAGCCATTCCTATCTGCAAAGGAAGCTGGGAAATGTTTTCTAGCTGGGCACACTGAGACTCTTGACAATATAGGAGGTTGTTATATAGGGAGAATGGATATGGTGTAGGCAACTAGCAGCCTCTACCACATATGAGAATTCAATCTGTTGCCCAGGACAATACAGAGATTAGAAAACAAAATGCAAGAGGAGTTACACACGGAGAGGTGCTGCATCGTCTTCACACAGTCACCGAATGCCTATCTATTCAGTGGCTGCTGGGAGGAGTCAGTCCCTCCTCCTGTCCTATCTTGAACCCACCTAGCTTCACTTACCGTCAGTATCTTCTCTATTTCCAGTGCTGTCCTCTCTCCTGGGCTCCAGATTCACGCAATTACCAATTTGATAGCTCTTCCTGGAAAACACACAGGACCCTCAGATTCAAGAGGTCCCCAAATGAGCCTGGACACCTGCTCCTTCTCCAGTGTCCACGTACCGGATGCTCAAGCCCCAGACCTGCATGTCACCTGGACCCCTTCTCCTGGCTCCCTACACTCTCCAAGTTCTGCTTCCTAAGTCACTCCTGAATCCTCCCTCCACTCCATCTCCGCGACCATCTATAAGGTCATCCCCCATCACCTCTCACCTGGACAGCGGCCACAGCCTCTTGACTGGTCTAGCCTTGTCCATTCTTCCCTCTCTCCAATACATGCTACTCACAACAGCCAGATAAATTATTATTAAAAAACCCCACCAGCCCAATTATGTCACTCCATACCTTCCTGCCAATCGATGGCTTCTTATTGCCCTTAGGGAGAAGTCAATAACAAGGACTAAAAGGCCCTGAGTGATCTGGCCTCTGCCCACATCACTTTGCATCACTCTCCCCTTCGCTCTGGCCCAGCCTCATTTGTCTTGCTGATGAACTAAGCTCTTTCCCATTTCAGACATCGGCAGGGGCGGTTCTCACTGCCTGGAATGCTCTCTCCTTGGACCTCTACCTCTTCATTTAGTGAATCGCCATGAATTATTTGAGGTCTCAGACCCACACACTCCAAAACCATGCCAGATGCTCACTGTATGTGTCCTTTGAAGCCTTCATCCGCTTTCTAATTACCTGCTCAATTGTAAGTTCCTTGAAGGTAGGCCCCCTCTGTCTTTTTCCTTCCTGTTCTCCCCGGGCCTGGCGCAGCACTTGGCACATATTCATTCGATGACACAATCCTTCATTCATTTACTCATTAACTCAGAAGTATTTGTCGATCTTCCTGTCCTCATTTACAGTTCAGTGGTGGGGAAAGACTTAGCAAAATAGTAAGTACCCAAATGGTTACTTCATAAGACTTCTGATCAGAGCTGCAAGTAGAAAGATAGGGCATTATGAATATACGTAAAAGGGGGTTCCAACCTTGTCTTGGAGGGACAAGGAAAAGTGAGTTTTCTATCAAGGACATAAATGGGAATTTTTTTTTTTTTTTTTTTTTTCTGTACGCGGGCCTTTCACTGTTGTGGCCTCTCCCGTTGCGGAGCACAGGCTCCGGATGCGCAGGCTCAGCGGCCATGGCTTACAGGCCCAACCGCTCCGCGGCATGTGGGATCTTCCTGGACCGGGGCACGAACCCGTGTCCCCTGCATCGGCAGGTGGACTCTCAACCACTGCGCCACCAGGGAAGCCCAATGGGAATGTTTTTGCCATGTCAACTTCAACCCCTCTCTGCATCCCCATCCCTAGCCTTACACTGGACCAACAAATATAAACCCAGTGCGAGACAAGTTCAGCTGAAACCTTTTTTAACCCATCAGTTTCCATAACGCTATCTTCTCAAAGCTTCTGATTTCAGAAAAATAATCCAGGAATTTTCCGCTAATTCCTCTGCTTCTCCCTCCACCATTTTCCTGCCCATTTTTCTACCATCAGACACTCTGTTCCATCTTAGGCTGGTTCTGCTTTTATTGGAACCGGTGTAGAACAAGGCTCCATTATACCAAGCTAAACATGCCCCCCTATTCATCATGCGTAGGTTCCTGAATTGGGTCACCTTGGGTAAGTGAGATTGTGGCGGCTCTTATGAGTCTGTAGTCTGTGGTGGCCCCAGGATAATGAACAAGAGGGGCTTAGAGATGGCAAGGGGTCCTAGGGGACTGGACTTAAAGCCCTCTCTCTATATAAGTAAAAATAGCAGTTTGTAAAAATGCTTTTATTCAAGTTTATATAAAATTGAAGAAATATATACATCATGAAAGAATAAGAACATCAAGGAGGGTTTGATGGTAGGTCTGATGAAGGTTATAGGGTGGTAAACCGCCAACGAATTCTCCACACCAGCCATCCTTTGACATCAGCTGTTGCTTACAACCTACTGACATCCTTGAGATGCGATGAGCCTTTGTTGGCAGCCAAGCACTGCTGTGTCTTAGAAAGTCAGCGCACGAGCAATGATAAGGTTCCTGGCTGGAATTTAGAGGTCAGAGACTTCATTTTGTGCGTTTTAATCTTTGGACACCCAGATTTCTCATGAGCAAACCTCCACCTCCCTTATCCACAGGGTACAAATTTCATGTGAAATCTTTGGGCAGGGGTCTGGGGGAGCCCACCCAGACCCAGACCCAGACCCATGCTCCTTACCTGAGTGGGTAAGTAATCCCCAAGACCTTTGGAGGCTTCTTGACTTCCTGTCCAAAGCAGCAAGTTGGCCACAAGGGGGAAGCATTACACAGAGATAGCGCTCTGGCTGGACCTGTTCTTTGTTCTGCCTTTCCTATTGTCATCCACAAAAGGAGGGCAGGTGAGCCGCACTGCAGGGGGCTGCTGTTCAGCCGTGACCATGCCTTCCTGTGGTCTTATCCTGGCCATACCGTGAATGGACACTCAGTGAATGGTAATTTACATTCATGAATATGCAGGGTTTAATTTATTAATGAAATTTAAGCAAATCCCTGAAAAAGATAAGTGGCAAATTTGTAGATTCCGAAGAGTCATCATGTGCTGAAAACTGGGAGTCAGAGGATCTGGTTCCAGGGCTGACCCCGCCGCGCACTCACTGGTTGTGTGCTTCCAGTCACGTCTCTTAACCTCACCTTTCATATGGTCTCCAAAGGCCCTTTCTATCTGTATTGCAGGGCTGATGTGAGGATGAAGCAGGAGAGCATGGGCGCAAGCACTTAGAAAAATGGTAAAGCAGGATTGGAAATCTACTAGCGCTACACTTTAGGTGAGTAAAGAAAATGCAGCTGGTTAGATCTCTATACTGATGTGATTTTTCTGAGGTGGGCTGTGCGTGTGTGTGCGTGCATGCGTGCGTGCGTGTGAATCCATTTGGTGCAACTGAATCGAAATCTTAGCTCGATTTAATCAATTAGACCATCTCTTCAGACTAGGGTGCCAGCTGTCCTGGTTCACCAGGATTTTCCCAGTTTTAAAACTCAAAGTCCCGTGCCTGGGAATCCCCCTCTGTCCCAGGATAATGAGGACCCAGTGTCTTTGGGATGCTCGCTCAGGCTTCTAACCCCCTCTCTTCTCCAGGAAGACACTGCTGGAATGGGGAAGACGGTTCACCTGATCCAGAGCAGTGAAGAGGAGCCCGGGCCTTTGGATCCCTGTGGAATTCTCTGGATCCTGTTTTGAGGGTAACGAGACTGGACAGCTTCAGAGACTGTTTGGGTTCCCGCCACAGCTCTCATTTGGGGCCTTTGATCTCCAAGTCTCCATCTACTCCACTCCTGAAGCTTTGTCCTCAGGCCAGGTCCCCAGCCTTCGATGCTCCTGCAGATAGGAACCAAACGGGCCAGGACCTTGATCGTGGGCTCCCAGCCTCCAGAACCGTGAGAAGTCTGTTGATTAACGCCCCTACCCTGGCCTCGGAGCTGAGACCCTGCCCAAAGCCTTTCAGTGCTGCCCTGCAGTCCACCCCAAACTTCACAGCAGCTCATCTGTTTTGTGCGTGTCGGGGGGTGATGGCCCTGCTTCCTGGGTGCTGGGCCCAGCAGGTGGGCGTGATGCTCACAGAGCAGAGGCCACCAGAGGCATTGGGGCAGGCAGCTTCACAGTCTTCCAGCCACGGAGACTTGGTCCAGGATCTCAGGCCGTGCCTGCCTGCAGCCTGGTGTGCAAAAGGGCCTGACTCCTGGAACGTGTTCCTTGTCTCCCCTTCACCATAGGCCTGGGCGCTTCTGGTCACCTGCTTACCATGGGGAGGACTTGGGGAGCCCGAAGTGCCGCCTCAGGCTCACTCGATTATCCCCTCTTCCGTAACGCCCATCACTGCCCTTGTCATGTTAGAAGTGACAGCATCTGGTGTGGACTTTTCCCAGAAGCTTGAAACTCCTCCCACGGGGTGCCAGGGGAAGTGTGCGCTAGCCCAGATGTTTTCAGTCTTCCTCAGTCATATTTGGGGTTCTGCCCCGGGGTGGGAAGAACTCTAAGATGACCCCAGGATTCCCAGCCTATGGTGTACTCACCCTCCTAGTATTCAATAAAGCACTAACCTAGGTGCTGCTGCGGAGGGGATTTTGCAGATTTATTGACCTTAAGAGAGGGAGACTACCCAGGTGAGCCAGAGCTACTCACATGAGCCCTTTAACCAGATCTGGAGGTCGGAGACAGAGGAGTCAGAGAGATTGGAAGCATGAGACACATGGCAAGGAGCCAAGGGCAGCATTTAGTTGCTGAGAGTCATGCCTGGGTGACAGCTAGCAAGACAACGGGACCCCAGTCCTACAGATGCAAGGAAAGGAATTCTACTAACAACTGGAATGAGCTTTGAAGCAGATTTTTCCCTAGTTGATCCTCCAGGTAGAAATACAGCCAGCTGACACCTTGACTTCTGCCCCGTGAGACCCTGAGCTGAGGACTGGCTAAAACATGCTGGGCTCCTGACCCATGGAAACTAAGATAATAAATTTATATTGTTTTAAGCCACTAAGTTTGTGGTAATTTGTTACCCAGCATAGAAAACAAATACAATGCCCCCACTTAGGGAAAGGGTTCGAAGATGGAGAGGGCAAGCATCCTTTTATCTTCCTTCCTCCTCAACCCTTTCCTCCCTTTTCTTCCCTGCAGTTCTTCCAGTTGGCAGGGGCAGGCTATTCCTGCCTTAGAACAGCCAGGTCTGTGGCCTTACTGCCACGTGAGAAGGGCTATCTTCTCTACTGTTCTGAGAAAATCTATGATCCGAAACTCTAGACGTGAAATGATTCCTGCTCTGAATGTTCTAGAATGATTTGGAACTGGAGACACCCAAAGGTTAATATGGTGGCTTACCATCCCCCAAGTACTGTTCCATTATATGCTACAAAGATGCAAACATTATATGTGCCTGCAGTAAATGATGAAAGGCTGGTGTTGATTCTGAACAACGAGCGAAACAATTTTTACCCTTTACCATTTTCCGAAGAGGTCTTCAGCCCTGCCCAAAGTGGCTGGTTCTTTATTTTCTCTTCCACATTAATTTATTTCACAAATGTTTTCTCAACTCCCTGATATGCTCAGTGCTATTGTGGCTTGAAATACCCGGTGGCAACACAGATTTAGTATTGGCGAACCATCTACCCATTTTCAAAAATTTGTGTCCATCACTGGGGGCACTCAGCAATGTGCCAGGGTCTATTAGAAGTGACAGGATCAAAGTAGTGCTTTATAATGGAGGGTCAATTTTATTTGGAGATTAAGAGAAGAAGCTAAGTGTTTTCAATATGTCATTTAAAACGTATTTTTAATATCTAAAAGAAATAGTGGTAAGTTTTGGAGGAGCATGGAGCATGTGTATGAATCTTGAAGACAAAAACAAGCAATTTCAAAGCATTTATAGACTCGTTTTAGGCTGTGACTCCGGACTCTGGGGCCATGTGACTATTCTATTCTACTATTGGCAACCCACTGGAAGATGGTTTTGGAAGACCATTGCCCATCCGTATGGAGAAAAGGAAAGGGGAGGGAGAAAGGAGGAGGAGGTGCCACCTAGGAGTTTATGGGAAGACTGAAGAATTGGTGGTGGTGAAGTTGGTCCATTGCCGTCGAAGGAGCACTGAAGACCAAGGGCTGGTTAAAGCCATAGACTCAAACGTTCGAAGCAAAAACTTGGGTTATTTTGTTTGTTTGTTTTCTAAGTTTATTTTATTCAAGTAGAGTTGATTTACAATGTTATGTTAATTTCTGCTGTACAGCAAAGTGATTCAGTTATACATATATATACATTCTATGGGCTGTTTATAGCTGTATAAATGAAACTATGCTTTTTTGGGGATACATTTTTTGGGTACATTTGGTATATTTCCAGATATTCAACCAGAGGCACATTCCCTCAGAGAGGGTCAGGATTTTTTATTTGGAAAGCACAGAGAAATAAGGAGATTAAGTTAAGGATTTTTTAAAAAATTATTTATTTATTTATTTGGCGGCGCTGGGTCTTAGTAGCGGCACGTGGGATCTTTAGTTGAGGCATGTGGGCTTTTAGTTACAGCAAGCAGGATCTAGTTCCCTGACCAGGGATCAAACCCGGTCCCCTGATTGGGAGCACGGAGTCTTAACCACTGGACCACCAGGGAATCCCCCAAAGTTGAGGATCTGATGGCCAAAATAGACTCTTAATGCCTGATTTGGGAAAGTCACACATTGAATTGCAAGAGCCAGGCCCTTGAGAGAAAAAATAACATATTTTCCCCAATTCCAAAAGTCTTTAATTATTCAGTACCGGGGCTTGGAGGACTGAGCGTATATATATATATATTTTTTTTTGCCTATAACTACAGAGCTAGGAGAATGTAGGCTATGACCAATTCAATTTCCTGCCACATAGGAAGGCAATTTCAAACTTTCTGAACTGGGAGGTGTTTGCGGGGAGAGGAGAGAAGAGAGTAAGACAAAGCAAAGGACCCTGGGAAGGTGGGTAATGGACTCTCTGTGGGCAGGTTTGGGGGTGAGAAGACAGAGGAAGTTTTACCCCATATCCTGTGGGGAGGGGAGCTTGTCAAATTGCCTATACAATAAAAGGGTTAACTTAAATCTTTGAATTCTGTGAGCTCTTCCAGGTCTGAAATTCTATGATTCTAAATCTTCTTATGCAGATTGGGTGGATATTTCAAAAATCCAGATTATCAGCTTTGCTGGAATTTTCTGAGTTTCTTCTGATTGTGAAATATCTGTCATATTGGGGTTATGGGGATTACAGAGAGGTATGAGGTAGGGATCACAATTCCTCTGCCCCCAGCTCCCTTTTCTACCATGAACTGAGGTGTGGGCTGTCAGCCCCACGGACCTTTATGGGGACTCTTAATCTCATGAGCCTTCAGATTTTCTTCTTTGTACATAGAGAGTAATTCCAGGAAGCAAAACAGTGACCAGGGGGAAATAAAAAGTCCCAGTGAGGAGACCCATAGGAACTCTTGATCACCTCTTCATCTTATGCTTCATTTTTTTTTTAAAGAGCTGAGATGCAGTTTATATACCATATACCTTCATCCATTTAAAGTATACAACTCAATGGTGTGTTAGTTTCTGCTTTATAACAAAGTGAAAGCAATTATACGCCAATAAAGATGTTAAAAAAAGAAAGTGTACAACTCGATGGTTGTTAGTATGTTTACAGATACGTGCAGACATCACCACAGTTAATTTTAGAACATTTTCATCACCCCAGCACAAAGCCCCGTATTCCTTAGCTCTCATCCCCCTTCCTCACCAGAATCTTCTTCTCTCAGCCATGGCAACCACTGATCCACTTTCTGCCTCTATAGATTTCCGTTCTGGACATTTCATACTTATGAAATCATATAATATGTGGTCTTTTGTGACTAGCTTCTTTCACTTATGACGTCTTCAAGGTTCATCCATGTTGTAACATATGTCAGAACTTTATTTCTTTTGATGACCAAATAATGCATTGTATTTTTTAATTGAAGTATAGTTGATTTACAATATTGTGTTAGTTGCAGGTGTACAGCAAAGTGATTCAGTTATACATATATATTTTTTCTGATTCTTTTCCATTATAGGTTATTACAAGATGTTGAATACCGTTCCCTATGCTCTACAGTAAATCCTTCTTGTTTATTTTATATATAGTGGTGCATAGTCCCATGTATTGATATGCCATATCTTATTTATCCATTTGTCAGATGATGGACATTTGGATTGTTCCCACCGATACTTCATTTTGTGTGTCCTGCAGTGTCTGTGGTTCTACTCCTAGGCTCCTAACAATGAGACCTATTTTCCTTTCCTAAAAACGTAAGTGGACTAGGAAAACCTGATGTGTCTGGGATTCAGACAAATCAAGTTCCATACGTGTCAAGCGGTGCATCAAGATGGTGCTCAGGAAAGAACTTCAGAGATGCCCAGGGTCTCATGTTCCCTCAGAGGTGATCAGCCTCAGGAGACTTGACTTACAACTACCCAACTTACTAGCCCAAACCAGCAAACCACCTGGTAAGTCAGGAGTTATTTTATAAATTTACAATGCCTCCAGACAGACCTGGAATCAGGAGTTGGCTGGTTTATACATGATCTCCCTGTAGGAAAGACTACATGAGAAGTCAGATTACTACCAGAAGGTTGCCTTGTGAGTACCGCTGCAGGTACAGGGGACTGGCTCTAAGGAATTGACATGTAAGCCATAATAGCTGGACAACTTTGATAAGTGTCTGATAGGCATTCTTCCGGGCAGGGCATGGTTTCTCAGCAGTGCTGGATAAATACTGACCAACTTTTGTTGTTTTCACCATCTTCTTCTCATTCCAAGCTGAACACTAGCTTTCTATGTATATTGAGATTTTATAATGTAATTATTTAAAACAGTAATATCCAAACGTTTTTTATTGTGCACCCCTATGATTAAAACTTTTTGAGTGCAAACTCTATATATGTTTATTTATTTATAAAGTATATACATGTATATACCAATTTGTATATTAAAATGGAGATTTATTTATTCCTCTAAATTAAATTGAATCTAAATTGAAATAGTAATTTTTTTTTCTATACCCCAGATTGTCTTGTCTTCTCCACTTAAAGAATACTGTTTTAGAATTTTTTGTTTTTGTGTTAAATCCATCCCAGACTTAAAGTTACACTTTAATCATCTGATTTTTTTACTTGGGTTGACTCTCATTTGTACTGACCTTACAAATCTATCTTTTAAAGTAGGTTATTTAGATGAGATCAGAAAGGCTGCTTTATCTGTTTTATATTGATTCCATTACTTTCCATTTTAGGTAAGGTGACATTTTCTATTCATTTCCCAAAATTCCAGGGGGCAGCCTACTGCAGCCTTCTAATCACAGACTAAATTCTTACAGAGGAGCTAATGTTCTGCACTTAGGCTTCTCTGAGAAGAGAAATGGTGGAGATGAGTGTCTGGGGGTGTCACTCCTAGCAGGAATGTGGGTTGATGGTACCAAGATGGTGAAATTGGGGTTAGTAATAGAACTCGGGAATTGGCAAGAATCATTGTGCGGCAAAGCTCTTAGAAGTAGGCACGGCGCTCTGCCTGCCTAACTATGCCCGCTAATGTAGTGATTGAACTGTAGGGATGTCAGAGGAACTAAAGTGAAGCTGGAGCCCCAGAGCAGAGAACATGATAGTTCCAGAAAATTCTTTGGTCATAATTGAGAGACACCAGTAAACTAGGATTTAGGTACCCTGGAGAGAACACTTGGGGCTCCAAATAAAGGATTTGCTGGGTTCCAGATGAAAAGGAATCTGCTTCCTGAGAGACAGGATTGCTAAAAGATAGAATTCTGTCCTTGGACTATGTCAGTGGTTCTTTACATTGGTTGCAAATTGGAATCACCTGAGGAGCTGTTAAAATTACTGATGCCTGGGCTTCCCTGGTGGCGCAGTGGTTGGGAGTCTGCCTTCCGATGCAGGGGACACGGGTTCGTGCCCCGGTTCGGGAGGACCCCACGTGCTGCGGAGCGGCTTGGCCCGTGAGCCATGGCCGCTGAGCCTGCGCGTCCGGAGCCTGTGCTCCGCAACGGGAGAGGCCACAACGGTGAGAGGCCCGCGTACCGCAAAAAAAATAAATAAATAAATAAATAAATAAAAGTGAAAATTACTGATGCCTGAGTCTCTCCAGCCCCGCCTTGTCCCCCACCGCCCCCCCCCCCACCCCGGCCCAGAGATTCTGACTTCATTTGTCTGGGTTGAGGCTTGGCCCCTGGAATTTTTTTTAAACAACTTCAGCTGATTCTAACGTGCAGCCAAGGTTGGGAACCATTGGACAAGAGGGAAGAAGAATGGAGTGACCTCAGGAGATACAGGAGGAAGCTTGGAGGGAAGAGAACAGCCTAAGTCATCTTAGAAGGGTGAACCACAGAGCCTTCTGTGACCTCATTCCCCAGGCCCCCATCGACACTGTGAAGAGGGTATTCGGAAAGAGAAGGCAATGGGGGAAAGGCTGGCATTTCTCTGACACCTCAGGAAGGCGGCCATGGAACCTTCTGCTTGGGGGCTACCGTCAGTCTTGGTTGTAACAGTAGCTGTGACCCCGTAACTCCTTTGCGACGACAGTGCAGGACACAGAGAAAGTGCTCCGTAAGTGGCATCTCTTATTGCATCCTTTTCCTTCTCAGTCCTTCCTGGGCCTCTCTGCACGGGTGTTCTCTGGCCTAACATCTTATTTCCCTTCAATTCCACCATTTTCCAGGCATGGGAAGGAAGGCAAGAGAATGGCTTCCTCTGACCTAGAAATACCTGGGAGAATCTGGTATACGGTCTTCGGCAGGCATGAGAGTGAATGTTCTGCAGCTGCAGTTCCCAAAACGAATTCCTTAGATGCTGCTTCCTGAAGATGTTCTCCTGTGTCCACGCAAGCTTGGGAAACGCAGCGAGCTTCAGTGCCCTCGTTGAGATTCACGCTGCCCCTCAGGAGAGAAAATGCCCTGAGATCTTCCGCAGAAAGAGACCTGTTTGTTTTTCTTTAACTCTCGTGTCCCAACTCATCTGGCCGTGGAATTGTTTTTTTCTGCTCAGCACATTAACATCTTGCCTCTTTCTCATGACACACTTTTGGGAAACTGCCCCAGAAACTACAATCGGTGGCTTCATTCACAAAGAACAAAGAAGGCAGCTGCATCCTGTACACACGAAATGGGGCAAGCACCCCAGTTGGGCCCTGGCCTCTCACTGAAACTGTGCCCTTTTCCACCGCTCTACCACCCCCTTCCTGTTGCCATGGCAATGCCCCTGGAGAGTTAGGACCAGGCTCTCTATTTCTTTCCTACACCCGCCTTTGTGTCTAGAAGAGCGCTGAACACGCAGTAGGTGATGTTTTGAAACATTGATTGATGGAGAGTTGGGGGGGTTCATTTGGACCATCTGCAGGTGGGCTGGGGAGGAAGAGACAGCATCCCATGGTTTGCATCTATATATCTGGTAGAAGAGCCAGCCAAGAGGGTGGGAGAGTGCAGGTCTGGGAACTCACATAGCCTTGGCATTGCCTGGTTTTTTGTTTTGTTTTGCTTGTTTAATGCTGGATCACAAATATTTCACAAATTAGGGATGGCGAAGGGCACATCCAAAAAAGAAAATATTTTGATTTCTTGGTATGTTTGGTTCAGGGGTGAATTTTTCTTTCAGTAAAATTTCTGGTCACGTTGCTTGCTAGGATGTTGTTTTTGTAATAAATAATTTTCTTTTAAGTCTGAGAAGAAAAGGATGTCCTACTTTCTCCTCTGTCTCTAACTGGTGACCGTATTTTCAAAGACCCAAACCAGGACACAGCCTGATTGACACACAGCCTCACAGAATATTTGAAATAGGGGGTCTGACAGGACCGAGTATTTGTGTGTGTGTGTGTGTGTGTGTGTGTGTGTGTGTGTGTGTTTAGATTTATTTTTTATTGAGGTGACATTGGTTTATAACATTATATGAGTTTCATGTGTACAGCATGATATTTCTACTTCTCTATGCCCTACAGTGTGCTCACCACCGAAAATTTAGTTTCCATCCGTCACCATATAGTGATTCCCTTTACCCAGTTGGCTCTCCACCCCGTGCCCCACCAGAGGATACTCTGGTAGCCACTACTATGATCTGGGATAGATATCTGAAATGGAGGTGACAGTCACTCTGAGAAAATTGGGCGTCCTAGCTGCTGTGCTTGGATGCCTCATTTCTAAACCATAGAGCCAGTGAGGCCAATTTTGGTATCCATTGATGAAACCTGGGTACTATCCACATATTTTCTAAATTCATGTCCACATTTAAAAATTTTATTTATTGCTGCAAAGAGCAGCCTTCCCAGAGAGGGGAAAAGAACCCCAGAAATTCTATTCAGTGTCTAAGTACATGAAAGACCCAGTTATCTCCAGTTTGCTCTGCTGCCGCAGCCCGACCTTGGGCACTCTATGAATGCAAGGTTTGTGGGCATCTGCCTGACGCAAGCCAAGTGCCTGGGAAAGCCTCACACTACTGTTTCTGTCTCCCAGCCGGCTGAGAAGGCTTCCCAGGGTCTGCAAGTACCAGTTCTTCAGGCGTGAGCACTGGCAGAGGATTATAATTTAAATCAGCTGGTTCTTACTTTCTTAAGTGTGAAAAAAAGGCCAGTGATCAGGAGTGCATGCATGTGTGCATGTGATGGGCTAGCATTTGTGGAGAATCTGCTGTGGGCTGAGAACTGTACCTATGAGATATATAAACTGATGTCTGCTTATTGATATCTGTACCTAATAGATATCAATTTATATATCTCTATCTATTGATATGTACATATTTATAGATAAATATAAACCATTTCATGTATGTCAGCTATATATATTTATTTCATATATGTATCTGAATATATGTCAATATATATCAAATATGTATCAATATATCTATATCCATCATTTAATTTTATTTTTATAACTTTGTTTTAGTACGAATAAGGAGAAAAGGAAATGGAAGCTGAAAGTGGGTAAATACATAATATGAACCACATAGGTCAGCCTGTAAATCTCAGCTTATTCGTATTCAGCTCTGACTCCTTTAAAGAGACACTTGGGGCTTCCCTGGTGGCGCAGTGGTTAAGAATCTGCCTGCCAATGAAGGGGACGCGGGTTCGAGCCCTGTTCCGGGAAGATCCCACATGCAGCAGAGCAACTAAACCCATGCTCCACAACTACTGAGCCTGCGCTCTAGAGTCCACGAGCCACAACTACTGAAGCCCGCGTGCCTTAGAGCCCGTGCTCCGCAACAAGAGAAGCCACCGCAATGAGAAGCCCGCGCACCGCAACGAAGAGTAGCCCCCGCTCACCGCAACTAGAGAAAGCCCGTTCGCAGCAACGAAGACCCAACGCAGCCAAAAATAAATTAAAATAAAAATTAAAAAAATAAAGAGATGCCTGTTTCTTTAACCTTGGTCATGGCCAGGGGGCATGTTTAAACCTCTGATAGGAGAGCATTTTCATGAATGAGGAATATGAGTCTCCCCATCTGCCTGCCTAGGGCCCACATTCCAAGTGGGATGATCAATAGAGCACCTACCTCTTCTCGCATGATTTTACAGCAGGATCTACCTCTTTGAGAAAGGACCACAAGACCATAGACTGGAGACGCCAACAGGACACAAACAGTATTAGAATAGGCGTGTAAAACGCAAAAGCTACTTTTTGTATATAACAACATAAAAATTCTTATTTCCCTAAGTCAGTTGGAAGAAGCATCAAATCAAACAAATTAAGACTGTAAGATGAGAGTGGGATGAATTGGGAGATTAGGACTGACATATATACACTACCACGTGTAAAATAGCTAGCTAGTGGGAACCTGCTGTATAGCACAGGGAGATCAGCTCGGTGCTCTGTGATGACCTAGACGGGTGGGATGGGGGGTGGAGGGAGGTCCGAGAGGGAGGGGGTATATGTATACATATAGCTGATTCGCTTCGTTGTACAGCAGAGACTAACACAACATTGTAAAACAATTATACTCCAATTAAAAAAAAAAAGACTGTCAGATGAAAGGCTAGGGGCCTTGGATTGTATTGATTTCTGAAAGAATGGCTGGTTAGCACAAAGGAATGAATAATGAATGAAATTTCAGTGCCCACCCTCAAGAGTCTAGGCTAGCACTGTCCAGTAGGACTATAATGAGAGATGCAAATGTGAGCCACATATGTAATTTTAAATTTGCTAGTAGCCACATATGTCATTTTAAATTTGCTAGTAGCCACATATGTCATTTTAAATTTGCTAGTAGCCACGTCGAAAAAGTAAAAAGAACCAGGTGAAATTAATTTTGACAATGTTATTTAACCTAATATATCTAAAATATGATCACTTCAACATATAATAAATTGTTAATAAGATAGTTTACATACCAAGCCTCAGAAATCTGGTATCTTATACTTACAATATATCTCAGTTCTGACTAACCACATTTTAAGTGCCCAGTAGCTGCATGTGGTTGGTGGCTACATACTGGAAATCAGATTCAGACCTTTAAATAAACCTAACCTAGTCGTCATAAGACTGAAAAAAAAAAAGGAAGCCATCTAAATATTTGACAATGCTGCATAAACAATCATATCCATCTATACAATGGAATCTTAGGTATTCATTAAAAATAATGTTATAGAAGAGAATTTATATAAAATGTGTTCAAGAGATAGAGGGAGCTAGAGTCGAAATAACACTTTATTTTTTGCCAGAAAGACATTTTGTTTATTTTAGATGAAGTAAACTGAATAATATACAAACATCAATTCTCTCCAACAGAGTTAATTGACAATTACATTTAGGTCAAAGTCATTAATAAATGTGGATCCTGATAGTTCAACATATGACCTGAGAATATTATCTATGCTACTTTTCACTCTAATTTCACCTAAAACAATAACTATACTTTATTTGTGTCCATGATCATAAATTAACAACACCTCAAAAAATTCAAATTCCATCTAGATAGCGCAATAGCAAGTGTTAAATAACTCTTTAAAGACGGCGTGCTCTAAAGGGGAGCAGAGAAATGGAGCCGAAGTGAAAGAGGGATGTCGGGGCAACACAGGTTTGTTCATTATTCGTTTCTTTGTTTCAGATGGGAGAGATTACAGTACGTTTGCTTACTGATGGAATGGGGGGAACAATTGATAAGAAGTGAATTTCAGAGTGAACCTTTGAGCTGGTGAAAGGAAGTTGGATGGAGTGGAGAGTGGAGACAGTGGCGTTAGGACCAGACAGTTCATCCTCTGTACCAGGGAAGGCAAAGCATGTGGGCACACGTGTGGGGCTGGGAGATGGCGGGGGAGAATGTAGAGGTTCTCTTCTTATTGCTTCAACTTGCTCGGTGAAATAGGAAGCAAACGTTGTTGTATCCCGAAGGAGTTACTCCAAGGTGCTACACGTGTTTTCTCTCCATTAAGTGGGAATTACGGGCATTTTAAATGATCTTTTTGCTTTTGTAGTTTTGATTTCTAACAAGTGTGTAATATTATATATCTTTTCTTAGTAGTAGGTGTCATCTCCCAGTGCCCTCCTTTCCTGCTGCTCATAAAGGTGATCCTAACCAGTCCTGCCATTTACCCACTACATGTCCTTGAAGGAGTTACTTGTGTCTTGGGTTCTTCGTTAGTAAAATGGGGGATGTTGATGTCTGTGCTATTTAATCCACTGGGTTGGAAGAGTATTAAATGAGAAAATGTAAGCAAAAATACTTTGGAAAAGAATCAGCAAGGCATGGATATAAAATGTTCTTGCTGTGGTTATTTCTGGTCTTCATAGGGAAGTACGAGGCAGGGGCAGGATCTAAGAATAGGATGGAATCATCAATTCACCTCTCACAAGCGACAAAATAGTTTTAAGAGCAAAAATTACTTTTCTGATTCAGACAGTGCTGCATTCTTTTGTTAAGCTTCTGATTAAAAGCTTTATGCTAAACTCTGGAAAACAAAACATGAAACATGTTTCCTTTGCTGTTACATTAGGTTAACTTGATTATTTGACGCTCTAAGCTAAACTGTTTCCTACTGAGACACGTTTTTCTTTTTTTGGCTTCAGATACATTAATTGTGACACTTACCCACATTTTTGCATTTGTATTCAAAACCACCCAGAGAATATATAACCATGATTATTCTTTTGTTATTTCTTTTCAAATTACTGTAATTGCATTGTTAGATATGCTTCAGCACATGGGTCCTGCTGGTTTGTCATCATTAGACACCTTCATAGAGCTCTACTAAATACAAAAATCACAAGATGAAGATAAAACGACTTATTTAAGGCACTTTGCATGAATTAAGTAATGATAGTGGAGTCACATAACTCTTCCTCAAGTGTAATTCTGAACTGCTTTTGTGTTTCCTGGCATTTGAATATTTCATTGTCAGCCTCAAGGATTATAAGATGAAAAGACAATACAGAGTTTTTGCTGTTGTACAATGTGTAGACTATTAAAGATAAATGCTCGTTAATCTTTGCTTTCAACTTATTTACGTCTCCTCCTTTTTTATTGTTAGTGTAACCCCAGCTTTAAAGACCATTTTGAAAAATGAGAAAAACACAACCATCTCATCATCTGAATGTAACCATTTCGTATTCTCGGTCCATCTTTGTTCTTTCACATATACAGCCGTCCATGGTTGCAATATAAATTGCAAGGTAAATTGTATGTATACAACTTTGAATATGAATTTGTGGAGTTGTATCTAAAAGAGTGTTTCTCAGGTACAGAATAATTGCCCAAGTTATGTCAAAACTTGATTGTGTTAGAAAAATACTGAGATCAGGAGACCTGTGGGGAGGAAAACCCTCTGGATGGGGGGTCAGGAGTAAGATCTGATGTGGTTGTGGGAGATGTCTTCTCAGATGGTCCCTGATTAAAATTTTGAGCATTTTTAGCTCCTATTTTGATGAAAATCCTATGATTTACGCTGTCTCAAAACCATTTCAACAACGAAACGTTTTTCGCAATTGCTGTCGCTTATTTCACACACCACCATGTTTCCAGCTTGTGGTAGGTTGATTGCAAATGTGACCCCAATGTTTTACCCCTCCTTGTATCCTCACCCTTTGCAATGTGACTCTGCAACTATTCCCGTTAAGAAATACAATCTGTTCACCATCCCTGGAATCTGGGCTGTGCTCCTGTTATACTTTGGCCAGCGGGATGCAGCAGAAACAATGGTGTGTCAATTTCGAGCTTAGGGCTCAGAGCTTGTCCTCAGAGATTGTGTGCACATCCACAATAGCCTGCACCAGCCTGCCGGAGGATGAGAGACCATGTGGATTAGGGCCAAGTCAGCCCAGCAGAGGCTCAGCCCCCAGCCAACCACCAGCTGACCACAGATGCATGGGTGAGCCCGGTCAAGATGAGCTGAGCAGGCGCAGGTGAGCAGATCTGCTCAGCTGAGAACTCAAACATGGTTGCTCTTTTAAGCCACTAAGTTGTAGGGTGATTTATGGTACAGAATTATTTTGGTAATACGTAAGTGATACAAAGTTCTATCACATTTTGACACTTGGCAAATCCTATTGGATAATGTTTCCCCTTGAGTTTCTGTTGTCACAGTAAGTTAATATTGGGGTGGGAGGCTATAGAGAGGACACATGCTTGGCTTCCATTGCCATTACCCATCTTCCATGAAAGGCCAAGGATTGGTAGAGACTATAGATTGACTGAGAAGTACTTTGAATCCCCGTTGAATGCTTGAGCTCAGACAATCTACAGTAGGGCTTTCTTTCATGCTTCTTTCTTTAATGGGCTGAATGTGAAGGAGGACTCCTGTTATTTTATTTTTTCCCTTTTTTAACGAATCCATCAAGCCTATAATCTCTTCTCAACAGATTTTCAAGTGAGCAGGAAACTGAAAAAGATAAATGAAAGTTGGAGTGGTGTTGTTAAAGGAGAAATGGTCTCTGTAACTGCAGGTACCATCTAATTAACCTCAGAACCAGGCAAGGACCCTGAGAATAGAAGTGCCCAATTCACAACTAACTCAACCACCTGAAATTTAAGCAATTCATCCTTTTGCAGGGGAGGTGCTGCGGCTGCTGTTGTTGTTTATTTTCATTCTAATTTTAAATGATTTAGGGTATAGATGTACCTTCATTCAGATGCAGTATTTCTCAGTACAGTGTGTGTGTGACAGATTCCTCCTATGGAGTTACGTCCCTGATGGGCTCAGGTATCTCACAGGTCAAGTGAGTTCCCAGACAGCAGTAACCCCTCAGCAAACAGCCAGTCCTGTCCTCTGTATGGCATTGAGTTCCTGATTTCTTATTAATATGCTCTGATAAGGAGGTCGATTTAATCTATTTGAGGAAAAGGGAGAATGAACTAAATCTGTCTTCCTCCATCTTTTAAACATTCATTGTACATGTTCCGTGGTAAAAACGGCACATACGATTACTATCATTTTTATTTTTAATTAGAAAAATTATTTCTGCTTGTTTCGCACATCTTATTGTACAGGAAACAGTCTTACGTACGTATCTGGAATAATGTACCATCGCACACTTTGTTTAAAGGCAAAGCACCACAGGGAAAGCTAATCAGCTGTCCAGGGCTCTCACCTGATGGGATCTTCCTTCCTGATTTTACATTAATTTCTGAAAGTCAGAAATGTCATCTCCCCAAAAATGTTAAGGGGTTTGTAAAAAATAATTACTTTATTCAATATGATAGCTGTAGAAATGGAGTATATTTTCTTTACGAAACGAAACATGAAGAAGAAAATGCCAGGTAACATCACCGGCACGTCAATATAGACCAGCAGAAAAGATTCTGTTGTAAGTCTGTCTCCTTGATACCAAGAAGACATTCTAGTCCAAGCTTTTAATATGCTTCCTGTGTTTTCACTAGATGCTTCTTTTCTGTTGCTTTTCATTCATCCTTTTCCATATTTCAAATCCGAGTGTTGGTATAGCCTTTAAAACTTCATTAACAGGAGCAAATCCAGTATCCATTGATTTATTCTCAAAAGGCACTCTCACCCATCAGATTGCCCGGCAGTTTCATTCTCATGAATACTTAGCCATGAGAAAACTCAACAGAACACAGATGAATCCAGTGAATACAAGAAGGAGTCTGGGGCTTCCCTGGTGGTGCAGTGGTTAAGAACCCACCTGCCAATGCAGGGGACACGGGTTCGAGCCCTGGGCCGGGAAGATCCCACATGCTGCAGAGCAACTGAGCCAGTGCGCCACAACTACTGAGCATGCGCTCTAGAGCCCACGAGCCACAACTACTGAAGCCCGTGTGCCACAACTACTGAAGCCTGCGTGCCTAGAGCCCGTGCTCCGCAACAGGAGAAGCCACCACAATGTGAAGCCCGCACACCGCAAAGACGAGTAGCCCCCACTCGCCGCAATTAGAGAAAGCCCGCGTGCAGCAACGAAGACTCAACGCAGCCAAAAATCATAAATAAGTAAATAAATTTATATTTTTAAAAAAGTATTAAAAAAAAGAAGTCTATTTAGTTTTGGAGTGTTTGGTGCCTTGGATCAGTCGAGGATTATGAAACCCAAACCTCCCACTGTAGACAGAAAGCTGGATGTGAGTCCTTCATACTATATCGTCCATTTACTCCCTAGGCCAAGAAGGCTGTGGGCCTCTGCTGCCCGTGCTCATCAGTCACAGAGCCAACACTTGAGGTTCGACAGTAACGTCATAAATTGTTCCTCCGGCGTTGAGGAAGTAAGACACCACCACCAGAGCGCACACCATCACGGTCAATGGCAATGTGCACCCAGGGTGGCTTCTTCAGCCTCGGACTGGGCCATTCGAACACTAAGAAGAGGACTCGGTACAAAGCCTCCGTGTTGGTCATGGCAGGGGAGGCATTCCACAATTATTTTTTAAATTATTTAAAAAATTTGTTTTATTCAAGTATAGTTGATTTACAATGTTGTGTTAATTTATGCTGGACAGCAAAGTGATTCAGTTATACATATACATAATCTTTTTCATATTCTTTTCCGTTATGGGTTTTTTTTTTGCGGTACGCGGGCCTCTCACTGTTGTGGCCTCTCCCGTTGCGGAGCACAGGCTCCGGACGCGCAGGCCCAGCGGCCACGGCTCACGGGCCCAGCCGCTCCGCGGCATGTGGGATCTTCCCGGACCGCGGCACGAACCCGCGTCCCCTGCATCGGCAGGCGGACTCTCAACCACTGCGCCACCAGGGAAGCCCCCTGCAACGATTTTTTGACTTTCAAGCATGTTCCTCTGAAACCGAAATCCGAGTGTCATCCGTCACCGTTGATTTGTGCTAGCGCCTATCAGTACCTTTTCTTCTTTCCACTTTTCTTTCAGAGTACAATAAATTATATTCAAACGGCAGTCGTGGAGGAAACTTTCCTTTCCTCCTTCATCAACAACGCTGATCGACGGGCGCGAAAGCCCCTGGCAAGCAGCATCTGCTCTAACTCAAGGATCCCCGCCCGAGCAGAGGATGAAATTAACAGACACAGAGCAGTTTTGCTGCTCAACATTTGTGCAAGTCTGGCACATGCACACATCATTAGCAACTCTATTTGAGAAGCAGGATCAAGGAGGTGAGCAGGAGAGGGGATCTCATGAAAGAGATATTCAAGGAAGAGGAAATTCAGAGCATTTAGGTAAAGCTTCACGGCTAAAATAGATGAACAAATAGCCGGGTGAGTTTGGGAGGTGTTGACAGACAATTTACATAATTTTGCATCTTCCAGAACAGAGTCATGTTAGGCTGCCTATTTTACTTAGCCCCGTGGGCTAGAACGAAGCCTTTATGAGGGCAAAGATTTTGCTGTCCTGTTCATTGCTGTCATCTGGGCTTGTAGCATATAAAATTCGATACTCATGGAATGAGTTCATGTAACTTGCTCAAAGCTTACCTCGACCTGAGCTAGGCAGATGAGGTCTGACACGCTCAGCAGGAATCAAAGCAATATGCGTGCCGGAAGAATGGTAACTTCTAACTAAAACTGATTGTTAATTAAAGTGTACGGAATCAGTGGTAAAATATTAGTGGAATGCCTCTCGTGCGCCCACCATTATTCTAGGCAACAGAGGAGATACGGTAGAAGCACAACACAAGGAAGATTGTGATTGGCCAGGCATGCTCTAAGTTCATTACTAAAGGCTTGCTATTGGCCAGGCGTGTTCTAATTTCATTATTAGCATTAGCATATTCAATTCTGTCAACACCACCTACGGGGTAGGTTGGTAAAGTACAAGTGTGATCATCTCTCCGTTTGACATACAAGGCAACTAGTACCAGGTCAATTTAGTAACTTGCCCAGAGTTCTAGGCTGGCAAATGTGGAGCTGGGATTCCCCCCCACCATGCTCTTTACTGCCATTCTCTGTGTTCTCAGCCCATTAGGAACTTACCCTTCATTTGAGGACACAAAAGGAACACATATGAAGCACAGAACAACTAAATCTTAAACTCTGTGGCCCTGGCAGCAAAAGGGAGAGGAGTAAGTGTAGACTGGAGTTTTGAGAGAGAACTTCTGGAAGGGGGCTGTACTAGATCTGTCTAGAATTCATCACTGGTTTGTCTGTATATCCATGTCTCCATCCTCCCATCTACTCATCCACTCAATCTTCCCATACACTCACCCAACAAACATTTTTTGAGCTCCAACTACGTGCCAGGCCCTGAGCACTGCGGTGGTGGATTTTGTGCTGAAGTAGTCATATGTTAGCAGTCTTAGCTTCTCTGCCTGGGAGGGCTCAGATGAAACCACACACACGCACCAACAGAGGGTCTCCTCTAGGCAGGACCGTTTGGTGCTGTCTATCAAAACTGAGAATGTGCAGACCTTTAGTACTGCAATCCTGCCTGCTGGAATTTACCCGTGGTGAAGTGACCTGTGCACAAGGGTATTCTCTGCTGTACTGGTTTCAGCAAGAAAGTATTAGAAATAGTCCCACGTTCATCAAAAGGGGACGGCTTAAATAAAACATGAGAGTACACCCAAAGAGATTACTAAGCAGCCGTAAATAGAAGTGAAGAAGCTAAAATGAAAATATCTTTAAGACATTTAAGTGAAAAATATCAAAGAGCATATGTATAGTGGGCTACCATTTAGGTAAAAGATGGGAAATATAAACATACTTGGTAGGATATCTATAAAATATCTCTGGAAAGATACACCAGACACTGATCACATCTGTGGCTTTCAGTGGAGGGAGCAGGTAGTTGAATGGCAGGAGAGATTTTCACTGGATACCATTTTATACATTTTGAATTTTGAACCTTGTAAATGTATTGCCTATATTCCCCTACAAAACACTCTTTTTCTTTCAAAAATTCATGCACCCAGACCCAAGTATTAGGGGCGTATCTATGAGTGCCAGAGTTTTCATTTTGGTCCCCTGAATCTTTCGAGGCACCGAGAATGGAATCTTAGGTGCCAGGATGGAGTGACATCTGGAACCCACAGCAGCATGACTCGTACCTGAAGTGCTGTGATGTTTGGTTTCTGTCCTTGGCTGGCCCGGAAGTGCCTTGGCTGGCATTTCCTCTTCCTTGCCCGAGGGGCTTCTCCCCAGACCTTGGGTTTGCAATTTGCAAGACGGTGGTCAGGGTGGGCCTCACTGAGAAAGTGACATTTGTTCAAGGCTTGAAGTCAATGAGGGAATGAGTCCCGAGGGTATTGGAGGAGGGATTCCAGAAGGACGGAATAGCAAGGTCCAAGAATTGGAGGCAGGAGTATGCCGGGCAAGGTGGCAGGTGTGCCTAGAATGGAGTAAACAAGAGAGAGGGAAGAGCTGAAGACAAAGGAGTAAGCGGCAGTCTGTGTGGGGCCGAGGGAGGTGTGGACAGGAGGTCTTCCTCTCCCTTCCTTGAGATTTGACATCCAGACACTGCCTGTTTGTCCATCTCATGTCCCAGTTCTGCCAACTTGCTGCTGCCTGGTTCCTGAGACCCAGTCCCTGTCCTGCACTCAGATCTGGTTTTGGTGTCACGGCCTCATACCCAGTCCTGGTGGCCAGTCCAGGGACCTGGTCTCTCCCAGGTTGGGAAATGGAGCCCAAATTCCAGTTTGCACTGGAAGTGAAGCCAGTTCAGTCCCCACAGGGACTATGGGCACCGTGAGGACGGACAGGAGCAAGGAATGCAGAAACTCATCTTTCAACCACCGTGCGACGTTGGGCTTCCTCATAATTCTCAAATGGCACACCTTTACCTCGGGTACCCTTGGACTTGGATCCCTCATCCTCAGTCACTCCTTCCCCACCTTGTGTGACTCAATTCCTATTTCACTCAGATGAGTCTCAAATGCCCTGCACCTCCGAGAGGCCTTCCCTGACCTCCTGATGTAAGGCAACACCTCCTGTCCCCCCAATCCCCTTACTTGCCTGAATGTTTTCAATACACATATGGAGGTGTTTGTTTTCTGTCTCTCTCTGCTTGAATACCAGCGTGGGCGCAGTTAGGACTTTATCTAGATCCCCCAAACCTGTGGGGGGTTTGGCTTCCTGGTCCTTGCCTCAGTGAGTGAGTCTGGTTCCTGATTTTGGTCCCTCCCAGTCATCCCTGTCCCACTGGAGAACCAGGCTCTGCCCATGCTGGAATGGGGAGTCCTAGGAATTAGGAGGAGACGTACCATCAGCTAGAATGGTATTAGGGCATCCCAGGAGCACCATGCCCTAACTCTGTTCCCTATCCTGGAGAGGAAACAGGTAGAAATGAGGAGACAGCATCCTCCAACATTTTACAGGAAGAAAATACAGGCTCCTTTTACTTGCTCAGAATTGCGTTCCCCTTGATCTTAGCAGAGCTTTAAGAGGAATGTGAAGTGCTCATAATTTTAAGGGTCACGGTTGTCATGACGTGACAATCTACTTTTGTTCTTACTGATTCTTTGTTCTAGAGAAGCAGCTTTGTTGCTAGTAGACTGGGGTTCAAATTCTGGCTCTGGCATTTGCTGACATTGGGCAAATCAAGCCTTTCTGGGCCTGTTTCCTCATCAACAATGGGCTGGGGGGGCGCGTAGGAATGAGGGGTAATGTCTACCTCCCTCCGTTAGCAGATGGAAAGTGTGGAGTACGGCCTTTGGTATGTAGTAAGTGCTTATTAAATGTTCAGCCCTCTCCTCCTTCCTCAGCCCTCCTCTACATTCCCCACCATGAAAGGTCTTTTCCATGTACTTAGTGGTCCAATATCGCCTGCAAGCTGTGGGGACTTGAAAATGCAGCACGTGATCTTTGAGTTCTTCATCATTTATTATGCCATTGGATGTTCCACATCCTGGTCACAGGTCTAACATCTGTAAGAGCTGATCAGTTGACATTTTGTTGTTGTTGTTGTTGCTGATGGAATCACACTACATCTTGGTCAGTCTTTTCACACATGCATAGGTAAGTTAGTCAGGGTATTGGCTCAGCTGCTACAACAAAAATACCTGCAAATGCTGTAGCTTCAATAGGATAGGAGCTTGTGTCTTTATTACATAATAATCTAGAAACAAGTGGTAGGTCTAGGTCAGAGGCTCTGGGCTAGGAGGGCATCCAGAGACCTAGGTTCCTTCTCTCTTTTTGCTCTGCAAGTCCCTAGCGTGGTGTTTTTGTCCACACGATCAAAGCTAGAGCAACACCACTCTATCCGCATCCCGGTCAGAGAGAAGGAGGCGGGAGAGGAAGTCCACAGTGAGTCCATTTCTTTTAGGGAAATTGCACTCCAGTTCCTTTGGAAATGTGGTCACATGGCCACGCTTGGCTGCAAGGGTGCTTGGGAAATTTTACTTCTACCTCCATGGCCATGGGCTCTGCTAAAACTTGATAACTGGGGATCTATTATCAAAAGGAAGAAGAGGAGAGTGGATTTGGGGAACAGCAGTCTCAACACTCCTGGTCTGAAGGGAACCAGGCAAGAATGTGGCTGGCTAGGCTGGGGCAAGACCATGACCACTGGAAAAAGGCAACTGCTGACAGAGGTGGGTTTTAGGTAAATAGTGGGTACGCATTTCCCCCTCCCATTTAAAAAAATGTTGTCCAACAAAACTGAAGGTAAACGATTGCATGCCCATACTGTGTTTGTAAGGGTTTCATACCATTCTGATCAGTCCAGTGGGTTGCTTTAGAACCCATTGGAAGTTTTTTGAAACTCAGAACCAAGGTTTTACCTCAAGTCATGAGGCTTTTGCGACCCTTGATGATCTTTAGGGTCAGTGCAGAAACAGAAAGCTGGTGTGGCCCATGGGCTCGTTGGATGGTACCTGTTTGTTGAAAGAATGGGTAAATACGGATAAGTATGGCCATGTCAGAAAACTTTGGACTCTGTCATAATAGTGAAGAGAACTCTCGTGGGCACTCCAGTGAATGTTCCACTTCCTCCTGATTTGTACTAGGGAATGGTACCAGCACTACAGACAAGTGCTCTGTGTCTAACTTGTCACATTTCTTGGCCACTCTCTAGTTGATAAAGCCGTTTCACACATATCAACAGGCCTGTAAACTCACCAAGGATTGGGCCTTAGTGTTATTTCCCTCTGTGGCCACTGCAGGGCCTTGCACATAGTAAGTACCTTCTGAATTTCCATGGGAGGAGTGCTCTCATTGGTTCTCAGGACAGCTCAGGAGGGTAAGCAGGACAGATGATGTCCCCGTAGAAAAGGCCCCGAGACTGAGGCTCGGGGTGGCTGAGGGACAGGCTGAGTGTCCCAGAGCTAAGAAGCAGTGCTGGGACAGTGGTTTCCAGGTTTCTGACCCCCATGTTTCTTGCATTGCCCCACACCCAGATCAGCCCTTTAGCTCCCTTCTCTCTGGATCCGAAGCACTCACTTACGGGCACTTCATAGGGCCATCTAAGTATTTTTCTCTCAGAAGAAGCCTCAGTCTTTTATTCAAGAAATAAATTCAGAACTTGAGACAATTGGTCTGGTTCTTGATGCCTTTCAGTAAATGTGGAAATGCATCCTTTAGAAAATGCAATTCCTGCTCTTGAAAATACAAGTGGGCTTTCTTCCCCAACATCCTTGCTACAAAGAATTTGGTCACAGTTCTATTTTATCGCTGATTTTTCTGAAAAATGAACAGGACAAGAAAAACTTCCTTCAGAGTCCTCAAGGACTCAAGGACCTTGTCCTTTGTCTCCCAAACCCAAACCTTCTTCTCTTTGCACAGTTGGGCTGAACTAAATTCTATCCTCTGGAGATGACCTCCATTTCTGATTCCCATTGACCCTAAGATTCACTACCCAATTTGCACCTCAGACCTGATCCTCTTGTTCTTCAAGTCCCTCTCTTGACAAATGGCATCATTTATAAGTAAAAATCCCAGGAGACACCTCCCCTTCCTCCTATGGCAGGCAGATTGTATAATGGCCCCCAGTAATCCCACCTCCTGCTGTTCACACTCTGGTGTAATCCCCTCTCTGAGTGTGGGCAGGAGCTGTGATTTGCTCCTAACAGACAGAATATGGCAAAGGTGATGGGGTGTCCCTGCTGTGATTAGGGTACATAAGGCTGTGGCTTCTGTCCTGCCTGAAGTCTTTCTCTCCCTGACTTTAATAAAGCCAGCTGTTACGTTGGGGAGGCCCCCAGGGCAAGGAGCTGAGGGCAGCCTCTAACCAATACCCAGCAAGGAACTGAGGCCCTCAACCCAACTGAATTCTGTCGCTAACCACGCGAGCTTGGAAGTGGATCCTTCTCCAGTCGAGCCTTTAGGTGAGATCCCAGCCCTGACCGACAAGCTGACTGCAGCCTAATGAGATGCCTTGAAGCAGAGGCCCCAACTAGGCCACACCTGGATTCCTGACTGATAGAAAATGCAAGATAATAAGTGTGTGTTGTTTTAAAGCCACTACATTGGTGATAATTTGTTACACAGAAGTTGATAAGTAATCCACTTCATGATATCTAATTGGGGACTGAGTTCTACTGACTCTTCCTGTCAGAGTTCTTGAATTTCTATGTTCTTCCATACTTCTGTGGCCTTTGCTTTGTGTCAGTCCTCATTGGCCTTGTTTGGATAAAACCATTGCCTCCTGTGTCAGGCAGGGTACCACAGGAGCCAGAGGCAGTCTTAGAGGGTCTCACTGAAGAGCGACGTGGACAGGTTAGGAGCACCCAGGGACTGGCAACAGCATGATGCCATTATCACCCCAGACTTAAAGGGGCAAGGGGAGCCAGTGGTGGTACCATGTCAGGTGGAAGCTGACATGGAAAAGGGGTTGTCTAGCCAGAGCTGTGGCTTTAGTTAGAGAGAACACAGCAGCGGCCAGATGGTGGGAAGGCAGGGGGAAGAGGTAAATAGGTACCCCAGCTTCTCCCTCGTCCTGTCCTCTAGTCTCTCCTGTCTCCCACGGGGCAAATTCATTCAGAAGCCGGATTGGTCTTCTTCTGCCCTCGGACTGGGACTTATGCCATCAGCTTCCCTGGTTCTCAGGCCTCTGACTCAGACTGAATTATACCACCAGCTTTCCTGGGTCTCCAGCTTGCAGATGGCAGATTGCAGGACTTCTCAGCCTCCATCATTATGAAAGCCAGTTCCTCATGATAAATCATTCTCTCTCTATCTGCCTCTCCCCATATTTCATACACACACACATATACATACACACACATATATATGCCATCCGGGAGACTTAGCACTTTGACTTGGTATGTATGTTTACTGGTTGTTTCCTCTTGCTCTCAAGAGCAGGGACTTTGGTTTATTTACCTTTTTATCCCCAGGGTCCAGAACAAATAGAAGTCCAGTTGTTCCTGGCATCAGAGCAAGCTCCGTGGTGTAGAAAGCCCTCACTTGGGTGGAGCCACAAAGAGGTGGAGGTGGACAGCAAACTGAAGCTAGGATGTGGCGACGGTGGGCCAGCTGTGGGTCCACTACACCTGGCCTCCTGGACTGGGAGATGGAGACAGCATGAAATCTTTGTTTCCCATTTAAAAATACCTGCTCCTGGGGGTCAGTCGGCTTCTTTGAGGCAGGCTCGTCGAATATTTTTGGAAGATTACGAAGAGAGTCGGGACTTTTAGTCATTATTTTTTTGTTTGTTTGTTTGTTTGTTTTGCGGTACGCGGGCCTCTCACTGTTGTGGCCTCTCCCGTTGCGGAGCACAGGCTCCGGACGCGCAGGCTCAGCGGCCATGGCTCACGGGCCCAGCTGCTCCGCGGCATGTGGGATCTTCCCGGACCGGGGCACGAACCTGTGCCCCCTGCATCGGCAGGCGGACTCTCAACCACTGCGCCACCAGGGAAGCCCTAGTCATTAGTTTTAATTACTGTGGATACTCCCGCTTTGAAAAGGGTCCTGTTTTGGACAATGAATTAATTGATCGCACTACCCCTAGAAAATGGCTGTGACTGCGTCCACCCCACAGCCATCATAAAGAGCCGAGTTTTCTGGGTCCACCTCTGTCCTGATCGGGGAAGGACCGGGACTACGGTATGCTGGGAGCTCCTCTCTTGCCTCTCGGTACAGGATAGCTGGACACACAGAGGGCCGGGAGGGGCCCTCATCCCACTCAACAACCTGCAGCCTTCCTCCCTGCCCTCCCTGCCCGCACTGCCCTCCACTCGTCTAGCCTTCAGTGCATCCTCACTTCCCAGGTTCCAGTCCAAATTCCTCTGGGACTAGAGGCTGCCCCAGCTCCCCAGTCAGCTGGAACCTTGACCTTTCCATCTCTTCCAGCCCCTTTTCCCTAGAGCTGGACCCAGCTCCCTGATCCTCCTTTGACCTATGCCAGATAGGATGCACTCACATTTTTTACCAAGAGGCCCACTCCGTGCCCCACACGCTTGGCTCAGATGCTTTGAGTCCCAGCATGACACTGGACTTGAGTTCATCCCGCCGCTTGGCCTTGGGGCCGGGCTGCTGGACCTTCTCTGGAAAACTTTGCCCTCTACTATTTCAGAGGCTTTGCTCTTGTTTCCATCTGGAGCAGGTCCTGTAATTCCCAGTGTCCTCTGTGACCAAGACTGTCTGGATTATAACAAGATTTGGCACAGAGTGTGCTGAAATAAATGAGAAAAACCGGAAGGGCTAGGAATGATGAGTTCCGTGAGATCCATTCATCTGTTCATTCATTCATAACTTTGCTCAAATATCGCTGAAATATCTAGCAACGCAGTTCCAGATGCACAGTAGGCATGTAGCGTTTGTGGGATTGTACAGACAGGAGACACATACAGGGCTTCTGACAGCCAGACGGGTGAGAGTGAGGGTTCAGCAACCCTAATTCCTCCTCCACTCAGCTCAGGGTGTGGATTCCCCTCACGAGTCAGGAAGGACGGGGTATGCATTGTATCGATACTTAGTGCGCCAGCTACATGACTCTGGGGATGATAATAATGTTGAAATCTGTTTTTGCTCTGGCTTCGAGTTTCCATGAAGCAGGTAACCCTGGCCTCTTTCCCCGGCGTGCTCCATACCTGGCTGTTCACATGAAGGATCTGTTCAGCTCTGCTCTGAGTTTCACGGGGCCAGGCCTCTGGAGGAGATTCTGTGATGATCCGGTGCTGCTTGGCACTGGGTGGTACATTTAATTCTGGGGAAGTCTAAGCTCTAAGCTGTGTTCTCCCTTATCAGCTATATAATTATAGAGAACACTCGATCTCCATTTTCCATGGATACCTATGTCGACCTATCAATTAGTTCTCAACTTCAGTGGGAAAGAGGGATATTAATTACTGGGCCTTTTCAAAGCCCACCAAATAGGTCCAATTTCATAGGGTTGGTGTGAGGATTAAATGAATCTTTAAGGTAGGCTTGGCACTTAGTTAGAGCTCAAAAACGTTAGCTACTGTTATTATTAGTATTATTATTAGTATTGCTATTATTAGTTATTACTGTGGAAAAATAATAGTAACAGGAACCTGATTCCTCATACAATACCTAGTCGAGAGGGAAAGAGAACACTATTAAATATGCATTTCAAGCATTGACAAATAATGTTGTCAATGGGAAGAGAGAAGTGGGAAGGAGGGAACAAGGGAAGAAGTGGACAGAAATACACACTGCAAAGTGGGAATTGAGAGAAAGGAAGTGGGCCCTATGGGATCAGTTGCACCAACATCTAGAGAGGCTCAGATGGCTTCCCTGAAAGAAGGTTCAGAGCTGGCCTCTGAGTGGAGTCCTGGGCAACTTCAGACAGGTCGGCTCCCCCAGGCAGCACATCCTGAGAAGAATCATTCATTCTCCCATCGCTGCAGGCAGGAGTGCCACACCCACTGTCCTCTGGATAGGCCAGGAACAAGGAGGGGTTCAGTTTCTTGCCTTTTTCCCATTTCTCGCTCCTGGAGAGAAAATGAAGAGGAGAATGCAAGCCAGAGACCTCAAACCATATTACGTCTGGGGCTGCCTGCGTCTGAGGGGAGGGCCATCAATGCATACTCCATCGATTGTGCATTAAAACTTCCAGTGATGGGCAGGTTCATCTATTCCTATTATTTATAGTTAAACTTGATTGAGTAGCTACTGTGTATGTACCTCAGCTCACTCTGTTTAAGTGTTAACTTGCCCAGGGAATATCTCTAAGGAAGATACCAGTAACTCCTTAGAAGCTTAGAGAGAATCTTTCTCCTTTTCTTCCCAGTTATCTTAAAATGCAACAGTTGGGCGATTTACTAAGCATTTTAAATTTATTATTGGGTGCTTCTTACAACTTGCCTGAGGGTGGCAACATTTACAGGGATCTCCCTAATTTCCCAATGGTTCCCCAAATGCGCACTATGACTTTTGTTTTCATTTTGAAGGAACTCAGAAATGTAATCATCCTAAGGGGGGTGCAAATGGTTGAGAGAGAGATATTAAGGAAATGTAAATGTTCCGTTTTACATTATTAACGAGGCCAGCTAAAGAGCCGTGCTGGCAGCAGGCGCAACTTTTAGAGTCTCTTAAGTATGTCTGTGCCACCAACAGCAGGTGAAGGGCAGAGTGGGCCCCCCAGCGCTGTAGTTGTCTATTCCTAGGGCATCCCGGCCTCACACTTGCTCCCAGGGATCCAGAAAGGAGCAATAGCAAAGGGGATCCCCTTCCTCAGCCCCATTAGTTTCTCTGACGCTCCGACTATGGGGAAGATGGTTGAGGTGGGGGGATAGTTGACTCCAACAGCCAAATAACCAGAGGCTGGGACTGCTTTTGGGCACTGGAGCTCTAGGAGTATGGCGGGGTGGAGTTGGATGGCGGAGACCCTAATAAGCCTGACATACAAATATGTTCAGAAGTCCTAAGTGAGAAAAAAATCAAGATGCAAAACTGCATGTGCAGTATGATAATAATAAAAGTCACCATGTATTGAGTTTTTACTGTGGGTCAAGCATTGTGTTATGTACTTTTCCTGCATTATCCCAGATCATCCTAACCATACTCCAATGAGGTAGGAGGTATATTTGTTATTTCTAAGATGAGAAAAATGAGGCTTGAGGAAATTAAATTACTTGCCGTTATAGACTGAATGTTTGTGTCTTCCAAAATTCATATGTTGAAACCTGATCCCTAATGTGATGGTATTTAGAGGTGGGGCTTCTGGGAGGTAATTAGATCACGAGGGCAGAGCCCTTATGAAAGAGAGTAGTGCCCTTACAGAACCCTAGAGAGTTCTCTGTCCCTTTCACCATGTGAAGACATAACAAAAAGATGTCTATGAATCAGGAAGGGAGGTGTCTCACCAGAGCCTTGATCTTGGACTTCCCAGCCTCCAGAAGTATAAGAAATAAATTTCTGTTGTCCAAGCCACCCGATCTATGGTATTCTGTTACAGCAACCTGAATGGACTAAGATGCTTACTCAAGGTCACATGCAAAGCTGAGATTCAAGCTCTGATTACCGTAGTCTATAATCACGTGACTCGGCTTCCGGGAAGATGGCGGACGAGTAAGACGCGGAGATCACCTTCCTCCCCACAGATACACCAGAAATACATCTACATGTGGAACAACTCCTACAAAATACCTACTGAACGCTGGCAGAAGACCTCAGACCTCCCAAAAGGCAAGAAACTCCCCACGTACCTGGGTAAGGCAAAAGAATAAACAGAGACAAAAGGATAGGGACGGGACCTGCACCACTGGGAGGGAGCTGTGAAGGAGGAAAGGTTCCCACACACTAGGAAGCCCCTTCGCGGGCGGAGACTGCGGGTGGCGGAGGGGGGAGCTTCGAAGCCGCGGAGGAGAGCACAGCAACAGGGGTGCGGAGGGCAAAGCGGAGAGATTCCCGCACAGAGGATCAGGGCCGACCGGCACTCACCAGCCCGAGAGGCTTGTCTGCTCACCCGCCGGGGCGGGCGGGACTGGGAGCTGAGGCTCAGGCTTCGGTCTGAGCGCCGGGAGAGGACTGGGGTTGGCGGCGTGAACACAGCCTGAAGGAGGCTAGTGCGCCACGGCTAGCCGGGAGGGAGTCCGGGGAAAAGTCTGGACCTGCCGAAGAGGCAAGAGACTTTTTCTTGCCTCTTTGTTTCCTGGTGGGCGAGGAGAGGGGATTAAGAGCGCCGCTTAAAGGAGCTCCAGAGACGGGCCCGAGCCGCGGGCTAAAAGCGCGGACCCCAGAGTCGGGCATGAGACGCTAAGGCTGCTACTGCCGCCACCAGGAGGCCTGTGTGCGAGCGCAGGGCACTATCCACAGCCCCCTTCCGGGTAGCCTGTGCAGCCCGCCACTGCCAGGGTCCCGGGATCCAGGGACAACTTCCCCGGGAGAACGCACAGCGCGCCTCACGCTGGTGCAACGTCATGCCGGCCTCTGCCGCCGCAGGCCCGCCCCGCACTCCGTGCCCCCACCCCCCCCTCCCCCGCCCTGAGTGAGCCAGAGCCCGCAAATCAGCGGCTCCTTTAACCCCGTCCTGTCTGAGCGGAGAACAGACGCCCTCCGGCGACCTACACGCAGAGGCGGGGCCAAATCCAAAGCTGAGCCGCAGGAGCTGTGAGAACAAAGGAAAGAAAGGGAAATCTCTCTCAGCAGCCTCAGGAGCAGCGGATTAAAGCTCCACAATCAACTTGATGTACCCTGCGTCTGTGGAATATCTGAATAGACAACGAATCATCCCAAATTAAGGAGGTGGACTTTGAGAGCAAGAGTTATGATTTTTTCCCCTTTTCCTCTTTTTGTGAGTGTGTATGTGTATGCTTCTGTGTGAGATTTTGTCTGTATAGCTTTGCTTCCTCCATTTGTCCTAGGGTTCTATCCGTACTTTTTTTTAAAAAAAATTTTTTCTTAATTATTTTTATTTTAATAACTTTATTTTATCTTACTTTATCTTGTTTCTTTCTTTTTTTCCTTCCTTCCCTCCTTCCTTCCTCCCTCCCTCCCTCCTTTCTTTCTTTCTACTTCTACTAATTCTTTCTTTCTACTTTTTCTCCCTTTTATTCTGAGCCGTATGCATGAAAGGCTCTTGGTGCTGCAGCCAGGAGTCAGTGCTGTGCCTCTGAGGTGGGAGAGCCAACTTCAGGACACTGGTCCACAGGAGACCTCCCAACTCCACATAATATCAAACGGCAAAAATCTCCCAGAGATCTCCATCTCAACACCAGTACCCAGCTTCACTCAACGACGAGCAAGCTACAGTGCTGGACACCCTATGCCAAACAACTAGCAAGACAGGAACACAACCACACCTATTAGCAGAGAGGCTGCCTAAAATCATAATAAGTCCACAGAAACCCCAAAACACACCAACAGACATGGACTTGCCCACGAGAAAGACAAGATCCAGCCTCATCCACCAGAAGACAGGCACTAGTCCCCTCCACCAGGAAGCCTACACAACCCACTGAACCAACCTTAGCCACTAGGGACAGACACCAAAAACAACGGGAACTACAAACCTGAACCCTGCAAAAAGGAGACCCCAAACACAGTAAGATAAGCAAAATGAGAAGACAGAAATACACACAGCAGATGAAGGAGCAAGATAAAAACCCACCACACCTAACAAATGAAGAGGAAATAGGCAGTCTACTTGAAAAAGAATTCAGAATAATGATAGTAAATATGATCCAAAATCTTGGAAATAGCATAGACAAAATGCAAGAAACACTTAACAAGGACCTAGAAGAACTAAAGATGAAACAAGCAATGATGAACAACACAGTAAATGAAATTAAAAATACTCTAGATGGGATCAATAGCAGAATAACTGAGGCAGAAGAACGGATAAGTGACCTGGAAGATAAAATAGTGGAAATAACTACTGCGTAGCAGAATAAAGAAAAAAGAATGAAAAGAACTGAGGATAGTCTCAGAGACCTCTGGGACAACATTAAACGCACCAACATTCGAATTATAGGGGTTCCAGAAGAAGAAGAGAAAAAGAAAGGGACTGAGAAAATATTTGAAGAGATTATGGTTGAAAACTTCCCTAATATGGGAAAGGAAATAGTTAATCAAGTCCAGGAAGCACAGAGAGTCCCATACAGGATAAATCCAAGGAGAAATACGCCAAGACACATATTAATCAAACTGTCAAAAATTAAATACAAAGAAAACATATTAAAAGCAGAAAGGGAGGGCTTCCCTGGTGGAACAGTGGTTGAGAGTCCTCCTTCCGATGCAGGGGACGTGGGTTCATGCCCTGGTCTGGGAAGATACCACATGCTGCAGAGCGGCTGGGCCCGTGAGCCATGGCCGCTGAGCCTGCGCATCTGGAGCCTGTGCTCCACAATGGGAGAGGCCCGCGTACCACAGGAAAAAAAAAAAAGCAAGGGAAAAAAAACAAATAACACACAAGGGAATCACCATAAGGTTAACAGCTGATCTTTCAGCAGAAACTCTGCAAGCCAGAAGGGACTGGCAGGACATATTTAAAGTGATGAAGGAGAAAAACCTGCAGCCAAGATTACTCTACCCAGCAAGGATCTCATTCAGATTTGATGGAGAAATTAAAACCTTTACAGACAAGCAAAAGCTGACAGAGTTCAGCATCACCAAACCGGCTTTAAAACAAATACTAAAGGAACTTCTCTAGGCAAGAAACACAAGAGAAGGAAAAGACCTACAATAACGAACCCAAAACAATTAAGAAAATGGGAATAGGAACATACATATCAATAATTACCTTAAATGTAAATGGACTAAATGCTCCCACCAAAAGACACAGATTGGCTGAATTGATACAAAAACAAGACCCATATATATGCTGTCTACAAGAGACCCACTTCAGACCTAGAGACACATACAGACTGAAAGTAAGGGGATGGAAAAAGATATTCTATGCAAATGGAAACCAAAAGAAAGCTGGAGTAGCAATTCTCATATCAGACAAAATAGACTTTAAAATAAACACTATTACAAGAGACAAAGAAGGACACTACATAATGATCAAGGGATCGATCCAAGAAGAAGATATAACAATTGTAAATATTTATGCACCCAACATAGGAGCATCTCAATACATAAGGCAAATACTAACAGCCGTAAAAGGGGAAATCGACAGTAACACATTCATAGTAGGGCACGTTAACACCCCACTTTCACCCATGGACAGATCATCCAAAATGAAAATAAGTAAGGAAACACAAGCTTTAAATGATACATTAAACAAAATGGACTTAATTGATATTTATAGGACATTCCATCCAAAAACAAGAGAATACACATTTTTCTCAAGTGCTCATGGAACATTCTCCAGGTTAGATCATATCTTGGGTCACAAATCAAGCCTTGGTAAATTTAAGGAAATTGAAATTGTATCAAGTATCTTTTCCAACCACAATGCTATGAGACTAGATATCAATTACAGGAAAAGATCTGTAAAAAAAATACAAACACATGGAGGCTAAACAATACACTACTTAATAACGAAGTGATCACTGAAGAAATCAAAGAGGAAATCAAAAATACCTAGAAACAAATGACAATGGAGACATGACGACCCAAAACCTGTGGGATGCAGCAAAAGCAGTTCTAAGAGGGAAGTTTATAGCAGTACAAGCCTACCTTAAGAAACAGGAAACATCTCAAATAAACTACCTAGCCTTGCACCTAAAGCAATTAGAGAAAGAAGAACAAAAAAACTCCAAAGTTAGCAGAAGGAAAGAAATCATAAAGATCAGATGAGAAATAAATGAAAAAGAAATGAAGGAAACGATAGCAAAGATCAATAAAACTAAAAGCTGGTTCTTTGAGAAGATAAACAAAATTGATAAACCATTAGCCAGACTCATCAAGAAAAAAGGGAGAAGACTCAAATCAATAGAATTAGAAATGAAAAAGGAGAAGTAACAACTGACACTGCAGAAATACAAAAGATCATGAAAGATTACTACAAGCAACTCTATGCCAATAAAATGGACAACCTGGAAGAAATGGACAAACTCTTAGAAATGCACAACCTGCCAAGACTGAATCAAGAAGAAATAGAAAATATGAACAGACCAATCACAAGCAATGAAATTGAAACTGTGATTAAAAATCTTCCAACAAACAAAAGCCCAGGACCAGATGGCTTCACAGGCGAATTCTATCAAACATTTAGAGAAGAGCTAACACCCATCCTTCTCAAACTCTTCCAAAATATAGCAGAGGGCGGACCACTCCCAAACTCATTCTACGAGGCCACCATCACCCTGATACCAAAACCAGACAAGGTTGTCACAAAGAAAGAAAACTACAGGCCAATATCACTGAAGAGCATAGATGCAAATATCCTCAACAAAATACTAGCAAACAGAATCCAACAGCACATTAAAAGGATCATACACCATGATCAAGTGGGGTTTATTCCAGGAATGCAAGGATTCTTCAATATATGCAAATCAATCAACGTGATACACCATATCAACAAATGGAAGGAGAAAAAGCATATGATCATCTCAATAGATGCAGAGAAAGCTTTCGACAAAATGCAACCCCCCTTTATGATAAAAACCCTGCAGAAAGTAAGGATAGAGGGAACTTCCCTCAACATAATAAAGGCCATATATGACAAACCCACAGCCAACATCATCCTCAATGGTGAAAAACTGAAAGCATTTCCACTAAGATCAGGAACAAGACAAGGTTGCCCACTCTCACCACTCTTACTCAACATAGTTTTGGAAGTTTTAGCCACAGCAGTCAGAGAAGAAAAGGAAATAAAAGGAATCCAAATCGGAAAAGAAGAAGTAAAGCTGTCACTGTTTGCAGATAACATGATCCTATACATAGAGAATCCTAAAGATGCTACCAGAAAACTACTAGAGCTAATCAATGAATTTGGTAAAGTAGCAGGATACAAAATTAATGCACAGAAATCTCTGGCATTCCTATGTACTAATGATGAAAAATCTGAAAATGAAATGAAGAAAACACTCCCATTTACCATTGCAACAAAAAGAATAAAATATCTAGGAATAAACCTACCTAAGGAGACAAAGACCTGTATGCAGAAAATTATAAGACACTGATGAAAGAAATTAAAGATGATACAAATAGATGGAGAGATATACCATGTTCTTGGATTGGAAGAATCAACATTGTGAAAATGACTCTACTACCCAAAGCAATCTATAGATTCAATGCAACCCCTATCAAACTACCACTGGCATTTTTCACAGAACTAGAACAAAAAATTTCACAATTTGTATGGAAACACAAAAGACCCCGAATAGCCAAAGCAATCTTGAGAACGAAAAACGGAGCTGGAGGAATCAGGCTCCCTGACTTCAGAATATATACTGCAAAGCTACAGTAATCAAGACAGTATGTTACTGGCACAAAAACAGAAAGATAGATCAATGGAACAGGGTAGAAAGCCCAGAGATAAACCCATGCACATATGGTCACCTTATCTTTGATAATTGAGGCAGGAATGTACAGTGGAGAAAGGACAGCCTCTTCAATAAGTGGTGCTGGGAAAACTGGACAGGTACATATAAAAGTATGAGATTATGTCACTCCCTAGCACCATACACAAAAATAAGCTCAAAATGGATTAAAGACATAAATATAAGGCCAGAAACTATCAAACTCTTAAAGGAAAACATAGGCAGAACACTCTATGACATAAATCACATTAAGATTCTTTTTTGACCCACTTCCTAGAGAAATGGAAATAAAAACAAAAATAAACAAATGGGACCTAATGAAACTTCAAAGCTTTTGCACAGCAAAGGAAACCATAAACAAGACCACAAGACAACCCTCAGAATGGGAGAAAATATTTGCAAATGAAGCCACTGACAAAGGATTAATCTCCAAAATTTATAAGCAGCTCATGCAGCTCAATAACAAAAAAACAAACAACCCAATCCAAAAATGGGCAGAAGACCTAAATAGACATTTCTCCAAAGAAGATATACAGATTGCCAACAAACACATGAAAGAATGCTCAACATCATTAATTATTAGAGAAATGCAACTCGAAACTACAATGAGATATCATCTCACAGCAGTCAGACTGGCCGTCATCAAAATATCTAGAAGCAATAAATGCTGGAGAGGATGTGGAGAGAAGGGAACACTCTTGCACTGCTTGTGGGAATGTGAATTGGTTCAGCCACTATGGAGAACAGTATGGAGGTTCCTTAAAAAACTACAAATAGAAGTACCATATGACCCAGCAATCCCACTACTGGGCATATACCCTGAGAAAACCATAATTCAAAAAGGGTCATGTGCCAAAATGTTCATTGCAGCTCTATTTACAATAGCCCCGAGATGGAAACAACATAAGTGTCCATCATCGGATGAATGGATAAAGAAGATGTGGCACATATATACAATGGAATATTACTCAGCCATAAAAAGAAATGAAATTGAGCTATTTGTAATGAGGTGGATAGACCTAGAGTGTGTCATACAGAGTGAAGTATGTCAGAAAGAGAAAGACAAATACCGTATGCTAACACATATATATGGAATTTAAGAAAAAAAAAATGTCATGAAGAACCAGGGGAAAGACAGGAATAAAGACACAGACCTACTAGAGAATGGACTTAAGGATATGGGGAGTGGAAAGGGTAAGCTGTGACAAAGCGAGAGAATGGCATGGACATATATACACTACCAAACGTAATGTAGATAGCTAGTGGGAAGCAGCCGCAAAGCACAAGGAGATCAGCTTGGTGCTTTGTGACCTCCTGGAGGGGTGGGATAGGGAAAGTGGGAGGGAGGGAGACGCAAGAGGGAAGAGATATGGGAACATATGTATATGTATAACTGATTCACTTTGTTGTGAAGCAGAAACTAAAACACCATTGTAAAGCGATTATACTCCAATAAAGATGTAAAAAAAAATTAAATGAAAATGTAATCACATGTGCTTAAATATACATGTGCTCAAAGAGATAGAGGGATATGTGAAAAGATACATAACACAATGTTCATGGTAGTTAATTCAGGATGATAGGATAACAATTTTAATCTTCTTCTTTTTGCCTATTTATATATTCTAATTTATCTTAAGTGAACAGGTATTCTTTCTTTTTCCTTCCTTCTTTCGTTCCTTCTTCCTTTCTTTCTTTTTCTCTCTTTTTTTTCTTTCCTTCATTCACTTGTTCAACAAATATTTGTGGAAGGCTTTCTGCATTCCAGGCACTGTTCTAGATTGGGAACAAAACTAACAAAAATCCTTGTTCTCATAGAGCTTATGTTCTAATAGAGGGGACAGACAGACAATGAATCACATAAATAAGTACATAGTAAATTTGACTGTAATCATACAATGGATAAAAATAAAACAGGGAAGGGACATAATGAGTGCCAGGGCAGGGACTGTGATTGCAATTTCGAAGAGGGTGAGTCAATGTTGGCCTCCATGAGAATATGACATTTGGGCAAAGACTTGAGAGTAATGAAGGAGACAGGCAGGCAGAGAAGTGGGGAAAAGTGTTCTAGGCAGAGCGGAGATGAGCAGAGGCCTGGAGACAAGAATATACCCGGAGGACTCAAGGACAAACAGAGAGGCCCGGGTGGCCGGAGTAGAGTAAGAGATGGGCAGAGAGGAGGAGATTAGGTCAGAGATGTATCAGGGGCAGTAAGGATCTGCAGGCTGCTGGGAAGACTTGGACTTTTCTGAGCAAAATGGGGTATATAGAGGGTAAGTGTTTTTGGCGGTGAGGTGGCATGATCTGACTTATTTTCACAGGATAACTCTGGTTCCTGCGTGGAGAATAGTTATGGGGAAATAGGCAATCACAGAAGCAGACAGAACAGTTAAGAGGCTACTGAAATAACCCAGGCCAGAGAGCTAGTGGCTTGGACTAGGGAAAGGCTTCTCCACCTATGCGCTGTTGATATTTTAGCTGGATAATTTGTTGCGAGGCCTGTCCTGTGCTTTGAGGGGTGTTTAACAGCATCCCTGGCCTCTACCTACTAGATGCCAGTAGTACCGTCTTCATTGTGACAACTGAAAGTGCCTCCAGATGTTGCCAGATAGCCACTGGGAGGTGAAATTAGCAAGTGTGGTTTGACAACCTCTGGACCAGGGTGATAGCCATGGAGGTGTGAGAAGCCATCAGATTCAGGATTTGTTGGGTTTAGTCAGAGAGAGAGGAGTCAAAGCTGACTCCAAGGCTGTGGCCTGAGCAGCTGGAGGGATGGAGCTGCCATTGACTGAGATGGGGGAAGACCATCAGTGAAACAATTTTGAAGGCAGGGCTGTCTGGAGTTCACATGAGAGGTCCGGACTGGATTGAAGTACATGTAATACTCATTGCTTATATAATTTTAGAAGGGGCAGAAAGGAGTTGATGGTTAAGATCATGGAGGTATTAATCGTGTGACAATGGCCACAGGGAAGGAAGCATTTCCAAGGGGTCTGGGCACATTGCGGTCACAGACTTATTCTGGGAGGTCAAGCATTCTCCGGTTGGAGACTTAAGAGTCACATGTATCATATCTCAGTGAGGATTAGTGGTTACTCTGCACTTTAGATTCTTTCTGTTAGGAGAGGTCACCAGTATATCTCTGAAACTTTAGGACCAAAGCAATGGCTGTGGCCACGCCTCTACTCCCCACAGCCTTGGATCAATATTGAATTATTTACTATCGTACTTTTGCTTTAATTATTCAATGTTTGGTTTTACCCCAGCAAAGAGAGCAGCATGGTTTGGAGAAGAACCTGGCACCTGAATACCTTGCATATCCGATTTATCAAACTGAAAAAAAATCCATTCTCTCTGGTTACAAAAATTCCATTGTGCTGTACCTACAATTCGTTGGCCACAGTCTGAGCTGAAAAGTATTTGCTAAAGCACAGCTATATATAGAAACTTCTTATCTGTCTGAAGATATAAACAACTGCAGGAAGTTTGGAATATGTTGCTAGGAATGTTCTCTGGTTTCCTCGTCACAGAGTTTCTTGCCATTCTGTAGGGAATGTGTTGCTTTCTATTTGGTATGTGGTTTCTGCTGCTCCCTTCTTCCTAAACTTTCAGCAGACGCTCTTCCTACGTCACTGCTGAAGAAACTGCTTAAAAAAAATGGCGCCCTGTTTTCCAATGAGTGTGCAGATTTTGCAAGGTCTAGGAAGACAATAAAATCTCTCTATTTCAGAAAGTAGGTGGCAGTGGGGATGAGTCAGGAGGGAGAGAGAGGAAAAGCCCTGACTTTAAATTAATGAAAATTCTGCGCTAAAGAATTTTGTTTTTACTTTATTTCTTTTAAGTAAATATAATAACAAAAACTAAACTGATAAAAATTCTTTAAGTAGAAGTCCTGCTGGAATACTCTTTAATAAGTGTGAGAATGTGTACACATTCTCACATATATAACGTGCACATATATATAACGTGTGCACACAGATAGTGTGTGCACATTATTGCTAAAGTGCTTTTAAAAAACATTCTGCAAAGAGAATTTTTTTGAGAGTGTCTATGTTATTAACTAAATTGGTACATGGAAAAACCGCAGTTTCACAAAGTCTGTGTTAGCGGGTTACAATCAATGATGGTGATTTTCCCTCGGTGTTACAAGGCTTGCCCACTTGTCTAATTGAGGTGATCCCTGTGACAGGGGATGATATTTTAAACATTTTAAACATTTTAAACATAAATTAAGGTTAAGAATAATAGAAATAATCATAAAGGGTTTTTTAAACTTTTTTTTCAAATTTATGCTATAGGTCCATTAAATCATAAGTTTATTTTACCTTCTTAAATTCAGATAAACTAAGCATTGCTCTGCTTTTTGTTTTCTTCATCTGATCAAAGAAACACAGGTAGAATTGCTTACATTATATTCAGGGTCTAAGAACTGAGGTCTTCACTTCTTTACCACATCCTTAGCAAAACCACTGCCTAGATGGCTTCCTAATTCCCCCAAACCACATCTTTATGGACATTTAGGAGACTTGTAGAACCTGTCCAATAGAACTTCCTGCAATGACAGAAATGGTCTACATCTGCTTTGTCCAGTGGTAGCCACCAGCCTTATGTGGCTGTTGAGCCCATGAAATGTGACTAGTGTTGATGAACTAAATTTTTAATTTTAATTCATTTTAATCTTAATAGCTACATGTAGCTAGTGACTACTCTACTACACAGCACAGATTCTAGGCCGTGTACTAAAGAAATAGAATTCTATATAAATGTAACATCATCCTTTCCCTCCTTCTTCTCCTCTCCATCTCTGCCATCCTTCCATCCTTCCTTCCTTAAACATGCTATGATTACCTACCACATGCAGGCTTTGTGCTTGGTACCAGAGAGTAGATATTAAAGTGATTTGTCTGCCCTCAAGGAATTAACAAAGGTCGGGATGACAGTGACAGGTTGTAGGAAGAACAGGTGTATAGTCAGAGCCCAATAAGCATGCAGGTATGGTTCTCTTCTTCAACTATATCTACATCACAGGTACCCATTTTTGCTAAATGTTATTTTTTTAATGTTGAATATTCATCAAAATATTCATCAAAAGTAGCCCAGTGAGGTTTATCAAGAAAACTAAGTGAAAGATGGATGACTTTGAGATCTTAGGAATGTGGAATAAAGAAACAGACATGGGAGCAAGAGGCACTAGGGATTAGTCAGGGAGAGAAGGGGAAGGGGAGACTCTGGCTAGAGGCATAATGTAGTGGTTTTATTATTTATGTATGTATGTATGTATGTATGTATGTATGTATTTATTTTTGGCTGTGTAGGGTCTTCGTTGCTGTGCACGGGCTTTCTCTAGTTGTGGCAAGTGGTGGCTACTCTTTGTTGTGGTGTGTGGGCTTCTCATTGCAGTGGCTTCACTTGTTGCAAAGCACGGGCTCTAGAGCACAGTCTCAGTAGTTGTGGCACATGGGCTCTAGAGCACAGGCACAGTAGTTGTGGTGCATGGGCTTAGTTGCTCCGCGGCATGTGGGATCTTCCCGGACCAGGGCTCGAACCCGTGTCCCCTGCATTGGCAGGTGGATTCTTAACCACTGTGCCACCAGGGAAGCCCAATGTAGTGCTTTTAAATGAGTGAGGATGAAGAAGACCAGGGAAGAACTGGTGCAGGAGGCTTCAGAGCATGAGGACGGAAGAATCTGGAGAAAAGCATGAGTGCCTGGGTCACAGTTTGTCTTGGCTTTGGAATTAAGCCTAGAAACCTAGTCAGTAAGGTCTTTGGCTCTTCTGTATACATTGTCACCAGAAGAGTGTTCTGATTGGACCCAGAATAGCCAGGAAATAAAATAGAAGCTAATGACATGTTGGCCCACCAGGCAGAAGAAAGCTTGGGTCATGTTCATGATTGTCCCTGGAATGCACTGTGGGCTCCAACTGTGATTAACTATATATATAGTCCCTGCCTCAGGACTTCCAGTGCTGTCCTTGTTCTTTATACTCCAATGGCTGTCTGAGTGTGACATTTCCAATGAGTCATCTCTGAAGAGGACAAGCAAACGATTCTGCTTTGAGCACACATTTATGGAATGAGGGAATAAAAAGAAAAGACCTGGATTCCTGTGACTGACTAAGTTAAAGATTACACTACCCAGTACTTGAGCAATGGTTATGAAAGAGGTGGAGGGCCTAAGTCAACAGATGTCCTGTTGAAGTTTTGCTGGAAACCAAGGGTTCTAGTCATCATTCATTCATTGTATTCCACATCCATGTATTCATTCAACTAACATCTGTTTAATATCTTTATGCCAGTAACATGGACACAGTAGGGAAGAAGACTTATGATATATTGGGGGAGATAGATGTTAAGCAAATAATTATAAAATCTAAAATAATTGATTTAAACTTTTAATGTCAGCTCTGAAGAAAAGTTACAGGGTACATTACAGAGAAATTGGATCTAATCTGGGAATCATGGAAGGATCTCTGAGGAGGTGACATGTTAGTTGAATAGTTGCTTAGGCCAGGTTGGAGAACAAGGCTTTTTAAGCAGAGGAAACAATGCACTGTACTCTTCCTTCTTAGCCCCTTTTGTGACTGGCATTATGTAGCCATTTATTTAATTACTTGTTTACAATTCTGTCTCCTCATCTAGACTGCCCCAGGAGATCAGGAACTGCATTGGTCTTGGTCACTGCAGCACCTTCAATGTCCAGCCCAGTGCGTGGCACATATCAGGTACAGTAAAAATTTATTATCTATAAAAATTTATTATTATAAATAAAAATTTATTATCTATAAAACATGTATCACATGTGTAGAAGCTCAGAAGTAAGAAGGGATTTGGAGCATTTAAGAATCTGAAAGGAGGCTGGTGTGGGAAAGCATACAGTGAGGGATGGAGAGGTTCAGATAGGGATATAGAAGTTATTCTGGGCCCTGTAGGCTATGTGAAGGATCTGGGGACTCTGTCCAAAGACAAGTTGGGAAACTATAGAAAGGTATTAAGTAAAGAAGTGATACAATCAGATTGCACTTTAAAAATATTTGTCTGCTTGCTGTATGAGGAATAGATTGGAAGGGAGCAAGGGTGGACACAGCAAGATTAATTAGGATGCTTATGTAGTGGCTCAGGTGAAGCATGATGGTGTCTTGGACTATGGAGATGGAAAGAGAAATGGATGGATACAAGAGATCAACTAAAAAGACAAATATCCTGATTGAAAAATGGTCAAAGGATCTAAATAGACATTTCTTCAAAGAAAATATGCAAATGGCCAATAAGCACATGAAAAGATGCTCAACATCATTAGCCATCAGGGCTATGCAAATCAAAACCACAATGAGATACCACTTCACAAACACTGGGGTAGCTAGAATAAAAAAGACAAATAATAACATGTATTCATGATTATATGGAGAAATTAGAACCCTCATGCACTGCTGATGAGAATGTAAAATGGTACAGTCACTTTGGAAAGTAGTCTGGCAGCTCCTCAAAAGGTTAAATATGGAATTCAATATTACCCAGAAATTTCAATCCTAAGTACAAAGTCAAGAGAAATGAAAACGTGTCCACACAAAAAGCTGTACACACATGTTCATAACTACATTATTCATAATAGTCAAAAGCGCTAATAGCTCAAATGTCCATCAACTGATGAATGGATAAATAAAATATGGTGGAATAAGAGTTTTCTATCATATTCCCGCCACAGGACACTGATTTGGACAATCAACAGGTGAGAGAGACTTTGGAAGCCCAGGAGTCCAGCAAAGAAGTTCCAGCACATCAAGATGCAAGGATGGTTCAACATTCACAAATCAATAAATGTAATACACCACATTAGTATAATGAAATATAAAAATCATATGATCATCTCAATAGATGTAGAAAAAACATTTTAAAAACCCAACATTATTTCATCTTAAAAACTCACATGGTGGGCTTCCCTGGTGGCGCAGTGGTTGAGAGTCCGCCTGCCGATGCAGGGGACGCGGGTTCGTGCCCCGGTCCAGGAGGATCCCACATGCTGTGGAGCGGCTGGGCCCGTGAGCCATGGCTGCTGAGCCTGTGCACATCCGGAGCCTGTGCTCTGCAACGGGAGAGGCCACAACAGTGAGAGGCCTGCGTACCGAAAAAAAAAAAAACAAAAACAAAACTCACATGGTAACAATAATTAATACAATTTTATTGCATATTGAAAGATGCTAAGAGATTAAATCTTAAAAGTTCTCATCACAAGAAAAAATTTGTAAGTATGTATGTTAGCTAGACTTATTGTGGCGATCATTTCACAGTATATACGTATATGTTGTTCACCTGAAACCAATAAAATGTTAAATGTCAATTGGATCTCAAAAAAGAAGATTCAAAAAATTGGGTATAGAAGGAACATACCTGAACATTATAAAGACCATATATGACAAACTCACAGCTAACACCATACTCAACAGTGACAGGTTGAAAGCTTTTTCTTTAAGTTCAGGAACAAGGCAAGGGTACTCATCCTCATCACTCCTTTTCAATATAGTACTGGAAGCCCCTAACCAAAGCAATTAGGCAAGAACAAGTAACAAAAGGCATCCAAATCAGAAAGGAAGAAGTAAAATTGTCTCTGTTTTCAGATGATATGATCTTATAGATAGAAAATCATTGATTCCACACACATCCAAAAAAAAAAAAAAAAAAACCAAAACCAAAAACCTGTTAGAATTAATCAACAAATTCAATAAACTTGCAGGATACAAAATCAACATACAAGAATCAGTGTATTACTATACACTAACAATGAAATATTTTAAAAAGTAATACAGAAAAGAATCCCAATTCCAATAGCTTCAAGAACAATAAAAAACTTAGGAATAAATTTAACCAGTGAGGTGAAAGTTCTCTACACTGAAACTATATAACTTCAATGAAAGTAATTGAATAAGACATGATTAAACGGAAGGATATCCCATTTTCATGGATCAGAACAATCAATATTGTTAAAAATGTCCATACTAAAAATGTCCATACTACCCAAAGCTATCTATAGATTCAGTCCAATCCTCATCAAAATTCTAATGCCATTTTTCACAGGAATAGAAAAAAAATCCTAAAACTCATATAGAACCACAAAAGTACCTGAAGAGCCAAAGCAATCCTGAGAAAGAAGAACAAAGCTGGAGACAATACATGTCCAGATTTCAAACTATATCACGAAGCTATAGTAATCAAAACGTATGGTATTGACTTAAAAATATACAAATAAACCTATGGAAAAGAATTGAGAGCCCATGCATATATGGTCAACCAATATTTGACAAGGGAGCCAAGAATCCTCAATGGGGAAAGGATAGTCTTTTCAATAAGTGGTGTTTGGAAAACTGGATATCCACATGTGAAAGAATGAAATTGAACCTCTATCATGTACCACTCAAAAAATTAACTCAAAATGAATTAATGACTTAAATGCAAGAACTAAAACTAAAACTCCTGGAAGAAAGAAAACATAGGGGAAAAATCTCCTTGACATTGGTCTTGGCAATGATCTTTGGATATAACACCAAAAGCACAAGCAACAAAAGCAAAAATCAGCAAGTGGGATTATATCCAGCTAAAAACCTTCTGCCCAGCAAAAGAAACAATCAACAAAATGAAAGACAACTTGCACAGAAAATATTTTCAAACCATCTCTCTGATATGAGCTTAATATCCAAAATATATAAGGAATTCATACAACCTGATCGCAAAAAACCCCAAATAATCCAATTGAAAAATGGGCAGAGGACATGAATAGACATTTTTCCAAAGAAGATTATGTACATGAAAAGATGCTCAACATCGCTAATCATGTGGGAAATGCGAATCAAAAACACAATGAGGTATCACCTCACACCAGTTATAATGACTATCATCAAAAAGATAAGAGATAATAAGTCTTGGCCAGGTTGTGGAGAAAAGGCAACCCTTGTGCACTGTTACTTGGAATATAATTGGCATAGCCACAATGGGAAATATTTTGAAGTTTCCTCAAAAAATTGAAAATAGAACTAGCATATCACCCAGCAATCCCACCTCTGGATATATATATCCAAGGAAAAAAGATATATATCCAAGGAAATGAAATCACTATCTGGAATAGCTATTTGCATCCCCATGTTCATTGCAGCATTAATTACAATAGCCAAGATATGGAAACCATCTTAGTGTTCACTGACAGATGAATGGATAAGGAAAATGTGGTATATAGATGTATATGTGGAATACCATAAAAAAGAAGAAAATCCTGCCATTTTGACAGCATGGATCAACCTTGAGGGCATTATGCTCAGTGACATAAGTCAGACTGAGAAAGACAAGTACTATATGATCTCACTTATATGTGGAATCCAGAAAAGAAAATGACAACAGGAGAGAAGGACACAGGAAGCAGAGATGGGAAAGCATAGAAGAGAAAATGAAAGTAATGAATCCAAATGCTTTGAAAGTTGTCTCTAAGAGCCCCAGGAAAGTGTATCCTCACATGAAGCCTGTCGTTTGGGCACAGAAGTTGAGGTTGTGAGGAAATCCCAGTAATAGCTACAGCTTGGTTATTTAAACTATCGTTCACTGAGGGGAACAGTTTCGAGCTTTCCTGGAAGCACTTCAACTTTAAAGACACTCTTATCTGCCATGCCGTTAGGGGAACCAGCATGGCAGCCACTAGATTCACTTAATAGACTTTTGTATAACATTTATCAACATCCATATAGCAGCAATACCATACAGAAATGCCAGCAGGGATGTACAAAGCATGTAACTAGTGAGAGTGAGATCAATGGGAAGCATCAAGGAGTTGAAGGCTCTTGATATGTATTAAGTAATAATAGCTTCCCCCAGGGTCCCCATGACATGGCAGATGAGAGGGTCTTTAAAGTTTAGCTGCCCCCACCTGAGAAGCTAGACAGTTTCATCCCCAGGGCGAACAATCAGAGAAGGGACAAAAACACTCTTAGGCGGGCTCATAGATTAAAGAGACATGTCTACCTATGAGTGGCATCTGTGGTAGGTTTGCATTGGTTAATCCCTTTTCTGTCCTGAGGCCTGGGGATGCTCTGTGATGTTTACATGACTTGAGAGAGGGAAGAGTTAGAGGCTCCCAGAGAAAAGCAGCAGGAATTGGCTAAGTCAGCCCATGTCTGGATGCGTAAGTGTTGGACTCAAGGGTGAGTTATCAGGGGGCCATACTTGACCATAGATCCAGACCACATTCTCAATGGCTTTATTGGTGATAAGGGTGATATTCTGATCTCCATCTGCTCAAGTGAGGTCACTACCTGAATATGGATGGAGAGCATGAGTGTTACTTCTTGGGCTTCCTAAAGCCCCACTATCTGTTGCAAGAACCCGGAACCATGAGATATTGACAAGGTTAAGCATTTGGAGAGCAAAGTAACGGTTGGAAAGTGAGGTTTCTGAAGTTGTATTGCTTTGGTAGGTGCAAGCCTTAGGCTTAGTAAGTGGGATTTCTACCCGGGTGGGGCATTGCTCCTATGGAAACTATTCACAGGGAGTGGCTGGTTTTGTTCTGACATGGGTCTTCGTGGCCACTTGCTTTTTCAACCTCGCGGTGCTGAGCGCTGCCACTTGACTTGAAGCTTCGCCTGCACTGCTTGGCATAGGGCCTGGTTTGTGGGCAAGGCTGTGTCAGAGATCAGATCATTTTAAGCATGAGCGGGCAGGATAGTATTTGCTGCTTTTATTGCATTTCTCAGCTGTGTCTACAGGCAGAGTATTCAAACTGAAGAAAAGAAAAAAGCTGTTTCATGCATGCCATAGAACACTAAGATATGAGGTAATGGCTTAAATTGTTAGTTTCAGACCCAGGAAACAATGTGACAGAAGACACCCCCAAATCTGCTAACTGCCTTCGGGTCCCCAGGAGGCAACTGGAGGTGTAACTTACAACTGTCTGGCTTGTCTATTGGTTCCTAACATGTGATTTCATACTGACTCTGGACTTGTTGATTATATAAGCTCTGACCATGGCTTTAGATGGCTCCACCATAAGGTGATAGGTTTTGTTGATAAGCAGACCAAAAAAAAAAACAAAAGGAAGAAAAAAGAACTCTCATTATAAAGAGAATGTGCTATCCTCTTGAGATGAGGCGGAGAAACAATTAAATAACACTCTTGCACACTCCAAGTCCAGGAGGGCAATGGAACCATGTCTGGAACTTTCTGTCTCTAGAAATCAGATTGCTCTGAAAATTAAGGAAGAACTAGAGTGGCATGAAAAATATGCCTCCTTCTTACCACCAGGACAGGAATATAGGTAGAATGAGAGTGAAACACAGGAGAGCAGGTTGATAAAGCTGGAGGAAGAGAAAGGTTTCCTTAGGAGGAAGGGTGCTATATTTCAAATACAGAAAGAAAGATAACCAAGAAGCCTAAGCTAGAGAAACAGGAAGAGGAGATGCATATAGGTGTGCTGACTCTTAACAAGGAGTTAGGAAGAAGGAGATGCTTCAGTTGTCATAAAATCTGAAGACATGGATCAGGGATCAATGAAATCTAACAGATGAAGAGAGGCAAGAGAAGTGTCCAGAATGGCTTCTCCAGAAGGAGCTAAAATGTAGAAAAACTGGGAGGAAGCAGTCTCTTAGAGATGTTGATAGAACCCACAGTAAGAGCAATCAGGGAGCCAACCTTGCAAATTGAGATAACTATCCAAAGTCGTTATATAATATGGGGAGGAGGGCTGACTAGAAGCATCAACATAAAACATCATAGTATTATTGGGTGTGCACCCATGATTAATGCAAAGAAGCGTGCAGGTTGTACCTGTTACCTGGGGATTCTTGACCAATAAATTTCTAGAATTACAACACTAAAGGAAGACCTAGCAAAGATGGGACTTACCTAAGGGCGGCAGACAAGCGTGGTTTAGATGTTAGTCTGATAGGTCTCCTGCATCACTCCCTGAGTAGGTCACCCATCCCTACTCAGTGAGTGACAATGGCCAGATTTGAACAATAATTGTTTTTGCCAGTCTTACAACTCGCTGACTTTATGTGTCTTACCTTGAAAGACCAGATGTGAGAAATATGTTAGAAAACATAGTAGGGGCCGTGCAAGAGAGGAAGGGAGGAAGGAGGACACTTGAATCCTGCAAATGTGCTAGGTCTTCTCAGGGAAGAGGAAAGGGGAACAGCTCCAAAAGTAGGTTAAACTGTTAGAAATTCACTTCTCTGAGAGGAGCAGGGGAATAGTAGAGGGAAATGGAACATGGTGTGTGTCCCTTGGCTGCAACTAAGGACAGAGCAGGGAGCTATGGTCCTTGAAGCCTGGAACCATTAAAGTTTGAGGAAAACTGCATCCTGGGAAGCACGCAGCAGAGGTTTGGATCCTCACTCACTGCCCCAGGGCACAGGTTCTGGATTCAGCTATGGCATGTTCAATTCAGGGATCTGCCAACGGTAGTTCTTCACTGGAAATAAACGCGAAGGCGAGGGGGACAGCTCCCCAGGAAGCAGGTTTTACCAGCCTCAGCAATTCTGATTGTCTTCTAGATGATTGAAGCACCATGGTGACCCAGTATTAACTGACTACTCACAGTTCCAAGAGAATCTGGGGCCAGTGTCCTACCCTCTGTTCATGGTGGAGATGTCGACACACAGGACTCAAAGAGAAATGGACGCAAACAATATTCCTTTTTCTCCTCAGATATCAAGTCTCTGCTATGGTCTTTGGCAATATCACACACTAATTCTAGAAACCTACTTTTTCCTGGAATAGCTCAGAGTGCTTTTGTTTTTTAATTTTGTGGGTATAAAGCTAGTGTTATAATAATTATATGTCTTATTAAATCTCTGGATTCTTTAGAAAGATGACATTCATGAGAGACTTTGAGCCTTGAAGAAACTATATCCATCCTAATGAGAGGAGGATACAAGATAGTTGTAGAAAGAATCGGAACTGCCTCCCACCACACCCAATTTTTTTTTTTTTTTTTTTTTTTTGCATTAAGTACTCTCTGATTTCAGCTCGAAAATTTTGGACTTTGGGCTCACAAGGACAACTTGTTTTGCTTTAAAGATGGATTCCTTTGGATTTTAATCTGCAAGAGGATTTAGTCCTTGGACTTATATTTCTCCCCAAGAGTTTGATAATAAAAAGACATTTTTATTACTGGAATATCTTTACATTGTCAATACATCTAATTTCCGAACCTTGGATGAGCTGTATTGCATGACATGTTTTGCTATGGGAAATAGAAGAGAGAGTGAATTTTCAGCCTTCGATTGATGCACTATTTGATCCTTGGTTCAGGTACTAGTTAGATCCATCTGTGAACTTTCTGGTGGCAAAATCTGTACTCCCACCTACAGATGCAGAGGCTCCATTAAGGAACGATGGCAAGTGGTACCATTGAGGTAGACCTCAGGAAAGTGGAAAAGGACTTTCACCAGGACACAGTGTGTTCCTCCTCCCATGCCTCTGTTCTGGAAACTTCCACTGAGTAACTTTCCTGGCTCTTCTCTGTCCTATGTGAGTGGTGAATTTGGAGCAGGATCAGTTTCCTTCAGCTTCTCTGTCTTGGGCTCTACCTGCCTGCAGAGCGGGCACACTCTGGAATGGATGCCCAGCTACAAACTAAGTGTAGTGGGGCAGGCCCTGTCCAGCAGGGGATGCCGTGTGGTCCAGCACTAATTATGGCTGATGGATTAGTTGAATTCAAAGAAGCAGAATCAGTTAGTTCATTTGGCAGACATGGGGTCATATCCTCCAAAATTGCTTTTGATCAGCGATCTCCATCTGTCTGACTTTTGTGTCTACCCATTTGTTCTCTTTTCTACAGAAAAATCATAGTGTGTACATTGCACTATTGACTCTTGCATATTCGGCTCTGACTCATCAAGGAGAAGAACATGGAGATTACAGTGAAGGAGACATTTCCAAGGTTGTAGCCAGCCCAGAGGTTCTTGGTGGCAGTAGAGGCAACCCTGATGACTAAAAGAAATTCAAGACTCTCATTCTAGAACTGGTAAGCATAAGACACATGTGATATTGTGATTTATAATAAGAAATATGTAACTGGTCTTCCTCCCCATTTCTGGCACAGAAATCCTTGGAATTTCACTTGAAGAGAGTGATAAATGTCTTCTTATTATGTTAATGAAACGACTTTTGGAAGGCACCTAAGGATAGGAGCTGGTTGCCAGGAGAACCAACCAAAGTGACTGGAGGGTTGGAACTTTCATTCCCACCTCCCTGACCTCTGGGGAGAAGAAAGGAGCTGGAGGTTGAATTGATTGCCAATGGCTGATGATATAATCAACCATGCCTATGTAATGAAGTCTCCATAAAAACCCCAAAGAGACCCTTTGACTTATGGGGGGTCAGAGCTGTCATGGTGGCATCTCCAGACTCTGAGTTTCCAGGGAAACATGATGAAATGACTCCCATTCCCACTCCTAATTTTGAGCAAAATGCACGTAGAAAACTCCCAAATTCTTCATTTTCGAATTGTCTTACAAAGTCTACTTTTTATGCCAGTCTCCATTCTTCCTTTCAGCAAAATTGATTAAGAGAACATTCATTTCTTGTGTAGGCTGTCTTGCGGACTGTATATGCCCTCAGGCTAGGTTATTCTAATTTTGACTAAACTGAGAAGATTGGAATCTGGGAAGGAGAATGATATACCTCCAGGTGCCCACTCCAAATATTCGTTCCTTACTGTAAAACTAGGAGATAGTATGTTCTCTCCCCCAACATGTATATGTGCTGCCCACATCCCCTCCCCAACTCAGTCTTAGGGTAGGTGGGACATTCTAGTCAGGTCCTGCAAAGATGCTCTTTGTCACAAATGCCACATCCCACACTGTGTGCTATTTCTGTCCTGCTCTGTAATGGGGTAATTTCTCTGTAACAGGGTGATTTCCCCGAGGAAAAAAAAAGCTTTTCTGGACCCAGGACATACATAGGATCCAGCACTGGGTTGTTGCTGTGGACTGAATTGTGTCCCCTCAAATTCACATATTGAAGCCCTAACCTCCCAATGTGATGGTATTTGGAGATGGAGCCTTTGGGAGATAATTAGGTTTAGATGAGGTCGTGAGGGTGGGACCTGCATCTTAGGATTAGTGTCCTTATAATAAGAGGAAGAGACAGAAGAGCTCATTTTCTATCCTGCCATGTACAAGCCGGGAAGAGAGCTCTCACCAGAAAACGACCATGCTGGCACCCTGATCTCTGACTTCCAGCCTCCAGAACAGTAAGAAAATACATTTCTGTTGTTTAATCCACCAAGTCTGTGGCACTTTTCTGTGACAGCTCTGGAAATCTAATATGGTCCCTCATCCAAGTACAGTTGTCCCTTGAACAACATGAGTTTGAATTGTGCAGGTCCACTTATATGCAGATTTTTTCAACAGTAAATACTATAGTACTGCATGATTCATGGGCTACAGAGGGCCTTCTGTAAGATGCTCAGATTTTCAACTGTGTGGAGGGTCTGCACCCCAAACTTGAGTTGTTCAAGGGTCAGTTGTACTTCTGAAGCCCAAGCACATTCCTGTTATTGGAGTTCATGAGACAACACATTAGCCTGATGATAAATTCTTATTTTATCCCAAGCTATTTTGAGTTCGGTTTTATCACTTGCAACCAAAGGAGTCTTGATTAATACAGTACTGATAAACAAGAAGAATCCAATCAGTAAAGGAAGGAGGGAAAACACATTCTGAAAGTGCACAGAAGACCAAGGATGGCTGGCGTTTGGGGCTTGAGGAGCAGGCAGGAGCCGGGTCACAGAGGGTCTTTTACACTATAGCATGAGATCTCTGGGGTAGGTAAGCACTCACTGAAGTAACCTAAGCAGGAAATGAGATGATCATATTCAGATTTTTGAAAAATAACTGACCCCAGGAGGATGTAAACTGGGAGGAAATAAGTTAGAATGCAATACAGGATTCTACATGAGAAATGATGTTGCCTGAACTAAGAGTCTAACCGTAGGGAGATGGCCAGATTCAAGGGCACTATTAGAAGGCAAAGCTGACAGGTCTTGATGACCATTTAGTGCTCAAAGGTGAGAGGGAGGGAGAAATCAAGGGCGACTCCCAAGCGTCTTGCTCAGGTAATGAACGGTGCTGCCTATCGTGGGACAGAAACTGCAGACAGAGGGCAGGTTTGAGAAGTAGATGAGATGGACTTGGTTTGGCACATGTACCTTGAGAAGGGCTTTGGGGACTTTTACTACGAAGTTGTTCAGTATGACATATGAGGCTGCAGCTGTGGAAAAGTCCAGGCTGGGGGGTAACCATGGGCACAATGAGACTGTCCAGAGGGAGGAGGAAGGAGAACAAGAATGAGAAAGAGGAGCCTTAGATGAGACAGAGAAGAAGCGGCCAGGGGGAGGAGGAAAAACAAGAAATAGAGGTTTCAATGAGGAGGAGTTGTACAGAAGTGCCAAGGACAGCAACAGAGCAAGCCAAGTAAGGATGGAGGAGTTTCCACTGGCTGTCAGAGGACCGCTGGTGACCTTGGAGAGGTAGACCCCTTTCACAGAGCACAGAAGGGTGAGACAGCAGGGGTCAAGGTATCATGGGTTGAGGAATAAACAGGGGAGTGGGGTCTTGGGATAAGACAATGGCAGAAGTGAACGTGGACAGCTCCTTGGAGAAATTTGGTTGTCAAGGGAAGGAAGGAGATGGGGGCTAGAAGGCTGTTCATATGCTGAAAGAACATTTGTTTGTTTGTTTGCTTAGCCAAGAGTATTTTAGCATATTTTTAACCTGAGAAGATAAAATTTGTATAGAGTATTTGAATGCAAGAGGACGAGGATGATGATAAATAATTTATAAATAGTTATTGCACACTTACTAAGTGCCACACAGTTGGTGAACACAACACACAGGGTCTTGAGGATTCTACATGCTAGCAGCTCAAAATTAAGGAGGTGGAGTAGTGAATGGCAGAGGACATGGCAGGGAAGGATGAGACTTGTGCAAAGGGAGGAATTCCAAGTTCACTGAGGGGAAGAAGGAAATGATGGATGGGGATACAGGTAACTTCATCAGTGCAACAGCAGGAAGTTGATGGTGCCTCTGCTCTTCTGTGAAGCAGGTGCTGAAGTTATCTGTTGCATGGAGAATGTGGTGTGCAAAGTTTGAGAAAGGCAGAGTTGGAATTCTTGAGAGGTGTGGGGTAAGAAGTTGATTAAATGACACAGATCGCTAAAGAGACATTTGCAATAACGAGGGCCTGGCTGAAACAAATGACTGTAAATGTGTAATGTCCCAAACTCATGAAGTCATTTGATTTTCTCCAGCAGAGCCTCCTTACCTGGTACAGGCTCTGAGAAGGGGGTCCACTGACTTGCTGTGTGCTTGTGTTCCTAAGTTCACTCATTTTAATCACCACCTCAATGGTTCAATGGCGGATGCCTAGAATTTGGCATTGAGGATTTGGCAAGCAAGACCAGGGTCCAAGGAAGAGACTGCTGTGATGGACTAGCAATGCCTCCAGGGTTTTGGTTTTTGGAGGCAAGAATGTCACATTTATGGTGACTCTGATCCAAGTGACCCCGTAGCTCATCCAGCTGAAAAAACGATAATGCGTGTCAGGACCCCTGACGACAGTGACGCCCTGTGAGCTTACTATTACCATGCAGCTTGGGTAATATTTTGAGATATTAATCGATGGGTTTGTTTTTCTTGCTCTACTGTCCCCTTTTTCTTTTTTCCTGTTTAAGCAAGTAGCAGGCCCTGTGCTCACTGTCTTGGGGGACATGTGTGTCTAGCAGGAGAACAGATAGCAAGCAGGTCTTTCTGCCTCTGTTTTCCAAAAGCCTAAACCCTTGGAGTAAGTGGATTGGCCTGTAAAGACAAAGCATCTTGGCCAGAAGAAGGGGGAAAACTGAATGTGTTAGTTTCCTAGGACCGCCGTAACAAAGTTCCCAAACATAAGTGAATTGAAATAGTAAAAATTTACTGTCTCACGTTTCTAGAAGCTAGGAGTCCAAAATTAAGGTGTCAGAAGGGCCAGGTTCTCCCTGGTAGCTCTAGGGAAGAAGACTTCTTTGCCTCTTCCAGCTTCTGGTGTTTGCTGGAATGCTTGGAATTTCTTAGCTTAGAGACGCGTGACTCCAGTCATGTGACTGTCTCCTACCTGTGTGTCTTCACATAGTCTTCCTACTGTGCATGTCCATCTCTGTTTCCAAATCTCCCCTTCTTATAAGAACACCAGTCATATTGGACTAGGGCCCACCCTAATTACCTAATTTTAACTTCATTACCTCTGTCAAGACCCTATTTCTAAATAACGTTACATTCTAAGGTACTTAGAGTTAGGATTTCCACTTTCCTTTACGAGGGGGACACAGTTCAATCGAAAACACTGGAGTTACCATCCTCCAGCTCTGTACTGACTGGCTTTCTGGCATAGTGGAAAGGGTAGCAATTGGATCCAAGAGAGAAGGGCTTCAATGATGGGGCATCCAGTTAGAAAGACCATGGGCCCTCCAGGAGCTGGGGGGCCAGGTCAACAGGGCCACCTTAATGCCCATCTGTGTGGACTGAGTGCCTTCTCCATGGACCCCCAGATGCCCTGAAACCCTGGAGCAAAAACATGGTGGAGGGGATGCTTATCTCACAAAGAAATGAGGGTTATCCTTGACAGTCATGACAGATAATTTAAAATGTTATGTTTCTTATATAGTTAAGCTTGTGAACCAAGATTTATGCCCACCGCACCTGTCGTTGACATGCCCCCCAGCAGAGCTGTCATTACTGCCTGTACCTCTTTTCACCCAGGCTCTCAATAAGCCAGATACTGATCTTGCCAGCAGCTATGTTTTCTAGGAAATGTTTATCATCGACTACTTGCTTTTTCTCTCCCATACAGATTTTTCTGTTTAATACTGCTAGAATCGATATTGGTATATTCTACACACACACAAAAAAACCTATTGCATTTTAAGAAGAAATTTCTAGGGTGAACCCTAGAAAACAATCTGCCTGGTCACTTTATCTCTTTCTTTTTCTTTCTCTTCTTTTTTCAAAGAGTAAAATCTTTTATTTGATACATACCACAGATAGAGTCAAAGGGAAAAATTATCTATGGAAAAGAATATGATTTCATAATTGGAGAAGGAACTGTGTTCAGAGATGGAAGGCATACAGTAATTTTCTAGAGTGAAAAGCAATTTCCCTCAAACACAAGTCATAACCTTTTATCCTGTTCACAATTTTGCAGTTTCCATATTTCCCCAGAAAAATAAACCCCAATTTCCTGACCTTGCTTTAAAAGTTAGTTTTGGGAAACCTGCCACTCAGCTGGCCCACAGTCATTGATTTACAGGAGGAAGCCTCATCTTGCAACAAATCAATAGCTGGGGGTGCCTCAGGCCTTGGTCTCACCCCCTTTTATGTCTAATTGGTTGTGTGATCTCAGAGGGAAAATAAAATTAGGGCCTCAATTTTGCTTATCTCATCAGAAAATGCAATTTTAAAAAAACAAGGATTCATTCTTCTTCAATCATTCTTTTGTCAAATATTGAGTACCTCCTATGAGATGGGCACAGAGCTAGGCGCTGGGGATACAGTGAAGAGGATGGAGCTCCCCATCTGGGAAGACAGGCATACATGTTAAATCAAAGCCTTGATGAATGCCAAGAAAGAAGGTACCAGCTATTATATAAAGGAGTAAAAGGAAAATTTGAGCTTGTCTGAGATTCAAGGAAGGATTCTAAGGAAGGACCCTTCATGCTCTAATCTGTAGACAAGTAGGAGTTAGTCAAACAAAGGCCTAGGAAGTGAGCATTTTAGACAGAGCGTCCAACGTATGCAAAACTGTGATGTGGGAGGGAACACAGTGTACACAAAAGACTGAAAGATGAGTGCAGAGTGGAGCAACAAGGCTAAGAGGTAGGCAGAGCCAGCACGTGCTCGTGCAGGGCCTTCCCAGCCATGAGGAAGACTTGGTCTTTATCCCAAAGCAGTGAATGGGAACTGTGGTGCCCATGTGGGGGGGGTGTGTGTGTGTGTGTGTGTGATCATCTGTCCACATCATCCTTTGGCAACAGGTGCCACTCATAAAAAGTGAGTCTCCACAGACATAGAAAACAAATTTATGGTTACCAAAGGGGAAATGGAGGGGGAGGGAGAGAGAAATCAGGAGCTTGAGATTAACAGATACACACTACTATATATAAAATAGATAAACAACAAGGACTTACTGTATAGCACAGGGAACTGTATTCAATATCTTGTAATAACCTGCAATGGAAAAGAATCTAAAAAAGAATGGGTATATGTATATGTATAAATGAATCACTTTGCTGTACATCTGAAACTAACACAACATTTTAAGTCAACTATACTTCAACCAAAAAAGACTCAGATTGATTCAACCTATGAATAAATACTTTAGGGAAAAAGGAGTGAGTCTTTAAAATTCTTTGAGATTCTAATTTTGAAGACAGTTTTTGGTTCGTGAGATCCTCACGTGTGTCCCTTAGTTCACCATCTATCACAGAGAACCAAGACTGAACCGTGATCAGTATATGAGCCCACTGCAGCTACAAGCTTGCCTGTACTGGATGATACCATCTTTATTAAAAATATAGACAAGTAGATAATTACATAGATGATCTGGAAAGATGCACATCGAAATGTCATCTCTGGATTATGGGATTTGTCAGTGAATTTCAATTTTCTTTTTTGGTACATGTCATATTCTCCAAGGTTTGGAGAGTTATTTTTTAAAGAGCTCCCTGAAAATAGAACTGAGAGTAGGTAAGTGTCAGATTCACATACAAGTCACCAGGCACACAGGGCCTTTCTACTTGGGAATTGAGTAGGATGGGATCAGGTTACCATGAGGGCTGGAGCTCCAAAGAAATACAGAGAAAGGAGGGTGCTATGGACTGAATTGTGTCCCCTCCCCGCAATTCATACGTTGAAGCCCTAACCTCCGAGAGGCTGTATTTGGAGTACAGAGGTTATTCAGGTTAAATGAGGACAAAAGGGTTGTCCCTGATCTGATAGGTTCAGTGTTGCTATAAGAACAGACACCAGAGAACTTGCTGTCACTCTGCCATGTGGGGTCACAGCAAAAAGACGGCCATCTACAAGGCTTCCATCTACAAGGAGGTTGGCTCTTGCTAGAAACCGAATCTGCTGACATCTTGAAAGGGCCTGCCTCCCATTGGACTTCTCAGGCAAGTAGTAAATGTTATTTAAGCCAGCGGTCTATGGTATTTTGTTATGGCACCTAAGCTGACTGAGACAAAGAGGGTTAAACTCCACGGTGGCACTCCCTCTGGGAAGACTTCACAGAGAAGGAGAAATGTAAGTTGCACCTTGTTTGATGTCATTACATTTCAAGTTATCTATGTTCTTTTTATGAAGAAAAATCATGTCACCATCCAACCAAAAAAACAAAAACCAAAAAAACCAATAGATCTCAGTAAGAAGTACTTAAAGCATAGTAAATGTGTCCTAATGTGCATCCATGTGTAGGTAATGCTTAGAGGGACAGAAACACTGGCCCCAAATAAGATTTGAGCCAAGTTCTCTATCCACTGAGACTGAAAGAAACAGGGATTTTGCACTGCACTCTATGCTGAGGGATCTTGGCACCCAGACTCCTAGAGGACTTCATTCAGTGAGTAGGACAACATTACAGGGGTAGCACAGACATAAGAGGGGACTCTTGTCCAGGCAGAAGCAGAGAGCATCTCAGAGGAAGTGGGGTTAAAACCAAATTCTGAAGAATGGATAGGAGTTCACCAAGTAGATGAGGAGAGAAAGAGAGAGAGAGAGGAGGAGGAAAGAGAAAGGGGTCTCTTACAAGCGCATGAAGGCAGGAACTGTATCTTCTTGTTCTCTGTGCCTGGTACATTAGCTGATGCTCAAAAACAGTTTGTAGAGTGAATGGGTAGAGGGACACGGAGGGCAGAGGAGGCAGTATGTGCAAAGGCACTGGGGCCAGAAGCAGCATAAGATGTTTGAAAAATTCCAAGCTGTCTGATATTGTTGGAGCTGTGGAAAGTGGGGGTGGGGTGGTGTGGAGGGTAGGAGGGAGGCCAGGGAAGAAGGGAGTGGAGCACAGTGGAGACAGGGTTGGAGAGGTCAACAGGGGCTAGGTCATGCAGGGCCTTGTACGTTGCACTTGGAAGTCTGGACTTGGTTCTGTGGGCAATGGCATCATAGATTTGTTGGCAGGTGGCCGAATCAGGGTAGTGACCCAGGTCTCGGGATCCTAGCCCAGGTTCCCCCCATTTCCACCCAACACCTTTCTCTTTACCCACCTTTACCCGTGACTTTGCAGGGAGGTGCCTGCCACCAGATGCCGGAAGGCAGGGCCAGGCAAGGACATATATCCAGGCAGGTTTTCCAATGTCTGGTCCTCAGACAGAGCTGAAAGTTGTAAGCTGTTTTCTCTTTCTTTTTCCCTCTGTCCCTTTTCCTCAGCCCCAGTGTCCCCACTGCTCACTGCGCCGACACCGTGCAAGCTGCTCTCTGACTGGCACATGGCAGTTTGGGGGTTGATGGGTGAAAAACTGGAGAAGCTCCGAGGCCGGTCCGAGGCAGGGAGGTGAGAGGTACCTGAGAGGTACCATCTGTGACTGTAGGGAGGTTGTGTAGAGCAATAGCCAGGAGAGGAGCTGGCATTCCTGCAGCCCTGGAGCCAGCGGCAGATGCTGAGAAGAGCATGGAAGCCTGGCTGAGAGCGGGAGGCTGTTCTGAAGAAAGGCAATACCATACAGCTTTGTCAAGTACGCTGAGTGAGAAGGAAAGTCTTACCTGTCTGCCTCTGTTCCACCCCCGCCCCCATGACAAGCCACCACCCATAGCCAGCTTCTGCCTTCACCTTCCGATCCCAGACTGGCAGAAACAGTGATAGGAAGGTTCCCACCATACATGCCCCACACAGTGTGCAAACCCCAGCCCTGTTGCTAGGCCATATGGTGCCTTCTGCAAACTAGTTAAAGACACCCATTCTCTAGACCCTACAGCTGCCTGCTGTGAACAACCTTCATCGCCACTTTTGCCTGTCCCCCAGTGCTCTCCAATAAGTCCCCTGTCCAAAGGAGACACTCTCGGGAAATCCCGAGGCCCAAGAATAAAACAAGGCAGGTACATTTTTAAAGTGCATTTTCAAGACTGTACTTCGGTTACATGTGAAACAGAAGCCCAAATCAAAGATGCCGTAGCCCCTCTCCCTTCATCTCTGTCATGACTCATCCTAGTATCTGAGCCCCAGGACGAGGCCCCAGATGCTTCCATGGGACTCATTCTCTGCATGCTACAGATGGTTCTGGCTTCATACATATTTCATCTGTCTGATTGTGTGTGGTTTGGGGCGAATGAAAGCAAAGTGATTTTTTTGTCTCCAGCTTTGCTTTCAATATTTAGAGACTGTATTTCCACCAGAGCCTCCGAGATGTAACTAAATGCAAACAATCCCTGCCAGCGTGCAGTCGAGCTTTCTGCAGAGAGGGGGGCTCGAGGTTGTAGATTCCCATTAGCAAATTGACGTCTCATCCTCTCTTCTCCCCAATGGGCTCTTGTATGAAGCTGAAATGCCAAGTTCTTTCCCCAGAGAAACGTTTCCCTCCCACAGTACATTTCGATCAGACGTGTCACATGTCCCCAACTGTAACCAACTATCTCTCCACCAGCCTCCTGTATGGTATAACTGACATCAGATGAGCTCATCACATGCAGAAGTGCTGGGGCCATAGATCTTTCAAAAGATTAAACGGAGGCACCAAATCAGGCACCAAAGCGGGGATTAGAAAGTACGGTGAATGACAGAGACAAAGGCTGTTCAGATTCCCTGCAAGATTAAGAAACTATCAGAAAGGGCCAGACGTTCTGTAATTGGGCCGGGCCTATCTCATTCAGATCTCTGAAGGTGTTTATCAGTCCCTTTTTGTCTCCCAAAGAGATTAAAAAAAGAGCAGTAGAATAGAAATAGTCATTTCGGATATTTTTATTTCCACATATATCTCCTCTGAAGCAGTCAGATCTTATCATGTCACTATACTGCTTATAATCTGATGGGTCCGGGGCTCACAGAAAATAGCACACGTTTCTTAGCATGAAAGACTCTTCCAAACCCATCTCGTTGCACTTGCCTTGTCTCCTTGCCGGTTGCTCACTTGTGCTTGAATTATATTTGACTCCTTGGGACTCTCATGCATCCTAACACCACGTCTTTGCTTATGCTGTTTGCAGTGCCATTCCACAAGTCGTGTCCATGGTCTTCTCCAGCTCATCCTGCAGGAGCTCCCTCCAGGAGAAACTCCCGTTGTGGGAGAATTCGTACTTGCACATCTGCCTTACAAAAATCTTCATCAATTCCCTTATTATAACATTGTCAGATGGTATGGTTACCCTTTGCTCACACATCTGCTCCCTTCCTGGACTCTGAGCTCCCGTCTTGATATCTGAGCCTATTCTTCTTTTTTTTTTTTTTAATTTGTTTATTTCATTTATTTTATTTTTGGCTGCGTTGGGTCTTTGTTGCTGCACATGGGCTTTCTGTAGCTGCGGTGAGCGGGGGCTACTCTTCTTTGCGGTGTGCGGGCTTCTCATTGCGGTGGCTTGTCTTGCTGCGGAGCACGGGCTCTGGGCGCGGCGGCTTCAGTAGTTGTGGCACACGGGCCCAGTAGTTGTGGCTCGCGGGCTCTAGAGTGCAGGCTCAGTAGTTGTGGCGCACGGGCTTAGTTGCTCCACGGCATGCGGGATCTTCCCGGACCAGGGCTTGAACCTGTGTCCCCTGCATTGGCAGGCAGATTCTTAACTGCTGCACCACCAGGGAAGCTCATGAGCCTATTCTTCTTTGAAACCCTGGTTCTTAGCAGGGGGTCTATGAATATTTGTTGGATTGAATGGAATGGAGTGGAATTACATTTCAAAGAAGAGATGGAATACCCAATCTGTATGTGACTGGTAAGACCCAGTGGAATGTTCTAGCAGGGTTTAGAGTAGGTTTACATTGTTACATAAGTAACTCTGATGAGGAAATTCATTGCAGAACTCTTAAGGAAACAAAACTATAATATTTTACTTGAATATTTACTTGTATTATTCATTCATCCAACTACTGCTTATTTAAGGGATGCTACAATGTTCTAGATACCAGGGATTCAGCAGCGAACCAAACAGATAAAAATTCCTGCCCTCCTGGGACATATATTTTAGAACTCAGAGTGCAGTGGTTAGGGTAGGCTCTGGGTTCAATTTCTAGCTTGGTCACTTACTAGCTGTGTAAAATTACTTAACCTTTCAGTGTCTCAGTTTCCTCACCTGTAAAATGGAGATAGATAATAGTGTCTACTGCACAGCGTTGTTGCAGAGATAAATAAGTTAATACACGTTAATACACTTAGAATAATGCCCAGCATATAGTATACATCCAACAAGTGTTAGTTATTATTATCGAATAGTTCATTTTACAGCTGAGAAAACAGAGGTACAGACTCCACACTGGGTGGTTGCTCTACTCTCTCACTCAGGTGCCCCCAGAAGAAATCAGCCTGTAAATACCTGTTTTCCCTCTGTCACTTTCCTGGAATTCCCCCCTCCATCCCACTCTGGGTCCTCACCCTTTTCCTTGATTAACACTTACATGTCCTTAAGGTCTTAGTTTAGAATCATTCTGTCTGGAATGTCCACGAATATAGAAATCAGAGCTATTGGAGTAAAGTGAAGTCGGGTTCATTGCGGAGTGTCCATCCAGATACATATACTGACATATTTAGAGGTGGATTACTCAGAGCTCTCTGCTGTGCATCAATCTCATTGCTCAACTTCATGTTCTCCAGAGAGAGCCAATGGGAGATTCTGGGCAGTTTCTGTAGGAACGAAAATCACCTCTCTTAAGTACTCAGCCTAGGGTCCTGTCACTTCCTACCTGTGTGATCTTGAGCAAGTTATCGTTTCTCCCTATCTTAGCTTTATCATCTGAGAAAGGGGAGCTGGTTGCACAAATAACTGCCTATCTAAGTCAAAGTGAGAATTAAATGGGGCAATTATGCAAAGCCTTCAGTACAGTGCCTGCAATATAGCAAGCATTCAATAAATAACAATAATTCTTATTAATTCTTATTTTTCAATGAATCAAATTGCTGCCTTATCCAATCACTTGACTCCATGGTATGTTACTTAAATGCCAACTCTGGAAAGGAGCAAGCATTGCAGCAAATATTGTCTTTAATATGAATTGCTTCCTTAATTATCATAAAGGACTTTGCAAAACACACAAATCTAGTGCCTTTTACCCCCAATCCCTTTCTTCTTCCCTTCAATAAACACTTTTTGAGGATATTGGTAGAGATCGGCCAGTTTTCCTGCACTAACAGTCTCTAAATCTAGTTTAAAACACCGAAGGTTTATTTCTTGTTCATGCTACGTGCCCACGGAGGGCTGGCAAGGGAACTCTGCTCATTGAAGTCACTCAGTGACCCTGGAGACCGGGCAGCCATCGTCTGAAATATTGTTGTTGTTGTTCATGGCCAGAGGGAAAAGAGAGCTGTGGATGGTTTCAAACCAGCAAATAAGTGCCTCAGCCTGGAAGTGGCCCTCAACACTGTGTCCGCCACTCACTAAGCACGGGTCACCTGCCCACTCATGCCCAAGGGAGCCAGCAGTGCAATCCCAGAGGGGGGTGGGATCCCAGTGCAACTCCAGGAAGGCCACATTTGACTAGGATGACAATTCCGAGATACCAACTATATGCAAAGCACTCTGATGGCCCAGTTGAAGATAGCATGATACATAAATTGCGACCTTGCTCCTCAGGTGACCTACAATCTGGCAGGAGAGATAAGGGACAGCAGAAGGCAGAATAAGACAGATACTGCTTCTGAGCTTCCAGCCGCATTCCACTGAGCCTAGAGGATGAGCAGAGTGATTAATTCTCACAGCACTGCCGGGGACACAGAAATTCATTACAAGGGGACTGGCAGGGACTGCAGAGATGTTATCTGGGAGAAGAGAACCGGGGTAGTAATAGCTCATCATTTTTAAAGTTCTAGTGAGGGCTGTCATCATCAACCCCATCATTTATTTAAGCATCTATATGTCTGTGTGATGGGCCAAGCAAGCAGCAGATGTGGTCCTGCCCTCTTGGAGCGCTTGGGAACTAGGGAGCCTCAGGCAGACCGTCCACAGCGGCGGGGGCGGGGGGGGGTAATGGGGGTGGGAATCGGGGATAGGGAATGACGCACACCGGGACACGCTCACATTCCATCTCACACATGATTCAGCTTTTCAATCATAGTTACTGGGCACTAATTTGGTGGAGAAGACAAGGAAGACAATTGGGGAAACAGAGAAAGATGTGGAAGCCTGGGTCTTACCTTCAAGGTGTTTATGAAGTATTTAGAAAGATAACACTGAGATGCAGGGGAAATAGCACAATCAAAATACAGTAGATGGGACTTCCCTGGCGATCCACTGGTTAAGACTCCACGCTGCCAGTGCAGGGTGCGGGTTCAATCCCTGGTTGGGGAACTAAGGTCCTGCATGCTGCGCAGGATATCTAATATATATATATTAGAGACTAGTGCCTAAATGAGGGACTCAGACCTGTTCTATAGCATCTGAGGAGAGAAAGAAAGCTCTGGTGAGAGTCTGGGGGCACAATCAGAGGAGGCAGACCCCTTTTACCCTGAAGATGGGTACGTTTTTGGTTGATGGAGAAAAGAGACGGCATGGGCAATGGTAAGTGAAAAGTGGTTAGGAAAGAAGGTGAAAAGTCCAAGTAGGTTTTCGCCAAAAGAGGGGCTTTGTGTAGATGAGCGGTAGTCAGAAAGGAAGGGAGGCTGCAGACATGTGGTAGCTTCCAGGGCTGAATTATCCACAGGGCAGTGGGAGTTCTTTGAAAAGACGCAAACTAACATTTATGAAGCATCAACTATTCAAGGTCAAGTTCTGTGTTAGACACCTCACATCTATTAGTGTATTTTATCTTCGCACCAATTTTCAGAGGTTAGCAGGTGTATCAATGAGGGAACAAGCTCAGAGATGACCTGGGAATAAGGGGCAGGGCCGAGGATCACGCCCAGGACTTCGTGGCACTGAACTCTGTGCCTCTCCTGTCACGCTGCCCTGATTGTTCATCAAGACAGTGGCGTGGGACTGTCAGGAAGTTACACGGCGCGCTAAGATCAAGCAAACTGTGGCAGCAAGAGACACTAGTGGCAGGGAGATGGATAAGGAGGCAATTATGCAAATCAAAATTTGGGTAAGGGCCTGAATTGAGCTAATGACGGGGAAATGGGTGTGACCATGAGCTGTGGGGAAGTCACAAGAAAGTGCCGCATTGGGAAGAAAGATGGTGATGTGTAGACACATGAGTTTGAAGAAGACAGAGAGCCAGCTTGTTATCTGGTGTTATGAGACCAGATGAATGATGTGTTTATGGATAGACACACAGACACTGAGGCCTGAGGCAAGCTACTTCACCTCCATAAGCCTCAGTTTCCCCCTCTGTCAGGATTACTGTAAGGGTCAATGAGGAAAAGCATGCAAAGCATTGAACAGTGTCCAAGAAACCATCAGAGCATCTGAGTAGTGGTAGCTGATACTTTAGTAGAGAGAGAGGTGTCAGGGTTTAGGAGTGTGCCTCCTTTCCCACAGTGAGTTGCCTGGTGGGCTCTGGAAACTGCCTACAGCTTCCATCATGACAATTTGTGTGATTGATTCTCTTGAGTTTGCCCATTTGGACAGTACACCTGCCCTTCTGCATCCCCACATCCATGGGGGTCCACCGTGGTTTGGGGGGAGGCTGACCTGCCCTGCAGTGTGGTGAGCTTGGGGTGTCTGGGTCTCCTAAATGAGAAAGAAATGGACCAACCTTCCTAATCCCCTGTGCTTATGGAACTGGCTAAGCCTCTTCTGTACATCACCAAAAGATACTCTCTTTACGTGGAGTCACTGCATGTACTATACCAGGTGAGTGTTTGAGAAAAGAGACCCTCAACCCCAAACCACTGTCCCCACAAGGTCACATAAACACTCCCCGCTCTTATCAGACAGCAACGTGCAGAGAGAATTTCATAAACAAACTTGGATGTGCAATAAAAAAAAGTCCCCACGCTAGGCAGACAATCAAATTTCTACATCTTAGAAGCCCCAGCGAAATACATACATAGTAACCAGGTTTGTCCTCATGAAAGTCATCCTGCCACCCTCCGGCTCATCCTAAAAAGATCTATATTAAAAATCAGCATCATCGTGTCCATAAAAGATTAAAGCAAAAAAATGTAATGTTGAGTGTGATTCTTGCAGAGCCTAAGGCAACCTTAGCACAAGGCAAGGCTCCCAGGAATGCCAGGGTAACCAAAGCCAGCTAGTTATTTAATAAAGTCAAGGAGTACCTGAAACCGTGTACTTGTATGTAACTCATTAGAGACTGAAGGACAATCAGAAAAGCATAGCTGAAGTTCCACTGTTCTGTTAACACTCTCATCACCCGCCCCCCCAGCCCCAAACAAGTCTTGAGGATCTAAGTATTCCCAGCTTTGATATTTATTTTATCCGTACATGCCTGCCTGTTTCATCAAAATCAGCCTTCAGTTGCCAGTGACGACTCCTGTTGTCACAGTCACCTGGCTTTCTCTCTTGCTTTCTCTGCTTGTCCCCTTCATTAAAGCCAGTTTGAATTTCAGTCCCCAGGCCTGAGAGAGTTCTTGTAATTGGGTAAATTGACACAGAGTGAGTTGGTAACTTCGCTCACGGTGGTTACCTTCTTGACCTCTCAACAGGCCCACCTTGAGAAGAGGTTCAGGGACACCTGCTGTGGGGCCCATCTGTCATGGGCAGAAGCAGATGGCATGGCCTCATGGGATAACATTTGCAGGACTGTGCAAACAAGTGTAGCGGATGATGGCGTGATATGGTCCCCGTGGAAGTCCCAGCCTCGTGGAACATAAAAGCTAGAACATACTGGAGACTTATTTAGTGACAGGGGAAGATACTGGGGCCAAGAGGGTCGCAATGACCTGTCAATCAAAGCTCAACTTCTAAAAGCCTCAATTCCCTCATCTAGGAAATGGTGGGACTGAAATAAGAATGCAATGAGATCACTTGTAAATTCCACATGTAAGGACTTATCTTCCCTCTCAAGCATCACCTGGTCCTGCCTGCATCCTAGAGCCTGATGCAGAGATGTTAGTATCCCAGGTCCCCCATCACCTCCTCTTCGGGGGTCACTCAGTGCTACCTACCACCTCTCCTGCATCCCCTTGCTCTTCCCCTCCGTGAGGTAGAGGAGATATCTGCGTGGTAGAGGGTGGGGTCCAGTGAGCCTGGACGGAACCCACGTGCCCCAACTGGGGCCTGTCTGTAATCAGGGAAGACCTGGACCAGCTGCTCTAAGAGGACATCAAGGGCAGGAGGGAGGTGCGGCAGCACCCAGCACTCGCTCTCAGGGTCCCTCTTCCACACTCCCCTCCCCCTGACATTTGCTGTGTGCTCTCCTCAAACCAAAAGGCCCCCCTGCCTTCTTCAAGCAGGAGTGGTGGGCTTGGCAAGGGTAAAGGTGAGTTCGGGGAGGCCAAGTGCTATGAGGGGAAGATGGGTGTTTTATTCCTTCAGTGTTGGGGGCTGACTTTTTAGAAAGAGGAGGCCTGTACCTCAGAGCTGCTGATAAGGTCACTTCTGCAAATTTCAGTTTCTGGAGTGGCTCAGGTGTGCCACAGATCAGAGCTCACACCAAAGCCCCCCACCTCATGGCTGGGCCTCCCATCCCGGGTCCCAAGGGCAGAGCTGACTGTTCGTCCCCCTCCTACTTGACCACAGGCAGGGATGAAGCCACTCCCTGAGGTCTTGTGCCTCTGTGCTGGCTACAGCCTCATCTCCAGCCTGTAGGAGGAGGGGAGGAGATCTTTCTGGGTGAGACACCCTCACACAGCCTAGGTCACATGGGACAGTGAGGGAGACCCTTCTCTTAGCTCCATCTTAATTTGTAGTGATTAACTTAGAACAAGATGGAGAAACAGCCACTGGTCCCTTCATCCCAATCCTTGCAGTGTCCAATGATTGTGTCACAGGCACCGCTCTCTGGCCCGCAGCCTTTCATCTCGGTCCCAGCTGTGTGGGTCCACACAGTCCAATGCGCACATCAGCTTTGGTTGTGGACTCAAAGCCCCTCCCCTCGGGGCATTTCTGTCAAGTGCTGCCGTCAGCCCTGAGATAGGGAAGTGGGAGAGGGTTACACTTTACCCTCTGACTTGCTTGCGGGACCATGGGAAACTCCATAAGGTTTGACTAAAACCCTGGGTTACAGTGAGTAAAAGCAGGACAAAATATTTGGATTTGAGATTACCACAGGAAATCTCTGACCCGGAGCTGCCCATAATTCTCCCAACCTGGCTGCTTTCCCAGAGGGTCTCTCTGAGTTATCAGTGGGACCTGGGCTTCCAGAACTAGGACAGGGAGAACTCATAATTTTTCCTTGTCCCTTTTGCCCATAATTATCATCACGCTAGCCAGGCTGGATTGAGGAAGTAAGCCAAGACAGGGGGAGAAAATTAGTGTGGGCCGTGAGGCAGGGGTCCGTTTTTTTCTTGGGGCATCGGATGGGAACATCATCTTCTCCCTTCAGGAAGCCCTCCACTCTTTTACCTATACATCCTCTCTCACTTCTGACTGTCACAACCTTCCAAGGCATGCTCTAAAGCAGAGAAGAAGAGAAAACTTTACACCAACCTTGAAAGGACTGTAATTCTGAGATTCGAGGAGAGTGTGCCAAGATACCTCTGTTAATTAAACTCATTTTGACTGTAATTTATTCCTTATCCACTTCCTAAGATGTTATTGACAGCTTCCAACAAAAGATGCAGATATAAGAGAGCAAAAATTCAATTATTTAATCAAAATTCAATGAGACCCTAACATGTGCAAGGTACGGGGTTGAGGGGAGTTCATCTTTGCGCAGAGAGCAGGGGCTTTGGAATAGCTTATAGCTGTGTAATGTGGGCAACTTATTCAATATCTTTGAGTATCAGTTTCCTCTTCTGTAAAACAAAGTTGATAATCATAGCACCTACTTCACAGGACTGTTGTATGGATTTAAGTATATGTGAAGTGAAGGTAAAGTGCAGTCTCTGACAATTAACTGAGCACTTAATACACAGTAACTACTGCTGTGATTATTTCTGAACCAGGAAAGAAAATGATGGTGGGGACGTTGTCCCTGCTCCGTAGGAGAGACAGAGGTGGGGAAGGAGTTGAGGTATTTGGAGAGAAGCACACAGGGTGCCCACTGAGTAGGGTATGAGCAATAGGAAGAAGGAAGTAGGTAGGAAGAAGGATGTAGGTGGGAAGAAGGAAGTACGTGGGAAGAAGGATGTAGGTAGGAAGAAGGATGTAGGTGGGAAGAAGGAAGTAGGTGGGAAGAAGGACGTAGGTGGAAAGAAGGAAGTAGGCTACCTCAGTACAAGGTCTATCTTTGAATTTATCCTGTCAGCCGTGAAAAGCCACTGAAGCCACTTGACAATTTAGAAAGATCATGTTGATAATAATGTCGAGAATGGATTAAAGTAGGAAGAGCCAGGAGGCAGTTATGGACCTGTCGTAAGACATGAGGTAGAGATAAAATAACATTTTTAGGACCTTCGCAGTGGAGAGGGAAAGTCAGGGACAGAGTCCAAGGCTTCTGGCTTGTGTTATGTGGGATGCTTCACTAGAATGTCAGCTCCATGAAAGCAGGGATCTCAACTTTATACACTGATGTGTCCCAATCTCTTAGAACAGTGCCTGGCACATAGTAAGTGCTCAATAAGTATTTGTTGAATGAGTGAGTGGACGAGAGTGATATTAACCAAGGAAGGAAATAGAGAGGGATTAGCGAGTTTGAGGGTGAAGATAATGAGTTGATTCTAGGTGTGCTGAATTTAGAGTGACCTCTGGGACCTTCAAGTGAAAATGTCTCAGGTGAAAAATGGAAATTTGGGCTTGATACTCAGGACAGAAAGCTGGGCTGGAGCAGAGTTTTGGAATCACTGGCCTAGAGAGATGGTTGAAATCATAGAAAGATGAAAGTCAACTTGGGAAAGTCTGTAGAACAGGAAGAGAAAATGGTCAAGAATGGAAACTTGGATGAAGACTCACACCCGGGAAGGGATGGGTGGATATAGGAGGAAGAGCCCAGGGGATGGAGGAAGGATAAAGACCAGACGCAAAAGCAGGAGACAGTACAGGGTGTTGTTTTACAGACTCTGAGACGTAGCTTCAAGAGAGGAGTAGTCGTGCTAGCTGCCACAGAGGGTTAGGGTAGGAAGAGGTCACAGAGGGCTACCTGATCTGGTGGTTGGGTCGTCGTCAGCGAGCTTGTGAGCTATAGGGATAGATGTTGGCTCTTGGGGACCAACAGAAAGGATTTCTGACTGGTTTACACTTCCTTTTTCCAAATAATCAGCAAATTATTCTAAATTGTTTTAATTAAATGCAAAACCAAATAGGCACATTCGTGCAATACGAAGGAGTGACTTCCAATTTATAATGTCCTTGACCAGCAATAATGTCACCAATTTAAACATCAGATTAAAAAATAGAAATTTTCAAGTTCTAATAATATTGTTAGCTTTCCCCCTTGGCTTCCATGTGATATTTTAGACTATTCCTGTAACTATTAAGAGTGCTCTTATCTACACAATTTGGGAGCAAGTTGTCACCTCAGAGAACTTTAAATTGGGTGTGTGCTTGCCTCTGTGTCTATGAGAACTTCATCTTTCTTAAATGTCATTTTCTGAACTTTAGATATGCAAACTTAGAGTGAAACTCCAAAATGCAGTGATTTCTTTTTACAGCCATGATTAGATTTGTCTAAATCATTTGGTCAGCTCAGACAGTTGTATTAAAATTTTTCAGAAAAAAATGATAGAAACCAGAACATGCTATCTAAAGTATACATCCTCTCCTAATGTTTTGGAAAGCCGATGGCACGTACTTCATATGCAAGGCCCTTGTCCTCAGGACTGTTCCGTATGAATAAGCAAGTACTGGTTATGCATTTTTACATAAACTCGACCGCTCCTAGCTCAGCTTGCTCGGCCGAGGCCTGGCCCTGAGGAAGGTTGCCCAGATTTGCAGCCTCGTGTAGCATTTGATTGATAGAGTGCAGTATTCCTGTTCATATAAATATTTTAAGTTGGAAAAAACCCTTTTGTTATTTTTCCCTCTGCCTAAGAAATACTTCTACGAGCCCTTCCCATAACAGAACCTTCAGTAACTCTGGTTTCAGTAACTCGGCCCCGGGTGACAAGGAAATAGCTTCTTGGCACTGTTGGTTTTCCACAACTGTTTTAAACATGGTGAGAGAAGATGCAGAGCCACACCGCTTTGAGGCAGACAGAAAAGATCCTCATTTCCTGTAAACTGTTCATCCTTTCTCCTTGCCATTTCCAGATGTGGGAAAAATTAACAACTGCTTTAATATGGAAGCAAGTGTACCCATTATACTATCAACCTCAGAGAGTCCAATTGCTTTGAAAGTTTCTAATTTCCACCCGTTGTGTTATGGTGCAACCTGTAATTTGGATTTTTATCCAAGAATTGTTTCTTCTAGGAAGCCTTCTGTGAATAATTCCAGGCCATATGTCTCTTCCTTCCTGTAGTGTGTGTACGTGTCCAGGTATGTGAGTACGTGTCCGTGTGTCCGTATGTGTGTGTGACTTGCCTTTCCCCCCTTTATCCTTCTGTGTTATTTTCTTTTTGTTTGTTCAGATATTTGCCTCCCCCATCCCTCTCATTAATCTGCAAAATCCTCCAGAGCAAAGATTATATCTTCTTTTTCTTTTGTTTTCCAGTTCAAAGTATCTAGCCAGAGATTAGGCATCAAAGAAGCATTTGATCGGCGCTCTTGGAGGAAGGGATGTTAGGACAGAAAACCAGATGCCAGGATCTGGGATGGTACCCCTTCCTCCTGACTAGTACCTTTTGCTCTGTGATTCTTATCCTGTGCTGCTTCAAAGGGGATTCGTGAATCCTCTGGAATTGTAGCAACGTGTTAGTGAAATTGTGCTTGTGTGTGTGTGTATGCCCACTTTTCTGGGGACAAAGTCTTTAGCTGTCATCAGATTCAAAGGGGTCCAAGATCCTCAAAGTCTTGAGGAATGAGCCCTCTCCCTCCCCTTAGTGCTGGCAACTGCGCAGTGCAAGGACCCAGTGCTTTTCTAGAACCAGTAAAGGGTCTTCCAGACATGAGGAATTTTACCATTAAAAGCCTGAGGGATGAGATGGAGTTGGGGAAGAAGTGTTCTAAGTTGGCCGGAGGCAAGTTTGGCTGCGAGTCCTAGTAAGCACGGATCCCCCCTCCATGGTTATCAACACGACGCAAACACCCAGTGTGTTTGGCATTCATCTTCTTCCTCTCCCCATCCCCAAGCTTTTACTTCTATTAGTTTTGTTTTGTTTTGTTTTGTTTGCGGTATGCGGGCCTCTCACTGTTGTGGCCTCTCCCGTTGCGGAGCACAGGCTCCGGACGCGCAGGCTCAGCGGCCATGGCTCACGGGCCCAGCCGCTCCGCGGCATGTGGGATCTTCCCGGACCGGGACACGAACCCGTGTCCCCTGCATCGGCAGGCGGACTCTCAACCACTACGCCACCAGGGAAGCCCTTCTACTGGTTTTTGCATGCTGTATCCCAGTTATGAATCCTGATAGCAATGATTTCCTTAATACATTCTGGACGGTGACTGCTGACGTGGAAGCAAACCCTTAGGAAGAAAAATTGGCAAAAGGGGAAAAGAAAGAGAAAGATATAAAAATATAAAGACAGACTATGAAACCAGCCCCCAAATATATATATATATATATATATATATATATATATGACAATTGCGTAGAGAGCCTCCTTTGTCACTTAAAGGGAAAAGAGCTCGCTAACCTGGAAACAGAAAGATGAGTGATTTTTAAGTGCATGTTTCAAACAAATTATCTGAGTTCATTAGTACCAATATTCCTAATGAACACTTAGGACTGGTGTGAATCATGACTCTGCTGACTCCATTAGGGAACCGATGAGCGAACAGTTGAAGTGGGATCACAGAGAGAGACACTGAGAGATCTGTGATTTAGAAGGTGGGCAGCTCTCCTCTGAGAGGTTTGAGTGTCCTCTAACTTCACACAAACGGGGCCTCCCAAGCTCAGCTGCAGAGGCAGCCTCTGGTTAAGAGATGCAGAGTCGGGTCCTTCACGGAGGCTCGTAGGAAATTTGCACTGGTGGTTCGCTCATTGCCATGGCAACCACTCAAATGCAGAGGGGCACATACATTTGTTCATTTTTACAATTATTCTATTATTTATATTGAGGTATCTCTGAGAGGATGATATATTTCTGGGGAGGAGCCAGAAAAGCTATTCCTGAGACAAAAAAGACAATTAATCACAGGTGCCCCAAAGTGGAAATACATGTTTGCTAATCACTAGGGGCACCATCCCTTCCCACCTAGCCTACAGGGAAATCTTCAATACACAGTGGGATTTTCTGCTACTCACAAAAGAGGGAAATTGGCAGGTCTCACTTATCAAACCCCGTTTTCAGCAATCTGCAGACATTTCTTCTTCTTTGCCAGATCTGTTTCTTTTTTGATCTGGAGTTTTCTCACGGTGCATGGTTCATTATACTTAATTATCTAGAATATGTCACTACATCCAAAAGGAAGGTGGCTTTTTGAAAACTCACCTGAGAAAATTTCTTGTTTGACTCTGAAAACGTAATGCAAAATCTAGACTTAAAATGTAATGAATTTTGTTTTTTTGACAAATCTTGCAGAATAAATGAATAAATAAACAAGCAAACACATGAACAAGCAAATAAATAAATCCCCAAACCCTTTAATATTTCGTGTGGATAATTTGATATGCTTCTAATTTTTGCTGATTTGATTCCAAGGATTTAGAGTAAAAAGTATAGGAATGGGGGCAGTTTCTGTGGAGAAATAGAGAGTGAGAGAAAATTTCAATCAAGGGTGCAGAGATGTGTGGTCAAAGATATTCCTCTTAGAGCATTATTATTACAAAATTATGTGTCTATAGCTGCATATATAATAATTTAACACATATAAAATGTAGTGCATATGTAATACATATATACTAGAACTAACGTGAAAGTTCAAAAATGGGAAATTGGTTTAATTATAGTTTATGCAAACAATGGAATATCTGCAGTCATTAGCCAGTAAGAATGATGATGTAGGCAAATTTGTTGACATAGAATAATGCCTATGATGTATTGAGTGTTTAAAAACTAAGAAAGCAAGAACAAAGGGCAGATTTAAAAAATGTGTATTTTATCATCAAATTTTGCTTTCAAAATCTTCTATGTCTACTTTGTATTTATAGAGAAAAAAATTAGAAGTAGCATCGTTGAAAGTTTAATAGTCATTATCTCTGGTGATGGGATTGTGTGTGATCTTTCTTGTTTTTTCCTCTCTTCATAGAACATTAGCAGAATAGTGATAATTGCAGTTGTAGTCTATGATTTATTAATTACCTATTATGTGTCAGAGGGAGTTGAGTAGGGATAGAACATGGCTCCATAAGTAGGTGAAACTTACAACCCTGATGTTTTTCACATCATGCCCCATTCAACAGAAGTGCAATTTGCCAGTGTTAAATATGCTCTTTTTTGTGTGTCACACTCCTACTAAGTCTTCTCTTGAGATTCTTCTGAATTCTACACACTTTAAGGATTTTAAAAAGATAGCAGATCATTTGATCTCATTTAAATCAAAGATTTTAGTTCCAATAAGCAAACTACAGATGAAATGAACATATGGGTGACAGAATGGATATAAACTGCAATGTCTGAAATTGACAGGAATTAGTATCCAAATCGGAGGAACTCCTAAAACCAAAACCATTAAGGATGTGAATAGGAAGTGAGAGTTATTTTATCCCAGAGATACCCACAAACAGGTCCATAATGTAACCTGCAGAAGAATATTCCTAGAAGTAATATTATATTTTTTGGAAGTTGCAAACAACCTAGATATTAATCAGTAGGGTTATAGATATTGTTTTCGCAGTAAACAAAAGCTATGCACTAGATATACAAACAGCAACATGAATAGATCCTAAAAACAGTGTCGAGTAAAAAAATAAGAAAAAAATGAGATCTTTAAGTCAACAGCTCTTGGTAAATTATAAGTGCGAATATAAATAAAATAATACTATGAATTTCACAAGGATATAAGCATGTTTAAAGACATAAGGATATAAGCATGTTTAAAGACATAAATATATTAGAGTGGATGTCTTTGGGAAAGGGCAATGGGAGAGAGAAGAGAATTGAAAAGAAAAATAAATGGAAAACAGCTTTTCTTTCCATTATTTTCTGAAACAGAAAGTGTATGTATGAGAATTTCTCAAATCTTAACCAATTCAAAGGCTGAAATGTTGGGTGAAATGATATTTTGGAGGGTAAAAAAGAGTTTCGTATGTGTAAAACCTGGAAATACTCTCACATCTGATATCCAGTTTATTAGTATAACCCTTTGTCTCTTCCTTCAGACTATATACAGAATCTGCCTACTGCTTTTCACCTCCACTTCTACCATCTTAGTATAATTCATTGTCTTCTTTTGCCATAACTAATGCAATTGTCTCCAAACAGGTTTCCTTGCCTCACCAGGCCCCTTACCCAGATGTCCCTGCACCTCACTGCCCCGCACCAGACCCCCCCCGCAAAATCAAATCTCCAAACAGAAGCCAACGTGATGTTTTAAGTGCCTCGTTCAGGTCATACTACTGTTTAACCAAGAACCCGACAATGGTTTCCCATCTAACAGAATAACGTTTTGTTTTTTTTTTTGTTGTTGTTTTTCAATTTTTTTTTTTTTGGCTGCGCCGGGTGTCATGAGGGACCTTAGCTCTCCGACCAGAGATTGAACCCGTGCCCCCTGCAGTGGAAGACCGGAGTCTTAACCACTGGACCGCCAGGGAAGTCCAATTTTTTGTATACATAGGTCTACAAGGCTCTCCATGACCTAGAACTGCCCCCATCCCCAGCACACCTCTACGACTTCAAATCCCATGTCAGGACCTTTGTATTTGCCACTTCCTCAGCCCAGCCCGGAACCCTAATCCCTGCTCAAGGTCACCTCCTCAGAGAGGTCTTCCCTGATTGCCCTGTCTAAAATAGCAAAGCCACTTTTCTCCTTTCCATCTAACCTCTTTACCTGTTTAACTTTTTTTTATGGCGTTAATTATCACACAACAGAGTATTTGTCACCAGATGCACTTACCCCACTAGAAAGAGAGTGCCTTGAGGATAGGGACATCCTTTGATGTCCGAGTCAGTTTTCAGTGCCCTCAATAAATACTACTTGAGAGAATCAATGAATGAAAGAATGAAGAAAATGAGGTGGAAGAGAGAGAGAGATAGAGACAGGCAGACAGAGAAAGAGAGAGAAGAGAGACCTGCTCTCTGTTGGAGCCACCATGCTTGAAGTAAGAATGATTCTTTTGGACTAATCCTTCGCTTTCTCCTTCCCTTTCTGACTTCCTCCCTAGATTTCTTTCTTTCTTTCTTCTTTTAACATCTTTATTGGTGTATAATTGCTTTACAACGGTGTGTTAGTTTCTGCTGTATAACAAAGTGAGTCAGCTTTATATATACATATATCCCCATATCTCCTCCCTCTTGCATCTCCCCCTCACCCTCCCTATCCCACCCCTCTAGGTGGTCACAAAGCACTGAACTGATCTCCCTGTGCTATGCGGCTGCTTCCCACTAGCTATCTATTTTACATTTGGTAGTGTATATATGTCCATGCCACTCTCTCACTTTGTCCCAGCTTACCCTTCCCCCTCCCTGTGTCCTCAAGTCCATTCTCTACGTCTGTGTCTTTATTCCTGTCCTCCCCTAGTTTCTTCAGAACCATTTTTTTTTTATATTCCGTATATATGGTTTTTTCTTTTCTCTTTCTGACTTGCTTCACTCTGTATGACAGACTCTAGGTCCATCCACCTCACTACAAATAACTCAATTTCGTTTCTTTTTATGGCTGAGTAATATTCCATTGTATATATGTGCCACATCTTCTTTATCCATTCATCTGTTGATGGACACTTAGGTTGCTTCCATGTCCTGGCTATTGTGAATAGAGCTGCAATGAACATTGTGGTACATGACTCTTTGAATTACGGTTTTCTCAGGGTATATACCCAGTAGTGGGATGGCCAGGCTGTATGGTAGTTCTATTTTTAGTTTTTTAAGGAACCTCCATACTGTTCTCCATAATGGCTGTATCAATTTACATTCCCACCAACAGTGCAAGAGGGTTCCCTTTTGTCCACACCCTCTCCAGCAAGTATTCTTTGTAGATTTTTTGATGATGGCCATTCTGACTGGTGTGAGGTGATACCTCATTGTACTTTTGATTTGCATTTCTCTAATTATTAGTGATGTTGAGCATCCTTTCATGTGTTTGTTGGCAATCTGTATGTCTTCTTTGGAGAAATGTCTATTTAGGTCTTCTGCCCATTTTTGGATTGGGTTGTTTGTTTTTTGATATTGAGCTGCATGAGCTGCTTGTAAATTTTGGAGATTAATCCTTTGTCAGTTGCTTCATTTGTAAATATTTTCTCCCATTCTGAGGGTTGTCTTTTCATCTTGTTTATGGTTTCCTTTGCTGTGCAAAAGCTTTTAAGTTGCATTAGGTCCCATTTGTTTATTTTTGTTTTTATTTCTATTTCTCTGGGAGGTGGGTCAAAAAGGATCTTGGTGTGATTTATGTCATAGAGTGTTCTGCCTATGTTTTCCTCGAGAGTTTTATAGTGCCTGGCATTACATTTAGCTCTTTAAGCCATTTTGAGTTTATTTTTGTGTATGGTGTTAGGGAGTGTTCTAATTTCATTCTTTTGCAGGTAGCTGTCCAGTTTTCCCAGCACCACTTATTGAAGAGGCTGTCTTTTCTCCGTATATTCTTGCCTCATTATCAAAAGTAAGGTAACCATATATGCATGGGTTTATCTCTGGGCTTTCTATCCTGTTCCATTGATGTATATTTCTGTTTTTGTGCCAGTAACATACTGTCTTGATTACTGTAGCTTTGTAGTATAGTCTGAGGTCAAGGAGTCTGATTCCTCCAGCTCCGTTCTTTTCCCTCAAGACTCCTTTGGCTGTTCGGGGTCTTTTTTGTCTCCATACAAATTTTAAGATTTTTTGTTCTAGTTCTATAAAAAATGCCACTGGTAATTTGATAGGGATTGCATTGAATCTGTAGATTGCTTTGGGTAGTATAGTCATTTTCACGATGTTGAGTCTTCCAATCCAAGAACATGGTATATCTCTCCATCTTTGTATCATCCTTAATTTCTTTCATCAGTGTCTTATAGTTTTCTGCATACAGGTCTTTTGTCTCCTTAGGTAGGTTTATACCTAGGTATTTTATTCTCTTTGTTGCAGTGGTAAATGGGAGTGTTTCCTTAATTTCTCTTTATTGGCATATAGTTGCTTGTGGTAATCTCTCATGATCCTTTGTATTCCTGCAGTGTCAGCTATTGCTTCTCTTTTTTCATTTATAATTCTATAGATTTGAGTCTTCTCCCTTTTTCTCTTAATGAGTCTGCCTAATGGTTTATCAATTTTGTTTATCTTCTCAAAGAACCAGCTTTTAGTATTATTGATCTCTGTTATTGTTTCCTTCATTTCTTTTTCATTTATTTCTGATCTGATCTTTATGATTTCTTTCCTTCTGTTTGACTTTGGGGTTTTTTTGCTCTTCTTTCTCTAATTGCTTTAGGTGTAAGGTTAGGTTGTTTATTTGAGATGTTTCTTGTTTCTTGAGGTAGGTTTATATTGCTATAAACTTCCCTCTTAGAACTCTTTTGCTTCATCCCATAGGTTTTGGGTCGTCGTGTTTCATTGTCATTTGTTTCTAGGTATTTTTTGATTTCCTCTTTGATTTCTTCAGTGACCTCTTTAGGTACCTTCAGTGTACTATTTAGCCTCCATGTGTTTGTATTTTTTACATATTTTTTTCCTGTGATTGCTATCTAGTCTCATAACGTTGTGGTCAGAAAAGATGCTAGATACAATTTCAATTTTCTTAAATTTACCAAGGCTTGATTTGTGACCCAAGATATGATCTATCCTGGAGAATGTTCCACGAGCACTTGAGAAGAAAGTGTATTCTGTTGTATTTGGATGGAATGTCCTAAAAATATCAATTAAGTCCATCTTGTTTAATGTATCATTTAAAGCTTGTTTCCTTATTTATTTTCATTTTGGATGATCTGTCCGTTGGTGAGAGTGGGGTGTTGAAGTCCCCTACTATTATTGTGTTACTGTTAATTTCCCTTTTTATGGCTGTTAGCATTTGCCTTATGTATTGAGGTGCTCCTATGTTGGGTGCATAAATATTTACAATTGTTATATCTTCTTGGTTTGATCCCTTGATCATTATGTAGTGTCCTTGTTTGTCTCTTGTAATAGTGTTTATTTTAAAGTCTATTTTGTCTGATATGAGAATTGCTACTCCAGCTTTCTTTTGATTTCCATTTGCATGGAAAATCTTTTTCCATCCCTTCACTTTCAGTCTGTATATGTCCCTAGGTCTGAAGTGGGTCTCTTGTACACAGCATATATACGGGTCTTGTTTTTTTATCCATTCAGCCAGTCTATGTCTCTTGGTTGGAGCATTTAATCCATTTACATTTAAGGTAATTATCCATATGTATGTTCCTATTACCATTTTCTTAATTGTTTTGGGTTTGTTATTGTAGGTCTTTTCCTTCCCATGTGTTTCCTGCCTAGAGAAGTTCCTTTAGCTTTTGCTGTAAAGCTGGTTTAGTGGTGCTGAATTCTCTTAGCTTTTACTTGTCTCTAAAGGTTTCCATTTCTCTGTCGAATCTGAATGACATTCTTCCTAGGTAGAGTAATCTTGGTTGTACGTTTTTCCCTTTCATCACTTTAAATATGTCTGCCACACCCTTCTGGCTTGCAGAGTTTCTGATCTTTTTCTGAAAGATCAGCTTTTAACCTTATGGGGATTCCCTTGTATATTATTTGTTGTTTTTCCCTTGTTGCTTGTAATATTTTTTCTTTGTATTTAATTTTTGATAGTTTGATTAATATGTGTCTTGGCATGTTTCTCCTTGGACTTATCCTGTATGGGACTCTCTGCACTTCCTGGACTTGATTGACTATTTCCTTTCCCATATTAGGGAAGTTTTCAACTATAATCTTCAAATATTTTCTCAGTCCCTTCCTTTTTCTCTTCTTCTTCTGGGACCCCTATAATTCAAATGTTGGTGCATTTAATATTGTCCCAGAGGTCTCTGAGACTGTCCTCAATTCTTTTCATTCTTTTTTCTTTATTCTGCTCTGTGGTAGTTATTTCCACTATTTTATTTTCCAGGTCACTTATCCATTCTTCTGCCTCAGTTATTCTGCTATTGATTCCTTCTAGAGAATTTTTAATTTCATTTATTGTGTTGTTCATCATTGTTTGTTTGCTCATTAGTTCTTCTAGGTTCTTGTTAAACGTTTCTTGTATTTTCTCCATTCTATTTCCAAGATTTTGGATCATCTTTACTATCATTACTCTGAATTCTTCTTCAGGTAGACTGCCTATTTCTTCTTCATTTGTTTGGTCTGGTGGGTTTTTACCTTGCTCCTTCATCTGCTGTGTGCTTCTCTGTCTTCTCATTTTGCTTAAGTTACTGTGTTTGGGGTCTCCTTTTTGCTGGCTGCAGGTTCATAATTCCTGTTGTTTTTGGTGTCTGCCCCCAGTGGCTAAGGTTGGTTCAGTTGGTTGTGTAGGCTTCCTGGTGGAGGGGGCTGGTGCCTGTGTTCTGGTGGATGAGGCTGGATCTTGTCTTTCTGGTGGGCAGGACCACGTCCGGTGCTTTGTTTTGGGGTGTCTGTGACCTTATTATGATTTTAGGCAGTGACTCTTCTAATGGGTGGGGTTGTGTTCCTGTATTGCTAGTTGTTTGGCATAGGGTGTCCAGCACTGTAGCTTGCTGCTCGTTGAGTGGAGCTGGGTCTTAACGTTGAGATGGAGATCTCTGGGCTTTTGCTGTTTGATATTACGTGGAGCCAGCAGGTCTCTGGTGGACCAATGTTCTGAACTCAGCTCTCCCATCTCAGAGGCTCAGGCCTGACACCCGGCCGGAGCACCAAGACCCTGTCAGCCACATAGCTCAGAAGAAAAGGGAGAAAAAAAGAAAGAAAGAAAGAAAGAAGAAAAATAAATAAATAATTAAAATGAAAAATTAAAAAATTATTGAAAATCAAAAAATTAAAAAGTAATAGAGAAAAAGAAAAAAGAAAGAAAGAACAAAAGAAGAGAGCAATGAAACCAAAACACTAATCCACTCTTGATAATACATGCTAAAAACTATACTTAAAAAAAAAAATGGACAGACAGAACCGTAGGACAAATGGTAAAAGCAAAGGTATACAGACAAAATCACACAAAGACGCATATACATACACACTCACAAAAAGAGAAAAAGGAAAAAAATATATATATCTATATATAAAAAAAATAAGGAGGAAGAGAGTAACCAAATCAATAAACAAATCTACCAATGATAATGAACTCTAAATACTAAACTAAGGTAAACATAAAACCAGAAACAAATTTGATGCAGAAAGTAAACCTCAAGTCTACAGTTGCTCCCAAAGTCCACTCCCTCAGTTTTGGGATGATTCGTTGTCTATTCAGGTATTCCAGAGATGCAGGGTACAAGTTGATTGTGGAGGTTTAATCCGCTGCTCCTGAGGCTGCTGGGAGAGATTTCCCTTTCTCTTCTTTGTTTGCACAGCTCCCGGGGTTCAGCTTTGGATTTGGCCTTGCCTCTGCATGTAGGTCGCCTGAGGGTGTCTTTTGGGAAGTCTGAGGTCTTCTGCCAACGTTTAGTAGGTGTTCTGTAGGAGTTTTTCCACATGTTGATGTATTTCTGTTGTATTTGTGGGGAGGAAGGTGATCTTCACATTTCACTCCTCCTCCATGTTTAAGGTCTCTCCCCTCCCTGGCTTTCTTTCAAGTGTGGGTATTGATCGAGAAGTGACTGCAACAGGGAGTGGAGGCTTATTGCGACTCTGTCCAGGAAGTAGCACCTACTGCCTATTTCTACTAACCCTGGGAAGAACTTGTACATTTGAGGAAGCTAAGTACCTTTTCAAACAGGTATAGACAGCCCTAAAGATAGACATTACATTTCTTTTCTATTTTAAAAGCACGTCTATTGTAGAACATTTAGAAAAGGCAGATAAGCAAAAAGTAAAAAATACAGATATCCAGTAACTTCAGTATCCTGAGATAACTTCTGGTAATATTTTTATTTATTCCTTTGCAATTTATTTTTCTCTACATTTTCACTCTGATATGCTCATACCTACCTTAAAAAAAGAAAAAGTGGGATTAAAAAAAAGGAAACTTTATAAGAATGGCATTTCACCTCTCCGGTTTTCCTTCCAAAAGAACATAACCCTAGTCAAATCACAAACAAAATATCAGGCAAATCCCAACTGAGGGACATTCTACAAAGTATCTGACCATTAATCCTCGAAACTTTCAAGATCATCAAAAAGAAGGAAAGTTTGAGAAACTGTGACAACCAAGAGGAGCCTGAGGAGACATGATGACAATGTTATGTGGGGTCCTGGATGGGATCCTTGAACAGAAAAAGAACATTAGGAGGAAACTGAGGAAATCTGAATAAGACATGAATTAGTTAATAATAAGACATTTATATTATTTCATTAATTGTGATTGACATACCACAGAAGTGTAAGATATAAATAATAGAGGAAACTGTGAGTGTGTGTGCGTTGGGGGGATGGAGTGCATGGGAACCGTGTACCATACTCACGATTTTTCTGTAAACCTAAAACGTCCAAAATTAAAAGTTTAGTTTTAAATTGGCATTCGACATACTATACCTGAAATATATTGTGCGCTGCATAAGGAAAAGAAAGATTGCTCTGGAAATGCGTCCTGTTTAGCAGAACTTTTCATCCCCATTCAGAATAAACCCTTGCTTTCCAACCACTGTTGAGTGAGGCAGGTAGATAGAGCTTTTTTCTGGGATAGGAACACATACCACCCACTCCCCGACCCTGAGTTGTGTAATTAGCTTTCTGTCAGGTATAGCCTGAGGATTTACATGTTTTGCCATGTTTAGGTTTCAGCTTAGAGCTCAGTCGTGTTATTTTAAGATCCTTGGCCTTTACAGGAAAAGGGAAACATGGAAAACACATCAATTTTTATAAAACTACATGTCTAACAAAAATAATTTACATGGAAGTGAGCAATCAGACGAGACTTGGAAGTCAGCAGTCCTGTTCAGAGAACTGTCTGCATGGAATTTCCTTGTTTTAAGAAAAGATCTTTGTAAATCAACTATACTTCAATTAAAAAAAAAATACTATCATTAAAAAAAAGAAAAGCTTTTTACGTAGTCTGTGAAAAGAAGGAGAGTTTCTCTATCAGTTTCTCCTCTGAAAAAGGTAGAAGGGCGAAAAATTGGATCTATTTTGCAATCAATTCAAATAGGGACTTCCTGGGCGGTCCAGTGGTAAAGACTCTGCCCTTCCAATGCAGGGGGCAACGGTTTGATCCCTGGTGAGGGAACTAAGATCCCACATGCCACACGGTGCGGCCAGGAAAAAAAAAAAAGATATGATAAATAATGCATGTGTATTTATTCTATACATAAATGTGATAGAAAGATAAACTGATAGATATAGATATTTTAGAGAGCTCTAACACATAATATGATCAAACGCATCTATATACATATTACATGTTAGATCATATTATGTGTTAGAGCTCGCTCTCTCTCGCTCTCAAGTATAATACAAATACCTATAAAACAAACACCCCACACTCATCACACAGTTCGAGAGAGAATATTTCAGTATCTTTGAATTCTCCTCTGTAATCCTCGCTAATCACATCCCTCATCCTTTCCCTGGAGATAACCACTGTCCTGAATTTTATATTTCTTATTCTCTTGTTGTCTTTATAGTTATTACCAGACAAAAATGTACCTCTAAAGAATATCTTTTTAGCTTTATGTATTTTTGAGTTTATATAAATGGAATTAGATGGAATGAATGAATACCTCTGTGACTTGTTTATTCACTCAACAGTATGGGCATTTTTAGTGTGTGTTTATTTGTTGTTTAAGTTTTCTGTAAAATATCTTTTTATAACGTATATCTGCTTTTCTATTTTTTTATACTTTTTTTTTAAATTGGAGTGTAATTGCTTTACAATGTTGTGTTAGTTTCTGCTGTACAATGAAGTGAATCAGCTATATGTATACCTATATCCCCTCTCTCTTGGACCTCCCTTCCTGTCGCCCACCCCATCCTACCCATCTAGGTCGTCACAGAGCACCAAGCCAAGCTTCCTGTGCTTTATAGCATGTTCCCACTAGCTACCTATTTTACGCATGGTAGTGTATATATGTCAATCCTAATCTCCCAGTTCGTCCCACCCTACCCTTCCCCCACCCACCATGTCCACATGTCCATTCTCTACGTCTACGTCTCTATTCCTGCCCTGCAAATATGTTCATCTGTACCATTTTTCTAGATTCCACGTATATTATCTGCTTTTCTATTGAGTTATCATATTCTTATGATATTTTAGGAGTTTTAAAATATTGATATTTACATTCTGGATACTAATCATTTGTTGGTTATATATATGGTAAGTATTTTGTCCTAGTTTTAGCTTATGTTTAAACTTTCTTTGTAGTCTTTTGAATAAAGAGCTTTTAATATTAATTTAATCAAATGACAATTTTATTTTTAGTAAGTGCTTTTTGTCTTATTTAAGAAAGTCTTCCCTGCTTCAAAGGTCTTAAGATAGTCTCGCTTATTTTCTTTTTAAAGTTTAAAAAATTTTAGATTCACATTTAGGTGCTTGATCCAACTAGAATTCACTTTTGTGTAAGATGAGAGAAATAGTCCCATTTCATTTTTTGAAAATATTTCTCTGTTGTCTTCTGAGTCTCAATGCTGCCGTTGAGAAGTCAATTTTTTATCTACCTCTCCTTTCTATATAATACACCTTTTCTCTCTTAAAGGATCTTAAAGGATCTTTTCTTTGTTATTGTGATCTGAATTTTCATCAGCATGGATCTGGTTGGGTTTCTTTGCTTGTGATTTGGGCTTCCTGAATCTGATCATTCGTGTCTTTCATCAATTATAGAGAATTCTTGGCTAATATCTCTTTAATTTTACATCTTCCCCATTGTCTGTATTACTTCCCTCTGATATCTTATTCCATGTATTTTTAGCCTCCTGAGTCTACCTTCTAGGTATCTCAAACCATCATATAGTCAGTCCATGATATAGTGTCTCTACTGCATTCTCGGCAATGCCTTCAGATCTGTTTTCTGGTTCACTAATTCTCTTGTCAGTGGTTTCTAATATGATATATACTATGTCCACTAAATCTCTGATTTTATTTAGTATACTTTATTTATTTTTAGAAGTTCTATTTGGCTTTTATTCATACTTCCCTGCTCATTAAAAAAAAATCTTTATAATATGAAAAACTTCAAACATACCAAAGGTAAGAGAATAGTATAGTAAATCCTGATTTATTCACTATCCAGCAACAACAATGAACAATTCATGGCTAATCTTCTTTCCCCTGTATCTCTGCCTACTTCCTCGCCCACTCCAGATAGCAGTGAAGCAAATCCCAGACATCACATCATTTTATCTGTAAGAGTTAAATATGTATCTCTAATAGACAAGGTTTCTCCTTTTAAAACAAACAATACCATTCTCTTACCTTCCTAAAAACCCATTGTAATTCCTTAATATCAAATATTCCAAGTCTCTCAAAAAATATTTTCTGGTTCCTTGGTCATATTTTTTAACATCCCTTTAATTTCTTTGAATGTAATTAAATACATTTAATTTAAATTTTATATCTAGTTTATCCAATTCATGTGGTTCTGATATTATTTTATTTATTTATTTATTTATTTTTTGCGGTACGTGGTCCTCTCACTGTTGTGGCCTCTCCCGTTGCGGAGCACAGGCTCCGGACACGCAGGCTCAGTGGCCATGGCTCACGGGCCCAGCCGCTCCCCGGCATGTGGGATCTTCCCGGACCGGGGCACGAACCCGTGTCCCCTGCATCGGCAGGCAGACTCTCAACCACTGCGCCACCAGGGAAGCCCTGATATTATTATTTATTGTTCCTGCTGCTCCTACTCATAGTGGTTTGTTTCCTCGTTGTGTCTGCAATTTTTTTGTTTTTTTTACTGTGAGCTTATGGTCATTGAAACGTTTGTGTAGAAATTTTTTGAGACTTTGATTAATACCCATTGGAATTAATAATTTCCTCAGAGATTTGTGATTGCTTCTTTAGGCACCTTGGGTCATTACTAACCTGTAATCATTTAAATTCAGTTCTCAGGCTGGGTTTTTCAGGCCACTCAAATAAGGTGAATTTTGACACTAAACCTATATGATGGTCACCTTGTGGTTAGTAATTCTCAGAGAAGCATTTATTTTCCTTTTTACCCAGAGTCAAAGCTGACAGAGGCAAGAGTTTCTACTGGGTTCTTGCTGTGATATTAAATTTCTTTTTCTAGTTTGTCTTCACTGGGGCTGTTGCGTTTTGTAGGACTGGCTCTATGCAAGGGTCTCAGTTTGCCTTCCTAGCTTGTGTAAACCCCAGGCATTGTCTCCTGTCCCCAGCACATGCTTATATCCTGTTAAAAAATTCTTCACAACCATGTATTGGCAGATTTCCTGAAGACAAGATTTAACTTTAATGCCCAGTTACTGCTTTGGATTCATAACTTTTTACTATTTTATCCTATGAGTATTTCTTTCATTTTTTTAAACTCAGCTAAGCATTTTAAATTATATTATGGATATTTCATCCAGAATTTTGAGGAGTTCTGTACTGGGATTCCTCAGGATATCCAGTGTACTATCATATTCCCAGAAAGAGGATCCAAATTATGCCTTAAGCCTGGCCAGACTCTCCACCTGGAATTAGCCTCCTTCAAAGTGTCTCCCAAGTGTACCTGAGACCTTCCCATTCAGGGGGCTGTCTGATGGACTCCTAGGTTCAGATCTTTTACGTCCTGCACTTTTCTGTTCTGGCTTCCTCATCTGACCATCACACCTCTACTGCTGATGACCCTCATGAGTTCCTCGCTCTGCTCTGGGAAGTTGTCCTTCACTGGACCACCACTGTCACTACCATTTTTGGTCTTTGTCTGAGACACTTTTCTTCCTGTCCTTATTTTATCCCTTGTCCTCAGTTTTCTAAAGCACAGAAGGTATGTGAGAGAGAGTATCATAACATAGAGATCTGCTTACAACTACCACCCGGTGCCAGACCCATCCTCAGGGCTTCTGGGTCACCTACCTCTCTTCATCTCTCAAGCCTGTTGCCATGTGACAATGGCTAGTTTACTTTCCAGTACCTGGGGTCCTGTACTCATGGATGAGGTTTGGAATCCAGGCTAAAATTTACAGTCCTGGAGAGTGGAATTTTCACTCTCCTCTTCCCAGGCCAGGCCCCATCTCCCCAGTCCCTATTTTCCTTTCCAGGAAGGACTGCCTTCCATAGTCCTTGGAAGGAGGAATTTTTTTTTTTCTTTCAGAAAAGTCCAGGGAAATAGGGCCTTACCTTATGACCTCCCACTTCCAAGACACCCCAATAGTAGTCTGACATTAGTACACTGTCCAACATCTGGACATTTTAGTCTCTAAAATAGGACTTTATCCGTTCTTTTTAGTTTAGACTACATTGAGCCTAGTCCATTTCTTTTTCTGATGCCCTGTACACGATGACTTAGAAAAGAAACATATACAAACTTCTCTAAAGATACATAATACTAAAGAGGTACTGAGCAGTGTGAAGTCATATTTAGAAGAATAACTACTCTTTAAGGGACAAATTGCAGAGATGCAACTCTCTTTAAGACATTTTCCACATTTACCTGACTAAACAGAACACTACATTTTGAAATTCAGGTTACTTCCCTGTGTTGGGGCTTTTCCCGTGAACAATGAGTGGAATATGCCTTAGATTTGCATAATTAATAGTCCCCAAAGTGATGGTTGTTCCAGAAACAAACAAACAAATAAATGAACAAAAACAATAACTGGCCTCAAAAGTAAACTCAAGTCTTCACCTGGGACCTCCTTCCCCTCTAAACACACTTATAAAGTAAAAGCTGCAACTTTTTAAGTTGTAGTTTTCCAACCACTGTACTCATATATTTTCTAATAAGAATCTTTGTTTCATCTAAGATACCCCCTTACATATCTTTCACGATATGCTACAAAGCAATGTCTTACTCTGAGTGGATTCTTATTAAATGTATGTTTATGCCACACGTCAGTGTGAATAATTTCACTCATACTTCTTTTTTCCTACTATGCCATGGAATTGGGGGCTTTGATGGAAGCACCTGAGATCTTTAAATCCCTGCTCTGGCAAACATTGCATGACCTTGGCTAGCTTATTTTCTCTAAGCTTCCGTGTCCTTGTGAAAATATTGCTATATTAAAGAACTTAGCCAAATGTTTCAATGAATATTAATACTCTCCTCTCTTTCCTTCTGCCATGGCTCAGCTTCAAGACGCTAGAGGCCACTTGGCTCTGGGGATGGCCAGGGGAAGCAGGGTCCCAGACCACTCATGCCCACACTTTTTTTTTAATCTTATTATTTTATTTAAAAAAATTTTATTGAAATATAGTTGATTTACAATGTTGTGTTAGTTTCAGTTGTACAGCAAAGTGATTCAGTTATATATATATATATATACATACATATATATGTGTATATATATAGGTTCCTTTTTAGACTCTTTTCCATTATAGATTATTGCAAGATATTGCGTATAGTTTCCTGTGCTATATAGTAGGTCCTTGTTGGTTATCTATTTCGTATATAGTAGTGTGTATATTTTAATCCCAAACTTCTAATTAATCCCTCCCCCTCCTTTCCCCTTTGGTAACCATAAGTTTGTTTCCTATGTCTGTGAGACTATTTCTGTTTTGTAAATAAGTTCATTTGTATCATTTTTTAAGATTCCACATATAAGCAACTTCATGTGATATTTGTCTTTCTCTGTCAGGCTTACTTCACTTAGTATGATAATCTCTAACTAGGTCCATCCATGTTGCTGAATATGGCATGCCCACACGTCTGAGTTCTATAGATCATTTGTCATTGTACTCTAACACTCCCAATTCAGAAATTCTACTTGGTGTTTCTTCTGTACATTTGTGAGATGTTCATGAAAACAAGAAAAGGATCAGGGAGGGCTAAAGCCCTATAAATCAGTATTTTTCGAACCATTGGTTTTGACTCATTAGAGAATGCTGAAATTAATTTCATGGACAACCAACAGTTTGAAAAATTAAATAGTAAAATAGAAAGAAATGTTCATAATAAGAGGAAGTAATATATAGTGAAAATTTATATAAAATGAGTCACATTGTGTGTCCAGTCTATTCCTTATAGTATAGTATATAGTATAGTATAGGTTGCAATCAAAAAAGTTTGAGAAACACTTCTTTAAATTGTTCTGATACAGTCACAATTCCTTTTAAATTCTGCAAAAATAAAGTAACAGAGGTGAATATTCCCAGATAAACAATAATAGCATGTGCCATGTAGCAGTTTGATTGTGTCCCAGTTCTTCACTCCTCTGTGGCTACATTCTTTCCTGAGAAACTTGTTGTGTGTTCCCATTCTGACCCTGCACTCAGTCATGTGACTTGATTTGGCCAATAAGATATTAGCAAATGAAATGCAGGAAAAGAACTCATGAAATTGAGCTCGCACTTACTCTTACCCTTTGCTGTCACCATGAGAACATGTCCAGGCTAGTCTGTTGGAGGATGAAGATCACATGGAGAAGAGTGGAATTGCCCTACTCTCCCAGCCAACGCCATCCTGGACCTGCTGACAGCCAGCCAACCACCACACCTCTGAAGGAGCCCAGAGAAGACCAGAAGAACCACCCAGCCGAGCCCAGCCCAAATTGGCCAACATGCCTACTCATGAGTTAAATAAATGTGTATTTTTATATGCAATGAGTTGTTTGTTATGGAACATTATTGTGACAATAGATACTTGATATACCTCATTGGGAGATCTTAGTCAATAATAATATTCACAATAATAATAATCATTACAATAAAATATGCACCAATTTTTCAAAGACCATCTCATTAGGTAATTTCAAAAAATGCTTCTCATCTTCATATTTCACATTGCAGTGGGTGCCACAAATGGACTTTTACTTAGGAAAAGGCTTATTCAGTTGCTTTAATAGAAGACAAGATGGCAGAAGAAGTATTCCTTTCCAAAGCTATTCAACCAGGTTCTGTTACCAAGAGAGCTGGATTCAGCCACTCAAGAATTCTCTTTATCAGGGCGACCAAAGGTTGCAGACCTCACCCATTTTCCAAAATAAAAACCCCAGTTCCTGCCCATTCTTCTGGATCTACCTCAATTTTCATAAAAGTTCCTGTGAGATGTTGGTTTGAATAATTAGAAATGACATTTTGCTTGCAAGCAAAACAGAGGCCCTTTCCTCAGGAAACCACAATGACATGAATATCCTCAGAGTGCATATTGTCCTCCAAATAACCTGATTTGTTTTCCCTAAATTTGCATTTTCATTTGATCATTAAAGGTGAGTTCGCCCAAGACGAAAAGACAACCCTCAGAATGCGAGAAAATATTTGCAAATGAAGCAACTGACAAAGGATTAATCTCCAAAATTTACAAGCAGCTCATGAAGCGCAATATCAAAAAAACAAACAAGCCAATCCAAAAATGGGCAGCAGACCTAAATAGACATTTCTCCAAAGAAGACATACAGATTGCCAACAAACACATGAAAGGGTACTCAACATCACTAATCGTTAGAGAAATGCAAATCAAAACTACAGTGAGATGTCATCTCACACGGGTCAGAATGGCCATCATCAAAAAATCTACAAACAATAAATGCTGGAGGGGGTGTGGAGAAAAGGGAACCTTCTTGCACTGTTGGTGGGAATGTAAATTGATACAACCACTATGGAGAACAGTATGGATGTTTCTTAAAAAACTAAAAATAGAACTACCATATGACCCAGCAATCCCACTACTAGGCATATACCCTGAGAAAATCATAATTCAAAAAGAGTCATGTACCACAATGTTCACTGCAGCTCTATTTACAATAGCCAGGACATGGAAGCAACCTAAGTGTCCATCAACAGATGAATAGATAAAGAAGATGTGGCACATATATACAATGGAATATTACTCAGCCATAAAAAGAAACGAAATTGAGTTATTTGTAGTGAGGTTGATGAACCTAGAGTCTGTCATACAGAGTGAAGTTAAGTCAGAAAGAGAAAAACAAATACCGTATGCTAACACGTATATATGGAATCTAAGAAAAAAAATGTTCATGAAGAACCTAGGGGCAAGACAAGAATAAAGACACAGACCTACTAAAGAATGTACTTGAGGATATGGGGAGGGGGAAGGGTAAGCTGGGATGAAGTGAGAGAGTGGCATGGACATATATACACTACCAAATGTGAAATAGATAGCTAGTGGGAAGCAGCCACATAGCACAGGGAGATCAGCTCAGTGCTTTGTGACCACCTAGAGGGGTAGGAGGGAGGGAGACACAAGAGGGAAGAGATATGGGAACATATGTATATGTATAACTGATTCACTTTGTTATAAAGCAGAAACTAACACACCATTGTAAAGCAGTTATACTCCAATAAAGATGTTAAAAAAAAAAAAAAAGATGAGTTTGCCTTTGTAACAGGAGACCTGTGATTCCCTTGAGTAGTCTAGTTTGTCCTGTTGGCTATCACAGCAAGATCCTGGGGTCATTTGCTCATGGAACATTCAGTTTGCAGGGACTACCAGTCGTCTAACAAAAGATGCCCCTAAGAATGAGTGCTCAGCCCAGCCATCAGTGAGAGCATAAGGAGTGGCAAAGTGGCAGTGAGATTGGAGTGGGGGAGTTTTGAGGTTCTTTTACAGACCCCATATCAATAGGTTAAGAAAATATCAATTGTCCATGCTAAAGAATTGGGTGTATGTATACTGACAGGGAGAGAATGGAACACAGGGCAAAATCCTTCAAAGCCATCCCCTGGCACCAGCAAGCTTTCATCAGTTAGACAGACCTGATAATTTTGGATTTAAAAACCCCAAATACCCTGTGTCCTATTGATAATGGGGCTAGTAAGAAGTGACTTCACACATATCTCAAATATAAGTGTCTAGCAATGGCTTATGATCTTGAAAGAAGGCAAATTTATCTGGGCATCTTTGATGTGCTAGGCTGCATGCAGGGTGCTGGTAAGCTACAGACAAATGAGACCCAATCCCTGCCATCAAAGAGGACCTACTCTGCAACTGCTTGATGTGTTCATCTCTGTGACCCCAGGGAAGGGGTCAATATTTTAGCTCTTTGAGGACTTAATTTCAACAGCACACTGAGGTTTTACTCATCCCTTACAAAATTTTCTCTGATTCTTTGACAGCTCGGTTATCATTTGTGTCTTCTGACGCTTTACTTTGGAGTTATTTTGGAGTTTGCATTCGGTACAGATAGGTATCCAATACAAAATCTTCATTAAATGAATGTAGACACAGTCATGTTTTTTAAATGTCTCAAAATGAGTGGTCAGTTGGTTTCACAGCATTCACAGGAAAGAACTGCATGTTTTGGTATGCGCGCTTACCAAAATCTCATCTAATATATATTTTTAAGAACATAAATACTTCTTCAGCTAAGGATCTTAGGTTGACTTGAATCAAATTCGACTTACATTTCTTGCAGTGCTTAAAGCTTGGTTTGAAACTTAAATACTTGGGTTCAAAATATTTCAGCTTTTAACTAAAATCCTTTGGATTCCATCAAAATGGTAGATTAAGTATGCTTACTCCAATCCCCTGCCTCACAAAGTGGACCTGCAGAGCTATTTTAGTGAATGTTTTACATAAGCCCTTTCTTGAGAAATGGTTAATCAGTAAATTTAAGATAATCTGTTTTAGTTAGAAAAACAAAACATTTCTGAGTGCATTTAAAGTAAGATTTGTTTTATTAAGGGTATTTTTCATTACCCTTGGAATCATGTAAATTATACAGATATGAAATTGTTTAAAACAATAATTTTGCCCGACTGGTGCACTTAAGTGTTTCTTTTTTCTTTCAAATGTTACTTATCACATGTCTTTATGTGTTAAGAATTTATTATTTTTATGAAATAAGAATCTTTATAAGAGAGCCCATTTTTACATTATCACCAATATTTGTAATAACAGAATGATACACACATACATCATTTACAGTTTTGTTTAGGGTTAGATTCTTTTTACTCTAAGTGACTGTAATACCTAAAAGAGCTCATAAAGGCTTTTAAAATTAATCTGTATCAATATCCCCTGACTATAGATATAATTCATCATCAGCTATTCTAAGACTGTCTTCTACTTTCAGGAAGACCAATGGGTTGGGTGATCATGTAGCATAATTTAGTTATAGTATTGTAGAGCTGGAAAGAACTCAACATAATCTAAGTCCATTTTACACAGGCAGTGATTTGGCTTATAAAGTTTAAGTGATATGTTCGCCCTTCTAACCTTACATACAAAGATGATTTCAGAATTGCTGAGCCTGGAGATGGCAGTTGGGGTAAATTATACATAATTATCCCCAGTGAGTCTTTTACCAACCACCTATCCTCTTCCCAGAATGCAGTACAAGAGCAAAATACCAGGCTGCCTGCAGGAGTTACGGATGGGTAGTAGGGTTGATGTGAAACTATGGTGTGTTCTCCATCACTCATAGAACACACCCGATGCTCAGCGCTTACACCAGAAACCAAAGCAACAGGGAGGAGATGTCCAGGGGGAATAATAAATGACTCCACAGGGGATGACGTGCTGATTTTATTCTTGCAAATATTGACTTAGTGGTATGGCCTGAAGGTTTGTGTCCCCTCAAAATTCATGTGTTGAATCCTAGCCTCCGAAGTGATGATATTTGGAGGTGGGAAGTTTGGTGGTTAGGTCTTGAGGGTAGAGCCCTCATGAATGGGATTAGTGCTCCTATAAAAGAGACCCCAAAGAGCTCCCTCCCACCTTCCATCCTGTGAGGACGGAAGGGAGAAGAGGGAGAAGAAGGCCTCTGTCTATGAACTAGAGGCCAGACACCAGACACTGAATCTGCTGGCACCTAGATTTTGAACTTTCCAGGCTCTAGAACAGTGAGAAATCAATGTCTGTTGTTCAAGCCATCCAGGCCATGGTATATTTTGACAGCATCCCAAACAGACTAAGGTACTTATGAATCAAACTTTTTGCTAGAACTGACAGATGATAGTTTCTCAGAGTCAGAGGGTTTCACAGCCATCTGTCACCCAAGATCAGATGTATAGAATGACCCAGGCATGTCTAAGGCTTGTGGGTCCCGTTGCTGAGACAATGAAGCATGGACTTGATAAGGTTCCTGACTCATGATCATTTATGATGACATGGCAAAAGTTGCCTTCAAAGAGGTTGGCAACTATCAAAATTTCCTTGAAGAGGAAATTCCCTATTGAAAATGACCAGTGTTCAGGCGACTAGTTGAATCTGTTTCTTGGGTTTGAGGAGACAGTGAAGAATAGCAGAAAGAACCGGGCTTTACAGGGAAACAAACCTGGATTTGAACCTTAACTCTACTGCATGGTCGCTGTGTGGCTCATCTGTAACATGGGGGTAATAAGACTGCTCTTGCGACGTGGTTTTAAGAATTAGATGCTGGTGTATACAAGATCCATAATAAGTGCTCAATGAGTGGTAGTTATAAATTTTCCTCCATCCATGTGTAAGAGGACAATAATGGCATAATGATCTCTATTCCTTATTAGATGCCAGGCAAAAACTTTATAAACTCTCTTTTGAATCTTCATAACAATCCTTAGACCCAGGTAGTATTGATATTTTTCATAAATAAGAAACTTAGATTCAATGAGGTTAAGTAGCATACCAAAGTCACTTGGAAAGTAAGCTGCAGAGACAGGGTTCAAACCCAGATATGTTCCACTTATCACCACTGTTCTACACTCTCTCCTCACATCCTTTGGAATCGGGATGCTGATTCTACTCTATGGATGGTCCTTCTTTGCATGTCTTTTTAGGCTGAAAGAGAAGCCATGATTGACTAATAACGATTTTAAAAAATCTCAGAACTAATCCTTTGAAATGCATGTGAGGGGGAAGAGCTCCATATTTCTGCAGTTCTAGTGGAGACCCTCAGAAACCAAGGTGAAACTAGAAAGCAGTGAGACAGATGTTTGACTTTTAGCTTAAACAGTGGAATTTTTAGTGCTCTGTGTTTGTTTTAGAACATACTTTATAGCAGTTGCTGTTGAAATGATGGGAAGATAGAAATCTCTTTTAGCATTTGGAACTTTCTTTTTTCATTTTCTTTGAGTGACAGTGTTATGACTGGCTTCAGAAGATGAAGTTTTTAAGACATTTATGCTAACTTCCGACGTTAGCAGATTTCCTCTAGCTCTGCTATAGTAAAACTCGGGTAAACAATTTTATTCCATGCCTTCCATTAACAAGGTCAAAAGATTAAAACATACAAGGCTGTGTTCCTTTCAGTCTAACAAAGCATCTAGCTGGGATTACACTTACCGTCTTGGGGTTTTCTTGCTTCTTAAAGACTGTTCTGATTTCCTTGGTTGAAGCTGTCTAGTGACTCTGTTACCTGGACTTGTAGTTGGAGACAGTGGTTGAAGGGGAGCCTGCAGGCTCTTTCTTCTGTGCTGGGGTCCTGCAGGTCCTAGCATGCTAAAGCTTGGGAAATGGCCTTATAGCCTGATTTGTAGACTAGAATGCCAATTGTAGAATTACAAAACCGAATTTGTTACTTTGCTGATTTGTCCTTTTGTCAGTGTTACTATATCTGGAAAGACAAATAACCATCAGTTACTCCATCAGCAAATAGTTTAGGAATGTTTAAAGAGTACCTACCATGTTGTGGATACCATGGCGGTTACACGGAAGTGTAATATACTGGAATGAGCACGAGATCCTGGAGAAGAAAGCTCAAGTTTGATGATGATGATGATAATGACAATGACAATGATGATAGCGGTGGTAACTATCAATTACTGAGCATCTTTCATGTATCAGGATCAAGAGTCTGCCTGTTTCTAAAACTCCTACTCTTTCTGACATGTCCACTTCCCTGTAACTGCCACAGGGCTATAGCATGGTAAATATTCTGTAGGTAGCTCGCAGAATAATGTCCCATGGTTAGGAAGTAACAGGGTCAGGGACACTAGTGATATGACATCAGAAGTATAAATTAAGTCCCTTCACCCCTCTAAACCTTATTTTCCTAGGAATAATTATACCTATGAGGCATCAAAAGGTAGTTGTAAGAGGCTTATACAAAGTACCAGGTGCGTGGAAGATGTTTCATAATTGGTAGTCATTATTAATATTATTACTATTATTAGACATAGCCTTGCCCTCTAAGAAGTCTCCGTGACGTGGAAGGGAGTTTTAAGAGGAATATGGTCAACAGTGGTAAGTGCCAGAGAGAGGCCAAAACTTCAGGATAGTAAGAACGGGTAATAATGTTTTGTTACCGTGGAGTTACTGGAAAAGGAGCTCAGGTAGGTCATGAGGCTGGGCCAACTGGAAATTCATACACCTCTTTCCTGCATACAGTGCCCTAGTCAAGGTCATGTGATATTCTGTTTTTCACTAGCTCCACACTGGGACTGCACTAATACTGATTCCCCGTGCCTCATCTCCCTGGTCCTTGAGTGGCTACGTTTATGTCCCTATGGCAGACTCAGATCCATCATTCCGTTCATCCCATTCTTCTGAAGCTGCCCTCTGCGCCATAGCTTCCCTTCTGCCCAGGAGAGGCTGATTATGTTCCCAGGGAAGCTGTCCGCAGCCTTAACCTCGGGGTTTGTAAGTGAATAGAAGACACTAAAAAGTTATAGTCTACTGAAGGCTGCACCAGGAGACTGAAAGGATGGGAACCTTCTCCTTCCTTTGTGACTTGCTGAACTGTAGTTGTCATTAACTTTGTTTTCTAGCTCATTAACTGCGGATGGAGAGGCGATAAAATGCTGCTCCATTTTGCAGAGACAATTGTGCCAGCAAATTTCAGTGCTTGCTTTGGTCTTCGTTTAGGACAAATTTAAATTTATGTAAACAAAATCTTCCTTCTCCTGAATATTTCAGCTTTTCCTTTTTTCCCCTTGATTGCTCTAAGTCTGAATGAGAGCAGCAGTGCACCTCAGATGCCCTTTTATCGAGGCATCTCAAAGAACTTTGCTGAAAAGCATCTCAGAGGTGATTTTTAACTAATTAATTAACTATTGGGTTGGCCAAAAGGTGAGTTCGGTTTTTTCCGTAAGATGACTCTAGTAGCACTTAGTTGTGTTTAGCTTCATTCAAAACAACTTTGTCAGATTGTATGTGGCAGCTGTCACATCAGCGTGCATTTAAAAAAAGACATCAACGTTGGTGAATTTTTGTGTAGCCATTTTAATATTGAAGATGGAAGAAAATAAGCAACCCTTTAGGCCTATTATACTTTACTATTTCAAGAAAGGTAAAAACACAACTGAAACGCGCAAAAAAGATTTGTGCAGTGTATGGAGAAACTGTTGTGACTGATCGAATGTGTCAAAAGTGGTTTGCGAAGTTTCGTGCTGGAGATTTCTCGCTGTGTGATGCTCCATGGTCGGGTAGACCAGTTGAAGTCGATAGCGATCAAATCAAGACATTAATTGAGAACAATCAACGTCATACCACGCGGGAGATAGCCGACATACTCAAAATATCCAAATCAAACATTGAAAACCATTTGCTTCGGCCTGGTATGTTAATCGCTTTGAAGTTTGGGTTCCACATAAGTTAAGCGAAAAAAGCCTTCTTGACCGTATTTCCATATGTGATCCTCTACTTAAAGGTAATGAAAATATTCCGTTTTTAAAACAAATTGTGATGGGAGATGAAAAGTGGGTACTGTACAATAATGTGGAACGGAAGAGATCGTGGGGCAAGTGAAATGAACCACCACCAACCACACCAAAGGCCAGTCTTCATCCAAAGAAGGTGATGTTGTGTATACGGTGGGATTGGAAGGGAGTCCTCTATTATGAGCTCCTTCTGGAAAACCAAACGATTAATTCCAACAAGTACTGCTCCCAATTAGACCAACTGAAAGCAGCACTCGACGAAAAGCGTCCAGAATTAGTCAAGAGAAAACTCATAATCTTCCATCAGGATAATGCAAGACTGCATGTTTCTTTGATGACCAGGCAAAAACTATTACAGCTTGGCTGGGAAGTTCTGATTCATCCGCTGTATTCACCAGACATGGCACCTTCGGATTTCCATTTATTTAGGTCTTTACAAAATTCTCTTAATGGAAAAAATTTCAATTCCCTGGAAGACTGTAAAAGGCACCTAGAGCAGTTCTTGGCTCAAAAAGATAAAAAGTTTTGGGAAGATGGAATTATGAAGTTGCCGGAAAAACGGCAGAAGGTAGTGGAACAAAAGGGTGAATCCATTGTTCAATTAAGTTCTCGGTAAAAATGAAAAATGTGTCTTTTTTTAAAAAAACGTAAAAAACAAAGGTACTTTTTGGCCAACCCAGTAATTAATTATCTTACAGAATTTTAAAAATAGGTAATACATATTTATGGTAAAGTTTTCAAACAGAACAAAAGGGTAAACAGTGAAAAGTATGTCTCGTTTCCTGATTCCCCCCCCCCCTTTTTTTTACAGCATGTTAGTGGCAGGATACAATCCAATCTGAACACAGATGAAATCTGAAGTTTTGTATTATAAAAAATGAATGTTTCTACTTTATCAATGTTGTAAATTTGCAAACTGTGAAATAATGAATTTACCGACAAAGAATGACACCTGTAACTAAATATGCTATGATCAATGACCACAACAGCAAAAGCCATAGAGAAGGAGAGCAGAGAGAAATAAAGAGAGAGCACATTAAAGGTGGGTGAAGCGCAAGGCCCAGACTCTGACAGGGCTCCTTGAGAGCCTCCTTTGACCTCCTTTGTCATTTCCAAGTTACCATGTGACCAGCTCATGGAAGTGTGGTACATATATACAATGGAATATTACTCAGCCATAAAAAGGAACAAAATTGGGTCATTTGTAGAGATGTGGATGGACCTAGAGTCTGTAATACAGAATGAAGTAATCCAGAGAGAAAAACAAGTATTGTATATTAACACGTGTATGTGGAATCTTGAAAAATGGTACAGATGAACCCATTTGCAGGGCAGGGATAGAGATGTAGATGTAGAGAACGGACATGTGGACATGGCAGGGAAGGGGAGGATGGGACGAATTGGGAGATTAGGTTTGACATAAATACACTGCCATGTGTAAAATAGCTAGTGGGAACCTGCTGTATAGCACAGGGAGCTCAGCTCCGTGCTCTGTGATGACCTAGATGGGTGGGATGGGGGTGGGTGGGAGGGAAGTCCAAGAGGGAGGAGATATAGGTATACATATAGCTGATTCACTTCATTGTACAGCAGAAACTAACACAACATTGTAAAGCAATTATACTCCAAAAAAAAAAGAACTCATTAGGGAACTTCAGGGTGAAATGTAACATGGATGCCAGACTCTTCCTCCAATGAACACTTCACAAAAACTACCGCCTTTGTCCACCCCATCAGAATAATTCCTAAGGGCAGCCAAGGTCCTCTGCCCTAGCTCTACAAAATAACTTCAAAAATTGTTTAGAGGAAAATATAAAATCTACATGATCATCTCAAATTTCAAGAAAAGTTTCACATTTCATCCTGGCCATCCTGACATTCTTATTACTTCCCAGCACGAAACTAAAAACAGAAGAATTTGCTTATGATACTTACCCTTAGGTGTTTCTTCCAAGTGTCTGTTCCCATTAAAAAAAACCAAAATCAAACAAAATGAAAACTCTAAAAGTCCAAGGAAACCTCAAGAGTATTTCTGTGCCCCCCAGGCTGCTCTAAATTTCCTCATAAGCCTGATTTCCTTGGGTCTACTGGGTTTGGCCCAGAGAAAATACAAACCAATTTCTTCTCATGGCTTTTGTTTTTCATTCACTGCCTAAGAGTATTATGACCAAGATGGTCATTGGAAGTTCAGCTGAGCATCTGAACAAAAGATTTCAAAAGTTAAAATATTTCACACATGGATCATAAATGATAGATTCTACCTCTACCCCACTTCCACTCCCTTTATCCTCCTTATATTCTCCAGGCTTTGAAGCGTTTCTCCAATAGAACTAATAAACCAATATGTTATGAACAGATTTAATCTCGGGCCAACCAGAACCAGGATTTCATCATTATGAATTAACTAAATAATAATATAATTAACCATGTCTATTCCAGTGATTATTCTACAGTAGTAAATAAGCAATGCAGTATGTATTTGTCAGATCAGTTAGTCTCTCCAATTCTCTGCTCTCTTCTCCATAACTTTTTTTCCTACTTAATTTCTAAATTTACTTAAAATTATGTACCGCAGCAAGTGACTCATCATGGAGAATCTGGCTCTCCAGCAATATGTAGTTCCTGGCATATAAATTTCATTTAAGGATTGATTCTAAGTTCCTTGAGGCCAAGCTCTGTGTCTTACATTATGTTACATCTGCCGTCCCTAATGTGCTATGAGTTAAAGACAACTGAGTGACTTAGTACGTTGAGGAATAGAGGGAACCAGGGGTGGACGAGCGGGTGGATGAGAAGGATGCTACGAAATTTGAATTTGGCATGTGAAATAAAAGGCTCAAAATTTAGGAAGGTCAGGGGCTCCCCTGGTGGCGCAGTGGTTGAGAGTCCGCCTGCCGATGCAGGGCACACGGGTTCGTGCCCCGGTCCGAGAAGATCCCACATACCTTAGAGCGGCTGGGCCCCTGAGCCATGGCCGCTGCGCCTGCGCGTCCGGAGCCTGTGCTCCGCAACGGGAGAGGCCACGACAGTGAGAGGCCCGCGTACCGCAAAAAAAAAAAGTTTAGGAAGGTCAAAGGAGTACTATGGACCTCAAAGATAACCATAAAAGGTTAAAGCAGCAGCTGAGAGATAATACATGCAGATTTCTTAGAAAAGTGAAGACCATAACAAACCAGTAGAAGTTTCCAACACTTTTTTAAGTTAGAGGACTAAAACTGTATATTGCTTCTTTCCAAAATTTTCAGTTGCGAAAATTAGCCTACCTTCCAAACATGCTTGGAATACATGAGTTGCCCATCTGCCTTCTTTGCTATTTATTGAGAAAGACTATGCTGAGTCATCGGAAAAGTAATTCTCTCTTGATTTTTCAAGAAAATCCCAGATGTGACCTGCACGTTGATAACAGAGAATTTAGTTTGCTGGCGAGAACCGAATTGGATTTTGGTTGTATTTTTTTAAGTAGGGTTCTATACTTTCTTCTTTTTTCAAGGACAAATTCAAAAATCTTCATTCCCCCTGTCCATGACTATTACTCTGATGGGAAACTCCACTAGAATAGAAATATATTTTAGATGGCAAAAAATCCAACTGACAAATATTTCTTAAAAATCCACCTGTGAGATCAAAGCACCAAATTCGACTCTAAGAACGTATTCCTGGAAATGTAGGATTAATCCCCTAATCGCTCAATCAATAATAGTACCTGAGAGAGTCTGAGTGATTATGCGCATCAGCTGCTGGAAATTAAGTTACTTTGTTTAAAATGACCAGTTCTGTAGTGGAATTTATCACTTGAACCCTGGCATTATTTAAACACCAGACAGCATGATCCAATGCTACAAACTCTCAATCATGTATCTATTAGTGTTGCTGGGAAGATGCTTTGCCCTGAAGTAATGATAATAAATTTCAGTTGGTTAATACAAATGATGGGCCTTATTGTTAAAGTAATTTGAGAGTGAGAAAAGGAAATTATTATGAAATATATGTTGCCACATAAATTTGCATTTGGACCAAGCAGTGGGCTCTGGGTGGGAGTTGAGGACACTATTAATAGGTTCTTTTTAACTTGAGTACAATTTGTAAAGCAAAAATTTTGCCCAGGAGATAAACTTCTGAAATAACTCCCAAAGTAAATATAAAATGACCACCACAGGAACAAGAATGTGATGATATTGAAACTTTTCTTTTGAAATACTTGATAGAATTCAAAGAAAATAACTGCATCTCAGGGATTTTAGAAAAAACATGCATATTAAGAAAAACTGGAAGGGAAATAGTCATGTTGGGCTGGTAGTGTTATGCATGTGTTTTGTTCTCTTTTATTCTCCCCAATTTTATAAATTGTTGTAATAAAGAGAAAATGGCTCAATTGTTCTCTTAGTTCCAGGGTTTGATTGATGGAGTCAGAGTGCTCGGGGCATCTGTTTGTTCTCTGTAATGGTCTACTGTTTGCAGAAGCTGTTGTAGGGTTTTTATTAAGACCTGGAGGAAAAGAAGAAGGGATGTGCGTGTGTGTGTGTGTGTGTGTGTGTGTGTGTGTGTGTGTGTGTGTGTACAGTTCTTTCTTACAAAGCTGTCCTTTTTGCTGCATGAAGGAGTATTTTTGGGCTTCCCTGGTGGTGCAGTGGTTAAGAATCCGCCTGCCAATGCAAGGGACACGGTCTTAGCCCTGGTCCGGGAAGATCCCACATGCCACGGAGCAACTAAGCCCGTGCACCACAAGTACTGAGCCTGTGCTCTAGAGCCCGCGAGCCACAACTACTGAGCCCACGTGCCACAACTACTGAAGCCCACGCACCTAGAGCCCTTGCTGCGCAACAAGAGAAGCCACCACAATGAGAAGCCCGTGCATCGCAACGAAGAGCAGCCCCTGCTCACCGCAACTAGAGAAAGCCCGTGCACAGCAACGAAGACCCAACCCAGCCATAAATAAATAAATTTATTTATTTATTTATTTTAAAAAGAGTATTTTATTTGTACACATTCTTTCTCCTTCGATGCCTGTTCTCTAGGACAACTTGATGAAAAAATCTCCAGTCAATGAAAGATCCCCTGGTTACAAGTAATTATGTTTTCCTGTACTACATTATTGTCTCTACATTTGTAAAACCAATATTATATTCTGTAGAAAAACACATGATTGCTACACCCTTCAGCAAACTTTCTTCATTAAGACAACTTTAAACTTAGTAGGTTTAGATAATTTTCAAGTCACTTGCAAAATACAATAATAATATAGCACTTAGCGTTTGTAAAATCAGTGCTTTACAGTCATTCTAAGATAATAAATTATGGCCTTATATTTTAAAATAACATTGAGAGAGAAGATAATATTAAACAGTGGATGAAGAGGGGAAATATGTATTCAAGACTTTGCTACTCTTAGTCTCCTAGCAGGTTTTCGACTCAGTTTCCCCATCTGTGCAATGGTCAAAATGTTTCTTCTCTGACTCAGACAACTGATGTAATAATGCTCTACAAGGATTGGCTGCTTTCCCAGTTTTGTGCAGGTATTTTTCTTATTTTTTTTTTCTGAACTCTCTGCAAACCACAAGGAAGAATTTTTCATTCTCTCCAAGAACAGGTCCTGCTCTTCTTAACTCATTCTACCATGTATTCTAGCTTAGAGAACAAAAGGTTTCATCCTCCCTTGTCCTCGGATTCACAGACATGGACCTACATGCAATCCGAGAGCCCTTAAGCTGCTGAGAGAATTCTTTTCAGTGAATCATGATGCTCACTAAAGCCAGAGGAACCAACCAAAGCCACTGTCTCGGGCACTCAGTCTTTCCGCACGAGAGCTCCTTGCTGGCACTAGGCTGAATTGCTCTCTCGCAATAATATTCCGTGCACCAAAATGTCTCTGGAGAACCTTTAGCTTATTGTCATCTGTGGAAAATAGGAAGCCTGCACAGAGCTTTCTAAATTCCTGATTCATTTGGCAGGATCTTGAAACAAGTCATAGCCGAGGGCAGAAATAGTGGAAAATGAACCCCAGGCTAACTTATGAAATATGTGAGCTTGCAGTCGCCTTGACATCCAGTTTCTTTATGGTCTGTCTTTTTGATTCTCCAATATTTTCTTTTAAGCATTTTGATGTGATTTTGCAGTTGTTGTTCACAATAAAATGTAGGGATTTCAGGGTATCGACTTCCTTTCCTTCAAGGATATGGCAACAGAAACCCAGGGACTTCTTTGTTCTAGCCGTAGGACAGAGGAAAAATTCTGCTGGTCTCTGAAATATCAGGTGAGGAATTAGAAGGCAGGCTGTGGGAGGTGGGAGGCTTGGGCACTGGATGAGAAGAAGGGAACACTGTCCAAAGGGGCCATGCAGCCTGGGAGGGGTTCCTTCAGGAGGAGCTTGTAAACAGGATCTAGAGAAGAATTGTCTATATTTAAAGACAAAGTGGAACTAGGAGAGGTAAAACAGTGCTTGAAGATTTGGTTGAGGGCTGGGACTGAGTTTTTTAAGCTTGGGGCAGAATTAAATTCTTAATGACCTCATAGGTCATTAGGTGCTGGAGAGGCCAACACGCCATAATTTCTCCATTAAAAGTGGGCAAACCAGATCCATTTCTGCCAACATGAAACATATGGGGGAGCAGATATTAATCTTGTAATTATCCAGATCGATAATAATTATAAAATAAGAAAAGTACCCAACAAACACATGAAAGAATGCTCAACATCATTAATCATTAGAGAAATGCAAATCAAAACTACCATGAGATATCATCTCACAGCAGTCAGAATGGCCATCATCAAAAAATCTAGAAACAATAAATGCTGGAGAGGGTGTGGAGAAAAGGGAACACTCTTGCACTGCTGGTGGGAATGTGAATTGGTTCAGCCACTATGGAGAACAGTATGGAGGTTCCTTAAAAAACTACAAATAGAACTACCATATGACCCAGCAATCCCACTACTGGGAGTGGGATTGAGAAAACCATAATTTTCTACCCTGAGAAAACCATAATTCAAAAAGAGTCATGTACCAAAATGTTCATTGCAGCTCTATTTACAATAGCCCAGAGATGGAAACAACCTAAGTGCCCATCATCAGATGAATGGATAAAGAAGATGGGGCACATATATACAATGGAATATTACTCAGCCATAAAAAGAAACAAAATTGAGTTATTTGTAGTGAGGTAGATGGACCTAGAGTCTGACATACAGAGTGAAGTAAGTCAGAAAGAAAAAGACAAATACCGTATGCTAACACATATATATGGAATTTAAGAAAAAAAATGTCATGAAGAACCTAGGGGTAAGACAGGAATAAAGACACAGACCTACTGGAGAACGGACTTGAGGATATGGGGAGGGGGAAGGGTGAGCTGTGACAGGGCGAGAGAGAGGCATGGACAAGTATACACTAACAAACGTAAGGTAGATAGCTAGTGGGAAGCAGCCGCATGGCACAGGATATCAGCTCGGTGCTTTGTGACTGCCTGGAGGGGTGGGATAGGGAGGGTGGGAGGGAGGGAGACGCAAGAGGGAAGAGATATGGGAACATATGTATATGTATAACTGATTCACTTTGTTACAAAGCAGAAACTAACACACCATTGTAAAGCAATTATACCCCAATAAAGATGTTAAAAAAAATAAGAAGAAAAGTACCCTGAATGACAGAAAACTGCAAGGAGCTCAAGGAATATACACAAATCTCACATACAACTGCTGCAGTTGTGGATCACTAAGAGATTTCCTTAAGGTGGAGACATTTGGGCAGAGATCAGTAGGTTCTCCTGGTGATGAGAAACCTCTCTGTGAGCTGCAGAGACAGGCAGAGTCCTCAGGAGACGGCCTCAGAGGGGTGATTCTGGGATGAGGAAAGAGTGTTGGAGAGAAGCTTTTCTCATGGATTGTGGGTTCCTGAGCACGGGGTGGGAGCATCTGGGAGGGGAGGAAATCATGGGAGGCCGAGTGAAGGCCTCACCCACTCCCACCCCTTCCCTTACACGGGGTTGATGAAGTAATCCATTCTCCAAATTTGCTGCATTGTTCCAAAGTGGATCTGGAATTTCCGTCTCTTGACCTTTGCTCAGCCTGACCTTTTGTCAGGAAGAACTAGAAACCCTTAAAAGTAGCTGTGAATATCCAGAGGAGTCTTTTCTTTTTTAAACAACTTTATTGGAGTAAAATTGCTTTGCATTGTTTTGTTAGTTTCTGCTGTATAACAAAGTGAATCAGCTATACATATACATATATCCCCATATCTCTTCCCTCTTGCATCTCCCTCCCTCACACCCTCCCTATCCCACACCTCTAGGTGGTCACAGAGCACCGAGCTGACCTCCCTGTGCTAGGCCGCTGCTTCCCACTAGCTATCTATCTTACATTTGGTAGTGTATATATGTCCATGCCACTCTCTCACTTCGTCCCAGCTTACCCTTACCCCTCCCCGTGTCCTCAAGTCCATTCTCTACATCTGCATCTTTATTCCTGTCCTGCCCCTAGGTTCTTCAGAACCATTTTTTTTTTAGATTCCATATATGTGGTATTTGTTTTTCTCTTTCTGACTTGCTTCACTCTGTATGACAGACTCTAAGTCCATCCACCTCACTACAAATAACTCAATTTCGTTTCTTTTTATGGGTAATATTCCATTGTATATATGTATATATTGTATATATACATCTTCTTTGTCCATTCATCTGTTGATGGACACTTAGGTTGCTTCCATGTCCTGGCTACTCCAGCTTTCTTTTGAGTTCCATTAGCATGGAATATCTTTTTCCATCCCTTCACTTTCAGTCTGTATGTGTCCCTAGGTCTGAAGTGGGTCTCTTGTAGACAGCATATATACAGGTCTTGTTTTTGTATCCATTCAGCCAGTCTATGTCTCTTGGTTGGAACATTTAATCCATTTACATTTAAGGTCATTATCGATATGTATGTTCCTATTACCATTTTCTTAATTGTTTTGGGTTTGTTATTGTAGGTCTTTTCCTTCTCTTGTGTTTCCTGCCTAGAGAAATTCCTGTAGCATTTGTTGTAAAGGTGGTTTGGTGGTGCTGAATTCTCTTAGCTTTTGCTTGTAAAGGTTTTAATTTCTCTGTCAAATCTGAATGAGATAGAGTGGGATAGAGTGGCTGCTGCCTCCTGCTGCCAGAAAAGAGAGCAAGTGACAGTTCAATTTGGGGATGAAAAACCTCTCACTTAGAAAGATGAATCTCAGATTGTCCCAGCCACTCAGATGGAAGGCATTTCATGGTTTGGCAGTCTGGAAGTTTTCTGCTTTATCTCATTTTCAAAGAAGCACCGAGTCCTGCTCTGTCCAAAATGGTAGTCACTAGGCACGTGTGGCTATAGGATGCTTGAAATGTGGGTGGTCCAAATTGCAATGTGCTGTAGGTACAAAATACACGCACTGGAGTTCAAAGACTTAGTATGAAGAAAAGCATGGAAAAGATCTTACTCATATTTTTAATTGATTACTCAGTGAAATGATGATGTCCTAGATATACTGGCTTCAATAAAAGCCATTATCAAAATTAATTTCTTTTTCCTTTTCTTAGATGTGGTTGCTAGAAAGTTTAGAATGACCTGTTCATATTTGTGCCTTGTACTAGATTTCTACTGGACAGCCCTGGTCTAGTCAGACAGACCATCACCTTCTCCGTTTCATCTCTCCTTCCAGAGATCACAACTTTACCCACCACAGCAGCAGAGCTCAGAAGATGAGTAGTGGAAGAGAAGTACCACCTGATTCTGTATTCATTTCAATATGCGGCATTCTCCTTACCTCAGCAATCTGAGACAGAGTGAAAAAATACGCGTGGCCTGTCTAAACCCTAGGCTTTAATATCTGCTTCCTTGAAGTTCCTGTTGATAGAGGGAGGGATTGGCTGCTCTTCTGTCTGCTCCCCTGAGCTCTTCATCTGCCTGGCATCCCAGACACTTGTGCATTGAGAATTGTTCCTGCTGGCTCCGCTGCTCACAGATGTAGCTTTGGGAAAGGACCTGCAACAGTTCCCAGAGCATCAGGGAAAAAGGCGGCATCGGGCCAGAATTTTTTCCTTCCAAATGCAGTGTTTATAAATGCAGCTGCAAAGCGCTGGCTTCCCCTCGGCACAGAGCCCGTACACTTGCCACCTCTGTTTTCCTTGAGACTGGAAGAGGCCTCTCCCGGGGGAATCTGCATTTTAAGATGGAATTCTTCAAAGCCCCAGAGGCTTGCCGTGTACAAAAGAAAAAGAAAACAGGCACTAAATGAGGTAATTTCAACTTGATGGCAGACAGTGAGGGCCATTTTGCCCCCTACTCCCTCTCCTTGTGAAGTCAGCCCCAAGGAAACATCTCGAGTTAATCTTAAAATGACCTATTGGAAATGGATTTGGAGCAGAATTCTAAAGATATAGAGGGATTTGGGTTAAGAGAGAGTAGATGATATCCTGAGAGTAATAGGTAGCATTTATTAAGTCTTTTCATGGGCCAAGCCCTACTGGAAGCATTAATTCACCCAATCTTCATAACAGTCCTATAAGGTGAATACAACTGTTACTTCCATTTTACAGAAGTGTAAATTGAGGCAAGCCGTCGTTATATCCGTTGCTTAAAGTCATAGGCTGATAAACAGCAAGACTGCTGAGGGCCTAACTCCAGAGCCCATGCCTGGAACCTATATACGTCCCTGTCTCTCACGTGGGAAGGGAGGGCAGAAGAAGTGAGCGAGCTTGGCTTCATCTATCTGCTAAAAGCAAGTTTAATCTTCGCTCATATAAGTTCCAAAAGTTTATGAGCCTGCAGACATTTCTGTAGCCTCTGAAATATTCATGATCCTTGCTACACTTTTTTTTTTTTTTTTTGCGGTACACGGGCCTCTCACTGCTGTGGCCTCTCCCATTGCAAAGCACAGGCACCGGACGCGCAGGCTCAGTGGCCATGGCTCACGGGCGCAGCCGCTCCGCGGCATGCGGGATCCTCCCGGACTGGGGCACGAACCCGCGTTCCCCGCATCGGCAGGCGGACTCTCAACCACTGCGCCACCAGGGAAGCCCTGATTGTTGCTACACTTAATGCAAGGGCTAGGATTGCCTTGGCTCCCCTCAGCGGTGATGGAGAGTGTGTTGCGCGGCAGATAACTTCCTATCTGTGATACTTAAAACTGAAGCCCTCTAAAATGTAAGTTTCTTGAGGGAGGGGTTTTTCTGATTTGTCAGTGTGTTCTCAATTCCCAGGACAGTGTCTGGCTTGTAGTCGGTGTTCACTAAACTACAACTAACCCTTTCCTTCCAGTCCTACCTGAGTAGAAATGAAGAAGAGTTAATACCATTCCTGTTCCAAAGAAGTAAGGGGACAGTTACTCAACAGAAAATCATGGTAATATATTTATCATCTCTTATATAATCTTTTAAATTCTTTTCACCCCAGAAACTTTAATTACTAATGGGCAAATGTTTCTCTAATTCTTTGGACGTAATTCCGGTGTCACAGTCAAATAATTGGACTTGTAAATTTTAACCAGAATAACTCCAAGCAAGTAAACAAACTAAATAATGCAAACGTTCCTATTTAACAGACTTTCTTGGATTAAAAAGAAATATTTTTGGTAACCGATCATTTCAGAGAACGCACTATCTTCTATTCATTGCATTTATCCCTCCTCGAAAAGTATAAAACAAGTGTTCATTTTTTGTGAGTCAAAATTGCACCATGTATAAATAATTGGTTTTCAATGATGCACGCAAAAAACATCAGAATTTGTTTTAAGTGTAGGAGCGATTGTGGGATATAATTACAGAGTGTGCAGTTCATCACCCTTTTGCTCATTAGTAGCTAAGGACCCTCTAATGGATGTTCATTGTTTCTTGGGAGTCAAATCTGGCAGGTCAAATCCAAAGAAGATAATATTCCCTGGTAGTCAAATAGTTTCAAAAGCAAATCAATTGCAACATTTAGAATAGAGGTCTACCCCAAACCCAAATCCCAATTTGATTAGTAGTACTTCAAAAGAAGTATTAATTACAGAGGTATAAAATATGCTACGTAAAGCTTACCTCTTCTTATTCAACCCCTCCTCTTTCGATTTCAGTGGGCAGTAGGCAAAAAGTGCACATTGGCTTTGGTTTCAGCGGTCGGGGATGGGCGAAAAAAGCTTTCTTACATAACTAGTGTGTATGTCTGTGTGGGCCTACTCACAACCATTCCTGGCATCACTGCAAAATTCATAGTGATTTCTTCATTTTGCAAATTTTGCAAACTTTGGCTTACATTTATAATTCTAAACTGCAATTAAAATTCTGTGGCTTTGGGCCCTGGCCTCTAGAGCATTCCCTCTGGGTTAACCTGCGAAGATGAGGAAATGAGTGGGTCCTTATAAACGTATAAGCTAGCCAGCTTGGCTTCAAATGCCAGCTTTGGAAGTGAAAGTACATAGGCTCAAAAGCCCTTGGGCACCACCTGCCACACTTGTTATATTATTTACTGCTGTGGCTGCCCCTGTCCTCACCTCTAAGCTAATGCGACTCGTAAGCTGTTCCAGAGAGTGGGAACAACCTGTGCCCGTGTTCAAAGGCCAGAGAGAGATGGCACATTTGAGGAGCTGAGAGTAGGTTGCAAACAATGGAGCATTGTTTGCATGTGAAGATGAGGCTGGAGTAGCAGTCGCGGTGAGATCCTGGAGAGTTGGACATAACATACACCCCCATGTCCCAATCGCTGGCATCATTTGGAAGACCAATGCCCACTCAAAACTCGAACTCCAGTTTGATTGGTGCTCAGAAAGAAATGTTCACAATAAATATCCAAAATATACTACGTAGAGCTTACCTCATTTCATTGGCCCTTGCCCTTCTATTTTAGTGGGTAGCATAGGCTAAAGGGGCATACTGGATGAGGTTGAAACTTTATTCTGAAGGCTAAGGCCGCTGGTTGAAATTTTTTAAAGATGAAAACAACAAAATTAGATTTTAATTTTAGAAAAGACAAAAACCATTCTAAAGATGTGGTAATGGAAAGGCAAAGAGACAGAGACAGACACAGAGACAGAGAGAGAAGAGAGATGGATGGATAGGTCTTTAAGACGTAGAATTAACGGTCTTTGATGACCTGATGAAGGGGGTGAGTTTAGGCTGACACCCAGGTTCCCAGGTCAGGTAACTTGAAGGATGATGGTGCCATTGATCAAAATAGGTATTATTAACTATTATAGTTATTATTAAGGCACAAATATGGGTGAGAGGATAGAGGCTTAAGAAGATAATGTAGGACTGCCCTGGTGGCGCAGTGGTTAAGAATCCGCCTGCCAGTGCAGGGGACACGGGTTCGAGCCCTGGTCCAGGAAGATCCCACATGCCACGGAGCAGCTAAGCCTGTGCACCACAACTACTGAGCCTGTGCTCTAGAGCCTGCGAGCCACAACTACTGAAGCCCACGCACCTAGAGCCCGTGCTCCGCAACAAGAGAAGCCACTGCAATGAGAAGCCCACACGCTGCAACAAAGAGCAGCCCCACAAAGAGCAGCCCCTGCTCGCCGCGACTAGAGAAAAGCCCACACGCAGCAAAGAAGGCCCAATGCAGCCAAAAATACATTAAAAAATTTATTTAAAAAAAGATATTGTAGCTTTATATTTTCCTGTAGCCTGTAACTCTAATGTGCACAGCTGAATGAGGAAAACCAACAACAACATCATTAAAAACAGCAAAGGGATGTCCACGTCCCACCCCCCAGAGGTTCTGATTTAAGTAGTTAGGCACTGTTTGTTTGTCTGTTTTTTCTCATGATAAAAAAACACAACATGAAATTTACACTTTTAACAGATCTTTAAAGGTACAGTACAGTATTTTTTAACTATCTGTACATGGTCGTACAGCACATCTCTAGAACTTTTTCATTTTACATGATTGAAACACTATACTCATTGAATAGCAACTCTTCATTTCTCCCTCCTAGTCCTTGGCAATCACCATGCTACTTTCTGCTACTGTGAGTCTTGTGAGTTTGACTACTTTGGTTATCTCATATAAGTTGAATCATGCAGTATTTGTCTCTCTATGACTGGCCTATTTTACTTAGCATCATGTCCTCAAGTTGTATCCATGTTGTAGCGTGACAGGCTTTCCTTCTTTGTTAAAGCTGAATAATATTCCATTGTATGAATATACCACATCTTCTGTATCTATTCATCTGTTGATGAACATTTAGGTTGGTTCCATATCTTGGCTATGGTGAACTATGCGGCAGTGAACACTGAGTGTAAATATCTCTTCGAGATCCCAGTTTCTTCTGGATGAATACCTAGATGTGGGATGGTTGGATCATACTGTAGTTCTATTTTTCACTTTTTGAGGAACATCCATACTATTTTCCACAATGGCTACACCATTTTACACCATTTTACATTTCCTCCAACAGCGCTCAACCAGGTATAGAGAGTTAGTCCCCGACTATATATTCATTCATTCATGAAACACTTCTTGAGTTCACCCTAGGTAGCAATGCCTTTCTGGGCCCTCTAGTTTTATTGTTTCCAGTCTACTAGCCCTGTGAAGTAGGTATTATTGTACCCATTTTACAGATAAATGAGTGGCAAAGAATGGTACGACAGAGTCACACAGTTAAGAAGTGACTAGAACATCGGTTCCATAAAGGCAGGGACCTTTGCCCTGTCCACTGCTGTATCCATAATCCCAGGACACTGTCTGGGATTGTAAGCGCTCAAAATATATTTGTGGAAGAGGCAGAGCTGGAGATTGGATGTGGTTCTGTTAGCTGTGTCTGGATCTGCTGCTTTCCCCTCATACCTAGGTGCTCTCAGCTCGACCTCTCCTTGCCTTCCCCCTCTTAATTCAGAGGAAGCAGTGTCCCCCCCACCCCGCCCCAGGCAGCTTTGTGTGACTGCATCTTATTTTGTGAGGCTGTGAGGGATGCATCTGACTGGGTCCTTGAGCGCATTGTGGAGAGGGCATTTATTCATCCAGGAAATATCCATTTACATGCTAAAATCTGGTTGCTCTGGAAGGTTAGATGAGTACAATATCTATTGTGTATCTGCAGGGAGCTAAATATGTCAAATTCAGCAGTATTTAACAAAAAACTATGTCACAGTAGTAACAGAGTAACAATCAAAAATGGTTTCAGTGAAACCATTTCAGAATGCCCTATATTGACAAAGCTATTTTTAACTTCATCTCTTAATCGAAATTATTTTCACTTGTATTTTAACAATCTTTGCCCTATTAAATGACACTCTGTTTCCAAAATATGCCTGATAAAATAAAAACATGAACTTGTTTCTGCAGCTTAAATGTGAAAGCTTTCAGGAAAAAAAAAAAAAGAAATGGAATATATGTACCGTTTTCTATAATTTTTATTTTATCATTTTAGAGTACTCAGATGAGGATTTGAGAAATCTTCGTGTCACTCTCTTAATAAAGCCACAGTGAGCACTTAATGCTGCTTCCACTTCCCACACACAAACTTTCTAATTATAAAAGGACCTTTTCAGACTTATTCAGGGCATATAATCTTATTTGCAGCTCCTAATTGGAGGGCTGTGTTTGTTGAAAAGAACAGAAGTCTTCAGTCATTTAGAACAAAGCTGGCTCATCAACCCCTGTGGGAAGAAAAGAACTATTTATTTTATCCGTTAATCCCAAATACAAACACAATAAAGCTGTCTTTTCTAATAGTGACCTATTTCATGTTAAATTGGGATAAAGCTAGCTTTGCTCAATAAGACTATTGTGGTCAACAAAAAAAGTCAATCTTATTAGGATTCCCACTGAATACCTTCCAATAAATTATCCTTTAAAATGCTGAGCCCAAATCCCAGTTGAATTCTTTATGTTGTCTGACACAAAATGCAAATATGGAAGGGAAATAACCTCAACTAGTGAGCCCCATCTAGTGACAGGGAAGTAAATTGCTGTTCAAAAACCTGGTCTGTAATTATCCCCTACCTTTAATCTGATTTTTAAATGTTTCTATCTGTGCCCAAGCCCTTATGTTTTAGTTTCTCTCTGCTTTTTTTTTGCCTATACTTTTATTTCTGAGAATAGATAACTTTTTATACCAAGCAATTTTTTTCTTTTTGTAATTCAAGTATAGTTGATTTACTAGACTTTTCTTGATAACTTAAATTTCAGTTTAAAAAAATGAACATTGCTGAAAATTAGCCACGTTTCCCCATTTGTAGTTGAATTTTAAAATGTGGGCCGCCATAGGGACTTCCCTCGTGGTCCAGGGGCTTAGTCTCCATGCTTCCAGTGCAGGGGGTCAAGGGACTAGATCCCGTATGCCGCAATGACGATGCCGTGTGCTGCAACTGAGACCCGATGCAGCCAAATAAATTAATAAAATAAATATAAAAAAATAAAATGTGGGCAGCCATATTCCTCGAATAGCACTACATAGCATTTATATATTAAACTGTTTGATGTAAATAATATTATTCATTTATCGAATGTATTTAATCAAAAGACTCCAAAGGATCTTTATGCATAAGAACTTTAGAAGAACAAGACTGGGTCCTAGAAAAATCCAGTGAGACATCTAAGGACATTAAAGCTTTCAAAGCTTACTTATTTGGGCAATATCTACATTTGACAATTATAGGGGCTCAGAGGTCAGTTCCTTTTAGCTGACTACATTAGAAGTTAATTTTGGTGTGTCTGCATTCCATGCTTCTGCATTTGTTGACTTTTACTATCACAATAATAAACATGTCAAAAAACAGAATAAGGCTACAGCAGGGATCAACTCCAGTCGTACATGGGAAATGCTTCTGCCTTATACGTGCAAACTTAATGATTCTGCCTTATACGTGCAAACTTTCTTTGTTCCCAGAAAAAACAAGTTGATAATAGCCGTAGGTCATTTTTAAATGAAATAGAACACATTCCTCAATTTATCTACACTTGAGTTATTTTCAAAAGCATCTTTCCACTAGCCTATGTGCCCAGACACCAGAAGCAGACCTAGGCATAGGAGGTTTCTGGGTTATGGAGGAAAGAAGCAAGGACTCAAGTTCAAGTCCTAACATTACCCTTCACTGGCTGCATGACCTTGGGCTAGTCTTACCTCCCAGGAAGTTCCCATGAGCTCAGACTATGAAGCAGATGATGTCTGCTTCTCCACTTCCCAGCTGCTAGACTTTAGACAAAATACTTCTCAAAGCCTTGATTTCCTTAATGTGTATCACGATATTTACTTCATAAAGTTGTCATGAGGAATCGATTGAGTAAAGCGTGTGAGGTGCTGAGCTCGGGGTCTGGCACATGACAGAGTGCTCAGAAAGTATTATTATCACTTACAAAATGGAGGGACAAGCGTCCACCTCTCAAGACTGTTGGGAAGACCCAACGAGATGACATTTGGGAATGTGTTGGTCAACTCTACGGCACTCTGTAAATGTTATGGATTAGAACAAACCTAGTAGGACACTCAGAGAAGGGCTGAGAGAGAAGGAGGGAGGTTGTAATTGGAGAACATGGGGCTTTCATAGATCAGCGCAAGCTCTATGGGCTGAACAGCATTTTTGTAGGTTTGGTGATTTGTACTGTTGGCTTCCATTCTGTTGGGGGATGCAAATTCCTGAAGAGAATGGAATGATCAAGTTTGAAGGGGAATTATGTAATTTGGTTTCCCCATTCTATTGAGGAAACTAATGCCCCTTTCTTCTACAGAGCTCTTTGAGCACTTGAAATGTTTCAGGAATTTTAAATGCTTTGCTTAATGTCTGCCTTTGCTTCTGGATGGTAAGTGCCATGAGGACAGGGGCCATGGCTGTTTGATTCCCACTATACTCTTGGCCATGGCTCAGGGTCCAGCACAGTGTCTGGTTCATTGTCTACACATGGTAATTGCTGACAAGCTCAGAGATGTCACATAGCAAGGAAATTGAGAGCACGCACTCTGCAGAGAGGAAAAGCTGGGTACAAATATGACCTCTCTGATTTACATCCTGTGTGACCTTGGGCAAGTTACTTAGCTTCTCTGATCCTCAGTTTCCTTATCTGTAAAACAGGACTAATAATGACAAAGCCTATTTCATAGGGTTGTTGCGGAGATTAATGAGCTAATTCATGTCTAGTGCCTAAAACCATGTATCAATAACTATTAATTTTTCTAAACCAAGATAAAGTCGGCCAAGATAAAGTCGCTCAGAGGGAGTTCTGGGACACGAATCCTACCTAGGTCTTGCTCTTTATTTTTATTCCTCCAATATTCCTCAACCCCTCTGCCCAGACCACTTTCTAAAACCATTCAATCTAATCAGATAAAAATAGCAAGACAAAATAAAGTATTGGGCAGTTCACTTAGAGGTGCTGCAATCTCTCAAAATACTAGCAGCAAGTTTCAGGAACTCATTTGAATGGTGGTAAAGGGCTTATTATTGCTAATAACCTCCCAAAGTCTAAAGCACAGAGCTGAACAGAGCATTTTATATTTTGCTCTAACAGTTGGTCCTTAAGGGTTTGATGATCAGATACAGGCATGGCTGGATTATGAAAATGGCATGTTTAAAAATATCTCTGCGACTCACTCCTAGATGACTTTTAGCAAGTGAACTAACTGTTAGCCTCCTGGAAGATTACATGTCAAGATAATTAACTCTCTGTCACATGGACTCTCTATGTTTCAAATCTCATTCTCCTTTCTTTCCTATGTCTCTTAGTTGACACATCTCATTATTACTTTATGCCCGAGTTCTTCAATTTCTTGTCAGTGCACACATAAACCATCTCCTTTTCATGACTTATCACACCTAACACTCAACTCACACTATTTTGATGTTATATTTTACAATTCTCTGTGTATCCAAATATCATAGAAAACAAAGATCAAGTTAGCCAGGTAAAGCAGATATAGGAGCATTGCCTATGATAACCCATCCTCCTAGCTCTCCTCGCTCTTCAGAAGCCCATGTGCCACAGAGAAAGTGAAATGTACAGTTTCCCATTTCATTTCATGACCAGAGGACTGTGAATTTCTACTTTCATTGTCTAACGTTGGAGTCTGAGATTTTCCATTTCATTATTCTCTACGACCTGGACTTGGCCTTATGCAACTGGAGAATAAGTTTCTCTTTTCTATTATAAATGGAGCCAATGAAAAGCTAGACTAAAAAAGAAAAAGCTGGAATGGGGAATTATCCAAAGGAACCATACAATTATAGAAATTTCTGGCTGGAAGAATGTTGAAAGGCCACCTGTCCAACTCCCTGCACCTTAGCCTGCCCACGCCAATCCACCAGGTAAATTTTGGCTCCTGTTTCAGAAGAATCCACAGGATACGATGCCTCTGCGCTCCATTTAAGAAAGTTCTCTGTGTATGCAGCTTAATACCTTTCCCCCTCCATTTCAGATTCATTCCTTTCTGTTGTTAGGAATAAGAGTTGCTTAGTTTCATGTCACCTGGAAATACAGATCTTCCTTGACTTATGATGGGGTTGTATCTCAACAAACCCATGGTAAGTTGAAAATATCGTAAGTCAAGATGCGTTTAATACACGTAAGCCCAGAACATCATAGCTGAGCCTAGCTCACCTTAAACATGCCTACAGTTGGGCAAAATCATCTGACACAAAGCCTGTTTTATAATTGTGTTGAATATTTCATGTAATTTATTGACTACTATACTGAAAGTGTAGAACAGAATGGTCGTCTGGGTAGAGAATGGTTCTAAGTATATCAGTTGTTCACCTTCATGATCGCATTACTGACTGGGAGCTGTGGTGGCTACTGCTGCCCAGCGTCTCGAGAGAGTGTCTTACCAACATCACTAGCTCGGGAAAAGAGCAAAACTCAAAATTCCGAAGTACGGTCTTTATGGAACGTGTATCACTTTCGCACCATCGTAAAGTTGAAAATTTGTTAAGTTGAGCCATCGTAAGTCGGGACGTCTGTACAGATATCCCTCAGGCAGGAAGGCGAGCCTGCTTCACCACCCAGCCCTTTCCCTGCCCATAACCTTTGGAGTTTGCTTCTCTGCTGTTGCCACGAGTTGATTAATTTTGGAAATTCCAGAATTTCCTGAAAATTGTCTTGAACTGAACCAGTGTTTGAGGTAGAAGAAAAGAGGACCAGGAATGTTTTCCTTCTTTCCTTTGCCAGCATCATGGCACCATTCCTTAGATGCTGACTACTTCCTCGCCCACACCCACCTTCACAGCTCAGAAAAGGGGGGACAACATCGAAGACCTATCTAACAACTTTAGCTTCACGCTTGACTCCATCCCAAATCCAGCTCCCCTCAAAACTCTAAGGAAGGGCTAAGAGTTTTCTAAGATTTACTCAGACCCAGGAATTGTTCCCCAAAGACCTAAAACAAGCAGGAAATGTCCTGTACCCCACTCCCACCTGCAATCATGAGCATAGGTCCTTAATTAACTTATTTTTGACATGCATCTATCTTAGGTTTTTTAACCCAGCAATCAGTCCATTGAACTTTAGGTGATCTGGCAATACGTGTAATGAAAAGAGCACGAGTTTGGGGGTCAGGCCAACGTTGGTCCTATGCTCCACTATTTCATTTACTGTAGAAGGACTTTGGTCAAGTTGCTTAACTCTAAGCTTCAGGTTTCTTGTGTGTAAAATGGAGCTAATACCAACTTCAGAGTTTGATATGAAGATTAAAGAAAGAGCTAACATGGATTGGGGGTTTGGGGTTAGTAGATGCAAACTATTATATATAGCATGGATAAACAACAAAGTCCTACTGTATAGCACAGAGAACTATATTCAATATCCTGTGATAAACCATAATGGAAAAGAATATGAAAAAGAATGTATGTATATGTATAACTGAATCACTTTGCTGTATAGCAGAAATTAACACATCACTGTAAATAAGTATACTTCAATTTTTTTTTAAATTAAAAAACAGAAGAAAGTGTTAGCATATGGAAAGCACCCAGCACAGTGCCTGGCGTAAGCTAATTGCTTCAAACCAATTTCTCTCCTCCACCGGCTATAGGGACAGAGCTATCCAGCACCATGAGCTTTCGTTGGCTTCATCACTGAAACGGGTTAATAGCAACCCTCAGCGGGACTGTTAATAGCAGAGACAGTGAGTATAATTATAAGGGTCTTCACCATACTTGTGCTGTGCCCAGTATTGTGCTGGAATCTGAGAACAGAAAGGCAGGAGGACTCATGGTCCCGTCTCACGGCGCCCGTCTCACGGGACCCTACAACACAGAAGCAGCAGTGGCACATGTGAGTCCTTTCATGAACACCTCAGCCCGGAGTCATATCAGGATTGGAAAGATTTCGGAAGGTCTAATCACCAAGAAGATCATGGTGCTGCCACCCCGATATATAATTAAAAATAAAAACAGTACTAAAACCATAATTAAGTGTAGAGACGCAGAGCAACGTTCTGATACTTTTCCCACTGCAATGACAGTCCTAGTACTTCTTTTGAAAGATCAATTTTCAGAAAAGTTTTTAAAACGATGTTTTGGGGGTGCCCTCATTTTGTAGGTAACTAGTCTGCTGGTAGCGTAACACAGCATGACCCCAGAGCCTCTCCCAATGTTCAGTGACTGCATCAGAAGGCAGGCCGGGAGCACAGAAGCCAGGGGTCTCGACAATTCACAAACTACTTGACAAATCCCACAAAGAATGGAGAGGTGATTGTACATTTCGAGACGGGTTCAAATCAACATTTAAAAAAAGTAAATTGAAACTCTCTCCAAACACATGGGTGGATTGGGGTGGACTTTTCACAAACGGGACAATAGAAAGGTCGTATTCAGATAAGCAAGTTGTAGAATCAATTACATATTATGCCTTAAAAGATGACCTCACCACTGAACTGCACCATCTGGACCTGTTACAATAGAGACACATTGCCAGGAATGATGGTGACAGGAGATATTCACCAGGATGCGAAGGCACTGTTTTTCCTTTGTTTTTTGCTTTCTTTAAATGGAAGACGTTCTCTCTGAAGGATACAGTCCCGCTCGCAGGCAAGTCTGCAGTACCTGGTGAGACTTATCTGGAGATCTAGCTAACAACCTCACATTTGGAGCCACCTTTACACCACAAACCAAACAGAGAAGCACCAGGAAAGGCCCAGAAACCCTGACAGAGAACTTTTTCAAGCAGAGATGAAGCCAATTTACATAGCCACTGTAAATAGTTAATAAAATCTATTTTACATTCCATCTACTTAGATTTCCATTACATCCTGTTCTGTTTCAAACACACATTTTTCTTTTGGATTGTTAGGCAATAAAAAGTCAAGCCATTTATCAAGCAGTGTCTTAGAATTTCTTTCAAATGTTTTACCATTTTCAGGAAATACTGTGGCTTCTATAATTAATCTCCCAGTAGAAAGCTGTTTCAGAAAGACGCCGGTACAGCGGAAAGAAAAGTCTTTTCTTTATGAGAGTTTTTTGGTTCTTGTGAGTGGAAATGTTCAGAAACAGATGCTCGTGGTATTGTCACATATTGCAAACTGTCCATTTCAGATAAAGAGGGAAGAAAACAATGGAGTATGGATTCCTTCTCCCAAAACTGTCCTGTGACAGAGCTGTTGTTAAATGGGCCACCCAGGCAACTCAGTGTTGGGCTAAGATGAGAGTCACTCTTCAGAGAAAGGCTGGGTTTCCACAGTTCTTACACCTGACGGAAACAGAAGTAACGTGAGGAGTCCCTCTCCATACACCCACCCCCCTTGTCTTTAGTAATATCAGCTACATTTTCCATGTCTCAGGCCTAGTTCTATTCATTTTACACATATTCACTCACTTAATCCTCACAACAACTCTCTGAGGAGGGTACTGATATGATACCCAGTTTTCAGATTAGAAAATTGATGCTAGGGACTCCCCTGGTGGTCCAGCGGTTAAGACTCCGCACTTCCGATGCAGGGGGCACAGGTTCAATCCCTGGTCGGGGAACTAGGATCCCACATGCCAAGGGGCGTGGCAAAAAAAAAAAGAAAGAAGAAAAAGAAAATTGATGCCAGGGCAGACTCCCCGAGGAGTGAGTCCAGTAGCGAAATCCAGGCAACCTGGCTGAGTCCAGCCTCACAGTGTAGCTGCTGCAGGCAGTAGGATGTACCATTTTCAATTCTCACCATCACCTTTGTGCTGGCACACAGTAGGGCCATTCAGTCATCTCATTCTCCATGGAAATGGAGGCACGTGGGTGCTATGTGGTTTGCCAAAATTCTTGTACAAGACAGTTAGGAGCTCAGGCTTCTTGACTTTTAGGCCAACTTTTCCTACTTTATAGCCTTCTTCCTCTTCATGTAAAAAAGATAAAATAAAACCAGCAAAACCAAAGCTCTTGCTTTACTTCTTTCTATGATGTGTCCTCCTGTGTCCCAGGAAAGGGCAGGAGGCCTTGTTGGCCTGTAATTCCGAGCAGAGCAAACCTCACTGTGGGCTTGGGTTCTGCCCAAAGTGTCCATGACTCTGCTCCCCGAAGGCAAATACCTGGTTTGTTTGATCTCCCACCTGAATTGAAGGCTTTGAAATGACTTAATCTCACCCTCAGACAGATTAATAATAAATATTAAGAAGTGCTCCCAACTTTAGGGTATGCAAGGGATCAAGAAAACAATTCGGGAAACCAGAGAATCTGGATGATCTCCAGGGTAATGTTCTGGTTTCCTCCAAGAAACTTGATGGCAAGATCATCTTTACTTCTTCAGTTCTGAGTTTACATTTTTGTTTGTTTCATTTTAGCTTTTATTTATTTATTATTATTATTATTTTTTTGCGGTACGCGGGCCTCTCACTGTTGTGGCCTCTCCCGTTGCGGAGCACAGGCTCCGGACGCGCAGGCTCAGCGGCCATGGCTCACGGGCCCAGCCGCTCCATATCATGTGGGATGTGCCCGGACCGGGGCACGAACCCGTGTCCCCTGCATCGGCAGGCGGACTCTCAGCCACTGCGCCACCAGGGAAGTCCCCATTTCAGCTTTTTTTAAATTTAATTTTTATTTTATATTGGGGTATAGTTGACTTACAATGTTGTGTTAGTTTCAGGTGTACAGCAAAATGGTTCAGTTATACATATACATATTCCATTCTTTTTCAGATTCTTTTCCCATATAGCTTATTACAGAATATTGAGGAGAGTTCTCTGTGCTATACAATAGGTCCTTGCTGATGATCTATTTTATGTATAGTAATGTGTTTATGTTATCTCAACCTCCTATTTTACGCCTCTCCTCCTCATTTTGGCTTTTAAACAGAGTTATGCTGAGGGCTCAGGTGGCTTCTGTGGGCCAATCTGACCCCCAGATCAACCTCAGTCTGAAGACATTTAGGCATCATTTCATCTGCATGGCAACCTGATGCACTTACCAGGGTGTTTTCTTCCCACACGAGGGGAAAGCTTGGTTGTGATGAAACCACAGGCAATGCAGTGCACAGGTAGGACTCAGCCTCTAACACTGTCACGTGGTGAAACAGACAATTGTGGAAAACCTTGAGTCACGTGAATGCCATCTGTATTTATTAGAGTACAGGAAACAGGAAGAGAGGGCTCATGCCAAACGGGTATTTAGGAGAGTTTTATAAAGGGAGCATTTTACAAAGATGGGGGCAGGGTGAGATAGGGGTAGGGGGTTAAGAGGTACAAACTACTATGTATAAAATAAACTACGAGGATGTAATGGACAGCACAGGGAATACAGCCAATATTTTATAATAACTACAAATGGAGTATAATCTATAAAAATTTTGAATCACTATGTTGTACACCTGAAACTAATATAATATTTTAAATCAACTATACCACAATTTAAAAAGTCATAAACTCTCAAGAAATATGGGAAAATATGAACAATGGCAGGTTAAGTGAAGAAGCAGGAAAAAAAATTATTCATATGTCGTGTTTATGACTGTTAAATATGTTGACTATTAACGGAAAAACAAAATTATAAGGGCTTCCCTGGTGGCGCAGTGGTTGAGAGTCCGCCTGCCGATGCAGGGGACACGGGTTCGTGCTCCGGTCCGGGAAGATCCCACATGCTGCGGAGTGGCTGGGCCCGTGAGCCATGGCCGCTGAGCCTGCGCGTCCGGAACTTGTGCTCCGCAACGGGAGAGGCCACAACAGTGAGAGGCCCGCGTACCACAAAAAAAAAAAAAAAAAAAAAAAAAAAATTATAAGAGTTGTGTTTAGGTTATGGGTATTTTTCTCTTTTTTGCTAACTTGTAATGGTATTA